>NC_045652.1:1577917-2982917 GCF_009829145.1 Chiroxiphia lanceolata
AATCTCTGCTCTCCTCCTGCTTTGGGGTGGTCAAAAAGCATATGGAGGTGCTCATGGAGCTGCTGGAACATCAGAGATGATCTGTACTGACACTTCCAAGGCAGACAGATTTGTGTGTCCCTGTCCATCCCTGTCTCAGTGGGTTGGGAGGGCCTGGGGCAGGACAGGGCATACCCTGGGTGTCCCAGCACACAGCAGTTGGAATCTCCATGGGATGTGGTAATTGCATTTTGTAGGCTGGAGGAATGTGGCCTCAGCCCTGGGGTGCAGGAGCCTGAGGGGCTACTTGGCTGCAGGCAGGGGCTTTCCTGCAGCAAGGGAGGGCAAATCCCAGTGCTGCCAGAGAGGGAGGAGAAAATGGTTATTGGACCCACTCCTCTCCCCAGTGTGTGCCCCCAGCCCACCTTCTCCACACTGGGTCTTTGCCCAACCACAGTCCTGCTCCTGGGAGTGGTAGGAACACCCAAATCTTTGCCTGCCCATTTTCCCAGAAAGAAATGCCTGCCCAGACTCCTGCCACCACTGCCTGGAGCTGCCTGTGCCCAGAGGCCTGAATCTCTGACCATCTTTCTATTTGAATTGATTTCCCAGCTCATTCAAGGTTCAGGATTTCTGTGCTCCAGACAGGTAGCCTCAGCACCCAGGGCAGTGGAGACCTGGCTCATCTTTCCAAGGCAGGGCTGGGAAAGTTGCTGAATCCACTGAGCCCCCCTGGGCGTGGCCTGGGGGACCAGTCCAGGTCTGAGCTGGTTATATCCATTTCCAAAACCTCCTGCTGGCTGCAGTTCAGTCCGGCGACTTGTCAGCATCTGTCTCCTCCTGTGACTGTCCCCTTGGGCTCCCAAGACCCCAGGCTGCCCCTCTGTCACCACCTGCACTCTCCCTGGAGACAATCAGCTTGTTGAATGGCTCTGTCTGTGGGCTCCATGCTGGATCAACAGCATTTCTGTGCCACCCAGTAATTATCTGCTGGGATTTGTGCTGTGAGACATCCTGGTGCACGTTCTGTTTGCTTCCCCAATTGCTGCCAAGAACCCAGCCTCTGGTTTTAAGTTTCTTCCTTCTTCCCCCTCCTCTTCTGCTTTCAAGCAAATTTAACACATGTCCAAGCACTGGAGGCCCAGCTCCGCTGTCGGGCAGTGGGAGTGGAGGCAGCAGCAGCTGCATCCGAGTGGGGAGTGGCACCAGACTGTCTGCACAGGGCTGGGCTCATCCCTGGAGGCTGGGATCTCTCCGGGCCGCTGCCACTGAGCTGGGCCGTCTGCTGGCACCTCCACACCATGGAAGAAACTTCAGCAGCTCCCACCAGCCCCGTCCCACGGCTGTGCTGGGAACAGTGTCCTCAGGAGATGCCACGTGCTGTGCATCCCACGGGGTTTGCCAGCTGTGCCACTGGCAGCTGCCTGTGCTCCTGAGCTTCTTTTTGCATGGCTGCTCCCTCCTTGCTTGTTCCAGGAGCTCTGGATGAGGCCAGGGATGCTGTGAGGGTGAAAGCAATGGGCTGGGGGCAGCAGGGAATCTGAGCTGCATCCCTCTCAATAGCCACCTCCCCTAGGCTGCATGGAGCATCCTCAGAGCTCACAGAGCTTGACCAGGAGCGTTACCAGGCAGGATGCTCCTCCCTTGGTGTCCCTTCATCAGGCCCTGGCCATCTTCATCCCAAATAAAGCAGCTAAAATAATTCCCTTGCTTTTATCGTGGGCCCGGGGGGAGCTGGCAATGAAGAGGGTCCTCAGGTTCCATCAGATACTGATGGATGGATGTGCCAGGCATCCCTCGGGGCTTCAGGGCCATGTCCCTGTCCCCTGATCCATGCACTGAAAGCCCTTTCCTGTACTCCAGCTCCTCATCGTGTCCCCAGGGGCTGCCAGGAGCCAGCACTGTCACAGGGTTTGGCACAGCACTGGTAAACAGGACAGGAGCACTCCAGCAGGGCCCCACACCAGGCACCAGCTGGGGCAGGGGGAAGGGGCTGAGCCCCATCAATTATTCACCTCTGTATTTATAGAGGGAAACGTGTTGAATAATGGATGGCGGGTGCGGCGGGGCCGTGGAAATCCAGCCCTGCTGCCACTGCAATATTTATTGCCTGGTTTGCTGGTGCTGCCTTGCTGCTGAGAAGCTCCTGCCTGGCATGGGCTCACAGGTAGCTCTGCTCCACCACCACTGCCTCATCTCCCTTCCACAAAAATGCTCTGAGGGCTGGAGCCCCTCTGCTCTGGAGCCAGGCTGGGAGAGCTGGGGTTCACCTGGAGAATAGAAAGACCCTGGGAGAGACCTGAGAACCCCCTTCCAGGGCCTAAAGGGGTTCCAGGAAAGCTGGAGAGGGACTTGGGACAGGGGCCTGGATGGACAGGCCAAGGGGGAATGGCTTCCCACTGACACAGGGCAGGGTTAGATGGGATATTGGGGAGAAATTGTTGGCTGTGAGGGTGGTGAGGCCCTGGCACAGGTTGACCAGAGAAACTGTGACTGCCCCATCCCTGGAAGTGTCCAAGGCCAGGTTGGACAGGGTTTGGAGCAACCTGGGCTAGTGGAAGGTGTCCCTGCCCATGGCGGGGGGCTGGAATGAGGTGAGCTTTGAGGTACCTTCCAACCCAAACCAGTCTGTGGCTCTTGCTCCAGCCCCCATTGATGCCTGGATTCCAGCTCAGAGAGGGATGTGAATGTCCAGGGCCAAATCTCCATCTGTCCCTCATCATGGGGGATGCCATGGCCATGCAGCCTCTGGGAGGATCCTGCTCTGTGCCCCAGCCATGGCTCTCTATGGCTGTGCCCGCTCTCCCTGCATTTCCCGATCCCATGTTCCACCCTGCTCCCTGCACAGGGACTCCCGGGATCTCCCTGCCCCCCTGTGCTGACACATCCCCCAGCCTCATCCTCCCTCCCTGCCAGACGGGCAGCCCCTCATCCCACATCCCTGTGTTACAGAGAGACCTGTGGAAGATGTCGAGCCCGAGAAACGGCGACACCAAGCCCCCATGTTTGCCCCGCAATGGACTGGTGAAGATCCCCACGCAACCCAACGGCCTCGGCTCCGCCAGCATCACCAAAGGCACCCCCGCCATGAAAAACCGCCTGTGCCAGCCTTCCTCCGTGCCTGCCATCCTCAGCCCGGCCTTAGCCCACCGCAGCGACCTGCCCATCCCCAGCCTGGCCTCCCCACTCTCCTTGGCTGCCCTGGCCAGCGTGTCCTCCCCTCCCGGCGCTTCCCTGGTGGGACTGAACGCGAGCGAGGGTTCGGAGCAGCCCTCGCCGGAGCGGCTGCCGGGCTCGCCCTCGGAGAGGCAGCTGGCGGTGGACGAGAAGATCCTCAACCGCTTGTTCTGGTACTTTTCGGCGTGTGAGAAGTGTGTGCTGGCACAGGTGTGCAAGGCGTGGCGGCGGGTGCTTTACCAGCCCAAGTTCTGGGTGGGCTTGACACCCGTCCTGCACACCAAAGAGCTCTACAACATCCTGCCTGGTGGGGAGAAGGAGTTTGTCAGCCTACAGGGCTTCGCCGTCCGTGGCTTTGACGGCTTCTGCCTCGTGGGCGTCTCTGACCTGGACATTTGTGAGTTCATTGACAACTACCCCCTCTCCAAGAAGGGAGTCAAGTCCATGAGCCTCAAGAGGTCGACCATCACAGATGCGGGGTTGGAGGTAGGTGACCCTGGTGAGGTGACTGGGGTGGCTAAGGTGTGGCGATGGTGGGTAATTCCTGGTGACCCTGGGGACACACACGTGGGCAGAGCTTTCTCTGGTCACAGGGAAGGGGCAGGCAGGTGGCATGGCCATCCCACAGGTGTGGGCAGCACTGGGAGCCCCTGCCTGTGGTCTGGGCAGTGGGATGGGTGCAGGCAGAGGGTCAGGATGCTGCCGGCGGGGGTTCATCCTTGCTGCCCATGGATGCTGCCAGGAAGGCAGAGCCAGGCAAGGTGCTGCTGGCAGTGGATATGGCGGTGGGTGACAATCAGGAGTCAGGGAATGGGGACATTTCCACTTGGCTGGTTGCTCCCCAGCAAGGGGGGGTCACCCGAGCAAAGGGCTGAGGGTCAGAGATGGGACAACTCATGGTCCTGCACAGGACCTGGCAAGGTCCCCACTGAGGTCCCTGCCTTGCACCATGGTCAAACATAGCACCAGCTGGTCCTTGGGCACATCTTACCTGAGCAGTTCCTGTGTTGGGAGTGGGCATCAATTCTGACTGCCAACAGCACCTGGCACAGCACTGGAGCTGCATCTGGGAGTCCCTGCCTGTCCTCTCCCATTCCCCACCAATGCTGGTGTGTCCTACACCAGGGAGGTCCCAGGGAGAAGGCTGCACCCAGGCAGGACTGGGAGCAGAGCCACAGGGGCTCAGAGGGATGCGGGGCGGGCAGGGCTGTGCAGAGCACGGGGTGGTGCCCACCATGCCTTGACTCCCCGGCCCTCGGCAGGTGATGCTGGAGCAGATGCAGGGCGTGGTGCGGCTGGAGCTGTCGGGCTGCAACGACTTCACGGAGGCGGGGCTGTGGTCCAGCCTAAACGCCCGGATCACGGCCCTGAGTGTCAGCGACTGCATCAACGTGGCCGACGACGCCATCGCCGCCATCTCGCAGCTCCTGCCCAACCTCACCGAGCTCAACCTGCAGGCCTACCACGTGACGGACACGGCGCTCGCCTACTTCACCGCCAAGCAGGGCTACACCACCCACACCCTGCGCCTCAACTCCTGCTGGGAGATCACCAACCATGGTGTGGTCAACATGGTGCACAGCCTGCCCAACCTGAGCGTCCTCAGCCTCTCGGGCTGCTCCAAGGTGACGGATGACGGGGTGGAGCTGGTGGCTGAGAACCTGCGGAAGCTGCGCAGCCTCGACCTCTCCTGGTGCCCTCGTATCACCGACATGGCCCTGGAGTACATCGCCTGCGACCTGCACAAGCTGGAGGAGCTGGTGCTCGACAGGTACAGGGACGTGCAGAACTGTGTTGAGCTGTGCCGTGCCATGCCAAGCCATGCCATGTCATGCTGAGCCACGATGAGACATGCCATGCCATTCCATGCCATGTCAAGCCATGCCATGCCATGCTAAGCTCTGCCCCATCATGCTGTGCTATGCCATGCTGTTCCATGTCATGCTGAGCCATGCTGTGCCATGTCACACCATGACAAACCATGCCATGCCAAGCCATGCTGTGCTGAGCAGCGCTGGAAGCAGAAGGTGCAGCATGGGGGCCATGGTTTGGGGACACCCCCGGGTGCCCCACTCCCGGCCAGCCCTGACACCCTGTCCCCGGCAGGTGCGTGCGGATCACCGACACCGGCCTCAGCTACCTGTCCACCATGTCGTCCCTGCGGAGCCTCTACCTGCGCTGGTGCTGCCAGGTAGGTGGGGGAGCACGGCTGTGCCCGTCCCCGCTTGGCACGGCGGGGAGGGCAGGGTGGCACCTCCCTGGGGATGGGCCATGAGTTCAGGGTGGGCTCCACAGGTGAGCTGGAGACCCCAAGGCTTGATGCTGGGAAGCAGGTACTCCTGTGAACTCAGCAGGACTCAGCCCTGGCACCCAGACCCAGTACCCTGCCCCAGCACCAGTATTGCCCAGACCCCGTATCCTGCCCCAGTATCCTGCTCCAGCACCAGGCTCCCTGTCCCAGCTCCCTGCACCTTGTCCTGCCAAGCAGCACCCGGACCCAGACCTGGTACCCTGCCCCTGCCCCCAGCATCCTGCTCCAGCATCCTGCTCCAGCGTCCTGCATCCTGCTCAGGCTCCCTGCCCCAGCACCCAGCTCCCAGTCCCAGCTCCCTGCACCCCGTACCCCCACCCGGTACCCTGCCCCAGTACCCAGCCCCAGCACCCTGCCCCTGAATCCTGCACCCTGCCCAGGCTCACTGCCCCAGTGATGCTGAGCCCCAGTGCTGTTGGTCCCCTATTGTCCACCCCATTTCCATTCTCTTTTCTTTTCCAGGTGCAGGATTTTGGCCTGAAGCACCTCCTGGGCATGAGCAGCCTGCGTCTCCTCTCGCTGGCTGGTGAGACACACCCCAAACCCAGAGACAGGGGGAACAGGACCCCGTGGGGCTGCGGAGAGACTGAGCATGGGGACAGGGACAGTCCGGGAGACAGCCTGGGGACAGTGAGGGGACATCCTGGGGACAGCCAGCACCCCCTCGAGCCAGCAGGCACCCACACCCAGTGCAGCTCCATGGGGAGGGGCCCATGGTTGGGCTTTTGGGGTGTTGTGTTTTTTAGGGTGGGGATTTTTTGGGTGCTGGTTTTTGGGGTTCAAGTTTTTTGGGGCGTTGGTTTTTGAGGTGTTGTTTTTGAGGGTACTGGTTTTTGGGGGTGCTCTTTTTCGGATAATGGTGCTTTGGGGTGCTGTTTTTTGGGATACTGGTCTTTGGGGGGGCTTTTTTGGATACTGGTGCTTTCAGGTGTTTTGGGGTGCTGCTCTTGAGGTGCTGGTTTTTTGGCTGCTCTTTTTTTTGGGTGTCTTGGGTGGTATTTTTTGCATGCTGATTTTGGGGTTCTGGTTTTTTAGGTGCTAGTTTTGGGGGTGTTGGTGTTTTAGGGTGCGGCTTTTTGGGATACTGGTGTTTAAGGTACTGATTTTTGGGGTGCATTCTTTGAGTTCTGGTATTTTGGTGTTTTTTCTTGGAGGGGGTGTACCTTTTTTTTTAGTTTTCTGGGGTTTTGTGTTCTGTTTTTTGAGGGCTCTGTGTTTTGGAATGCTGGGCTTTGAGGTGCTTTTCATTTGGTACAGGTATGTTTGTGATGCTGGGGTTTTGGGGAGCTGATCCTTTAGAGTGCTATTTGTACGGATCTTGGTGTTCTGAGATGCTGGTGCCTTTGGGATGTTATATTTTGGGGGTGCCGATGCTTTGGGGTGACAGCGTACCCTGTTTCCTCCAGGTTGTCCCTTGCTGACCACCACGGGGCTGTCGGGGTTGGTGCAGCTGCAGGAGCTGGAGGAGCTGGAACTCACCAACTGTCCCGGGGCCACCCCGGAGCTCTTCAAATACTTCTCGCAGCACCTCCCGTGCTGCATGGTGATCGAGTAGCGCCGGGTCCAGCTGCCCGCTCCCGCGCCCACCCCGGCCACCATCGCCCACCCCATCTCCTCCCGGCCGCTGGGGGACACGAGAGATGCCCTTGCTTCCAGCTGACCCCGGACAAGCCCCACACCGACTCCCCCGAGGGACAGGGGGCTCCGGGGGGAGATGGGGGACGGCGGAGCCCCCCCGGGTATGATGTAAATTCCCCCCACACCGCCGCCATCGCCCGTTCTCCTCCCAGTGTCCTGCCAAGCCCTTCCGGACAGACGGACGGACATCATGGAAACCTAAAGTGGGAAGGCGACGCTGTGTGACCCCCCGGCCGCATCCTGCTCCCCTCGCCCCGGTGCCGAGCGGGCACACGGCCCTGACACCAAGGATACTCCTGAGGACCAAAGGATGCTCCCAGGGATGGACGAGAGGAGGATGCTTATTTTTGGCACCCGTGGGTGGCGGCGGAGGCTGAATGGGTCCCCTCGCACCCCCGGAGCGGGTCACCGAGCCCACCCACCCGTGCTGTGTGTCCCCCCCAGCCCCCAGCCCTGCCTTTGGGGCGCTTTCTCCTGGTGAATAGGATGTTCCTCTCCGCCCGCCCACCGCCCTCGCATGCTCGCTTGCTTCAGTCTCGTGCTACGGCAGGTTTCGGGGTACCCGGGGGCACGGTGACAAGTGACAGCCCCCCTTAGCCCCTCCACACGGCCGGACCCTGCCCAGGGAGCCAGGCTCTCCTGGCCAGCACCTCCCTCGTCCTGGGGGATGGAGGAGGAGCGGCCCATCCGTCTGGGATGGGACATCCCGGGGGACCGGGGATCAGGGACAGGGCTGAGCCACCACGGGAACCGCCAGCACCGAGAAAAGGCAGGAGGTGGCACCCAGGACACACTGCCACCGCCACTGCTCCTCCAGCTGAAAAGCCATCGCCCCGACGCCCGTGGCACGGGTGGGACCCCGGGCTGAGCCGAGCCGGGACCGAGCCGGGACGGGGCTGGGTGCCCGCGGGGACCCAGCGCACGAGGGGGCTCGGTGGCCGTCCCGGGGCATCGCCCGCTGCCACAGCAGCGCCGGGAGGAGTGTGGGCATGGATATGGACATGGACACGGGCACGGGCAGGGACACGGACACGGACACGCTTTCGGTTTGTTTTGCCTTTGTACCGGCCGGGAAGGAACTGCTGCACCAACCGCCGCCTCCGCTCCCTCCTTTGTCCTAAACGTCCTTTTCTGGCCCCAAAATGGCGCAAGGAGCCTCGTGGCCTCGGAAGGGGATTTGGGGCCACGGGGGCTGTGGAACAGGGTGGCGTTACTGGGGCACAGAGCACCCCGGCACGGGGGTGGGGGGGCTGCCCCCAAACCCACTGGTACCTGTGGGTGCCACAGGGGTGCCAGGACACAGGTGCCAGGGGCTGAGGACAGGTGGCACACAGAGGGTCCCCCCACCCCTGCAGGGGACAGCAGCAGTTGGGGGGGTCACCTCTACAATCCCACGTTACACAGGCAGCCCCAGCATGGCCCCAAGCCCCGGGCTGGCGTGTCCCCATACTGTCTTTGCAACCCCCCCCATGACAGTGTGCTCCCATAGCCCTCCTGCATCCCCACTCCCTTCTGCATGCCGAGATCCCTCCACTGCATCCCTACACTCACAATGCACCCCATAGCCCCCCGACTCCCATTTTCCCCTGCACCCCCATCCCTAATGCACCCTACATCCCCCTGGTACCACCAGTCACCCAGACCCCCCATCTCCCCGACACTCCCACCCCCAGTGTACCCCATATCCCACTCACCCCCACTTCCCACCCTGCACCCTGACCCTCAGTGCACCCCGTTATCCCCCTGACCCCCACCCCTAATACATGCCATATGACCCCCCCACGCCCACCCATGGTAGTGCACTCCCATAACCCCAGTGCACCCCCACTCCCCTGTGCTCCCCTATATCCTTCCAGTGCATCCATGCAGCTCTAATGCACCCCATATCTGCCCAGCACCGCCATTTCCCACCCTGTATCCTGACCCCCAATGCACCTTATGTCCCCTTAACCCCCATTTTCCCCTGCACGCGCACCCCCTACTGCACCCTACATCCTCCTGGCACAGCCACTCCCACCAGACCTCGCCTCTCCCCGCACCCCCACCCCAGAATTCCCCCTCTCTCCCGCACCCCTCTCCCCGCGCTGCCCCAGCGCTCCCCTCCGGGCCGGGGGCGGGGCCTCACACGGGGGCGAGGCTTAACCACGGGGGCGGGGCCTGACAAGGAGGGCGGGGCCTACTGTAAGGTGAGGCGATGAGTGGGCGGGGCCTGGAGGGCTTTGACACGCAAGGGGGCGTGGTCTGTGGCAGGGGCGGGGCATGGTCGTTCACAGAGGCGCGGCCTCGCTGCAGGGGGCGGGGCTGAATGGCAGAGGAGGGCGTGGCCTGGCGGTAGAGGGCGGGTCAGGGCTGCGTGTGGGGCGTGGCCTGGGGCGGGGGCGTGTCCCACCATCGGAAGGGGCGTGGTCTGGCGCAGGAGGCGGGTCACTGTGGCGGAAGGGGGCGTGGCCCGGCGGCGATTCCCTGACGGTCGCGGGGCCTGCGCGGCCCGGGCTGCGGGCGGGGACCGGGAGCGGCACCGGGAGCGGCACCGGCACCGGCACCGGCACCGGCACCGGCACCGGCACCGGCACCGGCACCGGGTACTGACACCGGGTACTGACACCGGGTACTGGGGCCCCGCACGGAGGGGGGCCGGGGCCGGGGCCGGGGGGCAGCCGCAGGGGAACCTTGTGGGAGAGGCTCTGAGGAGGGGGAAGGGCCCTGAGGAGGGTTTGAGGTGGAGGGGACTCTGAGGCAGCCCTGAGGGGCAGGCGGAGGTCCTGAGGGGGCTGTGGGGTGCGAGGGGGCCTTGGGAGTCTGAGAGACGCCGAGGGGGTGGGAATGTGGGGTGTGAGGGATCTGCGGGAAGGGCAGCGGGGCTGGAGGTGGCAGTGCCGTGGCAGGAGCTCAGTCTGGCTCTGGGGGACGCTGTGACCCCACTCAGGCAGCCTCGCTGGCCCCAGGGCACCCCTGAGTAGCTGCTGGGCCCCTTCTGCTAGAGAAGGAGGGTGAAGCCCTGGTTCCTGCAGGGTTTGGGGTGCAGGCAGTGCCCCGTGGAGGTGCCTGTCCCTCACTTCACCCCACCTCGTGCTGATGACACTGCTCACCTCGGCCCACAGCGCTGCAGTCAACCTGTACCGTCAGCAACAGCTACTCTCGGAGTGTAACTGAAGAGGGAAGAAGTAACCAAAGAAAGGTTTTCAGGAGCTCCCTGAGAGGGAGTCACAGAAGGCAGCAGAGGAGAGCCCAGCCCAGGCTGGGCCCTCTCTCCCTCCCCACGGCAGCTCTGTGCCTCTCACCCCCACAGCCCGTTGATGCAGCCAGACAGAGCCGCGGGTGGAGCCGCCAGGGCCCAGCAGGAGCTGCGGGAGCCCCGCCTGGCCCTGCCCAGCTCTGGCTGAGGGGGAGCAGGCAGCCTGTGGGGACACGAACCTGCGAGCCTGCTCCTGGAGAGGGGACGGTGCCCCGAGAACAGCCATGGAGAAGATGGCCAGGGTCACCACGGCCCTGGGGGGCAACACCCTGAGCGGCCGCACCATGTTCTGCCACCTGGACGCCCCCGCCAACGCCATCAGCGTGTGCCGCGACGCCGCACAGGTCGTGGTGGCCGGACGCAACATCTTCAAGATCTTCTCCATCGAGGAGGAGCAGTTCGTGGAGAAGCTGAACCTGCGCGTGGGCCGCAAGCCCTCCCTAAACTTCAGCTGTGCCGACGTGGTGTGGCACCAGATGGATGAGAACCTGCTGGCCACAGCTGCCACCAACGGCGTGGTGGTCACCTGGAACCTCGGCAAGCCGTCCCGCAACAAGCAGGACCAGCTGTTCACGGAGCACAAGCGCACGGTGAACAAGGTGTGCTTCCACCCCACCGAGGTGTACATGCTGCTCAGCGGCTCCCAGGACGGGTACATGAAGTGCTTCGACCTGCGCAAGAAGGACTCTGTCAGCACCTTCTCCGGTACAGACACGGCTACCGGTTCCCCTGCTCCCTGGGGGAGGCAGGGATTGAGGGCTTCGCCCTTCCTTTGCTTGTCCTCTTTCCCTGGGAGAGGCAGAGGTTGAGGGCTTTGCCCTTTCCCTGTGCCCAGGAGGAAGGTTTGCTCAGGGTCAGGGTGTGATGCCCAAAGCAGAGAGGGAGGGATCTGAGAGGCATTTTGGTGCTTTTCTGTCCCTCTCAGCAGTGGGATGGAGATGAAGATGGAAGGGGGTCACATCACTCCCTACCTCCCCTTCCCTCTGAACCGGGGACCCCCAGGGCTCCTCCAGTGGGGTTTTTAGCTCTGCTGGAGCTCTGTCCCACCGGATCTCGCCTTCTGTCCCTCAGGCCAGTCGGAGAGCGTGCGTGATGTGCAGTTCAGCATCCGGGACTATTTCACCTTCGCTGCCACCTTCGAGAACGGGAATGTGCAGCTGTGGGACATCCGGCGGCCCGACCGCTACGAGAGGATGTTCACGGCCCACAACGGGCCCGTCTTCTGCTGTGACTGGCACCTGGAGGACAGGTGGGGGTGGGCTGGGCCCTGGCAACCACCTGGTCTCGCAGGGATGAGGGAGGCCCTAAAAACGGGACTGGCAACTTTCAGGGGAGAGATCAGCATCTCTGGTATCTTGATCACTGTGTCAGGGGCTGGAATGTTGCTGGAAGGTGAAAGCAATTGTTGCTTTGAGGGTTTGAGGCCATGTTGAGGTGTTTTAGGGGCTTTCTTTGACAAATTAGGGGATTTTGAGGCACTGGATTGCTAATGGTCAGATATAGCAAGCAGGGAAGCCAGGGTACGCCGAGGGTGTGTGTTCTGTGACATGACTCAGCTGTGTTTGGTCACGATTGCCTCCTGCCTTTCCTGGGGGATGATTGGGAGGGGTATGAAAGCAGCTACTGTGGGGTGCAGGTCCCTCCTCGCTCCCTGCCAGGCAGTGCTGCAGCTCCTCACGAGCTTAGGGAGACACTGAAATATGTTCAAAGGGGCCTTTTTCCTCTCTGCTGTGCCTGGCGAGAGGAAACCAGAGGTAGAGGGAACTGGTCTGACTGGGAGTGTGGCTCTAAAGGTGCAGGGCCCTAAGTGGGGGCAGGAAAAAGGGTGTTGCCTGACCTGGTTGTTGGAGAGAGGAGGTGTCCGTGGAGCACCTGGGAGGATGCAGTTGCAGGCTGGCTGCCTCCCCGTGGCCTGGACGTGGTCAGTCTGTGCTGTGAGTGTTTGTGTGCCAGGCTGGGAGAGGGGAAGGGGCACAGATGCACGCTGCCGTCTCCCCACCTTCCTCCATCCTTCTCCCAGGGGCTGGCTGGCCACGGGCGGCCGGGACAAGATGGTGAAGGTGTGGGACATGAACACGACGCGGGCGAAGGAGATTTACTGCGTGCAGACCATCGCCTCGGTGGCGCGGGTGAAGTGGCGCCCCGAGTGCAAGCACCACATCGCCACCTGCTCCATGATGGTGGACCACAACATCTACGTGTGGGACGTGCGCCGCCCCTTCATCCCCTCCGCCATGTTCGAGGAGCACAAGGACGTCACCACGGGCATCGTGTGGCGGCACCTCCACGACCCCTATTTCCTGCTGTCGGGCTCCAAGGACAGCACCCTTTACCAGCACATCTTCAAGGACGCCAGCCAGCCCATCGACCGGGCCAACCCCGAGGGGCTGTGCTACAGCCTGTACGGAGACCTGGCCTTCGCCGCCAAGGAGAGCCTCATCTCCTCCGACTCCAACCGCAAGCCCTACATCGGGGACCGGCGCCACCCCATCTTCTTCAAGCGCAAGCTGGACCCCACGGAGCAGTTTGAGTACATCTCGTCCTCCAGCACCCTCAGCGTGTTCGAGACGGACGTGGAGAGCGGCAGCATGGACTGGTTCGTGCACACGGCCAAGCAGTACGCGCTGGCCGGCCGGCCCCTGGCCGAGCTCTGCGACCACAACGCCAAGGTGGCCAAGGGCCTGGACCGCAACCAGGTGAGATGTGGGATGGGGAGGGCAGGACAGGGCCTGGTTTGCAGCCTGGCAAGGTCTGGCACTGGCTGTCTCCCACACAGGTGGCTCAAACGTGGACGATGCTGCGGATTATCTATTCCAGCCTCGGCACCGTGTCGTCCGCCAACCTCAACCACAGCATGGGCAAAGGCAGCGCTGCCCTCCCGCTCATGAACAGGTACGGGGGGTTGGAGCTGCACTGAGGGATGTCATGGCTGGGGCAGCTCCGTGAGTGGGAGAGCGGACGTGGCTCCTTTGGGATGGAGTCCTGGAATCATATCATTGAATCACAGTGGCTTCAGTTGGAAGGGACCTTAAAGCTCATCTCATTCTGCCCCCCTGCCATGGGCAGGGACACCTTCCACTAGCCCAGGTTGCTCCAAGCCCCGTCCAACCTGGCCTTGAACACTTCCAGGGATGGGCAGCCACAGCTTCTCTGGGCAGCCTGTGTTGGGGCCTGACCAACCTCACAGGGAAGAATTTCTTCTTGACATCTGACCTGTCCCAGTCACAGGGTGGGAGCAGGGACAGCTCTCCCTAGCCTCAGGCCATGCTGGTTTGCAGATTGAGATCCTTTGGACACAGCCATTTCCCATGTGGGTGTGAGAAGTGAGTGCTCAGCCTGGCCTTGAGCCGTGCAGCCTCATGTGCTGCTCCCTTCCCTCCTGGAGCCAGAGTTTGGAGCTGTGGTGGGATGTGGGACTGGTACCAGCTCTGCAGTTACTGAATTCATGTGTCATTCAGGTTCCTCTAAGATCATCGTGTCCTACTGTCAACCCAAGGCCACCAATAACCTGTGTCCCCTAAGCACTACATCTACACATTTTTTGAACACTTCCAGGGATGGTGACTCTACCACCTCTCTGGGCAGCTGTGCCAGTGCCTGACCACCCTTTCCATGAAGGAATTTCTCCAATATCCAATCTAAACCTCCCCTGGCACAACTTGAGGCCGTTTTCTCTCCTTCTGCCCCTTGTTCCCTGGGAGCAGAGCCCCCCCCCGGCTCCCCCCTCCTGTCAGGGAGTTGCAGAGCCAGAAGGTCCCCCCTGAGCCTCCTTTTCTCCAGGTTGAGCCCCCCCAGCTCCCTCAGCTGCTCCTGCTGCTCCAGCCCCTTCCCCAGCTCTGTTCCCCTCTCTGGACATGCTCCAGCCCCTCAATGTCCTTCTTGTTGAGAGAGGCCCAGAACTGCCCCAGCACTGGAGATGCCTCAGCAGTACCAGCACAGGGATGGTGACCAAGGGCTGGGGGTGGAGAAGGTGTCTCATGGCTGGAGCTGGGGCTGGGAGTCTGCAGAGGTTTTCTGCTGCCTTTCCAAGGGAGAGCACAGCCCAGCTCTGTGAGAGCCCCATTGTGGGCTGATGAAGCAGGAAAACTTGTTTTTCCTCTTCTCAATGACATAAACGTGAGGGGTGAGGACTCCAAATTAGCTGTCAGACCTCTCAGGGCCAGGTTCCCACAGTGAGTGACAGATCCTCAAATAACATCAAAAGAAACAAGCACTGTCCTTGACCAAGCTCTGCCTCCAGCTGGGTTGCTCTGCCACTGACTGAAACACTGCTGGGCTCTGCTCCAGCCCCATCCCTTCCCTTTTCCATCGGTGAAAGCTGAGCATGATGGTGAATAACAAACAGCCAAGCACCCTGGTGGGAGGCAGCTCCTGTTCACCTGCCTCTGAGGGGAAGGAGGTAGAGCAGAGGGTCTGCTCAGCACTGAAATTCTTCAGAAGGACCTTTGCAGTGTGTGT
Source organism: Chiroxiphia lanceolata (assembly GCF_009829145.1). Classification (NCBI taxonomy): domain Eukaryota; kingdom Metazoa; phylum Chordata; class Aves; order Passeriformes; family Pipridae; genus Chiroxiphia; species Chiroxiphia lanceolata. The sequence goes on from NC_045652.1 coordinate 1,592,716, forward strand.
GCAGTGATACCAAGCTTGGAGGAAGGGCTGTGGCCACAACTGCAACGTCTTTGTTTTAAAGTCACACAGTGGGGACAAGTGACTTCTGCTCTCAGGGAAATCACCTTCTCTCATGTTTCAGCATTCCAACTGCAACTGGACACCTCTATCCAGGCCATTTGTTGGATAGAATGGAAGCTTTAAACCTCCATGACCTATTAAATGTGGCTTTTTTTCCCCAGCTTTAATCTGAAGGACATCCCCTCTGGGCTGGGCAGCGAGTCCAGACTGGACCGCAGCAAAGGAGAAAGCCGCACAGAAAACATCCTCATGGACTCCTCCTCCACCCTGATCAACAACGAGGGTAACATTGCTGGGGGGAACAGTCCTGCTCCTACAGCTCTTCCCTCCTTAGCTGTAGATGTGGGATGAACTGGTGCATTTATCCTGCAAATTGGGGTGGCTGGACCTGCTGCAGCCCCAGGCAAAGGACACTAAGCCCCAGGGAGCTGCAGAAGGACAGTTTACCCCCGTGATCTGGGGTGACAGTGACAGTGGTGGCTGTGGGTGCCAGGAATGTGATGTGCTGGGGAGCTGGGCTGTCTGACTCGGGCACAGCCTGGCACACTGGAGGACACGGGGAGGTGGATCCAACCATGGGATGAGCTGATTTCTCTCTCCCTGGGCACGCAGACAACGAGGAGACGGAGGGCAGCGATGTCCCTGCGGATTACCTGCTGGGAGACGTGGAGGCAGATGAGGATGACCTGTACATGATGGACCACGAGAACCCACATGGTGAGCGCGTGGCTGGTGCTGGGGGGTGCTGCCTGTCCCAGATGGGCAGCTGGATTTCTTCCCTGCTCATTCCTGCTCTCTCCTCGCAGCTGAAGAGCAGGAATACAGCCTTCCCCAGGAAGCCTTCCCCCTGCGCCACGAAATCGTGGACAACCCCTCAGCCTTGGACCACCTGCAGGACAAGGCTGACTCCCCCCACGTCAGCGGCAACGAGGCCGAGACAGTGTCACTGACACCCGTGGAGTCCTTCTCCCTGATCTCCATCTCCCACTCGCTCTACGAGAACCGCCTGCCCTCCGACTTCTTCAGCCCCATCGTGCGGGACACGCTGCTGTTCTACGCCGAGCAGGGGGACGTGCAGACGGCCGTGTCCGTGCTCATCGTGCTGGGGGAGCGCATCCGCAAGGAGATCGACGAGCAGACACAGGTGGGACCCCCTGGGGGGCAGGGGACACCTTGGTGGGATCTGCAGGGGGTGTATCCCAGTGCCGTGAGATCCCTCCTGCGCTCTGGGAACCTCCCTTCTCCTCCAGCCCCTGCCAGGTCTGCTCTAACTGGGGTGGGCAGCTCCAAGACCCCTGGTAACTGCTGGTACCTGCTGGTACCAGGGACTTGAGGTGGTGTCTGCAAGGCCAGGATGGGGGAGTGGCTGTGGCCTGTTGATTTGGGGAAGGATGCTGTTCCCCAGTGTTGCAGAGCTGTTCTCCCACCACAGGGATCTTAGACTCATGGAATCCTTTAGGTTGGAAAAGCCCTCTAAAATCAAGTCCAGTCGTTTCCTCAGCACTGCGAAGGCCACCACTAACCCATGTCCCCAAGTGCCACATCCACACGGCTTTTAAATTCCTCCAAGGATGGTGACTCCACCACTGCCCTGGGCAGCTGTGCCAATGCCTGACCACCCTTTCAGGAAAGATATTTTCCCAATATCCAGCCTAAATCTTCCCTGGCACAACTTGAGACCGTTTCCTCTTGTTCTGTCCCTTGTCCCCTGGGAGCAGAGCCCAACCTCCCCCCCCGGCTCCCCCCTCCTGTCAGGGAGTTGCAGAGCCAGAAGGTCCCCCCTGAGCCTCCTTTTCTCCAGGCTGAGCCCCCCCAGCTCCCTCAGCTGCTCCTGCTGCTCCAGCCCCTTCCCCAGCTCCGTTCCCTTCCCTGGACACGTTCCAGACCCTCAATGTCCCTTGTCTGACGGTCCCAGAACTGCTCCCAGGGCTGGAGGTGCCCCAGCAGTGCCAGCACAGGGATGGTCACTGCCCTGGTCCTGTGGCCACACCATGGCTGGTACAGCCCAGGCATCACTGGCCTTCTTGCCCACCTGGGCACACCTGGGCTCATATTGGGTCATTGTTGACCCCCAGGACCTTTTCCACCTTTTCAACCAGCTCCTCTGCCTGCCCCAAGTTGGGAGCGCTGCAGGGGACTGTGACCCAAGCACGGATCTTGCCTTTGGGAGACAGGGCAGGGATCCCAAGGGGGTTTCAGGGTGGATATCGAGGCTCTGCCATCTGTGGCCCTTCCAGGAACACTGGTACACGTCCTACATCGACCTGCTGCAGCGCTTCCAGCTCTGGAACATCTCCAACGAGGTGATCAAGCTGAGCACGTGCCGTGCCATCAACTGCCTCAACCAGGCTTCCACCACCCTCCATGTCAACTGCAGCAACTGCAAGCGGCCCATGAGCAACAGGGGCTGGATCTGTGACAGGTGAGGGCACAGAGCTGGGGACAGCTCAGCAAGGGGGTTCCAGGGGCTCTGCGGGGGCAGGAGGATGGGGTGGGTGCCCGTGTTCCCCCTTGGTGCCCCCAGGGCTCTCCCTGCCCATGTTCCTCGGTTTCTCTCGTGCAGGTGTCGGCAGTGTGCCAGCATGTGTGCCGTGTGTCACCACGTGGTGAAGGGGCTCTTCGTGTGGTGCCAGGGCTGCAGCCACGGGGGTCACCTCCAGCACATCATGAAGTGGCTGGAGACCAGCTCCCACTGCCCTGCTGGCTGCGGCCACCTCTGCGAGTACACCTGAGCCCTAAGCCCCACAGGGGGGGATGGCGGGCAGGGTATGTGCAGGGCAGGCAGAATCTCCTGCCTGGTACTGTCCACACCTCCCTCCCTGTATTTATTGTGTAAATAAGGGCTGGGGTGCTCCCCTGCCCAGCCGTTTTGTACTGGATTAAAACAAACCAGCAGCTGAACCGAGCCATGACTCTTGTCTTCACTTCACCTGGATGCAGAAGACCCGGGGTGGGGCTGGACCCCGTTTCGGGCCGGGGGTCGGTGCCACGGGGGCCTGGGGACCCCACTTTGTTGTTGCCCCCTTACGCGAGGAGGCCCCTTTAAGCCCTGATATGGGCCCCACATTGCTGTTGCCCCTTTAAGCCGCGAGGTGGAGCCCATTTCAGGTTGCCCCTTTAAGCCGTGGCCCTCACCAGGCGGATGTGCGCGCGGTGCATGCCGGGGGCCGTAGTCCCGGTGGCGATGGCGGCGCGGCTGCTCCCGCTGCTCCCGCTGCTGCTGCGCTGGGCCCGGCCCGTCCAGGGCACCGCCCCGCCGGGCGGCGGATGGTGAGCGCGGGGGGGGCTTCCCCGGGCCAGGCCGGAGCATGGGGAGCGCGGGGGGGCTGCCCCGGGCCGGTCCCGATGCCGGTACCGAGCGCAGCCTCCCGCTGCAGGCTGGCGGGCTCGGTGCCGGAGGAGGAGCGCTGCACCGTGGAGCGGGTCGATGCCTCCCTCACATACTCCCTCTTCCTGCAGCGGTAACGGGGGACCCGGCACGGCCCCGCTGGACCGAGACATGGGTCCCGGGGCGGGGGCGGGAACGGGAACAGTGCCCGGTGCACCGGGCGGGATAACGGGGAGGGATCGGGAGGGTTGGAGGGGCAAGGACCCGGGGGAAGGTGGTTGGAGCCGGTCCCGGTGCCCCGGGAGTGGTTTAGAGCCGGTCCTGGTGCCGGTTTAGGACCAGTCCCAGTGCCCCAGGGATGTGTCGGGGTTGGTCCCGGTACCCCCGGGGGTGGGTCGGGGCCGGTCCCGGTGTCCCGGGGATGTGTCGGGGCCGGTCTCGGTGCGTCGCCCCGGCGGGACCCCGCTGGATGCTCCCCCAGGTTCGCCTTCTCCCGGCCGGTGATCCTTGGCGGGGTCACGGACAACTCGGTGAGTACCGGGAGGGTCCAGGGGGACTCCGGGGAGGTCACATACCCCCCGTGCCATCCCGGCCCTATGCTCCATCCCCAGGCGTTCCGAGCCCTGTGCACCCGGGAGAAGCTGCTGGCGGCGTTCGGGCCGCTCCCGGTGCGGCTCAGCACGGCCAACACCTACTCGTACCGCAAAGGTGAGGGGGGGCCGCACCCGGCCCGGCGGGGCCGCTGCCCCCGCTCACCGCTCCCGTTCCCGTTCCCGCAGTGGATGTGCCGTTCCAGGAGTACGTGGAGCGGCTGCTGCAGCCGCAGGACCCGGCCCGGCTGGGCAGTGGTGGGTGTAGCACCGTCCCGGCCCCCCGGAACCCTCCGGTCCTCACCGGGCTCAGCCTCCCGTGTTCCCCCAGACACCCTGTACTTCTTCGGCGACAACAACTTCACCGAGTGGGGCCCCCTGTTCCAACACTACGTGCCCCCTCCCTTCCGCATCCCGGGCACCAGCCCTGCCTACAGCTTCGGGATCGCAGGTGGGCACGGGGTGGATCGGGGGGGGAGGGAGAGAAATCGGGGTTCTCCCCAGCACCAACCCCCCGTTCCACCGCAGGCTCAGGCTCCGGCGTTCCCTTTCACTGGCACGGCCCCGGTTTCTCCGAGGTGATTTTTGGCAGGAAGGTGAGAACTGAGCCCTGAGGGAAGGATTTGGAGGGGCGAGGGAGAGCAACAAGCCCCCTAAGGGGTGTCCCTGAACACGGGGAAGCCCTGATGGTGCTGAGCCTGAGGGGCTGGAGGGGAAATTGGGGGGGGGGGTGTCCCCTTGGTGTTTTCCAGCGCTGGTTCCTGTACCCCCCGGATAAAACCCCCCACTTCCACCCCAATGAGACGACGCTGGCCTGGCTCCAGCACACGTACCCCACACTGCCCCCTGCTCAGCGCCCGCTCGAGTGCACCCTGCGCCCCGGGGAGGTGAGTCAGCACCCAGGACCCCCGGGAGGGTGGAGGGGACCCCACACAGCCCACCTAGAGCCACGGGACCCCCCATGCTCCCTCCCACAGGTCCTGTACTTCCCTGACCGCTGGTGGCACGCGACACTCAACCTGGACACCAGTGTCTTCATCTCCACCTTCCTTGGGTAGAGCCAGGAAGGACAAGGATGTGTCACCATCATCCTGGACACTGCAGGAATTCCTGCCACCCTCAGGGAAAGGAAACTGGTTTGGGGACCAACTGCCTGAGAAAGTTCTGGTTTTTACTGGTCTTTTTCCTCCCCCTTGGATTAAAGTTGTTCTACTGTAGCCAGTGTGTTGCTACATCCCCCCTCCCACTGGCTCCCGAGCCAGGATATCCCCAGAAATCACTGCTGTGAACCACTCCAGCTCCTTTTCCACATTTATTGCTGAATTTTTTTTTAATTATTTTTATATATATATATATTTTTTAATGGACATTGGCAAACTTCCAGGGGGTGCTCAAAAAGCCAGGCAGGCTGTGGGCCGACCAAAATGCTGGAACCTCAGTTGGATACAGATTTGTTGGTTATTTTTTGTGGTGTTTTTTAAGGGATTTTATTAAAGGAGTAAGAACCTTAACCCAGGTGGTTGTTTGCAGGGAACCACAGGCAAGGGGAGGCGGGAGCCAGCCCCTTCCAGCCCTGGGGCTGTTGTTTCCTAGGAAAAGCCAGAGGGTGAGTTGGTCTCACCCTGGCAAGTGGCTATTTACAGGGAAGAGGACCCAGCCCTGGCCAGGCAGGAGGTGGAAGGAGGAGGAAACAACTATATACACAGGGAGGGACTGGGTTCCAGGTGCTCATCCCAGCGAGCTCCCTGTGGCACTCCCTGGAGCAGGACACTCTTCGGGGACTGCCAGCGGCCGTGGCCGAGAGGGACCCTGCTCTGTGAGCCATGGAGATAGATGATAGTGAGGCCACTGCTGCTAAGGCAGCCTTCTCCCGACCCCCAGGCAGGTCTTGGAGCTGGAGAGGGGAGCCCAGGGAGCCGTGGTGCCCACCCAGCCACTACGGGAAGGGGAGATGGTGACGTGCCCTCGCCTCACGCTGGGTCTGGGGCAGCCGGAGCGGAGGGGGAGCAGCCAGGGAACAAGTAAGGCATGGTGCCAGCCTGGGGAGCTGTGCTGGGGCACCCCAACACTGCCCCAGCCCCTCAGTTATGCCCCCCCAGGCCCCTCAGTAATTCCCCCCAGCCCCTCAGTAATCCTCCACCCAGCCGTTCTCCGAGATGAAGGCGTCAATCACCTCCTTCATGGCGAGGTTGGGGATCAGCTGGTCCTGGGTCAGGGGACTCCGCGTCACCGGGTCGAAATGACCCACGCGCTGCAGGGAGGAGCGGGTGGGAACCGGTTACTCCACGTGCCCTGGTGGTTACTCCACCAGCCCTGGGCCACAGGGACCATTGGCATCTGCCCTGGCATCCGGCACGGCAGCCAGGCCTCTGGGGGGAAGGAGGGACAGCCCCCTCTGAAGGTGCCTCTCAGCAGGATGAGGGCAGGTCAGGGCACAAGACCCCGGCCAAGAGCCGCCTCTGCTTTGGGCAGGGCCCGGCAGCACCTGCTCCACAGGGAGCTGCCCTGGCACGTAACTGGGAACAAACCCAAGGAGCCTTCAGAACCCTGAGCTGGGAGCTGCCTTCCTGCCCAGGCAGGAGAGGAAGGCAGGAAAGGTGCTGGGAAACCCCCCTCCAGGTGGTACCTGGAGATGCTCCTCAATGTCCTTCCTGTCGTAGGTGATCCCACTGGGCGTGATGCAGGGCTCTCTCATCAGCTCAAAGCTGATCTTCCCGCACAGGTAGTCAGGGATGTCCCGCTTCTGGCTCGAGAGAGGCACAGGTGGGTCAGGAAGATGGACTGGGAGGTGGTGCTGGCTCAGAGGGGGAAGCAGGGAACACAGCAGGGGGAGAGATGGGAGTGCAGGTCAGGGCACACTCACCTTCCTCTTCTCATCCACCTGCGAGAAGAGCTCGTCCATGTCTGCCAGGTATTTGTCCTGAAAGAAAAGCCCTTCAGGATAAGGACACCCCAGCACAAATGGGCTACCCCAGGGAGAGCCCCCAAACCTCCCACCCATGGGAGCAGCTCCTCAGCCCCTCTGCCCGTGCAGCCCCCAGCTGAACCTGGAAAGAGTGATCCAGCTTAAACTAACCTTCCTTCGTAGGGCTATTTTTATCAGAGATTAGTCCCCAGCACCCAGACCCACATGTGGCCAAGAGCCACTTGTGTTCCCTCAGGGAACAACAGGTCCAGAAGGCATCACTACTGCTGGGCTGGGACAAGAGTTGACAGAGCAGGGGCAGCCATCACAGGGGGACACAAAAGCACCAGCCACAGAATAACGGCTGAGGAGCTGTGCTCTGTCCTGGGGTCTCTTGGCTTTCATCTGCACAGCTGCAGCCCTGGCTGCCCTGGCTTCCCTGGCTACAGAAGAGCCTGGGGATGAGCATGAGGATGGGATGAGGAAGCCCCCACTCACGTGCTTGGCCTCGATGGTGGCCAGCTGAACTCGGCTCCGGCTCTCGTCCGTGTTTTCTTCTTGCTGGGTCTTCCGACACTCGGCTAACTCCCTGGGACAGAGCAGAGCAGGAGGATGGAGGGACACTGCCGCTCCCTTCCCTGCTGTCCTGGAGGGCAGAGACCTGTGACAGCGTGGTGATACTCAAAAAGCCTTTACTGATGCCCTATGTCCTGTTACCTCTCCTTCTCCGCCATGATCAGCTTGGTCAGGTGGGAGTGCAGCTCGTTCTCCTGGTTGATCCGCTTCTCCTCGATGCTGTTCCAGCGTTTCTTCTTGGCGATGCGCAGGGCGCTGGGGATGTCGTCCCCGAAGTTCAGCCGCTGCTCCTTGGCCAGGTTGTAGGCTGGGGAGAGCAGGGCCACGTCAGAGCCAGCGCCGGGTCCCTGGCACCACCCTCGGCCCTTTCCCACAGGTGGGGGGGCCGCCGTGCCCGCTCACCTCTCTGCAGGTTGGCAATGGCCTCGTCGTAGTTCTCCATCTCCAGCTGGCACTGGCCCAGGAAGAAATGGGCCTTCACCGACTGCCCGTCCAGCTCCAGTGCCCGCTTGCAATCCGCCAGGGCCTTGTCGTGCTGCTGCATCTTCAGGTAGCACAGGGCCCGGTTGGTGTAGTACACGGCCACCAGGGGGTTCCGGTTCTGCGGGGACAGCCCCATGTCACAGGGGATGGCAGGGACAGCCGGGGCACTCGGTGACACTGTCACCCGGGCAGGGACAGCCGGCAGTGCCAGTGCGGGCGTGCAACCCGTGGGGAGGTGCCAGGATGGATTGGGGACAGGCTGGGCCGGTCCCCATAGGGCAACCTGTGTCCCTGCCTCCAGAGGGGACAGTCCCCACCAGCTGGGGGGGCTGGAGCACCCAGGGGGGGTCTGCCCTACCCAGCACAGCCTGGGGACGGGGCAGGGTGGAGGCACCCTGAGGGTGAGTGGAGGAGGGTCCAGCTCAGAGAGAGCAGGGGGACAGGCTGGGCTGGGAGGTGTCCATGCCCAGGGAGGGGGCTAGGCCAGGCCTGGGGGGCATAGTCCAGGCCCAAGAGGGAGGATCCAGGCCCAGGAAGGTGGTCTAGGTCAGGAGGGGACAGTGTCCAGACTAAGGGGGTCCCATCCTAAAGGTATCCTGACCAGGCCCGAGAGAAAAACATTGTCCAGACTAAGGAGATTCCATCCCGGGGGTATCGAGGCCAGGGCTGGGGAGGTGTCCAGGCTGGGGGAAGCGGGTCCCATCTCGGGGGTGTCCCATCCCCGAGGGTCTCGTCCCGGGCTCAGCCAGGCCAGGACCGAGAGGGTGCCCAGACCAAGGGACGTCTCATCCTGGGGTTATGGAGGCCGGGGTAGGGCCCGTCCCGGGGGTGTCCAGGCCAGGACCGGGCCGGGGGGGAGGCTGGTGTGTCCTGTCCCCGAGGGATCCCGTCCTGGGACCATCCAGGCCGGGGTGACCCACCCCTGAGGGTCCATCCCGGGGGTACCCGGGCCAGGCCCGTGGGGAGGGGGGCGGTGCGTCCCCTCCCCGCTGATCCCGTCCCGGTGGGACTCACGATGGCGCGGCCGTAGCAGGCGGCGGCTTCGGGGTACTTGCGGCCGCCGAAGAGCCGGTTTCCCTGCTCCTTGTGCTCCTGCGCGCTGTGGCTCTTCTCGGGGCTGGCGCCCCCCGCGCTCCCCGCGCCCGGCCCCGCCGCGCCGGGCCCCGCCGCGCCCTCGCGCTCCTCCTTGCCCTTCATGGCCGGCGCGGCCCGGCCCGGCGGCCGCGGCTCCGCGATGAGCGGCCCGGCTGCGCTGCGCCCGCGCACTGCGCATGCGCCACCGCCGGGGCGGGGCCGTGGGAGGGGCCAACGGGGAGAGGCGGAGCCGGCGGGGAAGGGGCGTGGCCAGCCCGGTAGGGGAGGGACAGAGAGCGAGAGGGCGGGATTCGGAATGTGGGCGGGGCTAATGTGGGGGCGGGGTCTGACAGGGTGAGGCGGGGCCTACGGGCGGAGGGGCGCGGTTAATGTTTGTGGGCGTGGTCATATGGAGGTGGGCGTGGTCCGAAGGAGGTGGGCGGGGCATGCTTGAGGTTTATGGGGCTGAAGGGGGGCTGGATGGAGCGGATTGGGGGGTGCGAGTGGGCTTGGGGAGGGGTTGAGGATGGGATTTCAGGGGGATGTGGGCTGGCTGGGGGCTTGGGGAGGGGATGCAGAGGAGGCTCGGGGGATCGGCGGAGGGGGGGGAGTGAACAGAGGGTTGTGGGGTGCAGAGGGGCTGTTGGGTGCCGGGGGTTCAGCGGGGGTGTAGGGGCACAGAAGGGTGTGGGGTTGGATGAGGTGGGGGCTTGGGGGGCTGGATGGGGGTGTATCCAGGGCTGAAGTTTGGGTGCGTGGAGCAGGCGGGGCTGGAGGCGGTGGGGGGTGGTCTCGGTGCTGCAGCAGCCCAGCCCCACACCCCCCCACACCCCCACACCCCTCCGCGCTGCCAGCCCCGCGGGGCTCGGCCGGATGCCGCTCCACTTATCCCAGAGTTTTCTGCTCCAGTAAGTCCCGTGCCCGGCTGTGACCCCCCCGCCACCGCCCACCCCGGGGCCAGCCAGCCCCGGCTCCCTCCCCGCCTCCCACAGGGAGGGGGGGCACGCCCCTATTCCCCCCCAACAGAGACACACGCCCCAGCAGTGTGCAAAATATTTATTTATACTCCAAAAAGGTCGGGGGGGGGGTCAGAGCGGGGACCCCCCCTGCGCCCCCATCCCGTGGCGAACCCCCCGCCCCGGGGAGGGCGCTGGCAGCAAAGCGGGGGGGGCCGGGGCGCGGGGAAGGGGGGGCTGCGCCCCGAGGGCACTGCCGAAACGAGTTGTGCCGGTCTCAGCTGGTTCCTGCCGGGCTCTCCCCATATCCTTCTGGTTTTTTTTTAATTCCTCTCTTTCTATTATTTATATTTATTTTGGCGTAGAAAAATAAATCGCTCCTATTTTGGCACCAGTCCTTCGTGTGAAAGTGCAGGTCCTGGGGGGCAACGAGTGTTAGCCCCGACCCTGGGAAGGGGGTACAGGAGCCAGCGAAGGGGTCCCCACACTCGGCTCCTTCCGGGGGGCACATCCCGAGCCCTGCGGGCACCCCGGGGGGGTTTGCGATGCCAGGGCAGGGCTGAAGCATCCTTTGGGGTGGGGGTACAGCGCAGGGGGTCGGCAGGTACATTCGGGGGGCGCAGCCCGGGGTGGGGGGCGGCGCGTTCTGTAGCACCGAGGGGGCAGGCGGGCGGGGGGTGGCCTGTCCCCATGTCACGCGCGGGGACCCCCCGACCCCTCCACCGGGCCTGGAAAACAAACCAACCGAAGGGCCGGGGCGGGGGGCGTGGGCTACGGCGGGGGGGGGATCTGTGCTCCCAGCAGGTCGTAGGCGAAGATGTTCCAGAAGACGGCGAAGAGCAGGAAGGTGCCGTAGGAGAGCAGCAGCACCCACCAGCCGCACTGGTCCTGCAGGCTCTCCTCGTAGCTGCGCAGGATGGTCAGCCCCATGCTGATGCCCACGATGGCCCCCGCCAGGTGAGCCATGAAGGACGGCTGCGGGCCCGAGGCCGGCAGCGGCGGCGAGAACCGGAGCCACACGGCGCGACCCACCTCGGAGCTCACTGCGGGACACGGCAGGGGCTGAGCCCACCCCGCCCGCCCTTCCTGCCCGCGGGGGGGTCGGGGGTGGGTACTCACTGCACACCAGCGCCAGCACCATCCGCAGCAGCTTGTAGGGACAGCGCATCCCGGCCCAGTTCTGCGGGAGAGGGAGGGAGGGAGGGATGGATGGATGGATGGATGGATGGATGGATGGATGGATGGATGGATGGATGGATGGACGGACAAGGGGCTGGCACCAGCGATGACCCAGCACCAGGGCGTAGGCTGGTGCCATACCCCCAGTGCTCCCCATGGAGTTCCCCCACGTCCCTGCTCCTCCCACCCACACCCACCCCATGATGCCACCCAAGGTGCTCTCCCCCGTAACAGTGCCCCCCCATGATGCCCCCTCAGCGTCCTCAGTGTCACACCATGCTGCCCATCCCATGGTGCCACCCACCCCATGGCACAACCCCCATCAATGTCACACAAGGACACTGACACCCACCCCCGATGCCACCCCACAGCACTTCCCCCAGTGTGACACAAGGCTGCCCATCCCACAGTGCCACCCACACCATGGCATCCCCCTCTAATGTCCCACCATCCTTTCCACCCCACAAACAGCTCCCACCCATGCTGTCACCCAACGGTATCCCCCACCCAATATTACACCGTGCTGCCCACCCTACAGTGCCACTCAGCCCCAATACCACCCCATGGTATCCCCCTTGATACCCCTAATGCCCCCCTCCCTCCAGTGTCACACCATGACGCCCACCCTCCAGTGCCATCCACCCCATGGCACCCTCCCCCACGCTACCCCCCTCGTGCCCCCTGTGCCCCCTCCCCACTGACCATGACGACATTGGCGAGGTGGGCTGAGCAGAGGGCGTAGACCCCCCCTGAGCCCCCAACCAGGGGGGCCCTCATGTCAGTGATGGAGACAGTCAGGGAGCCTGGGGGCACAGACAGGGCTCAGCACAGAGCCTCACCCCCACAGCATTAATTAATTACTGTCCACATTAATTAATTACAGGCTGCATTGCCCCCAGCCCCCTGCCAAGTGACTCTGGCACTGCAGGGTGGTACCCAGCAAAGTCCTTCACCCCCATCAGACTCGGGGTGCACCTCCTCGTGCCCTCCCTGGGGCAGAGGGAGGGGACAGATGGGGACAGATGGGGACAGACGGGGACAGATGGGGACGGCCCCCCGGGCAGCACCCACCTGCCAGGACCCCGGCCAGGTAGAGGAAGCTGATGCGCAGGATGCCGTGCACCATCTCCAGGGGCACCCCGATCATCAGCTGCAGGAGGGCGTTGAACCCCAGCTGCTCCAGCCTGCCCGGGCACAGGAGGGCACAAAGGGGCTCAGCCCATGCAGCCCCCGGGGTGTCCCCAGCGGCCCCCCCGCAGGACCTACCCCACGTGCATGAACATGTAGGTGAGGAAGCGCCAGGCCCTCGCCCGGTGCCCGGGGTGATAAACCAGGGGGCTCTTCATGTACTCGGGGTGGTAGGTCTGCAGCACCCACTTGTTCAGCCGGGCCCCGTAGCAGAGGAACACGATGATCTGTGACAAAGCCCACGGCTGTCACCCCCCAGCACTGCCAAAACACTCCCCCGTCCTTCTGTCCTGAGCCGGGGGCACCTGGCCCCTTCACCCCAGGTCTGAGACCCCAGAGGATGCCAGGACATCACTGGGGTCACCTGTCCCCTCTGCCCTGAGTCTGAGCCTCCCATAGGCACTGGTGGCAGAACTGGGGTCGCCCATCCCCTCTTCCCTTGGTCTGGGTCCCACATATGGGACTCATTTGTTATGTGAGGACATAACAAACAGGGTCCCCCATTCCTTCACCTCAGACCTGAGCCCCCCAAGGGCACCAGGCCATCACAACTGGGGTCACCCATCCCTTCTGCCCTGAGTCTGAGCCTCTGTATGGGCACTGGTGCATTACAACCAGGGCCACCCATCCCTTCACCTCATATCTAAACCCCTCTGTGGGCACCAGGACATCACAACTGGGGTCACCCATCCCCTTTGCTCTGGGTCTGAGCCCTACCATGGACTCTAGGACACCACAACCAGGGTCATCCATCCCTTCACCCCATATCTAAACCCCTCTGCGGGCACCAGGACATCAGAATGGGGTCACCCAGCCCCACTGCCCTGGGTCTGAGTCCCCCATACGGGCACAGAGATGTCACATCCAGTGTCACGCGTCCCCTCATGTCAGACCTGAGCCCCCTAGTGGGCATCAGGACATCACAACCAGGGTCATCCATCCCTCCCTCACTGCAGATCTGAGCTCCAAATCCCAGAACCAGGGTCACCCACCCCGTCCCTCCCGAGTCTGAGCCTCGCCAAGTCACCGGGACACTCGGGCGGGGCTCGGCCCTGCCCGCACCTGGGTGAGGGTGACGGCTGCCATGAACACGGGGGGTGGGCAGGTGCGGTGCTGGTAGAAGTACCAGCGCCGGTCCATCTCGCAGGGCAGGATCTCGTAGGCCACGTAGCGGACGAAGCGCTTGTAGAAGCCGAGGCCGGTCTCGTCCAGGAGGACGTCGCGGGGCAGCGCCCGCTGCCCGTTGGCGATGGCGCGTTTGAAGCTGCTCGAGCGCTTGCTGCTGATCTGCGGGGAGAGCCCGGGGGGCCGCGGGGGCCGCGGGGCTTGTGGCCACCCCCTGCCCAGCCACCCCCTCATGCCACAGCCCGGACGAGCCACCTCAAGGCCGTGCCACCATCCCACGCCCCTGGGGGACCACCGATGTCTGCCCCCCTCCCCAGGAGCACGAGGAGGAGCCCAGTGCCCACCCCGGGCTGGCACCCGGCCGCTCACCCCCGTCCCCGCGGCCCCCCGGCACTGACCAGGTCTACCAGCTCCTGATAGCAGACCTGCCCCTCATCGTTGCCCTGTGCCAGGGCCACCAGCATGTCGAGCTTGGCAGGGTCCAGGGGCAGCTCATGGCTGTGCACCAGGCTGGCAAACGTCTCCACCCCGATGAAGCCGGTGTTTTCGGGGTCGAGCTGTGGGGCGTGTCAGGGGTGTTACTGGGATGCCGGGGATGTGACCCCGTGGTTGGCTGGGGAGACCACCCGGTGCCCCTCACCGTGGCCTTGTGCTGCTCCATAACACCAGTCTCTACCTCTGTCAGGGGCACTATAACCTGCCCCCCCTCCAGACTCCGCACCATGTGGGTGCCCTGTGCCACGCAGGTGCCCTGTGCCATACCAGTGTCCCCATCTCCCCGCGGAGCAGCCAACACTCTCCTACTCAGTTATTTCTTGCCGCCAGCAGCCTGCCAGCCAGGAAGCCACCAAGCTAAACACACGCGCAGCCCTGGCACCAGCCTCCTCCTCCTCCTCCTCCTCCTCCTCCTCCTCCTCCTCCACCTCCTCCTTCTCCTCCTCCCCTACTTCTCCCGTCGCCCTTGCCACTGGGATTCACCACACCCTGTGCCAGGGCACCCTCTGCCATCCTCGGGGCTCCCGGAGTGAATTGGGCACCCTGAGCCCTCCAGGCAGAGCGCACCACGGGGTACCCAGCACCACGGGGTACCCAGCACCACGGGGTACCCAGCACCACGGGGTACCCGATGTGGTCCTGTTCATGGAGACAAGGAGCCAAGGATGGCACAAGGAGGATGGAGACTGGGAGGGGGCACTCTTGGTTGGAGTACAGGGTGGCTGGGACCCTGAACCCCACAATGACCCTGAAATCGCGTTAGGTTTGCTCCTTGCTTCTGCGAGGAATGAAACAGAGGAGAGGAACCTCGTCCTCATGGGATGGGTAGGAAAGGGAATGCTGGGGGAATGGGGTCACATCCACACCCAGGTGGACACCCCGTCCCTCCAGCACCATCAGGGAACAGCCACAGCCTCTTTCCCGAGAAGGGTTTGGCTGCCCCAGAGCAGGGGGCAGGGTGGGACACATGAAGTGGGATGCAGGGTGGGATGTGTGAGGTGCAGGGTGTAGGATACAGGTGCAGGCAGCACTTGTATCCTCAGAGAAGCCACCAGCCCATGAGAGCAGCCTCAGCCGTTGGGATTTGGGAGCGCCCTGTCCCCTCTGCCCCACACACGTCCCCCACAGGTGCCACGTGTGTGTGTGTCATGCCGGGACCTGGCACACGCTGTCCCCATGCTGGCACACGCTGAGCTCACTGGCCTCAGGAGCCCCGGCAGCAGCCAGGACGCCCCTCTCTGCTTTTAGGGTGCAACTCCCCACACCCCAACCCCACTGGCCCCCTATGGTCCCTCCTGAGAGGGCTTGATCCCCAGTCCTCCAGCCCCCTGGTCCTGCTGGGCTCCCCCAAGTCCTGCTGTCTCCCAGGAAAGCTGCTGCTCATCCCCGAGCTGCTCGGAGACACATGGAGCCCCAGAGCCCGAGGGTGGGGTGACACGGGGGACAGCACCGCAACTCCCGGGCTGCGGGACTCAAGCCAAGGTCATGGAGCCAGTCGGGGGCAAGGGGAGAAACAGTTCATTTCCCTGATCCCCAGTAAATTCTGTCCCCATGCCCAGGGGAGAGCAGCCAGCTGGGCCCGGGGTGGGTGGGGATGCAGGGAGGAGCCGGCGGAGCTCAAGAGGGGCTCCTGGGGGCTGGGGGACAGCGGGAGGTATCGCCTCGAGCCCCCATCCTGCCGCGAGCGCCAGGATGCCCCACGCCAGGCAGCGCTGATGCTCCACGGCCCGATCCCGCAATCAGGTCACGGGGGTGGGTGCAGTCCCCCGCCTCGCCGGGATGCCCGATCCACGGCACGCCCAGGGCCCCATCCTGCGCCCAGAGCCCACGGGCGGCGCCGGGGCTCGGTGCCCAGCACCCCCCGTCCTTGAGGGTGCAGCGGGCAGGATCCGGCCCGGGGCTGGCGGAGGAAGAGGCCACAAGTGAGCCGAGTTGCGCGTTCTCGGCGGCACGGGGGGGGCGGGTCCCCCGGGGCGGTGACGGGGGGTAGCGGGGGACGCTCGCGGGGGGTGGCACGGCCGCGGTCGCCGCCCTGGATGGGCAGCGCTGCCCGCTGCGCGCCAGCCGAGCCCGGTGCGTGCGAGCATCTCCCCCCGGGAGCGATGCCCGGTGCCCCCCGGGCGGACTCACCTGCTCCTGGATGAGCTGCAGCAGGGAGCTCCTGTCCATGCACCCGGCGGGCGGAGGGCTCCGCCGCTCCCCCGCGCCCGGGGCCGGCGAGCCGGGCAGGGGAGCGGCGCGGGCGGCGGGGGCGGCGGCGGGGGCGGCTCTCCCCGCCAGCCCCGCGTTGCGGCGGGCCCGGGAGCGAGCGGCGAGCGGCGGCGCCGGGAGCCGCCGATGGCAGCGGGGAGACGGCGGCGGCGGGGGCGGGCGCGGAGCCGAGCGGAGCCGCCCCCGCCGCAGCGCGCGGCGCAGCGCCCCCCCCTCCCCGCACCCCCCGCCGCCGCCGCGAGGGGAACCGGGACCCGTCCCGCCCCGCCCCGCCCCGCCGGCGGCACTGGGACACGGCACCGGGAGGGAGCGAGCACCGGGCGCTCCCAGCATGGGATGGTGCCGGGAACCGGCATCCCGGTACAGCTGCGGGCATCCCGGTACTGGAGCGTGTATCCTCACATGGCTGTGTGCATCCCGGTACGGGGACCTGCATCCCGGTACCGGTACCCACATCCGAACACAGTTACAACATCCCAGTATGATACCTGCATCCCAGTATGGTGTCTACATCCCAGTATGCCACCCACATCCTGGTACAGGTACCTGCATCCTGGAGCGGGTACCTAAATCCCAGTTCTGGGAGTCATATTCTGGTATGGTACCTGCATCCCTGTACTGGTACACACATCCTCATACAGTGCCTGCACCCCGGTATGAACACCTGCATCATGGCACGGGTACCGGATTCCAATGTGGTACCTCCATCCTGGACCAGGACCTGCATCCTGGTGTGATACTTGCATCCCAGTGCACTGTCTGCACGTTGGAACTCACATTCCACTCCCAGTACCTGTATCCCAGTACAAGTTCAGGTATTCCAGTAAGGTACCTGTGTCCCAGTACATGTTTCTGCATCACGGTACAGCACCTGCATCCTGGTACAGGAATCCATATCCTGGTGCAGTACCTGCATCCAGTATGGGCACCTGCATCCCAACATGGATAGCAGTATTCCAGATACCTGCTGAATCCGGCACAGGTGACTACAAATGTTCTCTCCATCCTGACCCTGGACCCACAGGCTGGTGGGTGCTCCCACTGGTATGGGGGACACGGGGCTGTCCCCTGCCCCAGCACAGCACTCATGGGGCAGCCTGGCACTGGGTCCCTTGAACTGGCCCCTTTACATGATGTGCATGGTGATGTCACCCAGGCCGGGCTCCCCTGGGCCCCCAGCGTGTGCTGGAGCCTCCCCACTCTCCTGAGCCACGGCTCAGCCCCACTGTGGGTGCCTGGGGAGCTCTGGGCCCCCCAGCCCTGCCAGGTACCTTCCTTGGGGACTGTGTGTGGCCACGGGTGGCCCACGGCCCTGCCATGGGTGTACCCTGTCCTACACCCGTGCCTGCCCTGCACAGCATCCATGGCTCTGGCACACCAGTGCTATTAATACACACCATTGCACGTGGGCCCATGGCTCCCATGGGATCCAGCCTGGTTTGGAGTCACCAGGGAGCACCACATGTCTCACCCGCCTTGGCATCACCTCCTCCGCCCTGCACGGCATCGGTTGTGTTCCCCAGCACCCCATCCCCTGGTTTGCCATGTGGGAAGGGCTTTCCCACCCCACAGCCTAGAGGGACTCCCCTACAAGTGTGGGAGCAGACTGGCCCCATCCAGCCTCAGGGCAAAGGCCCCGGAAAAAGCCTTTTCCCAGGCTGTGCCCACATTCCCCGTGCCCAGCGCCCATGGCTGAGCCTGCAGAGACAGAAATAGCCAAGGGAAAAGCTGCCATGGGAAAACAGGAGCAGGGAGGGGAGACAGCATGGCCCCAGGAGCTGCAGGCAAGGGGGAAGCCCTGAACCCCGCACGGGGTTGGGCACAGAGAGTCACCGCTCCTGGGGCAGCTGAGCCTCCTGCAGAGGCTGGCAGAGCACCACGGGGATGCACCACCTCCTTCCCCCTCTCGCCCCTGGCTGGCACTTGTTGCACAGGGATCTGTGTCCCCAAGCACTAAGGAGCCCTGGGCCAGCCCCAAGCTGTCCCACCGTGCCAGGCTTCAGCTTCTGCCCTAAATCTCCATAACCGCCCCCAAACAGGGCAGCCCAGGCCCTTGGGGGTCTCCCTGCTCCCACCTCAGTCTGTGGAGACCCCAGGCTTCATGCAGCCTCGTCAGGGACAAGGGTCCTGCTGCCCCAGGTGACACAGGATACAGTGTGCAAGGGGAAGGTGTGTAAAAATTTATTTTGTTGTAGAGAACAAACCTAAAACATCACAGCTCCAGCAGACGTGGAGCAGGGACAGACACCAGGCACGGGCCTGGGGTGGCAGAGCCACACATGGTGGGCATGGAGAGGGATAAAGACACAGCAGGGACATGGCCCTGGCAGTGCCAGGAACCAGGGGCCAGCAGCACGTGGGTGCCCAACTGGCACAGCAGCTCTGGCACAGGCAGGGACCCCCCACCTGGCCAGTGCTGGGGACTGTGGGTACCACTGTGGGACTGGTCCCTGAGAGATGCTGGTGGCACCTCTCATGCCCCTCACTGGCTCCAGGCCACAGTAAAACGTTTAAATAGACAAAACATAAAAAAGCAGCTCCAGGTGCTATCTCAGAGCTGCCCCCCCAGGCTGCCTGCAAAGAGACCGACCCTGAGTGTGCTGGGGGAGCCCAGGCTGGTGTCACTCAGCCAGGGGCTCATCCAGGCTCCCCGTGGAGGGACAGGAGCCCAGGGGTGGGTGCTGGCCTTGCTCTTTGGGACTTGGAGACAGGGGCACTGCAGAGCTCTGACCCCAGACTGGTGCTGAGCTCAGTCCCAGCCGCTGATGCCAGCTCAGCTGCAGGCAGGGGACAGGGGAAAGGAACTTCCAGTTGTACCAGGAGCCTCACACTCTGGACAGGGCCCTGCAGAGCGGACAGCAGGACATGGGCTGTAGGGCCCAGTGTGGCATCAGCTCAGTGATGGCACTGCCAGGGAAGGACTGTGGGCACCCAATGCCCTCAGAGCCCTGTGAATACTGGTGACCATGAATACTGGTGGCCAGGGGTGGGGTGGGGACAGGATGGGCCATGCAGGTGGCAGGAAAGGAGGGCAGAGGGACCCAGAGCCCAGTACACAGCGGGACTCACATTTTTGTGCAGAAACAAAAGAGCCTGGGACAGACCCTGGGTATCACTGTCCCCCCTGACAGCTCGGGGCTGCAGCCACTGCATCTCAGCAAGAGAGGCCAGGGCTGACCCCAAAACACCAGGACTGGGGGCTTTAAGTGCCTGGCCCTCCCTCCCCAGCTGCCTTTCCCAGCACTGGCTGAAGGAAACCAGGACAGGAGATGGGGATGTGCCCCAGGGAGCTGGAGCCATGAGCTCATTTGACAGCTCAGCTGCTGCTGGAGCTCCCAGGGGCTCTGAGAGCATTGACCACCCCCCCAGAATTGAGGCCACCAGCACAGACCTCTGGGGAGGGGATGTGCCCGGCCCAACAGACACTGAAACACTCGTGTTTGAGCTTAAAAACAAACATTAAAAAAATTTAACAGAATAAAAGATGAGGGTGATCCTCCAGCTGCTGGTGAGGCAGATCCCCAACAGAGCTGCCTGCCCTGGTGCCAGGAGGCCACAGGGTGAGGCTGGCTGGTGCCAGGGATCTGTCCTGCTGGTGCTGGGAGGTCTGGTTTCACTGGCCCTGCAATCCAGGCTGGGGGAGAGGAGGATTTCCTACCAGGGACCAGCTTGAGGCAGGGCCCCTCACCAGGGTGTCGCTGGGGACAGGGAGCTGGTGTCAGGGGGGGATGGGGAGCAGAGTGGCCCTCATTTGTTCTTGGCCAGCACACGGTACAGTGTGAACCCCACCAGCGCTGTCACCGCGGCCCCCAGGGCCACCCGGAGCCAGAAGGATGCGACTCCCAACTCCACGGCATTCAGGTGGCTGCAAGGAAACGGAGAAGAGGCTGGTGAGTTCGGCTGTCCCAACGCTCCCCACCAGCCCACAGCACTCCCACCCCACACATGGAGATCTGGGGGGCTCCTGGGGGGCACAGGGCGAGCACAGCACTGGGGGTTACAGCCCAGCTGAAGAGGAGGCTCCAAGAGATTCCCGGCCCCACATGCTGGAGTACCCGTCAGCTGGCATCATCATCGAGCCAAGGGGCGGCTGGTGGGATGGATGTGGCTGTCCCCTCCCCTGGCCTGGAAACAGCACACCAACACCTAAATAATTAGTAGGAGCATGGAGTTATCTGCCTTTCTAGGTCAAACTGCCTTTCCAACCCCAAGTGACCCAGGAGCAGGTGCCACGGAGATGGTGGCACAGCCGGTGACTGGGACCGAAGGGCAGTGAGGGAAGGAGCCCAGCGTACACATTCCCTTCCTAAACACGTGCTGTCCTGCACCAACCTGCTCCTCTCCGAGGAGAGGCACATCCATTATTCATTCCCCACTACATCGGGGGAGCACAGCCAATCCCCAGCCCTCCATTACGCTGTTATTTATTTATACCACATACCCTAAGATATATTAAGAATATTTAAATTTTAATACTGCAGAAAGGGAAAAAAAAAAGTGTCAGCTCTAAAAATAAAGTTGTTTATTGAAAAGAAGCTAGAGGGAAAACTACTCACTAGTAATCCCATCCTGCCTTCCAATGCTCCCACATGTTTCTCCCTGCGAGGGCTCGGCCCCCAGCACTGTGCTCGCTCTTCCCACCCCTGGAGCAGAGATTCCACACACAGCCACACTGTCCTTCTTCCCACATCCCCCCTCACCTCCCATGACCAGCCTGGCGCTGTTCCTACTCCGTTCCCAGCCCCTGTGGGATGCAGTTCCTCCCAGAGGGAGGTTGTGTGACACAGGTCTCGCTTCACTGACCTCTTTTTCAGTCTGATCCATCTCATCAGGAGAAAATTGCTGCCACTCCCCCCGCGGGCCTTGGCAAACTAAGCTGGCTACTCCTCTCCAGCATTTTTTATCTTAGGCTTCAAAAATAAACACTCCTGTGGCAGGATCTATCTAATAAATCTGCCAGAGACAAACACGAGGCAAAAGAAAACCTCCCCACTTTGCAAAACACGGGAAGAAATGGTCTTTCTGTTTCAATTCTATGAAGAGATCACAGAATCCCAGAATCATTGAGTGGTTTGGGTTGGAAGGGGCCTTAAAGATCATCCATTTCCACTCTCCTGCCATGGGCAGGGACCCTTCCACTATCCCAGGTTGCTCCAAGCCCCATCCAACCTGACTTTGGACACTTCCAGGGATGGGGCAGCCACAGCTTCTCTGGGCAACCTGTGCTAGGGCCTCACCACCCTCACAGGGAAGGATTTCTTCCCAATATCCCATCTAACCGTGCCCTCTAAGGGCAGTGGGAAGCTACTCCCCCTCATCCTGTCACTTCATGCCCTAGATGACACCAAAATCACTAGACGACACCAAAAGCTGGAGAGAAACAAAGCAAAAGCAATGTGTCAGAGGTCAGGTTTGGACACAGCCCCCTCCCCAAGCTTTGCTCCCAGCAGAGCCCCCTCCACGGGAAGGATACTAACGGGAAGGTGGCAGCAGTGGCCAGCTTGGTGTAGACAGCAGTGCTGGGTGGTCCCTGGCAGTGGCAGGTGAAGGGGAAGGGTGGAGGGAGGCAGTGCTTGTAGCAGAACTCAGCTGGGGTCAGCCCAGGCTGCTGGCTGGCTTCTGGTAGGTCTGTCTTGGAGGCCACGAAGACACAGGGGATCTGGCTGTCCATATAGTGCTGCTGCAGGGACAGGAGAAAGCCCAGCGAGGGGTTAGTGAGCAGCCCCCAGGGGATGTGGGGCTGCCATGAAGGCAGGAGTCCCACAGGGGCCCTGTGGTCCCACAAGAACCCCGTACAGTCCCCCAGGGTCCCAGCCAGTTACCTTATAAACAGTGGCACAGTAGCTGAAGGATTTGGGGTCGCTCAGGTTGTAGACAAAGCAGGCGACGTCGCAGGCTGTGTCTGACGGCTTTGTGAACGTCGAGTCGGCGTTGACCTCATACAGCTGGAGCAGGAGGGGAAAGGACACAGGGCATGTCACTACCTCAGGGGATCAGCTGTTCCCCTCACCAGAACAGGAATGGTGCTGGCTGATCGCAGCCACAGCCCAGCCTGGGGTGCTGGGATATGGGAGGATACAGCCAGTCCTGCTGTGAGCCAGGTACTACACAATTCCCTCCTCCTCCAGACTTACTATGAGGTATTTCTCCTGGCCATTGACCTGCACTGTGTTGATGGTGTAGGGGGATGGCTGTCCCGGGTTCTCCTTCTGGGCCTGTCAAGGACAACACTGTCAGACAGTGGGGACACGAGCAGTGCTTGCTAGGGGACAGCGTTTCAAATTGCCCTGAGCCTCAGTGGCCTAACAGCCACCTGAAGGGCAGCCAGGGCCTGCCACGAGATGTGGGGCTGTTCCTAACAGGCAGGGAAAGTCAGCATCACTGTGGTGACATTGGGGAAATACAGCTGCCTGGAAAAGGTACAGCCCTTCCAGATCCTTGGGAGAAGCAGAGGGAGTGGGCCCACTGCCTCAGCCAAAATTATGGATGCAACAGCCACAGAACCACCAGCACGCAGGGGGCTGTAAAGCATGGGCAGGGAGAGCATCATACAGGGGGCAGGGAGATGCCATCATGGGATAGGTCACTCCAGGACCTCTGGCTCTCCCTCCTGCCCCTGCCCTGTGCAGCGTGGCTGGACAGGGAGCAGCCACTCACCGCCAGGTTCCTGCCGAGGAAGGCCTGCAGGAAGGCGGACTTGCCTGCGCCCCGGGCTCCCAGCACCTTGCACAGGAACACATTCCTCTGGGTCTGGCCTTTCTCCAGGTCAATCCTCTTCTCCCTGGTCACTGGCAGAAGAGAGGATGGGTGAGCACAAGGAGGGACCCAAGCCATGACAGGAGGGGAGGGCATGGCTGTACCCGTGAGGGCCTGTGTCTGCGAGTCCTGCTCCGACAGGATGGGGTAGCCCAAGTAGCCCAGGCACTCCAGGCAGTGCCGTACATCCAGGTAAGCCACGAGCCTGGAGAGACAGAGCAAAGGTGAGAGGGTCAGCGAGGGCTGAGTGACGTGAGCAGGGGCGGGGCAGAGGGACTGAGCTTACGTCCACTGGCAGAGGAATCCATGCAGGGAAAGCAGGCCTTTATCAGTGGTGCATACCGTGTTGGAGAGCTCGGGGCCCCAGGGCACGCAGGGGAACACGCTGAAGAAGTTCTGCAGCTCTGTGTGCGAGAGGGCTCCGTCCTGGTCCTGCCAAAACAAAGGGCGTCAGCAGGAGAGCCAGGACACAGCCCGTGCCCAGAGGGGTCCCTGGCACACTGGTCATCTTGCTGGCTGCTGTGGAATGACACAGGGATGCTGTCAATGGCAGGAATCGATCACAGCCAGAGCTGGGTGAGCATGCACAGCCTGTGCCCCAGGGACTGCCACCACTGCACGAGAGACAAGCCAATGTGCTTTGGGATCACAGCTGGAACCAGGCATGACCTGCACTCCCTACAGTCCTGAGCTGCTGTTCTGGCTCCCCTGGGGCCAGCTGTCCCACAGCAGCCTCCACGGGGCCAGCCTGGCCTTCCACACTGCAGGGTATCTAGCCCAAGGTCTGTGTGTGGCCACCAAGCAACCACAGGACAACAAAGCACCCTTAGGCTGGTGTGCCTGAAGGAGAACTGCTGGCACCTGGGCACACAGGCATGTGCATCCATTCAGTTCTACCATTCCCTGTGGCCAGAGCTGATCTGGGCACACGGGGACGTGTGTCCACTCAGTGCTGCCATTCCCAAGCTATTCCCCGTGGCCACAGAGCTGCCATACCCCAGGTGCACATCAACATCTGAATAACCACTCCAAGCAGGTGCATTCAGATCCAACACATCCCCTCCTCCCACTCTCCAAGAGCCAGAGTATGGTACAAATGGGTTGTTTTCTCTCCCTCCCTCGGGCCTGGCAGCCCTCCACAGGGCTGGCAGCTGTGCAGATGCTGGTGCCTGGTCTGTGGCTGCAGGCCAGCAGCTGTGCCCGCTTCCCTGCCACCCTGCCTGCTGCAGCCAGGCACTACAGGGGGCCATGCCAGCTTGATCCTCACTCAGACCCAGCCCTTGAAAGCCCAAATTGCCCTTTGGTCAAGGGTAGTGACCACCACCCGTGCGCCTGACAAGCCATCAGACTACCAACAGCTTGCTGTGACCACTTTCTGCTCCCAAAGCCTCCTAAAGGGAATGCTGTGTCAGAGGAAAGCCCTTCACTGGTGCTCCATGGGCTCCCTGGCACAGAGGGGTGGGCAGGGGAGCAGCTGTGCCCAGGTGTGCAGGCCCAGGAGAGCCCCACCTTGTCGTGCTTCTCAAACAGCCGCTGCAGGAACTGGTATCCCAAGTGGTTCAGCTCTGTGGAGCAGCCGGGGGGCACACGGAACCTGTGGGAAAAATCATGGAATCATTACGACTGGAAAAGCTCTCTGAGATCATTGAGTCCAATTGTTCCCCCAGCACTGCCAATGCCACCACTAACCCGTGTCCCCAAGTGCCACAGTCACACAGCTTTTAAATCCCTCCAGGAACAGTGACTCCACCACTGCCCTGGGCAGTCTGTGTCAGTGCTTGACAAGCCTCTTGATCAAGAAATTTTTCCTAAAATCCAACACAAACCTCCCCTGCATCTTTCATATCTTATTTTCCAGTTCAAATAGCCAAATAAGCCTCCTCAAGTCCTAAACAAAGGGCAGTGTGTGAGCAGATCCCACCAAGAGGACTCAGCTCCCCGCTCCCTGCTTGCTCAAGGCCAGCTGTTGCCTCCAGGCCTGGTTATTCCTTGACACAGTCCCCTTGTTTTGGGGAGAATCCCCTGAAGGTGCACAGAGGCCTCTCTTTGGCACATCCCAAGCAACCAGAGAGATGCTGTGCCCTTGCTCCACCTCGTGCCCAGGGCTCCAGCAGAGCACAGCACTGCCCTGGGGTGCCATCCACCAGCATGTCCCTGTCACCTCCCCACAGCCTGCTGTCTGAGGAGAGGAGGAGGCAGCTCCAAGCCAAGCCCTTCCATTCCTGCCAGATCCCCACCTCCGGGTGGCAGGGAGCAGAGAAGAGACAGCAGCTGCAGACTGAGCCAGGAGGGCTGTGCTGACAGTTCACTGCTCCTGACAGAGCTGCTCTGCCTCGGCTCAGGCAGCGACAGAGCAGCCTCCAAAAGCCCCTGACTGATGTCAAGGCAAGTCTGGGACTTCATTCCCCACTTCTCTGCCTGTCTAAATCAGAACCAGCAGCACAGCCAGCAGCCCCAAGGCCTGTTGTACTTGTCCACAACCCCACGTGTCAGCTCCTGCCCGCAGGGGAAGGTGAGGGCTGTGAACCTGACCCTGACCTAAGGGTCCACAGCAGCCCCAGGGTGCAGGAAGGATCCAGCCAAGGTGCTGGACACCCCTGAGCCATGCACCACCGGGATGTGACCCCCTGTCCCCCGCCCACGGCAGGACACGCACTGTGGGTACAGGTAATCATCCGTCAGCTCCAGCTCGTCGTCGTAGCCGAAGCGGCGCAGGATGGTCCAGGTGGTCTCGTGCCGGCCCCTCTGGATGAAGAGTGTGTTGAGGAAGAGGAAGCCTGCAGGAGAGATCAGGGGCTCAGACAGTGGGGTCAACTTAGCCTCAGGGATCCACTCCTTGGGACTGTGCTTTCCCTGGGAAAACAGGCTGCTTGGACACAGAGATCTACCAGTCCAGCAGGCTCCAGCTTGATTTAACAAGAGGGACTAATTAGGCTTGGAATGAGAGGCACAAGGCTGGAGACAGGGCCCTTCAGGATGTGTTGAAGGAGATGGGTCCCCCCCATCCCTTGGGAAGAAGCAGGGAGCCCCTGTGCTGTTACCATTCAAGGTCAGGCCGTTGTCCTGCACCCCGTCTGTCGTGTTCTTCCACACAACCATCTTCACGTCCTCCAGGGCCTGTGGAGCCAGTGGGTTTCCAAAACAGGACTTCTGCCTCCCAAGGGAAAGAAGGCCACTGTCAGCAAAGCACACAGAGAGAACAACCCTGTCTCACCAGCTTCCCTCTCCCCCGGTAAGGGATGGGGTTTCAGGGAGAGAAAATCCACCCAGCTCAGGAATTTCTGCTTTAGACCTTGACCAAACCCCTGTTCTTCAGCATCCCAATAAGTTGGGACTCTCTACATCTCCAGAGCCTCCTGGTCTTCCCACAGCAGAGCAAACTCAATCCAAGCTTAGGAAGATGGAACCCCATGTGCTCAGAGATGCACCCTATGGTGCTTTAGGTGTGGAACAGAAGTATGAATGGGAACAGGATGGCCGTGTGGAGGGCCAGCTTTTGCCTGCGATTGGACGGACAGGGAAGCCCAGGGACTGGAGAATATCTCAGCTCTGCAGCCAACCCTACCTGGAAGTAGTTAAGTTCATCATCACTAAGGATCTGGTTGTTATCCTGGTCCGAGAGGTTGAAGATCCGGGTCAGTGCTCGTGCACAGGTGGGTTTCAGCTGCAAGGGACCAACCACAGTGACAAACAGCACCAGCCTCAGCCTGGCCCTTCCTCCTGCAACCCCATACACAGTGGGTTCCCTTCCTGCACTGCCTGGGAACACAGCCCAGCTAAGCACCCTGTGGGGTGGGAATCATGGAATCATTAAGGTTGGGAAAGCTCTCCAAGATCATCAAGTCCAACCGTTCCCCGAGCACTGCCAAGGCCACCACTAACCCATGTCCCCGGGTGCCACATCCACATGGCTTTTACATCCCTCCAGGGATGGTGACTCCACCACTGCCCTGGGCAGCTGTGCCAGTGCCTGACAACCCTTTCTGTGAAGAAATTTTTCCTAATACCCAATCTAAAGTGAGAAAAGGGAATTTTTCTCCTGGACCCTTCCCATCATGGCTAGGGTCATCCATGACCCTTCCCATCCATGAGATGGTCTGGAGTATGAGGGCTTCTGCCCCAACACACCCCGGTCCTTGCAGGTCTCTCTGGCCTGGGTATGCTCAGCTGGCTGTGCTGAGCACAGGAATGAACACCATCCCCTTGTCCTGCCTGTGTCAGCCCAAACCCTCCACCTTCCTTCCCAAAGCTGCACACCAGAGCACTGTGACAGGAAGAAGACTCTTCCAGGAGCCTACCTGCTTCTCCTCCGGGTCGTAGAGCGGGGCAGTGGGGTGCAGCACAGCTTTCTGGGCGTAGTAGAAGAGCTCAGAGATGTTCTTGAGGTTCTTGGCAGAGCACTGGGGATTCAAAGGAAAAGACAGCCCTGGGAGCTGATGAAAAGGGGCAGGAGGAGGATGATACGAGCCCCCTGAGCCGGACAAGTCGTGCATCAAAGCACAGAGCAGTATTTGTCCACCATGAGGAAAACTCAAAAGGGAAAAACCCCTGGGTTTTGCTCGGTTTTGCTGTGCCCATTCCACAGCCCCAGAGCCAACACACAAAGCACAGAAAGCCCAAATCACAGGCTCTCAACCCCCAGAGACAGGGACTTCTGCAGATCAGTGTCAGCAGGGCAGCCCTCCAGAAGCAGAGGCTCCCTGACTCAGCACTCTGACCCCTCAGGGAAGCTCTGCAGACACCCTCCAGTTCTCTCACCTCCACACAGGTCTCAATCTCCGAGAACTGGTTCATGATGGGCAGGATGACCTCCATGGAGCTGCCCATCTGCAAGTCAGACTTGTTTCCCACTAAAATAATGGGGATCCTGGCAAAGACACAGAGCACAAGTAAGGCCACCCCTCCCTTGGTCCTGGCACTGTCCCAGCCACTGGTGCTCCCATGGGGCAGGTTGGGGAGCCCCCACCCCTCTTCTGCAAGGCCCAGAGCAGCTTTCCTGCCTCCCATGGCCAGGAGCATCCATCTGGAGAAACAAACTGCCTGATCCTGCTTAGGCTTTCACCCAGCAACAATATGTTCAGCAATCTTTAATCCAGCATAGCAGTCTTTAATCCAGCATAGCAGCCTTCTGCCTAAGTGATCCACATACAGATTGCAGCTCAGAGATTCCCTTGGCAGCCTCCTTTCTCTGGCTGAGAAGAGATCAAGGGGAAAGAAGGATCCCTCTCCAGTGGCCCCCTGCCTCAGTTGGATCTCTGAGGGAGAAAAGCCCACATGTTCTTATGCTACAAGTGGTCTAGCCACAAGCCACAGTCATGGAATAGTTTTGGCTGTAAGGGACCTCAAAGATCATCTCATTCCACCCCCTGCCATGGGCAGGGACACCTTCCACTAGCCCAGGTTGTTCCAAGCCCTGTCCAACCTGATCTGGATCAAAACACAAAGCTGGTTTGGTCTCAGCACCCTCAGGAAGGTGGTGGGCTCCCCACAGCCCCCCGAGTCCCCCAAATCTGCACCCACAGATCATGCCACACACAGTACCTGGATCCCTTTTCAAGTCCCCCGTTCACCATGGGGATCCACTTTGTGCGAATCTGGAAGGTGAGCAGAGGGTGTCAGCACAGCCTGGGGAGGGAGAGGCAGATCCCAGGCAGACAGCAGGGCCCTGCAGCCATCTGCTCCCCAGCATTCCCCCGCACCAGCAGGCAGAGCAGACCCAGGGATGCTGGATACCAGTGCAAGGATTCAATCAGCCTGTTGTGAGGACAACCACCAGTGTGGGAGCAAGCTTGTTCTGTGCTCAGCCTCTGCCTGCAGGGGTCTCAGACCCCAAATCCCCCACAGGGCTGGTATGTGCTCACACTATGTAAGGGCAGCATGGAAACCCCAGTGTTGGGAACCCCTTCCCCTCCGGCTCTGCCGCCGAGGCAGGGCTGCAGTGGCACCTGTTACCTTGTCGATGGTGGCCTCCTTGGTGACATCGTACACCACACAGACCACGTTGGCCTGCAAGAGAAGCAGCAGAGGGTGGTGAGGGGGTCCCTGGGCACACCCACAGCAGCAGGGAATGCTGGAAATGCGGCTGCAGCGGCCGAGTGCATGTGAGTGTGGACACGTACACAGCCCTCCACACACAGCCCTCCACACACAGCCCTCCACACACAGCCCTCCACACACAGCCCTCCACACACAGCCCTCCACACACAGCCCTCCACACACAGCCCTCCACACACACAGCCTTCCTCACACACACAGCCCCTCTCACACACACAGCCCCTCACACACACACAGCCCTCCTCACACACAGCCCTCCTCACACACAGCCCTCCACACACACAGCCCTCCTCACACACAGCCCTCCACACACACAGCCCTCCTCACACACACAGCCCCCCTCACACACACAGCCCTCCTCACACACAGCCCTCCTCACACACAGCCCTCCTCACACACAGCCCTCCTCACACACAGCCCTCCTCACACACAGCCCTCCTCACACACAGCCCTCCTCACACACAGCCCTCCTCACACACAGCCCTCCTCACACACACAGCCCTCCTCACACACACAGCCCCTCTCACACACACAGCCCCTCTCACACACACAGCCCTCCTCACACACAGCCCTCCTCACACACAGCCCTCCTCACACACAGCCCCCCTCACACACAGCCCTCCTCACACACAGCCCTCCTCACACACAGCCCTCCACACACACAGCCCTCCTCACACACAGCCCCCCTCACACACAGCCCCCCTCACACACAGCCCCCCTCACACACAGCCCCCCTCACACACAGCCCTCCTCACACACAGCCCTCCTCACACACAGCCCTCCTCACACACAGCCCCCCTCACACACAGCCCCTGACATGAGCCCACAGCTGCCGGGAGCACAGGCCGGCTCCTCTGCCCCGGGAGCTGCCGCCCCCAGGCCCGCCCGGATCCCCTCCCACAGCCGCGGCCGTGCCCTCCTCCCCTTCCGACCCCGCGCAGACGGTGCCCCGGCTTTGTCGGAAGCAGACAGGAGGGATCACTGGTCCTTTCAGGAGAGAGTTTAGCGCTAATCCTGAGGACACATGAGGGTTTAGGCAGGATTTCCTGGAGCTGTTTAAAGCCTCTGTGTACTCCTGCTGTCTGGGTGAAGGGGGCAGGACCCCCATGCCCACCTCCTCAGCGCTTAACCACCGGGATGGGGAGGTTAAATAGCTTTGTTCACGTGGGAGAGACAGTTTTATTATCCACAATTAAAAGGTCCTTGTCTCTGCAGAGCCAAGGCTAATCCCAGGGCAAAGAGCAGCTGGGTGCATCCCAGCCAGACGACTCAATTATTCCTCCACGGCTGCTTCAAGGGCTTCCTCATCCCTCCCTGCCCAGCACTCCCCAGGGGCTCCAGTTCCCAAATTAACTTCTCTGTGCCACTGCTTCATCAGGCAGCCACAGGGATCTAATGCAGGAGCAGAGGGTCTTGCCCAAGCTCAACAACTGCTTCTCCCCTCTTCCAAGTCCGTCAGGAACATCCCCAGGCTGAGAGCACATCATCTGCTCTGCAGCCTCCTCCTGCCCCCCACTGCTCTCCTTCTGGAGGCTCCCCCGAGGGCCAGGACAAGCCACGTACAACAGCTTACAAGACAGAGCAGGATTAAACGAGCCTTTAAACAAACCAGAGCATTAATCCACGGATAACCAACTGCCTGGCTCCCCTGGGTGGCTAACGGGGAGGGGAGGGAAGCAGTCACACTCCCCTTGGGAGCTGCAGAACCACAGGCTCCTGTCCCAGCCAGCCCCGCTCACCTTGGAGATCTCCTCCTGCAGCTCTTCCTCTGTCTGCTCTGCCTCTGAAAGGGGAACAGAGCTGTCACCATCTGTCCTGGCAGCAGGACCCCTTCCCAGTCCCCTCAGACAGGCAGGGAAGGGGAAAAGCCAGGTGGGATGGGGCCCTACCTGAGTAGTCCACTATGTGTGTGGGGACCTTCTCAGGGGTGACGTCGGCCGGGATCGTGATCTCCTCTGCCCGGGGGGGCACCTGCAAAGCCAGCACAGCTGTCCAGCCAGCCATGCCAGGCGACAGCCAGCTGGGAGCACGGGTGACAAGGGACGTTACACCCCAACATGGGCACTGCCCAGCACCCGCTCTGCCAGGGTGGGATGAGCTATGGATCATGGATGGCTTTTGGCCCACTGGGCTGCAGCAGCTCCCTGCACCCCATCCCTCACGCAGCCCGTGTCCCTGAGGTGGAACCTCCACGTGCCCACCAGGCCCAGCCTCCCTCAGCCACAGCCACCCCTGCCCGGCCTGGCCTCCCTCAGCCATGGCCTCGGGCTCCAGAGATAAGCCCTGGGCAGCCAGAGATAAGACCTGGGCACTCCCTGGGCACTCCCCAGCTGTCTGGGCTCAGTGCTGAGCTGACTGGGCTGGGCTGGGCTGGGCTGGCAGCAGGGGACGGGCCACAGGGCTGGTCCCCCCAAACCCCTGAGCTGATGCTTCCCAGCACAAGACCATGCAGGGCACCAGCTGCTTGTAGGCAGTGGGAGAAGCTAGCTGATGACTCAGGGAGAATGTGCCCAGACAGACTGATCCCATTTTCCCATCCCAGCTGTGCTGGGACAACGAGCTGCCCTGCTGGAGGCTCCGAGGGGAAGGATGGATCTGCTGCTGGCAGCTGGCCTGGCTCAGAGCACCAAACCCAGCTCCAGATGGGTACAGAGGGGCGGGGAATGTGGCTTGGCCCCTTCCGAGGGCTCTGTGCCAGTGCCAGGCTGGATTTGGGAGGAAGGCTGGGCCCTGCTGTACTGGTGGCCACAACACGGAGACCCCCAGCAGCAGCAAGCCTGGGAGGTACCAACACTCTCCTGAGGGCAGAGAGAGCTCCACATCAGAGCACAAACAGGAAAACAGCACCTCAGCTGGAGCTCTGTGTGGTCCTCACCGACCTCACCTGAGCTTTAGTGGCGATTGCTGTGATTCCCACGGCTGTCACAGCCCAGAGCTGTGAGCACCCCCAGACAACCCGACCCCCGGCCGGTGGCACTGGGGACAGAGCTGGTCCACCCGGAGGGGTGTGTGTCTGTGCGTCCCCTCCCCGCTCACCTCTTCAGGAAACTCCTCGCCCACCAGGGCCATGATCAGGGACGTCTTCCCCACCTGGGCTAGGAAATAAAGGGAGGACGTTGACATTAGCACCGGTACGGCACAGCCTGGGGGGGACAGCGGCAGTGGAGCCACGATCGGGGCCGGGGCTGGTAACCGTGACACCCGCAGGGCCCGGGATCACCGGCGAGCCCGGCCGCTCCTCCGGCCCTGCCGGTACTGGGGGGATCCCCTGTACCTTCGGCCTGCCCGGGACCCCCGTGCCCCCTCGGCCACCCCGAACAGGAGGACCCGCCCCACCGTAGCCCCGGGACCCCTCGGGACCCCCCTCACTCTCCCTTCACAGGAGGATCTGATCCCCCCCGGCCCCTCAGGACCCCCCTCACTCTCCCTTCACAGGCGGGTCCGACCCCCGCCCGGCCCCTCAGAACCCCCCTCACCCTCCCCGAGCAGGAGGATCCGCACGTCCCGTTTCATGGCGGCACCGCCGCCTCCCTGTCTCCCCCCCCCCACTTCCGGCCGCACCACCGAGCGGCGGC
Organism: Chiroxiphia lanceolata; assembly: GCF_009829145.1. Taxonomy (NCBI): domain Eukaryota; kingdom Metazoa; phylum Chordata; class Aves; order Passeriformes; family Pipridae; genus Chiroxiphia; species Chiroxiphia lanceolata. Next base: position 1,625,271 of record NC_045652.1, read on the forward strand.
GCAGAGCGGCGCGGGGCACCACAGCGCCCCCTGGCGAGGGCAACACGCTGAGACCTCCAGGGTTCGTCTGTCGATGGTTTATTAACGAAAGCAAAACATTTAACGACAACAAACGGCGAACGGGGTCGTGAGAAACATCCTGGGGCCAGACGGGGCCGGCCCGCCGCCGCCGCCGGGCCCTGCAGCTGTGGGGACGGTAGTTGAGCCCTGGTTGGGGCCGGAGCCGGGGCCTGTGCCGGGAGCCGGGGCCGGGCCCCCCCGGGCTCTGTCCCCGCTGGAGAAGCGCCGCCAGTCCAAGGCCCGCCCGGCTCAGCTGCCCGTCAGTTCCCACACGAGCACGGCGCTGTGCGAGGCCGTGAGGAGGCGGCGGCCGGAGGGCGCGAAGCGGCAGAGGTGGACGGTGTCGTCATGGCCGGCGTAGTCCTGCGGGTCCCCAGCCGGGCACGGCTGCAGCCGCAGCAGCCGAGCTGCGAGAGGAGGGTCAGGGCCGGGCTGGGGGCTTGGACTGCTCCCGGCCACTCACAAACCCGCTCCCTGGGGCTCTTCCCTGCGAGGGCCACCCTTCCCTGTCACACTTGGACCCTCTCCAGACTTGTCCCTGCCAGGAACACCGTTCCTGCTCACCCCCCAGGCTCCCTCCCTGCTGCTGAGCTGGGAGTTGCTGAGCTGAGTGACACGGGACAGGCAGATCCAAACCACTCCAGGCACGAGGTGCCCTTGTCAGGAGCAGGGTCCTGACTGTCCTCTGCCATGGGAAGGTCCCTGCTGCCTCCTGGGCTGCAGCACATAACCCCGGGAAGTCATTCCAGTGACAAATCCTGCCCCTGGACAAGCAGGACTGAGCTCATGCATCTCATTTCTGACCTAGGAGTCTCCCGGAGGTTTCTCCTTGCCCTGGACCGTAGCTCCCAGGGTTTGAGGATATGGTGTGTGTGCATGTGTCTCATTTTATGGAACAAGGACCCTTGTTCCCCCCCTCACAGTAGAAGGGGAGACTCCTCCCCGTGGAGGGGCCCAGGCAGCCCCAGCACTCACCGTGGAAGCCGAGGGCCATGAAGGGTGCGGCCGGGGACAGGCTGAGCGAGGTGGCAAAGGCTGGCAAGGAGACTCTCCTGACCACCTGCATCCAGCAAGAGAAACACCAACTCCTTACAAGGGGGAAGGGACAGCCCAGAGCTGTGCAGCGAGTCATTAGGGGGGTAATGGGAGGCTGAAGGTGCACAGCATCTCTCGAGCTTGGAAACCTGCCCCAGGCATCCAGGAGATGGCTCAGCAACGTGGAGAGCACCAGTGCTCCTGGAGGCAGCCGCCTTCCCCTGCAGTGGGATCAGGGACTGGCTGCCTGCCCGGACACAGCCCGAGGCAGGGGCAGGGCTCTGCTGCTCCCCCGGGAGTTTCCAAGATGACAAGCTGTTCCCTGAGCCCAGCCCACCCCTGTGACAGGGGTTAACACAGGGCAGCACTGCCTCCCCCCGGCCCCGGGGCAGGGCACAGGTACCTGCTTCTTGCGCAGATTGTAGAACAAGGCTTCCTCCTGCACCCCAAACCCCACATAGACCAGGACATCTTGTTCCCAAGGGCAGAACGCAGCCAGGCTGGGAGGGAGGTCGAGACCCTGGTGAGGGAGACCAAAGGCAAGAAAAGTCTGGATTCTCCATCTTGACCCAATACAATGGGGACAAAAGGAGAGCATGGAGGAACTTCAGGGCTCTGAGTATCTGAGCAGTGGGAAGTTAATGTGATGGAGGCTGTTTCCTCCCTCTTGCATTCCCATCTCATGGAAAGCAAGGAGCACCCACACACTGCCATGAAAACCTGAAGCAAATTGTTTAGTGTCAGACGAGCAGGAGATATGAGGGTCCAGCAGGTTGAATTTCTACTGAGATGTTGCTGCAGGGGCTTGAAGGTGGGATTGGGTTATAGATTGGTTTAACACAAGAAAATAGAGCCCAGAAGACAGATCTTGAGTAGAAGATACAAGATTAATCCTTCTCACTCTGGGGAGAGCTGTAGTGAGTTTCCTTCCAGAGGAAATCCAACGTTTTGGAAAGAAACAGAAGAAACATTGACAGAACCCAGCTGCTGTGTGGAAGCTCCCTTCTGCCTGCCAGTCTCACCTGGACCAGGGGCCATCTCCATATCCTCTCCAACACAGATCCTTCCTCCCTTTCTAGCAGGTGTCCTGCTGCCCAAACCTCACCCTGGGTTGGAGCCAGAGGCTTCTGCCAAGCAGCACAGACACACAGGGCTGAGTACTTGGCTCTGTGAACCCATCATGGTGCTCCTGGCTTGGAATATTCATGCTCCTCAAGAGTGTCAGAGTTAGCAGCACGTTCCTAATTAGCTCTCTCTCCTGCACACTGTGCTCACGGCTGCCTGTGCTCTGGTTTGCTGGCACAGGGGCGTCAGCTCTTTGCAGGTGCCATTTTGGGCTCCTCATGCTTAAAAGTCAGTGCTTGGGGCAGTTTGGTACTGCTACAATTGCTTTCCACACACAAGAAGGTTTGTTAACAAGATAACTCTGTGAGCAGAACTAACAGAGATGACATTCCTAAGCACACTCTCTCTGTCAGAGCCCTGTGCATCCCTCCTCTATCTCTGCTGGTGCCAAGCCCCACGCCAGGAGCAGGCAGGGGCTGGCAGGAGCCAGGCTCACCTCAGGGTCGGCAGGAGCTGGGAAGCTGAGCCAGTCGAGGAGCTCACACTTGTCCTGGAGCCAGTCGGAGGCCCAGACGCTGACCCGGCGGTCCGAGCTCGTGGCCAGCCAGAGCTCACCCCCTTCCACCCCGAAGTCGTGGTACTAGGGAACACAAACACAACACTGGGACTCTGGAGGCACAGAGGCTGCAAAGGAAGGTGACACCAGAGAGTGGGGCAGGAGCTTGTGGGAACACGGGTCTTGTGTTTAGGGGATCAACGCCAGGATTAACCTGTTTGTGGCTGCCTGCTCCCTGGAAGTGTCCAAGGCCAGGTTGGATGGGGCTTGGAGCAACCTGGGACAGCGGAAGGTGTCCCTACCCGTAGTGGGGGGGTGGAACTGGATGATCTTTCAGGTCCCTTCCAACCCAAACCCTGGCCTGAACAACACAGTTCTCTTCCCTGGGACAATGTCTGGATCTGCACATCTCCCAGGGAAGTCCTTTTCAATACCATGTGTCCCCTAACAACATCCTTCACCTGGAACCAAGCAGGATCTCCTCGGTCTAAATTACCAGGGAATGCAGCCTTACAGCATGGATGACTGGAAAGCCTGAGAACTCAGGGAAAATTATTCCCATTTCTGCTGCACAAAGGAAAAAACCTCTTCATGAAGAAGAAGACAAAGGAGGTGCTAAAACCATCCCACTGGTGCACAAACAAGTCTTCCCAGCTCCTCAGAGGAATGGTACAGGAGGCCAGGCTGCCCAGGAGCCTTTTTTGGGGGGCACAGGGGCTGCAAGCTCCCAGCCTGGGCTGCTCTCAGGGGTGCTGCTCTCTGAGAGCCTGTGGCACAGGCCCACATCACACCTGTGTGTCAACTGCTGCCACTAAAGGTCCTGCCACCCGCAGGCACAGGCTGCACCTGCAATGCCTGCAGCTTTACTCCACTGGATATATCCCTGGAAAAACTGACCAGATGTTACTGGAGGGGAGGGGGGCCTGAAGAGGAAAAACAAGGGACAAGGAAGCAAACACTGACCATGCTGCTTCCCACAGCTGTGCAGTGACACAGGAGGACTTGCTCCTGGGGTCTCACCTGCTTCCTGGTGCACTGGAGAACAGTGATGGGGGAGCCTTTGTGGTCAGCCACGACATGGATGGTCATTCCAGTGCGAGGGCTGCTCACAGCCACCAGCCCGTCCTTGCCCCCTGATAAGATCATTTCTCCTGAAAGGAGACAAAAGAATGGGACCCTTGAGAAGAATAGCCAAGAGGAGAAAGGTCCAAGATCATGGGATATTGGTGTCCCAAAACACTGTGAAAGGCTGAGAACATCCCAGTCAAGGGCTGGGTAAGATGAGATGTCTCAGACACCCATTAAACCTCCACGCTGAAGAAGAGCCATGGTAGATCATAAGCAGGAGGGCACAAAAGGGTTTGTGGTACCCAAACCCCTTTGTTATCCCATTGCCAATACACCTCCCATCTCCTATTTACCACATGCTCAGCTGCAGAGCCACCAAAACTCACTGAGACGAGTTCTGTGGCTCTCCCTGGCCCCAGGGTTTTGGGCAGGTGGCCAGGACACAGAGCAGCTGGAGGTCAGGGTAACCCAGGCAGCACCAAGCCACATTCCCCGAGGCCACATGTCCCTGCTGTGACCTTGGGCAGTCTCACCGTCCGTGGAGTAGGTGATTGCTGTCAGTGCAGCGCTGTGGGGGTGCATTTTCAGCTCCATCTCTGTCCTGGAAACACTGAACACACGGATGGTGCCATCACTGTATCCTGCCACCACGTGCTGGCTCTCAGCTCCCCACAGCCCGACGGGACGAGGCTTCCAGGCCAGGCACTGGCAGCTCTGCGAAGGAACCAGAGATGACACAGTGGATACCTCCCTGTGCCAAGAGGAAGGGACTGATGCACCACAAACATTTACCTGGTTGAGCACCTGGAACTGGACCACCAGCTCTGTGCTGCTCAAAGCCCAGACCCTCACGCTGCCATCCTCCCCACACGTGGCACAGTGAGACTCGTCAGGACTGAAGCACACCTCGGTCACCTGCACCAGGAACAAGGTGGGCAACAGGGGCTCTACAGGTGCCACAGCCCAGAGCACATCAGCTCCTCTGCCCCTCTATCCACTCTAAGGAGACATCAGACAAGACGGAACATAAAGGAAGGTGGATGCTTTGGTTTTGGGTTTAAATTGTGGGCTGACAGGACGAGAGGAAACGGCTTCAAGTAGCACCAGGGAAGGTTTAGATTGGATATTAGGAAGTATTTCTTCATTGATAGAGTTGCAAAGCACTGGAACAGGCTGCCCAGGGCAGTGGTGGAGTCACCATCCCTGGAGGTGTTCAAAAGATGTGTGGATGTGACACCTGAAGACCTGGTTTAATGGTGAACATGGTGGTGGTGCTGGATTGACAGCTGGACTTGATGATCGCAGAGGTCTTTTCCAACCTTTAAAATTCTATGATTCTATGACAGCTGGGCTTGTCATGGAAAACAGGAAACCTAGCCCCAAACACTTAATAAACCTAACCCCAAAGGGGTTAACAAACCTAACCCCAGAGGTAGGACCAGGCACTGTGCACCACAGGTCAACGTAAAATTCCTTCTCTTCTACCATTTGAACACTTTTTCCTGTAGCATAAAGACGCCCCAAAGCAACAGCAAAATTCAAAGCTGGCCCAGCCCCTCTGACCTTGCTCTTGTGGCCGCTGATGAGCCGGATGCTCGTGCTCTCCAGCCAGTTGATGTACCACAGGGTTCCTGCTGTGGTGCCCACAATGCCCATTTCCAGGGAGTCATCGAAGGCTGCGCTGACGATCGTCCCATCCAGGGTGATCTCATGCTCCAGCAGGACTGAGCTGGACCTGGAGGAAAGGAGGACGGGAGAAGGACTGGCTCAGGTGTTGGAACAGCCATTCTGCCTCCTTTAAATGCAATTACTTAGTGAGCCCAGTTCAATGAAGGACCCCTGTCTACGGATCAGTGACTCTCATTGGGAGAGCTGGGGGAGTTCAGCCTGGAGAAGAGAAGGCTCTGGGGAAATCTCCTGGGGCATAAAGGGCCTCCAAGAGAGCTGGAGAGGGACTTTGGACAAGGGCATGGAGTGACAGGACAAGGGGGCAATGGCTTCCCACTGCCAGAGGGCAGGGTTAGATGGAATATTGGGAAGGAATTCCTCCCTGTGAGGGTGGTGAGGCCCTGGCACAGGTTGCCCAGAGAAGCTGTGGCTGCCCCATCCCTGGAAGTGTCCAAGGCCAGGTTGGATGAGGCTTGGAGCAACCTGGGCTAGTGGAAGGTGTCCCTGCCCATGGCAGGAGGTTGGAATGGGATGGTCTTCCAACCCAAACCATTCCATGATTCTGTGATTTGCACTGCAACCATCTTTTATAGGGAAGAAAGAAAATGAAGGGTGCAATAGTGTGAGAGAAGAAACAAAGGCAATGTATTTTCCCTAATTCTCCTAAAGGAATTCCTACAAACCACTGACACAAATTTCAGGCATGATAATCTCCACCCACTTCCAGTATTAAGAGGGTTCAGCTACCTGTGGCAAAAATTCAGTCAAAAGATCCAGAGAGAAAGAATCAGCAGCCGCGGGGTGGAGAGGAAAAGCTAAGGATGAAGAGCTCAGGAGCAGGGCGACGTCTGTCTGTGAAGAGCCACCTCTGAGACAGGTCCTGGGAGCTGCCAGGTGAGGGGCCACGACCGCCTACCTGGCATCAGGCCCTTTCAGCCTCAGCTCCTGCACGCTGCCCACTGCCCACAGGCGGATGCGCTTCGCGTTGCTGCCGCTCACCAGCCTGTCGTGCCGACACAGCAGCACCCCTGGGGGGCACAGGGGGATGGGGCACCCGTGAATATCCACTGCTCTCAACCAGCACCCCAACCGTGCCCCTGACAGCCAGGCCACTGATGCACTCCAGCAGGAAAAGTAGGGGGGTTCTACAGCCAATACCCAGTGTTTTACAGACTAGGGGTCTGTAGGAGCTTTGGAACAGGGCAGTGGTGGAATCATGGTCCCATGAAGTGCTCAAAAAGCATGTGGATGTGGTGTTTAGGGACATGGGTCAATGCTGGGTTAATGGTTGGACTCGATGATCTTAAAGACCTTTTGCAACCTTAATGATTCTATGATATAACGAGGTGAACCCCCCAGGGAACCCAGGACCCCAAGGAAACCCAGGTCACAGATCCATTGCCACCCACACATCTTGCAGCTGAAAGCAGAGCTGGGCCAGCTCACGGCTCTTCGTTCCCCCCACATTCCCTGACCCTCCTGACTCAGCACCCACCGATCTCGCCCTCGTCAGCCTCCCATGTCATGAAGCAGCAACTGGTCTCAGTGTCCCACACACAGATCTGGCCTGAGTTGGTCCCACTGTAAAGAAGAGTGTCAGTGCCATAACAGAGAGATGTGAGCTCCACCAGCCCCAACACATCCGGGGCAGGGGCCTGATGAACCTGCCAGAGCACAAAAAACAGGCATGTCAAAGAAAATATGGTTCTCACCTACATCAGGAAAGAAACCCTCTTCCTCCCCTCAATTCATGCAGTTCATGTCTCAAATACAACCAAAAGGCTCTCATGGACAGCCGAAGTCACAAGAAATCCTCAGCTCTCACAGAGCTGTGGGGGCAGAGATGCTAAAAATAAATTTTGAAATGTAAAACGGAGGTTTACCTTGAGGTTGACAGCAGCTCCCTGCTGCTCCAGCAGCCAAAACATCACAGCTCCTCTCCCCACACAGGCTAGGTCTTGGTGAGACACAGGGCTGAAAGCCACGTCATGAACTGGCTCCGAGACACAAGTGGACAGGAGGAGCTGGTAAGTGTAGGTGCTCCACAAAGCAATGGTCTGGTCACTGTAGTCCCCTAAGGAGAATGTGAAAAATAGGAGGAATTCTGCAGCCTTGAGATGCTCAAAAGCATCCACACTGCACACACACATTGCCTGTGTCACTTCCCCATCCAGCTGTTCACACACAACTGTCCCAAACACTGCTCCAGGCATGGACACAACTCCTCATGTGCTCAGCAAAAGCTGCATGACACGAAAGATCCTTGACTGAGTTAAGGACAGACAGAACTGGCCCAGCACTCCATGCTGGAGGTTGCAGCAGACCTGTCCTGGCAGTGGGGTGTGCAGCTGGTGCCTGGGATTGCAGCAGGCACAGCAACCTTTCTGCTGCTTCTACATCCTTGGGAGTCACTGCACACCCAAACAAACCCTCCAGTGACACTGGGCACTCAGGGCTAACCTGGTATTGAATAGGAAAGGGATGTCACCTTTGCCAAGGTCACAGGTGAGGTGGGAGCTGACCTTAGTGGAAGACACTGTAGTTGGGTGGGAGCAGAAGGCACTGGCCTCAGTGATGGCAAATTCCCCAGCTCCCAGACAGCTCTGGAGGACAGCACTCTCCTGCTGCCTTTCCCAGGCTCCACAAGCCCAGTGGAGACTTTCAGCTTTTCTCTCCCTGCAGCCCAGTCTGGAGCTGGAAGAGGAGGGCTCCTCTGCCCTGATGCTCCATGGAGAGCACACAGCTCTCTTTCTCTCCAGCAAAGCCTACTTTTTTTTTCCAAGGGTGGGCTCACCAGCCCACAGCAAGTGCATTGCCTGCTCCACAGGTCCCCTCTCATTCAAAACAAGGGCTTACTAGTTGCATGTTGTCCTTTAAATGTCCCCTGCCTAAACAAAACAGACAGCTTGAGTGTCCATCCTGTGCTGGCATGGCTGCCTGGCAGGAGGCTCACAGTTGGAAGCCTTGCTACATCTATCCAATTCCACCTAAGCAGCAATAACAAGTCCAGAAGAAGGCTCTTCCCTTTGAACAGTAAATATAGTAACCACAAACCATTTTTTTATGGAGGGTTTAAGGAGCACTAGTGAGTCAGGAGAGGAAAGTGCAGCTTTACCTGCTGTCCCAAGGATACCACAAAACAGCTTCATCCCCACGAGCCTCACACCCATCTGGCAGGTATTTAGTGCTTCCAGCACCTCTCTCCCATGAGCTGTCTGCTCCAGGGTGCACCCCTGCACCCACACCTGGTGTTACAGGTGTGCTCACCTATGGTGACAAGGAATTTGTCATCCCGAGAGAATGCCATGGCTTGTACTTGTGTCTCATGGTGGAAGAGCTCTGCTGTGCAGGCCCCATCTGGGATGCTCCAGATGCAGATCTGACAGTGGGAGTCTCCATCCTTCTTCCCTGAGGCAGAGGCAAGAACCTAACAGAACAATGTATTGTCACTAAGACCTCAGCAAGTAATTAGAGAATACTCATTAACGAGTCTTAGCAATCTTAGTCCCAAATTAAAGTGGTATGGTTGCCAGATGGAGAATTCTGTGAGAACAACCATTCAGTTTGGTGGCAGGAGGGAATGGCAGCATCACCCAGAGGAGGGGAGCAGCCTTTACAGAATCACAAGGTCATCGAGTCCAACCTGTGCCCGATCCCCACCTTGTCGCCCAGCCCAGAGCTTGGAGTGCCACATCCAGCCGTTCCTTGGACACCTCCAGGGGTGGGGAATCCACCACCTTCCTGGGCGGTTCCTTCCAATGCCTGACCACCCTTTCCAGGAAGAAATTCCTCCTGACCCTCCCCTGGCACAGCTTGAGGCCATTTCTTCTTGTCCTGTCCCTTGTTCCCTGAGAGCAGAGCCTGATCCCCACCTGGCTTCCCCCTCCTGCCAGGGAGCTGGAGAGAGTGAGAAAGTCCCTGCTGAGCCTCCTTTTCTCCAGGCTGAGCTCCCCCAGCTCCTTCAGTCTTGCCTCATGTGTCTGACCCTCCAGCCCCTTCCACAGCTCTGTTCCCTTCTCTGGACACACTCCAGCCCCTCCCTGAGGTGAGGCACTGCCACGCTGAGCCAACACAACAGATAACTACGCTCCAAAATGATTTCCACAGCCTCCAGGCAGCAGGAAGAACTGACAAATGGGATTGTAGTCTGTGACATCCCTTTGGCCCACAGTGACAGGGATAGCCCCCAGCCCTGGGCAGCAGCAGGCCCTCATACCTGGGCGTCGTGGCTGAGGGCGAGTGTGGAGATCTCCTCAGCGTGGCCCAGCCAGTGGTTCTGGGACCCCGAGTGCAGGTCTTCAACCACGATGACGCAGCCACAGGAGTAGGCGAAGAAGCCTAGCAGAGGAGGAGAGGGGATGTTTTCATGGAAAGGCTGCACATCCAGCCCCCACCACAGCCTACATGGAAAATTCTATGATTCATTAATACGTAAAAGCTGACTCTTCTACACGGCTTGTCAGCGTCAGGTTGGGAGTGGGACAAGATCTCACTTCCCCTAACCTGAGCAAAGCATCGCTCCAGCTGGAGAAAGGAGGCAGAATGGGCTCTGTGAGCTTTCCTCCTGTTCTCTCCACCCAACAACTGCAGCCCAAGTCTGCCCCACTAACTAATGCTCACCAACAGCAAAGAGTTATTGGATTTTATCAACACAAAGAACCCCTGTGTTCAAGCAAAGATCCCAACAGCCAGAAGATCATAACTCTGTTCAGTACACACTCCTAGAATGATAACAGAATCCCAGAATGGTTTGGGTTGGAAGGGACCTTAAAGCTCATCTCATGCCACCCCCTGCCATGGGCAGGGACACCTTCCACTAGCCCAGGTTGCTCGAAACCCCATCCAACCTGGCCTTGGACACTTCCAGGGATGGGATAGCCACAACCACTCTGGGTAACACATCCCACCCCCTTAGAGCATTCCCAGTGTACCTGTATCTGGGTTCCACACCATGTTCCCTCTGCCATTTCCATTGTAGCCGATCACTGCTTTCAGCTTCAAGACCTCGCTGCCTGCTGGAGGAGACAGGAAACTCTGCAAGAAAAACAGACACTGGCTTAAAATAAGCTCTAGAAGTATGGCCTGGGCAGGTGCATCAGCACCCATGTAGGAAAAAGTGAGTATGCAAACACACACACATCCTCACACACACATCCCACACAGATTCATACCAATCCTCACACAATTCCATAACTGATGAATCTTGGAGGGTACAATTCTATGTCCAAAAGAAATACTGCCCCAGCACAGCCAGGCACAGATGCTTCCAGATGGGGCACAGAACAGGCTGGCAGCAAGTGCCCAGCCAAGGAGCAGCTGCTAATCCCACTGGGAAAGAGTTCCATGGGTTTTGCTGGCTTGGATGTGTAGATATTTCAATAGGAAGAGAACTGGAGGAAAAAATGCTGCCAGGTGGGAGGACAACTGAGGGGGCAAGCTGGATGTAGTTCTTCTCCCAGCACTTAACAGCACAGCTTAGGGAAAGGCTGAGCTAAGTTTCTGTTTTATTCCTGCTGTGTTTGTTAACAGAGCAGGAGCTGTGCTGTCTCTCCTCACTACACTCTCTGGATTTGCCTTCTCCAGCCTGCTCTGCCAACGCAGCTGCTCACAAACATGATGAATCATTCCATTGCTCACTCGTCTTTCACTCTCAATAGCACATGCCATTCCCATTCCTTTTGAATAAAAATGTATGCAGATTCAGGGAACAGAAAAAGAGTTGAGCACAACTCACTTTTTACTAGTCTGGAAAGAGCTGCATGTAGAGGAGAACAGGGAATTAATGTTAGGATTTCTCACTGAACATCAGCCCAGGGGTATATTTTCCAAAGTGCTTTCAAACAGAGAAGAAAATGGAAACAATCTGGAAAACCTCAGGCCCCAAATGCCTGTTCTTTACCAGGTAACCAGCCCAGGCACAGCTCTCACCTGGGGCAGCACCGATGCCTTGAAGCGAGGAGTGAAGTGCCGGTAGGAATCCGGGCGGATGGAGCACTGGGACTTGGGAGTTTTGGTTCCCTTCCTGGCTTCTGCCATGCAAAGAAGAAAAAGGTACCTATGGGATGCTGCTCCTGGGAGTGGCTTGGGAGCAGCACCCAGGCTGTGGCTTGCTGTCCATTCAGGTGCTGTGTATGGTGCACACACACGAGGCAAAAATCAGACTGCAGTGTCACACATAAAATATCCTGGGTTTGAAGGGACCCACAGGGATCATCAAATCCAACCCCTGGCCCTGCACAGACACCCCAACAATCCCACCATGTCCCTGACAGCGTTGTCCAAATGCTCCTTGAGCTCTGGCAGCCTTAGGGCTGTGCCCACTGCCCTGGGGAGCCTGGTCAGTGCCCAACCACCCTCTGGGGGAAGAACCTTTTCCTGAGATCCAACCTGACCCTGCCCTGACACAGCTCCAGCTGTTCCCTACACTGCAAAAATCCTAAGGGCACCCACGCCACGTGCTCTGGGTATCACTCTGGAACCACAAGCCCCACAGACCCAAAGAGGACTTCAAAGGAGCATCAGAGGCACAGTTTTATGCTGAAGCTTTTCCAACAGGTCCTGCCAGGAATGAGCACAGGCAGCTGCTGCTCCTGGCAGGTTGCCATGCTCTGCTGCAGCTTCGAGGCTGTGCTGCTATTAATAGAGACATTGTGAGCTTTAATTGCAGCTGGATTTAATGGAACATGCCACTTAGAGATGATACTGGCTCCAAGCTGAAGAGAGGCTTCTGGTGTGCCTAGAAGCAGAAGCAGGGAAAGAGCCAGGAAAACAAGCAGTTTTGGGGACCAGCATGAGCTTCCCTCAATACTGATTTCCCTCAGTAGGTCATGCCCAAAGGAAGAGCCCTGAGGAACATGGTGCTGCCCTCCAGATCACAACTCAGAGCACGTGTCTGGACCATATTAATGATGACCTTCCTTCATTTTCTGGGGATAGACCAAGCTGCCATGCAGGCCTGTGCACAAGGAAGGAGATAAGCTCTGTACAAGCTGGGAATAACCCTGATTTACCATTTGTTGATTTTTCAGGAGACCTTGGGCTCTCCTGCCTCACTTTGGGCCTCACAAGCTCCTTGTTCCTGTCTGACTCCACCACAAAGATTGAGGCATCTCTGTCTCTGTTTGCCACCATCCTGCTGCTGCCTGGCAGACCTGCTTCCTCCTCTTTGTCCAATTCAGAGAAAATACCTGAAGAGAAAAATCAGTGGGAAGATGGAGCCATCCCTGTCCCTCAGGACCCCTTCATGTGTGCCTGACCCTTTGATTTCTGGCCGTGTCATTCCCCTGCTCTGTGGAACAGTCCAGCCATTTGGGTGGAGGGCAAAGCAGACAATTCCTACTGGGAATGGCCAACAGGGTGTTTACCACAGCCCTCAGAGAAGCTGTGCCAGCAGCTCAGTGTGTGGAAGAGAGCAGAGGATAAAGGGGTGCTGAATCCCAGCACCTCTGGGCTTCTTCCAGCTTAGGGGAACAAACTGCAGACTGGTCTGTCAATCTGCTGGAAGGGATCATGGGCAAGGATGGCTCCAAGAATGCTGCTAAACTAGGCAAGGAGTTTTTCCCAAAACAAGGTTAATTTTCCCCTTTCCTGCAAACAGTTCCTCTTACCTTGATATCCTGCTTGTTGGGCAGAGCTGATATCCAAACACGGGGGTGAGGACAGCAATGGAAGAGGCACTGTCTGCCTAAGGGTCTCAGAGACATCCTTTGGCTTCTCAGAGCTGCCTTCTGGGAAAAGAAAAGGCTTTGTGTAACTTCCTTCACCCCTTAGCTCCTCTCATCCTCCTGGATTGATGGTGATGCCTCCAAGCTCATTTCTCCAGCTTCTTCCTACACAGGAGGAGCCACTTCTCTGTCTTTCAAGAGAGGGACAGACAGAGAGAGATACACTGAGGGAGAAAGAAAACAGAGGAGATGGAGGCAGGAAAAGACAGAAGACAAAAGCTGAAAGACCTACCAGAAAATCCAGAGTGACTCTGCTCAGAACATCCTCACCTAGGCAGACTGAGAGGTGCTAATTAATTTGAGATTGTCCTTCGGGGCTAATTAGCTGCTTTGGCCCCCAATACCCTTCCTTGAGGGAAGGAACCGAACTCCCCAGGCCCTACATTCTGGAAGAGCTGCCAACCTGCCAACCAGCACAACTCACCTGGTCCTGGCAGCCGAGCAGATGTGGGGGAACGAGCCCTGGAAAGGTGAGGAGGTTGGTGTTACACCAAGATGGGGAAAGGGGGAAGCAGGGAAGGCAGTGCCCAACACCTGCACTTACCTGGCTGGGGGTGACCTTGCTCCAACTGGAGCTAGGAAATCCCAGAGGAAGATGGCATCTCCAACACTGACAACGTGCTGCTGGTCCGGGGTGAAGGCGACCTGGTGCACGGGCTCCGAGTGGCCGATGTACACCTGGAGAAAGCACACCCTGAACTTCCCCATCCCCACACCTGTCCTGCCAGTATGGGGTTACTGCACTCTCTGTCCTGCATGGCCAGTGTCTACAGGCCTCAGCACAAGATCCAGCAGAGGATCTACCACACCTACAGTGCTCACACCTATGGTTGATCAACCTTGAACACACTCATCTGGGAAGGGGAGCAAAAGCTGAAGAGTACAAAGTCTTATGCTACCCCGGAAGTCCTGGGGGAGCCATTTTCTTCTCTGTGTGGTCCTGCCCCTAACACAGAGGTATCACCCACCCCTGTCCTTTGCACAGGGTCTGGCTGCCCCAGCCTGTGCCCAGTGCCAGGTGTTATTACAATGTGGGAACAGGGCTCCATTTCTCTGCTGGGCAAACCGGGACTAGAGACACTGGGCCAAGCATCAGATGCCTTTTGCTGCTCTTTTCTCCAGGGATTCACAAATGCAACACCAACCCCTTCCCTCCCTCTGTGGGTGGTACCTGGAAGTTGATATCGAAGCGCATCCGATAGTCCCACACTTTGATAACCTTGTCACCAGCAGTGAGCAGGTACTGGCCATCCCTGCTCAGTGCAAAGGAAGAACATGTCAGCTTGTGCATGGGGGACACCTGAGGACAAGAAGAGGCACCAGCAGCTTTAACTGAGTTAGTTCATACCCTTATTTACACTTCAGCAAGAGAACAGGGGTGTGACAGCATGGAAAACAAGGACAAGCTGAGGCTCATCCTGAGCCCAAGCACACGAGGATAACTGTAAGCTTCCCACTCATGTTTCTTCGAAGCCTGTGAGCTCCAGGATGAGCTTTTCTCTCATTTAACCTCCCACAGGGACCTGAAATGCCCAAACCCCACATGAGAGCTCAGTGGATGAATTTCAGTGTCCTACCTCTCGCACCAGTCGTCCTGTTTTTGCATCAAGCACGAGGATTTTATTGGAAGAAGTGGATACCAGGAGCTCGCCTTGAGGCACAGGACCAAAGCAGACCCTCACTGCAGAGTCCAAGACAGTGCTGTGCAAGTCAAGGATGCTGATGTCCACCCTCAGCAGCTGTGAAACAAGGAGCTATGAACAAACACTGCGGGAGCCTCAGGATTGCTCACATGCTCCTAACACAAGGCCACAGAACTCCCCAGACCCTTCCCACCTAATGAGGGGCTTCAGGTTCAGGCAATGCCCAGGAGAGCAGCTCACAGAGAGAGGTGGGAACTGACAGTCTACACAGCACCTCTGCAAATTATCTTTCTAGAGGGGAATAAAGCCAGAGGAGAAGAAACCTTGACTTTGTTATTTCTAAGAATGGAAAACAAACCTCACTGTGAACTCCCTGCTCTGCAGGGAAGGCCCTCTCCAACAGCTCTGGTGCCCAATGCCCTGACCCATCTCAACTGATGCAGCCTATGGAATTTGCCCTCCCCAGCCTCCCCAGGAAGGAGGGAGCCCCTGGTACCTCATCAAGAGAACAGGCCTCCATCACGGTCACCACATACTTGGAGGGCCCCACGAAGGCCAGGAGGTGACTGTCCCCACTGACCACCAGGGCATCCCAACCGCTCCCAGCATCCCGGGCCACCACGTTTCCTGGGGGACACAGCACGAGGCAGAGTGAAGAGAAGAGCAAAGCCCACCCCCACTCTGATGCCACTGCTGGGCAGCAGCTGCAGCTTCTCCTCTGAACCAGCTTTGGGTTAACGCTCTGGCCTGAGAAAGAAGCAGCCCGTGTTGTAGATGCTACAAAATTTATCTGCACAACCAAAGTGTGCAGTGGGCACCTAAAACACGAGGTTTAGATGCACAACTTGTTGCCTGACTGAATGTGTGGTGTTTTCGAGGAGAGTGGAACAAAGTCAAGGGAATAAAATTGGTTTTAGAGCTTATTTTTTAAAGTTACATGGAGCTATGAATGCAAGATCTCAGCTGCAGCCTGGTTGGCTGAACCCTGAGCAGAATGAGGTCAGGGCTGAACCCCACCACACTGATGTCAGTCCAGAGGGCACAGACCCAAAGGTCTAAAAATGGCTGAAATCACAGCAATTCTCTGTATTTATTCCACTACCAAAATTCCACTCTCTGTCCTAGGAATGTGACCAGGCAGTGACACAGTTTCAGAGAAGAGTCAACACATGAAGGCCCAGCTGCAGCACTGACCACAAACTTGGGTGATTTTGGACAAACTCCCTGATCCCTCTGAGCCCCTGTTCCTTCTCCTGCACAATTCTTGGGGCAGGATCCTCCTCTTTATAAAATATTGCACTGTATAAAAGCAGAGCTCCCTTTCCCTGCCCAAGCTTGTGCTGCCACAGCTCATTTCCAAAGTGTATATTAAATGTGACACTAATTTTTCCAAACTGCCTGGCCCTTGACTTGCCTCCAGCTCTCCACCAGCATAGAGCAGTTCTGCTGCAGGCAGGGTTAGGGCAAAAATCCACTTTAAACAAATTAAACTGCACATGCACCGAATGAAAAGAGTCAGGGCTTGGGCATGAATAAATCTCTGTGATTCCAGAACATTCATGAAATGATTACACCAAGGAGGCTGAGAGGGTTTGAACCAAGACAGGTAGGGAAGTGATTTTTTCAATGGGTTTTGCTCACACAGAAGGTACAAACACAAATCATAGAATCATAAAATCACAGAATCGTTAAGAATCATAGAATCACAGGTTGGCCTTGGTTGGAAGAGCCCTCTGAGATCAGAGTTCAACTGCTCCCCCAGCACTGCCAATGCCACCACTAACCCATGTCCCCAAGTGCCACAGTCACACAGCTTTTAAATCCCTCCAGGGATGGGGACTCCTGTGCCAGGGTCTGACCACCCTTTCAGAGAAGAAATTTCCCAATATCCAATCTAAACCTCCACTGGCACACCTTGAGGTTGTTTTCTCTTGTTCTGTCCCTTGTTCCCTGGGAGCAGAGCCCAACAACCCCCCCCAGCTTCCCCCTCCTGTCAGGGAGTTGCAGAGCCAGAAGGTCCCCCCTGAGCCTCCTTTTCTCCAGGCTGAGCCCCCCCAGCTCCCTCAGCTGCTCCTGCTGCTCCAGCCCCTTCCCCAGCTCTGTTGTCTTCCATGGACACGCTCCAGCCCCCCAAGGTCTTTCTTGTCACAAGGGCACCAGAACTGCCCCCAGTATTGGAGGTGACTCAGCAATGCCCAGCACAGGGGGAAATGACAGAGCTCAGGTTCATTGGGAAATCTCTCTCTGAGCAGACTGAGTGTGGTTTGGCTTTGGTGTCTGTGATAATAAAAGAAAGAAGAAAGGCAATTCCCAATCCCAGAGTCTTACCCAGGACCCTCAGGACGTGGCTTTTCTGCGCCACACACCTGTACAGAGCCAGAGTGCCCTGCAAACAGGAGCTGAACATGAAATTGCCATCTGGAGAGAAGGTCAGCCCGGTGATGGCAGTGCGGTGCTGCCTGGAAGGCAGAAAACACAGATAAAGGGAGGAGAAAATCAGAGACAGAGGAAACAGCAGTGACATCGAGTGCAACATGAAGAACCCAGAACAAAATAATCAGGGACAGGGCCAGACCCCACCGTGCTCACACCCGCAGCAGCCCAGGACAACCAACATTCCAGTTTATTGGACAACCGAGCAGTGCTCCAGCCTGGATGGAACCTGCTCCCTTTTCCCTTTGGAGCATCCTCTGCTTTCTGCACCAAGGCTTGCAAGGGCTCTCTGCTCAGCTGCCCTCTAGGACAAGCTCTTTCCTACTGCTCTCCCCCAGGAAGTCACAAAGAAAGCCCTCATGGCCTGCACAGGTCAGGCTTTCACCACCCAGAGCCTCGGCACAGCCTCTGCCCAAAACCCACCCAGCTGGGACCTGAGGGTTGTCAAGCTCCATGACCATCCCTGTGCCTCTCTTCCATCACCAGGACACCCAGTTAGACCCAGCACAGTTCCCACTCCAAACGCTCACTTGTGCTCCAGCAGGAGATTGGAGGCGGCCAAGCTGAAGGTCCGCACAGTCCCACTGTCAAACCCACAGGCCAGGATCTTCCAGGTGGGGTGGAAAGCCACGGCACACGGTGCTTCCTCTGAGGCTGCAAAGTCATACAGCTGCAGGGAAGAGACACCACAGGCTTGCAGCTGGATAAAGGTGGAGCTGCAGCTGGACCCAACAACTAAACAGCCCCAGACCTCCACCATGAGCATGTTGCTGTTCCTGCCTGGATGGATATAAACCCCAGTGAAGTCCTGGGTCTTTGGGCATTTAGATTAAAGCCCTTGGGTATTATGCTTTGTGCTAAAAAGCACTATTCAAAAGATGGAGGAAAAAAAATAGTTTTGTTTTAACAATACCTCAGAACTCCACTTTCAAAAAATTTCTTGCCCGTGGTACCCCCTCATGCTTCAGGGAGGGCTTAAGGGCTCTTGAACTGTGGGGTTTTGATAATTAGACCAAACAGAGACAAGGGAGACAATAAATATGAGACACCTCCTGACTCTTGTCTCACCTACCTGCTGCATGGAGACCAGGTCCCACACTCGGATGGTGCTGTCCTGAGACACTGTTGCTATCTGCTTCCGAATGCCCCCCACCGAGAAGCCCAGCACGGGGGCCTTGTGCGAGCGCATGAGGGTGTTGTAGTCCCGGGACTGGATGTCCACGTAGCCCAGGCTCCCAGCAGCTGTGCTGCACAAGACTTTGCGGCTGTCAGGGCTGATGCAGACAGAACTCACCGGAGCCTCGTGCTCTGGGGAAAGACACCGGAGTCAACAAATCCCCTGGGAAAGGAGCGGCAGCAGCTGCAATACAGCTACAAAGGCAGATTCCTGATTGGCAAAACAACGATCGCAGGAATGAGCAGCCCACAACCTGGAGACTGAACACTTGCAGTTGAGTTCAGTGACAGATTAGTCTCTGCCCTATCTGAAGGGCTCTGGCTCTGCTGTTATGCTGATTTTTTCAGAAAGAGTCAAGAACTACTGGACTTCTCCCATAATTTCTCACAGACAGATGAGCCATGGGTTCAAGAGCACAGAAATCAAGATGGAAATCTGCTCTCTCCCAGGAGAACCGGCCTTTCTCCTATGAGTTACAAGAATGAACATCAATAACTGCCATTGAAGACTTCCAAGCCAGGCAGCCCTGAGACAGCACACATAAAACATGCCCTTGTTTGTGAGAATTGCTGCAGGAGCTGTGGCAGTGGAGCTCTGGAACTGCAGCAGCTGTGGAGCTCAGAAGTGCCATTCCCAGCTCTACTCACCTGCCTCCAAGACAACGGCTGAGAAGTCCAGTGGCCACAGCCGCACGTAGCCATCCTCTGATCCCGTGGCACAGAAGGTCAAGGACATACTAATACTGTTTATAGCAATCCCAGGGCCTGAAAACCCAAAAAACAACACCTCCTCATACAGGTGGAACAAGAAAACTCAACCTGAGGGTTGCCCCATCCAAGAGATGAGGCCAGTGCTCCACCCACACCTGCAGCTGCAGTCTCAGGAGGAGCCAGGAATCCCAAGCTGACTGACAGAACAGGCTGAAGGGTCTCAGGCAGCCCTTCTCAGGGCTAAAAACTTCTTTACCACCATGAAACTCTTGCCAGGCACAGAAAATTCCCGTCCCTTGTTAAACACTGCCATATTTTTGCCTCAAACAGGATCCTGTAGCAAGGGATGTCTCAGATAACTGCCCTGCCATTTCCATGTCCCAAATCCTCTCTGCAGAAGGCAAATACAGATCTACAGAAACTGGGATTTTTTGATTCATAGAATCATTAAGGTTGGAAAAGCTCATCGAGTCTAACCATTAACCCAGAATTGCCAAGGCCACCACTAAACCATGTCCCCAAGGGCCAAATCCACAGTTTTGAACACTTGCAGGGATGGAATGGGAAGGCTGTTTCAAAGCCTGACTACACTTTCAGTGAAGGAATTTTCCCCAATATCCAATCTAAATTCAGGTATAAAGGCCATTGGTCAGAGCCAGCACTGCTACCAGGAGGACACCAAGGACATTGTTTCATCTGCTCTTGGGGCTTTTCTTGCCCATGAGGCAAGAACTGCAGTTACACACCTCTCAAAAGGCATGTTCTTGATTAATTAGCTCAAGTTGATACAGCAAACCATGCACTAAGTTTTAAAACATCAGAGCAATCCCACTTGAAAGTGAATTCTTCCCGCCGCTGAAGTTAATGGAAGAGCTGAAAGCTGGACTAATGTACAGCACCAAAGATTCTCCAAATGCTCTGCAAAGGCTGAATAATGAAAAAAATCCCCAAATTCATCTTTTTCGTTCATCTGCTTCGTTCTTTTTCCATCTCTCCATTAAGCCTCCCATCAGCAAATGAAGACCTTGTTTCATGTTTCTAAAAGTGGTGTTTCTCTGAAAGTGCAATCAGCATTTAAAATGCTAAAGTCTTTCTTAAAACGATACTTTGCTGCACTAAGGAAGATTATTTGCAGTCCTTAAGAGGCAAATAGCGATGATCTAATCAACCCAAAATAACCGGTAGCAGTAGGTAAAGAGCTGGTTGGTTTGAGCAGGGATGTGTTTGAGCTCATTTCTGACCCTGGTGGTGGTTGAGGTGCCCCCTGGCTGGTCCCTCCCTGCAGGTGCTCCCACCTGAGCTGCTCCCTGCCTGCTCCTGCCCGTGTTCCCGGGGCTGTGCCGGCAGCAGCTGCCGCGCGCTCCGCACAGACATGTTCTTGTAATCCACCTCCAGCACGTGGCCGCTCTTGCTGCAGACAAAGCTGTAAAAAAAGCGGGAGAGAGACCTGGTTTTAGTGAAAAACCAACTTGGCTTACCTGTGGAAAGCAATCCTGGTTCACAGTAATATAACAGGTCAGCTAGGTGTTCAACTGTTCCACGTGCTGCACCACACATCTCCAACCAAGTCAGAGCTTCCTATTTGATTTCCTGACCCTCTGGAACAGAGATCAGCAAGAGAGCCAAAAAGCTTGGCCCAGACTCCAGAAAGGGGCCTCTCTCTGCCACAGGCTGGCTGAGCCGACAGCTCTGCCCTGATGGGACCATATGTGGTGGCAACAAAGGCCTGGCTCTGATGATTAAAATAAAACAACACCAAAGCATGTGTCTGGCTGTATGCAAGAAGATGTGTTCCACGCTCCTCCTGCTGCCACAGAAAGCTTCAGGTGAGAAGAAAATCACTAAATATGGCAAAACATCACTATAGCGAGAGGAAAGAACCATTTCTGGGGCTGTTCTGAAGCAGACAAATCTCTTTTGGGAAGTGGTGTGTGCTGAGGAGGGGAGAGGCTCTCCCAGCTCCAGGAGGCACCTGTGTTTCGCAGGGAGAACCCAAGCAAAATTCTGTGGTGGTGCACAGGAGGGGAAGGAGGATGCTGAGCAGGGAGAGGCACAGAGCTCCCTCCCAGCAGGTTCCCCGAGGATGGTGCTGGTGATGGCCCCTTACAGCGCACGGTCCTCTGGCTCCTGCTCAGCCACGGGCCCCTCCTCGAAGGCCAGGTCGGTGAAGTCCAGGGAATGGTACTCGCCCAGGTTGACGGGACACGAGTGCAGGGCCCCGCTCCGCACTCGCCACAGCCTGATGTTGTCCCGGCCACACGACACCATCCTGTCCCGGGAGACATGGCGTGAGGAGCAGGGCAGGACTCCCCGAGCCCCTGGTGTCCCAAGCTCAGTGTCCCAAGGGCCACCTGACAGACCAAGAACAGGAATAGCAACCAGATGGCTGCAGCACTGCAGTTCCCCCTGCAGCCATGCCAGAATCATGGAATGGTTTGGGTTGGAAGGGACCTTAAAGACCACCTAGTTGCCCATCCAGCCTATGGACAGGGACACCTTCCACTAGCCCAGGTTGCTCCAAGCCCCGTCCAACCTGGCCTTGGACACTTCCAGGGATGGGGCAGCCACAGCTTCTCTGGGCAACCTGTGCCAGGGCCTCACCACCTTCACCCTCCCTAATATCTAAAAATCAATGTTTCTGATTTATTTTCTTTGCACGTACCTGGTCTCATCAAAGAAAGCAATCTTCAAGGCCTGGATGTCCATATCTGTGTGTGCTTTGGCCAGCACAGCCACCCCTCCACCACGGGTTACTTGAGCAGTGTTCCACACCACCACCAACTGAAACACAAAAACACGATGAAGAGCTGCTCAAAACCTTGGCAGCAGAAGAGCTTTTCATCCAGCAGCTGCTCCAGAGTTGGGCACGAAGTATCGATAACAGAGCTGGAGCAGGGGAAATAAAACCTCTCACCCAGAGGGTTTAGGACAGTTCAACAGCTTTGCAAAGCTTCATAGCCATATCCTTGTCTACAATCCATAATTATAGGGTCTAAATCCCAGGGCTGCCTGGCAACAGGACTCAGACTTGGAAAGCAAACCCACAGAAGAGTGAGAACTCTGCCTGCTGGGATATAGGAGCTGTATCAGGGCTGAGGGAGTGGGAGGCAGCACGTGACCACTGCTCTGGCTGTCCCAGCCTCTATTCCAATGCAGGTCTGTGTGCCCTCAGTGCCTGTCACCAGGCGCAAGAGTCAAACCCTCTGCCCAGAGGAAAGGGGCAAATGGCTGAAGAAATGCAGGTGGATGCTCTGCATTCCAGAACAGCATTAAAACCAAACCCAGGATCACCTCAGAGGCTGGGATGGGCAGAGGCATCACCGTGGGAGAGGTGCTCCCTGTTCTCCCACCCCGCTTTCACCCCATTGATTCCCTCTCCCCAGTTGCAGCTCACCAGCTCCCACCCAGATCAGAGAATGCTGCCACATGCTGAGAAAAACATGGAGCACTGTGTGTTTTTTCCTGCAGTTAGCAATGGCACAGCTAATTGCTGGTGGTTGTCAGTAAGGGATCAGTGGATGAAAACACTTCCACTGACAAAACAAACACCCAGTCCCATGACACAAGTTTATTTTTGACCGCTCCATGTGGGATCTGCGTCATCCCCCAGCTACATTGGTGGGTGGCAGCTCCAGCACCCGGCATCCCTTCCGTGGAGATGCTCAGTGCTGAAAGATTAAACCTCACATCTTGCCCTAAGTGCTATTAAAATAAAGGGGTTTTGGGCTCCAGTCAGTGTTGAACCTCCCATTACAATTCCTATGTGCTCGCAAGGCTTCCAGCTTGGAATGCCACCCAAACATGTGTCCCTCAGAAGGGCTGCAGAGGTGGGAATGTGGCACATGAGTCTGTGGTGATCCCTGCAGAGTACGGGCACAGTCACATCACCCTGCTTGGGCTTCTGGCTGGGAACACACCAGGAGCACAACAGCCTCCAAAGCACAGCCCCAGCAGGTCTCTCCAGCTGCTTCTGCAAGGATTTGTTCACTTGCAGCTGAGGAATGTGCATGCAAACACCCACAAGCATCAGGCAGATGGAAAGTATTTTCTAGGCAGCTAACGAGAAAGGGATCTCCCTCAAGAACATGTCTAGGAAAGCCCAGAGCAGAGGTTTGTCTGCAAAATAACTACACAATCTGGGAGAACAGCCATCTCAGGGAAACCTCCCAACCCAAGTTTCAGCTCTCACCGTTTTGCCATGCCCGTCCCTCCCGACTCCGCACAGAACGGCTCCGCTGCGGGAAAAGCTGCAAGAAGAGGAACCTGGTGAAACAGAGCTCCTTGCACCCTGATTGTACCCCAGTGGGGGATAAAAGGGGACAAGTTGTAGGGATGGGGAGACAGCAAGACCTGAGGGATAAGCTCAGGAGGGAGCTGGCAGCATATGCAGGCCAGCTGCCAGCTGGTCTAGGTGACAAGCACAGGCAGCTCTAATTCATCCCTGCACGTGAGAATAGCATGGAAATGCTGCCATACTGCAACACTTCACCTGCCTGACCACACACCCTCACACAGCTGAAACCCACCTGAGGGACCAGAGGGAGTGCACATGGGTTTTGAACACGGCCAGGCAGGTGCCTGTGCGGAAGTCCCAGAGGCGCCCCACGCCCCGGGGCCCGGCCTGCGCCGAGGCCAGCAAGGTGCTGCTCCCGTTGAAGGCCAGCGCTGACACCTGCGGGAAGCACCACGTGAGAGGATACCAGGGGGACACCTGGGGTGCAAGGGCAGCGCTGCCATCAGGCTTTGGAAGGTTACACTCACCTTATCTGTGTGGCCAAGGAAGAACCTCTGCTCGCCGGTCCGGAGCTGCAGGGTGACGATGACGGCGTGGCAGGGATACACCACGGCGGCGTTGTTCTGCGTCCACAGCGCCTGCAGCACCGAGACAGGAGGCATAGGGTTCCACAAGTGCCCCAGCTCCTAGGCAGAGGTTTCTTTCCCATCCCTAGAATTGTTCAAGGCCAGGTTGGATGGGGCTTGGAGCACATCTGGTCTAGTGGAAAGTGTCCCTGCCCATGGTCGGGGGTTGGAACTGAATGAGTTTTAAGATCCTTTCCCTACTATGTGAACAGGAGAGCCAAGGAAAATGACATTGTTGGCAGAGCCTTGAACTGACTGAACCAAAACAACCCTTTCTTTACCCCAATACAGACCACAAGCAAGGCCCAGTGCCCAAAAGAAACAAGCCAAAACACAGCCCCTCCTTCTGAGCCTCCAACAAAGCACAGGAGTTTTAATGTGTTAAAAAGAAGCCATGAAATTTAGTGAAGAGAATGGAGCACAAGTCTGATACAAAGCAGCTGAGGGAGCTGGGAGGACTCAGGCTGGAGGTTCAGGGGGGACCTTCTCACTCTCTCCAATTCCCTGACAGGAGGACAGAGCCAGGTGGGGGTCGGGCTCTGCTCCCAGGGAACAAGTGACAGGGTGAGAGCAAATGGCCTCCAGCTGTGCCAGAGGAGGTTTAAATGGATGTTGAGAAATTCCTTCACTGAAAGCATTGTCCAGCCCTGGGACAGCTGCCCAAGGCAGTGGTAGGGTCACCATCCCTGGAAGGACTTAGAAGATTTGTGGATGTGGCACTTGGGCACATGGGCTAGTGGTGGCCTTGGCAGTGCTGGGGGAACAGTTGGATTTGATGATCTTGGAAGGCTTCTCCATCCTATGATTCTGTCTAAAAGGCCCCATAATTTCTAATTCACCATCATAACAGCAGAACACTCATGTATGAACATACAGTTGTCCCCATCTGCTTTGGGATCCTTTTCCACATCCAGCAATGCCACACTCAGCTGTATTTCACACCTCCTAAAAATCAATACCCCAGTCACGTGATGACAGATCCCCTCCCCAAACCATCTCAGCTACTGACCCATTTGGTGCTGCAGCCTCCAAAGCCAATAATCGTTCTCAGCTTCAGGATGGGATCCGGTAAGAGCCTCTGGAAAAAAACCCAGCACCATCATGCTCAGAGCTGCACTGAGGTCCTCCACTCACAGGGCACCCCCGCCCCCAGTGCTCATCTGTCTCTGAAAAACACAGAGGCAGCTTTGGGTCCCTCCTGTCAGAGGGGACAACTTCAAAGTATTTCAAGTCCCGCCTGGCAGGCAGGAGGAGCTGGGGTTTCCCAGTGTTAAGCAGCTCTTCCTCCCAGCCCCAAGCTGGGGGATACAGCCAGCCCTTCCCGTGGGCAGGGACACCTTCCACTAAATCAGGTTGTTCCATCTCCAACCAACCTGGTCTTGAACACTTCCAGGGCTGTTCTCTTATCCTGCAGGCTGAAACTTCCTGCTAGGACAGCACACCTGGGCCAGAGCCCTTTCTGTGCACACTCTGGGCAGATGTAAACATGCTATTGGCTTAAGGTCAGCGTGTTTGAACACAGGGTTCCTCATTCAAGGTAAGTAAGGTACTAACAGAAAAGAGAACTGCTAGCCAGGAAAAATAACACCTTTTGAACTCTGGAACTCCAGCCTGAACTTAGTGTTTCCTTTCTCACTTCTGGGCTCACAAGAATTGGAAACAAGCACTGCAAAGCCACCTTGAGCTCCTCAGTGCTTCACCCACCTCCTCTGAGCTGGCGGGGACAGCTGGGGTGTTCCGTCCACCCCTCTGATGAGCACAGACATGGATGGCTGATGGTGGCTGCCCAGTGTCCCCCACACTGTGCAGTCTCTGGTTCTCCTCTGGCACCAGGTGCCCAGCAGGCACAGCTCTTGGGGCTGTCAGGTGAACCTCAGGGATGCTTTTTGTGATTACAGGAGATCGGCGTGGCACCTGAGAATGAGGAAAGCCTCAGACAGAGCTCAGTCCTCCTCCAGGCGCCCTCCACCCGATGCTGGGGCAGAGACAGAGAGACCCCCCCTCTCCTGATGACTCTTCACAGAGATGCAAACAAGGATGAAACAACCTGGGGGGAGGGCAGCCCTGTGTGCACCTGGCTTGGCCAGGTGTGTTAAACAGCTGCTCTGCCTACGCTCCCAGTGTTGTCCATGCACAGTTCATCTCCTCCAGACAGAAAATCAGAGCCCCAGAAAACACTCAGCCCTCAACAGGAAGAGCTGCCCTCTCTCCACTGAGCATAGGAGGTCTAAAGCACCCAGTCAGCCAGCTCAGCCCATCCCAGTTCATCCCAGGTCGTAGAATCACAGAGTATCCTGAGTGGGAAGGGACCCACAAGGAGCATCAAGTCCATCCTGCACAGAATGCTCCAACAACCCCACCCAGTCCCTCACAGTGTTGTCCAAATGCTCCTTGAGCTCTGGCAGTCTTGGGGCTGTGACCACTGCCCTGGGGAGCCTGTTCAGTGCCCAACCACCCTCTGGGGGAAGAACCTTTTCCTGACATCCAGCCTAAACCTGCCCTGACACAGCTCCAGCCATTCCATTGGGTCCTGTCACTGCTCACAGGGAGGAGAGATCAGAGCTGCCCTTCCACTGCCCCTTGTGAGGAAGCTGCAGACCCTGATGAGGTCTGTGCTCCATCTCCTCTCCTCCAGGCTGAACAAACCAAGTGCCCTCAGTTGCTCCTCATATGGGTCCATTCCCCTCTAGACCCTTCATCATCCTCAGGGCCATTCTTTGGACATTTTCTAATAAAGAGAAGTTGTGCTCCTCATTTTCTCCCTCTCCACAGCACGAGGATGGCTTCCCCCAGTCCCTCTCCAAACTCCCATCACCACACTGGCAAGCCAGTCTGGACACCAGTTCCCATATCAGCACCACCAGGAAGGAGGAAATCAGGAAGAGGACAGCTGCCTGCAGTCCCAGAAATCCAAACTCCATGCACTGCTCTGCTCCCTGAGGGCTCCAATCACATTCCTCAGTCTCCAGACCTCACTTCCTATTAATAATTTGAAGACAGAACTATCTGTGGTCACCAGACCATGCCAGATCAGCTGCCAACGACAACAAGCAGCTTCTATGTCTTAAAGACAGAGATGTGGGGGAAGACTCCATGGCAAGCAGAAAGGAAGGAGCTGCAGCCCCCTCCGTGGTGCACTCACAGCTTTGGGACTGGTGATGTGGTGGATGAGGGACAGGCGGTCGCACACGGCCCTGGTGAGCGTCACCGGCGGGGGCGGCGGGCGGACAGGCTCCTCCGAGGCTCCATCACCTGGGGGACACGAGGAGCAGGGTAGGCTCTAAAGAGAACCCAGGGGCTCTAAAGAGAACCCAGGTACCCAGCCGGGGTGGCACAGCCCTGGCTGCTGCCCCCAGCATTCCCACCTGCCGCAGGACTGGGACAGCTCCTCTGGATGGAGTTGTACGGCAGCTTCAGCCCCTCGGATGGGAACCTGAGCAGCATCAGAGGAAGGCACTGTGTGATTAGGACTGTAACTGTATTGGCACCTGGGAATATCACTTGGTAACTCAGGCCTGGCACAAAGACCTCTCCAGTCTCCTATAAGATTTCCCCTTTTATCCCATCCTCCCTCAAATACAGGGATACCAAAGGCAGATGGTACTAAAGGACAGAAGTGTTAACAACACCTAAATGCTGGAGCTGAGGGGACCAAAATGCCCACTTGGGCCCCAGGTTCACCTGGATCTGTCACTCCTCAAGTGGCATTACTCATCCTGCCTTCCCCCAGGGAGTGGGAAGATCTGGGAGCTGTGGTGGGAGGGGGAGCAGCCATACCTGATGTAGTCGTAGAGGTCATGCCACTTCTCTCCCTTGGGTACAGGGAATGCCATTTCCCTTGGCATGGGAGCGATCCCACGGCAGGCCAGGTCGGTGTGCCGGGCCTTGGAGAAGGTCACACCTGGCAGCACAGGGACAGACAGACACTGAGTTCTCCAGGCCTGTGGAGCTGGCTGAAATCACATTCCCTGTGGGACATGGGCACAAACCCCTTCCCTCTTTGAGAACACCTGAGAAACAAGGATCCCAAGCCTGAGGAACAAACTAACACACTTTTGCACAGGTGGATTCCTGAAACTCTAAACCTCCAAAGAGCCCAGAGCACAAACACTTGGATTCGAGTTATAAACCCCCAGGCTCAAGATTCACTTAGTTTCTGTTCATTGATTTAACATGATTTGTGTTAAGACTCATTTCCCATTTTCTTGTCTTCTTTTCTTCATGTATTTATAAATACAAGACATTCTTCAAGATACAACAAGTTTCAGGAATCTCAAAACAGCCCTGTAACTTCCTTCCCACTGATGCTTTCCATCGGGCCAGGCAGTTGAGGCAGAATTCCAGCACAAAAAAAGAAAGGCAGAAACAAAGGGTTTGACCAAAGTATCTCTGCCACACGGAGCAAGTGGATAAAAAAAGCAGGTTGGAAGATTTTTGACACAAAAAAAAAAGCACAGGCTCTTCCAGCAGATAAAAGCACAGGTCTTGGAGAATCAAGGTGTAGTGACACCTTTCTTTCTTTCTTTCCCCCTGAAAAAAATTCTAATCTTGGAAAGATATTTAACTTTGTTCTTTTTGTTCACTTTACAGCTGGAAAATGAGAGGATACTTTCCTCCAGAGGTTGAGAGACTGGATTCCATTCCAGATTGCCTTCCAGTGCATAAAAGGGCTTCAGGAGAGCTGGAGAGGGACTTTGGACAAGGTCACAGACTGACAAGAAAAGCGGGAATGGCTTCCCACTGCCAAAGGGATGGGATATTGGGAAGAAATTCTTCCCTGTGAGGGTGGTGAGGCCCTGGCACAGGTTGCCCAGAGAAGCTGCGGCTGCCCCATCCCTGGAAGTGTCCAAGAGCAGGTTGGACAGGGCTTGGAGCAACCTGGTCTAGTGGAAGGTGTCCCTGCCCACATGGAAACTTAACATCATAGTATTTTGCCCTTCCTGCCCATATCATAGAGCAGCAGCAGCCCAGTGCTCTGCCAGGGCTGCAACCTCAGCTTTGAACCCCCAAGGATTTTCCCCCAGGCCGGGCTGGAGTCACAGGAGAAACCTGAGGCCATGGCGAGGTCTTGGCTCCTCACCTGGGTCAAACACCAAGTCGCTGGTGCAGAGATTCTTCACCAGCAGGTTGGAGCAGAGCTTGACAGCCCTGAGGTGGCTGTACCGGCGGTTGAGGTACAGGGAGAGGATGGAGGGCAGGTCCAGCACCAGGCACGTCCAGCGCACGTCGGCAGGGGCTGCTCCGGAGGCACCTGGGGAGGAGAGGGGCACGTGGGAATAGGGACGGTGTGAAAAGACGCTACAGACGTGGATGCTGGACCTGGCAGGACAGGAGACACGAGATTCACACAGTTCAGTAAACTATTTACCAGGCAAGATTCCCTCCAGGCCTGTGCCCAGTGGGAGATGGGAAAATATGCCTCGTAGCTTAGGGGTGGGGAAGGACAGGGAGCCCCACCATCCCCATAGGCTCATGCCTGGCCTGACACTGCACCCCATTGCTTGGGAGAACAAGGATGGCTGACAGCCCTACCAGGAGCTACAGTTCCAAGCTTCTGGATGTGGAAGAGCTCCTGCTCAGACCCACAACTCTTACAGAATCCTGGAATGGTTTGGGTTGGGAGGGAGTTTTGAAGACCATCTTGTTCCAATCCCCTGCCATGGGCAGGGACACCTTCCACTGGACCAGGTTGCTCCAAACCCCGTCTAACCTGACCTTGAACACTTCCAGGGATTGGGCAGCTACAGCTTCTCTTCACCCTCCCCAAAGGCAGCAAGTCAACTTCTGAACTCGATTTATTTTCTAACAATTTATTTTGGTGGTGATGTGCCAGCCCAGCCCCGACCACACAGTTCCTCACCGCGCCGGGACACAGGGTCACCCGCTGAGTCCTTGGCTGCTCCACAGACAAAGGGGAACTGCAGCCAGGTGGCTGTGGATTTGAACTCCTTGAAGAGGTTGGAGAAGGAGATGCGAACCACCTGGTTTTCCTGGGAAGAGACACAAACACACAGAGCTTTAGTCGCCCTGGTGGCTTCGGCAGGGAAGTGCTGCAGAGGACAAGGCACGTGGCTGTGTCCCCTGTCCCCTCAGTGTCCCCTGTCCCCAGCAGAGATGCCGTGAGGACGGAAATCAACTCCAGCCCAGGGAAACCCATCAGCATTAACAAAGACCAGCCAAGGTCTTCATCCCCCAAGACCACCAGTGCCACCCCCAGTCCTTCAATCAGTCACAGTGCTAATGAAGGTGGTTTAATGAGTCCACCCAGTGTCACCTACCTCGGTGGTGACATCCAGGTGGACAAGGAAGTGCTTGCGGGGCAGGGGCCTGAAGAGCAGGTAGAGGTAGCGCCCCGTGAGCCCCAGTGACTGTGTCCCAGCCCGGGGCAGCTGCAGGTAACTGCTGGCAGGGTTGGAGCCCCGGATCCGGTAGATTGTTCCCTTCAGCCTCGTGTCCTTGCGAAACCAAGGAAAGTGGTGATGGGGGGTCAGTGCTGCCCACCCTTGGCTGGTGCCTCCACCCCGTGGTGCCCCTGTTACCGTGAGGGCAGCCACGTCCCCCTCCTTGGCAGAACGCTTCCACTCCTCCACACGGAAGTGCTTGAAGATGTTCAGGTAGGGACGCTGCCAGGCTGCTGGTACCGGCACCGGGATCGGTGGGGGGACAGAATCCACATCTGGACGTCCCCTATTACCCCCTGTACCTGGAACCCGATGTCCCAAGGTCCCCTGCCCTGGTGGCACCCCATTATCAGGGTGTCCTGAGTCACCTCAGTCCCTGGCACCTCCATGCCTCGAGTCAGCCCCAATGACACTTGAATCACCTCCACATCTGTGACCCCCACACCCCAGTGCCATCTCTGTGCCCCAAGCATTGTGATGGACCCATTAACCCCATGCTCCAAGCACTCCCACCCCAGTGACACCGCCGGTATCTCCGTGCCCCAAGCCTCCCCATGCCAAGCCCCACAGCCCCAGTGGCACCCGCACTATCTCTGTGTCCAGAGCCCCCCATGCCCTGAGCCCCTCAGGCTCAGTGACACTCCAGTATCTCTGTGTCCAGAGCCCTCCAGACCCTGTGTTGCCCCTGCACCCGGTGACACCCCCATTACCCCCGTACTCTGGGTCCTCCGTGCCCAGTGATGGTGCCTTGACTCCCCCAGCCCCAGTAATGACTCTGTTACCTCAATGCTCTGAGAGCCCTCCCTGTCCTCAGAGTTTCCCCCCAGCACCAGTGACACCCCGGGTATCCCCGTGCTCCAGACCCTCACTGTCCCCAAAGCCCACCTCCCCCTCCGGTGACACTCCTGTTACCCCCGTGCTCCGAATCCCCCGGAGACCCCCCAGTCCCGCTGGCGCACCCGGCAGACCCCCATCCCCAGGGACGCCTCTGGTCCCCTCACATTCCCCCATGGCCGATGACGACGCCGGTGCCCCCGTGCCCCCCCATCCCCCGTGACGCCCTCGTACCCCCGTGTTCCCCCAGCCCCGGTGACCCCCCATCCCCGGTGACACCCCCATAACCCCCCATGTCCCCCCATTCCCGGTGACACCCCTATAACCCCCCATTTCCCCATTCCCGGTGACACCCCCATAACCCCCCATGTCCCCCATCCCCGGTGACACCCCCGTTCCTCCCATCTCCCCCC
The DNA here is from genome assembly GCF_009829145.1 of Chiroxiphia lanceolata. Classification (NCBI taxonomy): domain Eukaryota; kingdom Metazoa; phylum Chordata; class Aves; order Passeriformes; family Pipridae; genus Chiroxiphia; species Chiroxiphia lanceolata. The sequence continues at coordinate 1,656,918 of NC_045652.1, forward strand.
CATCCCCGGTGACACCTCCATAACCCCCCATGCCCCCCCATCCCCGGTGACACCCCCATAACCCCTCATCTCCCCCCCATCCCCGGTGACACCCCCGTTCCCCCCATGTCCCCCCATCCCCGGTGACACCCCCATAACCCCCCATGTCCCCCCATCCCCGGTGACACCCCCGTTCCCCCCATGTCCCCCCCATCCCCGGTGACACCCCCGTTCCCCGCATGTCCCCCCCATCCCCGGTGACACCCCCGTTCCCCGCATGTCCCCCCCCTCCCCGGTGACACCCCCGTTCCCCCCATGTCCCCCATCCGCGGTGACACCCCTGTTCCCCCCATGTCCCCCCTGTCCTCTCCCCCAAACCTGCCGCCATGGCGCGCGCCGCCGGCTCAACCGTCCCGCGCGGCCGCAGCCAATCGGTGGCGCGTTACGGCCCGTCACGTGACCCGGGACCCGCCCCCCCGCCCCCCCCCTCCCCGCCCCGCCCCCTCCCCGCCCCCCCCGGGGTCGCGACGCAATCGCGAGGCGGGACGAGCGCTCGGTGCGCGGGGCCTTTATGTGCCCGCCGGCTCAGAACGCCGGGTCGCCGAAGCCGAAGCGGCGCTGGGCGGCGCGGATCTCCCGCAGCAGCGCGTCGTCCCGCAGGCCCAGCTGCGGGGAAGGGGAGGGCGGTCAGGGCCGGGCTCCACCGACCGCCGGGACCCCCCGCACACACACGGCTGTGCGGTGCCTCAGCCCGGCGGGGACACCGACGGGAGACGGAGCTGCCCGTGCTACAGCCGGGCCTCCAGCTGCGGAGGGAACACGGCGGGCGGTCCCTGCGGGGGTACAGACACGAACCTTGACGGTGTATTTGTAGCACTGCTCTGCCTCCAGCTCCCGCCCGCCCTGCGACAGCGACAGAGCCGCCAGGGAGGAAATCGTAGGATCGTTTAGGCAGGAAAAGATCTTTAAGACCATCAAATCCAACCATTCCCCCAGCAGTGCCAAGGCCACCGCTAACCCGTGTCCCCAAGTGCCACATCCACACTGCTTTTAAATCCCTGCAGGGATGGTGACCCCACCATAGCCCTGGGCAGCTGTGCCAGGGCCAGACCACCCTTTCAGGGAAGAAATTTCCCCAATATCCAATCTAAACCTCCACACAATTTGAGGCCATTTCCTCTGGTCCTGTCCCTTGTTCCCCGGGAGCAGAACCCGACCTCCCCAGGCTCCACCCTGCAGTCGGGAGGGGCCCAGAACTGCCCGCGGGACTGGAGGTGCCTCGGCAGTGCCCCTTCCCCAGGAAAGGCACAAGATCTCAAAGAAGGGACATTTGTAAGAAGCTCAGCAGGGAGGACATGCCCCAGGGGATGACTGGAAGCAAGGAAGGGCTCTGCCTTTGCCATCTGAACACTTTGCTTTCCCCAAGCACTGCCCCCAGACTTTTTACCACTGAGCTCTACACCATAATCTTCAGATCTGTGAGCAGATGCCAATAAATCCCCCAATAAACCCCTGAAAACCCTCTTCCCCATCAGGCTGGCCAGGGCTGGGCACTCACTCGCAGACAGATGAGGGCGAGATATCCCCACACTTCAGCGTTGGTGTTACTTAGGGCATTGGCTTCAGAGAGAGCATCTTCTGCTTCCACCAACTCTCCCAGCTTGAGGGAGACAAGGAGAGGCATGGACAAAAGGCAAAGAGCAAGCAGAAGGGGCTTCAGAAGTGAACAGCCATTGCTCTAACAGCAGAGGAAATCAGTGCATCAAAAGCTCCTAGCAGGGTTCCCCTGATAGGGAGGCAGGGAAAGGATTTAGGACAGAGACAAGCAGTTATCCTCAGTGCCAGCATCCAGCTCTCCAGTCTGGAGAACAAACTTCCCACTGCTGACCCCCATGGGATCACACACTATTTTCAAATCAGCCTCCAGCTGTAAGGAAAGCAGCACAAACACCTTCACCTCCAGAAGCTGAGTGATCCAGCTCCACGAGGAAACATGGCTGTGCTCCTGCTCCCTATTCCTGCTGTGCAGCAGGTCCAGGCAGGCAGGGGTAGCTCGTGCCTGGTGGGCTGCACTTCCCTGGCCTTATTCCACAACCCCTCAGGAATTGCACATTTGGCCAAGGGGGAAAGAGAAGTTCAAGTTCCTTCCCTGGTTGCTTCCCTTGGCCAAACTCCCTTGGAGGAACCTGGTGAGGTGTTCCTTGGGGAGATACCACGCTGCTGGTGGCTGGGTGTCCTTGGCAGCCCTTCAGATGTGCTGGATTCCCTTGGGAAAGCACTGAGATTCCTCCCTACTGACATCCCACTCAGTTCCTTGGTGGTGACATGCAGGTCACGTGCAGGCAGGCACTGGGAGCAGAGCCCAGACTGCTTGCCATGCTACCCTGGGGAAGGAGGTTCTGGCTGGAGCTGGGATGAGGGGGAAGGCTGGCTGCTCCCAGAGCAGGTGCTGAGCAGTGACACAGCCCATCCGAGCAGCCTGGGTGCCACACTAGGACTGTGACAGTGCACAGGACATGATGGCCTGTGGAGCCACGGGGCACAGGCAGCCAAGCTTTACTTAAATCAAGGGGATCATGCAAAAGCCAGCCCTGTGTCCCATGCCATGGCACTGATTAAAGCACAGATGACATGAAGGCAGTGGCACTTACCCTGTAGCAGGCGATCCCCACCCCCAGCCATGTGAGACAGGACGCAGAGTTGTCACAGGCGAGCAGGTAGATCTGCCTGGCCCGGCCATACTGCCAGGGGAGAGAGAGCCATGCTTCTGCATCAGCACATCACTCCACAGGCAGCCCCCCCTCCTCAGGGATTTGCCAAACACCCCATCTCCAGTGGGACTCAGACACCCACTCTCCCCACAGCTGCTGGGGGAGCAACTTGCTTTGTGGTAACTTCCCCTCCACCACTCCTGCTGGCTCCTCACCTCTTTCTCTTCCAGGTAGATGGAGCCCAGGCGCAGGTAGACAAAGTGCATGTCCACAGCATCCTCCACAAAACTGACCACTCGCTCATAGCACTCCTTTGCCTGGCCACAGTCCCCCTTCAGGTACCACAGGTGTCCTTTCTGAGCCCAGACATTTGGGTTCTGTGCACACAAAACCAGGAGTGAGACATGGATGGGAGACAGGAAAGAGAAACACCTGGGAGGAGGGCTGGGACACCTGTAAGCAGCAGAAAGGAGGAGCTGAGCAGTGTTTAATTACATTATCACAACAACCCCCTGCAGCGCTCCAGGCTCTCCAGGGGAGAGAGGGAAAGAACCTAGAGGTGCCAGTTGGCAGCAGCTGAACATGAGCCCAGGGGTGCCCAGGTGGGCAAGAAGGCCAATGGCCCCTGGGCTGTACCAGCAGGAGCAGAGCAGTGAATTCCCCCTGTGCTGGCACTGCCGAGGCACCTCCAGCCCTGGGGGCAGTTTTGGGCCCCTCACAATAAGACAGATATTGAGGGACTGGAGCGTGTCCAGAGAAGGGAACGGAGCTGGGAAGGGTCTGGAGCAGCAGGAGCGGCTGAGGGAGCTGGGGGGGCTCAGCCTGGAGAAAAAGAGGCTCAGGGGGGACCTTCTGGCTCTGCAACTTCCTGACAGGAGGGGGGAGCTGGAGGGGGGTCAGGCTCTGCTCCCAGGGAACAAGGGCCAGGACAAAAGGAAACGGTCTCAAATTGCACCACATTGGATATTGGGAAAATTTCTTCACCGAAAGGGCTGTCCAGCCCTGACACAGCTGCCCAGGGCAGAGGTGGAGTCCCCATCCCTGGAGGGATTTAAAAGCCATGTGGATGTGGCACTTGGGGACATGGTTTAGTTGTGAACATGGCAGTGCTGGGGGATCAATGATCTTAGAGGGCTTTTCCAACCTAAACAATTCCATGATTCTATGATAGCAGGGCAGGTTTTACACACAGAGTTGAAGTTGGTGGGCTGCCTGCAGGACACCAACCATGGGATCCCCCCTCCAGCTCCCTGCCCAGTGTCCTGGCCTGCACAAGGCTCCCAGGTACAGTCAGCAGTCACAGAGCATTCCGAGGTGTCACCTTCCTCCCTCCTTCTGTTGAACCTGCCTCCCCAGAGCCACCTTCCCTCTCTGCAGAATAGCAACCTTGTTTCTCACAAAACAGAGCCTGGCTCATGCACCAAGAGAAATGAGATCAGGATATACCCATCCAAAGGGAAAAGAAAGGCAGATACTGGAGAGGGAAAGGCAGAGACAGGCTCAGAGATGCCACCTGTCTGTGCAGGAGGTGACAGGAGGCCAGGAATGAATAGGATAACAGGGAGGGCAGGGCTGCAACCACAGCCTGGTGTGACTGCCCTCCCTGCTGAAACTGTTGTGGACTAACATTGAATTGTAAAGTGGAAACGAAGCTCTGGGTTCACACGCACAGCAGCACAGGTTGCTGCAGTGTTTGGGTGGGGTCCTGCTGCAGCCCCCCAGGGACACACGTGGCATTACCGTGCAGTCAATCCCAACGGCCTCCTGCAGACACTGCTCACATCTGGGGAGATCCTCCTGCAGCAGGTATGTCCGGGCCAGTGCCAGGTAATACCCACAGCTGGGGCCTCCCTGCGGGCTCAGCAGCTCGTGGGCCAGTGCCTTGTGAACAAACTGGGGAGGAAGGGCACAGGTGGTGGTTAGGGGAGCAGGGAAACCACAGGCACACCAGAAAGACAGGGCAGGGGGCTGACAGACAACCTGTTTGACTTCCATGAACAGAAAACACATGGGAGATTTTTTTTTTCCCCTCCTTTGAATGTGGTCTAATGAAAGGTGTCCCTGGTCTAGTGGAAGGTGTCCCTGCCCATAGCAGGGGATTGGAATGAGATGAACCTGAATGTCCCTTCCAACCCAAACCATTCCATGATTACTTCTAGTTCTGTTTTGCTTTAACCAACTCATTCTGCCATGTAAAATTTAGGCAGGCAGCATAACATGACAATCAGAGAGACCCCAGAGATAACTGTGTGGGACAGGGACATTCCACAGGTGAACAAAAATTACTCTGACACACACAAGGGTCTGAATCATAGGGGTTCTGGCATCTTGGAAACATCACAATAATGGCTCCTACCTCTGAATGTACAGAGAGGAGCACACTGCACCATTTCTGAGCTGGCTGTTCCCTCTGCAGCAGGCAGTGCTGGGCTGAGGCCCCCTGAGGGCCTCACCTGCCTGAGATGGCTGTGTCCACAACCAGCATTTTGGGCTGAATACTCTGCCGAGCCACAGTTTTGCATCTCTGGGCAGTGGTGGCATTGCTCCCTCTTGTGCTCAGCATTTGGAGTGGCCACAGCTCATTCCCTGAGCCCAGGAAACAAGGCTGACTGAAGATGCCACCAGCTTTTTGGGAATAAACCAACCTCCCTTCTCACTCCTCCACTCCCTGTTGAGCTGACCTGGACAGCATTGACTTTCATCAGGAATTCCACTGCCTTCATGAAGATTGTGCAGGGAGGTTGGTGAGGTCCTGAACCAAGGGATGGTGCTGCAAGAAGATGTGTCTCTGTCAGTCCCAAAGTGGGGGATTTATTTCTGGAGGCAGAGCAGGGCCTGAGATCCTGGTGGGGACAGAGGAATCCCAGTAACATGATGTGAAACCCAGGAGGTGGCAGGGGAGGCTGAAGCAGAAATTAACTCAGCATTTCTTTCTGAAGGGTTTATGTTTTGTATGAGATCTAAAAAGAAGTAATGCTCTTGACCCACTGATTTTCCAGTCCAAATTCAGAGAAAAGGTGGGAATTCATGAATGATGCTTGTCAAAAACAACTTCAGTGGGGGTCTTGCCTCCCCAAACCAACCAGGGGCCCTGAGGCACCTGGCACTGCCATGTCCACCATCCACTGGGGAGTGGAGCTGTGGAGGAGGCAGATCACACACCACAGGACCAGAGGAGATCCATAGAGACAGTTTAAGAGCAGGCATCCCAGAAGAGAGACATTCCAACAGCAGAGGAAGGCCATTGGGTACATGACATGAGAGAGAGAGCTGCATTCAGGCTGTCTATCCTGAGATGTGCTGCTCTGAAAATCGGGATGAACCTGCTTTGCCTGGAGATTCCCTGGCTAGGGGGAGAGAACAGGCCTTGGTGTTGTGACATGCACACCTCCCTGCTCCCACGTTACTCCCCACTGATCCCACAAAGCCATCTCCCAGCACTGGGCTCTCCCCTGCACACCAGGTCCCCATTCCCTGACCTTCCAGGGCTGCCTCTGGTGCCGTAGCCTCTTCCTTGGATGTCACACAGGCCAGGGCAGGATCCACCACCTCTGAAAGTTTGTCAGCTGAGCCATCTGGAACCCCCTCTGGAATGAAACCAACCCCCAACAACCATTATGTGAAAAGGGTTTGCCATAAACTGCCCAGTTGGGAGCATGATTCCACAAAAAATGGGGAAGAGAGAAAATATAAAAGACCTATCAGATTTTCAAAGGTGGGAAGAAATTTCTTCGCAGGAGGCAATACCTGGGGCTGGGGTTTTGAGTACAAGGTTACCATGTGAAGCCAGAAACAGGTATAAATGAGGCAGGATGAGAGGAAATGGCCTCCAATTGTGCCAGGGGAGGTTTATGTTGGATATTAGGGAAAATTTCTTCACTAAAAGAATGGTCAGGCTCTGGCACAGCTGCCCAGGGCAGTGGTGGGGTCACCATCCCTGGAAGTGTTCAAAAGCCATATGGATGTGGCACTTGGGAACATGGTTTAGTGGTGAACATGGTGGTGCTGCATTAACAGGTGGACTTAATGATCTTGGAGGTCTTTTCCAACCTTAGTAATTCCATGATTCTATGAATATCCCTTCCCTCATAATCAGAAGGGACCAAAAACCACACATGACATGAGCCTGCTGGCCTGAGGCACTGTGCATGGAGTAGTGACAACATTAAAAACAAAGCCAGCCAGCATTTCCTGCAGCCTGGCCAAATATTTGGGACTCAGGACAGTCTCAGCTCAGGCTGGACTCAGCAAGGCTCCAGAGGAAGCCTTGAGTTCAGGGTCACCACCCAGCTGCTGGTTTGCCCTTTGAATTGGTGAGGCAGAGCTTTCCAAGCTGTGTTGGGAACTCACAGCAACAGCTTTCATGGAATTCTACTCCAGCTCACAGTCCACATCTTCTTCCTTCACCCTTTGTATTTCTCCTCTTAGAAATTCCCCTCCTTCCACCATTTACCACGTCCCACACAGCTCCAAGCCCCTCCTTGCTGGTGCCAGGGCACCTCCTGGGTTTGCCCAGCATTACCTGGCAAGAATTCCTCTGGGTCTGTGCTGGGAGAAATGTCCTTTTTCCCTTCTCCTCCCTCAGCAGCCTTGGGGATTCTTCTCTCCTCACTGAGCTGGGCTTGCAGGAGCTTCTTGGCCTCACGGAAGTTCCTTTCTGCCTGAACATTATTATTCTGCAGCTCATAAAACAAACCTGTGGGAGACAGACAGAGTGGCACAAGCAGACACCTGACCCTTAGCAAAATCTTTGCCTTAGCTCTCAGATTGGAGCAGGGAGAAGAGGACTGGGGGCAGGACAAATGCTTAGCTCTACAGGAACACCTGGAGGACCTGGTAGGCTTGCCTTTTACCTGAGAGGGTCCAGGCTACGATGTTGGATGGCTCCAAGCAGCAGGCATCCTCAAAGAAAACCTCTGCATCCTCATAGCGCTGCAGCATGACAGCCCCAATCCCACAGAGCAGCAAGCTGGGGCAAGGGGGGCCAGTCAGCCTTGCAGACCCCAGGTAGTGGTGTGGGGGACACCCCCACCTTCCCACCAACCCACTGGGAGTGCTCAGCACCTTTGGATGTGCTGGAGGTCCACAGAAAGAGCCTTCTGGAAGCATTCCTGGGCTTTGGTGGTGTCCTCATGCAGGAGGCAGAAGGCTCCATAGTCCAGCCAGGCCTGGATGTTGTGCTGGTCCTGAGCTATCCTCTAGACAACAGAGGTCAGGGCTTTCTTGACCACCCCAGCCCAGTTTAGCAGGAATCAAGCCCTTGCCTATCACATGTGAGGGTGTCCCTTAATTGGGATCGTGCTGGAAGCCCACTTCCTCTAAGCTTCCTCCACCTAACACATACCCTCCATCTCCAGCTGACCCCCTCCAAGGGCCCAGTGTCCCCAGTACTGACCCAGCAAGCCTTTTGGACCAGCTCATCCCATTTCCCGTGGCCTTGAGGCTGGAGTCACAGAATCACAGAATATGCCAAGTTGGAAGGGACCCATGAGGATCATCGAGTCCAGCTCCTGGCCCTGCACAGGAACCATCCCCAAGAGTCACACCCTGTGCCCGAGAAAATTGTCCCAATGCTTCTTGAGCTCTGTCAAGCTTCAAGAATGGACAATACTCATATATATGAGTCCTTAGCGACCTGGCCAGGGATAGTCACACATCCTGCAGGGAGCAGCATCTCCCTGGAAAATCCCTCCCATTCCAGTCTGAGTATCCCGGTCACGTTCAGCTCCTTTGTCCCTACACCACAGTCCAGGCTGGCTGAGCCGTCACCAGTGGCCCCACACTGCTGCCAGCACAGACACAGGGGACGTGGGCAGGGAAGGACAGGGGCTCCTTTACCTGCTGGTGGTACAGAGAGGCCAGTTTGTAGTCCTTGTTGGCTTCAGCTTCGCGAGCAAAGAGCCCGAGCTGCTCCTGGGTCGTGCGGGATGGAGGGGCGGGAGAAGCACCTTCCTCAGAGAGGAGCTGGTAGGGAGTGAGACAGTGTTACTGGGGAGGGGAAGAATGGTTCATGTGATCCCAGTCCAGCAGTGCACCCAGTACAGACCAGTATGGCTGGGGCTGGACACCAGGGAAAGGCAAGCTGTCCCAGCTGCTCTTTGTGGTGGGACACGTTCCTGTCACTTCGAGGTACCTCTGCCACACAGGAACAGGGCAATATCCATTTTTACAAGGGCATGGACAGGCACAACAAGGGAGAATGGCTTCCCACTGCCAAAGGGCAGGGTTAGATGGGATATTGGGAAGAAATTCCTCCCCATGAGGGTGGTGAGGCCCTGGCACAGGTTGCCTAGAGAAGCTGTGGCTGCCCCATCTGTGGAAGGTGTCCCTGACAATGGCAGGGGGTAAAACAAGCTTTAAGGTCCCTTCCAACCCAAACTCTGCCATGTTTCTATGATTATTTACAACATTCCCTAGATCAAAGCTTCTGTGGTGCCACTCACTGGTGACCCCAGCTCATGCTGGAGGTCTGTGCTCTGCCCAGGTGAGCGGCAAGAGGCACAAACCCAGCCCCCAGCTACAGCAGCTTTACAAGTGGCATCTCACACGTATGCCACCATCAGGATTTTGTAGCAGCAGGATGCAGATGCACTGGACCCTGCCTTGAGTGTGGCTTGGGGTCCATGTGTGATAACTGCAGAAATGGAAACATGAGCCTGCTTCTGTCTTGAAGGCAACAGTCCTTCACCTGCCTTGGATTCACAGTGAAGTCGTGGCCCAAGTGCCCCAGGTTTCTCCTTACCTGGTTCAGGGCAATGTGCATCTGTTCCACGAGGTACACGTAGAGCTCACTGAGGAATGCCTGGAGCTCCTCCTGGGTCTCAAATGCTGTGGTCTTCAGGTATTTCTCCCTCACAATCTTCACCACAGGATACTATGGAAACATGGGACTGTTGGACAAGGAAGGTCCTCCCTATGCCCCCCACCAGCTCCGTTATCAGAAAGAGCCAGAACATACTGATTTTCCTGAAGCTGCAACTTAGTTCTGAGGGATAAATCCAGCCCAGCACTGTTAAAAGTGAAAAAAAGCAAGCAGGGGGAATTCCTTCCCCACCTCCCTGACACTCCAGTGCCCCTTTAGGGACAGCATGTGGAAGCCTCATCCCCTTGGCACAGAGAGGGGATCTCTGGTCAGAGCACAGCCAGGGCTGTGCAGCTGAGAGAGGGGAACTCCTTTTTCCTGCCAGGGCAGACTGTGGTTGTGTGAGATATCAGCTTTGCCCTCCTCAGGTTATGAGCATGGGGCAAATGGATGTGACCATCTCCCATTCATAGGGAGTGTTCTCCAGGTGTAGGACCAAAGCAGCTTGGTATCTCCTCCATTAGAGGTGAATCTTGTCCCCCCAGTGCCTGTTGCAACAGCCCTGAGTGCCAGGAGGGGATTCTGGAGCACCACATCATCCCGAGTTACCACCATGGAGCAGCAGTTCCTCACTGAAAAACTGTCGGGACAGAACAGCACAAATGAGCCTTTACCTTTAGCTGTTCCTTAAAAGCAAAATATTTCCCAGAGGTGTTGAGCTCATAGTTGAGCTGACGCTTCTGTTCCTCCAGGGTTTGGTGGTCTATTGCTCCCTGGTCAGGCAGCTGCTTCCCAAAGAGCTTGTGGTATTCACTCAGGATGGCATTGGCAACGCTCGTGACACGTTTGTGATAATCTTCCACCACCTAGGAAATTAATTAATTAAATTTCACAAGTCACTTATGCAATCAGCCTTGATATGTATTTGATTTGGCACAGCCCACACCTCCCATTAACGCCACCTGACTCAATTAGTCTGTCACACAGCCTTTCCTGTCCACGCCTGAGGGCTGAGAAAATATCTACAGGTAAACACAAAAGAGCTCCTTCCTGCAAGATTTTTTTAATAAGAACACAGTATTTCAGTCATTGCTGTCTCTTCTATAGCAATATAACTGTCTGTGAGTAAAATATATCTAATTTACTGGGAGCCTTTAAACCCAGGAGCCAGCCTTCTTCAGCAGAGCCTGTAATCTCCATAATCTTGGTCCTCAAGAATTCTGGGTGACTTGAGAGTGGTCAGGGCTGATTCATGTTTGTCTGAGTCTGATGAAGCACATGGGCTAATCAGAGACAAGAAACTATTGGCACTGCCCAGGGCAAACATTAGGCTCTGGTGGCCTCTTTCCCCAGTATCCCATTTCCTTCCAAACACCCCCTCACTGCTGCCTTCCCTCCTTTGCTCCATCTCTTCCCTTTGTATGGGCTGTGAACACAAGTGATGTACCCCAGCAATGATTTCCCAAGGCACACTAGTGTGGAGATAACACAGCCAGAAGTTTCCTTTTCTGGGTATTTCATGGAATTGTAGAATCACAGAATATCCTGAGTTGGAAGGGACCCACAAGGATCATCAAGTCCAACCCCTGATCCTGCACAGACACCCCGACAATCCCACCCTGTCCCTGAGAGCGTCGTCCAATTACTCCTGGGGCTCTGGCAGCCTTGGGGCTGTGCCCACTGCCCTGGGGAGCCTGGTCAGTGCCCAACCACCCTCTGGGGGAAGAACCTTTTCCCAAGATCCAACCTAACCCTGCCCTGGCACAGCTCCAGATGTTCCCTGGGGTCCTGTCCCTGGTTACAGGGAGCAGAGATCGGAGCTTCCCCTCCCACTGCCCCTCATGAGGAAGCTGCAGACCCCAGTGAGGTCTGACTTCAGTCTCCACTTCTCCAGCTGAACACACCAGGTGACCTCATCCACTCCTTATATGGCTCTAGACCCTTCACCATCTTTGTGGCCTTGCACTATCATCTTCTTCAAACCTCATCTACATGTTGCTGCAGGGTTGAGAACGAAGACTCTCCTGTGTGAGAGGAATGAGGGCAGGATGGGTGGCAGAGTGGTGGCAAGGTCACACACTCTTGCACGTACCTTCTTGGCTCCTTCAGTCTGGGCAGGCAGTGCAGGGCGAGAAGGAATCATCTCCTTGACCCTGTTAATGAGAGCACAGAAGAGATCAACCAGATGAACTGCCAGGGAAGTCAGCTTGTTGTGGGCACAAGCAGCGTGTAGTGCGAGGGCTCCAACCTGCCATCGTGTCCCTGAGACACCTCACAGGGACCTGGGACGAAAACTGATGCCAGACCAAGAGTGAACTGTCAAGGCCAGATCCCTACAACTGATGCTTGTAGCTCATCATAGTAGGGTTAACATTTATTACTGGCAATCAAAAACACACTGCTGGAGCAGCAGATCTGTAACTCAGAGCTCCTGCTCTGCCGGAACAGCTGTAAGGAAGGAACCAACCTGAGGAAAGCTCTGAAAAATTTGATCACTCTACAGTCCAAGTCACCTGATCCATCAGTTCCCAACATCACACAGCAGCTATGGCACCTCATCCCCTGGTCACAGATTGACACCAGACACCAGCCTTAGACCACCTACCCCCAGACACCACACCAACCCTGTCTGGGCCAATACTGGAGTTACATTAGTCACGTTACACCTTTCATTAGGGTTACTATAATTTTTACTAAGATTTTATCAAGGTGAGGGTGACTGAGCACTGGTACGGGAGCAGCTGTGGAGTCTCCCTCCCTGGAGATATCGAAAAGCCATCTGGACATGACCCTGAGTAACCTGCTCTGGGGGACACTGCTTGAGCAGGGAGGTCAGACTAGGTGACCTCCAGTGGTCCCTTCCAACCTGAAACATTGTGAGATTGTGGGATTAAAATCCTTGGTGCCAAAACAGCCTTAATTCATTGAGATTTTATCAACATTTTCTGCTTGCTGGATATGAGAACACTCTCAGTCCTTATAACCCAATGAGCCAAGGTGCCACATGCCTCATTCAGCTGCACACAGCAGGTGAATGAGGAGTTACCCTGAACTCACATGCATTGCACTAGAAATGGTATAAAAAAGGCCAGGAAAGGTCTGTTCTAAGGGGGATTCACCTTCCTCAACCTGTTCCTCCTGGAATACAGTAGGCAGCACAGAGGACAACACGCATACTCTCCCTTCAAAGAATGGCTGATACTTCTGTTTGAGAGAGACATAGATCTGCACTTGTTATACTTTATTAATTTGCTGCATTTTATTGAGTAAAAAAACAGAATGTTTTTTTATTGAGTAAAAAGGACTAGATGTGCTGGTCCTTTCCTAGCCCATAACACAGCAGGGAGGAACTGCCTCAAATCAAACAGACAGTAGAAGACTCAAAGTAGCAGAGATGAAAGAGCAGCAGAACAACATGAAAACTAACATAAAAGCCAAAAATCGGGTAAAATATTGGGAGAAAACTTCTGAAAAGGTAAAAATGACAGAATGTTCTGGTGAAGTTACAGCAGTACTACCCCGGACAGTCCATGCTGGTGGCCAGGACTCACAGGCAAAAGGCAAGCACACAGGGATTAGTGGGAAACAAAGCCCATACAGGAACACAGACACTGTTGTGCTGCTCTGCTGTCTCTTGTTTCAAGAGGAACGGCAGGGAGATGCCAGCTGGGATGAACAAGTGTTTTCCCAACACACCAGATGCCACCTCTGAAGCAGTTTGGCCAAATCCTCCCCCTGATTCCCGTGGGCTTTGTCTCATGGCCTGGGTTGGTCCTTGCAGAGCATTCCATGGGGGAGCTTTCTGTACAGCCCCCTCCCTACCCTGCAGAAATGAGCCATCAGCCCCAGAGCACAGCCCCTCCTCACGCACCGGCGGGTGAGCTCCTCCCGCAGCCGCTTGGGGACCAAGGCCTTGTCCAGCTTTATCTCCAGCACCAGGAACGTTCCTGCCTCACTGTATTGCTGTGAAGATAAACATTGCTCTCACTGTCGTGCTGTCTGGAGCCTTCCTGGCACGATGAAATACTGAGCATACAGCTACAGATCTCCAGACTGCAGAGATACAGCTTGTTTTATGGCTCGTCCTCAGAATGAGTTACAGCAGCAAAATTCAGCTCAAGAAAACAGGTTAGGAAAAAGGAGAGAGCCTGGATAATCAATCTGCCTGCAGAATGAATGTGCATTCAGAGGAAGAAGCCAAAATATGCAGGAACCCTTTTAAATAAATGCCTGATAATTTACAGAGACCTTCTGGCCCAATGCTTGTCTGATCTCCAGCTGGACATCACTGGAAGAACTCTGGGACAGCATCTACGTGAAATATCCCTTGTCCAACTCACTCTTAAGGAATTTAATTGTGTGGAAGGTGTGAGACACCAGCAGAGTGATGCTCTAGCATCTCCTTCTCTTTGGAGAAACATAATTACCTGTCCATCAACGCTGCAAATTCTGGTACTTTCAAGTCCTCCAGTGCCATCTGACAACTGGATTTTGGATGGGCTCTGTAACAATTCAAAAAAGAAGATGTCTCTCGTTTCAGTCTCCATAGATCTCATATCTTTGCAAGTTCAGGGTGTGAGATGGTACCTTTGTTCAGTGCTAAGATTTCAGGTTAGGAGAGACCTCCTCAGGGTCTGCAGATTCCTCATGAGGGAAAGGCAGCACTAACCTCTGCTCTCTGTGACCAGTGACAGGACCTGAGGGAATGGCTGGAGCTGTGTCAGGGCAGGGTTAGGCTGGATATAAGGAGAAGGTTCTTCCCCCAGAGGGTGGTTGGGCACTGAACAGGCTCCCCAGGGCAGTGGGGACAGCATCAAGGTTGCCAGAGCTCAAGGAGAGATTGGACAGTGTGGGATTGTTGGGGTGTCCTGTGCAGGGGTTGGACTTGATGATCCTTGTGGGTCCCTTCCAAGGGAGGAGATTCTGTGATTCTGTGACAGTATCTCTTAGCTGGCTGAGGCAACAGTTGCATTCCTGGTTCCTGCATCCACCCCTGGTTCCTGCATGTCCCAAGTACCCCTGATGTGGAAGCAGAGCAATCACAGTGCAATGTGCCTCCCAAGACCTTACCGTTCTGTTGGAATCTTTGTCTTCCTTCTGAGTCTTACTGGGAAGGGGAGGGGTCCCCAGCCCTTCTTTGATGAGACTGAGATGCGACTTGAGTTCCCAGAAAATACTGTGCTGACTTTTGGTCTGAAAAAAAGAGGGAACAGAGGGAATCAAGGGACAAAGTAGGCTTCCTCACCCCTTTGCCTTAACATCTCACATCACAAAACACATCATCAGGGTCTTAAATGCATTAAGAAGCTTTGCAACCTCATTCTCCTCCCCTAGAAGTTCAGCTGCCAATGCTCCAGGCCAGCCCTGATCCCATGTAGCTGTGAAGCCTCAGGTTGGACGATGAGACTCAGCAGAGTCTTTCCATCTTCTCTCAAGATTTGTGTTTTCACTGAGGACTGGCCCTTGATCCTCACCTGAGCTATGTGATAGACATGCTAGAACCCAGCTCTATGATCCTGACACAACTCCTGGCTGGATCCTAGACCTGACTCATGGCTATGGACTTGCCTGGTGATGTGGATTGTTAGAGGAATCTGGCCACCCTCACCACATCTGCTCTGCAAACTTTTGGGTGCCCCCACCTGCCTGGCAGTAACTCTCAGCTCTCAGCTCACCCGGTGTGGAGCAGCTTCCCTGACACACACCAGGGAACTGCAAGAAATGGGTTTGTCAGGCTCTGTGTTTACACAGTGTTTGACCGCCTAGACAGGCCATTCCCCCATCATGGTTACAGGAATTGGGCTTGCAAGAATTATGGGGATCCTGGGGAAGGGATGGAGCAGCTGTATGGAGACTGCCTAGACCACAAGGCAGCCAAAAGCATCCATAACACCAAGGAACGAGAAGGACTTCACTTGTGACAGATGCCACAGGACAAGCAGCACCACACAGCCAAGATGCTGTCATTCATTATGGGGAAGCAGAGCCCAGCTGACAGCTGTGTGCCCAGCCCTGCTCTACAGCAGCCAGTGGGAGCGAGACAGCAGAAGGGCTGGAATTCACCCGGCTCCTGTGCCTGGACCACAGGGAACGTGGGTGGTAAAACCAGGCTGTGCATCTGCCCTCCTGAAACAAGCTCAGGTCTGTTCCAGGAGGGTGGGAAAATGGAGATGTAACTGTCACTCTTAGTAACAGAGAGGGAGAAATGCAAAGAAAAATAAACCTCAGTGAGCCAGAGCTGAAAGAGCTCCAGTGACAGCTTTTCTGGTGGTTGCCTGGGGTAACGCAATCCTTTTAAAGCCACTGTTTGCTCTTCCCAGCAACACAGTTCATTTGCCCAGACTGGGGAGAGAGGAGCATTCTTACAGCTCTCAGATGATGGCAGAGAGGGGAGTGGAGTGAGATTCAAAGCCTCTCTAAGCCCCCAGACCTGCTCACACACCCCCAGAAATTCCCTGCCTTGGAGAAATCTGCACCTAAGAGCTTTTATCACTATTTTTCTCCATCACCAGAAGAGCAGTGAAGGTTCAGATCCAGTTTCAAGTATCCCACTGCCCATGCTCCTTGCACCCAAACACCTTCTGCCCACTCTGTCTGCTCCCAAACACCCCCCTGCCTATGCTGCCTACTCCCAAACAGTCCCCTGGCCATGATGCCTGTTCCCAAACACTCCCCTGCCCACGCTGTCCACCCCCAACCTCTCTGTGCAAACCCAGCTGCAGAGCTGGAGTCCTGGCTGCCTGGTTGCTCTCACCTTCTCAAACACCTCACTGTCTTGGTAGCCAAAGACACGGAAAGCTCCTCGGATCTCCTTCACACCAGGGCACAGCAAAGGCAGCATGTTGACATATGCCACACCATGGAAGGAAATCTGTGTTTCATCTCCCTGGAAACACAGAGCAAGGGACTGTTATTCTCCTCAGGGAAACAGGGTCACTGATCCCATTAAGAAGAGGTCACACAGCAAACTGAAGCACCTGATGAGCCAGGGGCTCCCTGTCACTGGCACACAGCCGAGACAATCTGGATGAATACACTGGAGTCATTCCATATGTAGAATATTAATTTCATCCCAAACCCTGTGGGGCAGCTTTTCTCTCTAACTCCTGCACTCTGCTATTCTTCAGGATGGTCTTGTTGAGATACAGCTGCAAAGTTAGCAGCTGTGTGGTTAGAAACCCTACCCTGTGCATCTTGGGCTGGACAGAAACCAGGTGACTGCAAAATCTTGGCCCTGGTGAGTGCTGAAAGGAATTTACACCAATTTATATGACTTTACCATGGAACAGATTAGGAGCTCTCACACTACCAGCTGCCAGGAACAGAACCATTAGCTAAGGGGCTGTTCCTCTGTTAAATCACCCTGGTTTAGGTCCAAAATCATAACTTACCTACAGCCCAAGAAAGAAGACATGAACTTCTTCAAGATGTCCAAAGCACCACTGGCCAAAGATAAGCTCAGTGAATTACCTTCATTCTCTTCAAAGCCAGGCTGGACAGGCCTCTGAGCAGCCTGGTCTAGTGGAAGGTGTCTCTGCCCATGGCAGGGTGTTGGAATGAGATGGACTTTGAGGTTCCTTCCAACCCAAACCATTCTGGGATTCTGTGATTCTAAAAAGCACCCTTCCCCTGACCTCTTTCCACCCAGCTGCCACAGACCACCAGTGAGAGCTCTGTATGCTATAAGGAAAAAACATGACCCTTTGACTATTTAACAGCTCTATAAACGGGATTTTTTACAAAGCCTCCTGCTCTCTGACTTGCTTTGGCCAGTTCAAGGCTGGTTTTGGTATCACAAAGGCATCAAAAGGAAAATGCATACCCCTCCCCACTGTTACCTTGTCAACTTTGCTAGCTTTGCCTTTGCTGGCTGGGGCCGTGGACACCCTGCAGAGCTCCACAGGCCAGTACCGACACTCCGCAATGCGCTGCTGCAGCCTGGGCACAAAGCAGGGATCAGGGGATGCACCAACCAAGCTGGAGAGCCCCACCACCCTCCTTTCTGCCCCAGCAGCCCCTCTTGGGTTTGCTTCAACCCAAGGCCCACAGAAAACACCCTCAGGCCACAGGAACATGTGTGCTTTGGGGCAGCTGGGGACATTTTCTCCTCCACCCACTGCTGTTTTCATTTATGGCACAACCAGCTATAAAACAACTGAGAGAGTGACACACTCGGTTTTCTCTCTCCCCTGGTTACTTCAGAAATAAAACAAGCAAGAAGGAGCGTGGTTAACTTTGGTGTAAATCCTGAACTGCACAGAGCAAGCAGACCCTGAGCTCCCATACAATGTGGCTGGTGACTCTGAAACCAAGAGACATGTAGGGAAAAGAATTTTAAAAATCAAATGAAATAGAAGGGAATATTTCTACACAAGGAGTAATTTTGCTGTAAAACTCACAGTCGTGATGCAGCTGAGGCCAAGAAAACAGAAGGATTCAAAGAGAAATGGAATGCTTAGCCTGATCTTGAGCATATCTGGAGCTGCTAAAGGTAATGCTTACCCAATAAAAAAAACAAATGAGGAGTGCCCACATGGAGTGAAAGTTTTTAATGCATTGAAAATTCAGTAAAATTTAATTAGCAGCTCAGAGGAGAGCTGTGTGGGCCACCCTACTCCATGCCTGCTCACCATAACTTCTACCCCTTCTTTGAAAGAGTCCCCAGCCCCAGTTGCTGGCAACAGGAATGAGCATTTGCGGCCTGGAGACAGCAGCTCCAGCTTCTCCACCTTCTCCCAGCACAGCAGTTCAAGGCTGCTCTCTTGCTCAGGCCAACAGGAGCCACGGGAGGTGAGGCAGAGCCACGGTTTGACCTGTAGGAGGTCTGAGACCACCTGCATGTTGCTGCTCCCAGCCTCAGGTCACTCATCTGAGCATGTTCTGGGGTGGTTTCCTCAGGTCCCTTACACAGCTACTGCAGCAGCATCCAGGTAACAGCGCCTTTCCACGTCCCAGACGATTCTCTTTGTGCTTTCTGCTTGGAGCCTGAATTCCATATCCTGTGAGAAACAGCATGCAGTCAGAGCCAGGACAGCAATCCACAGCCTGCATTATCCCCAGAAATGTTCCCTGGGAGAGCATGTGTGTCAGATAGAGGTGGCCAAGTCCCCATAGCCAGGCCAGCCCAGCAGAGAAGCCAGCAGCCCTTCCTGCAGACACCATCAGTGTTAAGAGCCTGGCTCACAGCACATAACACAACTCCCAGCCCAGCAGCTCGGTGTGGGTGGTTTTTGGGGACCAGACCTGCCACACAGCCCCTCAGGATCTCTCCTGCAGTGAGCCTGCATGCCTGCTGTCCCAGGGGAACCACCTCTGTGCCTGGACACTGTGCAGGGGACTGACCAACCACCTCCTCGTAACAAATCTTTCTCAGTCCCTGCTGGTTCAGTTCCATCTGTGACCCTGCCAGTCCTTCCTCACCTCGCTTTTGGTGAGCTCTCCATCCTCATCCTCATAGGGCCCTCCAACAATGAAGGAGTTGGGTATGCTCAGGGCACCAGGGGCCAGGATGTTACCAAGGGGCCAGTTTTTGGGACGGGGTAATGGTTCTTTTTCACCATCAGCCTTCACAATGCCATTTCTGAAGAGCAAGGGGAGTTCCTTCTAGAGAGACATGAGAAACAAAGGATTTGCATTTCCAACAGAAGCAGGAGCAAGAGCCAGCTGCTCGGAGCTGGGATAACAAAGCTAAGCAGCAGTGCAGGGCCTGGCTCAGAAAACACACTCCACCACACACATACAAAGAATGGGATAAATATAAAGAGCCTTGTGGAAAAAACGCTGCCAGGTTGAATCCCAATCTTTCCAAGCAGAGCTTTCTGTTAAAGAAACATGTCAAGCCACAGAGCCCCTAAGGCCTCTCAACAAAGGCTGCTGGTGCACAGGCACAGCAACTGTACAGCCCACGTGCCTGGACACTTGTTCTGTGTTTGGGAGAACAACCCAAATCCCCTGTCACCATGCCTGGACCACTCTCACCTCATCAGCTGCTGGTACTTGCAAACAAGCCATGTAGTTTTGCTGGGAATCAGTGGCAAATGCTTCAGGAACAGAATAAGCTGCCTCCAGCGTGACGCTCAGGAGGCTCCCACTTGAGAACTCCGTGGCAGAGAGCAGGGGCTCTTTGGTGCACACTGTCACTTCAAGGCCAGCCTGTGAGACCAGGATAAAGTAGAGCCAGTAACTAGACAATTATAAGTTGCCTAGTCTTAAGGAGAAGCAAGCAGAAAACTGAGGCCAGAATGTATAATGTTATCTTATGCCTCATCTCAAATGTAAAAGAAAACAGACCAGGATAGGAAAGGAATTTCAGGATCAATTTGGCTCAGTTGTGGTATTTGTTTGTTTAAATCACAGCCTGTTTGAGGTAGGGCATGTGCCCTGAGGGTCTCATAAAATGAGCCATGGAGAATGAGGCAGGGTCTCATAAAAGGAGCCGCAGAGAAGGAACATCAAGGATGGAAAATGATGCTTTTCCCCTGGTGATTCAGAAGGCCGTGCTTTGCCTCTGCCCTATCTCCACGCTCTGTGTGCAGCCTTTAATTACCTGTCCCAGCCCTGGATGGATGGTGTGCAATGAAAAACCAGCTGGTCAGCATTTATTACCTGGCCTCCCTAATGAGTGTCCCCCCACCTTGCTCACTGTGAACCTCTTAAACACAGAGATGCTAATGTGATATCCACCCTTCCAATTCACTCCTGGTGCTCACTGCAGGCAGGCTCAGCAGCAAAATTGGACACACTTTCCCAGTCTCATACTTCATTCCCTTCATTTTAGTCACTGGGTACTTTGCAAACAGCTGAATGAATAAGGACCTTTCAGAAAAGGCAGCCAGACCTCGTACAATAATGGACTCAGATATTTTATCCACAGAAAGGAAAACTAATAAAGCTGGAGAGGTGACCCAGGTGTTGTATTTTTTGAGTTTTTCAGCACTCTGATTTC
Organism: Chiroxiphia lanceolata; assembly: GCF_009829145.1. NCBI lineage: Eukaryota > Metazoa > Chordata > Aves > Passeriformes > Pipridae > Chiroxiphia > Chiroxiphia lanceolata. The sequence goes on from NC_045652.1 coordinate 1,677,355, forward strand.
CATCTCTGGTTTTTTTTCCAGAGCAAATCAGTAGCTGCACACATTAACATTTCCCAGCATGACTTCACCTATCACAGGCAACTAGGGACAGACGTCAATGGGAGCAGGAAAGGCCTCCAAGCCTGTAACATATAGGGCTGCACCACATCCGTGATGAGCCAGGTGGCTGAGTCATGCTCTCCCTCCCATTAAAAAGCAGCAGAGAGCTGAATGAGGGAAGGAACAGTTCTGAATTCCACATACCATGACCTCCAGGCGTGGGCTCTCTGATGGGGAGGCAGGCACTGCATACAAAGGAGCTGAGACCTTCAATGAACACTCTCCTGGGAAGAAACAGGAGTGCAAACAGCCTAAAGTGAGACTTTCGGCAGAGAATCATAGTCACAGAATGGTTTGGGTTGGAAGGGACCTTAAAGATCATCTCATTCCAATCCCCTGCCATGGGCAGAGACCCCTTCCACTAGACAAAATCATGGTCTGACTCCTAATGCTGAGTTACTGATGCCACCCCCTCTCCCCCCCAGACAGATTTTGCAGAGCTATGAAGGTCACTTTGTCAGAAGGAGGTAAGTTATAGTCAGGGTTCCATAAGCAAAGATAAAAAAGTACCAGGGAGCAAGAAGTGGTTATGGAGGCTGTGGAAGTCAATGTTGTACCTTGTAGCAGAGGTAGAAGGTCCACCACAGCTTGGCCAAGAGGCGTGGTCTTCTCCTGTTTTTTCTTCTCTTTTTGCCCCACTTCTACCACAGTCACTAGGGAGATAAAAGGAGAGGATCTGGCAGAGTTCCTCAGATCAGCAGTTCTGGGGCTGGGAAGGGTCTGTGTCAGCTCTGGCACATGCTCCTTGTCATCTCCCAAAGCCAACATGCACAGTGAAGCCAAAGGAGCACAGGCCGACATGGAAGGGGATTCTTCCAACTGGCAGAGATGGAAACACAAGTGCTGAGATCCTCCCACTGCTGCTGCTCAAGTGCTATCCCTGAACAAGGGACTCCTGCAGCTGACAGTACCCACCTCCGAGGAGGGGGATCCAGCGCCAGGTACTTACAGAGCAGCGGTTTCTGCGCAATGACCTCCAAGGAGTTGGGCCCGTCGGCACTGCACTCAAAGCTAGTCGTGAAACTGTAGTTTGCTGTCCCGTCTGGCAAGACATCAACCTTGGAGGAGTCTCCCAGGACTGCTCCGTTGTACTCCACACGCACCAACGTAACCAGCACGTCGCTCTTGAGAGTTCTCTGTCAATAAAAGAGCAGATTAACACCTGCCTCTGCAGCAGCTGCCTGGGAGCCGAGTTCCTCTGGCAGCAGCTCAGTTCAGTGCCCAGGACAGGGCTCACGGGGGGGGGGCCTGTTCCACCAAGAGTAGCAGATGTTGGCCATGCTAGGATCTCACCCTTCCCTGCCTTTAAAAGGGAAATTTCCTGCTCCACCATGCCATGATGCCCCAAAGATTATCAGGAGCCTTGGCATAGGAGATGGAGAGGTCCAGGCTTCACCCTAGGAAAGACACATCTAAAACAAATCTCAAAATACCCCATTGATATTTTTGTGCTTCCGGGAAGCTTGAGATGTTTGTTGTCTCTAGGAAAGTAGCTCCTGAGCTACAGGGCTGAGTTCACAGGATGCTTGTGGATATCATGTCACTGCAGAATGCCCTGAAATGGATGAGAGGAAACGGCCTCCAGTTGTGCCAAGGGAGGTTTAGATTGAATATTAAGGAAAATTTCTTCACTGTAAGGGTGATCAGGCACTGGAAGACACTGCCCAGGGCAGTGGAGGAGTCACCATCCCTGGAAGTGTTCAAAATACATGTAGATGTGGCACTTGTTTTAGTGGTGGCTTTGCAGTGGTTGAACTCTATGGTCTTAGAGGCCTTTTCCAACCTTAATGATTCCATGATTCTATGAAATCAAAGAGGAGCTCCAGCAAGCTCTTTGGGGACCTCTGCAATTTGTTGTTACACCACCTTCATACCACTTGCTTTAAGCAGGGATGAGCAGATTCAAATTCTAGTTGGAATTTAAAATGTCTAAACGGAGGGGCTTAAACAGGAGGGATGATGAGGGCACAACATGTGGCAGGGGCGACCTGCATGCCTGGGCAGCACCAGGCACCTCTACAGCGAGAGGGAGTGCTGGGCAGCAGGTACCAAAGAGCCTCCCAGCAGGAGAAACACAGTTTAGTTCTCAATCCACAGAGAAGTGGCTGAATACAAGGACCATTGTACCCAAACAACTTTTCCTTAGTGCTGAGCCACAGGGATGCCCAACCTCCACAGCCTCTTCCTCAGCTCCCTCTCTCCCTGTCACTGGGGTAATTAGTTTCATGTTGGCTCTTATACAAAAGAGAACTCTTTCACTTGGTTTTAATTTTCAGCCCCTCTCCCTGTCTCCTTGAGCATGCATTCTATGAATGGCTAAACAGAATCCAATTAACCTTCCTCTGTGCCATTAATTATCCAAGACTCCTCTCTCATCTCTCTCTACACTACCTCTAATTAACCAGATTCCACACTTATAGCTGGAAGTGGATTCCACATTCTTACAGCTGGAATTCTTTTCATATTGTTGTTGTGATTGCCCTTTTGTAACCCCCCCTCCTTTTGCCACAGCCCTTTCACAGGATGGAGCAACCAGAACCACAAAGCAACATTCAGAATACAATCAATACATAGGCTTATTCTTTCCAGCAGTGTTTTTCCTCTTCTAACCTCATACCTCTCACCTGTTTGCCGAGTCTATCAGTGTGAGAGGTGCTCCAACACTACAGTGTAACAGCCTCAAGCAAGTGCTTTTGGGTTGTTTTTTGCTCTCTTGTGCTGGAGCAGAAGCAAGGATTTGCATTTTTCTGCTTGAGCTTCTCCTCTGCATTCCCTCCCAAATGCCAGTTCCTCTAGGAGACTTTAAGGACAGCTGGGTGCATCGCATGGAAAGCACAGCAGTGGTGGTTTGATTGGCACCAGCTCATAGTCTGGCACTGGAGCCACAGCCTTTTTAAGCCCAGAGCCACCCTGTTGCTTTCAGTATGGTTTAAACAGCTGTAGCTGGGATGAAAATCTGACTTCGTAACCAAGTTGAGATCTTTTCAGAGGTATTTGCCTCACTGATACACATTTTCACTGTGTTTTGCTTAAAAAAAAAGCTGCCATTTACATACAGTTAGAGGAAGCAGAGAGTTACATTTCATCCCAGCATTTCTGGACTGCTGCTGAGGAGATGCATTCCCTAATTTATGTGACTCACAAGCTTTTGCTCTATGCGAACAAACCTTCAACAGGGAGAGGAAGCCACAGTGTGGTATTCCCGAATCTCTGATACTCCCACCACTCTCTCCTGTAGCCTTATCACCCCCCACCTGGCCTCAAACAGGATCCCAGCACACAGAATCTCTCTGGCCTCGTTTATTAAATTAGCAGAGACATTTTCAAAGAACTTTACCAGGTCCTGCGCCTTCAGGACAGTGATCTGTACTGCTGCTGGCTGTGACGTGCTGGGAAGAGCTGCAGCAGAGGACACGCTCCCACCAGCCAGCCCTGCAGGCACCTCCATGGCTCTGCAGGAGAAAGAATGAGGCAAGAAACATGAAACTGCTCCATTCCTCTCCCAGATACCTCTGCAGGACACAGCAGTGGTGGCTGTGAGCACTATTCAGGGCTCGGCTGTCAAAACACCACTGAAAGCAGAGGGCTTTGGCAGTGACTAATCATGAGGCGCAGGGGGAGGACAGAGAGAAATGTGATGTGAAAATTATCTGGCTCTGTAAACTTCACCCAGCTGCAGCTCTCAGAAAGGACTCGCTGTGCCAGGCTGCTCTCAGCTCCGAGCGCCAGGTACAGCCCTGGGCGCTCTTTTACTCCGTGTTTAAATTAATCATGACCTCCTGGGCCAAAGGCCTGTGGCTGCCACCCCATCCCCTCACGGCTCCCACATTCCCAGGGGACCTGGCTCCCTCTGCTCCTCAGGTTTGGGAATCCCTCCAGAGACTCAGAGCACCCTGGGGACCCCACGGCCCCGCTGCCTCACACCCTCAGCTCCCGCAGCCAGGGCAGGGGCACTGACGTCCGCCCGCCCCTGGCAGGGCAGCCCCTCAGCGCAGCCTCAACGGCCCCGGGGGCTGTCCCGCCATGGTGCAGCCCCTCACGAAGGGACCTGGGGAACTCCTGCAGACCCTCACCCACGGGTCTGGGGGCTCTCCCACCTTAGGGTGCACCTGCCCGCAGCCCCTCACCAACGGTCCTGGGGGTCCTCCCGCCCGGGCGCTCCTGCAGCCCCACACCGGCGGAGCGGGGCTCGAACCCGCGGGCTCCCTGACTCGGCGCGGGGCTCGCGTCCCGTAACCACAGCGACGCGGCTGCTCCCGCAGGACCCGAGACCTCGCGAGACCTCGGCTCTTCACACGTGTGGGGGGGCGTGTCCGTGAAGCCGCTGCCGCCGCCATGATGGGTGTGGGCTGCCCTTACCCGCCCCCCCCCGTGGACGGGGTCGCCCACCCACGTGTCCTGGCAGACAAGGCTGCAAGGAGGGTCACGGTGCCCCTGCAGCACTCCATTTGCTGCCCCAGCCCCACTGTGGCCTCTCACCCCTCCTGGCGGAGTCTATGGTGCCCACGCAGCCACTCCCTCACACCCCACTGGGGGCCCTGAGGGGGTTAGAGGGGGGTCCCCGCAGGCCAGGCTGGGGTGGGGACCCCACGGCCCCATGGTGACAGGGGGTCCCAGGGCCTTGGGCAGCCCCCCGAGATCCCCCCAGTTGTGCAGTGTGGCACATTAGGGGGTTTTAGGGGACCCCACTGCCACCACCGCGGCTTTCGGGGCGGGAGCCGGACCCCCGGAGCGGGTTGGCCCGTTCCCGGGGAGGGGATGCCCAGAATAGCTCCGCTATCCGATTCCCGCTGGAGGGGCCTCGTTCCCCCTAGGGGCTGACATTTGAGCCCGGCAGCGGCACAGACTGTCTGGACTTCCCGGAATCTCCCGGCACCGCCGTGGTTCCCCGGGACGAGCAGGGGATGGCGGGCGGGAGGCGCCGTGGGGGCGGTGGGCGGCGGGGGGGGACCCCAGCAGCACACGGGGACCCCCCAGGCAGCCCCGCCGCCCGCACCCCTCTGCCCTGCAGCCCCCACGGCCCAGCCAGCAGGCGCTGCCCCCAAAGCCGGCCGCCCCAAGAAGGCTGTGGAGGAACGGGCGGCGAGGGCTCCGGACGTGGACTCGCTGGGCTTCCAGGCCATGGACCGCAACGTGCCGGGGCTGTCCCATGTCATCCTAAAGAAGCTCAACATGGAGAGCTACGAGGACTACAAGTGAGTGAGCACTCATGGGTGCACATTCCCCACCCCGCCCCGGCCAGGCCATCCCATGTATCCCCCCACAGCTGGCGTGTCTCTCCTGGCTCATCCCACCCTCCGGGCCCAGCCCATATGTGGGCTCTGATGGGCTCCTGGGTGCACCCCTCCAGGGATCCCAGCTCCCCATCCCCACCCAGGGTTGCTGCTGGCTGGAGATAAAAATCCTGGCAGGCTCGGAGGCAGGACGTCAGCCCCACTATGGTTGCTGTGGGCTGGATCCTGTTCACCCCCCAACACGTGCAGGTCTGCCATGGACGGGAGGAAGAGTGGCAGCGATTTCGGCATCCGGACTTACTTTGACATGTTCCAGAAGATGGAGGACACCTTCAAGTTTTGTGCTGAATGCAAGAAGCTCCCTGATGCCCTCCCTGACCCCAAAAGCCTCCGGCGTTGCAAGAGGTATGGAAGGGATGGTCTGATGGCACAGGGATGGATCCATCCCTCGCTTCTAGCCCAGTGGCTGGAGTGCAGTGAGGGATGTCTGGCCCCAGCACCCACCTTCAACCTGAGGGCACCCCCAAAACAGTGACACAGCCCTGGGAGGGGGTGAGCCAGGCTCAGCAGGACAGATCCTGCCCCCTTTCCCATGGCTGGGCTTGCTGCCTGTCTGCCCAGGTGCCAAAACGTGTACTACTGTGGCGTGGCATGCCAGCGTGCCAACTGGCCACTGCACAAGAAGTTCTGCAAGAAGCTGAAACTGGTGGCCCTGGATCGGTTGGTGGAGTGGCTCGTCTTCACAGGTTGGACATGTCCCTCCCAGGCTGCACAGGTCCCATGGTGGGATGCAGGGTCCCTCCCCCAGCCCCTCTCCTCTAGCACTCCTACAGCACAGGTGGGATGGGCAGCCTGAGCTGTGGGGCCACCACTGCGCCCTCCAGCCCTCTCCCTACCTCCAGGAGACATCCCCTTCCCCACGGAGACCTGGACAAAACCTGCCCAGGATGTGAAGGGTTGGGAGGACTGGTTCTCCATGCAGGAGCAGCTGGAGGAGAAGCTGGGTGCCATCGTGGCCGGGCGGTACATGACCCTGCTCTGGGCTAACGCTGGGAAGCCCCGGCCGGAGGACGGGGAGCTGCGTCAGTCCATCCGCCGCCTGGTCACCGACTTCCACTCGCGGCCGCTCACCATCGGCCTGGGGCTGCGGCTTTTCAGCATTGACCCCCTTGCCAGGCCCCTCACCGTGCACGTGGTGGGGGCCTCCCACGTGGAGACCCTCAATACCCGGCCGACGGACTACGACGAGCTGACACGGATGTTTCCGGGGCACCAGGGCGTGGAGATGGTGATGGTGGGTGTGGACGTGGTGGACGGACCCATCATGAGGCCACCCCTGGCCACGCCAGCGCCCCGGGGAACAGTCTATCTCAGCAGCTACAAGGGGCTCTACCACGACTTCTGGGAAAGCCACGTGGAGACCAAGCTGGCTGCCCGTCCTGACCTGGTGGTGGGATTTCACCCAGGTGAGTGCCTGTGCTGTGAAGAGGCTGGACCCTCACACCTGGGAGCGGGACATCCCCACAGGGCACAGGGTAGAGACTTGGGAACCACCCTGAGCACCCTGAAGCACCTGGGGCTGAGCCTGCAGGTGGCATGGGACATGCCCAGGGCTTTGCACCAAGGTACAGTGAGCAGCTGGGGTGATCCCCTGGGATGTGGCTGCCTCGTCCCCCACCAGGCACTCGTCCTGCCTGTGTCACCCACCTGCTGGTCAGAGGGGTCTCTGCTTCAGGGCTTGGTGCTGTGCTCAGCGCAGGACCCAGAGTTTGGAGTACCCCCTGTGCTGGTGGGGAGCCAGACCTCACCTTGCTGAGGGTTTCCAAACATTATCACCAGTACCACCGTGTGCCCTGGGGTCCCTAGCATGGAGTGGGTGCAATTGGAGCTGGCTTTCCCCAGCTCCACACATCTGTCTCCCCATATTCCCAGATGTCTCCCATGTCCCCAGTGTCCCACCATGTCCCCACCTGGCAGATGGACTCAAGGATCTCCATGTACCTCTCCTCCACCTGCCTCAGCTCCTGGAGGCAGCGCAGCCTCTAGTTCACCTCTGCCTTCTGTGGGGACAGAGGGACACAGCTGTGGAGCCAGGGTGGGATGGGAGGGGGGTGGAGCTCTCACTGCTGTGACCCCACAGGTTTCCACGCCTGCCCAGACCTGCTGGCGGGGTGGCTGCCCACCCTGCTGCTGCTGCGGGACTATGGCCTGCCCGTGCTCTTCACTGTGTACAGGTGAGTGCAGCCCCACAGCCCCACGGCCCTGAACCAGCACAGCTGCCCAGTGACAGGCCTGTCCTCCACTCTCCCGCAGCGAGCAGGAGCTGAAGGCCTCCCTGCAGATCCTCGTGGAGCTCGAGACACACATCGTGGGCTATGCCAGCAACCCCTTTGCCTCCCTGCGGCCCGAGCAGGTCTACTCCAGCCCCAACAAAGCACCCGTCTACTGCAGCTCCCACTACATCGCCCTGCTGGGAGCAGAGGCGTCTGCTGTGCCAGGGGCCGAGGGGCTGGAGGATGATGATGATGATGGCTGGCAGGGAGGGGAGCCCAGTGCTGCTGCTGTGGGCGGGGGCATCACCCCAGTGCTGGGCTGATCCCGCACAGTCAGCACCGTCCTACCTGCCCTGCCCAGCTGCCCCCCAGCCCTCACTGCCCCATCCCAGGACCTCATCTCCCCATCCCAGGATCAGCAGTCCAGCCATCCCTCACTGCACACATCCAGTCCTGGGGGAACGCAGCACCCTGGCACAGGCATGGCACCCCTCCACAGCACCAAATAAACCCCTGCCAGCAACCGGCCGCCGTGTCTCAAGCTTTATTTCCAAAAAGGCCATTGTTTTCCCAAACAAAACAAGGGGCTGAGCCCACCCCAGCCCCCTCCCAGGCAGCCACAGCCTCTGGAGGGACACTGAAGGGGACCCCGACTGTGGGACCAGCCATGCACAGGGCTGTGCAGCCCCCAGGGTCCTGCGGGGAGCCCCAGCCCAGCGCCCAGCTGTCACTGTCACCTGCACTGTGCTCTTGCATTGGTGCCTACCCTGCAGGGCACTGCTCCAGCCTGGCACTTCCTACCAGCCTGGCCACGGCCAGTGGGCACCAGCTGGCACCTCTCCATCGCTCTCCAGCCTCAATGGCCCCTGCAGACACCAGGGTGGGTGAGGCTGAAAGGAACTGGCTCCTGCAGCATCGCCCAACGCTGCCAGGGACCCACACGGGCCTGGTGTCCTCTCCTGGTGCAGCCAGCGGGTGTGGCACGGCAGCGGTGGCACTGACCTGCCTGGGCACCAGCACTGGCTCAGAGAGGCCAGCACCCCCCTGGGGCTCCCAACGCCCTGACGGCGGGTCCCTCCCTGGGGTCAGTGCCTGTTGGAGGGGCCGTGGTGGGCGGCAGAGCTGGCACAGTCCAGCACGGTGTGGCACTGCCAGCATCACTCGGCGCCAGTGCGCTCCCGCAGCGCGGGCAGCGTCAGGGTCTCTGGCGCCGACTTCTTCCGTGGGCGAGTCTTGGGGGGAGCGAGGAACTCGGGGGCCTCGTCGCTGAGGGGGGTGGAGGGGGCGCTGGCAGGGGCCGAGTGCGTGGCCGTCGGCTGCCCCACCTCGCTGACCGAGATGGCAGGTGCCACCAGGCCGATGAGCTCGTTGGTGGCCTCCTGTGTCTCCTGCTCGTAGCGCCGCACGTCCTCCATCGTCATCCCTGCTGAGCACAGCCGGGCTTGGGGCCGCTCGGCACGGCCGCGTCCTGCACCCCCTCATCCCGGGGCAGGCTGCACCCCGTGCCCCGGCTCCCCACCGAGCTGGGGGACAGCAAGGGGACAGGGGCTGGGGACAAGGGCACAGGCAGGGAAGGGGAAGCCGGACAGCACAGCCAGCTGCCCGCTCCGGCATCAGCCCAGCCAGCAGCGGGGAAGGGATGGACAGGCAGCACAGGCAGGGGACACATGGGGAGGGCAGCCAGGAGGGGGGACCCTCTGCCGCGGGGTGCAGGGGGGGCACAAGCTCCCCTGCCTGCACCTGCCCGCAGGCAGCGTGGCAGGGTCTGGAGTGTCCGGCCCTGGCAGGCAGCGGGAGTTAGGGGTGCTGGCTCCCCAGCTTTTGGTTTGTGGCCACTTGCATCTGAGTCTCGAAGGCCCGGACCTCTTCCAGGGACATGTCTGGAAGGCAGAGAGCCGCTCACCGGGACGGCCCCGCTTCCCGCCGGCACCCGCCACCGGCTGTCACCAAACCCGGGGCTCCCATCCCCGTGTCTGTGCTTGGCAGCGCCTGCAGTGAGTGTTCCTGCCAGACAGGGAGGGGTGCAGGCAGTGCAGGCAGCAGGCTGGGACCCCTCTCCCTTGTCCCCCCAAGGTGTGCAGCAGAGCAGGCAGCGTGAAGGGTGCAGGCAGGAGTGAGGGCAAGGGAAGTGGAACAGAGCAGACAGAGCAGGCAGTGCAGGCAGCAGGGGAGCTGGAGGAAGAGTGGGAGCTGCCAATGGGGTTAGTGGCATCAGCAGTTAGACCTGCAGCCCCCTCCCAGCACGGGGACTGTGTGCCCCCCTCCCCATCAGCACCAGGGTGACCCCACAGACTCACCGCACCACTCGTCCACCCAGGCGAACGCCTGCCGGTGCCCGATCAGCAGGATGTCCCGGATCACCTGCACCGCACCAGGGGGGTCAGCACCCTGTCACTGTCCCCACAATGCCCGCCCAGCCCAGCTTGGATGCCCCTCACCTTGTGCACAAACTGCTCCACCCGCGTCTGCAGCCCCCACACCTCGAACTTGACGCTCACCAGTTTGTAGGAGCACATGATGGGCTTGGTGTGCTGGCGCCAGCCCTCCCGCAGCGGCCCCCGGCCCGTCTTGGCTGAGCTGAAGAATCGGGGGTCCTGGGGGGATCAGGCAGAGCAGGGCCATGAGCCCCCACAGGACACAAGGGTGGCCCCAGGGAGCCCCCTCGTCCCTGACCGTGGTACCTCCAGGCTGCGGTAGTAGCGCTCAGGGATCTCGTCGAAGGCAATGTCCAGGAAAGAGACCTCGTGGTCGCCCAGAATTTTGTCACTGTGGAAGATCTGGGAAGGGGAGGGAAGGTGAGTGACATGGACCACGTGGCCCCTGTGATGAGTTTGCCAGGGTTCAGCTGTGGCGCACACTCACGTTCTCACTGTCCCCGCAGTTGTCCTCGTACTTGGTCTCGATGTAGATGGAGAATTTGGGCAGGAAGGAGCACTGCAGGGAGCGGCTGTCAGCTGGGCCCCAAGGGATGCCTGTTCTGAAGGACACCCATTCCCAGGGGCACCTACCCAAGGGATGCCCATCCCCAAGTACACCTATCCTGAGGGACACCCATCCAAAGGACACCCTGCCCCAAGGGACATCCAGATCAAGGGACACCCAGCCCAAGGGACACCCGCCTCCAAGGATGACCATCCTCAAGGGATGCCCATCCCCAAGGACATGCACCTCAAGACCACCCAATCCTAAGTGACACCCACCCCAAGGGATCTCCAGACCCAGGGACACCCATCCCCAAAAACACTCACCTCAAGGAACACCCCACCTCAGGGACACCTGGCCCCAAGGGACTCCCACCCCCAGGGGACACTCAGCCCCAAGAGATGCCCAGCCCCAAGGACACCCAGTCCTAAGGGACACCCATCCTCAAGGGACGACTCGCCCCAAGGGGGATGCCCACCCCAGTGCCCCGTCCCCAGCCATGCCAGGTGCTGGGGAAGGGGTCAGGTCCCCTCGTGCCACCTCCTTACCGTGTACTCTGCAGGGACACCGTGACACATCAGCATTGTGGGGTGGCATGATGGGGTGGCACCATGGGGAAGAGGGGGAGCAGTGAGACCAGGGGCAGAGGCCATGGCCAGGCTCCTGGCAGCCCATGGCCCCTACCGGGGAGGGACAGGGTTCCTGGCGGTGCCCACCCCCACGCCCTTCCCAGGGCTCACCAGTGATGGTGTAGGGGTAGTAGTTCCAGGCCTTCTCAGTGATGTAGAAGATTCGGGGGGTCACTGCCCGTGCCCAGCTTGGCAGTTTGCTACAGGAGACCATGGGGAGAAGACCCCCTCAGGGCAGGACATGGCTGATGCCACCCAGCCCCGCATCACCAAACACAGCCTGGCTCTGGGACCCCATCCCCTCCCCAGGACACTCACCTCCACCTCAGATCCTCCCCATGCAACCTCACCTCCACTCCAGGACTCCCTCACCTGCACCCCATCATTGCCCAGGAACACCTGCCACCTCCCCAGGACCCTCATCTGTACCCCAGGATCACCACCTGCACCTCAGGACACTCCAGTGATCCCTGCCATCTCCCCAGGACCCTCATCTTTACCCCAGGCCCCCAGGGACCCTCACCTGCACCCTAGGACCTCATGTGGACCCCTGAACCCTTCCCAGAGACCCCCATCACCTTCTCGGGACCTTCACTGTGCCCTAGCTCCCCTCCATGCACCTTCACCTCCCCCCAGGATCCCCCTAGGGATGCTCACCTGTACCCCATCACCCCAGGGACACCCACCACCTCCTCCGGACCCACATCGGCACCTCAAGACACTTTCATCTCCCAAAGACTGTCACCACTACCCCAGCATCCCCCCTCAGAGACCCCTTGTCACCTCCCCAGCACCATCACCTCCACCCCAGGGCCCCCTCAGGGATCCATGCAACCTCCCTAGGACCCTCAGTCTCCACCCCAAGACTCTCATCTCCTCTCCAGTGCCCCCATCCTCTCCCCAAAACCACCTCCCCCTCCTCAGCCCCTTGTCCCCACCCCAAGAGACCCCCACCTCTCTTCCTGGACTGTCACTCCTTCCCCAGGACCCCGCCACCTCCCCAGGGCCAGGGGCCCAGGGTGGTCCCATCCCCCTCCCAGCACCCCAGGCAGGAGCAGGCCCCCAGGGGAGCCAGGAGGTGAGTTTTGATTAATTTTCAGGCGTTATAAATACCTGCCCCGATAGGGGAATCGTGAGTGAGGCAGCTAAAAATAACCTGTCTCATGCCAGTGGCTCCCTGTCAGGAGCAGCCACTGGGGGGGACACGGGGACAGCAGTGCCAGGGGCCAGCCCCACAGGCACCTGGGGCTGCGTCAGGGGACATGGGGACACCTCCAGGGCCTGGGGATTGCTGAGCCACTCACCCAGGCACCTACTGGTACCTGAGATGGGTGACCAGCAGAGAGGGGTGGATGTCCTGAGATGGGTGCACCCCAGAAAAAAGGTGCAGCCCTCTAGAGAAGGGGTGCACCACAAAGAAGATGGGTGCACCATAGGAGATAGCCCCCAGGAAGTTGGATGCACTGCTATGAAGATGGGTGCACCCTGGTCAATAACCCCCAAAGATGGGTGCAGCCCCTGAAGGTGGTATATACCTGGGAGATGGGTACAGCCCAGGTGACGAGTGCAGCCCCCCAAGAGAAGTGCACCCCAGGAGATGGGTACACCCTGGGAGTTAGGTGCACCCCCCAAAGTTGGGTGCAGGTCTCAAAGATGGGTGCATTCTAGGACTTGGGAGCACCCCTGGGAGATGTGTGCAGCCACATTGCAGGGTGTCCAGGGCTCAGAAAGGATGTTCTCCAGGAATTTTGTAGGGAAGACTGGCCCCCTGCTCACAGTGCCCACCCAGCACCCCTCGGTGGAGCCGCCGGCTCACCTGGAGAGGTGGACACGCTTCTCAGTGAACTGGCCGGGGCCGTGGACGGGGTCCTCGTGGGGCTCGTTCTTCACCACCTCCACGCCCTCGCCCTTCTCGCTCTCCTGGTGGCTGTGTTTGCTGATGGTGTAGAGCTGCCCCACACGGTACTGCAACCACAATGCCCGGCCTCAGCACCAGCGGCCCCGCTGACCACCCGGCACAGCCACACTGCCCAGAGGGGAAACTGAGGCGTGGAGCAAGGGGTGGCAGAGCCTGAGCCCCGCAGTGGACAGGGGGTTCCTGGGGTTCCCTCTTTGACCCCCACATCCCTGGGCTGCTTCAGCACCTGTGTCCTGCTCTCCCAGCTCATCAAACTACCTGGGAGCCAGGGAAAACTGTATCTATATGATATATGTGGGTATGGATATCTCATCTATATAACGATACGTGTGTTTGGTGATGCAGCCGCGCGATAAGAGTTTGACTGTTCCACTGAAGATCCCATCCATCACCCCAACGCCAGCGCGATCTTATCACCCCTCTCTGCCTAAATTAAAACCTTCCCCACATGCCAACAGCAAAACAGTGTCCAGGGAGGGTTGGTACTGCCCAGGGTGGGCACTGCTGCAGCTCCCTGCCCCCAAAATGTCCCTGTCAGCTCCAGATGCTCACGAGAGACCTTTGGCCAGGGATGGTCCAGCTGTCCCCACTGTTTGCCGATGGCATTCGGGCTCCCTGCTGAAGCAGGGATTGAGCTTTTGCTCCCTGTTGGAGCAGCTGCAGTGCCATGGGTATCCAAAACCCCAGTGCCCTTTGCCTGTTGACTCATCCCGTGGTCCTGGGACTGCCCAGGTGCTCCTGTTGGGCTCTGTGCCCCCACGTCACCATGCCTAGGGATGGGATGTTCCCCCTGCCTGCACCCCAAATTACGGCTCAGCCCTCGCATGGAACATCCTGAGCCCAGCACGACCAAAGCACACACCACTCCCTGCCACGAGCTGTGCCTCGAGGGGACAGCAAAGGGGGTCACTTTGTCCCTCTCAGGGCAGGAACCTGATCCCCTGGCGCTACACTCCTGTGGGTACAGGACCACCACCCACAGCCCCCTCCATACTGACACCCACGAGACACCCCGGTTCCTGCCAGCCCCGGTCCCGGTGCCCCCCGCTCACCTCCTCGGTGGTGAGCGGCATGCAGATGCGGTACTCCTTGATGAGCATGGTGACACGGGCACGGCGGGGGTCAGGCGGAGGCTCCGGCGGGGGCACAGTTCATGCTGGAGGGACGCGAGGGACGCGGTGACCGGGAGCGCGGGGGACGCGCCGCTGCCTCCCACGCTCCCATCCCATCACCCCACGCTCGAAGCAGCCGCCCCGCTCCCGGTGACTTCACGAGCCGTTGCCATGGCAGTAGCGTGAGGTCACCCGTGCGAGGAGCAGCCTGGGTCTACCCAGCCGGGGACACCCCGGTACCCCAAAACCCTCCCGGCGTTAACCCTTGCCCTGCCTGGCAGACGCCAGCGCCTTGGAGCACACGTGTCCCCCCAAAATACGGTGCCATCCCTTCGGGGTGCCACGTCCCCACCCGACTGCGGTGGGCAGCGCAGCGAGAGGGTCGCAGGGACGCGGGGATGGGGTCAGACCTGCCCGATGCTTCTGGGGACCCCTCTCTGGGCACCCACAGTCTACCGTGCCCTGAAGAGCTGCTCCCGGGGAGCGCTCATGGTCACACTGGTGCCGGACATCCCTTCTCCGGGCAGGAGTTGAATCCCCTTCCCGAGGCTGTCCCCCGACACCCGTCCTGGCCAGCACCCGTCACAGCTAGCACCCACCGCGGGGCTGGGGATGCTCAGGGTGAGTAACGGGGCAGCCCAGGGGGTTCCTGGCCCTGGCCCCCAGTTCCACAGGACAGGGAGGGGACGTAAATCATCCTGAAAGTCACCCTGAATGGGGTATCAAGCCTTGGAGGGGGCAGGGGTCTTGTCTGCGGGCAGCTTGTCCATCTGGGGACACAGGGAGATCCCTGGGGGGACAGGGGCAGAGGGGGACACAAAGGCATCCTTGGGGGCACCGGGGAACACGGGAGTGTCCCTGGGGCTACAGAGGCATTTGGGGACACAGGGGCATCCCTAGGGGACAGGGACACCTTGCTAACAGGGTTGGTGACAGATTGCGGGAAGCCGAAAGCCTCGCCGGGGGGTCCCAGTGCCGGAGGCAGAGGCAGCCCCGGCATGAGGGAAGGGACACGCCGAGGACCCACCGGAGCACGGCGTCCCGCGACCCATCCCGGTACCGGGGCAACTCAGACCGGCCCGAGGGGCTGGGGCCGCCCACGGTGGGGGGAAAAGCGGGAGCCCCCCAGGCCGGGCTCCGCCGCCCCTTCCCCACCGCTTCCCCCGGCCGTCTCCCCCGCGGGGCCGGGGTCCCGCCGCCCCCCGCCACCCGCACTCACCGGCCCGCGGCGGTGCCCGCTCCCCGCCGCCGCCGTGCCCCGGCCGTCCCGGGCCGTGCGCAGGAACGAGCCGCCCCCCGCACCGCCTCCCGCGCCGCGGCACACCGACCCCTAGGGGGAGGAATGCACCGCACCGGCACCGCACCGCACCGGCACCGCACCGCACAGGCACCGGCACCGGCACCGGCACCGGCACCGCGCTGGCACCGCATCGGCACCGGCACTGCACTGGCACTGGCACCGCGCTGGCACCGGCACCGCACCGGGACCCTACCGGCACCACACCGGCACCTCAGCGGCACCGGCATCGCATCGCACCGGCATTGCACCGGCAGTGGCAATGCACCGGCGCTGTCACCGGCACCGCACCGCACCGCACCACGCTGGCACCGGCGCTGCACCGCAGTGACAGCAGCACCAGCACTGGTACTGCACTGGCAATGGCACCGCACCGGCACCGCGGCCCCATGGCACGGCATGGCACAGCACCGGGGCTCCCGTGGCACAGCACAGACCGGCACCGGGGCACGCCTGGCAAGCCACAGCACAGCACAGCACCACGGCTTCCTGCACCCACCAAGTCTCAGGTCCTCCCAGAGACCCTCAGCACCCACCGTGTGCCACAGCTGGGAGGTGCCCTGGGGTTCCGTCAAGGCACTGAGCCCCAGCGGGGCTCCTGGGCTGGACTCCCACTGGGAACACCCCAGATCTCCTCCAGCCACTCACCTGCACCCCACTGCCAGCCCGGCCCCTGCCCCCTCAGCCCCACCACACCCCACGTGCCAGCACTGCCCGTGTGCCACCCCCAGCCAAACGTGTTACCAGCACAGCTCATCTCCAGTGACACCACTGCTTCCCCGTGCTTCCCAGCTTCCCTGTGCTTCCCAGCCTCCTTCCTCTGGGAATTTCCATCATCTTGGGCATCATCAATATCCACACTCAGGTGCTGCACCGGGCTGTGCTTCTCCACTGCCATTTTCCTGTTATTTCCCCCCAAAATTCTGCCATTCCCTCCAGTCCCACTGCCTGGGGTGCAGGGGAGCAGCCCATTGTGCCACAGTGATGGTCACTGTGGGGACATGGACCGGGCAATGGGGACACCCACCAGGCCACTCTGCATTGCTGTCTCTGAAGGTGCTGTGACCCCACAGTGCAGTGGCCCTGGCAAAGAGCATGGAGGTCCCACCTGCCCAGGCACCAGGACACCCATGGGCTCTTTCGTGGTGGCCGGTTTGTGCCATCTCCTGATGGTGGGGACCCTACTCTGTGTCACCCTGAGAGCCCCAAGGCAGGAGTGATGGACCCTGACATGGCTCTGGCAGTCCCGAGGCAGCAGTGACGGCCCCGGGCTGTGGCCAGGGCAAGCAGTGGCATAAGGAACAGCGTGGGGACAGTGGCCCCAAAACCTTCCGGGGTGCCCCATGGGCACCCATCCCACATCCGGGAGCACAGTGCCAGGAACTCTGCCGGCGGGCACGCCTTCCCCTGCCTTCACTGCACTGTTGCCTCTTCCCAGCCTGCAGTGCCACCATCCCCCTGGTGACATGTGTCAGTACCACCAGCTCTGGTGGCACTGGGTGACAGCCACCCTTTTTCCCCCAGGGAGGGGACATTACAGCGGCCCCCAAAGGGTAAACAGCAGGCACAGGGCTCCCGCCCACATGGCTGGGACCAAACCCAGCAGGGCTCCAGCTGGGGTGACTGTGGCAGTGACAAGGACCCCGTAGTGCTGGTGACAAGAACCTGGCAGGCTCTCAGAACCCCCCCAGCAGCCACATTCCTCCTGAACCTGTTTGGCAGGGCCCCGTGCAGGTGCCAAGGAAAAGGCATCCGGGTTGGGCTATTCCTGGTCATGCCCTGCTTCACTCCGGTGCCAAGTCAACAAGGAGGAGAAGGAGTATTTGCTGAAGCCTGGTACCCTCCTGTACTTCTGCTGCTGCCCCCCAGAGTCACCCGTGGCCCCAAATGCTGCTGATGCCCCACAGTTTCTCACCCCTCTGAGAGGATCCTGCAGAAAATTGAGAAGAGGAAGAAAGAGGAGGCAGAAACAAGTGAAAAATTACCCAATTTAATCCCAAAGCCCCCCCCAAGCTCCAGGGTTTCAGTAGTCCCCTGTGGCCCCCCCAGCCCCCTACCTGTGCAGCCAATGGGGCCCCTGGCTGAGCACGCCCCGGGAGTGCCCCACAGCTCTGCTTTGACGCAGGGAGAAGGAGCTTTCCAAGGCATCCAGCCTCTTCCTCCGCTCCACAGGCGGCCCCACGCTGGGACCCAGCCCTCAACCCAGTCCTCACCCCACCCAGAGCCCTTAGGAGGGTGTCCTGATGAAGACCATCCTGCTGGAGTAGACCAGATCCACCAAGTAGGCGATGAGGTTGAAGATGGTGAGGAAGGTGACCCCCAGGTGTTTGTCCCATGGGCAGCCCCTGCCGCAGGAACTGGGACGGCCCTTTCCCTTGAAGCTGTAGAGGGGCCAGAGGACGGTGGCAGTGATGTACATCAGCAGGGCCAGGAAGTTGTACCCCACCAGCACCTTGTCCAGCGGGCAGGGAATGTAGGCGAGGCACCGGCCAATGGTGAAGATGATGATGAGGAAGGTGAAGATGAAGCAGATGGAGTAGACAGCCACACACCACATCAGGCCAGGTTCCTTATTGTATTCATCCAGCAAGGAGAAGATAAGACAAGCCACGTAGGCTTCGAAGACCTTGAGGAGCCCAGGCACAGTGGAGAGGAAGCTGCTGATGTCCCCGGGCTTGGCACGGGTCAGTCCCACCTCGACGGCGTAGGCGAGGAAGCAGAGGAAGGAGGTGGTGGTGGCCACGGCCTGCCGGGCACACTTGTTGCTGCTGCAGGGGCTGCTGATGAAGGTGGCAGGGAAGACCACCGAGGTGGTGAAGACCATCAGCACCGCCAGCATGGAGAAAGCCGAGGTGAAGTCATCCCAGGAGAGTGGAAGCATGGGGTAGAGCTCCAGTAGCTCCAGCAGCAGCACCAGCAGCGTCACGATGAAGCAGAAGCACCAGGTGAACATGCACCACGTCCCAAAGGGACCCCCGAAGTTCCCCGTGGAGGCCACCAGGCTGAAGGTGAGGCAGGACAGCACGACGGCGCAGAGCCGGGCAATGCCCACCCAGGAGGTGAGGGCGAGCAGGTTCACCCTCGCCATGGTCCCGCCGGCGCTCCCGGCCACGCCGCACGCCCCAGAACCGGTGCTGCCGGCAGCCGCTCTTATCTGGGCGCTGGGATGGAGGGGTGGGGCACAGGGCAGGGAGCTGCCAGCCCCTCCAAGACACTTGTGCTGAGGACCCCCCGGCTGCTGCCACCAGCACCACACACAGCCGGCCCGGTGGCTGCTGGGGGTTGGCGGCCACGCCGGCGGGTGGATCATTAACGCGGGGCCGGGCAAAGGGTGCCGGTGCTGGCGGTGATGCCGAGCCCCACGGCGGGGCTGGGGCAGGCAGGAAACACCCTGTGCCACCGTCCTGGCACCGTGCCCCAGCCCTGCCCACAGCAGGAGGCACAAAGGGGTCTTTCATGCACCCCAGGAGTACTGGGGGGTCCACCTGGACACCCCATCCCCACAGAGTGCAAGGGTTAGATGCCAGTGGGGCAGCACCCACTGGACCCACCTGAAGAGGTTGGGGGCTGAACCTAGTGTCGGGTGCCCCTGGCAGGGGGGTGCCACAGCTGGGTGTAGCCCCCTCACACCCTTGCAGGTGACACCTCCGCACCCCTCTGACACTTCCACACACCTCTGGCACCTCCACACCCCTCCCGGCACCTCCACAACCTGATAAGTGGCTCAAAGTCCACCTGTGCCAGCTGCTATCACAGGGCAGGACGGGTGAGGTGACCATGGGGAGAGCACCCACGCCCTGGCCACCCTGGCACACCCCACGGGCAGCACCCCCACCTCTCCAGGGTGCCTGGGGGAGTCTCATCCCAGAGCAGCACAGGTGGCACATCAGAAGTGCAGAGTGCAGCAGGAGGAGGATGATGGCAAAGGTTGAAGGCTCCAGCCTGACCTTTAATGTCACACAGGGTCCATGGGGTCTGTGCCCATGGCAGAGCTTGGGGATGAGGGACCCACATCGGGGCAGCTGGGCACTGTCAGGGGTCGCCTCACCCCAAATTAATATGGGCTCCTCACCCCAGGCAGGGTGGGGCACAGCCATGGTGGGCAGGAGTGGGCGCTGCCGTGGGGTCCAGTGGTGGCTCTGGGGGGCACGAGGTGGCTCAGAGGTGGCTGCCACCCTCACCTTTGCCAGGCAGCCCGTTGAGGGGGCTCAGCACCGGCCGGTTGCTCTCGTTCAGCCGCCGCACACGGTAGCTCTCATAGTGGACGTTGTGGGTGATGTCCTTCAGGTCCTGCAGGTGTGACCTGCTCAGGGTGGCAAGAGGAGGAAGGGCATCAAGTCACTGTCCACTCTACCCTGCTGTCACATCAGGAATTCCAGCACCCCCTACCTGGTCCCCCACTCACCGGATCAGCAGGTCCCGCAGGAGGGGGAACTCGCAGTGTGCTGGGTTCTCCACTGCAAAGCAAGGCAGAGGGGCAGCAGGTGGGTATTGGGCGGGCAGGAGGGCATGGTGGTGGGCAGATGCCCAGGGAGCACATCCCAACAGCATGGCTCACTGACACATCTCAGCACCCACCCAGGCAGGGACACATCCCTGGGTGCTGCTCCCTGCAGCCCCACGAGCCCCCCACGCCTGGGGAGGGCTGGAGGTGCAAAGGGCTCTGCTCACCTTCGATGATGCCCCACTTGGTCTTGCGGCCCAGCACCCGCTTGCCATTCACCTGGTGCTCCTGGTCCGCCCCCACCACGGCAAAGGGGATCTTCTCCTGCCAGTGCAGAGTGCTGTGCTCACCCCGGGTGCTCTGGGCTGCCCCAGAGGGTCTCTCGCCCACACTTCTCCCCAGGGTTGGCACCCCCAATCCCAGCATCCTGGCACTCACCCGAATCCTGTCATTCAGTGCCCTGTCTTCAGGGTCCTGGTCAAAGTCCTCCTGTGGGTACACGCTGATGGCGTGGGTCTTCAGGTCCTCCTGGATCTGTGGGATACAGGACTTGAGCTGGGCTGGGGATACAGGGGGCACCCCCAGGAGTGCCCCAGGACCTGTCCTCACCCGCTGCTTGAACTCTGCCCGTTCCTCCAGGGTGAGCGTGTCGGCTTTGGCGATCACTGGCACCACGTTGACAATCTTGCTGAGCCGCCGCATGAACTCCAGATCCAGTGGGCGCAGCCTGCCAAGGACCACCACCATCACCCTCAGGTGACCCCACCACTGTCACCGTGGGGTGACCCCGCCACCATCACCCTGAGGTGGAACCACCACCATTGCCCTGGGGTGACCCCACCGTCATCACCCCAGGGTGACACAACCATCCCAGCATGACCTCACCACCATTACCTCAGAGTGACCCCATCACCGTCACCCTGGGGTGACCCCATCACCCCATGGGTGCCACAAGTGAGGACTCACCAGTGACCTGTGGGGGGGACGAAGTAGACACATCCATGGACCCGAGTGTCTGGGATCTTCCTCTTACGGGTGATGAGGATCTCCTCCCGTAGGTACCTCTCGTACTGCTCGTTGATGTACTTGATGATGGGGTCCCAGCTGAGGACAAGTTGGGTGACAGCATCTGAGCTCAACCTCCACCCCAAACTGTCATGCACCGAGCTGGGCTGCTGCACCCCACTGTGTCTTACCAGTTCTCATTGTTGATCTGGTCTCCAAACCCCGGCGTGTCCGTCACTGTCAGCTTCATCTTCACCCCCTTCTCTTCGATTACTGTGGGGTAGAGAGGGTCAGTGGGGATGAAGCATTTGGGAGAAGGAGGGGACTGGGGGAGGGGGGTCAGAGGCTGCCCTCAGACCTCCCCCTGGTCCTCTGTTTCTCCCAGGTGTTGGTGGGACAGGATCCCATGGTGATAACCTTACCATGGGTAATAGACTGGAGCTGCACTGTCTTGGGAATACGTTCCTCCTGCCCAGGCTGCGAGGATTTGCGGCTCACCTTGGACTTGAAGAGGGTGTTCACCATCGTCGACTTCCCCAGCCCGCTCTGCCCTGAGGGGACACCGGCAGCTCTGGTTTGTCCCCCAGGGTGGTAACACCTCGGTATCCATTAGAGAGTATTCCAGAGGTTGGACTAGTTCAATTTACCTCCCAAATAAATTTATTCCCCAAGACCATAATACTTCAGTATCCATTGGGAAGCATCCTGGACGTTGGGATAGCCCATCTTATCCCCCCAAGTAAATTTATTCCTCAAGGCAATAACCCCTTGGTAGACATTTGGGAGCATCCCAGAGGTTGGAATAATCTGGTTTATCTCCCACATAAATTTATTCCCAAGGTACCATTTGGGAGCATCCCAGAGGTTGGGATGAGCTCACCTATCAGCATCACTATGTCATGCTGATATGGAATGTTGGGGTATGGGATGTTACTCCTCTTCAGTTCTTTGCTACTTAAATAATCTAAAATCCCTTCCATTTCCTTAAAATCCCTTAAAAGCATGATTTCCCCTGGCATGGCAGAATCAGAGCCAGGATTCCCACCCCAGCCAGGAGCAAACCCTGCATCCAATGCTCACCCACAACCATGATGTTGAACTCAAAGCCCGTCTTCATGGTTTTGATTTTCATCTGGTCGAGCACGGCTTCAATTCCCACATATCCAAAGAGCTGGCAACCCACCGGGCCAGGCGCCACGGTGACGGGCACCTCCTCCTCCGGCACGGCCGGCGGCTCCATGCTGCACTCCTCGGGTTCCAGGCTGCTCCCTGCACGGGTGGGCAAAGGCAGGTGAGCCCGGAGCCCCTGGTGCCCACCCCTCCGCCGGCACCGTTGCCCGAGCAGCAGCCGCGCCGGCGGGCACACAGCCCCGGCACATTCCTGGCAGCCGGCGAGGCTCAGCCTGGCAACACGAGCACACCACCCCCCGGCACACTGAGGGTGCTGAGGAGGTGCCGGGGGCATCTTCGAGGTGGCTCTGCTGCTGGACCCCTCCCGATGCCACTGGTTGCTCTGCGATGTGCAGCATGGCCATGGCCAGCTTCCTTTGCCCGGCCTATGCCGCCGCCCATGCCAAGGCCACCTCCTGAAGCACCGCTCTGGCCCCGGCACAGCCAGAGGACTCCCGGCATGGGGCAGGAAGAGCCATCCCACACTGTACCCAGGCATCGGTCACTGCTGGGCAAGGGGCACTGGGGGGTGTCGGAGAGCGCAGCACAGGCACCAGCACAACCTGAGCCCCCGGGACACGGGGTTTGTCCGGGGGACCGTGCCCAGAGCATGCCCCAGCCTGGGGGCCGCCGGAGCCCTGCGCCCGCTCCAGCCCTTTGTGCGGCAGCCTGGGGGGCCCCCAATCCCTTTCTTCCTCCTCCTCCTCCTCCTGCTTCCCAGCACGGCCATTGTTCGGGTCCTACCTCGGCGCCGCGATGCCCTCGCTCAGCTCCTCGCTACGGTCGGGGGGGGTCCCCCGGGTGCCATCAGCATCCCCAACCCCAGCAGCGCAGCAGCCCGGCCCCCTTCCCTCCGCCAGCTCCCGGCTGGCACCAAACCGGCTCCGGCTCGGCTGCCGCTCCCACGCATGACCAGCATGGCAATATCCCGCCTCCCGCAGCCCCCTCCCCGACACAGCCAAGCCCCCGTGCCCAGTTTGCCGGCTGACTGCTGAGTGCGGAAGGCACCGACCCCGCTGTGCCCACCCGACTCTGCCCACCTCAGCCTCCAGCCAGGCCAGCGTGGATGCAGACCACCCCCATGGCACAGGGACACCCCTACTCCCTGCCATGGCACCCATCGCCCCCGTGGGTAGTTGCAGTGGCGCTGAAGGGGAGTGGGAGTGTTTGACTGTGGGTACCATCCCCGCTGGCACCCACACACTCCCTGGCACCAGGGACCACCCCAGTAACACCCGTGCCCAGCCCTGGCACAGCAGGGTGGGATGAGGGGTGGTGGCCGTGCCACCCCCCCCACTGCTGCAGTGCCCCACGGCGCCTGCGTCCCCCCACACCACAGCCTCCCCCATATGTGCCAGCCAGCTCTTGGCACCAGCGAGGCCGGAATGGCAGCTTGTGATGGCCCAGGCTGCCAAGTGTCCTGCTGAGGCCATGTCCATGTGCCACACAGCCAGGGGACCAGGGACATGTGGGCAGGGGCCAATCTGAGCCAATCTGAGGTACCAGATGATGGAGCTGAACACACCCATTGCCATGGCAACAGCATCCAGCTGGGGGGGGGCACCCAGCACCCTGTGCCCACTGGGTGGGCACCTTGCCAGGGCGATGGCAGGGTTGGGGACAGCAGTGTCACATGTGCCAGCTGCCCCGTGCCCCCGTGGGTCAGGGTGTTCCTCGGAAGTGGTGAAACAGCCATAGATTTCCTGGTGACAGCAGTGACACCCAGGTGGGGGGGTTGATAGCAGGCAGGGTGCCCACTCTTGTGGGGATCCACCCACCCAGCACTGCCCCTCCTGATGGGGTGCTCCACAGGCAGGCAGGGAGGTGGGATGTCCCCATCAGGAAGGGGACCCTGATAACCACTGGGAGAGATGCTCATCCAGACAGGCCATTGCTCCTGGGGGACACTGGCCCCCCTGCACACCCACCCTGGCCCCACTTCCTGGTCCTTGCCAGCCCTGGAAGTTGCCAGGACAGATCCAGAACCGAGTGATACAGCCACTGGCTGGAGCCATCCCAGATGGCTGGACACTGCAGGCAGGGAGCAGGCAGGATTTAGTGCTTGCACCCCTCAACTCCCCAGGGTGGTCCCCAGAGTGCAGCACCCATGCAGGAGCTCAGCCATCTCCCTGTGCGGTGCCAGTGGCAGCACCAAGGGGACAACCACAGCCAGAGGGCACGTCTGGTGGAGCTGAGGGGTGACACTGGATGCTGCAGCCACAAATGCCTCCCCCACAGAGTCAGAGCCCCCACTGCCCCAGCCCTTGGTGCCAAAAAGCCCCGACGGCGATGGTCAGCAGCTGAGTGGCCACGTGGAAGCTCTTCGGCATCCCCACAGAGCTCTGGGGCAAATGGCTCCTGCAGCCAGACCTGTTCCAGGACTCATCACAAATGCTCTTATTTTCCAGGCAGGGACAAGTAATCCCAGGTCCGTGGTCTCCTCCATGCATTTAATTACTGATGCGGGGTTAATTGGCCAGTTCCCAGGGAAGCTTGTAATAAGGCTCCAAGGGTGGAGGGTGCTGGGAGAGGATGAGCCAGGAGAGGAGCTCCCACTGTGCTGCTCCCACTCCCACTGTTTGCCACCGCATCAAATTGGGCATGGAATGGGGAGAGAGTGGCTTTGGATCCGGTGCAAGGGAGCTGACCCCTCTGGCAGAGGGATGGAGGATTTTGGGGATGCACCCACCACACCAGCCACACCACAGCTCTACCCGCCCAGCCCAACATGACCCAGAAATGCTGGTGCCTGTCCCAGTGCCAAATGCATCCCAAGGGGACAGTGGTGACAATCCCCATGCACAGTCAGACCCAGAGCCAGCCCGGCTGTCTGGCTGGTGCAGGAGGGAGCCATGGGATGGGGGTGGCTGGGGACCGTCACTGAGCAGAAGCAGAAGTGAACCATCGAGCGAAACCCTGCGCCTGCAGCACCGCTGGGGACTGGGGACCAGGGACAGTCACCCAGCCCCGGTGACAGCACCCCCCTGCCCGCACACCGCCCTTCCCGGTGCCACCACACCATCCCTACCTGGGCGAGCCGGCCAGAGCCGGGGTTGTTGCTGCCGAGAGCTGGTCACTGGGGCCAAATGGCTCCTGGGGTGCAAGGCGGAGGACGGCTGTGGCCCACGGCTCCTCCTCCTCTCCTCCTCCTCCTCCTCCTCCTCCTCCTCCTCGCCCCAGGCCCTGCGTGGGCGACCCGGCGTGGAAGTGAAACACAGCGGCCGCCGGCTCACTTGGAGCTTCCTCCCACGGGGTGTGGGACCGACCCAGCATGCCACAACACCCCAAGGCCACCCACGGGTGTCAGCGGCTGGGGGCCGGGGTGGCCTCCCGGGAGAGGAAACAGATCGTTCCCACCTCTTCCTGGCAGAGAAACCACTGTGCCTGAGTGGCATCTGCCAGTCCCCTGCCGGTTCCGGGCCATCTGCAGGGCAGCCGGTGCCCACACGCTGCCCGCTGGCTCGTGTCCCACCCCGTAGCCTGGGCACACCACGCTCGACTGCCTGCCGTCAACACAGCTCCATCCCGAGCACTGCATGTGTCCCCATCACCTTGGATAGGTCCTGAGCACAGTGTTCCGGTGTCACCACAACCCTGGATCAGTCTGGAGCACCACGTCCCCATTTCCCCATCACCCTGACTTGATCTTGAGCACTGTGTCCCTGTCACAGCCCTGAGCACTGTCTCCATCTCATTAACCCAGGTTGGCACTGAGCATTGTGTCCCCATGTCCCTGTCACCCCGCCTCAGGACCAACCACTGTCCCTGTGTGTCCCCATGTCCCTGACTCAGCCCTGAGCACCGTATCCCTGTCCCCATCACCCATCTCAGCCCTGAGCGCTGCCCCCAGTGTCCCTATCACCCTGGCTCAGCCTCAAGCTCTGTTCCCCCGTGTCCTCATGACCCCGACTCGTCCGGAGCCCCGTCCCTCCTCCCGGCCGGGTGCCGCGGGGCAGCCGGGCTGGCTGGGCAGCGCACGGGCATTGCTGGGGGATGATTCACCGCAGCCCGGAGCAGATGTATGGATGCCTTTGCCGCGTTAGTACTTAGGGCCCGGCGACGGCGGCCCCACGACAGCCCAGCGAGACGGGCAAGGAGCCCCAAGCACCCGAACAGGGAGCCCCGGCGGCAGAGGCCGTCTCCCGGCCACCCCGGCGCCCTCCTGGAGAAACCGCCGGGAAGTGGAACACGGGGAATCCCTCACCCCGTGCTTGGGGACGGGCATGGGCTCGGCAGAGCCCACCCCGGCACGGTGGGAGCCGGGGGCACGGCATCGTTCCCCGTGGCACTCGGTGTGCGCCGAGCACACCCCGGCTCACCTTGGCCCCTCGCCACCTCCTGCGCCCCACGGGAAGGGAGGAACAGGATCCGTTCTCGTGCCAAGGCGAGGAGGGAAGATTGGGGAAGAAAGCGCTGGACGCGGGACAAGATCCCGGCGATAGGCGGCACGCGCGGGGCCCGGCGCGATGGGGCACATGTGTCCCGACCTGTCTCCCCGTGCCGGGAAAAACAATTAGCGCCGGGGCGGCGTGGGAAGCTCGCCAGGCACCCCGGGGCCGGGAGTGCTGCCAGCGCTGAGCTCGGCTCCGTGATCTACAGCCCCCCCACATCCAACGCTCTCCATGGCCCCCCGGCACGAGGAGCAGTGAGCTGGCAGGGCTCCTTCTGTCCCCGGCATCACCGTCACTCCACATCCACGCTCTCCCCGGCATCAGCGGTGGGGGTATCTTGGCAACGCTGCGCCCACCAAGGGGTCTTGGTGGGGAGAGGGGACAGAAGAGGAAGCGAGTCCTACCGTGCTCTGGTGTTCCCGCTGCCCCGCTGCCGTCTGCAGCCTTGCTGGGAGCTGCTGCCACCACGCAGGGTCCCCGTGGTCCCACCAGCCCGGTGCTGGGGGGGTTCCCTCTGGCTCCACGGGGCGCTGCCAGTGTCCCCAGTGTCGGCACCAGCACCAGCCCCCCGAGGAAGGCGGGCTGGGAGCTCACTTGCACCGTCTGTGGCTGTGACACCAGCTTGAAGGTGGCGGCTTGGGGAGCTGGCAGCGGGGGCAGCCCCTCGACCCTCCCCGGGGAGAGGGTGGCAGGGGCCGGGGCTGTCTCCCCCTGGCCCCAGCAGAGTGGTGGGTGCCGGCGGGACGGGATGGGGCTGGCACTGAGGGTGACCCTCAGCTGCGGCCGGGACAGCATGCGGGGGGCCACATCCCACCCCCCCGGCCCCTCAGGGACTGTGGGCAGCCCTGGTGCTGCCTCTGTGCCATTGTATGGGGCCAGGGAGGAGGAGGAGGAGGAGGAGGAGGAGGAGGAAGGCTGGTGGGTGCGAGGCTGGGGTGCAGGGCTCTGGGTGCCCCATGGCGAGGGGTCTGGCACGGGGGTCCCTGGCTCCTCGGCGATGTGCAGGTCCAGCGCTGGCAGTGAGCCATGGCTGGTGGCAGCCCCACACAGAGGGTGATCCAGCACCCCTGGGAAAACGCTTCCATGGGATGCGACCTTCTTCAGGCCAGGGCTGGTGGCTGGGGGGGTGCCTGGTGGCAGGAGGGGCCTGGTGGGTGCAGGGCTCTCCAGGCTGGAGGATGAGCTGCGCAGGCTCTCGCCATCGCTTCCTGGCCCCGTGGCAGAGGCCTGGCGGGTCTGGAAGGAGGCGGTGCGGGCGATGCCGGTGCCGGCAGTGCTGTTGGCTCGGCCAGTGGCATGGCTGGCACTGAGCCGGGTCCGCAGCACGGGGCTGGGCGCTGGGCTGGGGCCGGCGGCGGTGCCCGAGCAGGAGGGGTGGCTGGGCTGCAGCGACCGCTGGTTCTCGCCGGTGCCCGAGGACAGCGGCAACACCAGTGGGGAGCCGGGCGCCTCATCCCCATCCTCTGCCTCAAATGACTTCTTGAGTGCTGTGGGCAGAGAGATGATGGCATGAGAGTGGTACTTGATGGCACCCACTAATCTCTGCCCCGTCCCCAGCCCCATGTAAGTCCCTCCAGCACCCGCAGGTGCCCCTCACTTGTGAGCTGGTCCCACCCAGGACCCCACCCTCAGTCAGCTCCCTCCCAGCCCTGCTGCATTGTCCCAGGTTTTATCATTGTTCCCAGGTTTATCTCGCCCGGGTGGCTGCGCCTCCGGCTGCCCTCACACACACTGCCCGCTTTATTCCCCCTGTAAGGGATCTGGCCGAGTAACCAGATCCCCGCCCGACCCTCTCCCCCTGCATCCATCCAACAGTCGGGATGGGAAGGATTCCTGCCCTTTACAGGGCGTTAACCCTGAAGCCTGCTGATGTCAGGCGGGCAGAGCTATCATCACACAGCTCTGCCTCCCATGCGGCTTCACAGCAGCCATGAGCCCACGGCACGGCCCTGGGGTGCGAACGTGCCCCCCACGCGGATCCTCCAACCTCAACGTGGGTGTCACAGGGCCTGGCTCCAGTGCAAAGCCTCAGAGGTGGGGACCCTCTCTCCCCAGGTCCGACCCCCGTGAAGACCCCACTGTGCAGCTGCCCCCTCCCTCCAGCCCCGGCACGGGGCCCCCCGGAGCCGCGCTCCTGCCGGCGCTGCCAGAGCAGCACAGTGCGGTGCCGGCAGCCGGTCCCGTGGCCCCGGGGGGAGCGCGGGGGGCCCAGGCCCCCCCCAGCCTTCCTCTCCCCCTCTGCCAAGCGGCGGGTGGCTGCCTCCCTCCAGGAAGGGTTGGGGGGCCCGCACTGCACCCCTGCATCCCCCTCTGGCACTGGCACGTGTGCCAACCTGCCCCAGCACAGCACCCGCTGGCACCGGGCCGCCCTCGCCCTCCTCTTCCTCGGCCCCACGGTTTGGCCACGGTGTGGGGGGCAGCGGGGCTGTGGGGGTCCCATCCCCTCCCCAGCTCCCCCCGTGCCCGGGGCAGGGCAGGGGTCAGAGGCCGGGCTGTGGGCGCTGCTAATCACAGCTCTCCCCAGGGCAGGTATTTCGTGGCCAGTCCTGCCCGGCCCCACCGGCCGGGCTGCTGGGGCCACGGGGTCATAGGGCCGGCGACCCCCTCCCCAATCCATCTCTCTGCTTTGGCACTGCCTGGGGCACCCCAAATGCCTCCTTTCATCCCAAACATGCCCCTGGCCCCTGACCCATCCTCACCCAGATCCCAGATGGTGTCCCTGACAGGCAGAGAAGAGGGGGAGCAGTGGGGGGGATGCAGGACAAGGTGGGGGGGTGGGAGGTGGTGGGAGGTGGCAGGGGGGTCGAAGGGTGGCAGGGGGTGTGCAGGGTGGCAGGGAGAGAAAGCAGGGTAGCAGGGGGCTCTGGGGGATGTTGGGAGGGGAAGAGGAGGTGGCAGAAGATTTAGGGGTTTAGCAGGGGTCTTTGAGGGATGGCAGGGAGTTTGGGGGAGATGACAGGGAATTTTGGGGTGCTGGCAGGGATTGAGGGGGTGTCAGCCGGCAGTGGTGGGGTTAAGATGCTCGGGGTAGGTGCACACATTCCTCCCCGGCGAGGGCAGCAGCAGCCCCGGGGTCGGGTTTCGCCGCCCGCCCCCGGCCCGGCCCCCCCGCAGCCCCCGGCCCGCGGGTGGGAGCGCGCACACACGGGGAGCGCGCACCCGCACCCACGCGGACGCGGGGGGGTCCACACACACCTCCCCCACTCTCCCTGCAGCGCTTGGTAGCCTCCCCCTTACCCACCCCACGGTCGCAGCCCCCGAGAGCACCCACGCACCCACCACACGCAGCCCCCGGGCGGGGGGAGAGGAGAACAACCCCCCCGACGTCTGTGGGAGATCCCGTCTCTCCACGATGCTCAGCACCCACAAGACGCCCAGCTCAGCACCACCCCCCGATACTCAGCCCCCAAGGAGGGCGCTCAGCCCCCCACGATGCCCAGTCTGGGGGGACCTCTCGTTTCCCGGCGATGCGGAGCCCCCGGCAGGTATTACCCTCCCCCTCCACATTCAGCTCCCGGGGGGAAGCGCAGCCCCCGCCATGCTCAGCCCCCCCAGACCCTCAGCCCAGCAGCATCTCCCCCGGAGCGATACCCAGCGCACGCTGCTCACCCCCGGGGGCACTGCGGCCCCCCCGAAACTCCCAGCCAGCAGCATCCTCCCCACAACCAGCCTCCGCGCGGGGGGGCGCAGCCCCCCACGATGCTCAGCCCTCGGGGGAGCACCACAGCCCCCCAAGACGCCCATCCAGCAGCATCCTCCCCTCCGGGGGGGCATCCCCCCTTCCTCCCATGACCCCCAGCCCCGAGGGGGGGTCCCCCGCGCGCTCTCGCAACCCCGGCCGCACCTTCGAAGTCGGAAAGGATCCCGTCCAGGTGGTCCTTGACGGAGAGCCGGGCCATGGCGGGGCGGGGGGGGCCGGGGGCTGCCGCCCACCCGGGACACCCGCATTGGGTGGGGGCAGCGCCGGGGGAGCGGAGCGGAGCCCACCGAGCCCCGGGACGGGACGGGCCGGCGCCGGCTGCCCTGGGCGGGAGGGGAAGGAGGAGGGGACCGGCCGGGGGAGGGGAGGGGAGGGGAAGAGAAAGGGAGGGGGGAGGTCCCGCCTGCGCCCCCGCCCCGGCCCGAGACCCCCCCGCCTCGCCCAGCCCGGCTCCCGGAGCTCCGGCGGCCCTGCCGCCCCCACCCCCATCCCGGGGCACTGGGATGCTGCAGCCCCAGGCTGGGGGTCCCCGGGAAGGCTGGGGGTCCCAGGCAGGGAGGCTGTAACGGGGGGCTGGCCAGGCTAGGGAAGTTCCAGGCAGTTGGGGTGGAGGTTCTGGGCAGGCTGGGGCAGGGAGGTCCCAGGCAGGCTGTGGATCCCGGGGGGCTGTGCTCCACAAGTTCTGCTCCCCCAGGAATTTCCGTCCTGGAGCAAGAGGAGGAAGATGGGTTGGAGCAGGCAGAGCTGCCTGTCAC
This sequence comes from Chiroxiphia lanceolata, assembly GCF_009829145.1. Lineage (NCBI taxonomy): Eukaryota > Metazoa > Chordata > Aves > Passeriformes > Pipridae > Chiroxiphia > Chiroxiphia lanceolata. The sequence continues at coordinate 1,708,304 of NC_045652.1, forward strand.
TGCCTCCCGGCTGGGCGTGGGGGGGTCTGTTGGAGTGTCACCAGCCTCTGGTGTGATGCTGTACCTTCCAGGGGTTGTGTCCTATGCTGGAACTCCTGGAGCATCCTGAGGACCAGCTGCAGGGGACCCCACTCCTGCCCACACGGTGACTCAGGCAGCACCTCGGGGTGAGAGGCTGCCCTGGGGCTGCCCCCCTTAGCCCAGGGTGGGGGGCATCATCCCTCCCAGCCCGGCTGCCAAGGGTCAACTCTGTCCCAGCCCCACCCCGGGAGGGGATCGGCAGCAGATGTGGAAGAGGAAGGAGCTAGAAATCCCTTCTCCAAACAGGGTCCTGCAGCAAAGCTCTGCCCTCCCCACCCTGCAGGGAACACCCGGCAGTCGGAGCACATGGAGCACATTCCTGTGCTGGACGGGGCAGGGGGCACAGCCAGGACATGGCCATGGGGTCCTGCCAGATCCTGCTGTAGAGACACAGAACACGACCAGGGAACGTGGGACAGGGCTGTAGTGGCCTTGGTCATGTCCAGGCTTTGGGAGCATTTGAAGGTGCTCTCAGAATCACAGGATCATTTAGGTTGGAAAAGTCCCTGAGATCATCATATCCAACCATCCCCCAGCACTGCCAAGGCCATCACTAACCCATGTGCCCCGGTGCCACATCCACACGGCTTTTAAATCCCTCCAGGGATGGAGACTCCACCTCTGCCCTGGGCAGCTGTGCCAGGGCCTGACCACCATTTCTGTGAAGAAATTTTCCCGATATCCAATTTAAATCTCCCCTGGCACAATTTGAGGCCGTTTCCTCTCATCCTGTCCCTTGTTCCCTGGGAGCAGAGCCTGACCTCCCTCCAGCTCCCCCCTCCTGTCAGGGGGTTGCAGAGCCAGAAGGTCCCTCCTGAGCCTCCTTTTCTTCAGGCTGAGCTCCCCCAGTTCCCTCAGCTGCTCCTGGTGCTCCAGCTCTGTTCCCTTCCCTGGACACGCTCCAGCCCCTCCATGGCTTTCTTGTTGTGAGGGGCCCAGAACTGCCCCAGCACTGGGGGTGTGTTGGAGCGCTGAGCCCACTGAGCTGGGTGGAAGGGTTGGAGTGTGGCAGGAGCTGGGCTGGAACCAGCTCTGGAGCTGTTCTGAAGGATGCAGAGACCTTTGAGCCTTAGGACTTTTCTGGAGCAGTTTTGAAGAGGTTGGAGAGGTTTCAAGCTGTTCAAACCCTTTTTCAGAGGAGGCAAAGAAGAGCTGGAACACTTTGGAGCAGCTATGAGTATTTTTTGATGAGTTTTGAGCAGCTTTGGAGCTGTTTCAGTGTTGCTTGTGCCCCTCTGGTGTTGTTCAGAGGGGCTTTAGGGTGGTTTCAAACTGAGAACTTTAGAGATGTTACTGAAAAGTTTTAATGCTGTTGAGAGGTGCATGGAGAAGGCCTGGAGGGGCTTCAGGGGCCTTTCGGGGGGTGTTGGAGCACTCGAAGTGTTTCACAACCACACAGAGGAGGCGTGGAGTGCTTCAGAGCTGCCACCAGACCTTTTCTGTGATCCATTTTGAGCTATTTCAAGGAGTTTTAGAAGAGTTTAGAGGACTTCAAGTGCTACTTCGGTGCAGTTTGGGGCCTTTTAGGACTGGTTTGAGGAGCATGAGAGCTATTTGAGCAATTCAAGTGGTTCAGTGCTGCCCAGAGCTCTGTCCTTCCACAGCACAGATACTACCAGAGCTATTTAATTATCCCATTTCTAGAGCACCTTCAAGTTGTTGGAGGTTGAGATTTCAGAGGAATTTTTTTTGATGTTTTAGAGTTATTTAGGGAAATCTTTGGTGCACACTAGAGCTCCTTGGAGGGTGTAGAGCAGTTTAAAGTGGTACAGAGGTTCTTTAGAGATGCTCAGAAGTGCTTTAGAGGTGCTCAGGGATGTTTTAGAGCAGCTCAGGGGTATTTTAAAGCAGCTCAGGGACACTTCAAAGCACCTCTGGGGTGTTTTACAGCTGCTCTGGGATGTTTTGGAGCAACTCAAGGGACATTTTAGAGCATCTCAGGACATGTTTTAGGGCAGCTCCAGGATGTTTAAAAGGCAGCTCTGGGATGTTCTGGAGCAGCTCTGGGTTGATTTAGGGCAGCTCAGGGATGTTTTGTAGCCCTGGTGCTGCTCAGAGCAGTGTGGAGCAGTTTGAAACAGTTTGGGGGGTTTCAGAGCACTCAGGGTGTGTCAGAGCCAGTCCCCAGCACAGAGGCCCTTGGAGCTCTTTGCAGCAGCTCCAGGGCTGCTCGGAGGAGTTGAGAGGAACAGGCTGGAGCTATCCGGAGGCACGGCAGGAGCCGAGAGGGAATTTTGCACGTTCAGGCCCTTTAGGGGTGGCTTATAGGGGCGGGGAGGGGGTGGGGGGGAGGCTTAAAGGGGTGTGGAGCAGCTTAACAGGGTGGGAGAGAGTGTTTAAGGGATTTTTGGAGCAGTTCAGAACAGTTGAGTGCTCTGAGGGGTTTTTCCCGGTGTAGAAGGGAAAGCTCTGTGTTCCTGCCTGGAGCAGCCCCCAGGTGTGTCCCTGTCTCAGCCTGCCCAATCCCTGGGCAGCAGGATCAGCTCCACAAGTCCCTCATCCCATGTGGACCCTCCAGGAAGGTGAAGGGAGAATGCCCCCATTCCCATGCACAGCTGGGCTGGGGGAAGATTTTGGCTCCCTCTGATCTTGACCCCTCCAGAGCCAGCCAGGCCCAGCCTTCCCCATCCTCACCCTCCCAAAATCAGGGCACACGTAGTGCAGGAGCATTTCCACTCCATCCACCCCCACTGGAGATCCAGCACTTGGACACTCAGGATGCTTCAATCTACCCCACCCCTGCGTAAAAAAAGTCTCTGGGCAGGAATAGTAACAGCTTTTAATCCGACAAGAATTGATACATCATTTAAGACAATACTGTTTTTGCCTCTTTTTTGGGGGGATTTCCTTCACATACCGATGGGGAAAGAGGAACATTTTTGGGATGTACAGTTTTTGTTTCGTTTTGTTTTTTTTTTTTTTTCTCTCCATAGGGCTTTTAAAGCATGGTGAATGTGCAAGTCAGTGCTTATTGTTTGCTTAAAACTTTTTCCTGGTGCTTATTTACAGTTACAGTACCTCTGTGAGAGCGACAGGAAAAAAATCACAATTGTTTGAGACCTGGGGATCCAGGATCCCAAGTCAAGAAAGGCAGATCTCCGATATTTATATATTTATACATATATATATATATATATATATGCTTTTGTGTATACACAGATACATTTCTCTCCTCTTTTAAAGTATTAAAAAAATGGATCAACCTTCATTCTATAAAAATACCTACTCTACAAGATAGAAAAATTTTCCCTCTCCAAGTATACACTGATTTACACCCAAAGCTTCTCTGGAAATGTACATTACGTGGCTTCTTCCCGTGGACTCGGGGCAGGGAGGGAGGGAGTGGGTGCCTGGGAGTCCCAGGGGTGCAGGAGCTGCCCCGGGGTTCAGGGCTCACCCCGGCCCCACTGCACCTCTCCCGAGGCCGTGGGGCTGAGCACCCCGAGGTGCCGTGGCCGTGGCTCGCCGGTTCCTCCGGGGTAAGGCTGTGGCAGCGGCCACGTCCCCCGGGCAGGGTCACCCCGAGAGGGCTCTGCCAGCCAGGAGGTGCTGAAAGGGGTTTGGCGAGGAGCAGGAACCCCCTCCCCTGGGATCGCTGTGGCTTCTGCTTCCAGGCCACTCTGGCATTCCTAAAACCTGACAGGCAGGAAAAAGAACCGCTGGATGAAGCCGGATCCCTGGGATTCCGCTGGCTGTCTCCTCCCAGGAGCTGGAGAGGAGCGGGGTGGTTCAGTGGCTGCTCCGGGGTCACGCTGCGCCACGGCCGCTTGTGCCAGCAAGCCCAGAGCTGTCTGGTGTAAACATGGCTTTTGTTTCCCAGGGAGCTGCTGTGGTGTTCTCTGTCTCCTCTCCCCAGTGGCACTGAGATTCCAGCCCAGGCTGATGCCAGGGATGAGGAATGAGCGCGGCTGTTCCGTCCCCTGCCCCAGCCCAGGGAAACAGCAGGGAAAGGCGGCCTGAGCGAGCTCCCCTCCAGGACTGCAGCTATGACCAGCAGAGCCCTGCTCCGGGTGGGAATGGCACAGCCACTGTCCCCAGGCCAGGGACTCTGAGAAGCGATGTGGGGAGCTCGGGCCTCTCCATAGATCCCAAAGTGCTGCATGTCCCCATAAGGACAAGGGGAGGTGGCCAGGTCCAGCCTCCAGTGTGGGGTGAAGAGCTGCAGCCTTCCCCAGGTGCCTGTGGGATGGACAGACAGCGCCTGTGTGTCTGTCTCCAGCTGGGGACGAGTGGCTGCTCCCCCCGGAGCCACTCCAGCTCCACGGGCACCCACGGACCCCGCGGCAGAAGGGTCAGGACTGGGGAGCAGGGATTGGAGCCGGGAGTCCAAGCCCTCCCGACGGGACTGAGCCACAGACAGCAAAAATAAATAAGGAGGCAGGTGACAAAGTGCACTCACACCCTGTCCCCAGAGCGGCCGCTCCCAGGGCTGCTCCTGCCAGCGGTGAGGGCTCTGCATGCACCCCGGCCCAGCAGGAGCAGCAGGGCAAGGATGGGCTGCGCCAGCCAGATGAGGACATTTGCATTAAGTTAATTAAAAATAAAACAGAACAAACCCAAACCCCAACCCTCTGCAAGTCTGGGATACACTTCCCTCGTTCCCAGCTCTGCCCCAGCGAGTGAGTGTGTCAGGGACACTTTGGCACAGTAGGACAGGGCAGCGAGGGAAAGTCAGCGCTGCCGCTCCCGTCTCCATCCCGTCATCCCGCAGTTCAGAGAACCCCTCTCCTCACACCCTACACGTGGCAAGCTCCTGCTCGTGCCCCGCGTGCCAGAGGGTCCGACGCCTGGCAGGACAGTTCCCAGCGCCACAGGTGCTTCCTCCAGGTGTGCGTTGCCTGTGTTCCTTCTCCAGGTTCCCTTTCAGCCCTCCAAAAACCAGAAGGGCTTCAAAATAACGGAGTCAGACAACAAAGCCTGGCTGCTGGTTTTCCTTTTCCCTGGTCCGTGGCTCATTCACCCCCCGACCTGTTGCTTCCTTGTGCCTTCATCAAGAGCAAAGACATTTGGAGTCCCTCTTCATCCTCTCAGAGCACCAAACCCACATGACGAGCGTGCAGCTGGCGGCTGGTGGCCGCCCTTACTTGACTTCCAGGATGGAGGGGTTTGTCTCCATGATGGCCACGATGATCCTGTCGATGTAATCCTGCAGGCGGAAGTTGATCTCCTCTTGCTTTTGGATTGCTTCCATGAGCTGCAAAGGAGGGAGAAAGGGAGGGAGAGGTCACTGCCTGACACTGCCCAGGGCTTCCCATGGCTCTGTGCACCCATGGATGTTTCCCCTGTTCTTCACTGTGGCCTGGGATATTCCTGACCATTAAGGGCATAGGAAAAACTGGTTCTGCTTGCTCTTGTCCTTCCTCTCAGCCAGTCAGGAGCCTGAACAAAGCAGAGAGCATCACAACTCCACTGGACCCCCAAAATATCCCGGTGTGTTTCCCCACTTCTTGGAGTCTCATAAGCAGGGCCACCAGAGTCTGGGGTACAGGGAGGACACATCCAGAGAAGTTGGGATCTCCAGGGTGGATGTCCTGGCTCCTGGGGGATTTAAGACAGCTCCAGACAGACAGACACACCCTGTGGTGGCTGGTCTGTCCTGGGAATGGGAAGGCTGTCATGAGGCAGGCAAGGCAGAGCTGCCAGTATCAGCAAATTGGCAGGGAGTAGGTTCCCTGTTCCCAGGAAGGAGGGCTGGGAGGCAGGTTAAGTCCTGCAAGTTCTGCAAAGAGTTGTGTGGGGACTTCTTTGTTCTTGCCATCTTTCAGGTGAGCTTTGGGAGTGAGCTAGACTACAGACAGGGCACATCAGCTCCTCCCAGGCCCTCTCAGGCTGAAGGCACAGGGAATGCCCCAGCCAGCCCGGGAAGGTACAGTGTGAGGGCAGCAGCACCTCATGGCACATACCTCATCTCTGGAGACAGAGCTGATCTCTGCTGCCAGGGATTCCGAGAAGGAGGCTGAGAAGAGGTTCTTGGCTCCCTGGATGCTCAGGTTAATGATCTGCCCATTCAGTTCATCATTCTGCTCCTTCAGGTTCCTGTTATCCTGTTCACAGAGACAAACCAGATGCTGAAGCACCCTCAGAGCTCATCCAGCCTGGGAAGGGAGGAGTTTCCATCCTAACACAGCTCACACAACACTGCAAACAGCACAGGGCCTCCTGACTCCACTTCAGCAGAGCCTGGAGAACCTCTGGAATCATGAGATGGGAAGATTCAGGGGGCACAGCAGAGGGAAGGGCTCCTGAGTGTACATGCTGTCCCTCAGAAGAAGGAGCCAAACTCCCTGTCCCAGGAGAGAAGAGCAAGAAAGCAGTGGGCTCTTGGATCCACTCCATCTAAGGGAGCCCCCAGATCCTGCTGACCCCTCCTTGGTGCCAGGAAATCACTTCCCTCCCTGCCCAGCCTTCCCCACCTGCTTGAGCTGCTTGATCTCTTGCTCCAGCTCTGTCTCTCGTGTCCTGCTGTTGTACTCCTGCAGCCCCAGGCTGCTGCTCCGGCCTCGCCGCTGCTCTGCCTCCAGCTTGAAGAGCTGCAGGTGCTCGAGCTGCTTCCTGAGGTCCTCAATGAGCTGCAGAGCAAGGGAAGGGGACAAATGAGTGCCACAGCCCCTGAAAACCCGGCAGCACCCTCTGGTCATGGCTGGTGTGACAGACGGGCTGTCCCTGGCTGGGAACAGCCCCATCTGTGGCTGCAGCAGGGTCGTCGTAAAGAGCGGTGGCTGCCCCATCCCTGGAAGTGCCCAAGGCCAGGTTGGACAGGACTTGGAGCAACCTGGGCTAGTGGAAGGTGTCCCTGCCCATGGCAGGGCTGAGCTTTAAGGATGAGCTTTAAGGTCCCTTCCAACCCAAACCATTCCATGATTCTATGATTAAGTCCCTTTCTGGGGGACACATGGTGGCCCCTTCTTCCCTGAAGCCTCCAGCAAGAAGGAGATGGGGAGCTATTTAAATACATGAGCTCAGCCCTGTAATGACCCTGATGGAGCCCCAGAGATGCTGGTTTGGGGTGTGCAGCAGCACAGACCTCCCAGCAATGTGGGCATCTCCTCAGACATCTCCCTCCTGCCCCAGCATTGAGTCCCCAGCTCACCACAGTGCTCTCAGTGTCACCACAGTGACAGTAATTTCCACTTTGAGGCCCAAAGCTCCTTTCCTGCCACCAAACCCTGCTTGAGCCTCCAGCTGGAATTACCAGTACTACCCTACTACAGATGATGGAAGGACTGGAGGGATGTGATCCTGTTCCCAGGCACTCAGGAGCTGGCAGCTCTCACCCAAGCAGCCCCACACCCCTCTCCTCCTGCCTGCTGGCTCCATGTGCCATTGTCACTGTCCTTGTGCCACCACTCCTTCCAGGCAGGAAAGCAAGGGGCCATGGTGGCACAGCCCCCTTTTGCAGATATGGTATTAAAATTCGGATGAATTTTAACAAAATTCAGGCAAAAGTGACCAATGTGATGCAGTTCAGCTGCTGAACGACCTTCTTCTGCCCAGGCAGCACCAAGGGCTCCCATTATACCTGTTCTGGAGAGGCTGCCAAGGCCAACTTTCCCACACAGCCCTAATTTGGGTGACTAGCAGGGCAGGGCTGTGGCAGGCACAGATTCTACTCACCTCCTGCGTCGACTCCTTCTCCTTCTGGAACTGGTGCCTCTCCTGACTCAGCTTGTCCCCCATCTTCCTCTTTTTCTCCTGCTCCTCAGTGAGCTGCACAGTGAGGTCTTCAATCTCATCCAGCAGCTTCTGCTTCTCCTGTAATGACACAAAAGGCACCAGTGACAGGGTTTGGCTCCGCTCGGCGCTGCCAGGGCTCTTCCCACTCACTCAGGAGCGCAGCACACGCTGAGCTCTGCAGGGAAGGATCCTCTCCTGATGGACAAGGATGCTCTGCCTGCTGGGATTGCATTTGCTGAGGGCTCTGGAGCCTGAGAGCTTCGGCAGCCACACACCAAAATAGCACTGAGAGAGGCAGTGTGAGATGAGTCCAGAACAAATCCACAGGAATATCCACACTTGTGCCATTTTCTGGGAAGTGTGATGCTGGCATGGGACAGGCTGGGAGGGACTGGGGCCAGCACAGGGGCTCCAGGCCAAGGGGAGACATTAAACCATAAGGCTCCTTCAGTTTGCATTTCTGAAAAGCCACAGACCCGAGATCTTTGCCTCCCCTTGCTCATTCTCGGTTTCAGATATGAAAGGTTTTAACTGGGGGCTGATCCAAGAAGGAACAGGACCAGTTCAAGCCAGGATGTAAAACACACAGCCAGCTCTGTCCCCTTCTTATTGTCAAAGCCTTGGCTGAAGGTTTGGGATGCAGGTAAAGATGCCAACAGCCCTGTACAGCAGCACCTTCTGCCTGTGACCAGCTCACTGCCCCCTCCCTGGGCTCCTGGTTTCCAGCCTCATGGGAAAGGTTTTGGCTTTCAGAAATCCAAAAATACCCCAAGACCCCACCCAGTGCTGGCGATAGATGGCCCATGGCACGAAGGGGTGAGGAGCAGCTCTGTGGGGCAGCTCCAGCTGCTGGGTCTGGGGTGTCCTGGTCCATGGAGCAGAGCATCAAAGGCAACACATCAGCAGGAAAAGGAACACTGACAACAAAATCCTGATTTGGGGCACTGGACAAGCAGCTGCTCATGAGCTGGGCTTCTCCTTGGCAGAAAGGGGCAGCAATTGCACCTCTTGCTTCTCCTTAATCCCAGTAACTGTGGAGAAGAGCAGCTCTGCAGGGAGATTATGGATCAAAACCAACTTCCCATGGCTGAAAGAAAACCAAGGCAAGGAATTTGTCCTCAGAGCCACAGAATTTTCCTGCCCCCAGCCTCAACTGTGCTCACAAGGTCCTGGTAGATGAAGACCACTTCATGGTGGCCAGGTCAGGAGGGATGGAGCTGCAGCACTCTCCCGTGGGATTAAACATGATAAAATGCTCCAGACCCTTCAACTGGGCAGGGAAGTTTGATTTCAATTTTAACCTTAATTCTGCCACAAGCTTGGCAGAAACAAAATGTAGTCTCTGTACAGACTGTCACATCCACAGCCCACGTTATCTCCAAAAATGAGGATCTTGTCCATCCGTGGACTGTGATGCCTCAGGAAGCCTCCCATCCCAGTCCCACCAGCACCTGCATGGCTTTGGATCCTGAGCAGGGTGGGAGGGAGGAAAGTCTGGGAGATGTCACAGATCTTTGAAGGCTCAACTTGCAAAGCCCAGGATATGGAGATGAAGCATCTGCTCCTCCTCCTCCCCTGCAGTGGACTGGAGCCACAGGAAAGGGGACAGGGATGGGGACAAGCTTCCACAAGAGGGCATGAGTCCCCTCAGGAGCAGCCACTGACACAGAGAGATTAATTAGGGGTTTTATTCCCAGCTTCCAAGCTAAACAGTGGGAGCCTGCACAGACAGTGGTCTGGGATAGTGCTGGTCCAGAGCGGGGTCTGCAGGGACTGGAAGCAGCTGGTTTGTTTGTTACACCAGATGGATCTCACGGTCATGGAAATGAGAATTTCATCCCAAACCCAGATCCCCAGCCCGTCCTGGGCACCCCCTGGGCCTCACCTCCTCCAGCCTCTCGATGTTGGCTCTCAGACAGGGCACGCAGGACCTCAGCTCACTGTTCTCATCATCCAGCTGCTGCAGCCTGCCATGGGAACCAGCTGTGAGACACCCACCCAGCATCCCACGGGGGGGAGACACAGGGAAAACACCACCAGGAATATTGAACCAGGATCTGTTCAAAGCAAACCCTGAGAATTCCATTATTTCTGCTCTAAGGGGAAAGAGAGGGACACTCATGTGATCCTGACAAGCCTGTTGGCCAATGTCATGCCCTTCTCTATCAGGTCCAATGCTATTCCTTGTCCCAAGGGCTTTATCAGTGCCTGGACAAGCCTCAGCACCAGAGATATCAGGGTTGAGAGAGGGCTTTGGGTTCACAGTCCCAGGAAAAGGAACATCCATGTAATGGTGACTGGCTAAAAAACTCCACTGTCTTCATCTTTCATTGACTGCAGGGGCTGAACAGCAAAACATTCTGGAAAAGCTGAAAAAAAAACCTGTTAAATAACTGAAACCTCTCTGACATCACTATTTCCTTTGGAATCCAACAGGCAGCATGAAGCACCCTGGCTGGGACACTCTGTCTGTTGGGACAATTCTTTCCCTGCTTGTTTCTATCAAGGTGTAAAATATCTGGGCATCAAATGTACCTCCAGGAGTCATTTATGGGAACAAGCACTAATAACCCCCCTCCTCACATGCTGTGGGCAGGTACATGGATAGAGGACAAGAGCTAAATTTAAACTGCGGCAGGGAAATTCAAATAAAGAATCCACGATGAGGTCCATGGAGGAGCTTGATTTTGGAACAAAGGTAAAAATAGACAAAATTCAGGGTTTGTAATGACTTCAGTTACACCTTGAACCAACCTAAACTCACAGTCCACCTCACCTTGTCCCCCCAAAGGCCTGTACACAGATTCCAGTGTGTACCTGGGGGTCCAGGGGACCTGCCCCCACCCAGCCCTGCCCAGCCCCACCTGGCCTGCAGGTTCTCGATCTCGATGCTCTTCTCCCTCTCCATTTTGCTGAGCAGCTCCCTCTGCTTCTTGATCTCCTCCAGGAGGGTCTGGTCAGCCCTCAGCTCCTGCTCCTTCAGCTGTTCCTCAAGAGCATTTGCTCTGCAGAAAGGAGAAAGAGAGGATTAAGCATTCCTTAGGCCCACTGCCATCCGAAGGGAGGGACCAGGCTCTTTTCCCAGCCCTTTCCCACCCCACAGATGAGCTGGGAGAAGCAGATTCTGAAGTACAGCAAGATTTCAGGGAAAATACACCGATCACCATCTCCAACAGCTTCACTCCCTCCCAGCAGATGCAGTGGGACAGTCCAGGAAACCCCCAACGACCCAAATGCTGAGCAAAACAGGCAAAGAAAATGAAACAAGGCAGGTTGTCTGCTGGTGTGTCTCTGACTAGTTTTTTAAGTCCCCAGGCTGCATCAGAATCCTTTAAAGGGGGAAGTGAGGGAGGAAGCACAGTAATCATTCTGTAACCCACAACCTGTGGGTCACCCTGAGCAAGCTATTCAATCAGAATCTCATGGAGTCATTGAGGTCGGAAAAGAGCTTTCAGATCATCTAATCCACAAATAAGACCCAAGGTTGTGGTTCCACCTGTAGTGGCCATGGCAGAGAAATCCTCCTTCAGCTGTTTCTACCATGAAGTGATCTCATCACCCAGGTAAGAGATGACAACAGCCCCAACCCTCCTTCTTCTCACTCTTTCATGTCTCCAACAAAAAATACAGGTTCTGCAGGTCACCATTCCCTGTGTGCCACCAGAACTGCAATAACACAATCCCAGAGCAGTTTGGGTTGGAAGGGACCTTAAAGATCATCCAGTGCCACCCCCTGCCATGGGCAGAGACACCTTCCACTAGACCAGGTGAATCCAAGCCCTGTCCAACCTGGCCTTGGACACTCCCAGGGATGGGGCAGCCACAGCTTCTCTGGGCAACCTGTGCCAGGGCCTCACCACCCTCACAGGGAAGAATTTTTTCCCAATATCCCATCTAACCCTGCCCTGTGTCAGTGGGAAGCCATTCCCCCTTGTCCTGTCCCTCCATCCCCTGTCCCAAGTCCCTCTCCAGCTCTCCTGGAGCCCCTTTAGGCCCTGCAAGGGGCTCTCAGGTCTCCTTGGAGCCTTTTCTTTTCCAGGTGAACCCCCCCAGCTCTCCCAGCCTGGCTCCACTAGGCCAGGCTGCTCAGAGCCCCATCCAACCTGGCCTTGAACACTTCCAGGGATGAGACAAGGAGCTGGAATTTATGCAAAGGCTTTGCCCAGATGAAGGCTTTTCCCAGATGAACCAACTCCTCTCCATCAGGGAGCACAGTCAGGACTTTACTCCACTCAAAGAAAATTGGCATTTTTGGGCCAAGCTGCTCAAGTGAAAACATTTCCCTCACTCCAAAGCTTATCAGGGCTTAGGAAAACCTTTGTTTGGATCCCTCAGATCCCTGACACGACTGTTATTTAACAGCCTTAGAGCCCTATAGATAAACTCCAGCTGGGTTTATCTGCCCAGGGTAAATACACCCTGGGAGAGAGGGGCCCTGGAGATTAGTACAGACAGATATTACATCATGTGGGATCCAAAGGGCTGCACCCCTGCCAGGATCTGGCAGCAGTGGGATCAGGGCTGGCTGTGGGGAGGGAGGAGACGGGTTGTAGCGACTTGGCAGTGCCTCCCACCCAGAGCTACTGGGTGAAATAAGGGCCAGAAAGAGTCTGCAGAAAGCAAGGATGAAGTGTGTGTCCCCCTGGAATGGGAAGCCTTCCAAGCAGCACGACTTCCCTGTGGTTTTCTGGAGTGTCCCATGTATAAAAAAGCCAAGCCCCTGGAGCTCCAGAAACTTTTAGGGAGGGACAAATGGGGCAGGAAAGCATATTTTATATATTAATGTATAAATAAACAGATAAACATATAATGAAAAAATAAACATAAAAACAGAGTATCCTGAGATGGAAGGGACACAGAAGGATCATCGAGTTCAACTCCTGGCCCTGCACAGACACCCCAATAATCCCACCCTGTCTCTGAGAGTATCATCCAAACACTCTCTGAGCTCTGGCAGCCTTGGTGCTGTGCCCACTGCCCTGGGGAGCCTGTTCAGTGCCCAACCACCCTCTGGGGGAAGAACCTTTTCCTGAGATCCAACCTCACCCTGCCCTGACACAGCTTCAGGTCATTAAAAGCCATGTATAAAAAAAAGCCAAAAGCCAAATCCTGGAGCTCCAGAGACCTTTAAGGACAGACACATGGGCTGGGGAAGCACATAAAACGTATCTATATAAAATCTAAAAGGCACTGTGTCCTGCTTTCAGCTGGGATAGAGTCAGTTTTCTTTCTAGCAGGGCTGTGCTCTGGATTTAGGATGGATGCAGCAGGACATGGATGGGCAGGGGCTCTCCAGGTGATGCTCTGCCAGGCTCTCACCTGTGCACCAGCTGCAGGTTCTCCTGCCGGAGGCGGCTGTGCTGCTCCCCGTTGGCAGCCGTGTCCTTCTCCAGCTCCGTCACCCGCTTCTCCAGGAACACCACCTGTGGGGAGGGACAGGGAGGATCAGCCACCCAGCCCTGAACCCGCTGGGATGGGCCTCCTTGAACCCAGAGCAGCTCCCAGAACCATCCTCAAAAACGGAGGGTTGCCACAGGAATGGGGCAGCCGTGCCCTGATCTAAAGCATCCTTATAAAACATCCTTTCCACCCATCTTTTGATGTCTCCCATGTACCAGTACAGGGCCAAACACTTCATTCTTTCCTTTCTTCAACTCTTTCCTGATGACATCCTAAATGGAGCCTAGAGGGATCTCCAGAGCTCTGCTGCATCCATACTCCACTGCCTGGAACAAAACCAAACCCCTGCATTTACAGATAAATAAAGTCACATAGGAGTGGGCAATGCCAGATGGTGGGGAAGGATCAGAGGTGAGGGGTTTTCTCCCTGTACCTATGCAGGCTTTATTCCAGCTGTATTTGCATTTCATTCATTCAAATCCCAGTTACACCCATACAAAACAATCATGGAGGAGAGGCAACTAGAAACACATCTGCAAAACCCAAACCACCGCTCTTGGAGAGGGGCAAGAGACGTGTGAATATTAAAAAAAACCATGCAGAGACCAAAGCCTTTCCCAGCACTACATCCATGGTTTCCCAAGTTAACTGCCTTAGGGAATATGAGTATTTTTTTCAATTTTTAGGCTTGGAAAAATGTTTGATTTTTAATTATTTTTTAAAGGCCTTCTGTGCGTTATAATTATTTCCAAGTGCAGCCACACACACATGTATTTCTCTTTCACATGTAGCTCTCTATTCATATTCTAGAATTAAAAAGCCATTTCCAAGGAGTTTCAGGACCGCAGCAGACATTTACACAAGCCCCAATTCACCTATCTTTAATTCTCCTTCTTTCCCACAGCTTCTTTCCCCTATTTTTAGGTAGGGGTACTCAAAACAAAAGCTCTCCTGTGCTCCCATCTTATCCTGTAACTCTTTTCTTGTAACACCCCTGTAAAACCCAGTAGGCCCAGCACAAAATCAGCTTTTCCTGATGGCACAAGCAGAGTGTGCAAGGAAAGGAAGTTCTTGTTTCACATCAGGCAAATTGACTCCGAAAAGCAGAATTTGAGAACATCTTGTTTTGTGAAGGAGAAGTGAAAATGCAGGGCTGTAAACAGCCCTCCCTCCTCCTGACACGCTGGGACAGCCACCACCCCTGGAGAAGGCTCCAGTGTCACCTCCTGACCCAGCACAGGAGCTCTGCAATCCCTGGAGTGCTCTCATCCTCCATCCCCTCAATGGCTTTCTATGTCCCACCTGCACCCACCTACCCAGAGGAGCTGCACAGCCTGACCCTGCCTGTGGATCTGGGAGCACTGCAAGGCACTGACTCTGCCAGGACAGCACAGACAGCTCCCCTGAGCTCCTGCCCTGCTCCCATCTTGTCCTATAATCCTTATCTCTTAACACCTCAGAAAAACCCAGCAGGACCACCATAAAATCAGCTGTCTCCTGATGGCACAGGCAGAGCATGGCCAGGAAAGGAAGCCTCTCACCTTGTCTGTGATGTCCTCGTCCGTGCACTCCAGGTTGTCCTGGTAGGACTCCTCCATCACCCCCACGGCCAGCGAGCTTGTCTGGTGCAGCTGCCTAAAACAGAGACAGACCACCCCGACCCAGAGCAGCAGCGGCATCAGCGCCAACATCACGGCCATGGGGACATCAGGGGACAGCCCCTCCTGCCCCCCCGCAGCCACCACCACCTCCTCCCACGGGATTTAGCAGCACTGCTCCTCGGGCTACTGGATTTCCAGCGGAGGAAGGTGCGGGCAGGCCCCTGGCAGAACAGCTGTCCCCCTCACCACCCAGCTCTCCCGAGAAGTCTGGCACCTCGGAGCACCCGGAGAACGGGGATAACAGGGAGCGCGGACGTGGACACGGCTCCTGGGACTTCATACCGGGATCATTGCTCTTGCTCTTTGGAATGGCAAGAGATAAGAGCTCCCTCTTTCCACTTTCTTTCTTTATGAACATCCCAAGGCCGTGGATTAGCCAGCACAGGCCAGAGTACTGGCTCTGACACTGATAAGGTGCGGAAGAAGGGGAGGGCAGGGTGGGAGGGGGGCAAAACCCCCCAAAGCTGTTGCAAAACGCCCCTGCCCACCCGGGACAGCCCAGGGTGAGCTAATCATTAGCAAGGCCTTGTGACACCAGTGTCCCCAGCTCGGTGAGGAGCTAAAGGACACCCCGGGGAGGAGCTGGATTGGGCACCACCCTCGTGGCATCACTGTGGATCAGCTCCAGCACCTCATGGCACAGGGAGGAGCTACTGCCACGGGGAGGGTGGTGCATTCCAGCTCTGGAACCCCAGGCAGGTGCTACCAAGAAGAAAACACTCTGCCCTCCCACTGCTTTCAGCAGGACATGGATGAGAAAACCACAAAGGTCTCTTCTGAACCTCAGTTTTCCCTAGGAATTTGTAACATTGGCTCTCAAATTCATCCCACTGCACAATATGCCCATGCCAATAATCACAAGCACAACTGGCATTTACCAAGAGACCACAGCCAAGGCCCAGTCTCATTTTGCATCCTCACCCTCAGTATATATTTAGATTTTAAAGTCTCGGGCACATTTGTCATTTAAATCATGCCAAGCACAACAGGGCTGAAGCAGCACGAGCAGAACCCAGATAACAAAAATGAGGAGAGAGCCCTAACCAAAACAAAATCGACCTTTTAAAATGTTTTGGGATTATGCAGCAATTACAGTGTCTACAACAAAGGGTTTGCTTTGAGCTGTGCTTAAGGATCTGGCTCAGCAATGCCCTGTTATCTCTCACCTTATCACAAACTAAACCCAACTGCTCTCGAATTAACCAATATTTACCCAAGCCCACGTGTCCCAGCCTCAGAATGGCATCTTGCCAAGGGCCAGGAGGGCTCAATCTCCCAAAAGACAGGGGACCTTAATTCCCAAAACTTTAACTCAAATCCTCCCTAATTTATCTGTGCCACAGGACAAAAACTAGTCCTAAAACAGGAAACCTGGGGGCAGGCTGCTCCCTTCAACCCTTCTTCCTGCCAGTGTTTTTAACAAAGCTCTAGAAAGTAAGATGACTGGAAGTAGGAAATGTAATATCAAGGAGCTGCTTCCTTTCCAGGAGGGGAAATCACGCCAGGGGAGATTGCTGACCACAGGAAAAACGGAGAAGGAAAGGTGTGAGAGCACAGGGGGAGGAAGAGGCACAGGATCAGCACAGGGAGCTGAGTGTCAGGGCACAGAGTATGAATATTCCCAAACTGAGCTGTCTGTTCCTCCACAGTGTCCCTGTGCTGCTTGGAAACAAGCAAAGAGAAAGCCAACAAGTGCAGAGGGAAATCTCTCTCCCGAGCAGAGCAGAGGCAGGACAGCAGAGGTATGACCCAGTTTATCCTTAAAATCCTGATAGCACAGGAACAGGAGGGATGGGGAAGTTGGGAAAGGAAAGCACCAGGTGTCACCAAGGGGGATGGATGGATCCTCTGCCCCAGAGATTCAGAGCAAGCTGCCTGAATATATCATACATCCCTGTGCACTCAGGGATCAAAGTGCCCACAAGGAAAATGTGACCACGACAAGGTGGTTGCACAGGACAGAAGCAACACAGAATTAAACCTGGGTTTAAACCAGGGTTAAACCATTAAACCAGGGTTACCTGCAGCCCCCCAGGATGCCCCAGACTGAGGGGGGAGGGGGGCTGGTCCCACAAAGTCAAGTGCTAAGTGAAGTAAAACAGGACCAAGAACTGTCTAAAGTGGTTGGATTTTTTCTGGGTGCTGGAGAAATCCCCCTCCCCTAGAGACCCACCACGGTGACACTGGGGAGGGGACAGCCCAGGGGAACATATCCTTCTAGGGACTCTGCTCCACACGCCCCTGGTACGGCACTGAAGGACAGAGAGGGAGGACAAGCACCCCAATTTTGTCCTGGAAGAAACCAGCAGCCTTCAGCTGTGTGCATGGGTGAGAAAACCCATTTCAGAAAAACTATATCAGAATTAAACCCACTTTTCCCCAGGGCTATGGAATAAATCCAGAAATAAGGCGCTTCAAGCTTATTTTGAGTCCTCCTTCCGCGGAGCCAGCAGCTCACACAGATCAAGCAAGCAGGAACAGGAGCATGGGCTTACCTTGCCACCTTCTTGCTGGAGAGTCTTTTATTTGGGCTGCAAAATGAAGAAAAAACAGGAAAGAGTTAGAAGAGCTGACAGTGGAGAGCAAGGGAAACAGGAAACTGAGAGGACTCCGGGGCACATCCTTTGCTCTGGCACGGAGTGCCCACGGCATGCACCCCCAGCCCCCCTGGAAAGGGCAGGAGAGGGACCACTCACGGATTTAACACCACAGAGACAACGAACCACATGGAATAAAGCTGGAGAAGACCTGACTGCCCCCACAACACTGTCCTCTCCCACTGATCCCTGCCTGAAATCTGATCCCCCAGGAAAGTGCTAATAATAGTGGGGAGGGTGGGGGGCTTCAGCCTGGCATCTATGGCAGAGTGAGCCAAGTCTCCTGCATCCCATACCACCCCAGGCCTCCCCTGGCATCCCCCCGGGCTCCTGCCCCCTGGATGGGGGACAGGGAGCAGCTCCTGCTTGCCAAGGGGCACGTCCATCCTTCTGCCCTTCCCACAACCATTATCCTCCTGTTTGGCTCCAGATCAGCAGAGAATTGCTGCCTACTTGTACTCAGATGTTTTAGGAGCTGTTGATGGTGCCCCTGCCTGGATTTCAGGCTGTTAGAGTGGCTGGGGAGAGGGAAGAGCTCTCCTCTCCAGGATAACTGACAGAGATCACTCCCCTGGCTCCATGTCCAAGGCAGCTGCCACCACCATACCACGGCGGTCAGGGCTTAGCTAATGCTCAGCATGACCAGGGTAGGGAAGCCAAGGTCTGTGTGACCCTGTCCCAGCCCCTCAGGATAGGCTGCAGGCCCTCCCTGCTGAGAAAAAACCAGCCTTTTCCAGAAACAGCTCCTTGCTAAGACACTCCTTCCAGTCTTTTGGTCATGACTGATGCTGGTGAAGTGAGCAGGGCCTGGATCTCCCTCCTCATCTGCCACCAAACACAGGCTGGTGTCAAACAGATGCCACTGGGCTACATCACTGGTACCAAATCCTCACTCAGTGATGGCAAGGAAGAATCTGAGTGGAGAAGCAGCAACTGCATTCCCTGGTGTTCAGCTCAGTTGAAGGAAAAAATAATAAATAAAATCATCTGGGAGTTCATTCCTGCCTGCAATATCAGTTCTTGGAAGGAAGAATTAAAAATAGCTCAGGACAATTTTCTTTGTAAAATAAAACCTCAAAGCCCAGCCGGGGGGTGTTGTCAGGGTGACCAGCCCTCATGTCAAAGTGCATCCTCAAATCCCAGATTTCCAGGGAGCACAAGAGCTGCTCCTGGCTGGGCTTCAAGGCCGCTCGGCACCCACCCGAGGGGAGGAGGTCAGGCCCTGGTGTTTGCCAGGAATTGTAAGGAATGTCCCCAGCACTGGGGGGAAATACTTTTCTCTGCAGAAAGCTCATCGGGAAGCGATGCCGGCACCTGCTGAGGGGTGAGACACCAGCTCTGCTGCAAGGGCACTGAAACAAAACAGTCACAAACTCCTCCATCCCAAGCTCCTTGAGGATTAGTCCCTGCTTTCCTGTGCTGTGGGCTCGGGAAGCAGCACCCCAATGCTGGGAGCAGGCTCCCCAGTCCATTACAAGGATAAAACACTGTCTGTAAGCCCACAGTTTTAAGAGTGAGGTTGTTACAGGGTGCTTTGGGCTTCACCCCAGCTGCCAGAATCCCCTGGAGCTGGTGTCTTCAGGCTTGTCCCAGATTTTGGTCCAGTTCCTACTGCTCTGGTTGTCTGCAGTCTGGGACTTGTCCCTTGTTCTGAGGCCTTCATGTCACCAGTGATGTTGGGAGGAACAACAGGTCCTGTCCTGTCCCACACATGGCAGGTAGCACTTCTCATCCTCACCACAGAGAGGGCAGGCACTGCCCCTTCCACCAGGTCCCTTGGAACATATTGCCAGGAAATCTGTGCTCAGGAAATTGCACCTTCTCATGTGTCAAATCAAAACCTATGGAATTCCCACTGTGACCGTGGGACAGGGAAACCTCCACTGGAAATGCCACCCATCACAGGAGCTTCTGAGGTGTTAGTTCAGCTTTGCAGGTAAATTTGGTGGGAAAAAACTGAAATGGAGTGGGGCTACTGGTGCATCCAGGGAAAACCAGTGTTCTCCATAGTAACTGCATAACCTGAGACCCATCACTGACTTTCAAGGCCCCCAACAGCAAAAACAACTATTTACCCGAGAAAGAAAAAGAGAGACATTCTGTTTTCATTAAAAAGAATTAAATTCAAGCTTCTATTTGCTTTCCAGTTTTCTTCTCATAACTACACAGCCCAGGAAAGCTCCCAGGTCACACTGTCCCTGCAGAGGACAGACAGGAATCAAGAGCATGACCAAAAACCAGTCTTGAAGAGGCCCACCAGCCATGAGAAGAATGATTATCATTAAGGCCACCATCCTTCCACCCAGTGGGCTGCAAAAAGTCTGAATGAACAAACCAACAAGCAGAAATTCCTCCCCAGCTTCTCAAACCAGCATATCCAGCTGCTGGTTGGTAGATTTCCAGAATGACATTCCAAAACTCACCAAGTTCCTACACAAAGATCCTGGTGTCTGTCATGAAGTTCCTACACAAAGATCCTGGTGTCTGTCATGCCTCCCTGGCCCACGGTGGCACAGGCAGTGAGGGAAGCTGGCTGAGACAAGATTTGACTGCTCCCAAGCCCCATGGAGCAGGATGATTCCTTCAGGATACTGCTGCAGCGGGAGGATGGACTGGGCCCTGCCCTTCCAGGCTGAACCAGCAGCTCAGCTGTGCTTCCAACTCCCAGTCTTTCCTCAGTGACAGAAATACTGTACGTGACCAGCTCATGGCTTCCAGTGCCAGGAGAAGCCCCCACCACTCACAGAACATGCAATGGGGCTGCCCAGAGCAGAAGGGAACACGCTCCTTGTCTCCCAGCTTTTGTGGCTTGGATTAAAGGCATCTTCTGCTCCCCCTCATTAATATTATCCCCACCTTTCCCACCTGCAGAGTCTCACCTCGAGTGAAACTCATGCCCCGTCACAGGAATCGACCGATGGCACTAAAGGGAAAGCTGGGCGAGACAAGGAGAGTCTTCCCTCCCAGAACACCATTCCCAACACTGAAAGGGGCCACAATTACCTATTCATTTCAAGATCATTCAGGCGAGCGGAAAGATCCTCGAGGCGGTTGATTTGTTTGTGGCACTGGCTACAGTAAAACTCAAAAGCTTCATCTGCGAGAATGCTGTGCAGTTTCGCAGCGAGCGGATTGGTGCTAGAGAGATCACAAGGGTCAGTTCAGCAGGACAGAACCACGGGCAGCAGCTTCAGCCGGGGCTTCCACAAGCTGAGGGTACGGTGGGGCAGGGGAGCTTTCGGTGGGAGACGTGAGATTTGCAAATCAGAAACATCAGGGCAGACTGGGGCGACTCCCACCTTGATTTTAGAAGCCAAGTGGCAGTGACTATGGGGTTGCTTATAGCAGTATATAGAAAATTTAGAATTCCTTCTAAAAATGTATTTATAGTTTTTAGAATACTTTAGATTTATAATTGGCAACACTTTCATCACTCCCAGAGCTGAGCTTGGCCTGTGCTTCCAAACCCTTGTGCCAGTCAGCTCCAGTGGGGGATCCCCAAGAGCCCAGGGCAGGTGAGGTAAGTGCTTCCTACAAACCTACATCACTACAAAGTTTACTTTTCAACAGAATTTTCCAGGCAATCTGTCTCAGGAGGCTCCAGCAATGGTCCTGGTTTGCCTAATTAAGTGCAGGACTGGGTGCTGTGAGCCAGAGGTGAATCTAAGGGAGGTTTAGGTTGGATATCAGGTTCTTTCCCCAGAGGGTGGTCAGGCACTGGAACAGGCTCCCCAGGGCAGGGGCCCATTTTCCAATGGGATGCTTTAAAGATAGAGCAGCTGTGCTGCTGTGGACCCACTGTTAGCAATGCACAGTGTCAGATTTTCACTGCAAAGTGCTTTTAAGCTAAGATTAAATGGGCAATTGCAGTTCAACCCTACAATGTAAAGCTCACAGAAGCCAAGCAGCACTGCTGCCTTTTTGTAGGGAATGGCCTTTGGAAAGAGGACATGGGGGGACTTAAACATCTTGAGAAGCTGTGAGTCACTTCCCCACCTGACATGCCCTGGGTGGGACAGAGGGATTCTGAACAGCAAAGGGTTTGTGTTAATTTGGGGCCAGATAGACTCCACAAATCCTTTCTGTAGGAAAATACACTTCTGGAAGCCACGGACTTGAATCAAAGAAAGGTTAATAGTGAAAAATCAAAGCAGTTCAATAAGAAAGACAGGTAAAGGTGCGAGCAAACACAAGCAAGCTTAAAACCAACAGGCATCCAGAGGGATAGGCAATCCCAGGATACAGATACACAGCAGCAAGTCCTGGCCTGGGGGATGCTGAGGGTGTGGGACATCTCGGGGGTCCCCTGGCTCAGCCCCATTTTAGGGGCAGTGGGGTGTCAGGGTCACCCCCAGGGGCAGGCCTTGAGTCTGTGCTGTCTGTACAGTATTTCCAAGCCCCCTTAGGCAGGCAACTGTTCACCAGTCAATGCCAAAATACTCATCTCTTCCCATTCCTGGAAAAAAAACTAAATTGCAAACCATTCCCCCTGCCCTCCGGGGCAGGTCTGGACCTGGGATAATCCGTTCCCAGCAGGACACACGTTAGTTGCTCAGGCTTTGTGCAGGGAAGAAGTGACAGCAGCTGAGAGACACCTGAGGAAGGGATGTGCCCTTTTCTGGGTGCTGGTGGGTAAGTTTCCCTCCCAGGTTGGTGCACCCTGGGCAAGGTGGGAACCCAAATCTAACCAGCATTAACACAAATAAGAACAGAGGTGTGGAGGAGAACCCCTGGGCCAGCCTGGCAGCTCCTGGGGTGTGTAAAGATCTCCCTGGCCTCTGGCTGTGCTGGTTCTGTGCCCGCTGAGTGGGTGGGAGTTCAGCCCCACTGTGCCCTAGGGTGTCCCCACCTACCCCTTGCGGCACACAGCCAACACTCCATGGACTCAGTGATCCTGATGGAGCCCTTCCAACTCAGCATATTCCATAATTCCATGAGACAGAGCCTTCCTCCTGCCTCCCTCCACCTCCTGGAGCAACGTTCGTCTTCCACAGGCCATCGGTGCTCCCTGACAGCACAGGTGAGGAGCTTCTGCCTTCAGTTCCCACCAAGCATTGCCAAGAGACTTTTCCTACTGCAAGGATGTGCCAGGGAAGAGGTGGCCAACCCAAGAGGATGGATCACAAACACACACATGCAAGGACTGAGTAGGGAAATTCAACATCTCACAGGGTTCCCTGAAGGCTCTTGCGGTTTGTGTCAGTCCTCTGGTGACAATCTGGAGCTGTGGCAGGGAAATCTGTTGATGTTATTACTGTTCAGAGGCTCTTGTCTTGTAGCACGGAAAGGGTGTGTGGAGATGTGGCCCTTTACAAGTGAAATTACAGGCTGTGGTTCTTTCAGGTTTCACTGTGTTCAAACACACCAGGGTTGCTCAGAATCATGGAGTGGTTTGGGTGGGAACAGACCTTAAAGCCCACCTTGTCCCACCCCCTGCCATGGGCAGGGACACCTTCCACTAGCCCAGGTTGCTCCAAGCCCTGTCCAACCACAGATGCTCTGTGCCAGGGCCTCACCACCTTCACAGGGAAGAATTCCTTCCCAACATCCCATCTAACCCTGCCCTCTGGCAGTGGGAAGTCACTCCCCTTTGTCCTAAGTCAAGAAGAGGAGCACAATTGCAGGGAATGATCAGCCAAGGACCTTCACACATGCGATGATAATCCAAGGTGAGGGCAGACCTGAGAGGCACAAGGCAAAACAGACCCACATTCCTGACCCTGGAGGTTTTGCAGGGTTTATCTCCCCAGCAAGAGCCAGCAGAAAGTCTCCAGCACAAACCACCACAGGCCATGTGATGAGCAAGCCCCTCCCAGCACAGGGAAGATGGGATAAGATTTGGATAAGATCCAAAGAGACAGAGCAGAGGAGAGATGGTGCCTGACAGAGCAAAACCGGAATGCTGGGAGTTCAGGCAGACTGGGAGCTCTGGACTGATGTTAAAGAAGAAGTTTAACTGATTGTAAAGGTCCTTTAGCTGGATATTTTCTGGTCAGAAGCCTTCTAGATGAGGCTGGAAGCCCATCCTCAAGGAAAAAATGAACATCAAGGCTGGTTTTTAATCAGAGAATTCTTCCTATGCCACAGCACCAGTACAGCCAGCTCTCCTCAGCATTCCTGGATGGTGCAAAGGACAAGCATGGAGGAGAGACTGTGCCCTTTCCTCAGCAGAGTATCCCAGCATGGAGCACTGGTTTCCTGAAGGAATGGGTTGGGAATTCTTTACAGCAACTCTATTGCAGTTAACACCTTCAAGCACCAAGAAGAAATGAGCCCTGACCTGCAGCACAGGGCAGAGGGGGAGGTTTGACAGCAGCAATTCCCTGCACCCAGAATTGCCCAAACTTTCCAAAGGGCTTTGGGAAGTCGGGAGAAAACAGGTAGGCAGCAAAAACAAAGTTATGAGAAGTTTACACTGCTGCAGAAAGGCATGAATGTATCATCCCAAAGGGAAAAAGTATGTTCTTGTCTTCAGCAAAGGTGCCTGGCTGGCAGGGATCACTCCTGCCCTGTGCTTCCAATGGAAAAACACATTCCCAGTGTGTCATCACGGGGACCTGTGGGTTGCAGCATTGGATGATATTCCAGCTTTTACTTATTTTCCTTAGAAAGTCTTGATGGGGTTTGTACCATCACACCACCTCCTCAGCCCACCGTGCACGGGCTGGAAAATGGACTTTTTCCTGTTTTCATACTCTAAAGCAAGGAGAAAAAGCTACAGCCTGCTTGTTGGTCCACATATCCTTAGAGAAGGAATGCTGCCACAGCTCATGCAGATCCAACCAAGCATGAGATCAAAGCCCAAAACACAAGTATAAAAGAGAAAGAAAAGTCATCCAGCAGTACCAGGGGTAAAGCTGCACAATGGTTTTCTCTCCTGGAAGATTTTGTGAGGAGCCACACCCCTAACAGGACTGGGAATGTGATGCATGGACATACAGACTGCTCTTCCAGCTCCTCCTGGGCTTCAGCCACTGGAGGGGAGGATGGACACTAGTCAGGGAAAAGAAACACTGGGGGAGGGAATTCCTCTTTCATTTTTGAGCTGATTATCCTGTAGTATCCCAAGTTTTCCAGGACTCCTGTCTTGCAAAGCCCAAAGAAATCCCTCTCCCACAAAGTAGAGTGAAGGCACTGAGCAACTGAACCTGGTGGAACAGAGCCAGGGCTGAGTTACCTGGGAGAGAGGAACGAGGAGCTGCTAAAGCTGCTTTCCCCATTACACAAGCTGTCCGAGAACAAATCTGCTTCATTCCCTTCTCCATAATCCTCAAAGTGCTCCTCTCCACTAATGACTGTGACGATGGAGTGGCTGAGGTCCGAGCCCAGGGGCAGGTCATGTGGGTGGGATCTGTGGGAACAGAGGGGAACACGTTAGAGGGTGGGTGCCACAGCCACCTTTCCAATTACATCCAGGACACGCCCTTTCCAAGCCATGCCCCCCATTCCAACAGAGAAATAGCAGACCTTCACCCTGTGCCTTGAGCACTGCAGGGGCAGCCCAGGCACCACCAGGAAGTTTGCAGCGATTTTTTTCCCCAATAAATCAAGTTTTTTCCATGCAAACTCCCCTGGCAGCTGCAACTTGGGATTCAGGGGGCACTCAGACTCGCAGGGTTGATGACAAGCCTTTGCCCAACCAAAAGCATGGCAGAGAAGAAGCTGGGCATGTCCCAGATACATCCAAAATATGTTCTGAGTTCCATGGGCAGCCTGTGTGCCAGGCTCACTCCTGCCTGTTGCTACCTAATCCTATCAAGGGCCTATCCCGGGGTTTAACACCGCAACCCCGGTGGGATTGGTGTCAGGGGGGGTTTAGGCAGCTGCCAAACCCAGCAGGGACAGACCCCCCAAGACAAAGGAGCCCTTTCCCTGCTCCTGCTGAGTAAACGCTGTACGTGACAATTGTGGAGTGAGGAATGCTCTTCCATGTGTTTTTAGCCCTGGATCCAGAAGGCTGGAGCACGTTAAGCTTCAGTGTAAATCCTAAACACACCCAGCACCAGTCCTGGGATGTCCCTTACTTCTCAGGGGACACAGCTCAGCACTAAGTCATCATTCCTGAAAGCACCTTTGCACACGCAGAGCACGGAGCCACAGAATCATGGAATGGTTCCTCTCGTTTCATCCCCTGCCATGGGCAGGGATATCTTTCACTATCCCAAGTTGCTCCAAGCCCCGTCCAGCCTGGCCTTGGACACTTCCAGGGATCCAGGGGCAGCCACAGCTTCTCTGGGCAACCTGTGCCAGGGCCTTGCCACCAAGTCAAGCCACCACGGCAGGATGTGCATATCTCCAAAGGACTTTCCTGCCCAGGACTGTGGAGGTTTTAAAATGAAGCTGGGGGTGTTTGTAAGGACCAGGCTGTGAAAGCATCCATGGCTCTGAGCCACAGGAATATGTTGGGGGGTGGGGGGACCAGCACTGCATTCCTCTCCAAAATTCAATGCTAAAAATAAAATATTGCATTATTATAAAAATTTGTATCTCAGACTACACCCCCATCTCCATCCACTTGCTCGGAGAGGGAAATGGGGGTGTGACCAGACTGCTGGGCTAAACCAGAAAGAAGAAAAGATTACAGATAAGCCATTTATGACAAAAACCTGTACCATCTGAAGGATTTGCCCTTATCCTGCTAATAAAAACATGTCAACCCTCCAGATCTCTATTTAACCACAAATAAATCCAGTCCAGCTTGTGGGCATCTGCACATCCTCCTCGTGTCCTTTTTATTCCACAGAGAGATCCACCAGAACCCATCCATCCCTATGGTGAGTCACACCACCACCAAAACCAGCAGAAATCTCTCCAGGAATAGAAGGTAGGGGGTGGAATTGCTAACTCAGAAGCAAAACTCAAGCCCAGATCTCTAAATCTGGGGCTGTGGTTTGACAAGCACCGTACAGAAGCAGATCTGATCAGGCATCTGCAAACCCTCAGCCCGGGATGCTTTGAGCATAAACAGTATTTCCTATTCACCTCTGGGGGCTCCAGCAGCTTCAAGATCCAGAGTCCAAGTAATCTTTACTACACAAAGCCTAAATAACCACTTAAGCTCATACCATTTGAGGTATGTTGAGCTCCAAGAGCTCCTGAGAAGTGATGCTGAAGCTCTGATTCAGCCCACCAGCTGCACTGGTCGGATCGGCCCCTGGAAGAGCTCTGTGCACTTGAGGTGTCCTCCTGTGTGAGGTTTGATGGCACCAAAACCAACCCTCAACACCTTGGGAACAGAATTCCAGAGGTTTCCATCTCAAACCATTCAAATCCTTGAGTCAAATGAAGCTTTTTCTTATATTTTTGGCTATCTGGAATTTGCACACCATTAACACACCTGGCAACAGGTACCACTGTGCTTGGACAGAGCACCCAAAGGACACCTGACATTCCCAAACCCACACTGGAAACAGCAGTGAATCACAGAATCACAGAGTGTTTTGGGTTGGAAGCTCCTTAAAGACCATCTCATTCCACCCCCTGCCATGGGCAGGGACACCTTCCACTAGCCCAGGTTGCTCCAAGTCCTGTCCAACCCGGCCTTGGACACTTCCAGGGATGGGGCAGTCACAGCTTCTCTGGGCAACCTGTGCCACGGCCTCTCCACCCTCGAAGCCAAAAATTCCTTCCCAGTATCCCATCTAACCCTGCCCTCTGGCAGTGGGAAGCCATTCCTCTTGTCCTATCACCCCATTCCTTGTCCCAAGTCCCTCTCCAGCTCTCCTGGAGCCCCTTTAGGCCCTGCAAGGGGCTCTCAGGTCTCCCTGGAGCCTTCTCCAGGTGAACCCCCCCCAGCTCTCCCAGCCTGGCTCCAGAGCAGAGGGGCTCCAGCCCTCGGAGCATCCTCATGGCCTCCTCTGGACTCTTTCCAGCAGGTCTACATCCTTCCTGTGCTGGGAGCCCAGACCTGGGAAGCCCCAAGAACAACGTCACCTTACGATGAGAGTTCCCAAGCAAAGCATTTTGTACCTACAGGCAGGTGAATCCAAGGCACGTCACCCTCGCCAGGGGCCGGGAGCGCACGCAGGCCGCCATGGCCCCGCCGGGTCCCCCCGCTCGCTGCCCGGAGCTCACGGCCGATTATGTCCCAAATTAACTGTCACTGAGCTGCAGGCGCTGGGGTGAGAAGAGCCAGGCCAGATAATCTCATTTCTGCTCTAATCCACGGCACCCTTTCAGCCCCGGCGCCGAGGCCGCGGCAGCGCTGCTCGCTGCATCTCTGGCATTCCCAGATGGATTTTGGGGTGGGAGGGAAGCCTGGTGTTTCCAAAAAAACAGTGGGAACTGTGAGGACTCCCCAGAGCACCAAGCCTGGGCAATGTGTTTCTGGCCAAAGCTGATTCTGTACTTTATCAGACCTTAAGCAAAAATGATTCCGGAGGTTTCGGTGCTCTTGGGTCATCAACCAGGTTGGCCCTGGCACAGGTTGCCCAGAGAAGCTGTGGCTGCCCCATCCCTGGAAGTGTCCAAGGCCAGGTTGGACGGGGCTTGGAGCACCTGGGCTAGTCCCTGTCCATGGCAGGGGGTGGAAAGAGATGAGCTTTAAGGTCCGTTCCAACTCGAACCATTCCATGTTTCCATGATTCTAAAGGAGTTATTCCCTCCCTCCCTCCTGCCAGCATCCCAGTTTCACCCCAAACTTCCCTTTTCCCCCAAAAATGAGGTGGGCCCAGGAGCAGTTTTGCCAGCAGCGGTTCAGACCCAGGGAAGGAGATCTCAGCTCACGTTTCTGTGCTTCAGGCACAAGTTTCAAACTAGTTATTACAGGAGGCGGTTGCACATCAAAGGGCACACGCTTGTTTTTAGGGAAAACAAAAATAGGATGAGTTCCCCTCCTGACTTGAAAATTATATGTTGTGTTTCTGGTTTAAGTGATAGATTAAAAACTGTGAGTCTTTCAGGTGTTTGGATCACTGAGAAGTTATTTTAGAGGTTTAAAGATGCTAATGAGGGTACAGAAGATCTCCCAAGGCAAGCAACGATTAACTCAAAGAGATTGCCAGGCCGAGCTCCAAAACAGCCTACACATGGTGCAGCCTAATTATTACCATTATTTTTCAAGAAGAGCTATTTTGGTCTTGCATAAAGTTCCAAACACAAAGAACAAACCAAGTTGCAGCAAGACAGACTCAGCCCACTTGGATTTTACACCTTTGGGCTGCGTCTCCCTCGATCCTCGCCTGCTCCCAGTTTCCTGTCCCACACAGGTGGGTTTGCTCCTTGCTGTTCCCACTCACCCGTGCTCCGGCTCCTCGATGGGGTCTGTGAATTCCGAGTGCACGGTGGAGTCGATGGCACTGTCTGTCTCCACCTCGTCGTGCATCTCGTGGTGGACCAGTGTGCTGGTGTCCTCATCCGTGAAGGTTTCGCACTCGCTGTACGTGCTCTCCGAGCCCATGTAAGCGCTGTCAGTCACCTCATTTGCCTGGCAGAAAGAAAGCACAAGAGGCAAAGAATAAGATCCTACAGCTACGTGGATTCACGGCAGAGCAGGACAAAACACGTGTGAGGCAGCGAACTTTGGCTGTGTTACATTTCCAAGCACAGAAATCCAACCTCCTAAATCCACCCCGCATCCAGGTGCTGTTCTGTCGGCACCCCGGGGTGCACCCCAGCCTTTGCAGCGTTTGGAAAGCAGATCACAGAAATACAGACTAAATAAGAGTTGGAGGGAGGCTTTTGTTGTGAGCCAGTATGGATTTGGCAAGGGCAGGAATGGATTACCCACTGCTGACTCAGCAGTTCCGATCCCTGCTGCTTTCTCCCACTCTGTTCCAAGAGGACACCTTATTAATCTGAATTCCCTGCAAAAACCACCATTCAAAACTACCAGTTAGCCCTTAAAGCACTTTTTTTTTTGCCCTGTCTGGTAACACCTTCCATCCCTCAACAGCAAATAAGCTGGTTTATAAATCTTCATTACAGTCTCATTTGCAGGGACTCAAATCTCCACATTTCAGCTGGAACAGCATCTCAAATCCATCACCTGAGCAGGCTCTAGGAAAGCAGCAGGATTTGGCTTTTAAGAGACCATGATATGAGAATGGAGAACTGGGTTTTCCTCTCAGTTCTGCCCCTCAGGCAGGTGTTCACCTTCAGTTCTGCCTGTTCATACACATGGGCAGGGACCTCTGAGCCCAGAACCATCCTGATGTTTGGAGGAGAACTATGGGAGCACCAGGAGAAAACCCCCGTGAAAGTCATCACCGTGCCAGCTCCTTTTCCAATATTTGGGGATTTCCCCAGTATGCCTCAGAACAAATCAAATTATTTGTGGTTCTCTCAGTGGATAATAATAATATGGGATCTGTCAGTGCTGGTGCTGAGCTCCAGAAAATCCCCTGCCACTGGAGGTGTCGGGCAGAGGGATGGGAACCCTCCTGGCTGGCCTCCAAATAAAGAGCTGCTCATGAAAAGCCTTTTGCTCCATGTGAAGTTCACCTGAGGGGATCCCTCCGTGATGAGATGCCCTCCAGCACGGCAGCAGGGCAGAGCAGCAGCAGTTTGAACACAGGCACAACTGAAGCAAACCTCTCTTCCTTGGCCAGAGAGCCCACAGAGCAGCTTTCAGGGCTTTTCCCAAGGAATTTTGAGAAAACAACGTGTCTCAAAGTCCTGTATTGACAGAATCATAGAGTGGTTTGGGTTGGAAGTGTCCTCAAGGCTCATCTTGTCACAACCCCTGCCATGGGCAGGGACACCTTTCACTAGCCCAGGTTACTCCAAACCCCGTCCAACCCAGCCTTGGACACTTCCAGGGCCAAAAAGGGATAGAAAACTTGAAAGGGATGGAGACAGAGCTGCTCAACAGCAGTTCCCATTCCACAAGGCCACAGGGGAGCAGCAAAATGACCCAGTCCATCTCTGGTTTCCTCCTCGAGCACTCTCCTCGGCCCACTCAGTGCAGTGGTGGATGGAGACAGCCAGGAGCTCCTCTTGGAAGCTTGGCTCAGTTTCCACCTGACTTATGGACATCAGCACGTCATCAGGACACCACCCTGAAGTTAAACATGACATAAACCTGCACAGAACTGGAGTCTGAAGTCAGCCTCAGGAGAAGATGGGGGGAGAAAGAGACTTTCACCAGCCTTTGAAAGGAAAACCAAAGCCTCTAAAATCCCCACCACTTTAAAAAGCACAATTCCACCAAAAACACTTATATACCTAAAGCTGGGACTTGCTTAAGGGGTTCACTGGATTTATGCTGTGCTTCCTAGAAATGCCACTAATGCTCAAGGAGGGAAGCAGAGGCTTGGCCTGCCTGGATGGCTCAGGGACAGAGAGAGCCCAAGAGGGGACAGCAGCCACCTCCACCTGCAGATTTCCCCTCCTTTTGCCTATTTTGTTTTTTTGTTGGTTTGTTGTTTCAGTTTTTTTTAAATACAAGCCCCCCCCCCATCACTGGAAAAGCTTGAATTTAAGTATACATTGAAGTATTATTATGAGCACACAAAGTAAAGACAATTATTGAAGGAAGCCAAAAGCCCCATAACACTCCAATTCACAAGTAATTTGGTTAAAACCTGCCCTGCTGTGGTTACTGCTCACTCCCTCAACGTGAGACATAACCAGGAGCTGAACTGTGACCCTAGTAAGGGGTTGGAATGAGATGATCTTTAAGATCCCTTCCAATCCAAACCATTCCACGATCCTATGATTTATCTATCACATTGTTCCAGAACACCTTAATCATGGGAAATACCAATATGGACAGGCTGGATGAGGGAGCAACCCCTTAGGGGCAGAAGTGGTCACCAGGACAGCACACCAACCACCCTTCAGGCCCACCAAAGATGTGCACAAATTTATTACTTAAAAATTATTTTTTTCCCTTGTGACACCATCCTAGATGAGATTTCAAATGCAAGAGCCCTATTAAAGTTAAACCTGTGTGACCAGTGAGTTAAGCAGCAGCTGAAACTTTAAACAAAGTCCTTCTCCTGAGTATGAGCGTGGAGAACTTTGCTTTATGTTTCATCGCAGAATAAGTAACTAAACCTCAAGAAGAGATGCCAGGAGGAGATAGGCAAACCAAGGGGGTTTAGGTATTGCCAAATGCCTGACAGAGCAAAGCCAAGCCAAGTCTGTGTCCCTGGGCAAAGGTGTGGGTGCAGACAGTTCTTATTTACAGGCTCACAAGCAGCTGGTTGTGCACTGACCCTTTAAAAACCTGGCTCTCCTTCAGCCAAATCTGCCTTTCTGGGAGCAGGTAGAGAGTAAACACTTTTTCCTGCTTAAAAACCCCCCACATACACTTAAAAGATATTCATGGGTTTGGGGCAGCAAGGCTGGGCTACAAGCACCCCGGGGAACTTGCCAGGGATGTCTCCAACACATTCAGAATGGGGTTGGTGTCACCAGTATCAGTGTATTTTAAGTTTTTATCAAATAAAACATACCCTCAGATGCTTCAGGCAAACCTCAGACCTTAAAACTGGGACTGATGCACACACACAGCCCCTGAACTAGAACAGGATCAAGATCTGACTGAGGTTCCCAACTCCTAATCCAGCTCCTCCACCAGGTATTTTCCCCAGGGAAATATTTTCCCCCTGGCTGAGCAGGACATGGGCCACCTGGAAGCATCTCTGCCTATTCAAAGCAAACCTCCAGGGATCTGGAAGCCCAGGTGAGCATTTCTGCTTCTAAAAGGAAATAACTGGATGAAATCAGCGTTGGGATGATGTAATGTGCCCAGGTGAAACAGGTGAGATGATGAAGTGCTTTAGGAGCCTTCTCCAGCTGCAGCTCATCTATTGCAGGCGTGGGATCACACACGGCAGTAAAGACTATTTGATTAGATGTTGTAAAATGCTGTAAACCCCACGTGGATTTAAAAAAGGCTGCTGGAGTATGAGGAGAGGAAACAAGACTCTTGGGAGTCACCTGCAAGGTCCAGGTAGGACCAGGCTCAGCTTTGATCTGTGATGGACAGAAGCTTCAGCCCAAGCTCTGGTAAGGCATTGCCTTGGAGAGGAGAGCAAAGTCTGGCTCCCAGGGAGGTTCCTTGCAGGCATTTTCCATGGGGCTGGTCCCTGGATCTGTCCTGGCATCCCAGAGCTCTGCTGTCCTCGGTCACAAAACTTGGAAGGTTGGGAGGGGAGGTGAGTGATGAGGGAAAGGATAAACAACTATGTTTTCCCAGTACTGTGAGCCTGTTTCTGAAGAACTCCAGCCCTGATTGCATACAGGATGGGGGGGGGAGAGGAGCCAGCTACAAAAATCACCCTCCAAGGACACCCTGTGGCCAGGACAGCAGTGCCAGTGCCAGGCTTGGAACACTGTCCTGCCAGGGAGATAGTTGTGTTTATAGTTCCATGTGAGCCTACATTAATGCAGCCACCCCCAAAGCCCTGGGAACACCCCATGACAGCTCAGCCTCCAAAAAGCCTCTGCGCCACCATGTCACCCCACATCAGGGGCAGCAGGCACTGAGCTCTGGGCCACAACATTTGCCTCATCCCACATATTCAGGCAATGTCAGCTTTTCATGGAAGCCAGGGAGCCTGTGCTCAGCCCTAGGCAAAGGCAGCTTTTGCCCTTCAGTCCCTGAAGTTGGGGTTTGAAGGTATTACACTCAGTTATACCCCTCAGGGCTGGGCAACAGAACCACCCTGTATCTGTTGGGGCAAATGGAAAACACCCACCCAGCTCAGAAAACCCCAAACCAAAAAACAACTCACAAAACACCACATCTTGCACACTGTCCTCAGCACCCCCAAAGCCTGCAGGCACTGACCCTCCTGGTCCAACTCTCCCAAGAGGATCCAGGGAGAGAGAGAGGACTGTGAAGTTCCATCATGGAATCATAGAATCATGGCATAGTTTGGGTTGGAAGGGACCTCAAAGGTCATCTTGTTCCACCCCCTGCCATGGGCAGGGACACCTTCCACTAGCCCAGGTTGCTCCAAGCCCTGTCCAACCTGGCCTTGGACACTTCCAGGGATGGGGCAGCCACAGCTTCTCTGGGCAACCTGTGCCAGAGCCTCACCACCCTCACAGTCAAGAATTTCTTCCTAACATCCCATCTCAATCTCTCCTCTTTTATTTAAACCATTCCCCCGTTGTCCTACACTGCCTGTGTAAGGACTCACATGGATTCCAACCTGCCCCTTCCTGGTACCTCCAGGGCTGAGGGCATGTCCCCAGCACCACAGACCTGCCTCACTCTAGAAACCCAATCCCCCCTCATTCCAGGTTAGCCCCCAAACCCACC
This sequence comes from Chiroxiphia lanceolata, assembly GCF_009829145.1. NCBI lineage: Eukaryota > Metazoa > Chordata > Aves > Passeriformes > Pipridae > Chiroxiphia > Chiroxiphia lanceolata. The sequence goes on from NC_045652.1 coordinate 1,741,933, forward strand.
TGTGGACACATCGCCTCTGAGTCCACCCCAGCTCCGGGAGCGCTCCCAGCCAGGAGCTGCCGCCTGCTCCTGGGAGGCAGGAGGGAAGCAAAGTCCAGGAGCCGGCAGGGAGCGAGTGCCGGTCCCAACAGAGCACCTTTTGTTCCCGACCTCCCCGATAAGGAGCGGGAGCTCAGCCACACTTCCCTGCCGTGTGACCGCAGCCTCTCGCTGGTGGGAATTCCAAAATAAAAGCACGGCTCCAAAGCCCCACGCCCTGGCCAGCCCTGCTCCAGGTGCTCATGCTTCCCTTTCCCGTGAAACCGCCCCCAAATAAAGAGGTTAAATCTGAAGACGACCCATAGAGGCTTATCTCAGCCTTCCTGGTACTTCTGGTGAATATTTAAGCATTAAATGACAAATTCCTTCCTTATAGCCACCAATAGAGGGGTAAATAATGCTTGGCTTGCTCAGCAGGGGAAGATCAGAAGCACTTTCCTGCTGATAATCACCGTGTGGGTGACTCAGAGGGTGAGCTGTGGTAGGCAATGACAATATTGACCCCAAAGACGGGCTGACGCCTCACTCACGGGTGCCAACCGAGTTTACAAACACCCCAATGCTGCCCGAGCTCACACCCCAGCAGCTGTTCCCTGCAAAGAGAAGCCCAGCAGAGCCAGAGCCACAGCTGATCCGTGGGATCCTCCCTTCCCCATGGTGAGCTGATCCACTGGATCCTCCCTTCCGCGTGGCAGCCCTCGGCATACAGAGGCAAAGGCCTTGGCAGCACAGGGTGTGCAATGCACTGCTCAAACCCACAGGTGTTGCTTTGTCTGTTTTTCTGTTCCCTCTCCACAGGAACCCCACATATTTCAAGCCTCAGGCTCCTTCAGTCCTGCCTGTCCAGTATAAGCAAACTTATTTCCTTCCATTACCTTCCCAAATCTTGTTTTCTCCGGGTTATCCTTGCTGTCCTCTTGTCCACATCCTTCCTGAGGGGCAGAGCTGTGAGCAGAACCCACGACTCAGCAGCACTGACTGCAAGTGTCTTGCCCCTTGATAACCAGTTGACCTTCTGTGCTGAGTCCAAAAGCAGCCTGGATTGCTGCTCACGAGCAGGGCAGCAGGGAGTTATGCTTTAACACGAGCTCTCCTCTGAGCCCTGCCTGCATCTGCTCCTCAATGGGCAACTCACAGCCCTTCTGCTCCTCTGTGTGTGCAGCAAGAACCCCTGTGAGAGCCCAAAATCAGATACCCTTACACTAAAGCTTTTAGAAAACCTCAACCACTGCCCATTTTACTTCCCAAACTCTTACTGAGACACCTTTGCTTCCAGCATTGGCCCCTCTCCTCTCCCAGTCCTGCCCAGTGTCCCATGGCCCAGCTCCCACGTTTCCCAGTCCGACACACTCTGCTCACAGTTCAAGATAAGGCTTCAAGGTCTGTGTTTTCCAAACTCCTTATAGACTGTTTTGTACAAGGCAAACACTTCAACCAGGATCTTTTCTGACCAGCAAAGAAACGTCTCTCCCTAACCCTGCACTCAGCTGCTGCCTTCAGGAACATTTGTGCCCGATTTACGTTCCCATCCTACACAGCACTGAGTCTACACAAGAAATAAATCTCCTTGGTATTTTCAGGTGTTTAGTTACCAAGTTATAACCACAGACTCACTTGGGAGTTCAGTCCAGCAGTTTTAGTGATTTGATAATGGTCCTTTCTTCTGTCTAATAACAATGTGGGCAGCAGGGGAGGGGGAATTCTGTCCCTCTTCCCTCTTCAGGTGAGACCACACCTCAGAGCTGCCTCCAGGTCTGGGGTCCAACATCAGCAGGATATGAAGCTGCTGGAGAGAGTCCAGAGGAGGTCACGGAGATGCTCCAAGGGCTGGAGCCCCTCTGCTCTGGAGCCAGGCTGGGAGAGCTGGGGGGGTTCACCTAGAGAAGAGAAGGCTCCAGGGAGACCTGAGAGCCCCTTGCAGGGCCTAAAGGGGCTCCAGGAGAGCTGGAGAGGGACTGGGGACAAGGCATGGAGGGACAGGACAAGGGGGAATGGCTTCCCACTGCCAGAGGGCAGGGTTAGATGGGATATTGGGGAGAAATTGTTCCCTGGGAGGGTGGTGAGGCCCTGGCACAGGTTGCCCAGAGAAGCTGTGGCTGCTCCATCCCTGGAAGTGTCCAAGGCCAGGTTGGACAGGGCTTGGAGCAACCTGGGCTGGTGGAAGGTGTCCGTGCCCATGGCAGGGGGTGGAAATGGATGATCTTTAAGGTCCTTCCAACCCAAACCATTCCATGATTCTGTGAATACAAGGATAACACGGACTGTTCCCTCACAGTGACGTTGCTCCACATGTGAATGGGATGAGCAGCTCCCTCTGTCTCTCTGTGCAGGGGAGCAGAAAGGCTTTGCAGACAGTGGGGACCCTGCTCAGAGCTCCACGTGCTTGCCCAAGGGACAGGCAGATGAACAGACACTGAACTGCCTCTGCCACACTCCACAGCCCTACAGTTCTGGCCACCCACAAGATTTTGAGTGCACCAGCTGTTCAGGACAAAACTGTCACCAATTCCAGCAGCCAACCTGGGGAGGGATTTGTGACCTTTCATTCAGACACAGCAGTGCTTTTGGGTCAGCCCTGTGACCAGAAGCCTGTTGAGGCCAGTCCAGAATGAGGGAATGGCACCAATAAAGAAAACCTGAGCTCTCATCTCCATCTCCCATCCCCACCACTGCTGTGGTACCTTCACACCTGTGTTGGGATAGTCAGGAAACACCCCAGGATGTCCCTGGCAGAGCTGGAGAGCTGAACCCAGGTCTGTCCTGGTGCTTTGAGCCCCTCAGTCAGCTCAGAGGAGGTTACAAAGCTTAACCCTGTCTTTTCACACTAGTTGGCCTCTACCAGACACACACCCTGTGGTGACAGTGGTGTGGAGAGGCAGAGGAGAAGAAACCTCATGTAAAAAGCTGAGGATTGCAAATCAGGTCCCTCCCAAGGCAGCAAACACACTCCAAATGCTCCTTGCTCACCTTAGGGAAGGCAAAGATCTTTCTCAGGAGTCTGCCCTAAAAAAGGAGAGCTCAGAAGGTCCACAGGGCTACCAGGAGGGGCCACAACGAGCCTACAGCAGACTCATACAACCACCCCACGTGGGCTCCTTGCAAAACACAATCCATAACGAATGACAGCCCATGCCTCTGGGAACAGCTCCCACCCACCTGAGCTGTGGTCACCACGTGCTCTCACAACAGCATCTGTGTTCCAACACACAGCTGAAGCCTGCAGGTCTCTAAGTCCCCTTTGCAGAAGCTCTGAGCAGCTGGAGAAATCCAGCAATGTGGCTTTCAATTGGCTCACTGATTTCTGCCCTCAAAGAGGCATTAAATTCAATTGCTCCACATGGGAAGAAATTCCAGCTTTAACAGAGGTCACAGTTTCACAGAGATGGTGTGTTAACCTGAAAGCTGCTGCTCACTGTCTCACAGAATTTCACAGAACATTCTGAGCTGGAATTCTTCCAGCTGTGCCTGCGGACAGGCAGGCTGGGAAATGCAGGAGTTTCCCCAGCTCCCAGAATACAACAGCTACACGTGAGACCTCGCCAGCACTGATTTTACCCCCCAGATCCACTCCCACCGCGCTGTAGGACTCGCTGTTGAATGTGGAGACAAAGGGGATGTGTCTGGGGGTGGTGAAGGCTTCCAGAGAAAGCCAAATTCCCCTCTTGTGGCTGAGCAGGAGGTGTTTTCCTGGCTGCTTCCCGGAGGAACCACTGTGGCTGCCCAGCAGATGGCAACAGCCCTGCACAAGGCACGGCACAGCACCACACACCCGCAGGATTTATGGCTGGAGATCTCAATAACAGCCTTTTCTGACATTGCTGGCCCAGAACGTGAGTTCCCATGGCTGAAAACCACTATTTGTGCTATTTATGGTGGTATTCATGGTGCTCCCAGGCAACCTTTAGGGAGCACAGCCTTGCACTGGTTCTGCCTCTCCTCCAGCCCACCTCAGGTTATACACCCCCCTGCCCATCCCAGCCTAATTCCAGCATTTTTGTGGCTCGTTTTCCTTTTGGGAAAGTCAGCCTTTCCACTCTGTGTTGCTCAAGCAGGCTCACCTGCCCCAGGAGCAGGGCAGAGGGGCACAGAGCACTCACCCAGGGCGAGGCACAGCGGGAATCACTGTACTGCTGGGTTGATGGTTGGTCTTGATGATCTTGAAGGTCTTTTCCAACCTTAATGATTCCATGACTCTAGGATTCTAGGAAAGCCAACTCCAAATTCACCTTCATCTCCCACAGAGCACTGCAAACGAGTCCTGTACCCCAGCACTGAGTCACAGGCTCCACAGGAGCATGAAAGGGAGGCGAGGAGAACTCCCACCTTCCAGTTAGTCAGCAGCCCAGCCTGGGGGAGAACAGGGCTCAGGTGCCTGGATGGACAAACTCCAAGCCCCCTTCACATGGCTTTTCCAAAGCAAAAAGGCTGTCATTCCTTTTTGGTGATGTTTCCCAGCAGCAGCAAGAGCAGTGAGCTCATCATCCTGCAACCACCACGCTTCCAACCGGGATAGGGGTGAACACACTGCTGGGGCTGCAGGCAGGTAACCCCAGCCAGGTGATGCTCCCCCTGCTCCCAGTGGACACACAGGGGATGAGGCTCCTCTTGCACGTGTGACAGTGGAGCTGCAGGAATTGTGACCCTGCAATTGTGAGCCCCCTGCAAGCCCAGCTGGAGGCACAAGGAGCCACGTGGCTGCAGGAGCTGCTGTCTCGGTGGAGCCACAGACCACAAATCCTCTTTGAAAACAGTCTGACAGACAGACCTGCCTGCTGGACAGACATGGAACGGTGCAACAAGAGCCAAGAGCTCTGTGCCACATCCAGATCCACACCAGTGGCTGAACTGTGGGAGTATCCAACACTACAAAGGTCCCAAGTTCACACCTTGTCTCCTTCAAGAGGCTTTTATGCCCTTACTGGAGGAAGCAAGTGTTGGTGGTTCTGTTTGTAGAGCAAACAACGGCTGAAAGACACCAATTCTGGGTTCTCAGGGTCTTCCATGGACGCTGAGCTGTCCCTGATGACAACCACCAGAAGAGGGAATGAGTCACCAAGAAGAGCAACCTTATTAACAAAGAGAGGGTGTTTTCATGGAAGCTGCTTGAAGCACTTGTTTACACTTGTTTGAACAAACATTTGGGAGAAAAGCTCTCTGTCAAGACCCCAGCACTTGTAAGAGCCAAGAACTCCAGCCACTGGAATTTTGGGCTGTTTAAGAAGGACCACAGCCAATACTCAGATCCAGTAACCACAACTGCCCTCAGCCCCTCTCCTTCAGCTCACCTTTAAACTTCCTCTGACGTGACACGAGAGGAGAAAACCCAGCAGTGCTCCTTCCCCATCATGGCCCACAGCAAGAGAGGCTCACCCAGTGCCTGGAGACCCCCACCTGTGTTTTGGGGCTGAGAAAGAAGCTCTTCTGTTGAACTGCCTGGTGGTCCCAGCAGCAGTGTCAGAGCTGAGCATTTGCTGGGTAGCATCTTCCCAGCTCTGAAACAGGGACACCTGAGAGTACAAACTGCTTTTTGGTGGGGCAGGAGGTCTCCTCAGAGGAAAAGTGATGTATTCACTTTGAAAGGTGCTTTTCCCCCCTCATCTGTTCCAAGGTGGAATATATATACTGGGAAAGGTCGTTTATTCTGTTTTCTGCTTTAGTGATTTTCTGCTGCACCTAAGGAAGAAGGGCCTGCTGGAACACCCCTCCCTCTTCTCCCAGACCTCCAGTGAAAAACACTCCTTTGCTGCTCCCAGCAGGATGCTTTGTACAATGACTTCTCGCATCCCCCCTTCCCTAAATCCCCTCCAGCTTTCCAAGGTACAGCACTGCAGGACATGTGGGAGAAACAGCATGTTGGGAGCTCAGGGCTCAGCTAAAGGAGAACAAAAAACCCCTCCGAGACTCCAATTTATTTTTACCCTCACTGGGCTGAGCGGGTATTTCTCGACCATGTTCTCGTTTGCTGAGCCTCCACGAAATCCTGGCAGGCTGGAAATGATTTGGAATCACGTCTCCAAGACAACAAGGATAATTCTTCCCCGGCATAATAAACGTAGAGATCGACAGAGCTGTTCTTCAGATGAGTACCCTGAATTCAGTATAAGAATCCATTTAGATATTTTGGAAAAGGAGATTTCAGGACTCATCACCTTTTCCCTTTGGGTCACCTTGTCGTTTCAAGGAAAGGCTGGCCCAGCAGCAGAAGTATTTCATCCCAGCTTGTTGGTATTCTTGCCCAGAATAGCCTGCAGCACTGACAGAGCCCATCTGTGTTAAATTAGCCCTTAGAAAATATCCCTGCTCGGAATCTCAGGGAAGATGGTCCCTTGACGCAGGTTTGAGGAGCAAAAAGTGAAAGCCTTTGCCTGTCACAGCCTCCACACTGCTCAGTCCAGTGTTAAAAAGCACATTTGTGACCTTGTACCAGATAAAGAAAATGGAAACCCATCTCTCTGCCTGCCTTCCTGTCCCACTTCTCTCCAGTTATTACTGGGTTTTGACTATCTTTCAAAAAGGAAAAATAATCTAATATTCAACATTGCCCAGAGAAGCTGTGGCTGCCCCATCCCTGGAAGTGTCCAGGGCCAGGTTGGATGGTGCTTGTTGGGCTAGTGGAAGGTGTCCCTGCCCATGGCAGGGGCTGGAACTGGATGAGCTTTAAGTTCCAACCCAAACCGTTCCATGATTCTATAACCAGCTGCCCAACATCCAGTTTATCATTAGGAAACTCCAAAGAAAAACTTGAGCCTTTTATCAAGAAATAATAAGGCCGAAATGATGTATTACAGACTATACAAACCAAAGAGATATATACAGAGAGAAATAGATAGATAGATATATTTGCATGCAGATACAGAGGAGGTCAGGAGTCCCTTTGCCAGAAACAGTTTGTGTGATAAAAATCATATAAAATCATGGAATATCCAGAGTGGGAAGGGACCCACAAGGATCACTGAAGTCCAGCTCCTGCTCCTGAACAGGACAGCCCCAAATGCATTCAGGCTATCAAGACACAAGAGTCACAAATCTGAAGAGGAAAATTTGGAAAAGTAAAACAGGGAGGGATTCAGTTCCCACATGGGACAGGGAGCCCTTTGCTCCAAAGGCACCTGCACCTGCAGCACCTTCTGCTCCAGGCTGGAAGGCATGGAGTGGTAATGGGGGAAGCCCACCAAGCCAAGGTCAAAAGCCCACAGACAACAGGTCCACCCTTTCCAGCTGGGAACAGCAGGCACGGGACATCACTGCAACATGCTCCTGCACTAAAGAATACAGGAGGGAACCAAGGGATGGGGGCTTTACCTTCAACCAAAGGAAAACCTATCAGAGAAGCCTCCTTGTTCAAGCCCAAGAACAGAGAGAAAATCTAGATTGTTGTCCTCTGCTCTACCTTCTACTGGCCAAACAGCACTGAATGCCAACGTCCCATGGCCCTGACATGTCTCTCAGGCAGGCTCCTGGCTGCTACATCTCAAAACCAAGCTCAGAAACTCCAGCAGAAGACAAACCCAACAGCAGCAGGTCTCCTTTCTGTGTCACCAGTGTTTCACTGCAGAAAGGGTCTCCCTTTTCATCCAGGGCTCTCTCTAAACTTGGGGTTTATTCCTTCAACACCAATTTTAACTTAAACAGCACCAAATGCTCGGTGCAAACTCTCTGGGCCAGTCACCCCCAGATTAAAGGATTTGTCTTTACATGTTAAGCATCCCTGTGCCCTGTCACAGCCAACACCCCTCTCCACAGCAAACCCTCCCTGCCCCGGTCCCACCCCGACACTCGCAGGAGGAACAGAGCTCATACTTGCCTCAAACGTGACAAAGTCATCAAACTCATCAGGGCAGGCCGGGGTTTCCTCCTCAGGGGTATATCCCATATCATACAGCTGGCTGTCAGGATCTGCAGAGGGAAAGAAGCACAGAGTTGGAATCACCAAGAGGAAATCTGCACCCTCAGGTCAAGGATGGCTTTGGGAGACACGAGAGCAGCGGGACAGGAACTTCCACCTGCACACACCAGCACCTTCAGCCTTCAGGAAGGACCTCTGCTTCCAGGCATTCCAACACCACCTTGGGTGGAAGGCCACGGGTTTGGCTTCTCCCTGGAATAAGCCCTGTGAGGCCCCTTGCTGCTCCAAAGAGGCCAGCACCTGGATTCATCCCTACCCCTCCATGCTCTCCATTCCTTCTCCTGCCTTCTTCCCTATCTCCGTTTCCTGCATCCTCTTGTTCTTCTCCCAGAAGGCTCTAATCCTGCTGTGGGCAGGGAACACATGAGATGTATGTGTGACAGCCAAGTACCATGGGAACGGGCAGAGCAGGCAGCTCCAGAGCCTTTCTCAGCTGCTGCTCCTCCCGCGGCCACACACATCAGGAGCGTCCGCACAGGCCCACGGCAAAGCAGGAGCTTTTCAAGGAGATATCTTTAAAATATATTCCTCCTCCCGCCCCCAGCAGCATCTGCAGCAGAGCACCCGAGCCCTTCCAGCGAGGAAGGGAGCGCGAATTCCCCGCGCTCCCTCAAGCAACAGCTAATGCCCGATCCGGCACACGACCCAGATCCCAGGCTGCAAACACCAAATCAGGCTCAGATGCTGCAGTCCCAAAATAAATAGCAGGCTCAAACCCACACGCCTTGGAGCTGAGATGGTTGCAGCAGTAGGTTTGTCTGCTGTCGATACACTCGGCTGGGCACAGGGAGTGTTCTGTCAGTGTTCCTTGGGAAGGTCGGCACACGGATGGATCTGGGGAGGGACAGGGGGCTGCTTTCTGTGTCCTTCAGGCTGGTGACTTCCCAGCAGGATGGCAGCCCAGCCAAGGCAAACAGCTCCCAGGCTCAAGTCCACACCAAAGGGGCACACAAAGCACATGATGCTGCAGCTGCCCAGATGGGACTGTGCCAGCCTCCCCCAGAGGGGACCTTCCCTACAGGGGCACGGACAGAGCTCCTGCTTCGGGTCCACCTCCTGGTATCAAGAAAGGACATTTTTCATTAAGGAATCATAGTGATCATTTCATATATCTAATACAAAGTCAAGGGGTTAGGAGTTGTTCAAGGCACTGGGGGGGGTCACCTGGAGAAGGCTCCAGGGAGATCTGAGAGCCCCTTCCAGTGCCTAAAGGGGCTCCAAGAGAGCTGGAGAGGGACTTGGGACAAGGCCATGGAGGGGACAAGTCAAGAGGGAGTGGCTTCCCACTGAGAGGGCAAGGTTAGATGGATACTGGGGAGAAATCCTTCCCTGTGAGGGTGGGGAGGCCCTGGCACAGGTTGCCCAGAGAAGCTGTGGCTGCCCCATCCCTGGAAGTGTCCAAGGCCAGGTTGGACGGGGCTTGGAGCAACCTGGTCTAGTGGAAGGTGTCCCTGCCCATGGCAGGGGGTGGAACTGGATGAGTTTTAAGGTCTCTTCCAACCCACAAGACAACCCCTGCTGGGATTCTCTGATTAGGGCACAGGACAGAGTAAAGAGTCAGGCCCATAGCAACCCCCCACCCCCCTCCAAACACCCCAAACACCATCCCTGGTGCCTCTCTCAGCTGACCATTAAACACAGAGTCAGGGACCCAGGAGACACTGGAGCCACCAACCCAACAGGTTCCATGGGGGTGGGAGAAGCTGAAATGTGCACCAAGAAATGAGCCCCCTCCTAACCGGGGTCTGGGGCTCCCAGGGGGAGGCTGTAAATCAGGAATAAGCCAAACTGCTTTTCCAGCAGCCAGCACCCAACACTGTGCTCCACAGCAAGTGCAGAGTCAGGCCTGCAGCACATGGAAGGTGCTCTTGGTCACCATCTATGACAACAATATCTGCTGCTCTCCCACTGCTGGCACCATGAAGTGGTGCTGCTCTGAGCTCTGCTTCCAGCTGCTGGGGCTCTGCTCCCCTCAACCAGACCAAGGCCATGGGACACACATGGAAATGCTGCTGCCTGAGCACCCTGCTCAGGGCAAGGCCACCTCCTGTCCTAACCAACGGCATTAGCACTGAAGGATCTTGGACTTGATGATCTTGGAGGTCTTTTCCAGCCTTAATGATTCCATGATCTGAAGATGGCATTGCCTCTCCTCTCAAATGTCCCCCTGTCCACAGCTCCACCATGAGTCTGAGCCTACAATCAGGAGTTTTCCCATCAGTTATCCTGGGATTTGGGCCTCCCTGCTGGCACCAGGGAGGACCAAGGGGATGGGGACAGTGACCTGCTCGGTGCAAAGCTATGGGAGCACCTCGGTGGGTTGCACCAAGAGGAGCCTTTGCCCACATCTAGGGGCAAAACCAAATGGTGCTTCTGAAAGGCAACCCAAGTCACACCACCCAGAGAGGACAGTCAGCCACATCTCCTGCCAGCCCCCACACACAGGCAGTGCCCACCTCCAGAGAGGAGGCTGTGATGTGCAAAGGAGTGTCCAAAGATCCGGATCAGCTCACTGGGATGCAGACTGCAGGCACACTGCCCTGGTCCTGTGCCAGCCAGGGTTCTGCCCTGTGGCATGTCCCCCCAGCAGGAGCTCTGGGGACAGCTCTGCTCCCCACAGCCCCCAAGCGTGCCCTGGCACAGCCCAAACCCTTCATCTGTAGCACATCCGAGCCCTGAGCCGACAGCGGCACAGCTCCATCCTCATGGCTGGGAGCCTGATCTCACACCTCTGCCAGCCATGGATGGGCAACCCAGCCAGCCTTCCCAGTGCCCACCCTGCCAGGCCACCTCCAGTGATCCTGGTGACACCCCATGGCAGCCCTGGGAACTACAGAGCACCCCAAAGGCACAGGCTGATCCCTTCTGCTTATTCTGTATCATTTCTTTTCCTCCCCCTCCAAGCAGACACACAAACACTTCCTACTCTTCCACAGACACAGATAGAGATATTTATTCCTCTCCTTCCTTCCAAAGGGGCTTGAAAAGGGAGGATTTTCAGTCAAGTAAAAGCTTCCCTTTGGAATCAGGGGTATAAAACATGGGCAGAGCACACAAACAGCTCCTGCCATCACCTGCTTCCTGCCCAGCTCTTGCTTAAACTGAGGGATCCTGGAGCCTTCCCAGCCCTTCGTGGGAATGAACATGATGGGGATGAACATGAGCCTGGTCGCTCCATCTGTGTGCAGAGCACTCAACCCAAAGAGGGAGGGGTCTCTGTGTGGGCTGGGTCTATTTTTGCAGCAAATTCCACTGTAAAATCAAGGAAAGACCATCTCAGGGGTTACCTGCAGCCTCGCTGGTGGCAGAAGCCATGGCCAGCAGAAGCCATGACCAGGAACCAGCACTCAGTGTTTCCACCTCCCCATGCTCCACATCAGAGAGCAAAGACAAACATCACCACAAACAAAAGGTTGACTTTTCTGCTGGATTCGTTCCCTCCTCCTCTGAAAAAGCCATATGGTGCTTTGTGTATAGGGAGAGTTGCCATGGAGAGCCTGCCTGCGAGTCAGCCAGCACAATAGGCTGCATTAAGCTTTCAAATTCCCGGCCAAAAGAGCCAAAAAGTTCCTGGAGCCAAAAAATCTGAGACCTTTGGTGCTCAAGTGGCACTTCCCATGTGAAGAGCCCTGTCCCCAGGTGCATGTGGTGAAAGCTGGAGGGTCTCACTGTTGTTTTCTCCCCCCCACCCCACTAACAGAGCAGGGGATGGCTGTGGACCACCAGCAGCAGCACTGCACAGCCTAACTCCCATGGTACAGGATGAGCTCAAATCCTCACATTCCCCCTGCTCTGCCCCTTGGACCTCAAAGACAAATCCCAGCTGACATTCTACTCCCCTTCTCCATGCCCCTCACAACACAAAGCATCCTCCCCTCACACTCACTCCTGATTTACTTGGGTTGGAAAAGCCCTCAAAGATCAGCGAGTCCAACCATTCCCCAAGTCCACCACTAACCCATGTCCCCAGGTGCCACATCCACAGGGCTTTTAAATCCCTCCAGGGATGGGGACTCCACCTCTGCCCTGGGTAGCTATGCCAGGGCCTGACCACCCTGTCAGTGAAGAAATTTCCCCAATATCCAACCTAAACCTCCCCTGGCACAACTTGAGGCTGTTTCCTCTTGTCCTGTCCCTTGTCCCCTGAGAGCAGAGCCTGACCCCAACCTGGGGGGACCTTCTCACTCTCTTCAACTCCCTGACAGGAGGGTGGAGCCAGGTGGGGGTCGAGCTCTGCTCCCAAAAAACAAGTGACAGGACGTGGGGAAAGGGCCTCAAATTGTGCCAGGGAAGGTTTAGGGTTAGATTAAGGTTGGATATTGGGAAAATTTCTTCACTGAAAGCATTGTCCAGTCCTGGCACAGTTGCCCAGGGCAGAGGTGGAGTCCCCATCCCTGGAGGGATTTAAGAGCCATGTGGATGTGGCACTTGGGAACATGGGTTAGTGGTGGCCTTGGCAGTGCTGGGAGAATGGCTGGACTTGATCTTAGAGGGCTTTTCCAATCTTAATGATTCCACGATTCTGTGATTCCATGATCTCCATCTGAACACATCTGTCATTGCTGGACCATTGCCTCTCATCTCTTACACCAACTGCAAGCCAAAGGCAACCTCTGCCCAGTAACCACAAAGCCTCCAGAGCCACCAGCCAGCTCAGAGGAGCAGCAGTGCCCACAGCAGGGACACATCCAGCTGCATGGACATCTCTCCAGGATGCATGGAGAGCGACAGGACAGGTCCTGGGCTCTCTGTGGGGGTGGATGAGTGTTAAGCTCTGGCAGAGAGACCTCTTCAATGTCCTGTCGAGCTCCAGAGGGCTCAGGGGTGCCGGAGTCACCTGTGCTCTCCAAGAAACCCTCAGGAACAGCAGCCCTCAGATACAAAGAGATTGTAAAAATTGCTTTCAGAAAGCAGGGTTGCAGTGAAAAGGCACCTTGAGTGAAGAAGAGCTGTGGGTACAGTAGTGACACACGGGTCAGACAGAGCCAGTTTTATCAGCTTCATATAGGAATGACCTAGAAAAACAGCCTTTCAGGAGAATTTAAGTCATCTGCCAACACACACCGTACACACTGCTGCGAGCCCCAGAGCCACAAACTCCAGTGATTCCAACAGGGTGGATTAGGTGAGCTAACAGACCTGAATTACTCAGTGTGGGAACAAGGCTTGGAACCTGCTTGAAGGGCACAAAATAAAACAGACCCTGAACCAGGCACAGCAAAGTTATGGTTGGCTTAAGGGAGGACAGCTGATATAACCTGAGCTCCCTCACTGGGAATGCTGCTGGAAAACAAGGGGGTAACAGACTCAAGCCAAGTATTTAAAAGTTACAGGAATTTAGGAGGATCTTGTACCCAGAGCAGACACAGGGGAAGCCACTGTCCAGCATTTCCAGAGGCAGCTCGGGATCTTGAGCTTTCACCAAAGCTCATGGTGTTATCCCTGTGGGATAAAGGCAGCACCACTCCACTCATCCACCCTTTTCCTTCCCCAGAGTGACCCAGGAATACTTTTATAACCTGATGCTCACACAAAGGAGATGGAAAGAGCAGCTTTCTGCTCTCTGCTTTTCCTGTAGCTCAACCTGCCCCAGAGATGGGCCAAGGGAACAGGAGCACCTACTGAAAACTCTCACGTTCCAACCCAAAATGACAGGAGGGACTGAGTGACTGGCAGCCCAGGCTCCTGAGGAGGCAGAGGCAGAATTCAGGTTGCTTACACAACCCTCAACAGAGCCCCCTCGGCTAATGCGCTTTAGCAGTCCCTCATTCCCTGAATATCATTGCTCATGGATTGGGACTTATCACACATTCCTTTTGATCCCCTTCCTACAGCACAGGCCCTCGAGCCTCATTTAGACACACCATCTAAAGACAGCATGGAAAGAATTAACTTCATGGTATCCAAGCACTTTGGAAGCATAAATCCAGCTGCCTCCATCTCAGGGACCAGCTGGGCACTGCTGTCTCCGCTGTGGCAACAGATCCGGGACAGGAACCCACCACTAACACATGGATTTGGGGCTGACTAACCCAGGGGTCCTCCTTTTTAATTCTCAGCAATCTGAGTGGCCTTTCCAGTGTGTGGTAGTCACCAAGATCAGCTCAAATTCCTCCACACTTGTGTCAGTCAGGAACGAAGGCTCACTGCTGGAGGTGTGGAAAACAAGGAGCGGGTTGTGGCCACCAGCAAGTGGCTCAGAGCCACTTTGTGATGTACCAGCAGAAAGGGTCAAGTGACTGAGCCTCCAAAATAGCACAGGCGGCTGGTGAGGAGACCTCCTGATGTCCTCCAACTCCTTCACTCTAGTTTTTACTTCCAAAACTCTATACTTCTGGAAACAAAGCTGGATTTGGCAGCCAACAGCTTTATCATGGAATCATTATGGTTGGAAAAGCCCACTAAGCCCATCGAGTCCAACCATTATCCCAGCACTGCCAAGGCCACCACTAAACCATGTCCCTAAATTCCCTGTTCTGGGAAGAGACTGAGGTGGGACCTCCTGCAAGAGCTTATGGAACTATGGAAACAGTAGAACACTCCAACTCAACTTCCCAGAGCACACTCAGTGCAGACACAACCTTTGGGACAACCAGCAGCCAGTCTCTTGTCAGGGGTTTGAGTACCCTGAAACAGAAACTCTTTGAGATGCTCCACACCCAGCCTGTCTCATGCAGGAGCTCACAGAAGACAAGTGGCACCTTTTAGATTAGATGGTCCCACCAGCAAATAAAATTAAAGAAAATCCTAGCTCAGGAGCTCAAATGGACCAGAGCTTTTGAAACCCCAAATAACACCAGGCAGTTTCTCAGCCCATTGAGACCACTCCCATCAGCTGGGAATGGCTGGATGGCACCATCCCACCACAAAGCATTTCAGCCTTCCAGCTCCAGCTCAGAGCTCCCACATGCAGAAACCAGGACAACAGTTAAAACCAGTCCAATCCTCCCCAGTTCAGAGCTTTGTGTCTGAGAAATGTTCACCATGTCCTTTCCTTCACTCATGGCTAAACATTATCAGAGCAATCCATGTGGACCCAGGCACAGCTTCCAGACCCACGGTCTGGACACGAGTATTAAAAGAAGCCGTTCAACACCTACAGCGCTTGCAGATCAACACACAGACTTCTGCATGTGTCATTCAGGTCTTACTTGCCATTTTTGCCCCCAGCTAGCCACACCACAATCTGACCACAGTTAATGCAAAGCCTTTCCAAAGCCATCACCGAGCCCTGGGAAGCAGTTTGGACCAGGACCACCCAGCTGCCTCTGGGCAGGATGTGATGGAGTGAGCTGGAGGCTGGGCAGTGACTGTCCACACACCACCTCCAGCCAAGGCTCTGACCTCAACAGGTAAAGCTGCAAAGTCAGTAACAAAGACTAAATACAGTTATTTATAAAGCCTCTGATCTCAGACTTGCCCGCTAGGTCCTGACCAGAACCCAGCCTGGGTTTAGGGGAAATCAGGGAAAGAAAATACGTAAGAGAAGAGACATCAAACTCCACCTGCAGGAAGAACTCTTCCCAGTGTGGATTTCACAGTTCTGAGCCATCTCTTGGAAATTATGATCATGCTGCTCCAAAATGTCCAGTGCATTACAGGGAGCATGGAGCAGCCAGTTTGCCCTCCTGTTCTGGACACAGCAGAGTAGTTTGGGTCCCTATCCTCCAAAATCCCTCAAAAGCTATTCAGATTAACAGGGAAAATGCTCCCGGAGGCTCATGTTTGAACCCCCTTCCCTGTTTCTCCCCCTAACTCCCAACATTGCCAGAAAATCCCTTTGAAACAGAGCCAAACCATGCCCCATGTGGCACTGAAGGAGTGAGGAGCTGCAATTTTTAAAGCGCTTTTGCCCCAACCGGTTCTGTAAGAGAAACACTGCCCAAAGGAAAACAAAGTCATGGGGGGGGGTTCCTATAAAACTGGGGTTTAATCCTTTTTCCAGCTGTTATTTGTGCCTGGCCACTCCCCTGCAGGTGGAAGGAAGACTGGGAGGAGTGAGACTCTTCAATCCAGAGTATGAGAGCTCTGAGAAGGGAACTGAGGGGCTGAGAGGTTACAAACAGAACTGTTAAGGTTGGAAAAAACCCTCAAAACATAAAGTCCAAACATGGAAACACGGTCCCTGCCCTTGCCCAGGTCCTATGGCCTCAACAGGAGTGTTTTTATTACAAGTTGTCACATAATCTCTGCTGAACTCTCTATAACAATTAACTCCATTACTAAAACTTCCTATTGCCTCGTTAGCAGGAGTCCTTCCTACCCTAAGGAGAAATAAGCTGTCCAGTGGTTAGAGCTTTACAGGAGCAGTCAGATGTATGAGCTTGGAACAGATGATCATCAAGGAGAAGGACATGGAGGGACATGGACCAGCCCAGGAGGGGACACAGCTTGGCACAGGCACAAGGGGATGGAGATGAAGTGAGCTGTGCTCAGCCAGAACCACCAGGGAACTGGGAAAACTATGTTTTCCCAAAGTGGGGATGCCCACCAGAGCTGTCCTGCCTGCTGCTCACCCATCTCAGCCCAGCCCAGTGGCTCCACAACCAGGACTGATTTCCTGGGAAACCTGTCTCACATGCAGCCTCTCCTGTCCAAGGCCAGGAGCAGGAAACGCTCTGAAGAAATGAGCTTTCACCACATCAATCTGTCAGGGTGTCACAGGGTACACTCACCACAGTCACCAGCCCCCAGGCTGTGACAGAGCCCAGCAGGGCTCTTGGAGGAGTCACAGTCATAGGTGAGTCATTAACCCTTCCTTAGTAACTCCAGATTGACTGGATTCCTAAGGAGAAATGGGCTGACAGCTCTGCCTTCCCTGCTGGTGCAGAGGAAGGACACTGGGCTTTCCTTCACCTGAGCTGGGGCAGCCAACCCTCTGATCCACCAGGCGTTCCTGGTGAGGAGGCAGGAGACATTCCCACCTTTCTGAGCTGAGCATTAATAACCCCTCCCTCCAGAGCTGACATCCAAACCTGAGAAATCCAAACAGGCAGAGCCGAAACCACCCCCAAGACCCATCTGCAGCCACCAGCCCAGCCCAGCCTCCTCCCACGCACTCCCCAAACCGCAGGCGAGCCCGGTTCCCAAAAGTATTCACAGCAACAGATGTGGAAGAAAACAGCTCCCTCCCGGCTCAGAAAGTGAAACCTGTGATGGAGAAACACTGAGGCAGCAGATGGATGATGAGAAATGTTTATTATTTAACAGCAATTGTCTTTGTTTTCTCCTTAGTCATCATATCCATGTAAGAGTGTGCTAAGAACTGCTCCCGGGCTCTAATAGAACATTCCTTCTTATTTTCATAGTGACCATTTTCCCAGGAAAACAAGTAGTCCCAGCAGTGGGTTTTCTGCCCCTTTCCCAAAAAAATTTGCTTTCTTTTGGCCATCTAACTTAAGCCTTTCATTTGCAATTTAAACTCACCCCAGTTTGTCTCTATCAGGATTAAGTTATGATCTGAGGGTCTGAAAGCCATAGGTTTTCCTTACTTCAGGACACATGGAAGTCCCTGTGCTCTGTAATTTGCTATGATTTCCAGGAGATGTGGCCACACAGCAATGCTTTCCCTCCCATGGAATGGTGAACCAACAGTGATGCTCTGGGGGTTTGGTCCCACGTTCAATCCCAGCTCGCCACGGTGAGCAAGAGGCAGCTTTTATGAACGAGAATTTCCTCGGACTGAGGATGTATTTTGGACCTGTTACGCTCCATGACAGTGACTGGACACTGCAAGATTTTTTGGCATGTGCTCCAGAACATTCACAGAGCAGGAATTCTCCAGAGGGGAGGGATTCCCATGCCAATCTCCCAGTCCCCGGCCCTCTGGGGCTGCTGAGCCTTCGTAGCGGTTTTACGGCAGCACGTTGGAGTAATTCCTTGCTGTTCTCATCCCAGAGCTGCAGCCTACGGACACAGCTCTTCCAACACTTCTGCGCCTCTCCCAAAAGTAGGTCAATGCAGTGTGTCATCTGCCAGGCTGTTTTTGGGAAGACAGGCTCCCTCCCAGCCATGGAGCACACGGAGCAGGGCAGCCTCCCCCCGTGGAACCCTTCACCCAGCTGCCAAATTCAGGAATTGAGTAAAAACAAGTGTTGATGTCAATTAAAAGAGAAATAATGCAAACTAAAAAATGCTATGGTGAGCCAGAAGTGCCCCCCCATCAGCATCCAAGTGCTTTCCCCAGCATATTATTATTAAATTAAGTCTTTTAATGGCTGGATTCGATGATCTTAAAGGTTTTTTCCAATCCAAACAATTCTATGTCTACATTATAGCAGAAACAGTGACTTAAAAGAGCTGGAGGGTGATGTGAGCTGTGGGTCTGCAGGTCTCGCTGCTGAGGAGCAGCTCCTCACTCCCAGCAACTGCTCCTGCTTCCAAAGGGAACAAAAAGTTATCCTTGCTCATCTAAACCTCCCTGCTCCCACTGCCATGGGGAAAAGGTCTGTAGCCAGGATTTACCTTGCTGACCCTGGCAGCTGAAAGGCTGGAGAGAAAGTTTTGCACACACTGTGCAGCATTTTGGGGCTCCTGGGAGCAGAAGAGGGACTTTTCTTCTCCAAGGACACAGCATGATGTGGGCTGGAGGAAGGGAACAAACACCCCAGTGTCCCCTGCCCTGGGGCTGCCTCCTGTGTCCTCCCCTCACCTGAACAGCCTCCAGTGGGTCTGGATTCACACCTGCTTAGTTCTCCTTCTGTTTGCACCTTCATGCAGAGGACCTTTGTCCCATCCTCACCCTCTCATGCCCTGAGACCAGGCCCTCACAGGAGAGTCTCTGTGCCCCAGATATGCCTGGACCTCTCCTGTTAGGAGAGGGGTGGAGAGAGACCTGAGGCCATTCTGACCACAGGACATCCCCAAAGCAGCTCATCTCCATCACACACTGGTGCCTACATTCCTAATTCCCCATGGCCTGCAAGCTGGGAGAGAGACTCAACAGAATCCCAGAATCAGTGAGGTTGGAAAAGCCCTCCAAGCTCATCAAGTCCACCCTGTGCCCAATCCCCACCTTATCACCCAGCCCAGAGCACGGAGTGCCACATCCAGTCATTCCTTGGACACCTCCAGGGATGAGGACTCCACTACCTCCCTGGGCAGCCCCTTCTAATGCCTGACCACCCCTTCCATGAAGAAATTCCTCCTGATGTCCAACCCCAACCTCCCCTGGCACAACTTGAGGCTGTTTCCTCTTGTCCTGTCCCTTGTTCCCTAGGAGCAGAGCCTTAACTTCCCCCTGGATCCACCCTCCTGTCAGGGAGTTGCAGAGAGTGAGGAGGTCTCCCCTGAGCCTCCTTTTCTCCAGGCTAAACAACCCTCACACATTTTCATGGACAGGCCCAGTGGTTTCCAACATAAGCCTTTAAGTGCCACTATTTCAAGGCAAAACCCCCAAATTCAGTACATCCAAGTAAGGTTTAGCTGCTCCTGCCCCTGGCAGAAGAGGGCACAGACAAGCACGTGGACCCCAAACTTGACAAGCAGCACAGTCATGGTTCTGTGAGCAACCCTGCACCACAGGGATGAGCACAACTCTGATCTACAAAGAACAGCAAGGATTATGGTTTTTTTTCAAGTATACATAAAAATTTTAAAGCTACACTTAAATCTTCACCCGTTTTGGGAGCAGAATTAACACTCATCTTTATAAATTCTTTATCCCAACCTGCAGTATGTATAGCACATTCATATGGATCTGCCAGAGCAGATCAAGATGCAAGGCAAAAAAAAAGAAAAAAAAATGCAGAAGACATAATCAGAGCAATTTGGATTTTATTCTTGCTCATGAATCAATCTTGATTTCCCATTCATGGCAGCCCCGTTCCCTGCACACCAGCTGAACACAAAGAGGCATCTGTCCTACCTTCAGCCATGAAACGAGCTGTGTCCCTGAGCAGTAATGGTTTAGCCAGGGTTAGGAAGAGGCAGGAGCAGCAGGAAGGTCTTCACTGCAGCACTGCTGCATGAATTCAGGGATCAGCAGATCTGATGGGAACGTAGGAAGTGCTCAAACCGGTGCCAGATACTCACCGAGTTTAGTCAAACGTGCACACGAGCTCTGCTTCCATCTGCTAAGCCTTGGGGAAGGCTTTTCTTTTAAAAAGCAAATGCCTGGAATATTAAATTGGGCCTGGACACCCCCACTGAGAGACTGTGCTCAGGTGTCAGCATTAGCCTGTTGCAAATACAACCACAATTCCAGCATCAGAGAGGAACAGAGACCACTGAGGATGCAGAAAACCAGCCCCAGAAATAATAACGGGATTGGGACCGGGTAAAGGAATGCAAGCTTTGGCTTTTGGAATTATCCCTGGGCAAGGGAAGCTTTCCTTCGGCGTAGCAAAAGCCATCTGCAATGCAGATTCTACAGAAGGGGGGAAGAAACCTCCACACAAAGCAAACAGTGGGTTATGTTACCAGATATCCAACACCTGGAAATGCTCCGTGGAGCCAGCACGGATCCGTGTCCCTGGGGCAGGAGCCAGCCTGGCTCTCCCCACATTAAACCAAGTGCTGCCCAGGAGCTCATCCAGGCACCAAGGGGGTCATGGGCACTGTGGGCTCAGAGGTGGCACCTGAGCACTGTCAGTTCCAGAGGTGTCTCTGAGATGTCGGATCAGCAAGTGAGCAGCAGCCACGGGAGCAGGGAATGCCACTGCAGAGCACAGCCTGCATGTGGGATAACACAGGGATAACTCCCTGGATCTGAGCTGATGTGCAGTTCCCTCTCTTGGCTCTGAACCTTTAAGATACAACACTGACACCCTTCACTCAGAGAGGGGCTGGATATGTGCTTTTCTTTCAGGAAATCCCCAAACTGACACTCAGCTACCCAGAGATCACCAACAATTCTGGGACATGGAATGTCAGCTGCAGAAACCATGGATACGCCCACTGAGATCCTCCCAGGGATGCTCCCGAGTGCTGCTGCCCCACAGAGCTCATCCCAACTGGAGTTCACGTTGCTGCCAGTTCCAGTGAGGAACAACACGGAGCTGTGGCACAGGCTCTGGGCAGCAGGCACAGCCCCAACCCCTGAGCCCTTCATTTGCCATCCAGCACCTGAGTGCCCCAGTTTCCCAGCTCCATGCTTTTCCCTTCAGCTGGCCATCTGGAAGCCAAGCAAATGCCTCTGGGGAGCTGAACACGCTCCTCCAGCTAAAAGCCCCTTCTTCAACCCCCTAGGGATCTCCCCCGAGCAGAGGCTCATTCCTTTGGCACGGTGGCTGATTCCTGATCCAGCTCCCCCAAAACTGGCACTGCCAGGGCCCCCCCAAGCTTTGCCCCCCACTTGCTCCTGCCAGAGGTCTGTTGTCCCTGCAAACAGGAACTCTGTTATAGCTTCCAGATTTGAGTGTTGGCTCTGGAGCTGGATTTTCCATCTTCCCAAATCCAAAGAGCTTTTAGTTGAAGCATTTGAAAAAAAAAAAAAAAAAAAAAGATGTGACTATTTCCATCCTCAGGCCCTGCCCTGAGCTCACGGGCACATCCAGTCCTCAGTGGATGCACTGTCTGCTCTCGGTGCACAGGGGCCCCTTTGTTCAGGGATCAGAAGCCAAGGCAAAGGGATGGGTGAGGCTGGGAGCTCCAGGAATGCACCTTCCCCCTCCTGGCACAGTGGTCACTTAAACTGACTGACACCATCAGCAATTCCCCATGTATCCCCTGCTCCCAGAGCCCATTCCCAGTGGGTTTTTCTCTGGAAGACAGATGTTTAAGATGTTTCAGATGTTTCAGCTCAGAGCATGTGTGTGAATGACATGGCTTGTTCATCACTTTCCTGAAGTTGTAGTGAGAGCAAAGAGGAGATGTTCAGGATGTCCTACTGAATGGTGAGAGGCAGCTGTTGAAAACACAGGTGTCTGAAGCTTAAAAAGGTTTTAAACACCCTGACAAGGAAAGGAATCTGCTTGTGAGCACAGCCCTTGCTGTGTGTTTGCATCCAGCTGTGGCTGTCACTGCCCATCCCTCGTGTTTGCCACCAAATTCCCCTCTGTTCCTGCATCCAACACGTGATGTCCAGAGCTGTTCTTTGCTCCAGAACCTTGGCTTCAAATCACAGACACCCTCTCAGTCCCCCACCCCAGGTTAGCTCCTTACTCCAGGTCTGAGTTTTCCAAGTGGCTGGAATACAATCCCTCATACCTGTTTCTCACCGAGGAGACCCCTGTGAGCTGGAGCTCCTAAACATGACAACTCCAGCAGTCACACTGGCTCCCTCCCTGTTTCTTTTCCCTGCAGACTTTGAGGATGTCCCATTGGATCTCCCTGATTGTAGCCAGATGCACCAGGTCTTCCTCTGGCTGTGGATTCCCCAGACATCCAGCATCTTATCTGCCCTTTTTAAGCACGTTCTAGAACATAATCTCCACCATTACTGCCTCCACTACATTATCAGTTTCTCAAGTTTTACAATGTAAAATTCCACTTTTCAGAGTTATTTATCAAGCTGCCAATGTTTGACCCACAGTTTCTCCCTCTGCTTTGCTGCTCACACACTGCTCACACACTGGCCAGCCATCCAGGCACCATTCCCACAGACTTTAAAAGCAGGCAAACCCCACATTTCCTGGAGCAGGGAAGGACAAGGGGGTCCCAGCAGCCACACACCACCAACGAGCAGGATGGGCTGGGACACAGCAGGTTGTGAGGAGCTGAACCTGTCCCTGTCCCTGTCCCAGCAGCATCTCTGTCCCCATGGTCCCTTCTCGGGGCTGGACCTAAAAACTGAGCCCAGGGGCCCCAAAGCCACGGGCTCACCACATCCCACAGCAGGGAGACCCTCTGGAAGCACTCCAGTGGCCATCACACCAGCACACACACACACACTGCAGGCACAAATACATATGTGAGGACCATGTTTTCCCGTTCAGTCTTCATTTTGGGAAGGGCAGAAGGTAAGGCAGCCCCAACTGGCTAGAAACTCTCCTTCAAGCCTCAAATCCAGCTTCTGCAGCAGGCAAGACACTTTGCTCTTCCCCCCTGATGGTCAGAATTACCTGGCCAGACAGATTACAGCAGCAAAGAGATCAGAAATGGTTCGTGGCAGTGGAGGGGTGACACTTTGAGGGGCTTTGTCTGAGTGGTGTTTACTCCACACTGAGGCAGAGGCAAGTGCAGCAGTCCTGGATCAGCACCTCAGCCAGTGGGACATGGCTCAAACAGCTGGCACAGGGACAGGACTGAGTTTAGCATCCTCCCTGGATGTAAAGGCCAACTGAACACAAAAGCAGTTGTGAGAAATGCAGCTGACAAAGCAAATTTGGCTGGTTTTCTAAGAGCACCTTCAGTTTGCCAGGCTGGAATGTAAGAGCTCGGGTCAAATCACAGCTACTCTGACACAGGGAGTCTCCATGGGAGGGGGGAGAGGGAGAGGAGAGTGGAGCATCTTCAGAAACAAACCCTTACCTGCATTAAGACAGACACTGGGAGGTACAAACTGACATCAGCTCTCACTTCCATGACTGACCAAAGAATTCAGAACACCAAGAAATCCAGCAGAACTCTCTTTGGCTAAAAATAGAGCCAGCTAATTAACCAAACCTTGTTAAAAGGGACACCCAGCAGCAAGCACGACCTCTGCTTTCTTTACAAATGGATGATCAATATTGACTGTTCTCAACAGGAAATCCTTGAGATCACTGCAACGTGAGCAACTGCTCAGCTGTGAACTCAGAGAACCTCCCTCCGTACCCTGCCCTGGGGTTCTTTTATAACTATTTAATGTGTGATGCTTGAGAGCTCAGCCTTTCCTAACCACTGTAATAAACACACATCAATCTCTTTCAAATTTAATAAATAGAGACCTTAAAAGCTTGCTCTGGATCTGCTTTTCCCATTCAATTAATATAACACAATACCAAAGCAATGAATTATTGAGGAGAAATACGAGCCTGAGCTTTCACAAACACGCTCTACTCCAATGGCAATTTATTACAAATTAATACTGTGCTGCATTTCCTCTTGTGGGAGCTGGGAATTGGTCAGGCTACACCAGCCACGAAAACTTCAGAGCTGCCATAAAACACTACAGTGCTGAGCACAGACAATCATGGAATGGTTTGGGCTGGAAGGGACCTTAAAGCTCATCCCGTTCCACCTCCTGCCGTGGGCAGGGACACAGAAATTTCACAGAGGTACCATTTTAATTTCACAGAATATTCTGAGTTGGAAGGGACACACAAGGATCACTGAGTCCAACTCTTAAGTGAATGGCCCATACAGGGATCAAACCCACAGCCTTGGCATCATCAGCACAATGCTCTGACCAACTGAGCTCATCTCAGTTTTCAGAGATTAGGTTGCTCCAAGCCCCGTCCAACCTGGCCTTGGACACTTCCAGGGATGGGGCAGCCACAGCTGCTCTGGGCAACCTGTGCCAGGGCTTCCCCACCCTCACAGCAAATAACTAAATAAGTAATTAAGTTGGGGGCAGGATTGGGGAGGAGGAGGAGGGATGGACAACTGACAGAAAACAGAAGAAAACCCTGCTTTGAGGGGTTTCTACTCAAGAATCAGCACAGGTTTTATAGGAATGATGGTTCTTTCCCCCTCTTTGCAGCTCAATGTGCTGGGCTGACAGTGTGGGGCATGTTCACTGCTGCGTGAAAACAAGGCTGGGGTTTCAGATAAGCATCTCAGAACAGAGCTGACTATTGTGCAAGGATGATAATTCACATTTGCACATTCAAAATTACAGCTGCTCAGCAGGAAGCTTCCCACATTTCTCACACCCTGCCCTCAGCAACACGCCTGCCCCAAAATGACCCTCTGACACTGAGAGGAATCCCAAACTGAAAAAACATCTGTTCTGCAGCAAAGGAGTTCAAATGCCAGAAAGATACTTCACATTTCACCAAGCTATTGCTCTGGAAGCCCATCAGGAGCCACGTGGGGATTGGGACTGGCCTGTTTGAAGATCATCTGCCACTCAGTGAGTTCAAAGCTCTTGTTTAATGTGCTTCTTGCTAGAAACCAGCTGAGCACATTGATGGTCCAAATAGTTGGAGTGAAGGTAAATTCATTAATAAACTACTAAAATTCATGGTAAATTCCACTCTGGCAGGTGTCCCTGCCCATGGTAGGGGGTGGAAAGAGATGATCATTCAACTCAAACCATTCCATGATCAGTGCCCAGCATTTGGAAGATGTTACACCCTACAGCAGGCAGACAGACAGACAGACAGATCCAGCAGTGTGTCAGCTCCTTGGTCAGAACAGCAAACTCCCCAAAAGACATAGGAGAGCAGACACCAAAGCAGAAGGGATTTTCCCTCTATGTTTTTTTTTGGGGGGGAAGGGACTTTCCTGATAAACAGGAAAACATGAAACCCCCACCACAATTTCTGTACCACCTCTTTCAACTCTTATTAAATGCCCCCAACCTCTCCCCCTTCCCCTCTGCCAACACAGAGCAGTGACTCTCGAAGAACCAAACCCAGATGGTTTTCACCAAAGAGTCAATTAACCCCCGTGGTGTTAATTTTGCACAGTAGCAAACTCACCTCCATTTTTGATGGCTCTGATCCCCCGATGGAAATCCTCAAAGCTGATGACTCCCAGGCCACTTGGATCCAGGTACTTTGTTAGGTCCTTTACCTGCAACCACAAAAGCAGTGTCACCTACAGAATCCCTGGAGGAAACAGCATTTTCCACTACAGAAACACCCTGTAACCAACTTTTTCCTCTTCACAAGAAAGATTTGAACTAATGACAGTGAATTTCTTCAACTGACCCCAAAAACTGTGGCCATTCTCCTTGAAGGGAACATAAACAACCAATACAAAGGAGTTAATTATTACTTGGTTGGTGTTGAAACTATTGCTTAGCCTTGAAACATCAGTTTGGGCAGTGTTTCTTGCAACATGGTCCTGGGATCCTGGATCCTAACAGGGATTTGTTTATTTTTATGGTTTTTAAAGAGGTCCTGTCTTAATTGGGAACTCAGTAATAGGCTGCCTGGCAGGAGGGCCCAATTAAGAGGATTCAGTGATAATGAACTGCTCCACGATACAAATTTAGGCCATATAATTGAAACATTTTCCCAATTAGACAATGCCTGAGGGGGAAGGAACCACATCAGCTGGAGAGGATTGGGATGGGGGTGCTGGAGCAGGCACACATATGGAGCAAGGGGCACTTGTGAGACCTGGCAAGGACGGTCTGGGCTCTCCAAAGAGAACAGGCAAAGGTTTGAGGGTAAAACCACAGGCATTCCTCACAGTCCAAAGTATTCCAAAAGTAGTCCTTTTGGTGCCCTTCCTTTTGGGTCCTTCCTCCTAGGCTGCCATGAGCAAAAAACCCTTTACACCACTGATGCTTTTCAAGCTCAGACAACCAGACATCGATCCCTCACTTTAAGGGCTCTTGAGGCACCTTGAGCCACATTCAGCTGAGAAACAAGCCCAGGAGGAATCCAGGTGTAAGAGGTGAGAGAAGGAATTGCACAATGCCCTCGCCCTGCCACACACATCTACTCCTCCTCATCCACCTTCCTCCTCCTCCTCCTCTGGAGCTGATGCACAGGAGGAAGTCTCCAGGAGGGCTGCAGGCTGGATTTGTGCAGCTCTCATGAGCACAACCTTTTGCCTCACCCGGGTTTTGGTTTGTTCTTGGGGAAAGAGATGGTGAATCACCAAACCTCTCCTCCCATCTAAAATGACACTTAACCCTAGACCAGCCACGGTGCTCAGCGCTGCCCTGCTCATCACACAGCAGCACAGGGGCGTTGGTTTGCTTTCTTTTTTGTTTTCTTAAACCCAGGTATGTGTTTCTACAGGGAAATCACATCCACACCATGCTCAGAGCTGTCCACCCATGTGTCCACGTGGTTTTGAACGCACCTAGGGGAGGCAGGAGATGTCTGCTTTGGTCATCCCACCTCCCCACAGGAGCAGTGAGAATTCCACCATCACAGAAGAAACCACAGGGCAGAGGCCATAAACCCATAGAATCATAAATATCCCAAGCTGAAAGGGACCCACAAAGGTCACAAGTCCAACTCCTGGCCCTGCACAGGACACCCCAACAATCCCACCCTGTCCCTCAGAGCCTTGTCCAAACCCTCCTGGAGCTCTGGCAGCCTTGGGGCTGTGCCCACTGCCCTGGGGAGCCTGGGCAGTGCCAATCACCCTCTGGGGGAAGAACCTTTTCCTGTCATCCAACCTGACCCTGCCCTGACACAGCTCCAGCCATTCCCTGGGTCCTGTCACTGGACTTGAGACTGTGCCTCTGTGGGGCTGCCACGAGAGGAAATCCAGGCCCCTCATGGCACAGGCTTGTCCACCTGCCAGCTGACTCCACCTCAGGTTGGACATCAGGAGGAATTTCTTCCTGGAAAGGCTGGTCAGGCACTGGAAGGGGCTGCCCAGGGAGGTGGTGGAGTCCCCACCCCAAGGAACAACAACTGGATGTGGCACTCAGTGCTCTGGGCTGGGGGACAAGGTGGGGATGGGGCACAGGTTGGACTCGATCTCAGAGATCTCTTCCAACCTCATCTGTGATTCTGTGAATGGGAGAATACAACACAAGCATCTTCTCCAGTTTTCTGGAGCACTCTTTTGGCAGCCAGACTGCTGAACTCACATGGCACACATCATCTCGGGTGAGCCAGGTTTTTGTACCTTAAACAAAGGTATTTTAGACTAATAAAAACAGCTCACAGGAATGTGTCGGTGCCACTTTAATGCATCTGGCAGCTGCTTTGTGTTCAAAAGCTGTCGCTTAATTTGTTATCTGGGTACAGAGATAACAGAAATGCAAGTGACATTTAATCAGACTTGATAAGCCTGTGAGGGATTACCATGACATACTCTAAATTATAGTTTCTGTAGTTTTCAGCTTCTCAGGACCACAGAGGGCTCCACAGCCTCCTGCCAGTCCCCCAGCAAGGCATCTCACCCACACTGGAGCTTGTTCAAGAGAGACAGGACAGCACAGGGAAGCACTTTGTTTAGGCAAAAGAGCCACCTATACACCTATGTATTTAAATTGGGCTATGGGCAGGGGAAAATGAGGGGAAATGGTCATGAAAACTTCCCAACCCGGACATTATGGATGCAAACAACAAAAGCCACACACTGACAAAGCTCAAGCCCATGGCAACATGTCTGTGCTGATCCAAACCTGCCCGTATTTGCTGTCCAG
The DNA here is from genome assembly GCF_009829145.1 of Chiroxiphia lanceolata. Lineage (NCBI taxonomy): Eukaryota > Metazoa > Chordata > Aves > Passeriformes > Pipridae > Chiroxiphia > Chiroxiphia lanceolata. The sequence continues at coordinate 1,770,027 of NC_045652.1, forward strand.
GCTTAAAATCACTATTAAAAACCACTTGAGACACCACCCCCAGACTAGTGTGAGTGGCTGCTGACACTCCCAAGAGTTCACAACACAGAAAACAAGCACATCTGCAGTACCTGCCTGGTCCCCCCAGCCCCTGGACGCTTTTTCTCACCCAGCACCTTCCAGCACTCACAGTGATGGAGCTGGGGGTGCTGAGGGGACACCCCTGCCCAGACCCTTCACTGCCCCTGAGTATCTGGACCTGCCCCACCACCTCTGGGGCTGAGAGCTCCAGGATCTGGCTCCCTGCTTTGAGCTCTTCTGCACCTATTTTCTGCTTTGTCACCAACTGCCTCCCAGTTCTACCACTGAAAGTCCTGGTGAGGTGCACACAGAAACCCCCTGGACCACACTCTGCTGCCTGAGGGGTCCTGCCTGCCCACTCTGCTCCTGCAAGGCAGTTGCTCCAGTTCCTTGGACATTTTAATCATGTTTCCTGCTCCCTTTCCAGTCCCCACCTCTCCTTTTTAAAGAGAAAGGTGAGAACTGCACACATTATTCAAGACATCAAGATGTTGCAGCCTTTCATTACTTAAAAGAAGCTGATAAAAAAGAGAGAGAGGGACTTCTGCAAAGGCCACGGAGGGACAGGACAAGGGGGAATGGCTTCCCACTGGCACAGGGCAGGGTTAGATGGGATATTGGGAAGAAATTCTTCTCTGTGAGGGTGGGGAGGCCCTGGCACAGGTTGCCCAGAGAAGCTGTGGCTGCCCCATTCCTGGAAATGTCCAAGACCAGGCTGGACGGGGCTTGGAGCAACCTGGGCTAGTGGAAGGTGTCCCTGCCCATGGCAGGGCGTAGAACAAGATGGGCTTTAAGGTCCCTTCCAACTCAAACAATTCTGGGACCTTAAATGATGTCAAACACAGGTCCTTGACATTACTCTGAGACCCCTCCCCAGGCCACTGTCTTGTCCACAGCCAAGCTGTCACAGCACTGGGCCCCCACACCAGTGACAGCTCCAGCATCTCACTCCTGGGTTGGAACTGCCAGTTTTCTCCATTTCTTCATTTTGATGTCTTAATTTTTGATGACTTAGGTTAAAACCACTACCTTATCAGGACAGTTGGGAAGAGCACCAGCATTAAGGCTCAAACTGCTTTAGATTAGCAAATCTGAGCAGCTCTGAAGTCACAGATTTGTTTTCAGCTGAAGCCTAATCTGCAAGCGCAGAGCAGCCAAACCCACACTCCTATTAGCACAAAACCAAAAGTTAATTCTTTACCAAACTGCAACACGAAGCTAAACCCAGGCATATATGAGCCACAGTCACAGGGAGGTTCCTGCTGTTGGCCAGCAAGAAATACTCAAAATAAATAAAGGGTTTTGTGACTGTGTGTGTTTGTGGCTGGTTACAAACCCTCCTTGAAGAGCGAGCAGCTAAAATACAGAGCATTACAGAGTCGGAGGATGACGTGGTTTAAGTAGCCGACTTAAATCCTGGTGGAAACAGAGAGGTTTAAACTGCTTGAAGCCAGGCTGCCTTGAGCTGTGCACAGACACGAGCCTGCAGAGGCAGAACTGGTGCTGAGATGTGCCAAGGGGGCTCTGCTCACCCTGTGCCATGGACGAGGCACAACCTGGACCAAGGGTGTTCTCCTGGTGAAGGACACAGAGCAGAGTGGGGAGGAGGAGAGAGGTCGCCTGGCACCTCAACAACACAACAGGAACTACTCACTGCAGCAACCACATCTTCTGTATCAGAGAGCTCTGCACGTTCCAGGGCGTTTTCCTTTCCAAAACCCAACAATTTTGCTGCCAAAAACCCCCATCTCCAACAACCCCTCGGAGCATGTACACCAGCACCACACTGGAATGCCAAACTCGTCCTTGAACAGCACAAAAAGAGGTTCCTGGCAGTGAAATCAGCTCAGTAAATGACCTCGAGCCCCAACAAAGCCAGTGGTGACAACTCCAAATCCAAATCAACACACAAAGGCTTGGCAGCCACACAGTGGAAGTTTCCCAGGGAGGTGAGGGATTCCCCAGCTGTGAGTGGCCCTGTTCAGCAGGCAGGAGGAAAAGGAAAAGGAAGCTCCAGACTTTTTATATTTATCCTTATGGACACTCCATGTCTCTACCACACAGCAGATGGATTCAGATGCACAAAAATATCCACTGTGCTTGTTTTAAGTGTGATCTCTGAAGGAAGTGAGGGCTGTGCTGGCCAGACAACACCCTCTCTGTAACCCCTGAGCCTGCCAGCAGTTTTCCTTCATATTCTGGCAGAGATCAGGGCTGAACCAGCTTCCAAAAAGACATTCTTTTGAGGGGTGAATGAGGGTAGGAGATTTCTAGTGGCCACAGCAGTCAGGCACTCCACAAGAAGAGCCCACAGGTATCTCAGGGATGGTGCTTCCAGCCCAGTAACAACCACGTCCTGCCCTGGGAATAAGTCAGCTCCCAGTACTGCTTTAACCTACACAGACTCTGGAAGCAAATCCAAAGGAGACAAAGAAGATGAATAAATACTGGCATATTCCTGATAAAGATCCCCAACTACAAGCTGAGACCCCACCAAGAACTCCTGCACCTGCAGCCTCACACATCTGCCATGAGCAAAGACAGATGCCTCAGCCTTGAAATCGCTCCCCCCTTTTCTTGGAAAGGATTTGGCAGGTAGTCTGCCTTTTGAGGAACAGGAAAGACACCAAGGTAAATCACGGGAAAGGGAGCAAGGGTGAAGGTCTGGCCTGGTTAACAAATGACTTCTAAAAGGACCAACCACATGGGTTGTGTGCAAGGTGAACCCAGAGAGATGTCAGAGACCTAGAGAGCCCAGAGAACTGTCAGAGACACTGGGAGACCTGTCCAGGTGAGGAACAACCTGCTGGAGACTCACCCAGAGCCGGGCTGAGCTGGGGTTTGGCTGGGCATGCTTTGGGCACGAAAGCAACCAACAGGGACAGACCAGCCCACCCAGGGAAAAGTCCAGAAACCAGTAAGCCCAGCCTAGATTCTGACTGGGCTAAACAGCATGTTTACTGCTGGCTGGGTCTTGATTTTAGCCAAATCATCAGAAGAACCATTAATTGCCAGAGAAGACCTTCAACAAGGAACTTATTGCCATACTTTGACCTGATGGCAGCAGCCAGTGCTGACTGGGGATTGCTGAGCAGCAAGAACCACATTCACATTTTATTTATTAGTATGTATTTCTACAGAAAGGCAAAGGTTTGGCCTAAAAAGTGAGCACTGAGGCTCTCAAACCAGAGCTTTAAAGCCACTGCTCAGTGCCAGGGCAGGGACCCCACACTGGGCAGGCCTTCCAACAAGGTTGTGGTGGGCAAACACCTTGTTTCCCAGGTACATCCTGGCCAGCTGCAGTTCCTGGCCCCTCTGCCTGCACTTGGAAAGCTGAGCTATGCACACAGGACCCCCTGACATGGACATGCAGGTGCCAGGCAGGGACTATCCCCAAGCACAGCTCAACAGGAGCATTGTTCCTCCTTGGGGGGATGGAATGAGGACACCTACACACCCCTCCTACCCACCCACACCAGCCCCTCACACTTCTTACCACCACTTCTTCCCAAACTGTTTATTAATAGGGAATTTTTCTCTCCTGAATGGCTATTGCAGGAGATGAATGGGTTTAAGGACCTTACCCTTGTTTCTTGCCCTCCAGAAGAAGAAGATAATGAAGGGAGGGAGGAAAGTGGAAGGAAGGTGGGGAAGGCAGGAAGAAAAGAAGGAAGGAAGGTGGAGGGAAAGAAGAAAGGAAGGCTCCACACTACATTAAGCATACCCACAAAACAGCCTTTATTTTCTTTTTGGCCTTAAAAAAGGCTGTTTAAACCACCTCTCCTCATCCCAAGTCTGTGGACTGCAGGAGAGTCTGGTTTACAAGGAGCTGTCAGCAGGCACCAGGTTTGCCTCTCATCTTCCAGTACCAAGGGTCTCCAGATGGGACAACACAGGGGACAGCAAGAGCAAAGTCCTGCCAGGTGCCAACACACCTTCTGCACTAATTTACAACTTAAGGAGTGTCGAGCAAAGCAGAGGACCAAAAATATCCTGAAATCCAGTGGCTCTTGGAGCTCTAAGTATAGGAAACTCACTGAAAACCAGGTACAGACCAATTCTGGGTGTCCTTGGCTGAGACAGGACACGAAAATCCATGTACCTCTCATGCAAGTCTGACTACCCTCTCCTGTCTGCAAGAAGCCCAAATCCACTCTGAACATCTTTTGTCTTTGGGGAGAAAACAGTACTGGAAGTCACACAATCCCTGAACTCAAGTGGAGAGAAAGCCGAGCACCAAACTGGTGTAACTGTGCAGGGCTAAGGGTTGGGACTCAATGATCCTTGTGGTCCCTTCCAACCCAGCATATTCCCTGGCTCTGTGAATTTATCTGAGTGAGAACAGGATAAAACCCACTCATGGTTATGCAAAGGTGGCTGCAGCACCTCCGCCCTCTGTGTTCAACAGAAGGGGATGAGCCAACAAGGCTCATTTGTATCTAAAAAAGTCTCTCAAGGCTAAATCCACCCTTTCAAGAACATATTTTTAATACTTTTAAATGCTGATGACAAAAGTCAAGACTGGTATTTTTTCACCTTTGGGTGCAAACACGCTGGGACTGCTGAACCTCCTGCAGCCAAATCCAGAGCCGCTGCAGAACGCGCCAAAGACGTGGCTGTCCCCACACACAGGGTCCCTAAATCCATGGGTTGCAGTGGGATCAGCTTAAATGGACTCATCCCTGCTAATGCAGCATTTGTCCAGGGTAAGAGCACGTCTGTCCCCCCGTGCCAGGTGCTGAGAGAGCATTAACACGCCAACAGCGTGAGCAAACTTCATGTTGCCTCACGCGACGCATTTCCCACGCTGCTGCCGTGATGGGAACGACAGCTGCACCATTCCCAAAGCCAGGAACAGCCTTCCCAGCGCTCCACTTCTGTGGCTTCATCATCATAAACAGCCAGGCTGAGGGGAAGGCTGATAACTCAGGATTACACTGGCTCCAGCCGTGTTTATGGGAACAACTCTGTAATTTGTTGAGGGAGCTGGCACTACAGAAAGCACTCAGAACCTCAAAGCAGGTTTCTATTCTGCTGCAATTACACCTAATTAAGTAACCTTTAAAACACCCCAAGGGGCAGATCTCATTACAGGCAGCAGCCATGGTCAATTGTGAGTAAGCAGTGAAAGAGCTACATTATTTACTTCACAAGTGGCAGCACTGACCCAGAGCTGCTGCCAGAGCTTTGCTTTCCCAGCCTTTTCCAGAGCTCCAGGAGGAGATCAGCAGATGGATCGTGCCTGGTCAAGTCTTTATTAAAAGGTCCTCCATAAGCAACACCCAGTGAAGATTCTTTCTGCAACATCCCTCCCTAATCTTGCACAGACATCAGCTCATCTGTCCTTCCCATCCCTTCATCCTGAGGCTCCAACACTGCAGGGCCTCTGCCCTCAGTCTGGTACTTGAAACCAAGGATCCAGACGTCTTGCTGAGGAGACAAAGACTCAGCCTGGTTTGTTCTCATCTCTTCCTGCTACAAAATAAGTAATCAAACCTACTGCTCAAGGTAAAGAAGGAATAAGCCTCCTGTATTTAGGAGGAATAAGGAGGAATACTTCCTGTAGAAATAAGTCTAGAAGTATTTAAAGAACCAACTAAGGGGGAGAAGCCCTAGAAGTTCAATTGTTTGCTTGGAACAAGCTCTCTCCTTCCTTTCCTGCCTAGGAAGACCATATCCCCCCATTTAACCCATCCACTTGCCTAACAAATCCTCCTTCTCCTATTAACCCAAGAGAAAAGCTGCTCAGCATACTTTTTGATTTTTGCTTCTCCCCCCAGTTTTGCCCCCCACCAAACTACTATTTTTCCCTTTTGGAAGGGGAAGGAAGACATCTCCAAGTCAACCATGAGCCAAGAACAAGCCCAAAGCTGATCCCAAGGAGCAGGTCTCCTCCATTCCCATCCCAATGCCACTGTCTCAGTGTCACAGACATTGGGAGGACCCAAAGGAAAAGACTTTCCTTCAAACACTCCAAATTCTACAGGCAGCAGACAAAGAAGCCAGAATATATTTTAAAGACCTGGCAGCCAAAAAAGCCTTAGGACCCACATCCTTCCTGCCACCTCCACATGGAACCAGGACAAATCAGTGCATCCAGCCAGGCCCTCGGTGCAGAGCATGGAGCTGAACTGCAGGAGATCTTCACCACCCAAGATCACTCACATCCAGCAGTCTTTGGGGTATTTTACCTGCTAGCAAAAATTCCTCTGGTCAGTATAGGATCTTTTTGGACCAACCCCACCAGCCCCAAGGCTTCTCTGGAGGCAGGAACAGCTCTACACTCACTGCAGCTTCAGGAGCCTCAATTTGTTGTATTTAAGTGTGTTCTCAAACGTCAAGAATGACATTTCCAAATTATCCCTCAATTGTTGTTACTGAAGCATAAAAACACATTTAAACAAGCAACTTCAAGGATGGTTTGGAAACACTAACAGGAATATAAGTTATGCTGAAATGGTTTTAATCCAACTTTAATTGTTTGTCTCAAGTGCTCCAGATTTCCTGTCGCTCCCTAAGTGTCCCGAGGCTTCAGCACAACGCTCTACTACAAACATTTGTTTGTTTAATGAAACTTGAAGAGTGTTCTTCCTCCACCTTCCAAACCATTGAAGCCTTTGCTTCTAGTTTTTGTTCCTCTGATGACATGGGAAACCTGTTCTCACACCTCCCAACACAGCTCAGGGTGACACACTTTAATCCACAGGAGACTGGATTAAAGTCAAGAAAGAAAAGGTTTGATGCCAGGTTACTCCTCACACAAAACACACCCTCGATGTAGGCTGGACCACCCTGAGAGAAGAGCCAAGTGCCACCACTGCAGCCACCCCGAGGCCAGGCGCCTACGCAGGGTTTAGAGCTGATCTGAACAGACAAAAAGCAGCACAATAAAGCATACCAGGAGGTCACATACCAAGGATTAGGCATTTTGAGATGCTGAACATTTTTGCTGGCCTAACTTCATGTAAAGTCCCCTGCAACAAACCCAGGTGCTCCTGTGATGGGTTGGTTTGGGTACAGAACTGACTGTCTGGGCTTACAAAGCCGGGACTGCAGCATTCGCTTCCACAGCCTCCCCTCCAGGTTAGAAAGCAGCACAAAACCCCCATGGCATGTCCCAGAATAAATCCTCTCACTAGCCTGGGACACTCACCCTCTCCAAAAGACAATGTAAAGGCTGTAAATCATAAAAGAAGATTATAATCACAGAATGGTTTGAGTTGGAAGGGATCTTAAAGATCATCCAGTTCCACCCCCTGCCATGGGCAGGGACACCTCCCACCAGCCCAGGTTGCTCCAAGCCCTGTCCAACCTGGCCTTGGACACTTCCAGGGATGGGGCAGCTACAGCTTCTCTGGCCAACCTGTGCCAGGGCCTCACCATCCTCACAGGGAAGAATTTCTCCCCAATATCCCATCTCTCCCTGTCCTCTGGTAGTGGGAAACCATTCGCCCTTGTCGTGTCCCTCCATCCCTAGTCCCAAGTCCCTCTCCAGCTCTCCTGGAGCCCCTTTAGGCCCTGCAAGAGGCTCTCAGGTCTCCCTGGAGCCTTCTCTTCTCCAGGTGAGCACCCCCAGCTCTCCCAGCCTGGCTCCAGAGCAGAGGGGCTCCAGCCCTTGGAGCATCTCCATGGCCTCCTCTGGACCTGTTCTAACATGTCCACATCCTTCTAATGTTGAGAGCAGAGAGCTGCACCTCTCAACTTGCCAATGCTGGGAATTTGGTGGACACAAGGAGCCTCTTGGGCTGCAGAGGTGAAGCCCAGAGGAGTGGAAGACAGGAACAGCTAAATATGAGAGCCAAGGGCGAGAGAACTAACTCACCTCCCTGAGCCAGGCTTAGCCTGCCACACAGTCAAAACTAAGTTTATTGTAATACAAACAAGCCTGAATGAATGATATACCAGCAAAGCATAAAGACTTATTTCTTTTTTAGAGCTGCTTCAAATTATTTCCCTCCTTTTGGAACCCCTTCACCCTGCTTCAGAAAGGGCTGCTTGTGTGAAGTACACAGAGGAGACGTGCCAGAGGGGGGAAAAAGAGCCCTGAACAGTTCAAAAGCTCAGAGGTAGATTCTTGAAGGAAGGGAGGAGAGGCTGAGATGCCACACATAGTTTGGGAAGTTCAGGACTTTAGGGATTGTAAGTGCTGGGCATACAAGCAACTGGATGCTCCACAGAGCCTGAAGAGGTGCAGCACAAAATCCAAGAGCAAATTCCCTGTTGCACATCAAGGCCTCCAGCACCCTTCTGTTCCACACTAAAGCCTCCAGCACGCTCCTGGTTCCACACCAAGGCCTCCAGCGCTCCCCTTGGACCATTCAGGGAAGGCCCCACAAACCTTGCATCTGCTCTTTGCCTCCTCCCGCCGTGCTCCTGCCAGCACAGTAGTCCCACAGTTCTGAGCAGCCAGGAGAGGATTAGCAAGTTGCTGCATCCATTGAGCAAGCACAGGAAAAAAACTTCCACAAGGATATCCAGATTTTATTTTTTCCTCCAGCTGTAATGTCCTCACACACACACACAGTGAGCAGGGCAAAGAACAGCCACTCCCCCGGAAAAAATAAGGAATGTGGCCACACCAAAGGGAGGCAACAGATACCTTTTCATCCCTTGACAGCCAAAGATGGTGGTGAAAACCACAATGTCCTGATCAGTTTTGAAGCCAAGGTGGGACTGAATGTTATTTTTCCATGAGGAGAGTTTTGCTTTCAATACAGATATACCTTCTCCAAGCAGAAGGGCCCCTTGAGCAGCCCCTCTTTCCATGATGTATTTGTTTGGGAATGTGGAACCATGGAGCAGCTGGGGCAGCATGGAGACCCTGGTCCAGCTCTGTGCCCACTGCAGTGAGGCCTCACCACTTGCTTCCTGCCCCTGACAGCTTCTTTTCTCTAAAAACCGTTGGTTTGGGCTTCTTGTACTGCCTGCACATTTTGCTTGAGCCCAGTTTCCTACTGGACTCTGGCACGTGGATTTTCCACAGGGTTGTCAGCAGTCAGCTCCATTGAGCCTTGCCAGATGACGCAGCTCCCAGCACCAGCTCCTCTCCCTCTGGCTTTACTCCTCCTCAGGGAAGAAGAGGAAGCAGGAACAGTCTGCAAGCTGAAAACCCCTTCCAGCAGCAGCAGTGACTCAAACTCAACGTAACGCTACTGGCATTTCACCATGGGATATTGTAGCACAGGGAACAGAAGCTCTTTCTTCTGGAAAACTAAAATGTGTTATTAAAAATAAATAAATTGGGAGACTACCAGGCTGCTCACCACATTCCCAAACAGAGGGACATTCAGCCTGCAAACAAAGCTGTAAACACCCCTGGAACACCAACAGCACCACAGAATATTCCCAGAGCTGTCACCATCTCATTCCAGGGCCCACACAGACAACACAGGAATTGGTGTCATTTAACCAATCACTCAAATTGGCATCAAATACCCCTATCCCTCGAATGCTTAAGCTTAATTAGAATCACAGAATATGAGAAGAGTGAGCAAATTCAGCAGTTTGGTACCGCTGGTATTTCTATGAAAAGGGGTTTTGCTGTTACACTGGAAGGAGCCAGGGGAGAAAAGCCAAGCTCAGAGCACAGTGAGCACCAGCAGCCTCGACTCCCTCTCCTCAGCAGCCTCTCTCTGCTTTAAGAGCAGTTTTCAACCTACAGAGGGGAAAGACCCCAACAAAACCCACAGATAAAGTTCCTGGACCAACCCCAGGATGTTCACAGCCATAAGGAAGCCTCATGCCAGCAGCAGTGGAGCCCCGTCCCAGACCTGCAGCTCACCCTCACCTCCACTGAGGAAAACCCCAGTCCAGCCACAAACCACAACAGCAGTGCACCACAGAAAGATCTGCTGCCACTTACAGTGATTTGAGCTCAGCTTAACCTCCCTTTGAGCCTGCTTTCCTTCTGCAGAGCAAGCACCATCCGCTCCAGCTCAGTACTAGTGGCACTCTGGGAGGAAATTGTCCCCGTGGCTCTCCTTGGTCATGTTCCTCCTCTTCCCTCCACCCCACAACTCACACAAACATTAATAGTTTACTCTGCCCCACACCAACTCCAGCAAAGATTCCACAGAGAAGGGGAAACCACATGACAAACCAGAGTTTTGGAAGAAGAGACAATTTCTGCACAACTCTTAAGTCATGCAGAAAGGCCAAGCTGGCATTTCCACTGCCCCATGGCATCTTCAGGGCTATTCCTTGGGCTTGGATGTTTTGGGATCCCAAAACAAGGTTCATGCCAGGTACCACTGATATTAACTGTGACTCCCCTACTCACACTGAGGATGAGCTCCCTTTCAGCCCGTAGGGATCTTCCTGCTATCAAGCACATCAAGGGCCTCCAACATAAGGACATGGAGCTGGAGTGATTCCAGAGAAGGCCATGGAGATGCTCCAAGGGCTGGAGCCCCTCTGCTCTGGAGCCAGGCTGGGAGAGCTGGGGGGGTTCACGTGGAGAGGAGAAGGCTCCAGGGAGACCTGAGAGCCCCTTGCAGGGCCTAAAGGGGCTCCAGGAGAGCTGCAGAGGGACTGGGGACAAGGGATGGAGGGACAGGACAAGGGGGAATGGCTTCCCACTGCCAGAGGGCAGGGATAGATGGGATATTGGGGAGAAATTGTTCCCTGGGAGGGTGGGGAGGCCCTGGCACAGGTTGGCCAGAGAAGCTGTGGTTGCCCCATCCCTGGAAGTGTCCAAGGCCAGGCTGGATGGGATTTGGAGCAACTTAATCTACTGGAAGGTGTCCCAGCCCATGGTAGGGGGTGGAACTGGATGGTTTCTTAGGTCCCTTCAGTCCAAAGTGTTCTGTGATTCTAAGCACAAACACACAAAGATGCAGTGATTTTGAGAGCAGCCTTATGAAATCCTTGATGCCTCTCCCATTGTGTTCAGGTACAGACCTGTCTCTGCTGAGAAGCCTCAGGCCTGGACCTACAGCATCAACCTTCAGCACCATCCCACACATGGGAAGGGGATGGAAAGATGTAATGATTTTAAAGTGGAAAACAAAGGCTGAGAGGAGCTTTGGGGGCTCTGCTGGACATGGGACAACTAGGAAAGCATGACTGTCCTGCAGACTTGGCTTAGTTAGTTCAGCAAACAGCTGTACTGCAGATGTCCCAAAAAACCCCGTAAGGGGAGCAGCTCCAGAAGGCCATTACAGCACCCAGACCATGGACTGTACTCTGAGAGGACGTGGGAATGCTTTTGGCATGTGGGATGGTCGTTTTAAGTACAAAATGCACGACTCCCCAAGGACAAATTCACCCTCTGTGTTGACAGTTACCTCTCACAAGGGGAGCACAGCAGCAAGACCTGAAATTACCCTCTAATCCTATTCCATCCCTGTGAATGAGCCCTCTGGCCAAGCCTCTGCCACATCCTGGACTGGCACTGTGTCCCCTGACCACAGAGTGTCAGGAAAACGTGCCAGTGGAGAAGCTCAGCTGCTTCCAAGGAGAAACAGGCCCAGGGCAGTGCCCATCCCTGTGCTGGCACTGCTGAGGCATCTCCAGTGCTGGGGCAGTTCTGGGCCCCTCATGACAAGAAGGACACTGAGGGGCTGGAGCAGGTCCAGAGAGGGGAACAGAGCTGGGGAAGGGGCTGGAGCAGCAGGAGCAGCTGAGGGAGCTGGGGGGGCTCAGCCTGGAGAAAAGGAGGCTCAGGAGGGACCTTCTGGCTCTGCAACCCCCTGACAGGAGGGGGGAGCCGGGCAGGGGGGAAGGGGTTGGGCTCTGCTCCCAGGGAACAAGGGACAGGACAACGGGAAACAGCCTCAAGTTGCACTAAGGGAGGTTTATATTGGATATTGGGAAAATTTCTTCACTGACAGGGTGGTCAGGCACTGGCACAGCTGCCCAGGGCAGTGGTGGAGTCCCTGTCTCTGGAGGGATTCAAAAGCCATGTGGATGTGGCACTTGGGGACATGGGTTAGTGGTGGCCTGGGCAGTGCTGGGGGAGGAGTTGACTTGATGATCTCAGAGGTCCTTTCTGATCCGAACAACTCCGTGACTCTCAGCTCCCCAGAACCAGTCTGGCAGCATTGTACCAACATTTTCCACGGGTGTCTGAATTTACACAAACAAGCAAAGGGAAGGGCTGGAACTGCTCACCCCGGGCTCACAGAGAGGAACCAGCACCAGGAACCAGGGACCCAAGCAGGATTACAAATGGATGGAGCCAGGCCTGAGGAACAGGGAGGAACAAGCCATGGTCCACTGCCATCCCACTGCCAGCAGCTTTCTAGCCTTGGAAACCCAATGGTCCCAGGGGAGAGGGAAAGCTGAGAGTGGCCAGGCAGAAGCAGCTCACCCTGTCCAAGCAGAGCTGTGGCTGATGGGGAGCCATTTGTTTGGCAAAAATCCAAAGCCAGGAAGAAAAGCAAAGCAGCCCCTGGGTTCAAAGTGGATCATTCATCTGACAACAAGCAGCAAACAAAAGTCAAAACAAGGATAAAATTCAGAGAAATTATGCAGGCAATTGTAATGATTATCAATTACTGGCTGGATTGAGTTATATAATGGTATCAGCATCTTGGGAAAGCTTTGGGAAAGGGCCCTGTGAGCAACAGCAGGTCAAACTGACTCTGAAAGAGCCCAGTTGCTGTGTTGTGGTGCACTATCATATTCCAGTAACTTAATTATGATGACCCCAATCCAATTTCTATTAGTCACAGGCTAAGAAAACACACTGCTCCTGAAAAGGGGGGAAACTTCTTGTGAAACTACCTCTGTCTTCTCTGAGCACTTAAAGGGGGCTCATAAAAGAGGAAAAGCAACTTTTACAGAGCCAGAAAGTACCAGGACACAACAGGAGGAAATGATCATAAACTGAAAGAGATTTAGATGGGATATTGGGGAGAAATTCTTCCCTGGGAGGGTGGTGAGGCCCTGGCACAGGGTGCCCAGAGAAGCTGTGGCTGCCCCATCCCTGGAAGTGTCCAAGGCCAGGTTGGATGGGGTTTGGAGCAACCTGGGCTAGTGGAAGGTGTCCTTGCCCATGGCAGGGGGTGGAGAGAGATGGATTTTAAGGTCCATTCCAAACTTAACACTGAAAACCCTTTCAGAAGGGTTGTTTTCCATTGCTGGGGCTCCTGACCCAGCCTGTAGCAGCACTCATCCAGTACAAACTGGCCTCCCAGCTGGAGATCACTGGGTGCTGCATCCACATCCCAAATCCTGGAAATCCCACGTTTGCTTCCTTACCCACAATATTTGCCAACTCTGCAAAGGCGGAACTGCTTTTTCCTTCTTCTGAGTAAAGAATGTTTCTTTATTTGCAGAAATGATCTCAAATTTCAGAGGAACACAACTAACCTTTAAAAATAAATCACAGAATCACAGATTGGTTTGGGTCAGAAGGGACCTTAAAGATCATCCATTTCCACCCCCTGCCATGGGCAATGACACCTTCCACTGTCCCAGGTTGCTCCAAGCCCCGTCCAACCTGGCCTTGGACACTCCCAGGGATGGGGCAGCCACAGCTTCTCTGGGCAACCTGTGCCAGGGCCTCCCCACCCTCACAGGGAAGAATTTCTCCCCAATATCCCATCTCACCCTGTCCTGTGTGAGTGGGAAGCCATTCCCCCTTGGCCTGTCGTATCCAAAGCCCCTCTCCCAAAAATCAACACCCTGCTCTGCATTCACTGCGTTCTCCATCTGAAGCAGAAAGGCAGAATAAAAAGTTTTATTTAATAAACTGGTCACTGGGATAAAATTACCACCCCCAGGCTCCTGCCAGCCCGCACAGACAAACCATGCCTTTGAGTATTCAGAGTCCTGCCAGCCCCCATCCCGCTGGGATAAGCCATCAATCTGATTACAGCCACAAACCTATGAAACCCATCACCGGAGATCTGCCTGTGGAATGACCCATCCCAGCCCTCCCCACCATTCCCAGAAGGGAAAAACGCCCTCAAGGAGCTTAAAGCCAAGACCCAGCAGGAGCAGCAAAAACCTGGGAGCACAGAAATCATCTCTTCCTCGGAGTCTTTGGGATATTTGTGAGTGAATCAAGTGAGCTGAAAATGGAATTTGCAAACCAGCATCCACCTCACCCAAAATTACACAAAATATGTTGGCTTGGAAGCGTTTTCCTCTCCGAGGGAGAGAGAAAAACTCCTGTCTTGGAGCTCCTGCAGCACAGACATGTTATTAATGGTGGTAAAACCCCTCTGAAGAGGGAGGAGGAGGAGGGAGGCTGAGCCCAGCCTAGCCCTGTGTGTGGGTGAGGAAAGGGCTCCCACCCCAACCCCCAAAACCCACAAATTCACTGCCATCAATTTCCATAGGGAAAAACTGGGCCCTTGGTCAAAGCAAGCAAAATATTTCAGATTTGTTGCCCTTCCAAAGCACACATGGGTGTCCACAGGCCAGAGGGGAGCAGGAAAAGCAAGCCTGGATTCACCACGGGGGGGTTGCCACTAAAACGCTGTAGTTTGACACTATCCAGACTTCACTCCAGAAAGTAACTGCCAGATCTCTAAACTGTCCTATTTAAAAACAAAAATCAACTTCAAGATTCTTTGCAGCTGTTGTCTGGGGCAGCCTCTGCTACCCCTAGGATGGTGCCAGGCTGGACACCACCTTGAGAAGGTGGTGGGAGGTCAGAAAAGTACAACAGACCTGCTAAAAACCTTCAGAGGAAAAGTTAAGAGCTGAATATGGAGAGCTCAGCTGAGGATTAGCTGAATGGGGCTGAGAAAGGCCAGTGGTAGGACAGGTACTTAGGGGATGTAAGTGTTAAAGAAGGCAAAATAAATCACATTGAAACAAAGCTTGAACTGATCAAGAGGGAAAAAAAAAAGGCTGAAGATCTCTGGGAGCACAGAGGGCAGAGCTGCCACTGAGCCTGGAGACTTTGGAAGTGGGTTAGACAAACTCTGGGAGTTCTCTTAATTGAGCTGAGGCAGCAGAGATCATGTGGTACAAGAGGTTTTTTTCCTTCTCCAATTGTCTTTTAGATCAAAACAAAAAGGAAAAACAACCCAAGGTGCCAGCAGGATGCTTCTCCTCAGCCTTACAAAGAATCCATTCTGCTCTGACCCTGCATTCCTAGGCAGTGATAAATCCAGTGAGAAAAGGCTTGGGCTTCATCACCTGGATCACACAGATACAGTGCAATGGTACAGCAGGCAAGACACATAAAATCAAATTTTAGAATAAAAATTGAAAATAAAAACCATTGTACAATGGCCTTAAATTCTGTGGAACTCACAGAACTGCAAGACACAACCCTTCCTGCTTTATAAGGTGACATAAAAGGTATGTCAAGTGTGCCCCCACCTCCCTACTCACTGTTTAACCAACCTTACCCCATCCTTCTGTGCCACCAGGTGCTGCAGCACAGAGAGTGGCTCCAGGGAATATCAAATCCCAGGGAAATGCAGCTTTGATAAAGGGAAGCGAGAGGAGACAAAAATACCACACCATCAGAAGCTGCCTCACATGTAAGTGAACAGTCCAGGGGTTTTGCAGGAAAAAAATCAAGTTGTCGTCAAGAAAAGTCAAGTTTTCCTCACAACGTTTCCATCCCAGATCTTGTTTGCAAGTCCACAGAGTATATCATTGGTCAATGTGAGCTCTTCAAGTGGCAAAACATTCTCTGTTTGACAAACACCCTCCAGTTAGATATTGTGGAGGACCATCACAAGGCTCCCCTATCTCGGGTGTCAACCCCAGCACCATCCCCTCCACACACCTTTGAAGATGAAGGTACTGGTAACAGCCTCAATCCCTATCAGCTGTTATCACTTCAGAGAAAAACAAACTGCCTTTAGATTCCCATGCCTTGATCTCCTCTACCCCAACCCAGCACCTCCCTGCCAGGACCACAACCATGGAGCTCAACAACCCAAGCTACTTAAGCAAAAAAGAAAAACCCAACCCAACTCCAGTTTTTCTCCCCGTGGAGAGAGAAAAAAAAAATCCGAACAGAAACCCACAATCACATCAAGTTTATGGAATAAATGCCAGCTGGTCCCTTCCCTCTGACATTTAGCTAATAATTGTTCCAGCCAAACAACCTGACAGCGCTGGGCTCAGTAGCCCATGAATGCCTCCGGTGTTTTACTGAGCGCTAAAGACAACACTTGCTGCTCTCTGGCTCCTCATCCATGTGGTTACACACACACACACACACACTCTCCTTAACCCTTCAGCCCTCTCCAGCCCTCAGGAATCATCTGGATGTGACGACTCCTTGTGCTTCAATTTAGCCATTTTTTCCACCACACACACCTTCCATGAACCCACCCTGGGGGCAGCAGCCAGGAAGGAGGGGAGAAGAAAAGGAGGCAGGTACCACCTCCTCCTCCTCCTCCCGTTAGGAGAGGGACAGCAAGAGGACTGGAATTTGCACCTCATTAACTCTCTGCTGATCCCTACAGATACTTTTGTGATTATCCAGCCATCCATCAAACCCTGGCCCCTCTCTTACAAGCATCCCAGTTCCAGTTGTAGTACAACCTTTATTTATGCCTTGAAGTTCCTCTTTAGTAACTTTAACACCATTTTACCTACTGGTGATATTCCTCCCCCTTAACTTTTACCTGAGCTGGATCTCCATTTTCCAAAAGACCCCTTTTGGGCCCAAGTTACAGCTGCTTCAAACAAAATAAGTCCTTTTATTACTCTGCACATCAGGGGAGGTTTAGGTTGGATCTCAGGGAAAGGTTCTTCCCCCAGAGGGTGGTTGGGCACTGCCCAGGCTCCCCAGGGCAGTGGGCACAGCCCCAAGGCTGCCAGAGCTCCAGGAGTGTTTGGACAATGCTCTCAGGCACATGGTGGGATTATTGGGGTGTCTTGTGCAGGGCCAGGAGTTGGATGATCCCTGTGGGTCCCTTCTGACTCATGATATTCCACCATCTGCTGGGAGCTTACAGACCCTATCACCAACCCCCTCCTCCTTCTCCCTCCGTGTCTCCTCATGCTTTTCTAAGCTGCAAACACACACCAAGCCTTCTTGAACACACAGTTCACCACAAACATCACTTTTCCTGTTTTGCCAAGCCTTTGCAACACCCCTCTAGGGTGCCTGGTACCTGCTGGCTCAGCTGTTGTCACATCAGCCTCCCCAAGGTGCTCAGCACTTGCTGTGCTGAGGCTGTTGTTCTGCACCCCAAGAGCTGGCTGTGCCAGTCTCTTGCTGAAGAGAAAGGTGTTAAAAAGGCATAATATGCTTCAGCATTACCGGTAGCTGTGCTCAGGGGGAAGGAACAAGCAACTTTAAAGGGACAGCCAAGGCCAGGAGCCTGCAGACAGCCCTTCCCAGGGGGAAGCTCCTGGCAGCACAACTCCTCCCTGCACATCCTGCTTAGCTTAGGAGCGACATTAACACCTTGCAGTCGCTCCTCAGGCCACGATCTCAGAGCGTTTTACAGGCTCAGTGTGGCACCTTTGGAGCTCTGGCACAATTCCCACCGGGCTCTGAGCCGCACACGCCACGGGCACCGACAGCACCAGAGCCACCTGCCGTGTCCCCTGCCGTGTCCCCTGCCACGCACACGCATCTGCTGCCCCCACTGCCCACGTCCTTGGGCTCTCCACGCCAAGTGCAGAGGCACAGGGCGGTGAACGGTCCCCTGGTGAGGTGCCAACGTGCCCCGGAGCCACGGGCACCGTGCGCAGGGTCCGGGAGCCTCCGCCGAGCACGGACCGGCTGGTCCTGCCTCCTGTGCTGGAACAGCAACGGGGACAGCAGGCACGGAGTGCCCGGGCACAGCAGGATGGTGCTTTGTCCAGCACAAAGCCTCTCTCACCTGGCAGAGGCAGGAGCAGCCGAGGTGCTCCTGGAACTCCCTCCAAAGAACCTGTAATCACACCATGGGTCTACCAGCAATATCTTCTGCACACACAGTGCCCTCACCAACAAAGAAGTTGTCTATCTCTGTTTTACAGAGCTATTTCCTGAAATAAATACCTCTGTTTTATCTTTAAGAGGTGTTTTTAGCACGAGATAAAAAGCCCTCCTCCAGCAAAACCCTCCTTCACACATGATTTGCTTTGTCATGGCACTTAAATACACGCGCAGAAGCCACGGCTGGAGGATGAGAGCAGATCCGGCCACGCACAGAGAAACTTCACAGCAATACCTGCACGCCTTAAAAAAAATGAATCCCTTTTTCCTGATAGCAATGCCAGCACAGGCCAGTGAATAAAATACCAACAAACCCATCTCCATCCCAAGGTGCGCTGCCAGAGCTCGCTCCATTTTGGGTCATACCAGGCAGCTTCAAATTACATCGCATCTCATCTGCTGCAGGGAAACACAGGCTCGCCGGGGTACAAAGCAGCAGAAAGAGGGAGAAAAATACACATTCAAGCTGTCAAAGCCGGAATAAGCGAGGTAGCATAGAATCACGGAACGGTTTGGGCTGGAAGGGATCTTAAAGATCATCTAATTCCAACCCGCTGCCGTGAGCAGGGATGCCACCCATAAGGTATTATCGAGGTGATCCACAACCAGTGCAGTGCCAACAGGGGACCCTCGGCACTGAGGGGGGCACGGGGCAGCCCCAGATCCCGGGATCTCACCACTGCCCAGAGAAATCCAAACGCGTTAATGATGGAGAACAAAGGGGGGATGCAGTTCCCAGCGGCACTGCCGGGATGCTGTTCCCAGCGGACTGGGAGCTGGAAAACAGGAGCTCCAGTTTCTCCTGGATGCAGGAGGCACAGAGGGAGCCATTCGGGCCCACGCGTGCCCTTCACCTGCGGCGGCACCGGGGCGGGCGGCGCAGACGATGCCCTTGCAGACACTAAAGGCTCCTCCAAGGGCCGGAGCCACGGACACGAGCCACCAGCGGCGGGACCGGCGGACCCCCGGCACGGTGGCCGCGACAGGCGATGCCGAGCGCAGGGCCCAGGCCGGGGGCAGGCGTGTGCCGTGCCCGGGTGGTCGCGGCCCGGGGCTCACCTGCTCGGCCCCGTAGGCCGTGGCGAACTGCACGAACTCCTCCACCCGCACGAAGCCGTCGCCGTCGCGGTCCAGGGCGTCGAAGACGGGCCGGAGGCGCGGCTCCTCCTCCGGCCGGGGCTCGGCGGGGCCCCCCGGGGCCGGGCTGTCCCCGGCCACCCCCGGGGACCAGGGCGGCGGCCCCGGGTCGGGACCGGCGGGCTCAAGTGCCCAGAGGTCCAACTCCCGTTCCAGCTCCAGCTCCGGCTCCGGGTCCACGTCCAGCTCCGGCTCCAAGTCCAGGTCCAGCTCCGGCTCCAGCTCGGGCCCCGGTCCCGGCCCCGGGGGCAGCGGGGGCTCGGTGCCCGGCGGACGCGGCTCCATGTTCACCGGCGGCGCTGAGCGCCCGCCGCCGCCCGCCCCGGGCCATGCCCCGCGGCCATGCCCCGCTCACATCGGGGCGGTGCCGGTGCGGTCCCCGCGGCACACACGGCTTTGTGCGAGGAGCCCGGCCCCGGGGGCGGCCCCGCCGGTCTCGCCCCGCCCGGGAACGCGGGTGCTGCGGGGGGCCGGGGATGGGGGAGGTGGTGGCGCCGAGAAACAACCCCGCCGCCCGCCCGCCCACGCCGCCGCTCCGGGGCTGCCCGCGGAGAACCACCAGATCCAGCCCGGCCGCCGCCGCAGTAGCCGGGGAGGTGACGTCACTCGCCTGCCGGTGCGCCCCGCCCCGCCGCGGCGCGAGCCCGTGCGGAGGCCACGCCCCTCCCCTGGCTCGTGCGCGGCGGGGGCGGGGCCGGCGGGGAGGGGCGGGGCCACGCCGGGCGAGCACGTGGGACCGGGACCCCCGAACCCCCCCGGGGGGCACCGCGAACCCGACCCCCGACCCCCTCTGGGGAGGGAGTGGGAACCGGGACTCCCGAACCCTTCCGTGGGTGAACGGTCCGTGCATCGGAACCCCGAACCTCTGCAGGGGGGAACTGTGCACCGAGACCCCTGAATCCCTCCGGGGCAGCACCGTGCACTGGGATGTCTGAACCCCCCCGTGGGAAATCGTGAACTGGGGCCCCCAAGCCCCTCCAGGGGGTACACCATGCACTGGGACCCCAAACCCCTCTGGGGGGAATCCTGCACCTGGATCCCCAAGCCCCTCCTAGGAGATGAACCATGAATCAGGATGCCCAAACCCCTCCAGGGAAGGCGTCATGCTCTGAGACCCCAAACCCCTCTGGGGGGATGAACCGTGCACCAGGACACCTAACCCTGTCTGGTGAGGGGCACTGTGCACTGGGACACAGAGCTGGGACCACCTCATGGGTTAATGCCCAAGTTCAGGGATTAATGCCCAAGTTCACAGCCTGTGGGTTCAGTCAACTGCCCATTTCTGCTGGAGCACTGGCATGACCCCACTGACACACCCGTGAACTGGCTGACCAGGTGGAATTACAGCCCCTGGGTATAATTAGCAGCAAACCTGATGAGCAAGAGAATCCCTGGCCACAGTGACCCTGCCCAGGCCATGGATGTGCCTGATGGCTTGGGATGAGCCTGGTTGGGCCACAATGTGTCCCCCAGCATGGCTTTCCCAAAGCTTCACAGCTTGACCCCAAGAGCTGGAGTTCAGCAGCATCTCTGGAGAGGATATCACCCCTGCCCAATCAGTCCAGCACTGGGAAGGATGGAAACCTCCAATTCAAATCCTTTTCCTCATCATAGCCATTTCCAAAAGTGAGCAGGGCAGGAGGGGGCTCCTTTGTCAGTCCCACAGGGGGAAGTGCACAGCTGCTATCCCTGGAAGACACCTGCCTAAACCACTGCCTGCAAAATCCCCTGGCCATTACAACTCTGAGTTTCCAGGCAGCTCAAGCACCCAGGGATCCAGCCTGCACAAGGCTGGAGGGCCCAGCCTGACGCTGTGAGCAGCAGCTCTGCACCCCTCAATGTGTTCCTGCAGCTCTAGGACATGCCCAAGGCTGGGCTCAAAGCTCTGTCCTTCCCCTGGTGCTGGAGGCACGTGGCCAGGGACTTGGTTCCCTCTTCCTTTGGTGGCCATGGAGCCAGGACAGCCCTGACAGTGCTCAAGTCACTTGGCTGTGGTTAAATACGACAGTAAAACACACAGACACTCCCAGAACGGGGATGCAGGTCAGCGAGGACCAACATATCCCACACAGGTACCTTCTCTGGGAGAAAATACATGTCCTGTTATCTAGGAAGAGGGAGATCCTGGCTGGAGGCAAATCCCAGGAGACCTGGGGAAAGGACAACCCCCAGATCCCAACCTAAGCCCTGCGTCCCCATCCCTCTGAAGGGGTCAGTCTCTCACCGAATATCTCAGCACCTCCCTGTCACCTCTGGCTGCTGGAACCACCTTCCCAGAGCAGGCTGGGGCTCAGGAGGGGGCAGGTCCCCACGTCCCGCCAGCCTGGAGCACTGGAACACCACAGCATTGAGGACTGGGGCCACACAAGGCTCTGGCAGTGGGAGCAGCGGTTTTCTCCCCTCCCTCGGGACCCAACACCAGGACCAGTCCCCAGGGCAGGGTGCGGGTGCTGAAGCTGCTCCTGTTCAGAGAGAACTGTCACTGCTCAGGGTGCAAATTCTTTATTCGTGACCTGAAGGAAGGAGCAAAACCTGGCAAGTTTACAATCAAGTAGGAAACACAATTAAGTGGGAAAACAAGCTTCATGGAATTCAGAGTGAGGCTAAAAACTGCCTTCAGCAGCAGGAGGCTGCATGGGAGCAGTGTGTGCCCCCAGGGTGCTGGCACCCCAGTCCTCTGGGAGGATCTGCCTTTACAACACCTCTGCTCCTGGGAGAGGGGCATCTCAGCTGCATCCGTGGCAGCCTTCAGGATGCCCACTTTGGACCCCCGGAGGGGATGAGGCCACTGGCCAGGGGCCAGTTGGTCCTTGTTTCCCCTCTGAGAGCTGCCAGCTCCTGCTGCAAAGGTAGAGCTGGCTCCACCACACTGGGTGCTTCTGACCCCAGGTGAGCTGAGCTACTCCCCCTCCCTCAAAGGAGCTGCTGCTGGGGGTCCTGGGCAGTTCTCAGGCTGAGATGGGGGCAGAAGAGGATGGATATCCTGGGGCAGCACTGCCTGGGACTTGGGAAAGGCCAGGAGAGCGGCTCAGAGGGACACAAAGGGACAGCGACCATCACAGCCCCACCCCTTGTGCTGTCCCTGCGCCCTCAGCCACGGCAGCTCAGAAGACAGTCAAGGCACAGGATGGGTGTGGGACTGCTCCCCACCCAGTAACTCCTGAGCTCTGTCCCCCAGGCAGACACAGGGCTGGCAGTGTCACCACCACCACCAGTTACCAATCAGAGGCCATGGCCGTGGGCACCTGCTCTGGGAGAGGTGTCACCCCGAGGTGTCCCAGGGCAGCTTCGGTCACGTCTGTCCATCGGTCAGTCTGTCCATCGGTCAGTCCCACGCTGTCCATCATTGGGGTTGGTTTGCTCCTGCAGACCAGAAATCTGCAAGAGAGTGTGGAGGTGGGGACAGAGTCCTGCCTCTCCAGGCCCAGCTCATGGAGGCTACTGGGTGGGACACAGGCAGGGGAGACGGGAAGGAAGGAGCCCCCTTTCCCTGACAGCCTGGGGGGAACACATACAAGGAAGAGGCTGTCGGGACTCTCTGTGCCCAATCCTGCTGCTGGGGCACAGCAAAGGGACATCATGTTGCTTTGGGGGACACTCAGAGGTGTCTGGTCAAGCATCCAGTGGGAATGACAAGAAACACCATGTCACAATGCAGGCTCAAAGGAAAAAACCTAGCAAGTTCTTCTGCCCTCCCCAGGTCATCCCTAAGAGTGTCCATGAGGTCACCATATCCCCTGCCATGGCAGCCATGCACATAGAGAATCATGGAATTGTTTAGGTTGGAAAAGCCCTCTGTGATCATTAAGTCCAACCATTCCCCCAGCACTGCCCAGGCCACCACTAACCCATGTCCCCAAGTGCCACATCCACAGGGCTTTTAAATCCCTCCAGAGACAGGGACTCCACCACTGCCCTGGGCAGCTGTGCCAGTGCCTGACCACCCTGTCAGTGAAGAAGTTTTCCCAATATTCAATATAAACCTCCCTTGGTGCAACTTGAGGCTGTTTCCCCTTGTCCTGTCCCTTGTTCCCTGGGAGCAGAGCCTGACCCATCCCTGGCTCCCCCCTCCTGTCAGGGAGTTGTAGAGAGCAAGAAGATTCCCTCTGAGCCTCCTTTGCTCCAGGCTAAATCCCCAAGCTCCCTCAGTTGCTCCACATCAGACTTGTGCTCTGTTCCACAGGGAAACTGTTTCCCTGAGGAGCCCTGCTCCGACCCCCCGGGGGGAAATGCACGTCACCTAGAGTTTAGCAGAGGATGAGGCAATACCCAGCAAGGCAGAGAAGCTGTTGGCAGAGGTGAGCCAGCTCCCACCATCCACGACCAGGGTGGTTCCCGTCACGTAGGAGGAGAGGGGGCTCGCCAGGTACAGGCTGCTGTGGGCAATCTCTGTCTTGTTCCCCGCGCGCTGCAGGGGGATCGTGTCAAACAGGCTCGACTTCTCAGCAAATTTCCCACCTAAAAGCGACAGAAAATAGTCAGCTTGGACCATGGGAGCACCTGCCCATCACCACGGCCTGCCAGGTACTGCAGCACTGCCCGTGGGGCTCATTCAGTGCTCCAGGGAACTGGGATGAGATCCCGGGACAGCCCTGGGGACACAAACCTGGGGAGAGCTAAAGGAGGGGAGCTCAGGCCCAGCAGTGGGGTTTGTACTGACACAGCGAGCTCAACACAGGACCTCAGAGAGCTTTAGAATCATAGAATCATGGAATGGTTTAGGTTGGAAGGGACCTTAAAGCTCACCCTATTCCAACCCCCTGCCATGGGCAGGGACACCTTCCACTAGCCCAGGTTGCTCCAAACCCGGCCAACCCGGCCTTGGACACTTCCAGGGATGGGGCAGCCACAGCTTCTCTGGGCAACCTGTGCCAGGGCCTCACCACCCTCACAGGGAACAATTTCTCCCCAATATCCCATCTAACCCTCCCCTCTGGCAGTGGGAAGCCTTGTCCTGTCCCTCCATCCCTTGTCCCCAGTCCCTCTCCAGCTCTCCTGGAGCCCCTTTAGGCCCTGCAAGGGGCTCTCAGGTCTCCCTGGAGCCTTCTCTTCTCCAGGCTGAACATCCCCAGCTCTCCCAGCCTGGCTCCAGAGCAGAGGGGCTCCAGCCCTTGGAGCATCTTCATGGCCTCCTCTGGACTCACTCCAACAGTCCCATGTTTTTCTCAGCCTCCAGGGCTGCACCAGCACTCCACTGATGGACTACAAGAGCCAGCTTGTTTTGGGGCAGCACGTTCCATCATGGCATCAGAGAGCACAAAAAGATGCCACTCAAGGGAAAAAACAGTGCCCTGGGAGGTACCAGGGTTGTGGAAAGGGCTGTTCCCCCACAGGGACGTGCCATCCCACAGGACAGCCTTGCCCAGCAGCAACACCCCACGAGCCGTGTGGCACTGGGGGTCCCGCTGGTCCCCTCCCAGGGAGATGCCAGGCAGGGATGGGAGCCCAGGTTGCCTCACCCAGTCGCCGGAAGCCCTCGGTGCCCGTGATGGGTCCTGGGGCCAGGCTGTTCACACGGATGTTGTTGGGTCCCCACTCCACAGCCAGGTGACGGGTCATGGCATCTGGGGAGGGATTACAACAGGAAGGAGAAATGGGGAGCGGAGCCATTCCAGTAACTTTTTTATTGGGGGGTGGGGGGCAGGCAAAAAGAAGACTCTGGCTGAGAACAAAGGACCCTGGGAGAGAGGGAAGAGCCTCATCCCAAACCCAGGCATGCAGTAATCACACCCATTCATGCTCGCCCCTCCCCAGGACATCTTCCCATCCTGACATTTGGGAAGAACTGTCTTTTTTACTGGCCCCACACAACTCAGAGCCCCAGCAGGGAGCACTGAAGTACCTATAGCAGCCTTGGCAGCCCCAGCATGCACCTGGAGGGCCTGCCCTCGGTAGCTCAGGGTCGCTGTGATGTTAACGATGACCCCGCCGTGGTCCTGGGGAAGGAAAGGAGATGTGGAGTTAGGAATCAGCACAAAGGGTCACATGGGGAGGACAGCAGAGCTGGGCTAGGAGGGACAGTCACCCATGGGCACTGCCAAACCATCACTGGGGCAGCTCTGTCCACCCAACCTCAGAGCTGGGGCAGTCAGAGGAGCCCTGCCAGGAAGGTGGGACATGCAGGGAACAAGGAAAGGCCAAGAAAAAGCAAAAGAGCTGGAGAGGCAGATCACAGCTTCTTCAGGTGGCAGAGTATGGAAAGGTGCTGCAACAGCCCAAAGCCCCAGGGCAAGGACAAGTAGGATTCCCAGGTCAGCGCTGGGATCCCTGGAAGGGAACGGAATGGATCTGCACAGGGTGGGTGGCAGAGGCCCAGCAGCACGGCCCTGGGTACACGGTTGCTGCGCTCCCCTGTGCCCTCCACACTTCCCTGAGCTCCTTAGGAGCACAGTATGGTTTGACACTACCCCCTACCTACCAGAGCCTCTCCTCCGAGTCCTCTGGCTCCGGTGCCACTTACCCGGAAATATTTCTCAAAGAGGACTTTGGAGGTGTTGAAGGTGCCGATGGTGTCGATGTCTATCACTGTCTTGAAGGCGTTGAAGGACAGGGCACTGGCTGGGCACAGGAAATTTCCTGCAGCACCTGAACAACAGGAACAGTCAGAACAAGGCCAGGAGAGATCCCACAGGTTCAGGGCAATTCTCTGACAGGCAGGGCAAGGGATACAGTCTGGGGAGACTGGTGAGCATGTGGAGACAGCCCTGATATGGGGATACACTGGTGGCTCCAGGTGCCCAGCAGCACAGCCAGCCCGAGGGCAGAGGCAGGGATGGTCCAATCCAGGGATGGCCATGCACCATGAACCTCTGTGCTCCCAGGGATGCCCATGCAGGAACATGCCCTCTCCAGCAGCAAGCCTGTCCCAAATCCTCCCCCTGCCCACTCCATCCTCACCGTTAATGAGGATGTCGATCCTCTTGAACTCCTTCAGCGCCTCATCCACCGCTGCCACGATGGTCTGGGGCTGCCTCACATCTATGGACAGAGGCAGACACTGCTGCCCTGTGGCTGCCACCAGCTTTTTTGAGGCCTGCAAGAATAAAAAGAGACTTCACAAGCTTTCTGTGACTCTCTTCTTCAGCAGGGGTTGGACCCAGACCTTGTATCAGGTGAGCATGAAGTCAGGGAGGAGCCACGTCCCTGTGAGCACACAGCAAACAGTGTGGGCAAGGGGAGAGACCTGCCTGAACACGGCCAGCTCCTGCCTGGCAGCAGCCTGGGAGCCCTGGGGTAGACAGGGAAAACTCCTGCACATCATGTCCCAGCCAAACTGGATGCTGGGCTGGCCCTGAGGCTACAACTTGCTAAGCCCAGTTATCTTTGTGGCCCGCCATGGACACAGCACATCCCAGGAAACATCTCTGCAGGGCAAGTACAAAGGTTGGACCCCAATGAGGCATTTCTGGCATGAGTACAGACATCATTAACCTTTAGGTCCAAAAAGTTAGTGGGCAAAAGGGCAAAGGCAGAGCAGGCAGGTGTCAGCTGTGAAAGGGGCCAGCTCTGCAGCTCAGGGTTTGCCACAAGCCACCCTCGAGACTCACCCCCAAGAGCCCCAGCCCATGACCCCTGAGGACTAAAACCTGCTGAGCTTTGCAGCTTTTTCTAGCATATAAGGGAACATGAAATTACAGCACACCTGCACCTTCCCCTCTGCCCCAAAACACAGGATAACAGAGCTTTTGAGGCTCAGTGTACCCACCTCAACCAACACAACCCTTGCACAAGGGCATCTGGAACTACTCCAAGCTGAGGTTTAAGTCTGCCCTTGGGTTCTGCCACGTTTCTGCTGACAAACCTCTACCTCATCTTGTTTTTCTCTCTCTCTCACCCAGAAAAAGCCAACGTGATGTGTGGAACAGCCTCCCCCCCCCCCCGAGCAGGTTCCAGGTTAACTGAGCTGTGCCAGGAGGTGCAGCACCCTAAACCTGCAGGCACCCTGCCCAGCACCACCAGCTGCTGGTGCTGGAGTGCTCAGAGCTGGGAGACAGGGCAGCACTGGCAAGTCCTCTCTCCTGCTGCACTATTCCCAGGGCTCCGAGTCGCAGCCGGGGAGGGCAGAAGGATTCCCAGACTCACCTCCGACACCCGCTCCAGGTTCCGGCTGGCAATGACGGTCCGGCAGCCGTGCCTGCAGGGAACGGGCTGGTCAGAGGGGCCGGGCAGCGCCGGCTCCTCACCGGCACCTCGGCAGCGTGGGCCCTGGAGGAGCCGCTGCGGCCCCGAGCCCGCAGAGAGAACCAGAGCTCTGCCCCGGGCTGGGACAGGGCCGGTCCTGCTCCCACGGCCGCAGCCCCGGAGCCAGTCCCGCTCCTGCCCAAAGCTCTGCTCGGGGCTCTGCTGCCCTCGGCTTCACGTCCCGGGGCTTCCAGGGCCTGTCACCGCAGCTGGGGAAGAGAAGGAGAAAGGGGAAGGGGAGACGGGAAGGGAAGAAAGAAGGAGGGAGGGAGGGGTGTCCGGACCTCATGAAGATCTCGGCGATGCGGAAGCCGATGCCGGAGCCGCCGCCGGTGATAAAAGCGACCTGACCCCTGCGGGAACAGAGGGACGGTGAGAGCCGGGCCCCGGGGGATGCGGCGCGGTGGGACCCCCGCGGCCCCCGGGACTCACGCGAGCAGGTCGGGGCTGAGCAGGTGCCGGTACTCCCGCAGACACTCGTCCGCCTCCTCGTCCGGAGGGGCCTGCGCGGCCATGGCGGCCTCGGCCATGGCGGGGCGGTGGCACCGCGCACTGCGCCTGCGCGGCGGCCGCCGCGTCGCCTTGGCAACGGCGTGAGACAGGGGCGGGCACAGCGCCCCCCAGCGGCCATGGTGGGAGCTGCAGCATCGCGGGCAGCCCGGTGCTCCCGGTGATTCCCGGTGATTCCCGGTGCTCCCGGTGATTCCCAGTGATTCCCAGCGGCCTCCCAGTGGTGTCCCAGCGATTCCCAGTACATCCCAGTGGTGTCCAGGTGGTGTCCCAGCGCATCCCAGTGGTGTCCCGGTGGTGTCCCAGCGCATCCCAGTACATTCCAGTGGTGTCCCGGTGGTGTTCCAGTGCTCCCAGTGATTCCCAGTACACCCCTGTGATGTCCCAGTGGTGTCCCAGTGCTCCCAGTGATTCCCAGTACACCCCGGTGATGTCCCAGTGGTGTCCCAGTGCTCCCAGTGATTCCCAGTACCCCCCAGTGGTGTCCCAGTGTTGTCCTAGTGCTTCCCAGTGGTATCCTAGTGCTCCCAGTGCTTCCCAGTACATCCCAGTGGTGTCCCAGTCTTGTCCCAGTGCTGTCCCGGTGCTCCCAGTGGTGTCTCAGTACATCCCAGTGGTGTTCCAGTGCTCCCAGTTGCTTCCCAGTACATCTCAGTGGTGTCCCAGTGTTTCCCAGTGGTGTCTCAGTACATCCCAGTGGTGTCTCAGTGCTCCCAGTTGCTTCCCAGAACATCCCAGTGGTGTCCCAGTGGTGTCCTAGTACATCACAGTGGTATCCCAGTGCTTCCCAGTGCCACCCAGTGGTGTCCCAGTGTCCCTTGACAGCCCAGACCCCCCTGTCCCAGTCTCTTCCAGCGACCCACAGAGGCTACTGCAGCCCACCAGTGCCTCCCAGAGCCTCCAGTAACACCCCAGCGCCCAAAGGGAACAGCCCAGTGCCTCCCAGAGTTTTTCTGTAACACCCCAGTGCCCTCTGGTGTTACCTCAACGTATCCCAGAGCTTCTCAGAATCACCCCAGTCTCCTAGTGACATGCCAGTGGCTCCCAGAACTTCCCAGTACCAACCCTGTGCCCTCTGAGGACACCGTAGTGCCTCATAGAGTTTCCCCCCACTCCTCCTGGGGACATCCCAGTGCCTCCCAGAGCTTCTCAGTGCCTCTACAGGGATATCCCCGTGCTTCCCAGTGCTATCCCAGTGCCCCCCAGGGACAGTCCAGCCCTTCACAGTGACATCCCAGCACTTCCCAGAGCTTCCCAGTACCACCTCAGTACCCCTCAGAGCCCCCCAGCACTTGCTGATGGCATCCGAGGGATGAGACCGGAGCCAGGGTTGGAGGCACGGGGGTTTATTGGGGGGTCCACGCACGGGGGTCCATCCCTAGGGCCCGTAGGTGTGGTCCCGGTCTCTGCTCTCCCAGTCCACCAGCTCGTCCCGCTGGAACCAGAAGCCGATCTCCCTCTGGGCTGTCTCCACGGAGTCACTGGCGTGGACGACGTTCCTGTGAGGGGACAGGGATGGGGACAGTGCCACGGCCATGGGGTCCCACCACCATCCCCCCCTGCCCTACCTGCTGATGTGCACACTGAGATCCCCCCGGATGGTCCCCACGGAGTCGGTGTCCCCAACCATGGCCCGCGTGGACCTGACCACGTTATAGCCCTCCCACACCTGCGGGACAGGGACAGCTGAGCCCTCCGTGCCCCCCGGGGCCTGCGAGCCCCCCGGCCTGGCCCCTCACCATGGCCACCACCGGCCCCGAGGTCATGTAGGTGACGAGTGCAGGGTAGAAGGGCTTGTGCCGCAGCTCCTGGTAGTGCCTGTCCACGAGCCCCTGGTCCACCTGACGGGAGCGGGGGGTGACAGTGGGGACACCCCCACCGGCACCCCCCTCCCGGCACCCCCCGGCCGGCCGTGGAGCGGCATTCCCTGCAGGAACGGGTACCTGGAGCAGCTTCATGGCCACCAGTCTGAACCCGCGGCGCTCGAAGCGCTGGATGATGTTCCCTACGAGCCGCCGCTGCACCGCGTCCGGCTTGGCCAGGACCAGCGTCTTCTCCCGCAGCTCCGGGGGGGCTGCGCGGACCGAGGGGCAGCGTTACCTCCGCGGGACACGGGGCTGGCACAGGCTGAGGCAGCAGGACCCCAAAACGCCCCCGCGGCACCACGGATTGTGCTGGGTCCCAGCGGCTGCCGATGGGAACCCGTCCCCATCCGTGTCCCCACCCCCGTCCGCATCCCATCGCGGGCGCGGCCTCTGGACGAGCTGCGCCTCTCAGGCCGGCGGGGTCCCAGCAGGGACCCAAGGGACGTGCCACAAAGCCCTGATGGGTGGTGGGGATTTGTCCCCGGCCAGGAAACACCCTTTGGCCCAGTGTTGTCTCTGGTTTTGGCTGATGGCTCCGCACTGCCGTGTCCCCGGGCTGGGGCTGCGGGTGCCACTCTGCCTCCTGCCCGGCCCCGGGTCCTTCCTCCTGCCCGGAGGGTCCCTGGTCACGGCGTCCACTGGTGGAGAGCAAAACCGAGCACCGTGGGATGGTGGGGTCTGGCATCGCTCTCACCCACAGCGCTGCGGGCAGCAGGGTCTGACTCCGCCGCGGGCCCTGCCACAGCTGCGCTACAGGAGGGGACAGAAGTGCCCCAAGGGACAGTGCATCCTGTCCGCTGAAGGGACAGAGGGGACAGGAAGGACAGGAAGGGAGAGGGAGAGAGGACGCCAAGCTGGGGCATTTCACCATCAGCCCCAGCCTTCGGGTTCCCATCCTGGGCTGCAGGGCTGGGCAGCCTCGGTGCTGGCGGGGGCAGAGTGAGACAAACCACCCCAAAAGTTCACCCCCTCTTCTGGGCATTGCTGGACATCCTGCTTTGCCGGGATCCTGCCCCGTCCCCTCAGGACAGCTCCGGGGTCCCTCCATCACAACCCCGGGGACATCGAACCCCTCGGGACCTTCAGGGAGCAGCCAGCTCTGGCCTCTGCCCCGCACTGGCACACGGGGATGGGGTAGGAGACCCTGGCACCGACTCACACCACAGAGGAGTGAAGGACCCCGTGAGCTGGGCCCGGTCAGGATCGAGGGATCGGGAGCACCGGGAAGGGATGGGCCACCGGGGGCAGGAGGGGAGAGGAGCCCCGAGGGGCAGGAGAGACTGGGGACAGGAGAGGGACAGGACGGGGTCCCCAGGGGCAGGACAGGGATCCGGAGTGGGTCCCCAGGGGCAGGATAGGGAAGGGGCTGAAGGGAATATAGGGATTGGGACAGGGTAGGGATGGGGACCGGGTCCCCCGAGGTAGGACAGGGACAGAAAACGGATCCCCAGGGCAAGATGAGGATGGGGACAGAGTCCTCCAGAACAGGACAGGGACCAGGTCTCCAGGGCACGACAGGGATAGGGACTAGATCCCCAGGACAGGATGAGGATGGGGACAGGGTCCCCAGGGACAGGGCAGGGAGGATGGGGTCCTCTGCAAAAGAACAGGGACTGGGTCCCAAGGGACGGGACCGTGTCCCAGGGGCAGGACAGGGACGGGGCCGTGTCTCACCGGAGCCGTAGCAGCGGGGCCCGGGGGGCCTCAGGCCCGGCTGCCCCCGCGGGAGGCTCCGGGCCAGGCAGCGGCCCAGGGAGCCCATGGCGGGCCCGGCGGTCGGACCTGCCGCGGCGGGGCCCGGCCGGCCCGCGGGGGCTTTAAGGGCCCGGCCGAGCCCAGGGACGGGTCAGGCTTCCGTCCCTCCCCTTAAAGCAGCCGCCGGGGCCGGGCGGCCGCCGCGCCTGCACGGGAAATCCCGGACAGAGCATCCCGGCACGGAGCATCCTCTCGGTCCAGAGCACCCCGGGCCGGGGAATCTCTCCGATCCGGAGCATCCCGCTTTGGAACCTCAAGCCTGGTGGAAGCAGAGCCTAAATCCATGCCGGGAGGACCCAGACCCTGCCAAGACCCAGACCTGCCACCCCTGGTGTCCAGGCAAGGAGAGTGCTGGTTAGCCCACACCAGCCTGGGATGGGGCACAGGGAATCCCCCAGCCCAGGGGAAGAGGCACAGTGTGGAGCACCCAGGCCAGTGTGCCCCCTCTGTGGGACACAGGGTTGCCCTGGACATGGAGTGGGTGCTGGGAAAGGGGTGTTAAGGCCATGGGGGACAGAGGTACTGCCCAGATAGGAGCTCCTCTGTTCAGTTCTCCAAGGCCCATCCCAGCCCCCACGCTGGGAAATCACTTTTTATTGAGCTTCCCATGCATCCCAAACTCCAGAGACACCTCATGGGAGAGCAGCTTGACAAGGTCATGGAAGTTTGCTTCAAGCTACTTCCTAAAGCTGAAGGAAGTGGGGGGGCCAGAGCCCCTGTCAGAGCCTGGGAGGGGACATGTGGAGATAGTGGCACTGAGTTCCTCCAAGTACTCAGGGAGAGGTGTGGCTGGGAGGGAGCTCAGGGAAGGCTGGGAGCAGATCACCACCCACACCTCAGTCCTCACTTGCACGGGCTGTACCAGGTGAGGCACATCCTGGGCAAGCTGGACTCTGCTTCACTTGCCCATGGCAGGGTAGGGAGCCCAAACATCCAACTGGTCCCAGTTCAGAGCCTGGATGTAGGGCTCTGCACAGGTCATCCAAACAGCATCTGTTATCTCCCAAGGGCAAACGCACAGGGAAAGGTGTTTTCCACAAAACTAACTAGAGGAACCATGGGGTAAATGGTGCTACACTCCAACTCACCCTCGGGATCTCACAGCTTTTCAGAGGCAGTCATCTCACATCCACATCTCCAAATGTGATCCACTTCCAGCTGCACTCCCTTCCCAGTAACTGGTGCTGTTCCCACCATGCAGCCCAAGCTGCAGCTGCCCATTAACTACAGGGAATTAAGACTGATTTCACAGACTCATGGAATGGTTTGGGTTGGAAGGGACCTTAAAGCTCATCCAGTTCCACCCCCTGCCATGGGCAGGGACACCTTCCACTATGCCAAGTTGCTCCAAGCCCTGTCCAACCTGGCCTTGGACACTTCCAGGGATGGGGCAGCCACAGCTTCTCTGGGCAACCTGTGCCAGGGCCTCATCACCCTCCCAGTGAAGAATTTCTGCCCAACATCCCATCTAACCCTGCCCTCCTTTAGCTTCAGGCCATTCCCTCTTGTCCTTGTCACTCCAGCCCTTTGTGAAAAGTCCCTCTCCAATTTCATCTATTAAATTTAAAAATTAAGACCGACTGAATACTGCTGAATACCTGACTAGAGACTGCAGGGAAAAGAAATCCTTCCCAACTGCATGATCAGGGATCCACAAACTCCACAAAATCTGGTCCTGCCTGTCTGGGCACTGGATTGCTCAGATGCCACTACAGGATCACTGACTGGGCAGTTGCTGGCTTTTAGCTATGAGTTCCTGTGATCACTGGGAACATGGGGAGATTTCTTCCTGCAGGCACTTCAGGATCGATGCAGACAACAGTCTGATGGAGGGAACAAATGGATCAGTCCAAAGTGTGACAGAAAACACCAGGGAACACAGGCACTGTGTGAACTGGGGCTTGGAATGAGATTGTTTTCAAGGTCCCTTCTAACTCAGACCATTCTGAAATTCCATGATGAAGGAGAGAGGAGGAAGAAACTACCATTAATCTGCACCTTCCAGGAGCTGCTGGACTTGCTGGGAGAGTGGACAGGATGCTGCTCCTTATCCTGGGAAAGGCTGTGGATCACTGCCTGCATCACAAAGCATGTTCATTAACAGAATAGCCTAGAGGGAAACTAACCAGTCCCAAGTATTTAAAACAACAAAGTAAGCACTTTATTCCCATTAAGCATGTCGTTTTAGTATCACAATGGAATGATGAGAAAATGTTTAAAAAAACCAAAAAAAGTCTCTAATCCCCGAAAACATCGGGGAGGTTTTCAAGGCAATTTAAAAACAAAGGGAGTGACAGAAGTGCCAAACCAGTCCCAACATCAGGAGACGACTCCTCTGAAAGCTGGGCAGGGCAGGGAGGTGGAATGACACGAAGGTATGAATGTCTGAAGTTAGTCTTTGGCGCTTCTGCCTCGTGTTTGATACCGACATGATCTCTCAAGACAACTCCACAGAAATCTCCGGACGCAACAAAGTGCTACCTTATAGCAGAAGGAAAGCCCGGGGAGAGGGTTTTCCAACAGTTGGGATGCCCCACGAGTGGGCGTTAAGACACATCCTGCTGACTCCAGCTGAGGGCCTCTGGGCTGGGAAAGGAGAACTAAAAGGAAGCGTGGTGTGTGAATCCAGGACGTGGCCATGGGCAGGACCCCGTGTCCTGCAGCACTGACAAATCCCGGGAGGAGAGGGGGTGGTGGCAAACCGAAACATGGATCCGTTCCCTACAGTGGTGGAAGAGGAGTCCAGTGCAGCAACTATAACTTCACAGTTCCAGGGGGCAAACTGTCATTGCAGAGTCTGTAGTAGCGCAGGTCGTTCACCAGCCTGTGCACGTTCTGTGTGAACGAGGGCAGGTCCTGGAAGAGAACAAACAGCACCTGGTACAGCAGAGTAACATGACAGTGAGAACAGAGGGAAACTGGGAGGGCCAAACACCCAGGTGTGTGTTCACACATGAGAACTGATCCATTCCTCTGCAGCCTGAGCCCAGGGAATTCTGCTTTCTGCAGCCCATGTACAGGGAGCACAGATGGCTCCAGAGCTGCTCCATGCAGAGCTGACTGCAGGATCCAGGCCTTCTTCCCAGCACTGGCTTCTGAGCATGCACTCAGGCTCAACAGGTATGGTCAGAACCCCAGACTGGTTTGGGTTGGAAGGACCTTAAAGCTCATCTTGTTCCACCCCCTGCCATGGGTAGGGACACCTTCCACTAGCCCAGGTTGCTCCAAGCCCCATCCAACCTGGCCTTGGACACTTGTGGGAATGGGGCAGCCACAGCTTCTCTGGGCAACCTGTGCCAGGGCCTCACCACTCTCACAGCCAAGAACTCCTTCCCAATATCCCATCTAACCCTGCCCTCTGGCAGTGGGAAGCCACTGTCCCTTGGCCTGTCCGTCCAGGCCCTTGTCCCAAGTCCCTCTCCAGCTCTCCTGGAGCCCCTTTAGGCACTGGAAGGGGCTCTAAGGTCTCCCTGGAGCCTTCTCTTCTCCAGGCTGAACATCCCCAGCTCTTCCAGCAGTAATTCCTTGCTGCCCTTCTGCCAAGGCTCCTGGGGGCACACATACTCCCTACCAAGGGCTGATTTTCCTGAAGTGCAATTGCCTTCTAGAGGCCAGTAATCCTCCCAAGGCTCCTTTCCTACCCTCACCCTTGGTCTTAAATCCCCATTATCTCCCTCAGAAGAGGAATCACTCAATGGACAAGCCTCAGCAGATGGAAGCCACGACCTGCTGGTTTGCCACAATATTCTCAAGGGAGGTTAAAGACCCCCCACACACAAGGGGTTTCAAGGATTGTGAGCCATTGCAGCTATTCTGCTGTTGTCCCTACTGTAACCCATCTGGCCAGCAGCTGGAGCGAGATTTTGGCAAGGATCCGAGTGTCCCACTCTGGAAAACGTCAGTC
This sequence comes from Chiroxiphia lanceolata, assembly GCF_009829145.1. NCBI lineage: Eukaryota > Metazoa > Chordata > Aves > Passeriformes > Pipridae > Chiroxiphia > Chiroxiphia lanceolata. The sequence goes on from NC_045652.1 coordinate 1,805,293, forward strand.
TACCCCTATGAAAACTTCTTCCAGGAAACATATTCCCTAACCCCTACAGCATCCAGCAGTCTGAGAGATGACATGGCAGTTCTGCTACCTACAGTGAGAAATCCTTGGCTGGGGATTGCCGAGCGTGGGAACGTTGGGAACAAAAGGTACTGCCTGGAAAAACTCCGCCTGGAGACGCTCCACCAGCGCGTTTTGGGGGAAAAACTGTGCATCCTGGGAATATCAGTGCTCCCCTTCTTACCCTGTCCATTTTGAAATTCCTTCCCAGCACGTTCTTCTGGTTGGAGTCCACCCCATCACAGCTGGCCAGGAACTCGGGCAGGAAGGCGGAGTAGAAGCCGTCGAAGTCCACCGAGGCCATGTTGTAGGTGGCGATGCCGATCTCCTCCTGCAGCAGGTCGTGGGACTTGTGCACCAGCACCTGGAGCAGCACGTTCACAAACTGGAACAGCATCGTCGTCCGGAAGATCTTCTGCACAGGGAGAGAGGCACAGGGTCAGGAGACTTCACTGCTCCCACGGGAGGGACCGGGGCAGCCAGAAGGACAAATCCGGCAAGGACAGACCAGGCGTGACTGCACCCATGGGCTCTGCAAACTCCTGTGAGCACTGAGGTTATTTTCCAAGCCAAGCCAGATCAAAAATGGCTAAAATAAGGCAAATTAATATCAGATTTAAAGCTAAAAATTAATTTGGCCACACTTACCTAATGCTTTGGGACTTGAAAGTCCCTTGCAGGGCCTAAAGGGGCTCCAAGAGAGCTGGAGAGGGACTTGGGACAAGGGCCTGGAGGGGACAGGACAAGGGACAGGAGAGACAGGAATGGCTTCCCACTGACACAGGGCAGAGTTAGATGGGATATTAGAAAGAAATTGTTGCTGAGGGTGGTGAGGCCCTGGCACAGGTTGCCCAGAGAAGCTGTGGCTGCCCCATCCCTGGAAGTGTCCAAGGCCAGGTTGGATGGGTTTTGGAGCAACCTGGGCTAGTGGAAGATGTCCCTGCCCGTGGCAGGGAGTGGAACTGGATAAGCTTTAAGGTCTCTTCCAACCCAAACCAGTCTGGGATTTTACACTCTGACCCAAGTTTTAAGTATTGCTAAAGCCACCAGCATCAAGTCCCATTCCACCTCCAGCCAGCTGTATTCCTCTCCAGAGCCAGGGAATCTGGCCAGCTGCCTGGAATTCTGCACCAGGCACCTGTGAACATGAAGGGCTGTCCTTCAGCTGTGACCACAGATAGACACTGAAAGCTCTGCTTTCACAGGCTAACCAGATTCCCTGGATTCCTTCTGTAATCCCTCATGACAGCAGCTAACAGCTTAGAGGGGCTGGAGGCTGGTCCTGCCTGGCAGTGATGGAGACACCCACCTGTGCCTGTGAGTACTGGATACCCTGTCCCAGATGGGATAGTTGGAGGGACTTGTCCACTATCCCACTGATGATCCCAATTCCTACTTTCCCAGACTGTCACTGTGTGTTCTCTGCTTTCTCTCACTGTCACAGGAGGACACACATCAAGGCTTTACTTTGACAAGAGGTGGGATCCCTCCCGTGTCCCCCGCACAGGATCAGGGAGGTGGTACCACCACTCCGACCATCCAGAGCACAGCAAGCGCCCAAAGGCCGTGGCATAAAAGCCATCAAATCCTGACCTGCAGTTTCTGAGTGGTTTAAAACAAGCCCCAGAACAACACCCACCTATTTCCATGCACAGGAGTCAGGTAGGACCCACCTTATGGTACAGCTTCTGCTTCGTGTTCAGCGTCTCCAAGTAGAAGAGGTTTTGCTTGAACAGGTGAATGTCAGGCTGCAGGAAGGACTGGCCAAAGGCCTGGGAACAAAGCAGAGTTGAAGGAAAGGGATTGATATTACAGCAGACATCAGACATGCCATGCAGAACAACATCACTTTTACCCTGACACCAGAACAAACCGCTGGGAGCCTCAGTGCAGCAAAATAACAACACAGGCAGTTGTTCAAGTCAACTGTGCCACTGTCAGATCAATGGGAATTTCAGTGGGAACATGGTCATATCCCTGCACAGTAGCTGCTAAGCTGGGTCCATGGGGAACAGGCAGGCCAAGCTGGCACTGAGAGGGACAGGGATGCTGAGCCCAGCTCCCTCAGCAGGCAGGCTGCTCCTGAAGCATGGGGCTGTTTCTCAGGGATGCTACCAAAGGTGAATAAACCAGGACACATGCACAGGTTGGGTCCTCAATCCCAGTCAAATGACCAAGGTGACTGGCAGATGTCACTGCCCTGCACTAGAAAGAATTTAGAGGTGGGACCTGGGAGGCTGAATTGGGCATGACTGAAGCAGTAAAGAACCCAGGAACAAAATTTGCTGGACCCTGAACTAACCTGACAGGGCTGCACAGTGTGAAATAAAACATCTTTTATATCCTAAACACCTCCAAAACACCGTAGAGGTGATGTAAGCAGATGAGGTCAGCTCTGTACAGAGACAGGTAGCAGAATTTTAATAATTCCTCTTCAAGGTATCACAAAAGAAGAGTTTATTCCCCCAAACCAGCCATTTATTATCAAATGAATAAAAATGGCCCAAGTCCCCTTTAAGACTGAGCCAGTTCTGCCCTCAGAACTCGTGTGGAAACCAGCACACAGAGTATTAATATCCTTCACACAAACCACTGGCTGTGTGGAGAACACTTACAGAACATTAAATAAGAGTTTTGTATCAAACCAACGAGAGTCAAGTAATAAAACAAGTAGTTCAGTATTGTTGACCAGCCTGAAGTTAATACTGAGATTATTATACAAGTATATCCCAAAATGAGACATCCAGGTGAGTTTGGAAGAGTTACACAACTGCAGGTGAAAAACCCTTCCCACTCTCTGCAACTCCCTGACAGGAGGGTGCAGCCAGGTGGGGGTCGGGCTCTGCTCCCAGGGAACGAGGGACAGGATGAGAGGAAACAGCCTCAAGTTGTGCCAGGGGAGGTTTAGGTTGGGTATTGGGGAAATTTCTTTGGAAAAAGGGCTGTCCAGCCCTGGCACAGCTGCCCAGGGCAGAGGTGGAGTCCCCATCCCTGGAGGGCTTTAAAAGCCATGTGGATGTGGCACTTGGGGACATGGGTTAGTGGTGGCCTTGGCAGTGCTGGGGGAATGGTTGGACTGGATCTCAGAGGGCTTTTCCAACCTAAGGGATTCTGTGATTCCACGTTTAATGCACTGCCACAAGTACTGTGGGTTCCACTGCAGGAAGGGTTCTGCTGGGGACAGGTGAGTTACCTGCATGATGGCACTGAACTGGGCTTCGTTCTCCATCTGCTCCTCTGCCACTCCCCTCTGGACACTGGCCAGCACACTGGATTTGAAGAAGTACCGCCAGTTGTGGTGCAGGACCCGGAAAAGCAGCTCAAACAGCTCTGCTTTCACATCAGGAGATGAGCGCTGGGAGGAGAGGGGAACACAACTCAAAGTAGGCTCCTGTGCTGGAATCCCACTCATCCCCTGGATCTCACTGCCAAAGGACCCACATGCAGGGCTGTGCTTGGCAGCCAAAGGATGCACCAAATTCAGCAGCTGTAGGATCATGCTGAGTTTTGAGTTTTACCTCTTGCTTTGACCTTCTCTATAATTTTAGCCTTTCTTGACAAGTCCTAACAAAATCCTCCACCCACACAGCTTCCAGTTCTCACTGACTTCTCACCCAGTTTTCCTACACAGGCACTGACATTTACAGCTCTTGGAAAGCCAAAGCTTCATTGCAGCCACTCCTCAGCAATGCCTTCCCTTCCCATTCCCCCTTCCCTCTCCTGTGAGGGCAGCCCTACCTCTGCAATGATGGGATACACCTGCTCCATGCACAGTGAGATGACACTGGGCAGGAAAGGCTTGAACACTTGGCCTGGCTCTTGCACCACCACTTGCAGTATCTTCAGGAACTTCTCCACCACCCGGCACCCGGTGCTGCCCTCGTGGAGGATGCTCTCTGCCAGCTGCTCCCTGGGACAAAAAACAGTCATTAGGAGCCTTCCCAGAGATCTGTGTGCTCACCTGATTTACTGGAAAACAGGTAATGCCACTAAATCTGCTCCATTAATACAGGCCAAGTATATTAAGCCACAGAAAGGACGTAGGTTGTGACTGAGGATTGACTGACTCCACACCCCAAAAAATGGCCGAGTGATGGGGCACCCTCAGATCTTGGGCAGGAGCTAATAGGGAATGTGACAGTCCAGTTCAACATCCCACACTGCCAGAAAATCCATGGGAGAGCTGGAATTGCACAGTGGCAATTGATTGATGTGCATATGCTGGGTCACTTACGACTTGGGAATGTTCTCCTCAGATTTAGTCCTGGGACATGACAAAAGTCCGGACACAAAGGTTGGAAACAGCACACTCTTTAGGGATAAGGGCTCTGTGTGAGCAGCTTATGAAGATAAATCGACCTGAAGGGTAAGAAAGAAGTGACCAGTGTCGGACAATACCTGGTGAACATGTTCAGGAAGGTCTGTATGATCTGCTCGGTGAAAGGCACTCCCATCTGCACCCTCAGGCCTTGGAAAAGGGTAAGGAAGAAGCTCAGCATCTCATCTGTCACATCTAAGATAAGAACAGGAAAGCAAAAAGTGCATGTTAAGGGAACATATGAGTGCATCAATAAGTCTTTTATGTTTAAGTCTTTTATGTATGTCTTAAGTTTGCTCCTCCTGTTCACAGAACCTCATTTACTTGAGAATTTACCACCAGGGTTGTCTTAGGAACTGACACCAACAGCACTACAGGGCTTAAAAATTGTTCATCCACTTCCAAAACCTGCCAGGGATGACAAGTACAGGCAGCACCAAACACCTCAGAACAAACCCAACACTGCCAGCAAGGCCCTTAGTGTGCTCTGCCTACACAGACTGCTTGGAGAGAGCTCAGGGGGTGCTCTGGGCCCATCTCTGGTTGCTTACTGGTTTTACAGGGTTAACAGGAAACACCAGGAAATCCAAAACATCCACACAGCTTGGGGTGGAGGAGACAGAACCCAGTTTCTTTTTTTGGCAGGAACTGAAAAGGCCGTTCAGCTTCAGGAGTCATCTTTGAGCACGTGGTTATGCAGTGAGCTGATCAGCACCCAGCTGACCCTCCACCCGTCCCAAGAAAGATGGAATAACCATGGCAAGCTGGAGCTGCTCAGCTCCTCATTCATCATACAGCCTTTGACAGCCAATAAACAGCCACTGATGAGGCTGCCAGCCTGTTCTGAAGGCAACAGGTCACTGGAGTCACAGCATCAGCTTGGCTGCCTTGGATCCTCTCTGCCCTTCCTTTCCTCCTCCAGAGCTGCTTCACTGAGAAAATCCCACCCAACTCCAAAAGTTTTCCTGGAACACCTTGCTCATCATGAGACAAGCACCGTGATGTGATACAAAATGGTAAATTGCTGGCCAGAAGAAGGCTCCCAAGTGACAGTCCTGGTTCCATCTCACAGAAAAAAAATCCCCAAACCCCACATTATTTGACCTAATCTGATGAGATCTATTCCTCTTCGTCTTCAAGCTTCTGGAGAGAACGTAAATGGCAAACACAGCTAGAGTATTTTAAAGCTCATTTTTGTGCTCATGATCATCTCCATCTTCTGGAACTGTGTGACAATCTTTCCTGTTGGCAGAGATCTCCCTTCCCTTTTGTGGTTCAGCCCAGTCCACCCAGCACAGCCTCACAGCACACCCAGGCACAGCAAGTCCACACACTTCACAAAAACACCACCACGACTCTGAGCTGCTGCCCTGGGTGTGATCAGGGGGTCAGAGAGCTACTCACAGCATGAAACCTGGCCTGTGGTTATACCTGACTGATGAATGAAAGCTGGGAAGAGGGCTAGTGAGACCTGCACGGATTCTTGCAGCGACTGATAACAGATCTGGCGGGACTTGGTGGATTCTCCGGAGATACTTTCTACAATATCTTCCAGAACGCTGAGTGTCTGATGGATGATCACTTTGGCTGCAAAACAAGAGAAGTGATACTTCTTGTATGTGCCAAAACTACTCAGAGGTAAGAGGTTCACACACATGACACTGCATATTTCTAACTAATTTTTAAAGTGATCCTCAATTAAAAAAAACCCAAAAGATATGCCCCAAACCAGTCCCAAAACACAGACAGAAGTTTTTCTGCACCCCATCAGTTCAGAGCTCTCCTCCTACATATACAAACTCTCTACAGTATTTCCCAAGTCGTGAAGAAATTCTTATTTGTCCTCTTCAGTTTTTATACCCGTGATCTTCATTAATGCTGTTTCCAGCCAATCTTTCTACTACTAAAACCTCCCAGCATTAGGCTGTTCAGTATTCCTAATGCAATCCCTGCTATTTAAAGTTTTATCCCCAATTTGATTCCACCTTCCCTGGGAAGACAGTACTTTGATGGAAGAGTTTACAAGCAACATGGGGTGGGAGTGCCCTTCACACAGCAGAAAAAACCTCCAAAAATAGGAAGAAAACACCAGTTGCTCCTTTCCCACCCTCCCCACAGGCTAAAAAGTTTCTCGGCAATAATTATTGGAAAATGAGCTTATTGAGGAGCTTATTGTGCTGCTCACACTGCAGCTGTCAGGACACGTGGTACTCACTGTCCTCCAGCTGCACTTTCCTCTGGGGCAGGATGGCCGTGGCCTTGAGCTGCCGGTACTCCCTGGTGAGGGCCGAGACGAGGCTGGCGTGGTTGGTGGAGCGCACGGCCCACTGCTGCTCCCCCTCGGGCAGGTTGGGCCAGGGCAGCAGCAGCACGTTGGACAGGGCTCTGCACACCAACACCTGGGCCTGGGAGGGACCAGAGAGCAGGATCACACACTGGTTTGGGCTGGGAGGGACATTACAGCTCATTTAAGAAGATGGGGAAGGGCCCTGATTTGAAGCCGTGTGAGGACACTGAGGGTACTTGGGGTGTTCAGCTGGAGGAGACTGAAGGGAGACCTCACTGCAGTTCCAACTGCCTGGGCAGGGGCAGAGGAGGGGCAGGCCCTGAGCTCTGCTCTGGGGGGACCAGGGACAGCACCCAGGGAATGGCTGGAGCTGTGTCAGGGCAGGGTCAGGTTGGATCTCAGGAAAAGGTTCTTCCCCCAGAGGGTGGTTGGGCACAGAGGCTCCCCAGGGCAGTGGGCACAGCCCCAAGGCTGCCAGAGCTCCAGGAGGGTTTGGACAATGGGTGCGACAGGGCGGGATTGTTGGGGTGTCCTGTGCAGGGCCAGGGGTTGGACTCAATGATCCTTATGGGTCCCTTCCAACTTAGGCTATTCTGTGATTCTCTGACCTCATTCCACCCCCTGCCATGGGCAGGGACACCTTCCACTAGCCCAGGTTGCTCCAAGCCCCATCCAACCTGGCCTTGAACACTTCCAGGGATGGGGCAGCCACAGCTTCTCTGGGCAACATTAAGCAAAGAGTTTTACTGTGTCTGTAATTTAACTTTTGTTAGAGCACAACCCCAGAGCAAAGTGACATTTTACAGTTGTTTGACACATCAGCAGTGCTCGCTGTTTGAGGAAAGAGTTCAGAGCAGGTGAGCCCAAGTGAAAACTAACAGCTCTGCAAGGTAAGGAAGAAGCAAAGCTCCAGTATTTAAGGCCTGGAACCAGCTCCCAGCTCTGCCAGACCTTCTCTGCAACAGTAAGTCTCTGTTGTTTATAGAAACAAAGAAGATTCTACTTTCGTTTCTTCTTGTCTGGTTTACACACTGAGCTTCTTCACTTGTACAGTACTTTATGATTCCTTGCTAGCACACAATACAACCATATCCCAGCCTCCACTGTGGCTTTTTAGTACTATAAGCAGAATATATTTATAGTATTTATATTACAGAAGTAATATAAATACTCTAAGTATATTCCATTTATAGTACTTGGAGTAACTGTAGTACTTTGAGTAACTTGGAGTGAGGGATGTGGAGTGCTAACCTATGTTTCACAGAAAACTCTTCCTGTAGGTCAGAATCAATGTGCCTGCACTGCAAAAATGATGCAGAATCAGGGATTGTGTCAGCAAGTGAGAAAGGAATCAGATCTAAGAGGTGCAGTTGCATTTTTTCCTTATGCTGTTGCTTGAAATAGATCATTAATTACAAACAGCATCACCAGATATCCACAATACAGAGAGAATTGCTGCCCCTCCGTATTTTTTGAGGTTATACCTTGCTACAGTAAAACCTGAGGCACAGCCTCCCAAGGACAACTGGTGTACACTGAGAGATGTCTGAGACAACCCACCTTGTCTGGCAGGCGTTGGGCAGAAGTGTCTGTGATCCTGTTGAACACCTTCTGCACCGCTGGGATGCTGATGAGGAACACCGGGCGCACCGTGGTGGCCAAAGAGACGAGCAGGTGACACGCAGAGAGCAGCAGCTTCTCCTGCACCTGAGAGAGACAGGGTGCTCAGGCTGCCCAGTAACACTCCACCCAGAACCAATGTCACACAGGACCACGGCTGCCAGGACCAGGAGGGGGGAACCAGGCAGGGGTCGAACCAGGCAGGGGTCGGGTTCTGCTCCCAGGGAACGAGGGACAGGGTGAGAGGAAACAGCCTCAAGTTGTGCCAGGGGAGCTTTCGGTTGGATACTGGGAAAATTTCATCATGGAAAAGGTGGTCAGGCATTAGAACAGGCTGCCCAGGGCAGTGGTGGACTTCCCAACCCTGGAGGAATTTAACAGCAGATGGATGTGGCACTTGGGGAAATGGTTTAGTGGTGGCCTTGGCAGTGCTGGGGGAACAGCTAAACTCAGTCTTGAAGGGCCTTTCCAACCTAAACAATTCCATGCTTCTATGATTTATTTATCAATTAGTGTCAGTTCCCTTAACACCATGAAATAGAGATTTCTTTGCTTTCAAGCCAAAAAATCATTAGTTTATAAGCCTGTAAATTGCTTATTCTTGATTAGCTTGACACACAGTGTTATTCAGAACTGCTCTTGGTCTCACCCTACGAGATATTTGTTGTGTCTCTCTCAGACCCAGCCCCGGAGCCCCAGCGTGGTCCAGAGCAGACCTGAGCACTTGTGGGTCACCTGCTGCAGGTGGCAGCCCAGTGGCAGCAGTACCTTGGAGCTGATGAGGGGGGTGATGGCCTCCAGCGCCGTGGACACCAGAGAGATGAACTGCTCCGGGTTCTGCCGGTGAACTTCGCTGTAGAACTGGGCCAGCCAATGTGCATAGGCCTGCAGGGCTGCCAGGGACTGAGCGTGGCTGGGGAGAGGCAGAGCAGCAGTCAGAGACACGGGATAGAGGGGACACAAAGAGAAGGGCAGGGTGCTGAGCATGGTGGGCAGCTCTGACAGCAGGCTGGGAACGAACATCGGGTATTCTCACACAAATCTGGAAGCTTTGTCTTGAAAAATTCCTTACTGCTTTTTTTTTCTTGGTCCTTGAACCTGTACATTCAAGGCATATTTACAGGTGTGCAGCAACTGGGCTCACCACTGACCCACAATATTGAGCCAAAGGTGTGAATTGATAAGGTCAAATTATCATCAACTGGTAGGTTGACTATAACCATACTTTATAATGACACTTTTATCACCATATTATGTTTGAGTCAGGATGTTTCAGACAGGTGTCCTCCAAATGTTCGACAAAGTGCCTTTGTTAAGAAAGCACTAAAAAGTGGATCATAGGTTTCTTAGGGGCATCAGGCAGAGAAAAGGATGAAAACCCCTCATTAACAGCTCATGGAAAACACCTCCCAAATTATTTTAATGGAGAAAAGGAAAAAGACAATTAGAAGAACACCATCTGCATAAAATTCAGTGCTATTAACTTGGAACTAAAAGGAGACATTCAGGGGGAACTGTATGATGAAATCTAGTGGGATTTTCAAGAAGCTGCTATAGATGCAACTGCAAAGTAGAATACATGTTCAAACCTTCAATTCTGCCCACAAAATACCAGCTGGCAGGGAACAGGTTTGTGCTACACAGCCTTGGGAAGGGAAGGACTCCAAAAGGCTGTCCTAGTGGTGACCTATCACCACCAGCACCAAGATTTCACACAATGTCAAAATCTGGATGGCAGGCTGTCATTTGTCCCAGAAATGGCTTGCACAGCTGGAAGACACATGCTTGTCTTGGAAGTCAAGGACTTGAAACCCTCAACTAGAAAAAACATCTTTTACCTGAGCCATAGATCTGACTTTGGTAGCAAAAAATCCATAAACTGGAACTACACACTGACAGTGGATCCAATTTCTTTACAATATCACTATTGTAACACTTATTTAATCAGTAATTACACTGCAAAAGAACAAGACTTTTACAGGGTACAATCCCAGTTTGCTTTCAGAGCTAATATAATGGGCATTGTTACCTCTCAGCACAAACATATTTTTCTTTAAATGACCTGAGTACACCCCTTAGAGGAAGCAGTGGCCCAAAATGCTGGCAGCAGCCTTGACTTCCATCAGTTAAAAGAAGGGGCCCTGGTGGTGAGCTACCAATGGCTGGAACAGTGTTTCACAGAACAGCTCCCAGCCCAGGGTCAGAGCAGCACACCCAGGAGCTCTAATGCTTCTCCTCCCCACAGAGGTCCCCAGTTTGGGTGCCATCACTTGCAGAGTGTGTCCCATACTCACACATCGATGAGGTCAGGTTTCAGCACAGAGGGGACTGCGGTTTCAATGTTGTACAGTTTAATCTGGGATCCATACAACGTCACTTTTACCAGCCTAGAAGTGAAAACACACGTGGCAGAGCAAAGGGATTGTTGTAATTTGGATATATACATGCATAAATCAGCTTCAACACCTGATCTGGATGCAGCTCTTCTTCAGTCTGTGTCTATATTTATCTAATATGCAAATAAGATTTAGACCATTTAGTTTAAAATAATTCAGAGCCTATTGCACTGTCTGTGATAAGATGGAACAAGTCTGATGTTCCTGCATGTAAATGAAAAAAAATTAATGAAGGCAGCTGTGTAAAGCCCTGAAAATCTGCAATTAGCAACTGTGTGCTAATTAAGTTTCTTGGAGGGGAAGAATAAAATGTCTGCATTTCAGCTTTCACAGGTCTTTTCATTTAAGAAAACAATCACAGAATTGTTAACGTTGGAAAAGACCTCTAAGAATACCAAGTCCAACCCTCAGAAGAATTTTCAGTGATACAACTCTAAACATCATACTCTACATGTCATTTCTTTGCATCACAAATGCAGATGCTGGAAAACAAGCATCTCAATGTTTTCAAGTAACTGATTTTATTTGATCCCTCCTATTAGTTATTTCTTTCATGAAGGACTTGGGAAACTTAAAATCATAGAATGGCTGTGGTGGTTTGGGCTAGGCCTTCCTTGGTGACCAGTTTGTAACCAAGGAAGGGTCCAGATTTACCCAGTATTCCCTACGATTTTTACGTAAGCCAGATTATAAGAAGAAAGGAGGAGAGGCCTTCGCTCTTTTTCCTTCCGGCGGCTTGGAGGTGCAGGTTCCCTGCTGTTGAGTCTGCCGTGTTGGGGAGCGAGGCCTGGTAGGGCCTTGTCGACCTTGGGAGGCGGAGGTTGCCGGCGATCGTACCGGAGCGACTCTCGGTTGTCCCAAGGAGAGTGGTGGGATATTTTCTTTGCTAACTCTTAGTTACTAGATCTCGGGCTACTGATTGGGATATATATATATATATATATATATATTATTTTGGTTTTGTTCCCTTTCCCTTCCCCCTTCCCCTTCCCTTGTGAAATTCTATATATTTTTAAATTGTGTATATATTTCAATTGTAACATAAGTGTAAATATATTTATATATATCACTTTAGCTGTCTCTCTCTCGTTTCGGGTTTTCTTAGTTGGTTGGTTTTTTTTTCTCTCCCTCTTCTCCCTGAGGTTTTTGGGGGGGGGGGCTTCTGGTGGTAAGGTTTGGAGACTTGGCAGGGAGCCAGCTTCAAACCATATCAATGGCCTGGGTTGGAAGGGACCTCAAAGCTCATCTCCTTCCACCCCCTGCCATGGGCAGGGACACCTTCCACCAGCCCAGGTTGCTCCAAGACCCTTCCAACCTGACCTTGGACACTTCCAGGGATGGGGCAGCCACAGCTTCTCTGGGCAACCTGTGCCAGGGCCTCCCCACCCTCACAGTGGGAAACCATTCCTTCTTGTCCTGTCACTCCAGGCCTTGTCCCAAATCCCTCTCCATCTTTCTTGTCAGCTCCCTTCAAGCCCTGGAAGGCCACAATCAGGTCACCCCCAAAGCCTTCTCTTCTCCAAGATGAACAATCCCAATTCTCAGCCTTTCCTCTCAGCAGAGCTGCTCCATCCCTCTAATCAACTTGGTGCCTCCTCTGGACTCACTCCAGCAGCTCATCCTTCTGATGTTGGTGCCCCATATCTGGAGGCAGCTCTGCAGGGGGGTCTCACCTGAGGGGACAGAGGGGCAGAATCCCCCCCTCCCCTCTGCCCACGCTGGGGGATCAGCCCAGGCTGGTTTTACAATTAAGGCTCTGGTCACCAAGCTCTTCATATCTCAATCTACCCACAACAAGGGGAGGCAGAAAAAGCCCCTTGTTTTTCACACTGCAGAGCTCCCTGTGCTGCTGAAGGGACTGGAACGCCCTGTACCCACCTCTCCACCACAGTCAGGGCGTCGTTGAACCTGGCAGCGAACACGTCCCCGATGAAATACTCAGCCAGGCGCCCCACGGCCTGCAGCAGAGAGCTCAGGTCCCTCAGGGAGCAGTGCAGGCGCCTGCAGTCGTTCTCTGCAGTGATGTTCAGCCTGTGCCCTGAAACGGTAGCACAGTTCATCAGCAGAAAGGTCCAAGTGTAAATTATCACTCGTCTAATAACCACTGACCAAGAGCTGAAAATTCACATTTGTGCAAGGGAAAAAAAGCCATGTAACTTTGTGACTAATACTTACAGCTCTTTGGGACAGGAAGCTACAGGAAATGCAAAGTTTATTCTAATTACATTACAATCATTCTTCTTAAATTAGCTTGGTGGCAGGTCACAGTTCAGATGGCAGCACTGTCCATGGGACTGAACAGTCCAACTGGGAAAGACAATTCCAACTGCTCTGACAACACTTCAAATTCCTCTTTAAAGGCTGATAAAGATGTTCCAAGCTCTTTCAGCCTTTTATACCTTTATTTTCTTCTATATGATATTAATACCTACACAAACAGGTTATCTGTTTGGTTATCTGCTGCCATCAGAAGTGATCCCAGCCCTGGAGAAAGTGGTTATCCACATTCCCTCTGCTGGCTACGGTTCCAGTGATCCAGCAGCACATTTGGAACAGTGAACTTGCTTCTAATGTGATATGTGTTATGTATTTTCATATTTCTCAGATACAAGAAACAATCCAATAACTAGATCTGCCAGTCTTCTTGCCCACACAGTCCTCCTGCTGCTCAGGTGTGGATATCTGGGCTCAAACACTCCAGAACTTTCACTAAAAAAACATGTTCTGTAACACCACCTTTCAAAGAAAATCAGATTTTCTTTCCACTCACTATATTTAATCTCAGATTAAGCTTTCAGCAACAACCCCTCAATTTTGTGCCATCAACACCAAGAACTGTCTGGACACAATCCTGTGCCAGGTTCTCTGGGATGACCCTGCTTGAGCAGGGAGGTTGGAGCAGGTGACCCACTGTGGTCCCTTCCAGCCTGATCCATTCTGGGATTCTGTGCTACAACCCAGGGCTGAATCCACACCTGCATCTGAGCTGCTGCTCCTGATCCAGCAGTGAACAGGGTGGTGCCACAGCACTAAAAGCCTGCACATTGCTTATCCTAGGGCTGAAATGATCCTAAAAGTGGAAGTATTTTTTTCAGAACTGCTCATACAACAACTGCCATTCTGCCATGTGCAGCAGCACTGAAAACGTGACAAATTCCTTTACTGGTCACACCAGAAAATTTCAATATTACTTTAAGCTACCTTAATATCCCTCATGCAGATCTCACTACTATTGCTTTCCTTATTTCTCAGGAAGGAGCTGCAGTATTTGATGTTGCACACCTGCTCTTAACACACCCGGTATCTTCATTTCAAGTACTAGAACAAGGAAAGAACCATACCAATAAAGGGAAATCACATTATTAGGTTTTTGTCTGCTGCTGGAGTTTAACTACTGAGCCATTACACACCACATGTGTTCAGATCCTCAATGAAATATGGAAGAGGAAACATCAAAGGAGGTCTGGAGTGTTTCTGCAATCATCAGTCAAAGAGTGAAGATCAGAGTGTTGCACAGTGATTATTACCTGTCCCTGAAGTGACCACGAACTGCTGGAGCCCCAGATACACTTCCAAGTTATCCTGCAGAACCGGAAACTAGAAGAGACAAGAAACGAACGTGATTTTGGGGCCTGGCAGACAGTTCACACCCAACTACTGATTACTCTGTCAGAGCAGAGTTTTCTGATTTCTCCCTAGAGCCTCCACACAGACATTAGGAGGAAGGTCAGGTTGCTGGGGCTCTGCACTGATCCTGCATCCCACAGCTTCCCAGGTCTTGGCAGCTGTCAAGAGAACAAAGATCACCACCCTGAAGGCAATTCTCTGTGGCAGCTCTCCTTTTCCCACAAATACCAGCCATCAGCCTATCAAGATAATGGTCTGACAAGTGGGAGTAAGGGCACAGCATGTCACCACTAGGAATATACAGCTGGATGTACAACCCAGCCCAAAGTGAGCAGAGGAATGGCAGAGTCTGTAGTGCAGTCAGTCTGTGCTGAATCCACTTCACCTGGATGTATCAGCTCTCAGAATGAAGCTCTCAAAATACTATGCAACCAGAAAGTTGAGCTCAGTGCCTCTGACAGAGTAGAGAAAGGAAGCAGTGCAGCACTCTGCCAGCAAGCTGCAGGCTACATCAGCTGAAACTCCATAGGGAAAACAGCCAAGGGAGCAAACAGCATAGTCCTTGTGCATCCTGCTGTGGGAACAGTGTAAGTCCAACTCCATCGCTCAAGAGTGACAGCAAACATGCCAGGTCCTTGTGATACTTCAGCTGAAGAACATTTTTCAGCCCTTTCAGTCTGGCTCTAATTTCTATAGCCAAAAGTCACCACATTCAAAGCAGTTGGTTTTATGGAAGTTGACTCCATCAGCAGAAGGAGCTGCAGCCCTTCCTTGCCCAGCAGGGGACAGAGTAATGGCAACTTGCTGTCCACTGTTTTAACTATTTGCTACTGATGGTCTGCATCCCACAGCCCTGCAGACACTGTGAAAGCACTGTGACCTGCTTGAGAACCTCCCACATCACCCAGTACAACAAGAATGAACAATGCAGGGCTCAGGAAAGCTCTCCCTGCCCAGTTTCCAACATGCTGTGCCTAATTAACAGTGGAGTGTCTTTGTATAACTGCTCGAGGGGAACTATTTAAAAACCCAGTGTTTTCCTCATGTGAATGTGTTACTCCAAGGAAGCCACATATGCTCTCCTCCATCTGACCCATATGTTCCCTGAACACTCCCTCTGTTTGTGCCTCCTGCTGGCTCACATTGTGCCACCACCCTGCACAGCACTTTCTACTTTTGCTCACTACTTCAGAGTTTCTAGTGTTTACTTTCTTAAATAAAAATATCAATTAAAAAGGCACTTCAGGTCAGGCATCAGCTCAGTTTTCTCTGCTTCTTGGGAACATGGTTCAGAGGCCAAGGTGTGTGGTATCCCCAGCAGAATTAATGCACTTGAACTGAGATCCCACTGCCCTTTCTCCTCATCCAGCAAAAACACAGTGACTACTCTGAATTTTGGACTACATTTACAGCCTCAAGATCTCCTCATCAAAAACTGTTGTGATGCTACAAACCCAGACAACTTTTACACCACCAAAGTTAATGACAGCAGCACTGGCTGCAGAGAAGCACTTATCCACGTTTACTAGATCTACTTCCCAGTTGTCCCAGGCACTCTCTTCAGCATTTATATCTACCCTTTCATTTAAACAAAGATTCCACTCCTCTTCAAACCCTGATAATGACACTCATCTGCCCAATTCACAGGCTGCCTCCAAGATAAAGGCCAAGATAAACAGCAGGGAGGGGCTGCTGCCAAATGTTTGCACTTTGAGAGATGAGACTCTCTAAAGAGCTCAGTGTTCAGAAAGTTGGACTTAGACAGGCACTGGAGTACTCTCTTCAAAACACACCAAGAAATCCAACGAAACATTTTTTCCCCTTGCCAAGCTTTGCATCCAAACCCAAATTTCCCTACTTTTCTTGGCACTGAGGCATCTATCAAACAGCTTGCAACAAGCTCCAACAGTTGGTGCTCATTTCACACGGGACTTCTGGCCTGGATAACTACTCAGATAAGTACTTACGAGTGTGGAGAAGGCATGAGTTGGCAAGAGCTCCATGACTTTGGCCACCACTTCCAAGCTCTGGCGCAAGTACCGCTGCCACTCCGTCTGCTGCTGCGGGGAGAGACACCGAGGTAAGGACAGCACTGCCAAAGGGAACAGAGCTCTGGGGACACTGGGAGGGCCTAATGGATCCTTGGGACTAGAGAGCTCCATGCCAGACCCTGGCTTATGGGGACACCCAGATACTGAACATGGGATTCGAGACGTCTGATGGAGAATAATTTGCCAAGCTGTGTTTGGGGCGTGTGTTTCCCTGGAGTGACACGGCACAAGGTCTCACTCCCAGAGCACAGCCACTGCTCAGATGACAAACATCTGTTCTGCAGCACAACCTGCCCCTCCAGGGCTCTGGCCTCATCCATTTGGCCACCTACTCCACTTTTACATTGATCAGTGTTAAGATGATCTTTACCAATACCAGTTTAGGAGAAATAAGCTTAAACAAAAGCACCAACGATATCTACAGGTTCAAGCTTTTGTCTCAGAGGTATTTCATCATTTAATTTCCACAGCAACCAGACATGGAACCTAATGTCTCTGACAGTCAGAACATAAGGATTTGTATTTCCCTCCCCCATCGGAACCAAGTTAAAATCAAAGGTTGTATCTTAGTGTGACTTTAAGGACATTTTTTTCAGAAGCATTTCAAGCTGTTTTACCCCTCAAACCCCACACAAAATGGAGAGAAGAAGTGGCCGTGTGACTTTGTACTCCAAAGTACAAGGTCTGGGAAAGACATTCCAGGTGCTAACAGTGCAAGAGTTAATATGTGGACCTGCAGCTTAGTCATTGTTCAGCTGTGCTCCTTACATCATCATCTAGTGTCTCGTCATCCAGCTCCTCCAGCTGTGCCTGGTTATACCTGAACTGGATCCGATTCAACACCTCTGTCAGCAACAGAACCAAGGCATCTTCGTACCTACAACCATGGAAGGACAGAGAAAGAGTTCAATAAAACCCCTCCAGCAAAAGAAATATGTATAACAGAGGACAGTAACACCAGGCAGCTCCTGGGATTAAGGGTATCAGGTAATTTAAGATCACAAGGAAAGAGCCTTGATAATACCTGATATCTCTCTGCCTCTGAAAGAGAAAGGAAGGACTCTTAGCAACAGAAGCAGCCCCAGAGTTCAAAACAAGAAAGGTGGGAGCAGCTTGCCAGGAATAACAACAGATGTCCATGAACAGGAGGAACCAAAAGCCTGAGCTGCTCCTCGGCAGCCTCTGCTCTCTGGGCACTGAGTGAGGAGCAGATGGACCAGGGCAGTTATTGCTGCCACCCCAAGGCTGTGTGTGCTGCTATCCCCCTTTCCCTACACTTTTGATGAAGGAATTCAGGCCTCTGTGCTCTGAAACAAAGCCAGCACTTTTCCTGCTTTAGTACTGTAACACTAAAGGCACGTCACTGAAATATCCCTTCATGTCTGGGAGCCAGGAAGCTGGTACAGAGCACACGAGCCCCTCCTCCTCACTGAAAATAATGCCAAGCTGCAAAATCAGCACAGAGCCACCTGAGCATGCAATAACTCCTGGTGCCACAACACCAAAGTTTGGGATTTCAAGGGGGGTTGGTTTGATTTTTGTTCTGAAAACCCCCTTTCTCAAAGCAGGTGGGGTCTGATAAAAAAGTCCTACTCTTTTCTATGGTAAATCAGGTTGGAAAATCAGGCAAAGACTAAGAGAGATTCAGAGCATGATGCAAACGAAGTGCCAGCCCTGTCAGCTGTGTCACCACCAGACAGCTGAAAGCTCTGTGCAAGGTGGTGTAACCCTGGATTTGGCAGCTTCTCCAGGAGTAAAAGTCGTGGCGTGTACAAAATGCAAAGTTTCTAAACCACAGAACAGGAAATTTCATCTGTGCTCCTGTGATGTAACCACTTCCAGACTGCCCAGCTCAGCGTTCACACGGCTCAGGGAGTGCAAGGAGCTGGAGCTGTCACTAAGGGCAGGTAGCTCTGACAAACAGCACCAGCCCCAGCCACTTACAAGCCTTTTTCATTTATTTTGCAGCCTCACCTATCCCCTAGAGATGCTATTTGTCACAGTTTTCTCCATAACAAGTCGTTTGATAGGAAGACAATGAGCATCCCACGTGGATGAAGAGGAGCAGAACACGAGGGCTGAGAGCAGCAAATTAGGAACAAATCATAAAGCTCAAACACAAACACCTACTTCTCAAGAAACTAAAACCCCACACTTCCCATGCTGAAAGGAAGTGCTGTCTGGTGTAAGGTAGTTCCACGTTTCTTTGTGGTTATGATGCCATAACCAACTGCTTCTATTTGGTGTGCTCAGCTAAGCTTCCTTCTGCACTTGGTGGAACACAACATGGCACAAGCCATGGTGCTTTTAAACCTCAAAAACCTGAACAAGACACCAGATTTTTAAAGTGACAGCTAAGAGACTTTTATCAAAAGAGAGCCCCCCATTCCAGGATCAGCATCTACAAGGAAGAGGTGTCAACCACTGTTGCAAATAATACACACAACAAGCACTGGGGGTAGCAAGTAGAACTTTCAACTCCCAAACACATCTGTATTTCACAGGAACACATCCTCTATTTAAACAGGAATTTAAAAATCCTAATTAAATAAAATAAATTCTAATTAATTAATTAGTTGTATGAGCTGTGTGAACACTCTACTCACTAACTCACTGAACACTCTGTAGATGACTTACTCTGTGGTCTCCTTCTCTAATGTGTGCTAAAATGTGCTTTAAAATTTCCTAAAATGTGCTCCATTTCTATTTTAGACTACAAAGGTTCCTTCCTCTGGCTGCAAGGTTCACACACAGCACACATAAGTGACAGTTTCTCTACCCAAACTTGCTCGGTTTCAATTCTTTTGAATGAGAGAGAAACACTGAGGTTTACACTTATTACACTTCACCATTTTAGAGACAGAAAGGACTCAACCACAATAGTCTATTCCTCACAGCCCTTGCATGGTGACCATGAAGTCTCTTTGCTGCTGGATTTTTTTGGGAAGCAAAAGGGATCCAGAGGAGAGGCTTGGGCACTTCCTACTGTTTCTCACGCTCCACAACTCTTTTATCACAGAATCACAAAATGGCTTGAAGTGGAAGGGACATTAAAGATCATCTTGTTCCATGCTCCTGCCATGGGCAGGGACACCTTCTACCAGGAGTTTATATCTCCTAATCCCAATTCTTCAGGCACTGCCTACTCTATCCAAACCTCTCATTTGTTTTGTTCTAAACTTTGATGATTACAGCCAGAATTTTAGAATGTATTTATGCAGTTTATTCCCATTAGCTGCCCACATGTCTGGAATTCAGTGTTTCCTTTCTTGGGATGAACTACTGAGAAAATATTCAGCCAACCCATCCCTGGAATGGCTTCATTTCTCCTCTTCCATTTGGATTTGGGCTTCTGAAACATAACTTCCAGAACACAGGACATGTGCCAGCTTGGCCACAGAGCTGAGTGAACATTTCCTGTCACTAATTTTTGACAAATATCACAGCTATTTGAAATCCTTCCCTGTGAGGGTGGTGAGGCCCTGGCACAGGTTGCCCAGAGAAGCTGTGGTTGTCCCATCCCTGGAAGTGTCCAAGGTCAGGTTGGACAGGGCTTGGAGCAACCTGGGCTAGTGGAAGTGTCCCTGCCCATGGCAGGGTGATGGAATGGGATAAGCTTTAAGGTCCCTTCCAGGTCAAACCATTCCATGATTCCATGCTATCACATCCCAGCAGCTTCTGAGCTCTCACCTGTTGAGCACTGCTTCTTTGTCTGCCAGGCGACTTTTAATTTTGCTTGTCAAGTAGTCCAAGAAGAGTGTCCAGATGTCCAAGCAAGAAAAGTAACCTTCATGTGTAGGCTGAAAGACACCACAATTCATAATGAGTATCACGAGCTACGGCAGGATTGATTTCATACAATGAAAATAGGAGTTAACATGTACTTCAATCCATGAGAAGATCTTCTTGCTTTATTGACACATTTCTAGGATGTCACTGGAGAGATTTAGAGCTGTCAAAAGATAACCAAGAGCTTTTGTACAAGGGTAGGAACCCAGGAATTACAAGGCTGGGCTCAGAATTAACCCATTTCAGTGCCTAAATGGGCTCCAGGAGAGCTGGAGAGGGACTTTGGACAAGGATGGGCAGACAGGACAAGGGGGAATGGCTTCCCACTGCCAAAGGGCAGAGTTAGATGGCATGTTGGGAAGAAATTCTTCCCTGTGAGGGTGGTGAGGCCCTGGCACAGGTTTCCCAGAGAAGCTGTGGCTGCCCCATCCCTGGAAGTGTCCAAGGCCACAATGGATGGGGCTTGGAGCAACCTGGGATAGCAGAAGGTGTCCCTGCCCATGGCAGAGGAATGGGATGGGTTGAACTTTAAGGTCCCTTTCAACCCAACCATTCCATGATTCTGTGATTTTATAAAGCTGTTTCCTTGTCATTATTCTTGTGTGTGGGTATATGGGGCTGAGCTGCATTGTGACAGCTCCTACAGCAAGGTAACATGGACCAAAAGCAAAAGGGTTTGCTTTTTTATTTAATACTAGAAGTTACAAGAAAGTCAGAGATTCAGGACAAAGAACAGCATCCCCAAACACAAAACAAGAAAGTTAGAGAGACTCTTCCAGACAGCATTGCCCGTTCCAAGGACTAGAAAAAAATTAAAGCAGAAGCAAAGTTAAACATCAGACAAGTTGTTCTTGCAGGGTAACTACATGTGACCTCTGTTTCCAGCTAAATCCAAGAGCACATGAAGCTATTTCCAAGTCCCCAGTACCACTGAGGAAGTGCCAGTAAGACAAGGTAATTGCTTTTAACTGGGGCAAACAAGCTGGCCCTGCTGAGCAGGACAATAGAACAGGCTGGGAAAAATGATAGTGTAGGGCTGTACCTGATGGAAAGTGTATTTGAACAGCAGTGCCAGGAATTCAACCACTGGGAACTGAGAGTAGGATTCGATCCTCCGTAGGTGGACGCTCACAAAAAGACGGAGAAAATCTGTGAACTTCTCAATGTAGCTACAAAGAAAAGAGAAAACTGAGAAAACGGGGAGGATGCCACAAGGCAATAAAAGTCACTCAAAATCCTTTCACTAGGAAGAAACTTACAATTAACAGCCAGCAGAACAATTGAAATATAAAGCCCTACAACAATTACCTACAGGACGGGCAACCCTTCATTGCTTTAACACCTGAAACAGCAGAAAAGACAGTCCTGCCAAAAGCAACTTTAATATTCACATAAATGTCATTGAGTTCAAACAGGCCTGCAAATAAGCACAATCTCCTCACCCTAGAGAAGTAATTTAATAGCAAAGGTGGTCTTGCTGATGGATGTAGGGTGAGATGAACTGTACCACTGAGGAATCCAGCAGGAAGTTAATGCAGGAATTAGCAATACAAATGTTACATTTACACAAGGTGTGGGAGAGTTGGGAGCTGGAAAGGACAATTCCTTCTGCAGTGCAGCTATGCAAGACTTCCTGAGCTGAGCCCAGGCTTGTGACTGAACTGGGCTATAGAGAAATCTTCCTCCAAAGCACGGAATTAGTCAGTGGATGGACAGAGTGTACGTCCCAAAAGAAACCTGCCACCAAAACTCCAGGGAGTGCAGCAAGAGCACGACCTCAGTGAAGGCACAGAAGGTTCTAGAGGGAAAAAGGGCAAAGCACACAATGGGATGACCTTTTACTGGGGAGTAAGAACACACCCTGCACAACATGAGCTTTATCAAGGTTAAAAACCATCTTCAAATCCATCTATACAGAAAAAGTTTAATACTCCATTGCAGCATCACACACACACACAGTGAGATCTCCAGCAATCCAATGGTAAGTCCATCCTTCCCACTGCAAAAGTATTTCAGGCTTTTCTTTTAAATAAAAGTTGGGCTTAGCAGAGTTTCAGACATGCATAAACAGCCTGGTTTTACTATACTGCCTTGCTCTTCCCTTCTGCAAACTCCTTGGGGTTTTTTTTGGGGGGGGAATCCCCTCTCTTTCTAACAAAAACTCCCTCAAGAGACAGAGGCATTTCCAGCTAACCCAGAGCTGCAGCACTGGTGGTTGTTCTAAGCCTACAAAACCACACACCACTTTGAATATGCAAAAAAGATTCAGTTCCTTTTTTATGTGGCACTGTCTATTTGACAAGAAATCACTGAACACACCTGATCACAGATCAAACACTTCAAAAGTAAATTCAGTAAAAAGAAATAGAGGCCAGACTCAAACACATCCTTCATACTTTTAATTTTTATTTTCTAAACAAGCTGTGACCAGCGAAATTCTTCCTTGCCCTGAGCTCTGCCAGCCCTAAAGCCCCTTCTCCAACCACCGAGCCATTGCTTGGATCCTTAGTAGCCACTTGCCATATTTTGGGATTTTCAAAGCCAAACACAAACAAAGAAAAGGCAGTGTAAGCTTACTCTTTTCTGGGCTAGCTTGGCAGTTCCAAAGTGCTCAGACCACACTGATCCTTTAACAGAACAAAAATAACCAGCACCATGAGAGGAAGGGAAGGAAGGGACCCAGGGCCTGCAGGTTCTGAGGACACCCATCTACTGCAGGTGGTTTCTCCAGTGCCAATTTTGTTCAGGATTTTGTTAGTCCAAGCTAAAGTGACATTTTCACGCAGTAAGTTTAGTTTTGGACATTAAAAAAGACAATGAGAAAAGAAAGCTCCACTCCTCCAGAAGCCAGCTAGGTTTTTCCAGCTTCCAGAACATCTTAGTTCCATCCCTATTTCAGACTTTGGCAATGAACAAACAATTCCTGACACCACCAATCCCTGGGGATAACATCTCTAAGGAGCAGAACATAACGATACTGCAACACCATCTCTGCCAAGGCCAACCCAGCCACAGAACTTCCACTGAAACTGGCCCCAAATGCTGCCTGAGACTTTCCACAGAAGAAAGAACACAGTTAAATATGAGATTGGGGGTTTCCAGGAAAGCTTTTCTGAAGTCCAGATGGGAACTCCTGGATTCTGTGCATATATCTTGTACACAAAAGGTGGCACATTCCTACCCATGTCATTTCTAGGAAGTGAGTGACACTGAAGTCAGAGCAAGTTACTACAAAAATGAGCAAGTAGAATTCCCTCTTAATCCAGATTTGCAATCCCAAAGTTATTTGTGTGTCTGAAGACATGGAAAAAGATTTTTACAGAAGAAACACACGAGTCCTCTCTGCATATGGACCCACAACTTTGTCTAAATGTTTTTTTTTCCTTGTGTGGAAATTTATTTCCACCACCACATACCCATAGTAAGAAACTCAGCACATTCACACAGTTGCAACCTCTTTGTCAATGTCAGCACCAGCCTTCCCTGGCAGCAGCACCAAATCACCACCTCTTCCACCACCCTGCCAACACAAGGGTTCAGCCACTCAGCACAACAGTGAGACAAATCTCACCTTCTCTCCTACAAGCAGGAATATTGGATATAAAAGAGTGGAGCTGTTTCAGGGAACAAAAGATGGCAGTAACTCTCTGGAAAATGAGAATATGCAGCCTTTCAAAGTGCTGCTGCTTCCCTGCTGCCTTCAGCCAAGCATGTGGACAAATTCAGTGGTGAAGCCACTGAACAGAGCTCCCCAAGCTGTATTTTGGTTTAAAAGAAGTAAAAATAAAAAAGAATCAAATATGGTCGTGGCTCAGTGAAGGACAGGAAACCACTACTGTTCTCTTTCAAGTCATGACTGGCAGAATATATCCCCACTTTGTGTTTGAGTTTGGGCAGAGAAGGAGGGCAGACACCGACCAGGAGAGGGGACACTGCAGTGCCTTCACCTCACTGAGCCTCTTCTGTGATGTTACAAAAGGTTCAGCTCTTGTGCCACCACAGACCTGCAGTCAAACAGCATCGAACAGGGGGCAGGGGAGGAAGAGGACAGGAAAGAACACAAACCTGTGCCACCATGGTCCCTCAGCAAAGTCAGCCCCTTACCAAACCTTACCTGTGGGCACCTACCTCTCTGCCCTGCTCCCCTAGCACAGCACTCTGAAAAAAAGGCCATTAGACACACCATGCATGACCACAGAATAATCCAGACAGTCCTTTAGAAAGCACGAGGCCCTGGCACTGGGCTGCTCTCACCTCTCATCCAGCTCCTCCAGCCGGCTCTTCACCGTGTGCGCGTTGTTCTCCTTGGTGATCTTCTGCAGGAGGTAGAAAGTCTGCTGGAACATCCGCAGTAAATACTCCTCGAACTCCATAGGCACACAGTTCTTGGACATGAGTTCGTTGATGCAGGACATGGCCAGGACCCCGAGCCGGCCCCGCTCCTGCCCCAGCACCGAGTTCTGGCTGCTGCCGTTGACCGAAGGCATCTTCCGCGCGCGGGTGTCGCAGCCGAACCGGGCAAAGTGGAAAATGGTGGTGAGGAGGGAGGGGGTGATGCTCGTGGACAGAGGGATCCAGCTGAAGAGGTGTGCCAGGCACTCCAGAGCCAGGGAACAGATATATTCACTGTCTGTATCGAGGATGGGGATTGGCTGGTTCAAGAGTTTGGCTGCACTGGGACTCTGCAACAGGCTGCTCAACAGGTCACCTGAGGGGAGAAACACATGGAAATCAAGGCATGGACACTCATTCTGCCAGTCCCAGCTGGCACAACCAACCAGGGAATAAACTCTGATCAGTTTGCTGGGTTAGAAAGCCACCATTACTTTATTCAGTGCTGGGAGCAGGGGGATAGCTCCACAAAACCTGCATGGCCAGCAACCAAACACACCAGATTATAGTCAAGAAACATATACGTATTTCACCTCTCTTACATATTCATCCTATTCCTGAATATATGCATATATGCTAATTATCTCTGTGGACTTACTTAGATATGAGTAAGGGTCTTTTGAGGGTCTTTGGTGGCCGTTTAGGAACATCCCATTTGCCAGATTTTCCCTTTTATGGTTACAGATCTCCTAATGAAGACCCTTGAGAGTATCTCAAGTACGAGGTCAGGTCATGATGTACCTCTCTTATCATTCTTTGCCCTGACACACAATCCTTGTTCTCAAAACTAAGACATCTGCTAGTACTATCAGTAATCACTGATTTAGGGATCAAACACTATTTTGCTAAAGTTAAAAGAATTTTCCAACATCTTCCCCCCCTGCTGCATAGACTACTTTTTAAAGAAACAT
The DNA here is from genome assembly GCF_009829145.1 of Chiroxiphia lanceolata. Lineage (NCBI taxonomy): Eukaryota > Metazoa > Chordata > Aves > Passeriformes > Pipridae > Chiroxiphia > Chiroxiphia lanceolata. The sequence continues at coordinate 1,830,741 of NC_045652.1, forward strand.
AACTTGTTTGGGAACACAGCTGGAAAGCAAAACCCACCAGAGTGTCTGGTTGCCCTGTGCAAGGCCAGGAGCTGGACTTTGATGATCCTTGTGGATCCCTTCCAACTCAGAACACTGCATGAGTCAGCAAGTCACAAAGACTTGGTCTGAGACGAACTGGTGATCTCTGTATTCAGGAATTAGCTTCACACAACCCTTCTGGTCTCACTAGGAAGGACACTCACACAGTATTTTGGAAAACAGCAAAGGTACGGGGTGGATTTTAAAAATCTACTATAAAATTCTCCCCCCTCACAAGGTGGAGCATCCCTGGTGTAAGCTTGGCACCAGTTCTCTGGCACATCCACGTTACAGTGAACCTTGGTAGAGAGGCTTCTGCTTCCCTATGACACTTGTGGGTGATGTAAAGGCAGATGTTCTGGTGTCAGACCAAAAAGCTCCCTCGGTGCAGCACCTTCTCCCAGTGACCAAAACCCCCAGCAGGCACAGACCACACTCCCAGCCTCCAACCACCCCGTGACAAAGGCTTCCCAAGGAAGAGAAAATTCGGAAAAATTCTACACAGCCTCAGGATTTATCCTCCATGACTTTCTCCACTCTCCAACTGAAGTCACAGAAATAGAATATTTGCAATATCCTGTGACAGTTCCACAGCTTCACTACAAAGCTGGTTTGTTTGGGGTATGTCAGTGCTAGTTTCATTTTCTGTCTCCTGCACCCAAACAGGGAACAGAAATAACCTCTGTACTCATCTTCTACATGTCACTCTCTAGGTTCCTACTACACTTCCTCACTCTCAATTCAACAGAACAAAGGTTCTACTTCTGCTGTTACTTACAGGGAAGCCACTCAAACCCCTCAATTGGCTTTACAAAGCTTTCATTGGCACTCTGCACCTACTGATACAGGAGGAGCAGAACTGCAGCCACTACTCGAGGTGCAGCCTTAATTCCACAGAGAACCACAGCAGGTACCTATTTTTGACTGCTACTGATCTGAATTTTCTGTAGAATGATCTCGTGTGATGCTCAGAAGTTAAACCTGCCTGCTCCAGGGTGAGCTCCCACCTCACAGCAAGAGGGCACCATTTCCATCTCCCTCCTCTAACCAATCCACCAGCAACCCAGACACTCCCTTATCCCTGATGGCCTTTGCTTTCTCAAAAGCTTTTAATGAGAATCCTTGTTGAAAATTCTATGGAATCCAAGGGACACCACCAGCCAGGCTGCTCTTCCCACAGATGCTGCCCATAATCTCCAAGCTTCCACCTGCTGGAAACTCTCCTTCCCTCAGGTTGTTCAACACAGTTCTCTTCCTTGCCTACAAACAATCTCTTTAAAAATCTGGCATTTGCTACGCTACAGAATTTGAAGTTCTCAGAAGATCTGAGTGATTCTTTCATGAAAGTGAAGCAACCCAACGAAGAGCAGTACACAAATAAGAAGTATGATTTACTGAGCTGTTTCCAAAGTACCCAAGGGCCTGACTGATGAAGACTCCTCCTAAGTCTCCATTTCTCATCAAGATTGATGTCATACATCAATAAATTCATAACTCCCTGTCATACCTTATCTTTGCTTCTTTCTCCAGAAACCGAAGGCATCACGTGGCTTCGGCTGAATGAGACAACCCTGCACTTTAATCTTTTCCCTGAAGCAGCCCCATGGCGACATTCACACCTCTGCAGATGCTGTAGGGCAGGAGCTGCTCACACTGTGCTTTTACAGACCTCATGGAGTTCAACAAGGCCAAACACAGGTGCTGCACCAGGGTCAGGGCAATCCCAAGCACAAATCCAGGTTGGGGGGGAGGAATGGATTGAGAGCAGCCCTGGGAGAAGGGTCTGGGGGTGCTGGTGGGTGAGGGGCTGGACATGCCCTGGCTGTGTGTGCTGGGACCCAGAAACCCCCCGTGCCCTGGGCTGATCCCACAGCGTGGGCAGCAGGGGAGGGGGGATTCTGCCCCTCTGTCCCCTCAGGTGAGACCCCCCTGCAGAGCTGCCTCAGGATATGGGGGAACCAACAGCACAAGGATGTGGAGCTGTTGGAGAGAGTCCAGAGGAGGCCACAGAGATGCTCCAAGGGCTGGAGCCCCTCTGCTCTGGAGCCAGGCTGGGAGAGCTGGGGGGGTTCACCTGGAGAAGAGAAGGCTCCAGGGAGACCTGAGAGCCCCTTCCAGAGACTAAAGGGGCTCCAGGAGAGCTGGAGAGGGACTGGGGACAAGGGATGGAGGGACAGGACAAGGGGAAATGGCTTCCCACTGCCAGAGGGCAGGGTTAGGTGGGATATTGGGAAGAAACTGTTCCCTGTGAGGGTGATGAGGGCACAGGTTGCCCAGAGAAGCTGTGGCTGCCCCATCCCTGGAAGTGTCCAAGATCAGGTTGGATGGGGCTTGGAGCAACCTGGGATGGTGGAAGGTGTCCCTGTCTGTGGCAGGGGGTGGAATGAGATGAGCTTTAAGGTCCCTTTTAACCCAAATCAGTCTGGGATTCTGTGATTGTTTTAAATGTCAAGCAAACTCCAAATAAAGAGAATTAAAGATTCTCACTTTTTAATCCATTAACACCAGAAAAAAATTCGGTTCTTGTAACTCCCAGCTTTGCACCCAGTTAAATTACTGAAGCTCTGAGTTTAAGGGATTTTAGATGTCTTTGCAAACAAGTGACAAATTTACAGGATCAGCTGCACTCATGCTCAAGGAGAAAAACTCTCAGGGCCTGGCTCTGCAGCACCAAACATTTCTGTTACTCATCTGTTTGCCATACGTCAGTGAATACGCCTAAGGCAGGGATTCATCACAAAATGTGCTATAAATCATGCAAAGACAACATTTGGAAGCTAAGATTATTGCTGAGTAAATGCTAAACTGATGCAATAACTCAAATGTTTTCCAGCATGGGACATTATCAGAATTCCTTTGCTTAAGTGATATCAGAAATGAGTCTGTCTTCAAGTACTATTTAAAACCTGTGCAAGACTTGCAAGGGATCATTTCACTCTGTGCAAAAAAAGCAAGGAAAGGTTTTCCAAGACTCTGAAGAAATTTGGGCTCTGATGGAAGATATTAAACATTTATAAGGACTCTGGAGCTTATTTTGCCTCTTGGAACAGCTCTAATTTCACCTGAATGTATAGAGAAAAGGGTGGGGGCCTCATCTAAGCAATGAAAAAGTTGGAGAGTCACCAGTAAACAGGAGGATTGTGCTGGATGAATGGAGCCCTTCAGGGAACACAGAAAGTGGGCAAGCAGTGGATGAGAGGGAAGCAATTGGTGCTCCTTTTGGAAGTAGTGGAATCATCACCCCTGGAACTGTTCAAAAGCCATGTGGATGTGGCACCTGGGGACGTGGTCTGTGATGGCCTTGCTGGGTTAAAGACTGGACTCAGTCTTAGGGGTCTTTTCCAATTTTAATGATTCCATGAGTCTGTGACTTTAAGAACTTGAAGTACCAACAGTTTTAACATGGAGGGAGTGCTTAAGACATAACACAGAAAAATAAAACAGAGTTTCAAATGAACAGGTTTGCACAGGCAGGACCCAGTGGAACGAATCCTGAACCTCTAAAGGAACTGTCAGTGTGGTCCTGATTCTGAGCAATTATCTTGAAAACACTCTGAGTAAAAAGTTTGTTTGTTTTCCCTGAAAGGGGAGAAAGGAAAGGCCCAGGACAGAAGTGCAGCCTAGTTTCAGTTTGAGAAATACGATCCCAAGTCACGAGGTGAACACACAGGTGGATAAAAGCTGCCTCAGCACAAGCCCCAAGGGACTGAGGGACATCTCAAACAGGCTTCAACGACAACCAGCCCAGACTTTGTTCCACTAGTGCCCTCTCCCAGCACCACTTTCACTACTCCCAAGTGATACTAGAAGCTTTGATCTCTTCTGTTAATATTTCTTGTTCAAACTCTTCCTACCTACAGCAAAATCCACTCCCCTCCCAACCCAGAGAAATATTTATTCCCATTACAGTTTATGTTTTGTATATAAATATAAAAGTGACTTAAGCTCTTCTACAGGAAAGAAGCACTTGAAATTTTGCTCAAACTTCAATGTGAATGTTTTAATACCAACCAAAACATTCACAACAACTGTCTGAATCTGACTGGTGCGACCTGGCCACAGGGAAGTGATCTGCAACTCCTAATTCACTGTTTAAGGTCTCAAACATAAATGAAATGTGTGCCAAGTGCAAGGGTGCAAACATATGTTCTCCACTTTGAATGTAACTAAGAAATAGGTATGTAAATGAGTTTAGATCAGATAAACACCCACACAAAAGCCTAAGAGGAATAGGTAGAAAACAAACTTGCACAGTGGCCTTCTCACTCTCTCCAACTCCCTGACTGGAGGGTGCAGCCAGGTGGGGGTCGGGCTCTGCTCCCAGGGAACAAGGGACAGGAGGAGAGGAAATGGCCTCAAGTTGTACCAGGGTAAGTTTAAATTGGATATTGGGAAAATGTCTTTCCTGAAAGGGTGGTCAGGCACAGGCTGCCCAGGGCTGCGGTGAAGCCCCCATCCCCGGAGGGATTTAAAACCCATGTGGATGTGGCACTTGGGTACACATGCTACTCAGTTGCCAGTCCTCAGGAATGGCTGGATTGATGATCTGAGAGGGCTTTTCCAACCTTAATGATTTCACAATTCCAACTTGCTGGCACTAGAGCATTTTGCACTGACACTCCACAAAGCTTTCTGCCCTCTGAGGACAACAAGCAGCTCTCTGTGTCCTGTTCACTGAGGTGACATTTGCAGTGGAAACTGCTTCTTCGTGTAAGGGGTTTTTCTTTACAATCAGGAATTTGGTGGCCTATGAAAAGCTCTAGGAAAGGGTTATTACAAGACATTAGACAGTAAAGAAAGGAATCTGTGTGTGATATTGCAGGTTTAAGTACATGGAAATACCACCCTGTAGCTCAGTTTTCCTTACCGCTTTCTCCTGAAGTCGGGGATGGTGGTGGAGTGGCAGCAGTGGCACTGTGCTTGTCCCAGATGCTCTCCAAAATACCTGGCCAAAGAGAGATTTTTCAGAACAGGCTGCTAAAGACAAACTGATCTAACAGCCATGGCATAGAGCACAAGAGAATTTCAGTGGAATACACTTTTAGTGCTGTGAGAAGGAACACTGTGTGTAAAAACACCCAGTAATTTCTTTGGGCTCACTAAGAGAAGACAACCTCCGTCCCCCTTCCCAGACAGGACATATGGAGCTCTGCACTTGCTCTGCTACACAAGCTGGCTCATATTAAACTGCCCCAAATGCCTCAGGGTAGAGCTGAGTGTTCAGACTGCAGGAGCAGCCCACGTGTTGCTTCGCTGCACCCCGAAAGCGGCGGCTCAGCAGCGCTCTTGGGATGGTGAGTGTCCTAGTTAGAACAACTGGGACCAGTTCATCACTGGATGGGCGTAACCCAAAACTGTGTATTCTATAGCCTTCCATGCCATTTCCCAGAAACTTATCACTGGACCATTTACACCCTCTGCCCATAGAGCCTGACTCCTCAGGCTATAAACTAGGTGTTAAGAGGCCTGCGAGATAGGAGGTTGCTCTTGTCCTCACACCCATTAAGGAACCCCCTGCCCTGAGAGAGGTACTGAGCATTCCTGCCTGAACTGGAGGGTATATAATCTTGGAGTCTTGGAGCTTTTTTAACCACTCGTGGGATCCAGAGGAAGACTGCAGACCACCACTCTCAGCCAGACTGCAGGCCACCACCCTCGACCGGACTGCAACCACCACTTTCGACCAGACTGCACCAGCACTCTCACCAACAGGTTTTCCCCCTCTCTCTTTACTTTGGACTCAGGGGGCCCAACAAACACCACTCTGTTCATGCCCCAGGGTGCTGGGTTATACATTTGGGTTTTGTGGGTTAAAACCAATTCTTTGTCTGTATAATCGTACTTATTCTATTATTTTATTAAATTGTTATTCTGATTTATAATCTCTCCTTTGAGTTTATTTTCCCCTGCTGGTTTACCTTTAAACCAGCCCAGTGAGGTTGGGGCAGGAACTCGTACCTGTGAGGAGCCCCAGCACCGTCTGCACCTGGTCCAGGAGCAGCTTGCGCAGCTCCTCCTTGCGGGCCACGCTCAGGTCCTCCCGCGGGCACGCCAGCTCCTCCGACGTCGTCTTCAGCATGATCAGCCCCAGGGGAGTGGTCACAGGAGACTGGATTAACTGAGGAACACACGAGTGCAACACGTGATGACAACACCCAGCTGACACACAGCACCGCTGACACACGGCACTACTCGCAGCTGACAAGTGCTTCGAGCCTGGGGGAGTCTCAGCTCCTGCAGTTTGCAGAGCTGCATGTCGAGGGGAGAGAACTGCAAATAGTCCATTTCCCCAGACAGTAATCGGTGATGTTGCAACAGTTCAAGCCCCGTGGGAATCCTTGGGGTTTCAAGAGAGCTTTCATAATGCCATTGCACACATTCTGTGTTTACCAGTAAGTTTGTTCCTTCTGCTGACATCATCACTTCTCAGAGTCACCTCAGCACCAGCAGCGTCACCACACAACAGGGCTGTCACTGCAGCTCAGGAGCCTGCACCATCAGCTTCACACCAAAAATACCAGCCCTCCCCACACACCCCAAAAGCTGCAGCCAGGATCAGATGCCACCAGAACACAGCAGGAGGATTTGACCTCTCCTTGCACCTAAATTGCACCTCAAACTGGGAATTGCGTTTACTCTGCAAAGAGTAACTTCCACCACATGCTGGAATAGGACTGGGAAAAAAAGATGACTTTTGCCTTCATTAGCCACTGATGGAAGACTCATTCAAATGGGACAAAGTTTTATTTCCAGTTGAAGGACAACTCTGCTCTCCACTGCTAACCTGAAACATCCAAAGTGATTTATGCACCACCCCCTCTGGGAGAAAAAACTCCAAAGCCAACCACAGTTACTGAAACTAATCCTTGAAGCCATAATTCTGTAATACAGGCTGACTTTGGTCCTAATCTCCCTGAGCCACCAAAGCAGAGCCAGGCTGAGTCAACACTGCTAAGAAGACACAGTTTGGTGAAATACCTGAGGAGAAAAGAGCCCATCTAAAAGCTCCTCATCCAGAGGTACACGAGCTTGGCTTTTGGAAAGGAAGGCCCATGGCACAGGAGCAGCCAGGTGAAGAACCAAATGAAACACACAACTTCCTGGTCAGTTGTGAATAGGCTGAACATCATCTCTCTGAATACTTTCTGACAAATCCCAGAAGTCTGAGCAATACTAGGCCCCAGCACTGTTTAAAACAAATTTTAAACCCCTAAGGAAGTAGCAATTTCTCTGTAGAATGACTGGATTTGCATAATGACAACAGAATAGTCCAATTTATTTTTCTTCTCCACCCCTGCAATGGTTCAGTAAAAGGTTTGGAGACTATTCAGAGTACTGAGATACAATTTAATGCTAAATAATCAAACAGTTGCTTCAAATGATCTCAGAAAAAAGTCTTGAAACAGGGCTCATCTGCAATTCTAAAAGCAAGTCATGCTGCTCCTGTGCTCCTCTTCATTGTTTTCAGGCCTTGGAATTCACTATTAGTGCTTTTCTTCCACTTTCTCTGAACATTTTTGGAATGTGTCTGCTACATAAATTAATTTATGGAAACATTTCCCTCCACAGCTGAGTTCACAAGGAGAGGCTTAGGGATAAACAGATTCCTAAAGTGAGCTCTGCAATCCCTTAAGATAACCCTCAGAGAGCTAGAAAGGCCAGTGGAACTCAGTTCAGTGGAACTCAGTTCAGATCCAGGTGAAACAACAGCCAAAACAACAAGTACGGACAGTCATCTCAAAATATTTAGTGTCAAACTGACAATTCAGGCAAAAATTGCAGCATGTTACACCACAGGAAGCTGTCTGAGAAGTGATTACACCAGTTAGTAACAAGTTCTGCAGACAAGTTAGTATTTTTTTTAACTTTGCAATTAACACTAAAGCCATTTCCCTTAACAAATAAACTCCTGACACTCAAGGACCTGGATTTAAATCACTGCCTCGTGGCTTGGCTGTGGGCTTTGCTGCATTCAAATCATGTCATTATGTCAGCAGAAAAAAAACGTGCAGCACTTCAGTTTACACTCAGTCTTTTTAAGCTCATTAGGAACAACTTTAAGGAACCTGGAGACAAAATACTCAAATCCAAAGAGGTTTACACCAGCCTGGTGTAAACTCCAGCAGCAGTGAGCTCTTAACCTGGCTCAGGATTCCCTGGGAAGATGCTGAATTACAACCAAAATTCCAACTAATGGCACTGTCTCAGTCAGGATCCTCTGATTCATATTCGAATCTTCCTGCAAGAACCTTCTTAAACACCCCACCAACATTCCATTAGTGACTTCACACAACGAGGTACCTGAGATTTTAGGGTATCTTTGGCTACTGGGTGAGAAATCTCCAACAGCCACGTTGAGAAACTTCACCTTTGAAAATCACCCAGTGACACATCCATAGTTTTACTGACTTTTTTCTTTAAAGAACAACCCACAACTCCTATATTTTCAAGAACTACCCCATAATATTTGAAATTCAAAGTGCAGTTTATACTTTTTCCACTCACATACCTAGAAAGACACGTCACCTGTAGGAATTTAAAGGTTACCTCAAAAATTAAAAAGGAAAAGGAATTTAAAAAGCAACTTTGGTTTTCATGTAGTTACTTCATCTTCATCAAGGGAAGCCACTACTTGAGGAAACAAAATGATGTTTCTAAAGGGAAAAATTGGTTTGGTTCGTGGACAGACTTCTTACCTGCAAGATGTTGGTGAAGAAGTCGTGGTAGAACATGGGCCAGTCCTGGCGGCCGATGTCCACGATGACTTTGCAGAGCTTGTTCCTGATGAAGTAAGGCAGAGTTTTGTGGTGAGCCAGCAGGAGCTTGGGCAGGCAGCTGCGGATCTCCATTTTGTCTTGGGATGGGACCCCGAGCCACATCTTATTGATCAGGTTCTGGAAAAGAACAGACAGACCTCCCAGATGAGCTCATCTTGGACGTGCTTTACTGAACTCAAACAGTGAGAGAACGTGGACACACAGAATCAGGGAATCACAGAATGTTTGGATGGGAAGGGACCTTAAAGCTCATCTTGCTCCAGGCCCTGCCACGGGCAGGGACACCTTCCACTAGCCCGGGTTGCTCCAAGCCCTGTCCAACCTGGCCTTGGACACTTCCAGGGATGGGGCAGCCACAGCTTCTCTGGGCAACCTGTGCCAGGGCCTCCCTACCCTCACAGGGAAGAATTCTTTCCCTCCTGGAGCCCCTTTAGGCCCTGGAAGGGGCTCTAAGGTCTCCCCAGAGCCTCCTCTTCTCCTGAGGCTGAACAACATCATGCAGGGACAGAGCACTAGCATGTCACCATTTTAACTGGTTTTTGGTCAAGCACAACTAACTGGCAGTCATAGAACTATTTCCACTATCTTTTAACCCTGGACATCCAGATTTTCCCCTTTAAAGGGGAAAGCACAGCCTCCTATGAAGCAGGAAAACAGCAAAGCAAGTTCAGTTTCAGATGACTCTGATGCCACCTGGGTGTCCTGAAGCTGAGCTGGAAGGTCACTGCAGTGACTGCCTGGCAGTGACAAGGCACCACTGGAACAAAAAGCTTTTAGTCCACTTAAAGCCAGAAAAATTCCAAAGGAAGGCACAGTTGCAAATTGCTTCCCTGCCACGCTACGATCCCATTTAGGGGCTCTGGAGCATTAGGAGCTGAGCCTCTTGGAATAACCTACAGAGGAGGCTTTTACTGAGGCACATCCACAGTAGGAATGTTCTGTACAAAGGCACCACTTCACAGCAGAGAGGTACACAGGGATATTTATACATGAACTCCTCAAAGAAGTTGGTTCTGGGGTTTTCTAGCAGAGAAGATCCAAAAGGATTGCTTAAGAACAACAACGACCCAAGCAACTGAGGGTTCCTCGATGCAAGTCCAGAAGGAGAGTTTCAGAAGCCCCAGTAAAACTGGATGTTGCCTTAGCTTTAATATCTATCTTTCAATGATCACTGTGTTTTGTCCTACTCCTTTAACCTGACAGTGGCAGCTTTCTCCACCTACAAATGTTTTGGGGAAGACGTTTTCTTTTCCAAAAGCAGGAGGTGAAAACGGTTTATCTGGGAGGGGTCCAGGAGGAGTTTTATTTCAGATTCACTGTTAACTTTCTAAACAGCCTAGAAAATACAATATCCTCAGGAAGTTTTGGGAATGATCCTTGTGTTTCCACACACCCTCTGACTGACTCAGCACTCATGGACAGCTGGAGATGGATGAAGCTGCAGACTGTGACTGATCATGGCTCTGAGGACCAGTTCAACGTGCAGCACTACAGTAGTCAACTTTGGAAATTCAAGCTCCTCCATGGAGAGATCCTAATCCCTCAGCTGGGGTGTGGATTTCTGTCTCTCACTCTATACTTGGACAGTGGTTTCTTTATTCTGGGTACAATTAGGTTTTTTTCAGTCCTACTTTCTTTTCCCCTTCCAGGGAAGCAGAGGCTCAGTAAACAAAATTCAACTATGAAGCTGAAGGGACATCCACACAGGATGATCACAAGGGTCACTGGAGTCCAACTCCTGGCCCTGCACTTGTTTTCCTCTTCATGAAAATCAGTTTAATTTTTGCAGGCTGCTGCTGTGGGACACCCATCCCAGAGCAGGAAACAATTCCCATGCCATTTGTCTCCATCACCTCTTTTTGAGGGGAAAGCAAATCAGATTGATTTTGCAGATTGAGTCCAGACTCTCTATGCAATCCCTCATAAATAAAGTAAATATTTCAGTGAAGAAGTCAACAACAAGATGGATAATCTGTCAAACCAACACAACTTTAGGAGCAGAGTTGTTTGTTTTACCTCAAAAGTGGCTCACTGCAGAGGCTATAAGCTCTGATTCAGAAGCTCAGCTCAGAGTGCCCACCCAGCAGGAACACAACAGAGGTCACAACTGGACCAGGGTGAGGTGTGACATGGACCAAACCCCAGGATATCCTTAAGGAAAGTCACTTGAGAAATCAGTTGATATAACAGAGCTGTTCACAGAATACTTTTGTTTCTTCCAGTAGACACAGAGATCAATATCGAGGCTTTTAACCCTAATTTTGTTCTTTTATAAATAGGTGAAGGGTGGGAAGGGGCCACCTAAGAGAGACCTCACCTCTACAACCAACACAAGTTTGCAAGATGTAGTTCAAGACCATCAACCACAACAATGAAATGTCAGAAAGATATAAGCATCTTTTTCATCCCTCTCAGCATTAAAGTCTGCAGGAGCTTGTAGCAGGTAATCACACACATATTTCTGATCATAAAAAGGGTATAAAAACAATAACTCCCTTAAAAGCATCGTGCAGAAACTCAAGCAGCCTCTGAAACTGGAGGTAATTTTGTACTTAGAGATGCCAGGAAATGAATTCTTCAATTTGTGTACAAAGATTCATCTTCCCCTACTCTTAGCCTGCCATTAAGCAACCTCTCTAGCAGAGAGCAATAATAGCATCCTTTATCTCTGTACTTACCAGGGCTGCCATTCTAGACAAACATTTCCCCCAAAAAATCGATTGCCAGATAAAACTGCACCAGGCAGAAGATGCACTGAGCAGGCAAGAGCTCAGAGCTCACCTCAAACACAGTCAGACTGTACATCATCACATAGTCATTCCTCGTGCTGGACAGGAAGTACAGGCAGAATCTCCAGGCTCCAATCTGCTGGGCAAAGTTATTTAAAAGCTCCTCTGCAAAAAAATAAAGTATTGTTTTAAAATGTACTTTAGTTTTAATTTTAACTTCAATGTAAAACATTACATTAAAATTCCCAAGCTGTAAACAAATCCCTAACAGTGTGTAGTGACAGCACAGTAACACACTGAGCATGGAAGAGACTCCATGTTCAGGGAATGGTTCAAACAATCTGGAGGAAGAAAAAAATATAATAAAATCACACTCTAAAGAATTAAAAGCAATCTAATGAGAGACTTTAATGAAAACAAAATAGATGTGTTATTTTAGAAGCAGTTTTGACATAATTACTACAGCAGACTAAGAGCTGAATATTAAAACAAATCACACAAAAATTGTATTATGAGCATTACCATTTTATCTATAAAAGCCAAAAGCTGTGATTTCAGGGCACTGTGGAAGAGTAGGAACATGTTAGATCACACACTGTTCTAAAACCACCTTTTCTAAATGCAACTGCTTCAAGAGCAAGGTCAGCATTTCAAGAACCTCTCTGAACACTCAGGCAAGGACTTGGGCATCTCACATCCAGTGACAATGTGCCAAAAAGAAAAGCCATAAGGGCTGTTTTACAGGTAAAGCAAATTTAAAGCTTAATCAATTTGTTTCTTTCCTGCAATTTAAGCAGGAAAAAGAGGGATACACCTTTTCCACAGCAGATCACCACGGGAAAAAACACAACAAAACAAAAGCCTTGCCTAGTTGTTTATTTTTTACAGGATTTCTGGGAGAACGATTTCTGGGACAAGGATTTCATGCTGATCATACTTTTGGCACTAAAGACAGCAGAAACAAAACAATCCCAGAATGGTCTGGGTTGGAAAGGACCTTAAAGCTCATCCAATCCCACCCCCTGCCATGGGCAGGGACACCTTCCACTAGCCCAGGTTGCTCCAAGCCCTGTCCAACCTGGCCTTGGACACTTCCAGGGATGGGGCAGCCACAGCTTCTCTGGGCAACCTGTGCCAGGGTCTCCCCACCCTCACAGATAGGAATTTCTTCCCAATATCCCATCTATCCCTGCCCTCTGGCAGTGGGAAGCCATTCCCCCTTGTTCTGTCACTCCAGGCCTTGTCCCCAGTCCCTCTCCAGCTCTCCTGGATCCTCTTTAGGCCCTGCAAGGGGCTCTCAGGTCTCCCTGGAGCCTTCTCCTCTCCAGGTGAACCCCCCCAGCTCTCCCAGCCTGGCTCCAGAGCAGAGGGGCTCCAGCCCTGGGAGCATCTCTGTGGCTGTCCGAGAATAAAAGGAACCTGACTCTTTACAGTCACCAACCACTGACACCCAGAGCACCTGCAGGACCTCTGCTGGCTTTCAGGACACATTTAATAACACCAGCCAAAGTGGAACCTCACTGTTTATTCCTGCTTGTCACTTCCCATTAACTAGGACAGCCTTCTGCTTTGCATTCCTAGTGCTGAAATCCATGCTCCATCTCTGTGCAGTGGTTTTCCAGGACACAGAATCCAACAACGTACAGGTAGAGAAGAATGTCACTGACATATCATTTACAGGATCTGCCACGGCTCCTTTGAAGCCCAAGGTAGACAAACCTTGCCTTCAAGTCCTACATCAGCAGGAGAGGGTTCAGGATCAGACACAGCTCTTCCATCCACAGAACACCAAGGGGACCAGCCCAGAAGCACCATGAACTCACCTATCTCCCGTTTTCGCTCGTTTGTCGTGCAGTTGTGGAAGAACTCTGTCATCAGACTCTCCAGAGCCCGCAGCGAGGCCTCTTCCGATGCCTGGGAACGACAGTTTAAGGAAAGAGTTAAAACTGACTCCCACTCTGACTCGTACCCAGGAGATGGGCATTATCTGTCACAGATGCACCCAAAAACCAACAGGAGCAGGAGGTAGAATGCAAAATAACCTGGAATTCAAACTGCTCATTGGTGCCAAGTAGCAACAAGATTCGTCCACTGCAAGTGAAAGCTTTGGATGTGAAGGACCATTTGCTCAGCTCCATTAACTAATGGCAACAATTCCATTATTTTGGTGGTATTTAGTCATTTTAAGTTAGTTAAGTAGTTCTCACTAAGACAGCAAACTCAAATAAAGATCCTTTCAGATATTTAGATAATAAATATGACAGGAAGCATGAACTTTGAGAGGACTTTTGTTGGACATCAGGAGGAATTTTCTCCACAGAAAGGGTTGTCAGGCATTGGATTCCCATCCCTGGGGGTGTCCAAGGAATGACTGGACGCAGCACTGGGTTGGGTGACAAGGTAGGGATTGGGCACAGGTTGGAGTCAGTCTTGGAGGTCTTTTCCAACCTCAGCAATTCTGTGATTCTGTGACCCCTGACACCTATTCCTGTCTTTGCCCTGGTGCCATCCCACAGCTCAGGAAGTAGAAGCTTGAAAGATTAAGGAATTTCCCGCACTTGGAAAAGCAACATAAAAGTATTCAGCAATCTGATACAAGAGGAACATCCCCCCCCATCCTCAAATTTAGCTTTTATTATGGGAAATCATCAGTTATAGCTCAGTGTTTTTAAGTTCTAAATAAAATTATCAGGATTAGCACATAACCATTGCAGGGTCACTATAGTCCTGGAGCTCTCTGGAGTTGGGCTGATTTTATTCTGGCAAGGTAACAACCTTAGAAACAGTCCTGCTACAGTACAGACCACACCATTAGCTGTGCTTCTCATGTTTTCAACTCATTCTATCACTAATAAATGCATCAAGATTCGAGCCCCAACCATCCTCTGCACAGGAACAAAGTCAACTATTAAAGAAAACTGAAAGTTCTGCCTCAAAAAATGCCAAAACAGAAACAAAACCCATGCCTGCCAGCCCTCGGCAGAGATGAGCACATGAGGCAACTGGAGAAACACTCCAGGCTCCTGCGAGTTCCCAGTCCCACACAGAGCAGTTTTCCCAAGGGCCAAGCAGCAGGAGACCCTCCCCACTAGATTAAGTCCCCAGGAAAACCAACTCAAGCAAGAGCTCTCCAACAGAGAGATGGCAAACCCCCCAAGAGAAGTTTCCAAACCTCAGGTAGATCAATTTGATGCAAATTCCCCCTGTTCTCACACTCCGCTTTCCACCAGAAAAGATCAAGATCACCTCAATTCACAGAGAACTCTCAGTTCTTCACAGGATGGCAGAGCCCCATCATCTCTGGAGAGTTAATTGAATCCTTCTTCAGGAAGAGTAGTTGAGATAAGTCGATTTTTTCCCAAGAGTCAAGATTTATTTCCTACTTTTGGAAATAAATTACAGAGTTCTCATAAATCCTGAGCATCTGCCACGTCCTCCATTGACTTCAGCACTGAGATTTGGAAGATGACAGAGCCTCCTCCTAGGAACACACTTAATCTTTCATAGCAGAACACCACCGTCGTTATGTTCAACGTGTCAAAAGCAGAAAAACAAACCAGAGAGCGCAACACAAACATTTAATGCAAAAAGCCCAGGCTGTCCAGCAGCCAAGGCCAACTTGGGCACAAAGAAACAGCATGACCTCCAAGACTGTTTTCTTCTCTTGTCTGACTTCTCCCAGCTATCCCAGAGGCCAAAGGTGAAGAAGGAAAAATTGTCTGAAGTAACCAAAACCCAACCCAGGATTGGCTCTGCAAGCAGGAGCCTCCCAGGTCTTCCCTACCTGTGGGCACAGCATGTGCATCCCCTTCTAGCCCGGGCTGGGTTACAAAGGATCTGTGTTTGCTGATGCCTTTGGGGATTCCTCAAGTTAACCAGATCCTGGAGCACGTGGTCATCACCCACCTCGCCAGCAAAGGCCCTGATAATGAGGCCACTGAGATAACGAGCTGCAGGGGAAAACCACTGCACCCAGACAGCCCAGAGAGCAGATGAGTGAGACTCCAATCAAGGTAGAGCTGTAAGATGTGGCTGTACCTGCTGGAATATTTTCTCTGTTACTGCTCATGTTATTGTGAGTTTGCCTTCTTCTAGGGCTCTGTGTTTACTCTGCATTGAGGAAAAGGGCAGGAAAGCACCACCACTGTCATGAAGAGAATGCCATGAATCCTGGCACGGAGCAGCACAGGTACTAAGGACTGCTTCAGGACAAGATCCCATCCCACGGGCAGCCAGAACCAGCAAGGTGGAGTTCAGTTTCTGCTCTGAAAATCAGCCATTTGGGACATGCACAAATTCCATTTTTAAAGGTTTCCAAGGAAAGTCAGGACCATCAGCAGCAGAATTTACTACAGACATTCTGGGTAATGGCAGTTTGCCTCATCTTCACAAGGCATCACTAAATATTCAACTGTTAAAATAGAAATACTTCCCACTATACACTTTCACAAAGTGTACAATCTGACCTCTCTTACCCCTAGTGCCTCCCAGGGCTGGATCAAACCCTCAGGAAATACTATTCCTCTCTTCTGCCAACCATTTGAGGGAAATATACTCAGTTCTATGACTTGTGTTTGCAGAGCAAGTACTGTGAGCTTCTCACCAGGAGAGCTTTGCAGTTCACTACCAGTATTTGAGGTAAGATGTGACACGTCACCATCCACACCAGCTCCACTGCCTGAACACTGCAGTTGAGTTCTGACCCACAGGCAGCCACAGGGAGGATCCTGGCTGCCAAATTCAGCAGATCCTCTGGCAAAGGTGATGTCCTCATCACAGCTCCGTTAGGGGAACAAGGCAGTGAGAGGTGAAAGCAAACACGGCTAAATGCCAACACACCCACAGCTACTGTCCATGCTCCAACAGGATATCCACACTTTGACCTGGCAATGGGGTCAAAATAACATCTCAGAGGTGTGTCACAGCTGATTCTCCCCAGAACGGTCCTTTGAAGTGCTGCTGTGCTGGATTGGGTCTGTGCCACAGTTCTGCTCCTCCTGGAATTGTCCCATGTGACCCAAGCATGACTTGATATGGATCAAGTGAGGGAGAGCCACTGTCAACCTCTGTCCTTCCCATCCCATTTCCCCTCATTAAGTTTGCTAAAGGTGTTTCATACGTTATCAGGAGGGAGGTGTGGAGCTGTTTACTCATTCCATTTATCTACGGACTCCAACCTTCCATGCCCTCATTGTACAACCAGAACAATTACAGGTTCACAACTCAAACAGCTCCATTCTGACAGAAAACACAAGATTTGCTACCAAGAACTTGCACATGCAATGATTCTCCATCCACTTGAGCACCAAAAGAAGGATCTACACCACCAGCTGATTTCAGGGCTATCTCCAATTACATTTGAAGTTGTGTGAGTCATTTCTCATTTATGATTTCTGCTGACTAAGGAAAAAAATAGCTGCCAACTTACTGCATTCAGGCTGTTCAGTATTGAACTGCACCTCAGTAAGGCTCTGGAGAAGCAAAATCTTTGTCCCCTGCTGCTGACTCCAGAACAAGCTTAGTTTAGGTTGCAGACTATGACTAAAGTCTTTGGGTAGAATGAGTTACTCATCCAACTCCAGTAAACAACGGGGGAATGATCTTTGGATTTCAATTTAGACATTGCACATTTACACTAATGGATAATTCAATGCTAATTTAAGTTTGTATATAACCAGAGACAATCTACCCCTTAAAAAAGTACCTGATCATTCTGGAAGAAGTGCTTTCTAAAGCCATTTCCATTTTTTCCACAAGCACTTTTTTTAAAAGAGTTCACTTCCTCTTCTATTTTTTATTTCATTTTACATTCTCCGAGGGGATTGTTTCGTTTAGAGGAAAGCTTTTCTCTAATGCTTTGCCATAAAAACACAAGCTGTTAACCTTTTAATGTTTGCCATTAGAGCATCAATATTCTAAATATGGCAACTCAGGCTGGTGACAACTGTAAGAGGGTTATGGCAGTTCAGGTTTTTCCTAATGTGTTTGGAAATGGGTATCGCTCCAAACCAAAATTAAAGCAATCCCTCCCCAAAGCTTTTTTTAGTAAGATGTTAATTGCAGCTGCAACGTTACAAAGGTGACTTCATCCTCCAGGCAGCACTGGAACACCTTCCTGATGTGGAAGAATGGATTTTACACCACACAAAGCGTCCAAACACCTCCTCCAGTGGCAGGTGGGAAAAACCCTCGCACTGCTGCACGTCACTGCAGACTGAATCCCTTCTGCAGCTCCAAACAAAGAGGACAGGAGTTCTGTTGGGGAATTGTTACTCACCACCCTCTGCACCCATCATGGTTTTAATTCCAACGCCCACTCCTGTTCCACCCCTCCCCTCAGTACCTGCACTGCTGAGGCCCTTTTCACACTGTATCTAACACCCACCACCCCCCAAACCCCCTACAACATGTACTGACACCAAATGCAGATCTCTCCCTGGCTTCCTCACTTCTTGGAGCCTTCTCCTGCATCCCAATCCCAGCCACCCCCTCTCCTACCATATCCTGTGCAAGACACAGAGCCCAGCAAGACACACAACTGAGCCTCCTCCTGGTTATCAAGATTTGGATCTTAGCACATTTATCTGCTAAAATGACTATCAGCTACATCTACCAGCTTGTGGGCAACTCCTGCAGGAGAGGAGGGACACCAAGTGAAACCTGGCTGTTGGATGCATTCCCAGCAGGAATTGCTATAAGGCCATCAGCAGACAGTGCACAGGGTTAAGAAAAAAGAAAATTCATGCACAGCACCAGTATAAAATAACTCATTATCACCCTGCCTTTGCTAATTAGAGTCCCATCCTCTTCCACTTCAGACCCTTCTGCTTCCCATGTTGTGCAGTTAATTAATAGCACAGTCACATACATAAAAATACAAACAACTACACTCCAGCTGCTGAATTTTCTTCCTTCTGTATTTTTATAATCTTAATAATACACTTATATATTATTAGTATTACTAATACTAACATGCATGTGTGCTAAGGTAGTAATTTATTTATTTAAGAATTACCAGGGTGTCTTTCAGAGCCCCTTCCTGTCCCAACACTAACATGATAATGAACAAGGAAATCAGTAATCATCCTCTCAGAAAGCTTGTGGATCATTTCAAGCCTTCTTTTATGGGTGACAATAGGCAGGATCATCACTCCAGAGCACCCCTGCAACAGCCCTGGGTCACTCAGTGCACTGAAATTCGTGGCAGAAGTGCACTACTATTTTTAGCAACAAAAGCAGAATTATGAAGTGTTTTTAAAAGAGTTGTAGGGCACTCAACACATCCTCCAGAAAGGATGAACACATGCTGGGGGTGGGGGCAGAGCTCTGAGCTCAAAGGCAGCGTTACTCTCTGTATTTAATCATTTTTACCAATAATTGTAGAAGTTGGGAATTTCACACCAATTCCCAGGACCTCCTTTTCAGAGGTCTTACAGGAGGAGCCCAGAGCATACGTGCTCCCCTGCAGTGCACTGCTGATGGTATCAAGACAGGGCTCAGCCTTTACTCTCAGTTTCCTTGTTGCATTTCGGAGATGTTTTTGTGGTTTAAAGAACCGAAACTAGACTTGGCCTCACTCTGTGCTCTGAGGACAGTTCAGGCTCCTGGTGCCGTGTCAAGATCTCTGGCTGCAGAACTGACCCCCTTACCTGGGTCACTCAAGGGCCACAACTTCAACAGTTCACTGATCAGACAGGGATTCTGCAAACTCAGTTCTGTTCTAGCAGACTTTTTGCTTAAATTGTGGGATAAAATTCGTAGATTGCTGTTGTACCTCGAGGCAACTGGCAGAGGAATAAAGGCACGACGCTCCTCTCCATCTCCCTGCGGCGCCGAAGCTCAGGGCAGCACCAGAGCTGCTTAAAGTCTTGCTGCCTGTCCAACTGGCCCATTCAGGAACCCCAGGCTGCACTTCAGGAACCAATGTGTTTAGCTGAAACATCAGCTAAGGATTAAACACAACCCCAGGCCGAGCACCGTGGAACAGGTTCCGGAGAGCCAGCAGTGACAGACAACCTGATGTGTCGATCAGGACACAGATCATCTTCCCTGTAACACTGCCTGCTCCACAAGTAATCAGCACCTTTTCAATACACAAGGGATCTTATTTCTTAAATCTTCTTGGACAGGCAGGTTCAGTTAACCAGGCATCAGGTTTTAAGGTTGAACTTTGATTAACAGGCTCAAGTGTCTGAGTATGATTCTTTCTACACCAGTAACTCTTAACCCACATAACCAAGCCCAGCAGTCGCTGCCCTCCACCCAGCAATCCCATTTGCTTCAATACCTAGAAATGTTCTTAGAAACCCACCAAAGGAATAAAACAATCACAGCAAGCTAGGATAAGCAAAGGCAGATTGAGGCAGTGCTGTTTCAAGCCACACTCTTGCTGAAGACGAGCCCAAGAATGATTTCTGGGTCCCCGGCGCTCGGTCACGTGCCCACGACTTCCTAATTGATTTCTTGTGGTTTAGCTGCTGGAAAAGGCTTAGCAACACAGTATTTTCCTAAACAAGCAGTTGCTAAAATAGCAATATACAGCTGAGAAATGCAGAAGTGCCCAAAACAGATTCCTCAAGATCAATATCCTGCACATCACCAAAGCAGGCCCAGGTGCCTCTTGAGTTACTTTTTGGACTTAAATCTGACAATCCAGCCACAGCCATCAGATCTTCCTCAGTAGCTCACACAGTTCTGAGCTGCTGTCCACTGCTTTTTAAGCCACCAGTGATAATAACTTTTTGCTTTGTGTGTTATCAGCAAAAACCAAGCAAAACCCGTTCTTCAGACACAGCACAAGGTTGAGCATCTGCCAAGGGTGACCAGCTGGGCATGTGCCACTTTCCAGATGCTAAAACACTGCAAGGTGACTGGTTCTCTCCCAGAGTACAGAATTAATGTAAAATTTTGCAGTGGAGCCTGGAAACACCTCTGTAAAAGAACAGGTTTGCAAACTCAGTGCTTTGGTCTATCCATTCATTTTTGCTGGGTTCCTGGGATGTCCCACAGCCTGTGACACCTTGGAGAGGGATCCCATCCTTTCCTGTAAGGCAATGCTAGTGCAGGAGCTCTGCAACCATGGTCACAGGGTTCAAATCACTTCCCTTTTCCCTGCATAAGCAAATCAGGCTTGCACAAGCAGGACCACAGGGCTGCCCCAAAGGCAGCTTCACCCACTGAGAGAACACTTCCTCCCCAGTTTTAGGTCAATTAACCCGACTGCTAAACAGGCAGATGGCAAAAGGCCATACTCAAATGTTCCAGAACAGCAAAAGATGGGCAGCAGTGTGTCAAATGAACCTACAAAAGGTACCAAGTATAGCCATTTTAGCTGAAGTCTGCTTAAAAACCCCACAACTATCACAGAGTCATGGAATGGTTTGGGTTGGAAGGATCTCAAAGATCATCCCATTCCATCCCCTG
The DNA here is from genome assembly GCF_009829145.1 of Chiroxiphia lanceolata. Classification (NCBI taxonomy): domain Eukaryota; kingdom Metazoa; phylum Chordata; class Aves; order Passeriformes; family Pipridae; genus Chiroxiphia; species Chiroxiphia lanceolata. The sequence goes on from NC_045652.1 coordinate 1,851,730, forward strand.
CCATGGGCAGGGACACCTTCCACTAGCCCAGGTTGCTCCAAGCCCCATCCAACCTGGCCTTGGACACTTCCAGGGATGGGGCAGCCACAGCTGCTCTGGGCAACCTGTGCCAGGGCCTCACCACCCTCAAAGCCAAAAATTCCTTCCCAGTATCCCATCTAACCCTGTGTCAGTGGGAAGCCATTCCCCCTTGTCCTGTCCCTCCATCCCTTTCCCAAGTCCCTCTCCAGCTCTCCTGGAGCCCCTTTAGGCCCTGCAAGGGGCTCTCAGGTCTCCCTGGAGCCTTCTCTTCTCCAGGTGAACCCCCCCAGCTCTCCCAGCCTGGCTCCAGAGCAGAGGGGCTCCAGCCCTTGGAGCATCTCCGTGGCCTCCTCTGGACTCTCTCCAACAGGTCTATGTACTTCCTGTGGTTTTCATGAGTCTTCCTACAGAGAACACTATTCTTGCTCTTACAGATGAGTATTTGACACTTAAAAATGCTGAAAAACTTGCTCCTCACCACTTGTTCAAGTGTGGCAGGTCCTTTGACCAGAGAGAAGAGCAGAAAAAGAGATGTCCAAGTGACAGGAATGGTGAACCCAACATGTTTGTGGATCAGTTCTAAGGAGTCCAAGATGCATTAACAGATTTTTTAAAACACTTCTCAGATATTTCACCATCTGCAAAGCTGCAAAGAAATCCTTATTTATCTCAGCCTACAGACATGTCACAATAACATCCAGAGAAACACCCTGAATCACAGTTGTTTGCAGCCCCAAGTGAAGGAGTCTCTGGAAGTCTGCACATATGTGGAGCTGGAAATGGGAAGCACTAGGACAAGCCAAAAAGAAAGTGAATGCAAGAAAAAACAATTATTCAGCATGCAGCTGCAGAAAGGCAAATCCTCCTGGGATTTTTCCAAGTCCACTTCCAGCATCCACTTCTGCTTGGCAGTATCAAGCCCATTACCACGGGGAAAAACCTGTCCCAACACCTGGCTACAGACAGTGACATCACTGCGAGGTTTGGGGCAAACCTGGGGGCAGGATTATACCTCACCCAGAATATGACACCAGCAGACCTGATTGCCAAAGAGGAATGATTCCACTACACAAAAATATGGAATTTTCAGACCCTTGCCCCTGCCAAAGTGAAGAAAAAAAGACTGTGATATTCCAAATTTAATTCCTGACAAGAGCAAGTTGTGTCGGGCATTTAAGAGTGTACAATGGAACCATCATGGATAACACCATGGGAATAACTCTAAGATTCCTTTTATTCATTAAAATGTTTCCAAAGGACAGCTCATGCGGAGAGAACACCCAGTCCAATCAAAGAAAAAACAAGATATTGGTATCTGCAATGGTACTGCACTTTGTGGTATTCCACAACAGCATCTCCTGCTGGGACAACCAGTGTGTTCAGCCTCTGGGAAAGGTTCCAGGACCTGCCTCACAACTGGGGGGAATCCAGTGGGCCAATATAGGGATATTTGCCCTGGGGCCAGGAGAATCCAAACCGCCAACACACAACCAGGCTTTGGTCAACACAACCCAAACCACTTCATCAAGCACCAGGAAACAAGAAAGAGCAGCTGTTGCAAACCAAAGCTCCTTCTCCTCCTCCACCTTTCCCCAGTCCCAAAAACTGCATCTCCTGGGGTGGGATCAGAGGAGCAGCTGGTGCAGCCCCCAGCCACGGATGGGAGCAGGAGTTGCATTGCTCCTGAGCACCTACCTCATGTTTCCATGTCAGAGGTCATGGATCACATCCTCCTCCTCTTTGTTTCCTTCACACTTGCAAAAAGCAAGCCAAGGAATTGTAGAAAATTCCATCTTATCCCTCACAAGCAAAGGAACAGAGTAACAGCATGGGGAACAACAAATCCAGCCATACAGAGTAGCTGTTTTTACATTATCCCCTCCAGACCCTGATTTTAAACATCCAGTTCTCCAGCACCAGCTACTACTCCAGGAAAATCATCACTGGAACAAACTTCCATGGAAGAAGTTGCCCTCAACCCCCAAAAATTTGGGTGGTATTGCAGTGCAGAAGAAACCTTGTTCTGTTCTTACCCACTGAAGCAGGAGAGAATCAACCAAGCACAACGCAGCTTTTTCAGGCAAAATTATCTCTCCTAAGGAAAAAACCCCTCACTCTTTCCTCTGGAAAGCTGCATCCAGTGCTGGCTTTGGCATCCTGACAAGCCAGTATACAAAACAGATGAGCAGCTTCCTTCTCCAAAGAGGGGACAAAAAGGAATCAGGACAATCCCTCTTGGGAAGAAATCCATGTTGCATTAAAGCTGTAATAAAATATTAAGTCAAACTGCTAAAAATACACCCAGAGATCCAGCTGTAAACTTGGAGATGCTGAAACAAATAAAAAGTTATCTGGAGCATGAATGCAAAGTGTTGGGAAATGGGAAAAGAAATGGAATTGTAGGCATGATCCACACAGAGGAGGGATTGGGGGAAAAAAATTAAGGAATTTGTGGTGTTGCTAGAAGAGCCTGGAACAGTTCTGGTGGAGTGAAAGTATCCTGCCTGTAAACAGAAAGCAGAAACATGGATAAAATGTGTGTGGAGGGAAGGTAAGGCTGGTAAAGAGTTGCTTCACCACCAGAACACCTTTCATAAGCTGTGGGTGCTTCTGAGCCCAGGAGAAGCTGCGTCACTCCCAAAATTCCAGAGGACAGAAGCTCTCCTCAGAAGACTGACAAATAAAACCCTGGATGAGCAAGCAAGTCCTTGACCATCAGAATCAGTAGGAAAAAGCCAAATTTTTTCCTCTACCAAACTGTTAATATTTACACTTTGGTTGGAACAGTGAGGCCTTCACAGGAGAACGGGCACATGCTGCACACTTAATAAATGGGATTCCAAGGATTATTTGATCTAAATGGGATTGAAAGAATTTTATTTTGATAAAACAAAGCAGCAAAGGCCTTGGTTTTTAATTCTCTAAAAGGAGAAGGTTACCATGTTAACACCTGGGATGCAGAGAGAGCCAAGGCAGCAGTGACTCAAATACAAATATAATTACTACCAGGAAATATTGAAATATCTGCTGACTGATAAAGGGATATTGGAAGGATTTTAGGACACATTTTACCAGACACATATCAGCCTGTACATAAAAAAGCTCCATTCTCTTCTACTTTGCATATACTAACACCTGTTGGAAATATAACAACATCAATAGCAGCTAATTCCCCCTGCTCTAAACTACAACATCTAATAATGTGTACTAAATTCACCAAACCCAACCCAGATTCCTTGGAGATTTCAGGAACAGTCACAGTGCTGAACCCCACGGTATGAGCTTGGCAGTACCTGCCAGGTTCTAATGCTTTTCTACTGAAATAATTCCAACCACCACCACCCATCTCTCAGCATTATCTATGAAACGAGCTTTTCAAACTCATTTACTCAACCTTGAGGCTCAATAATTCTACCTGGACACCTTTTAGTCCTCCTGGCGACAGGGCAGCCTAAGTTTAGCTACCCAAGTCTTTGAAATATGCATGGATTGTAGTTATTATAGATCTTGAAAGGTATTATGGACAACCATTCTGCTAAATGAGCTGTTTTCCTCAGAGAAAAAGCTTTTCTTCTGGGGGGAGCATCCTTGGCAGACACCAGCTCTTTCTCCTGCTACAGCCTCAGTTCCTCTCTGGAGCTGCACAGACTTTGCTGCAGAGATAGAGAAGATGGGAAAAATCACCAGCATTAGGTCTCACCTCCAGTTTAATGATTTAATAAGTGGAGATAACTGGGGGGTACAGAGTTATAACATGACTTGCCAGTCCAAAAAGGAAGCCAGATGTTGGAACTGAGGCCAGAACTTCCGAGTTCCTATTCTCTCATCTCTCTGCTCAGTAGTGAGTCAGAATGGTTGTACAAAGGGTTTACTTTTAGTGGTAAGCTGTACATAAGGGAGATGTACAGGGAGCAGACAGAAGCTCAGGTTCCACCACAGTGGTGCAGTGTTGGTGCTGCACTTCAGCTGGCACTGAGGGCAGGGAGGGAGGGAGGACACTCCGCTCCCTCCTCACACAAACACCTCCGGTGAGGCAGAGCCCACCTCACCACGTGCCAGCACTTCCTGCCTGTGCAACATCAGCATCCTCTCCATCTCTTGCCATCCCTGCAGCTCACGTGTTTCACCAACAGCCAGAGCAGCCCTGGCATTGTTTGAATGTCTCCAGCATGATGGGACAACCAGGCAGGGGGGCTTTGAGGAGCAAGAAGCTGCTGCTGCCTCCTGTCACAACATCCTCAGCCATCTGCACAGCCAACACCAGGAGTGATCCCAAAACCAGCTCTGGTTCACCTCCCACAGACCTGATCCAGCCTAAGGCCAGCAGCTCAGCTACTCTGACACACAGAATCAACAGGAGCTATTTTGGTAATTCAGCAGGAGCTCCTTGGCAACCAAGAGTGCCAGATACCCTGTGGCTCACCAGCATTACCTGGCTGCATGTGCTGCAATCCACACACTCTTTTCTCCTTAGTGAATGGAAGGCCTAAACCATCATCAAGGTAGCTTCAAGTGTAAGAATACAACAGCACTTACTGCCAAAAAACTGGGAAGGTGATAATAGAGGCTGTAAAATAAAAGCAAGGATGCTGCTGTGGGAAACTCAGAGATCCAGGCTACAGACAACCACTGCCTACTCCCATTTCTGCAGCTATATTTGTCACACAGAGAACGAGGACACAGGATTCCTGGGATCTGTGCTGCCACTTTCATTGTCTGCTCCCTGTGTGGCTCCACACTCAGTGACAACCTGAGGGAACTGTGACTTGTTCCATGAGGAGCCTGTTCTCCAACCCCTCTGATCCCACACCTCACACAGCAGCATTTCCTGCAAGAAGTCCCCTTTCCTAAGCTGGCCTCGTTGCTGGCAGAACACAAATCCCACATAACTGAAGAATACATTGCCTAGGAGGCAATCACCCGACTTCAGCCTCATGTGGGAGTTCCAAATGCAATTCCCAGGTGACAGGATTGCTGGGGAGCTCCTGACTGAGCTCTGAGGGCCTCAGAGACTGTTTATCTGCACCAGTGCAAGGGGAACAAAGGTGAAGGAATGAGTGATGAGACAAAACAAATGCCTTCAAGGATTAGTGCCACAAACAATATTTATTCTGAAGCTGTTCACTAAATCACGTAGAAAGATCCTAAAAGTTGAGCTTGAAACTATATAATAATTTGTGGCCTGTGAAAGAAGAGAAAAGCTTGAAGTTGGATTTAGTTACTCTGTGTTTAGAGATTTAACTCCCCAGAAACCCAACTGATTTTGCAAGATTCTTTTCCCTATGGACATGTCATGACATCCTCATTGCTGACCCCCCTTCCTCACAGGAAGCCCCAAACTGGACACTGCACAAACGCTTTTAGAGTCACAACGTGCAAGAGCAGCCACAGGAACCACCACACAGGGATGATCAGAGCTCAGCACAGCAGGGCTGCTCTTCACAAACACCTCTGAAAGCCAAGGATGACTCAAGCTTCTTCTGAAACTAAGTTTTAATAGTGGCATGAAGATTTCTGAGCCATTAGTGGCACCTAAGCCCAGCAAATGGGCACCTGTTCCACAGCATGTGCAGTTTCTGAGCTCACTGTGCATCACTGGTTTCCCTCTTGCCTTTGCTGGGTGCTCAGACTTCACAATTTCCTCTCAAAATTCCTCCCCAGTTAATCAAGCTCTAATTCATCACTGCTCACTCCATTCCAGATCAACCCAATTCAACTCCACTACGAAAATCTGCTTACATGAGCCTGTATTCCTGACAGCAGGGTTTAATTATGTTTTATTTGTTCCCAGGATGCCTTCCAGCAGCTCATCTTCCCCCTTTTCCAACTGTTTCCAGGAAGGAGGCGCACTAGCAGCAGAACATGCCCATCTGTAAGCTCCAAGGAAATGGAAACAGCAGGAAAATCTTGCCCAGGAGTCACATGAGGAGTTACAACAGTAAATGGTGCAGCACAGTCCGGTGGCTGTTCCCATTTCCCAAGGCAGGGCTTGTGGCTGAGCCAAATGGTGGATGCTGATGGCAAAAGGAAGCAAACATGGTGTAATTCAGGAGGATAAATGTGTGTGTCCATCTCAAGGCAGGGGAAGAATTAAGAAGTGCTTTTGCCACCTGCAATTTTAAGTGGTCTACCAAATCCTCCAAACCACAATATTTATTCATCTTTTTGAACTTGGGGGGTTCACTAAGACGAATCCACCTCAAAAATATCCCCCTTTGGCTGAAGCTAAATCTAGAAGGACCTGTGGCATGTGGCAGACACATCAGGAGCCCACCTTGAGCAGGCAGGCACAGCAGGTACATCCCTCACCCCCACACACCCAGGAGCAACAGGCTACTACTTGTATTTATTGAGGAGACCATATCCCACCCCAGTAGACCCCATATGGAGCAGCAAAGCCTCTCAAAGGGACTAATGAAGCTCAACATAATGGGCTCCAGAGAGCAAGGTTTCAATAAACCAGCAAAGAGCACATCAAACAATGAGCAGATGTGATTATTTCAGTTCTTAAGTGAAGAAATTCACAACCAAGATCCCAAACTCCAAAAGAAAATGGGTGCAAGGCCTGACCCTGCAGCATTTAAGTCAGCTTATGTGAGAAAGGTGCTGAAAATTAGATCAGAAACTACTATCTGTGCCCAGTGGGACTCTCTGGGGGAGACAGGGCAGGAAGATTCCCACGAGCTGCTGAAAACATCTCTCCACTCACTGACCAACTGCAAAGTGTATGTTTGTGGCTTCTCTTTGTCAGCCCAATAAATACTGGGAGAGAAGGCTTCCCTGTGGGTAGAACAAGGGAGAAATCAGAACAGCAGTTGTGGTATGGTGACAGTGAGCAGCACCACGATCCTCTGGAGGCAATTCCCACCTCCCAGCCTGGCTCTGCCTGCACCCAAAGGACCAAAGATGTCTCCTCTGGCTCCTTATCAAGGGGAAAAAAGATTGTGCAAATCAGACTGTACTGCATCTCCTCTGTATCTCTCCTTGGGATTGCACAGGGCTGACGCTGCTGGGAGGCAGCTGAAGGCCACTGTCTCCAGCAGAGAATCCAGGACATTCCTGCAGCTTATCCAAGGCCAAACTGGAGGCCAACACGGCAACTCGGAGACTCTGAACCACAGAATGGTTTGGGTTGGAAAAGACCTTAAAACTCATCTAGTTCCACCCCCTGCCACGGGCAGGGACACCTTCCACCAGCCCAGGTTGCTCCAAGCCCCGTCCAACCTGGCCTTGGACACTTCCAGGGATGGGGCAGCCACAGCTTCTCCGGGCACACCCTCCCCGGGTGTAAGGCCGGAAAACCCGTAATTCCCAACAGCCTCCGGCACCAGCGCTCCCAGGAGGAATTCCTGCCTTCCCGGCCTTTCTCCTCGTGTGACCAGGGCGGCTCTGGGGGTGCAGCCCCACGGGCAGGTCCCGGTTCCCCCCGCCCGTCCCGTCCCGTCCCCGCACTCACCATGGCCGCGGCGGCTCCGGGGCGGCTCTAGGCAGGACGCCGCGCTCCGCTCATCTCATGGCGGGCGGCGGCCCGGCGGGGCCTCCCTGCCCATGCACCGGCGAGCCCCCGCCGGCCGCGCACCGCGGGCACCGGAGAGCCGCCGGCGCCCAGCCCCCGGGCCTCCCCCGTTGGCGGGGACGGGGAGCCCCGGGGCGCTGGGCAGGGCTGCGGTCGTACGGTGCGGTGGGTGGGGGCGCGGCCCGTGCCGGTGCCGGGTGTGAGGCGGTGCCGCTGCTCGTGCCGGGTCCGTACCGGGACTACCCCAGGCGCATCGCGGGCCCGCCCCGCCCCCCTCCGGAAGCGCTCACCGCGCCCGCGCAGCCAATCACGGCCCGGGCGGCGGTGCGGCGCCTGCGCAAACCAGCCGCGGCGCGCCGCCGCCGCCATCTTGGAAAAGGTCGCGGCGCCTCGCGGGGCGCGGGAGGGGGCGGGCACGCCTGGCCACGCCCCCGAAGGGAGCGCATGCGCAAAACGACCTTCCCGCGCGGCAACACGGGGCTCCTGGACTGCGCACGCGCGCGGTGGGGGAGGAGCCAAGGGCGGGACTACGGATGGGCACGCGCGGAGGGGGCGGGGCTTGGGAGGGAATGGGATGGGATGGGATGGGATGGGATGGGATGGGATGGGATGGGATGGGATGGGATGGGATGGGATGGGATGGGATGGGATGAACGGGCGGGGAGGGGAGGGGAGGGGATGGGATGGGATGGGATGGGGTGGGATGGGATGGGATGGGGTGGGATGGGATGGGATGGGATGGGATGGGATGGGATGGGATGGGATGCGATGGGATGGGATGCGATGGGATGGGATGGGATGCGATGGGATGAACGGGTGGGGAGGGGAGGGGATGGGATGGGATGGGATGGGGATGGGACCCGGAGCTGGGCCTGACCCTTGGGCTAGTGCTGGTCCCAGACCTGCCCTGGGACTGGATCTGGGCATCGCCCCGGGTCCGCAAGGATGCCTGTGCTCCCAGCTCCTCCTGACCCCCCAGCAGAGCTCCAAGGACACCCTCTGTGTTTGCTGACTTCCTTCCCATGTAACTAATTAAGTAATTAAATGAACTGGGGCGTGGGGAACCCCCAACCCTGCCAGCCCTGCTCAGCAAGGACAACAGAGCTGCACAGCCCAGAATCCCATTCCTATTCCCATCTCCCAGGTTTGCCTCAACCTGGAGCTCTTTGTGGCCGTGGGTTTTCCAGTGCCTAATGTGGCCAGGAGAGAAGATGTTAACGGAGAGATCCAGATCCATTCATCCAGTGAACTAATGTTAAATAAAGAGAAATCCAGTCCCCAACTGCTGCCTGACAGAATCAAGAAGCTGGGACCAACCATAGCCCCAAAACAATGAAGATCCAAACATTCCTTTTGGTTCCCAAACTCTCAGTGGCACCTGCAGTGACAAGGGGTGGCTGAAACCAGCGGCTTAACCGGCTTTTGAGGGGACAGCCAATGCCCCTGTGGGGACATTGCAGAGGCTGGCACTTACTTTAGAGGATTAAACACCAGGAGGAAGGAGAATAAACCCTCCATGGGGCTGTAACTGTCCCCAGGGCTCAATAAGGAGCTTAGGACTGAGCAGTCCTGGGGCCTTTCCACGGCACATTTTCTGTCACGGAGGTTTTATTTCCACACTCTCAGCACAGCACTGACCCCCCAGGGTCCAGGCAGGGTGAGGGAACTCCCCAGGAAGGAGCTGTGCAGGTGAGGAGACGCTGCCTGGACACACAGGAGAGAATGGCTGTGAGCTGCCATATGCTGATAAATGACCATGTGCACTCCCAGGCAGAGCACTGGCCCCAAAACCTACCCCCAACACCTCCCAAACACCCTCCAACACCTCCAAAACCCTCCAATGCCTTCAAAACCCCTCCAACACCTCCGAAATCTCTCCAATGCCTTCAAATCCACTCCAACATCTCCAAAAACCTTCCAACCTCCCTAGACCTTCTCAAAACTCTCCAAAACCTCTCCAAGGTCTCCAACCCCCCTCCAAGCTCTCCAAAATCTCTGCCACATCTCCAGTACCTTTCCAAAACCTCTCCAACATTTCCCACCCCTCCAAAGCCTCCCAAACCTCTCTGACTCCTCCAAAACCCTCCAATATCCTCAAAATCTCTCCATCATCTCCAAAACCCCTTTAAGATCAAAATCCCTTGAGCATCTCAAACCTCTCCAGTCTCCTCAAAATCCCTCTGACACCTCCAGAACCTCTCCAACACACCTCCAAAACACTCCAGTGCTTCCAAAATCTCTCCAACACCTCTGAAATCAATCCAACACTTCCAAACCCCCTCCAATCTCTCCAAAGCTGCTCTGTCTCCAGAACCTCTCCAGAGCCTCTGCAATATTGCCAACACCTCCAAAATCCTCCAATGGCTCCAAAATATCTCCAACCTCTCCAAAATCTCCCCGAAGCTCCTCCAACACCTCCAAAATCCCTTCAACACCTCCAAAATCCCTCCAACACCTCCATACATCTTCCAAGCTCTCTGAAATCTCTCCATCACCTCCAAAAGTTTTCCAATACCTCAAAAACTTCTGCAAAATTTCCTCCAAAACCCTCTATTGCCTCCAGAACTTCTCCAGCATCCCCAAAACTCATCCAACACCTCCAAAATATCCACAACACCTCCAAAACCCTTTCAATAACTTCAATCCCTTCTGACTCCCCCAAAACCCCTTCAAAATCTCTCCAGCAGCTCTAAAACACCTCCAACCTCTCCAAAAACCTCTTCAGCATCTCCAGAGTCTCTCCAAAACTTCTCCAATGCCTTCAAAACCCCTCTAACACCTTCAAAACACCTGCAACCTCTCCAAACTCTCTCTGGCATCTCCAGAACCTCTTCAAACCCCCCAAAAACATCTTCAACATTTCCAACGCCTCCAAAACCCCTCCAATAGCTCCCAAATTCCTCTGACTCCTCCAAAACCTCCAAAACCCTTTCAAAATCTGTAAAACCTCTCCAGCACCTTTAAACTCTCAAAAAAATGTTTCCAGTGTCTCCAGAACCTCTCCAAACCTCTTCAATGCCTCCAAAACTCCTCAGACACCTCCAAAGCTCCTCCAGCACCTCCAGACCCCCTCTGGCTCCTTCAAAACCTCTCTGACATCTCCAAAATCCCTCCATCATCTCCAAAATCCCTCCAGCACCTTCAAAACTCCTCTGACTCCTCCCAAGCCCCTCCAACACCTCTGCAACCCCCCAGCTGAGCCGAGGTCTGTGCCGTGCCCAGCAGAGGGTTGACGTGAGGCTGGAGCCCCTGGATCTGCCACCTCAGCAGGGCTCACATTAGGATCGGCGGCTGTGCTGGCACGTTACCATGGTGATCATTAAAAGGATAAGCTCATTATCACCACTTGTCATTCCGACAGGGCCGTGTGTGGACACACACTCCGAGGCACCGGGGAAACCAGGGACATGGATCTGCTGAGCCAGGACATCGGCCTGCAGAGCCAGGGGGGGACCCACTGCTTCCACCACTCTGTGTTCTGGTGTGGGGTCCTTGGGGTCTCCAAAACAGAAGTGGCCCCAGCTCCCCGGGCTGGGGTGGGAGGGACCTGCAGGCACAGAGCCAGCTGGGGAAACAAAAAGAAGGAAGAGAACCTTCTGCCAAATTTCTGGATCCCTACAGGGAGATTTCTTCTCTATTCCTGTTTTCTCTGCAAAGCCCAAGGAGGTGGAACAGCTTTTAAGCACAGGATGTGGGGCTGAGGGTGATTGTTGAGCTTTGCAAGTCTTTGTCCTTGCTTTGTGCCCCAAGGCAAAGGGATCATAAAGCATGGAATGATTTGGGTTGAAGAGACATTAAAGCCCATCCAGTCCAATCCCCTGCCATGGGCAGGGACATCTTCCACTAGACCAGGTTGCTCCAAGCCTCATCCAGCCTGGCCTTGGACACTTCCAGGGATGGGGCAGCCACAGCTTCTCTGGGCAACCTGTGCCAGGGCCTCACAACCCTCGAAACCAAAAATTCCTTCCCAATATCCCATCTAACCCTGCCCTGTGTCAGTGGGAAGCCATTCCCCCTTGTCCTATCCCTCCAGGCCCTTATAAAAAGTCTGTCCCCATCTTTCTTCCAGGCCCCCTTTAGATCTTACAGACACAACAGGGTGTTCCCAGTGTCCCTGTGCCTCACACAGGTAATAACAGGTCTCACACAATCCCACTGGGGGCTTCGTGGTGTTGTAGATCCTTGAAACTTGAGGTGCAAGGACTCCCTCTGCCACCAGCATCCCTGGAGCATAAGAAGTGTGTCCTGGAAATGTGGCCATGCCAGACCCTGGGTCTGCTTTATCCCATTTCTGGGGCTCTGCCCATTGCTGCAAGTGCCATATCTTAAAGAAAATATAGAATCCAACCCATCACTGGGTGTGGCAGCCCCCGTTTGAGTTTGGGGCTCCTCAAACTGGGAGGCAGTATGGTTTGGATCGTGCCTGGACTAGCCACAAGGTAGGAGAAGTCCTCCTCCTTTTTTTATTTATGTAACTTTATGTTTTAAAACACAGAAGAAAGGGAAATACTGTGGAGCTGAACAGCTGTTTTGGGAGATCAAGGGAACAGGATTTGTGAAAATAATTTGTCTCTGCATGGTTTATCACTTAATTCTTATTACAACCAGACGCTCAAATGCACTGGAAGGTGATTTGAAGCCCTCTTATCCAAGCTTCCTGCACAGCTCCAGCCTTGATTGCAGCCCCTTCAATCCCACATTCGAATATTCATCACATTTAATTGCTTTATTCCTGTTTTGCAGCATTTGGGGTTTTGCTGTCAGGGTGAGTCTGAGCCTCACGCCAACCCAGCCGCTGGCAGGGCTTCCCCTCCCATCCCACCTCTCTGTTCCCATCTCCTTTATTGTGCCTACCACAAACTGAGCTGTAACTCATTTGGAATGCCATGGATAAATGAGCAATGGCCATGGTGGGCAAGGGACCTTTGTGGCCACCACAGCTCCTCGCCAGGTGCTCCTGCCTCCTGCTTTGCTCCCCATTGGGATTCCTCTGGGACTATGTGGATGCTGGGTTTTTGGCACACTGATTATATCCCTAGGAATGGCTTCCCAAATCCTGTGAAGGGCAGCTGCTCCTAGACTGGGACCAAAGAAGCCCACGGGTCAGGGCACTGAGGAGGAGGTGTGGGGGAGCACTGGCAGGAACAAGCTCCAGGCAGGCTTTGTGAGTCAGATGTTTTGCGTGTATCTGAAAGGGAGCCCTGGAAATTCATCCCAGTGTCCAAATCACCCCTTCCAGCAGCTCCAGAGCCGGAGAAGCAGGTGGGAGAGGAGCAGCAATGGTAGCTTTCTCCCTCCAATGAGAGACTCCTCCACTCTCCTACAGGCAGGGAGAAAGGACTCATTTGGGCTGTGGCTTCTTTCAAACCTACACAAAGATCAGAATCTGTCCCAACCTTCTTCCCAGACCTCAAAATCCCACCCAGGCAACACAACAGGCTGTCCTGACCTACCCTTCCACACCTCTCCCTGCTCTCAGCCTCCCATGGGTTTTGTGGGGACACCAGCAGAGCTGCGGGTGGTGGTGGAGGAGGACGATGGAGCTTGGGCTCCCACGAGCAAGGTCCCACCCTGAGCAGTCTGTCACCAACCACGAGCTCCTGTGGGGATCCATCAGGAGCCACAAGTGTTCATGCTGTTCTCTGGGTTGACACTACTGGGTTTTTATTGAGCGAGGGGGCAGCAGGCTCCCATTAGCCAGGGAAGGTCTCCCCTTCTTCCAGGAAGTACAGTGTGGAGTGGGATCAGGGGCTCCCAGCAACTGGACACACTGGCCCGTTCCCTTTTATTCTGTGTTTCTGCTCCGCTCCACTCGGCCCATTAGCTGAGGCATTAAATTTTAACATTTTTTGTTGCTCCTTGCAGCCTGTTCCTGGTGAGTGGGTGCCTGGGTGGGTGCCAGGGCCCTGGCGCCGCACTGGGGGGGCCTGGGGGACCATGGGAGTCTGGCTGTGGTGGGGGTACCCATCTACATTCCATGGGCAGGAGAGGGGCTCACAGGGACCAGCATGGAAACAGGATCACTGCAAACACTCTGCACAGCTCTTATGCCAGGCTGGGAGAGCTGGGGATGTTCAGCCTGGAGAAGAGAAGGCTCCAGGGAGACCTGAGAGCCCCTTCTAGTCCCTAAAGGGGCTCCAGGAGAGCTGGAGAGGGACTGGGGACAAGGACTGGAGGGACAGGACAAGAGTGAATGGCTTCCCACTGACACAGGGCAGGGTTAGATGGGATATTGGGAAGAAATTCTTCCCTGTGAGGGTGGTGAGGCCCTGGCACAGGTTGCCCAGAGAAGCTGTGGCTGCCCCATCTCTGGAAGTGTCCAAGACCAGGTTGGACGGGGTTTGGAGCAACCTGGGCTGGTGGGAGGTGTCCCTGCCCATGGCAGGAATGAGATGGTCTTTAAGGTCCCTTCCAACCCAAACCATTCCATGGTTCTGTGATTCTATGAGATGAAATCGGGATAAACTACCCTCCAGGCTGGTTCCATCTCTCTCCTGGGGGACAGGACCCAGAGCAGCACAGCTGGAGCTTTCTGGCCATGAGGAACTAAAAAGCCATCAATTTTTGCCATTAGTTGGGGATGTGGCTGGAGCAGACATGCTGCAGGCAGAGCCATGCACTCAATAATTCAGGGGGAGAGATGACGAAGCCCATGGGCCAAGCTGGGGAAACCTCTCCATGTCCTCCTGCTCCCACTTCCCAAAGACATGCCCTTTGCTTCTGTCCCAGGGTTCTGGATGTGGGCTGGGGTGATGGACCAGATCTCAGGGATCTGGGGGATGTGTGCTGGTCCCTGAGCTGGTCCCAGTGGATGGGTAATGGTGAGTGCATGGGGCCTCATAGGCACCTGGCCCAGGGTGCTGGCCTGGCTTATCGGCCTGGAGCAGCTGGACACTGCTGGCATGGCCACCCTGCCTTGTACCAATGGTCCCTCTTGGGGCAGGGAGACCAACTGTGGGGCAAAGATGCCACTCGTGGGGCACGGACACAGACTGTGGAACAGGGACACCCCTCACAAGGCACCATGGTGCTCCTGTCATGTGCCCTGCAGTGGGGAGCAATCCTCCAGGATGGCTCCAGGATGGCTCCAGGATGGCTCCCAGGCCACTCACTCCACCGTTGGCAGGGCACAGGGCACCCACGGGCACCCAGGCTAAGAGATTTCCCCCCGGATTGTGCAATGTCTCCTGTGTCAGAGCCTGGGAAGTCAGACGGGCAGTGGGGACGGAGGTCCCTCGGTGACACCCCGTGCCCGGGGCGGGCGGGCTGAGTTTGCCAGGTCTCAGCTGCAGCCCTGGCGAGCCCCGAGGCAGCCGCCCGGCGCCGGGAGAGGGCGGCTGGAGCTCGGGCAGGCGGCAGGCGAGGAGTTAACTTCCAGCCTCGCCGCGGGAGTCTGGAGCTATTAATACTCGCACGCTGGTTTAGCTGTCAGAGCGAGCGGCTGCTCCACCGGTGAGACGAGCCCCGCGGAGCCGCCGCTCCACGACGACACAACTTTCCTCCTCCACCAGCGTGCTGGGCTCCCGACCCGGCCACCTGCCTGCCAGACCCCTTCCAGACCCCGCTGGATCCTGCCAGCGCCTGCTGGACCCCACCTGCTGCAGGGGACACTTTTCCCTCACAGCCACACGAGCACCGTCCGGTGCCACGGGGCAGCCGCTTCTCGCGGCCTCTGAAGCACCGCAGGGCTCGGACCCCTCGCCCGGGTGATGCCATCCCAGGTGCCGGCTCGCACCCGCTGAGGAATGGCACTGCCGCCGGCCGGGCTGCACGATGGGTGCCGGGGCGGCACTGGGCATCGTCAGCCCCGGAGCGAGGGCGACACGATGGGACACGACACATCCCGGCGCTGCCCCCGTGCCCGGTGAGCGGCCGGTCCCGGTGCTCAGCCCGGCCGTGTGACGGGCCCCCCGACACCATGGCCCCGAGAGGGCCAGCGTGAGCCTCAGGCCACCGCCGGCACCGGCAAGGAAGATGCCAACACCCCTCCGGCACTGCGTGCCCTGCGGTCCCCCTCGCCCGGGCACGGCGGCCACTGGAGCCGAGCGATGGATTCCTTCTGCTTCGTCTGCTTCCAGAAAGAGGAGCTGCAGCCCCTGCACCTGCACAGGTCAGTGCCGCGGGTCCCGGGACACCACTGGTGGGGACACAGCGCTGGTGGGGCCGTGCCATGAGCCCATGGTGGGGCATGGCATGGGAGCAGGGCACCGAACGGGGCTGGGGGACAGAGTCTGGCATGGGCCATGCCAAAGTTTCCTTTGGAGTAGGTGCATCCTCTCCTGGCCGGAGGAGTCCAGAGCCCCATTCTGAGCTGTGCAGTGCCCGGAGAGGCTGCGGTGCACAGCACGTGTGAGTGTCTGCCATGTGCTTCCCTGGCAGCAGCTCTCTGGGGAACCCAGTGGGCATCCTGTGCCGTGCCATGACATGCTGGTGTGCTCATGGGAGCGGGGCTGTGGGCAGCGATGTGTATTCCAGAGCTATCCCAAATCCATCCTTGAGACATCCCACCCACTCCTGCCCACCTGAGCAGGGTCCCTGGCCAGTCTCTCCTCTTCCCTGGCTGGCTGGGGCCAGGGGGCCAGAGCAGTTTGAGGGTCCCCAAGGGCAGCCACGAGGCTTCCCAAGGCCTGTCCCTCTCAGCAGCATCACCGGCACTCACCTCCCCCTTCCCCAAAATCTCCTCTGCCATCGGCGCTGCTGAGCGGCAGCCAAGGAGAATGTGCCGGAATTAGCCGGGCAGCCGGTGAGGATGCGAGGTGTGAATGCTGGAACATGTTGTGCCCAACTGCTCCTCTGTGGCACTGAGCCACTGCCAGCTCCTGTGCCATGCCTTCATCCCCAGAGCAGAGCTCCCACCCTCTCCAGCCAGGAGCCTGCCAGGCACTGGCTGCCCAGGGTGAGGGCTGGGGGGGCTCAGGGCCACCGGCTGGGCTGTGGGTGTGGCACAAATCCAGGCAGTCTGTCCTTCCTCCTGGTGTGCAGGAAGTTGTAGGATTTGTTTTGGTGTAAATCCTGGGGTTTTGGAGCCTTGGTTCCCGTGAGTCACTGCCCAGGTGGGGGGGACAGGGAGACCAGGGATCAAGAGGGGCCTTGTGTGTGGGTGCCGCTGGCTGAGGGATGCACAGAATTCCCAGGGCTCCCATCCCATACAGCCTGGGGCTGGACCTGACTGGCAGCATTCATCCACACTGTGATGGGTCACAGGTGTCACAGTTTGTTGTTCTCAGCCACAGAGGGAGCACCCAGGGTGGCAGTGTGGTGGACCAGAGTCCTGAATGGTGGCCGCAGGGGGATGGAGAAGCAGGAACATCCTTGGCTTGTGCCTGTCCTGCCCTGCTCCAAGATGGGCTACGCTGGGGGGGTCCCTGTGTCTGAACACCCCTCTAGTTGTCACCAGTCTGTCCCTGAGCCTGTCTGCATCCCATGGTGACATGGCTGTCATCGCATGTCACCTCCAGCACAGCCCCAGTGGGGTAGGCTCCCCTCGGGTGACCAAAGGGTGCTATCAGAGGGTGCTCCCTGGTCCTGCCACCTGCGCCAGGGGCAGTAAGTGGGCCCCACGCATGGGTGCTGTGGCAGCATCTATCCCCCCTTGTCTGTTCCCCCCCATGTCTGTCCTCCCGTGCCTGTTCCCCCCCATGTCTGTCCCCCCCGTGCCTGTCCCCGCAGCCTCTAGATGGTGCCAGGAGAACGGTCTGCGAGCGGAGGCGGCCGGCGCCGTGCGGTGCTGGATGGTGCTGGGTACCGGGGTGCCGAGGTGTCGGGGTGCCAGGGCAGACCCCGTTGCTCTCCCCGTGCCCCCAGTTCAGTCCCTCCCTCTCCCAGAAGAAACACGTTCTGCCTCTTTTCCCGGGAAACCCATTCAAAAGAACTCCCTTCTGTTTCCTTCCAGCCCGGTAGCTGCACAGACATCATTCGGCTCCAGAGCCAACACCATTCCCAAGCTCCCGGCAAGTGCGGCCGGTGCTGCAGGTCCTGACCCAGCCCGCAGGACGCTGTGCCCCCCGCCCGGCTGTTGGGGTCCATCTCATGTCCCCCGGGAGCACGGACGGGCCCTGGGGCTCCGAGGACAGGGACATCACCCCAAGGGCCGCTAGCAGGGGCTTGGCGTGTGCCCACCGCTGCCCCACAGCTCCCGGGTCGTGTCCCCTCCCCGACCTTGAGAGCAGCCGCTGGGAATCTCATCCCGGCTGCCACCACATGGGATGGCAACACACGCGGGGGGGACCACCGAGGTGGGGGGCGCTGAGCCCCCCGTCCAGAGTCCGGGAACCAGCTCCCACCAATCCCCTTTACCCTGGAATTCCCCGTGGATGGGCGCTGTCCCCAGGAACGGAGGGGGCACCCAGCTCCCCCCGGGCTGGAGGGGTGGGGGGTGTTCGGCCCCCAGCCGGGACACGCCGGAGCCCCCCGGGACGAGCGGTTCCCTTTGCGGCTCCCGGCGTGCTCCGCTCCCGCGTCAGCCTCCCCGCTTCCCTCCCTCTCCTCCTTCCCAGCATCCCCGCAGCAAGCCCGGCAGGTTTTAGCTCGTGTCACCGGTGCGTGACAGGCTGCGGGGGGCAGTGGAACCCCGATCGTGGGGGGCTCAGCCCCTGGGCTCCTGCTCCGGCCAAGCGACGCCGAAGGGACAACCGACCTTCTCGCTGAATTCCGAGGGGATTTGCCTCGCTGAAAAAATTTTGGGCTTTCCAGGTCACTTCCCGCCACCCACCCTGTCCAAGCACATCCCATGGCACAAGCTGGATATTCCCTTTCTGAGCAGAAATCCCAGGGACACTCGTTGTCCCTCGGGGAGCTGGGGGATCTTTGCACGGTTTGGGATTGTATGAGGTGATAAACATATTTGATCCGGTTTCTTTCATCTCGTTAATCTTAATTAGTTATTAATATTCTGGGAGTGCTTTGAAGGCCACAAGCTCGGTGCAAATGCTCCCTGGTACTACTGGTGTTACTATTACTCAGTGTGTGTGTGACCCACATGCTGGCAAGGGCCTGAGCTGCAGCCTGGAAGCCACAAAGGGAGCTGACAAGCCCCATGGAGCCCCACAGAGTCCCACAGAGCCACATGGTGTCCCCTAGAGTCCGGCTGAGCCCCACAGAGATCCATTAAGCCCCATGGAGCCCCAGAGATCCCCACAGAACCCCATGGAGTGCTGATAAGCCAATGGAACCCCGTGGAATCTTCCATGGAGCCCTGCTGAGCCTTACAAAGCCCTACAAAGACCTGGTGAACCTCATGGAGTCCCATGGAGTCCTGATGAGTCCCATGGAGCCCCATAGAACTCCACAAAGCTCCATGGAGTCCCATAGAGCTCCACTGAGCCCTGCTGAGCCCCACCAAGCCCCATGGAGTCCCATGGAGTCCCACAGAGTCCCACGGAGCCCTGCCAGGCCCAGTTGGTCCCTCACTGCCAGCTCAGCCTCTGTGTACCCGGAGCATAGCACAGCCCCATCCTCCAGCACCGGGGTGGTGACACTCGGAGATGATCCATGTGTAGGACCTGTGACACCATCCCCGCAGCCTGCCATGGTTCCTGGGCTGGCTCCCTGGGCACTGGCACCTCCCACCTGACCTAGAAACAGCCCTGAGCTATAAATAGGGCAGGAGCCAAAGGAGAGCTCAGAGGAGCAGCTTGGAATGCTGCAAGCGGGAGGCTGTGGGAGCTGGAATGGCATGGCAAGGACAGGCAGGGGACACAGGCTGACATGGGACTTGGGAAGGGGCAAGGCTGGACCCACTCTGTCCCCAGCAGCCCATGGAGTGGGGTGTGCAAGGAAGGCAGGTGTGGCTTTCACCGGCCTGTGTCCTACTGGCCCAATGGTGCAGAGAGCACTGCAGCTCTGCCCCCATCTCCCAGAACTTTCCCTTTTCCCAGCATCCTCACCCCACGATGCTCTCCTGCCCTGTGCCACCCCTTTCCCAGCCCCACAGCAGCTGCTCTGGGCACCGTCAGCCCCCATCCAGCCCACCTTGGCTTGCTGGGGCACTGGGCTCTGGAATTTCTGCCCTCACGCCACACGGATGCCCACATCCCAGTGGGGATCACCCACATCCCAGTGGGGATCACCCACACTGGGAGCATTCGAGCCACGGGTGCTGGAGCTATTACAGGAACTGGTGAGTGGAGGGAGACTGAGGGCACTGGCACTGTGAGCCTTTCCCAGGGCCCAGACCCTGGGGCTGGCAGTGCCCCGTGCAGCTGCCAAGCGGGAAGAGGGTGACAGTGGCACAGCCGATCCTGACACAAATTAAAGCACAGTACTGGAGTGTGATTCACCCTCCTGCTTTAAAGTCATTCATGAAAAGATTCATTGCTCTGCGTCCTCTACAGGAGCAGATCAGAGCCGGCAGTGAGTCAGTGCCGATGGCTCCCCGGCCCTGTCCAGGTGGCTCAGGGGGCAATGGGACAGCCCCAATCCCAGCAGAGCAGGCACAACTGGTGTGTGGGAACAGCACACTGCCCCCCCTCAGAACATGAGGAAGCCCCATGGCTGTGGGTCAGGTCAAAGTGGCATCAGGGACCCAGCAAAGGGACCCAGCACCCAGCTGAGAGTCAAACAAACTGTGGTCTGTGTTAAATGTCCCTGCTCGGCGTCTGAGGGGACAGAGGGAAAGCAGGAAGAGGAGATGTGCCCAGGGGTGCTCCAAGGAAGAGCACAGTGCCTACCCCTCGCCTTCCTCCAGAAAAACTGTCACTGTCCCCTGGCCTGGAGGTACCTGGGAGCTGCTGGTGCCCAGCTCTGGCATCACTTGCTGAGCGTGTTGCCAAATTTAAGGAGGCTGAAGGAAAGCCTCTGTGTTGCCTTCGCCTCAGCTGGTGTTCCCTAGCTCAGCCCAAAGGGTCCTACCATCCGTGGGAAGCCTCATGTCCTGCATGTAGTGAGGAGCAGCTCTTGGGGAGCAGCCTGTGCTATGGTGGGGCATCACCTGTGCCGGGTGGAACAGATTGCCCACAGAAGCTGTGGCTGCCCCATCCCTGGAAGCATTCAAGGACAGGTTGGATGGGCCTTGGAGCAACCTGGTCTAGTGGAAGGTGTCCCTGCCCATGGCAGGTCCCTTTCCATCCAAACCATTCTGTGACTCTAGGATTCATGGTGAGCATCACCCACACCACGGTGGACATCACCTGTGCCAAGGGAAAGGGACCAGAGCCTTGGAGGGCTCAGGGTGTGCCCAGGGGACCAGTGAGCAGCAGGATCAGTCCTGTGCCTGGATATTCCTGCTGCATGGTGCTGGTGCTGCTGACCCCCATATGCTCCAAGCTTGGACTATCGGGGTCCTTGGGTGGGTGAGGGGTGTGAAGCTGACCCCTTAGGAGCACCAGTCTCACCTCTATTGTCCCCAGCCCCGTGGTCTGCTCCGTGCCGAACCCGCGGTACCGGAGCTCCGCACCCGGTGGGGAGGGGGCGGCTCATCCCTGACCCCCCTCTCCAGGGCTACTCCCGCTCTTAATCCCTTCAGCTACATGGAGGGCGGGGACAAGCAGCGCTCCGCATCCCTCATCGCGCATCTCCCCATCCCCGCGGGGCCGGTGGCGGAGCCCCCCCGCTCCTCCCGCTCCTCCCGCTCCGCGCTCCCTCCCCAGGGCGGCGCCGGTGCCGGTGCGGGCGGAGCGCGGCGCGGGGCGGGCGCTGCCGGGGGCTGCGGGGGGCTCGGCTCCGCTCCGCTCCGCTCCTCCGGCGGCGGCGGCGGCGGGGCCGCGGCATGAGGAGCCCGGCGGGGCGAGCGGAGGGCGGCAGCAGCGGCTCCTCTCCCGCCGGGGACGGGGCGCGGCGGCGGCTCGTCCCTCCGGTAAGGCGGCGGTGCGGGGCTGGGGCTGCGGGGATGAGCTGGGGCGATGGGGGTGCGGCTATGGGGGTGCGGGAGACGCTGCCCGCCCGGTACCGAGGCCGCCCTTTGTTTGCCCGCACGGCGCTGGGAGGGGGCAAACCCCTCATCCCGGTACAGCCGGGGCTCCGGGATGAACGGAGCGGGGAGAGGCACCGCGCGGTGCGGGCGCTGCCCCCCGGGATCGGCCGCCCTCCCCGGCCCGGGTCCCTCCTGCGGCCGATGGCACCTGCGCTCCGGGCGGCCCCGGCACGGCGCGGGGGGGACGGGGAGGAGGGACGGGGACGGCGGGGCGTTG
Source organism: Chiroxiphia lanceolata (assembly GCF_009829145.1). Lineage (NCBI taxonomy): Eukaryota > Metazoa > Chordata > Aves > Passeriformes > Pipridae > Chiroxiphia > Chiroxiphia lanceolata. The sequence goes on from NC_045652.1 coordinate 1,873,393, forward strand.
AGCGACACCGGAGCGGAGCCGGGGCCGGGGGATCGGGGGGCTGGTCCCCGGGGGCTCCCGATGGATTTGGGGGCGTCTGGAAGGATGCGCTGAGGTGGAAGGCAGCTGGAAGCAGGGAGAGGCGGCCTCGGGGGCAGCTCAGGCCATGTCCCCTCGTGTCCCCTCATCACCTCCCATCGTGTCCTCTCATTGTGTACCCTTGTGTACCCTCATCACCTCCCCATGTCATCTCCCCTTGTTTTCCATGTTCCCTCATCTCCCCTTGTGTTCCCTCATCAGCTTCCTGTCTTCCCTCTTACCTCCTCTCGTTGTCCCCTCATGTCCTCTTGTCATCTCCCCTCAAGCCCCCTCATCATCTCCCCTCCTGTCCCCTCATTGTCTCCTCATTGTGTCCTCTCTTGTCCCCTTGTCATCTCCCCATGTCATCTCCTCTTGTCATCTCGCCTTGTGTCCCCTCGTGTCCCTTCATTGTGTCCCCTCATGTCCCCTTATGTTCCCTCATCACCTGCCCTGTCCCCCTTTTCCCCCCGCAATGTGCCCCCGTGTCCCCTCGGGCACGGTCGTGGACCCGGCCTCCATCCCATCCCATCCCATCCCATCCCATCCCATCCCATCCCATCCCATCCCATCCCATCCCATCCCATCCCATCCCATCCCATCCCATCCCATCCCATCCCATCCTCTCCCTGGCTGTGGCGGGGAAGGGGGAGCGTGACCCACTTTCCTCCAGGTCCGGCCCCGCTGCCGCTGTGGCTGTGGGCAGGCGACGCCAGCCGGGAGCCCCACCACATCTCGGGGACCGGGACTGGGGACAGGGACAGGGTGGTGCAGCCTCAGCACCCCTCTGTGCCAGGCCGGTGTCGAGGTGTCACCCACGGGGAGGTGAAGCTCAGAGCTGGGTGCCCACACGCCGAGCCCCCGACCCGCCCGGCGCTCAGAGTGACCCTGAGCGGGGTGTGCCCGTGCCCTGCCCGGGATGCCGTGGGAGGAGATGAGGCACGGTGGCGGTGGGAGCACCCTCCTTCCTGGGAGCATTCCCAGTGGTGGGAGCCGGGGCTGAGGCAGGGGGGATGCCCGGGCTGCGTGGGGCACGTACAGACTGTGCAGCCTCTTGGGTGGTGTCAGTGCTGGTTTTTGTGGTGGGGTGACGTGCCCCCATTGCCCGCAGGAGTGAGCAGGGCTGAGGGCTAGCTGGCCCTGCCCCGGGGACCCGGTGGCCAGGCAATGGGCAGGTGCCGTTCGGGGCATTTGTCTTTGCAGATCCCAACCGTGCGGTGCTGCTGGCGCTGGTGGAAGAGTTTTGGGAGGGAGATGATGACAGGCTGATGAAACCAATCAAACAATGAAGTAATCATAAATCCCCGGTGCCGGCGGTGAAGGCGGGAGCAGCTGGAGGCTGGAGGAGCTGAGGTCCTAACGAAACCATCCCGCTGAGCAGCAGAAATCCCGGGAGGCCGAAGCACTGAAAGGTGGCCAAGGTCCTGTCACCAGGGCCGATGGACAGAGACAGCACAGCACAGTGTGGATGAGGGCGGGGAAAATCCTGCTGGCAGCTCCGGGGGAGCAGTGCAGAGGGCACGGAGGACAGCAGCAGGAAGGAAGAGCGGTGGCTCCCCAGGAGCTGTCGGAGGAGAGAGTTCTGGTGCTTTGTTTGCTCTTCACAAATTTGCCTGCGAAACCTGAATCCTGGGACCAGAGGCTGAGGAATCTTGTCACAGGCTGATAGTCAGGATGAGAGATGGATCCCACAGCAGGAGACGCTATGGATGGGTGTGAGGGGGCCTGACCCTGCCCCACAGCTGGGACATCCCCACCGGGAGAGCAGCTCCTGCCAACTGGGATCCTGCGCGTGGCTGGGCGTTCATTGGCTTTGCTGAAGACGACCCTGGTGCTGAGAAGGCTGCTCTAGAATAGGCAAGGAGCTGGTATGAGAATTGTTGGATACCTTGGAATTCAGTGCCAATTCAGCCCAGACTGGGGTCACTGGGAAGTCCCAGTTGCTGCAGGTGCTTTGGTGGAGGTTTGGTGCTAGTTCGGGTGGTTCCAGTGGTGGTGGTGATGACTTCCCTGCAGAGCCAGCAGGAGAGCATGTAAATGTACCCCATCCATGGCCTCTTTGGGGGTGGCTGCTCCTCCCAGGCTGCGGGATGCTGGCAGAGGGGCTGTTCCCAAACTGCTGCCACAGGCTGATGTCCCTGAGCCACGTGTGACCGACCACTTCCTGGACATACTCAGCTTATCCCGAGCGGTTTTGGATGGTCCTGGGTGAAGGAACTCTTTCCCTACACATTTTGCTGCTTTTGGCGGGGTGGGAGGCAATGGCTGGCCGGGGTGGAGGCTGCCCAGCCGTGGCAGGTACCAGTGGCTCCGAGCCCCTGTGAGATGCTCGTCCTCCCCCCGTGCCTGCAGAGACGTCCTCGTTAGGTGAAGGTGCCTTTGCAAGCCCTCCCTGGGCTCCACCGTGCCACGGCCCCCAGGAAGCACAGCTCATATCTGTTATCTGTTGTGCGGGTCCCAGCGGTGCGGAGGAGAGGAGAGGATGTCCCTGGAACGGGGTCAGGCAGGAACAGGGTCAGGCAGGAACAGAGGCAGTGGGGTCTGGAAATGGAGTGGGGCGCTGGGAGGCAGCGGCTCCACTCGGGGCACGGCCAAAGCACCACTGGCCCCTTGCCCCAGTGACACCCCAGCACCAGGGTGGTGTGGGAGGAGGGGGACCAGGAGCAGCAAAGGGCCAACCCCCCTTGGACATGACTTTGCTGGCTCAGTGGGTAGTTTGGGGAAAATAGGGGAGGTTTGGGAGCTGGTTAGAGTGTGAAGGGAGGCAGCTTCCTCCTGATGGGTGCCTTGGCCTCCAGCCTGCTGGGCTTGGAGGGGAGTCAGTGTTATCTGCTAGTAACTAAAGATTTGGGGATGGCAAAGGGAGAAATCAAAGCTCTGCCCAGTACCTACCAAGTGCAGGGACAGAGCAGTGTGGGCCTGTGCCCATCCCACTGCTGCGTGTTTCTCAGTTCTCCCCTCTTTAAAGAGAAATTGGGGTCTTGCCAAGGCCCTGCCCTGCTTTGCATAAGTTTTCCCTTTGTTTTCTCAATTCCTTTTCCCAGAGCAGCCCATGGTGCAAGTCCCATCCCCTGGCCAGGCTTCCAGTCCTGCATTGGGCTCAGCACAACCCCTTTTCCTTTAACCTCCCTCAATAAATGGGTTGTTTTTCTGTCAGTCTCTGATGCGACCAGAGGGATTTTTTCCCCCTTTCCCTCTTAATTTCCAAGCAGCTGCTGCTCCAGCAGCCTCCTCTAGGGGAGCCTGGGGCAGCTCTCCCGGGCGTCCTCTGCTCCTCTCAATGAGCTCTTAATGAGTTTGCAATTAGTTATCGGCAGAGCCGATGTGCCCAGGGCTGGGTGTGCAGTGGCGTGGGATGTGGAGCAGGATGCAGAGCAGGGCAAAGCATCTCCTTCTAAGAGTGGCATCAGAGTGGGAATGGTTTGTTAGTGCTGGCCCCAGTACCTGGCAGGATGCTGGGCTCTGGATATGGGATTATGTCTTCCCGGGATTTGCTCTGTGATGTTGGTGATGGAGCCGGGAGGTTTGGGAAGAGGAGCAGCAGCTGCCGACGGAGACGAGTGGCTGCCTATAAATACCTGCCAGGGAGCAAGGAAGAAGTGGGTGGATTATCCTCCTCACTCAATGAGATAAACGGTTCTGAAGCTTAAACACAGAACAATTTTAGTCTGAATAGTAGGAGAAACGGTTCAGGATGCGGAGATGACGGCAGGAACTGCCTGTGGTGAGCGGCAGGTCCCAGTGCCACGTGGCAGCAGCTTTGCTGCCCCTTTGCCATTCCCAGGATCTAGAGTGGTGGGGGCCTTTGCCAGGGCTCAGCTGGGATGTGCATCCTTACTCCCTTCTTGGGAAAACTCCTTCAAGAACACCCGAAACAACTGGGCTGGGAGAAGGTGGGTTTGGCTTCCTTTGGGCATGGTGCTCTTCTGGTGTTTAGGGGCAGGACAGGAGCTGGTGTGCCGAGAAAAGGCCCCATTTTGGCTCTGATGACCCGATCTGGCACGTTGGTGGGCCTGGCCTGGGCGCAGAGGGCAGTCAAAGACACGAGACCTCAGCCCCAGCTGTGTCAGGTTGGTGGGATCTCTTGCCGCATTGGCACCATCATCTCCCTGTGTCCCGCTGTTCCCCCATCCCAGCTGTCCCTGTGAGCGTGCAGAGCTGGAAATGAGCCCTCGCTCCCACCCGCTGCTGCCCCGCTTCGCTGCTCACATCAAACCCAACATGTTTTCAAAAGCATTTCAATTTTTAATGAAAACTTCTGTGTTTACGCTTGCCTCGGTCTCGGCACATTGGTATTTTGGTCACCGCTGCTGTTGGGTCTCTCCCGGGATCGCTGATGGCTCCGTGTTCCCGTTAGCCCTGGCAGAGCGGGGCGTGCTGTGCGGAGCCGGCACTGCGGCAGGATCCTGGCAACGTCCCTGTCCCTGGAAGCACATCCCTGTGCCAGCTGTGCAGACCACAGCAGGGCTTGGTGGGATCTCTGTTTCTCATGGATTTTCCCTGGTTGACGGTCAGAGACACCTGGAAACCCCAACAGGTTGAGCCAAGAGGAAAAGCAAACAGCCTTTGTCTTGGAAAGCATTTCCGTAACGCATCAGTCCTTCCCCTCCTCTCTCCCATCCAGCCAACAGGTTTTTTCCTCAAAGCCCAACTTTCCTGACGTGAATAATTGCATTTCAACACCGGTTAATTAAGAGACATCGATGAGCGTGATTGTAAATCCAAGTGTAGACGGAATTCTTCTTGCAGGATGCTGGGGGCTGTTTTCAGTCCTGCCTCCAGCAAGCTGCTGCACTGATCCACCTCCACCTCCAGCACCCAGACGCTGAGATGGTGCTCCTCTGCCAGGAGGCCAATGAAACACTATGGAGATGAGCTGCTTTGGAGATCTTATGAGTCAAACTGTTACATTTTTGGAACATCATGATGTTGAAGTTCCTATTCTATTTTTTCCCCAACTTCCCAGGGAAAAAAATATGACTATAATAAGTGAAGAAGCTGAGCTTTGCTTTGGGATGAGAGGCAGCACGGTGCAGGGAAGGAAGGAGGAAGAAGTTGGAGATCAGTCTCAGTCTTGTTGGGAAAGGGTTGGGTGTGATCTTGACCCTGGGGGGTTGTGGGTGCTTCAGGGGGTGATGGAGGATGAGCAGCACCCTGAAGACAGTGTGGTGAGTGACTCCAAGCTCAGCTCTTGTTGTAGGGATGGTCAGAGCGCAGAAAAAGAGTCACTGGTTTGATGGGAGTGAAGAATGTTGGTGCTGTTGTCCATGTGCTGCTGGCTGGGCCACCCCTTGCTCGGCTCTGGTGAGATCCCACCCGGAGTACCGTGCCCAGCTCTGGGGTCCACAGCACAGGAAAGGTGGATCTGTTAGAGCAAGGCCAGAGGAGGCCACAAAGATGATTATTGGGATGGAGCACCTCTGCTATGAGGAAAAGCTGAGAGAATTTGGATTTTAAAGGCTGGAGAAGGCTCCAGGGAGACCTTGGAGCCCCTTCCAGTGCCTAAAGGGGCTCCAAGAGAGCTGGAGAGGGACTTGGGACAAGGGCCTGGACTGAGAGGACAAAGGAGAATGGCTTCCCACTGCCAGAGGGCAGGGTTAGGTGGGATATTGGGAAGGAATTCTTCCCTGTGAGGGTGGTGAGGCCCTGGCACAGGTTGCCCAGAGAAGCTGTGGCTGCCCCATCCCTGGAAGTGTTGAAGGCCAGGCTGGAGAGGGCTTGGAGTAACCTTGTGTAGAGGAAGGTGTCCCTGCCCATGGCAGGGGGGTGGAATGAGTTGAGCTTTGAAGCTCCTTGCAACTGAAACCAGTCTGTGATTCTGTGATTCTCTGAACCAGGGCATCCATCACCTTGGCAGGGGGAGGCCAAGAGTCAGTGCTGATGGATAGTCAGAGGGATATGATGGAGGGATTTCTGGAAGAGCCATCATATCCCGCCGGGTGCCTGCAGCATGGCCCTGGTTCTGCTCTGGAGTGTCACTGGCTTGTGTGAGGCTCAGCTCTGGAGGGGGCTGCAGTGGTGGAGGGGACAGGGCTGGCTGCCAGGGTCCCCACTGAGGACTGTGGCAGCAGTGGGGAGCCTCTAAAGGCCTCAATGTGTGGTGGCTGTGAACACACCAGGGCTGAGGAAATGTGTGTGTGTGTGTGTCCATGTGTGTGTCCACGTCCCTGCCCTCCTGTCTCTGCCATGCCCTGAGCCCTCCCTTTGCCCCCAGACATCCCCCTGAGTTGGTGGCACAGGGACCACTGACCCACACGGCTGCAGCCCCACAGAGACTGGAGCATCCTCTCCAGAGCAATTTGTTTGGTAGCCACAGGGCACAGAGGGGTGGCACTCAGCAGGGGCTGCTCCAGCCCTGGGGGTGGGATGGGACGGGACACGGTGGCTTTGTAGCACCCACTGAAATGCTGCCACGCCTCTGCCTTGCAGCGCAACCATGAGCGCGGGTTCGATTGAGCAGGAGCCGTCGCGCAAGCTGGCCTGCTGCGGGGTGCCCCTCATCACCGAGGACATGCAGTCCCTGGCCATCCGCACCCTCTCAGGCACCGACATCAGCAAGCACTACGACCTCATCCGCGAGCTCGGCAAGGGCACCTACGGCAAGGTGGACCTGGTGTCCCACAAAAGCACAGGTGAGAGCAGGGGAGAGTGGAGCAGGGGGCTGTGCTGGGAGCAGAGTGCCTGGCACATCCCAACCGTGCCCCGGGCTCACCTCCATCCCCTGCCCTCCACAGGCACCAAGATGGCCCTGAAGTTCGTCAACAAGAGCAAGACAAAGCTGAAGAACTTCCTGCGGGAGTTCAGCATCACCAACACACTCTCCTCCAGCCCCTTCATCATCAAGGTCTTTGACGTGGTCTTCGAGACCGAGGACTGCTACGTCTTCGCTCAGGAGTATGCCCCTGGTGGGGACCTCTTCGACATCATCCCTCCCCAGGTGAGAGCCCCCGCCCCTCCCGTGGGAGCCCTTTTGGGATGTGGGGGCTCCGTATCCCCAGGGCTCTGAGCAAAGCTGCTGTGGTGCTTTGGTGCCCCTGTGGGAGGGGGCTGCAGGTGCAAGGACTGGGCAGCCCTGTGTGGATCTCTCCTGAACATAAGCACCTACAAGCAAGTCTGGGACTGATCACCCATCCCCTGGGTGGCTGAGATCCATCATCCATCCCTAGAGTGACCTGGGACCCATCACTCTTCCCTAGGGTGATCTGGGCCTTGTAATGCATCCGTAGGGTGGCCTGGGACTTATCACTCATCCCCTGGGTGGTCTGAGATCCATCATCCATCACTAGGATGGCCTAAGGCCTGTTACCTATCCCTAGAGTGGCCTTCCCATCACCCTTCCCTTGGGGAAGTTGTGGCTGCCTGAACCATGAAAGTGTTCAAGGCAGGTTGGATGGGGCTTGGAGCAACCTGGTCTAGTGGAAGGTGTCCCTGCTCATGGCAAGTGGTGAAATGAGATGGCCCTTAAGGTCCCTTACAACCCAGACCATCCTGGGGTTCTATGGGGAGTCACCATCCATCCCTCAGCTGGCCCAGGACCCACCACCCATCTCCCTGCCTCAGAAAGCACCCAGATAAAGCCATCCATGACCATGTTGGATGTGTAACAGATATGTGTGGGGTCCCCGAGCTGGGTGGGAACACTCCAGGGCTCGGTGGTGGGTGGCTGACGCCGTGTCTGCACAGGTGGGGCTCCCCGAGGAGCTGGTGAAGCGCTGTGTGCAGCAGCTGGGCCTGGCCCTCGACTACATGCACAGCAAGAGCCTGGTGCACCGGGACATCAAACCGGAGAACGTCCTGCTCTTCGACCGCGACTGCCGCCGCGTCAAACTGGCCGACTTTGGCATGACCCGCAAGGTGGGCTGCCGGGTCAAGCGCATCAGTGGCACCATCCCCTACACGGCGCCCGAGGTGTGCCAGGCCGGCCGGGCCGAGGGCTTTGCTGTGGACACCAGCATCGATGTCTGGGCTTTTGGGGTGCTCATCTTCTGCGTCCTCACCGGCAACTTTCCCTGGGAGGCGGCGGTGGCGTCCGATGCCTTCTTCGAGGAGTTCGTGCGGTGGCAGAAGGGGCGGCTGGGGGGGCTGCCCTCGCAGTGGCGGCGCTTCACGGACAGTGCCCTGCGCATGTTCCAGCGCCTGCTGGCCCTCGACCCCGAGAAGCGCTGCCCCGTCAAGGAGGTTTTCTACTTCATCAAGTGCGACCTGATGGCCGAGGTGCGGTGCCGGCCCTCCTACCGCTCCCGCAAACACACCAGGGACAAGCTCCCGGCCGGCTCCCACTGCCACGAGGCCACCGGCTCCTGCACCCCCGCCCCGCTCAAGAGGACCGTCCTGACAGAAGGGAGCGGAGCGCGCGGCCCCGAGTCCAGCGCGGCCGCCCCGGGGACGGCCAGCAGGACAGATGGACGGCAGGACAAAGGCAAAGGACAGATGGTCCTGGCCACAGCAATAGAGATCTGCGTCTGACGGCGCCGCGGCAGCGGCCGCACGACCCGTCCTGTCCCCCCGCCCCGGCAACTGGGATGGGAGGAGCTGCTCGTGGTGGAGGCACGAGCCGGGACCAGGCTCTGGGTCTCCCAAAGCAAAAAAAAGGAAAAGAAACGCAAATGAAGAGGAAAAGGACAGAACTGGTTGCGCTCTGCAGCGCCGAGGATGCCAATGCCCCCACCCTGCCTGGGTGAGGCCGGCGGTGGGAGCCCAGCCAAGGGCACCGCGCGCTGCCAGGGAGGACAGGGGTGCCCACGGCCCTGCCATGGCCATGCTGCCCCTCCAAGGCTTCCCACAGGGTGGCATGGGGAGAGGTCTCCCAGTACAGGGAGGAAGAGTCGGGAGGGTAGTGGATGGGAGGTCCGGGGCAGGCAGTGCCCACTGGCTCTCCCCCACCCTGTGCTTGATCCCTGGACTGGGAGCGGGAAGGCCGATGACCCCACACCATGGAGGAGGCCTTTGGGGAGGTTTGAGTGGGTGATGATTTGTCCCCTTCCACCAATCCCTGCCCTGCTGGTGGGGACTGGGAAGGGATGAGGAGATGGGCACCGGGCTGGTGATGGGGAGCTGGGGGGTTTCAGGCAGCCCAGGACCCCTGGCAACCCCGGCTGCCTCCCTATGGTGGGAGGTGCTGGCAGCCATCGATGTAGCAAGTGTCCCTGTCTGTGTGTCATTGTGTGTCCCACCACTGCCACTGGCAGCCCCTGTCTCCCCTGCCCTGCCCCACACGGCCCCAGACCCCACTGGAGGGACAGGTCCCCCCAGCCGGGAGCTGAGCTCCGGGCCGTGGCCCGTGGCCACAGTGCCATCCAGCAGGTTGGATGCTCAGGGCCAAGCTGGCTCTGCCGTAGTGGCATCTCTGCAGACTCTCTGTCCCTGGGAGAGGTGGCAGCAGTGCAGCCCCAGGCTGGCCTGCACACCCCGGGGGCAGGGGAGGGGGCTCCGAGCAGCCTCCAGAGAGCCAGCCTGGCTCCCTGTGCTCATCCCATCACCCCTCCTCGCTGTCACCCCTTCCCCAAACTCTGTCACTCTCCCCTGGGGCTGGCGGGGAGGAGGCGCTGGGATGGACCCCCGGGGCTGGCTGCAGCAAGGCAGGGGGTGGTGGCACGAGCCGCTGGTGGTCCCTTAGTGACAAGATCACGGGTGTGTGTGGGACACACAACTCCCCTCGTGGTTTTGGGCACTCAGCGGAGTGGGGGGCTCACCCGGAGAGGGTGGGGGCACCCCAAGGTGGTAGCACTCTGGTATGGTTTGGGCTTCCCTCCCATCGGGTGGGTGCTGGGGGGACCCCCCGTGCCCCCGGCGCCGCAATTCCCGCACCAAGGGCTATCCCGCTATCCAGCAGCAGCAGCAGCAGCAGTTTACAGAGCAGGCGGGCGGACCCCCCGTCCCCGCTGCTGCCCCCGGGCCCCTCTGCCCCCGCCCGCGGTGCCGGGCCCCGGGCGGCCTTAGAAGTAGCATTGCCCCTAAGTAGAGACGCTCTAGGCACCGGTTTTTCTCCTTTTTGCCTTAGGTCCCTCGATGTCCTCAATCTTTCGTGCAATAATGTAGATAAGGGATCCCGGCCGCCCCGGGAGGGCTCGGCGGTGCCTCTCTGGGAGGGCTCGGCGGCACCTCCCGGGGGTCTGTCCCAGGGGGGTGCCCCGTGTGATTTCTGTCCCCGTCGAGGTCGCTGTGTCGGTAGGTTGTCGGGTTTTTATTTCCAGTTCCCTCAGCTGTCGGGTTTCAGACCTTCTTCCCGTAGGAGAGGCTGTAGTGTCACAGACGTTACCTCAGTTTGTCACTGTTGAAAAGGATTAAAAAAAAAACAAAAACAAAAACAAAAAACAAAAACCACAACTGAAACCATAAAAAACCGACAAAATACATAGTTATAAAAGCAACAAAAAAAATTCTCAATGGCGGTGAAGACTTTTTTATTAAATAAAGTAAAAGTGATGCTGCTTGTGTGGGTGGGGAGCACAACCTCTGCCTGGGGCTTGCTGTCCCCCCACTGTCACCATGTCCCCTCCATGCCCGGCTGTCGTGGCCACCCCTGGGTGGGAGGGAAGGAGCACGGGGAGCAGCACCGTGGGGCAGGGTGGCAGCACCCTTGGGTGGGGGGCACCGAGCTGCCCTTGGTGCAGCCCCCTCTGAACAGCCAGGGCTGCCTGATGCCAAATATATTCCAGCCACGTCCACAGGCTAATTTCAATTTCCTGGTAATTATGCAAATGAATGTGGATTTAATTAAGGGCAGATTTCATTAAAGTCTTCTTGGGGAAATGAGAACAGGATGGGGGAGAGCGAGGAGGAGGAGGAGGTGGCAGGGAAGAGGAGATGAAGGCAGCGCCTGCCCCGGAAGATAAATAGTCACAGGGGATGCCGAGGGGATGGATGGGATCCCGTGGGAGTGGGGGTCCCACTGCTCCCTGCCACAGCACCCCCATCGCGGGGGGCTCGGGGTCCCCAGCCCAGGGCGGGGGCTGTGTGGTGCACAGCTGGGAGCAGTGCCTGGGATGGACCCCGGGAAGATGCATTCCCAGCCTCGGTGCATTCCCAGCCCCGCTGCAGGGACAGGGCGCCGAGCCCCGTTCATCCACAACTCCAGCAGCGACGGCTCTTGTCTCCTTCGCTCCCAGCAGGGCAGGGAAAGCATTGCTTCGACACGTGATTTATATTTTTCTCTTCCCCAGCTAAAAATACAGATTTGGCCACGACGAGAGGTCTAGGAAATCAATGTCATTGTCACCAGGCGCTGGCTGGCAGGACCCTCCCCTCCCCGATGCAGACAAAAAAAGGGAACGCTGCCATTTGACGTCCTCGAGCTGAACCTCACGCGGCTCCAGCGGAGCTGCCTTTAATTCAGACTGAAATGGATAATTTTATCCCGGCAAGGTCGGGATGCTGAGCCCGGCAGCTCCAGGAGGGCCAGAGCTGCTTGTCTCCAGGTAAAACCTTCAGACCCAAAAAACGTGTCTAAAGTTTACCAAGCTCATCAAAGCCACCACCTGCCCAACAAAGCCACCACATCCCTGCATTACTTCCAAGTTTGCTCCCAGGTTTGGCCAGGAAGGCAGCCGGACATCCCGGGGGCCACGACCACTGACCTTGGGCAGTGCCCCGAGCAAAGGATGAGCAGCACAATCACTGCTCTGAAAGGAAAATAACTCCTTGATTTGTACAGATCCTGGAGGACTGGAGGGAAGAGGCACAGGGTGGCAGGTGTGGGGTGGCATGGGTGTGGGTGCATGTGTAAAACCAGATCCCCTCCGAGCTGGAAAGGCCTGGCTGTGACACTCAGCTGCTGAACCTTCCTCTCATTTCATCCACCCTTTGATTCCAGAACTGGATTGTGCCCGGTTTTGCTCAGAGACACCAAGTGAGGCACTGCAGCCCCAACTAAAACACCAGGGGTTGAGACTAAAAATAGCTGGGAATGATCCACTCAATGGGAGCACAATGATCCATGCCAAGCTGGCATTGCAGAAAGTCCCACCCCAATCCCAAGCAGGTCCTTTAAAAGGTAATGTTTTGCCACTAAGACGGTGCTTCAGCTCCCCCCTGACTCAGGAGGGGCTGTGGGATGAGAAGTGAGTTCCCACGCATCCCAAACTGGGAGGGGAGCGCAGGATCCGGGCTGACGGGGGCTTCCCTAGCCTGGCACAGGGACATGGGGGGACGTGAGCCTGGCGTGGTGAGGATCCATTAAATGTGCTTCTCAGGGCTGATCTGCTTCCAAGAATTTCCAAAAATAGTGGCAGCACCAAGCTGGAATGGGCGTTGGGAGGAAATGTGACTCATGTGCCACCCGGCACCCCAGCGGAACCGAGCACAGGGCTGAGCAGGAATGCTGTAGGGATGGGAGCTGTGGGAGGAGGCACGAGGGCATTCCGATCCCTTTCTGGTGGCAGCAGAATGCCCACGGAGGGGATGCAGCTCAGGTTCATCCCTGCCTGTCCTTCCCTCGGGGCCCCTCCGCTGTCCGTGATTCCAGCTGCTGGGAATGATGGACAGACATCAGTTAAAGCCTGGCAGCTGCCAAGGGCCCCAGCGGGGATGAGCTGCTGGAGCCAGACAGCAAAAGCTGTCCTGAGGTGGAGAAAAATCCAGCCTGTGACACGTGAGATGTCTCAGCAAGGCCACAGCTGGTGGAAGAAGGGAGAGGTGACCTTGTGTGACAATCCAGCCACTTCTGGGAAGAGGGAGAGCAGAGCTGGCTGCATCTCCAGCCCCATCCCATCCCAGCCAGCTCGCAGGTACATCCCTGCCTGGTGGAAAGAGCCCCGTGAGCATCCCACAGGGAACAGCTCTGGGCCAAACCCTGCTGGCTGTTAAGTGCCTTTGCTCCAGCCTCAGCCAGCCGGGAGGATTTCGGCTCAGGGCAGAGGGAAGCAGGAGGCTGCTGGCATCTCTGCATTGGCTTTGTGCTCCCTGCAATGGGTTTGGACACATTTTTTCATCCAAAGGTGTTTTTTTCCCCGTGGAAAACCCAGTGTTTTCACCAGGGTCTTTCAGCTGAAAGAGAGGTGGGTGTGTCAGCTTTGGGAGGAGGGGGTTGATGGCAATTTTGGGGTGTGTGGGGATGACAGGGCTCAAGGGAGGGGATGGAGAGCACCCCCAGCCCTGCACACTCCCCCACCACCCAAAGGGGTGGGTTATGAGTCCATCATTAGCAAATTTGCAGATGACCCCAAGTTGGGAGGGAGTGTCGATCTGCTGGAAGGCAGGAGGGCTCTGCAGAGGGGCCTGGATAGGCTGAAGGGTTGGGCTGGTTCCAATGGGATGAGGTTCAACAAGGCCAAGTGCCGGGTCCTGCACTTTGGCCACAACAACCCCCGGCAGCTCCAGGCTGGGACAGAGTGGCTGGAGAGCAGCCAGGCAGAAAGGGACCTGGGAGTGCTGATTGACAGGAGGCTGAACAGGAGCCAGCAGTGTGCCCAGGTGGCCAAGAAGGGCAATGGATCCTGGCCTGTATCAGGAACAGAGTGGCAGCAGGAGCAGGGAAGTGATTCTGCCCCTGTACTCAGCGCTGGTGAGGCCACCCCTGGAGTGCTGTGTCCAGCTCTGGGCCCTCAGCTCAGGAAAGATGTTGAGGTGCTGGAGCAGGTGCAGAGAAGGGCAACGAGGCTGGTGAAGGGACTGAAGCACAAGTCCTATGAGGAGAGGCTGAGGGAACTGGGGTTGTTTAGCCTTGAGAAGAGAAGGCTCAGGGGAGACCTCCTCACTCTCTACAACTACCTGAGAGGAGGTTATAGGCAGGTGGGGGTTGGTCTCTTCTCCCAGGCAACCAGTAGTAGGACAAGAGGGCATGGCCTTAAGCTGCACCAGGGGAGGTTTAGGTTAGACATTAGAAAGAAATTCTTTACAGAGAGGGTGATCAGCCGTTGGAATGGGCTGCCCCGGGAAGGGGTGGATTCTCCGTCCCTGCAGGTTTTTAAGATGAGGCTGGATGTGGCACTGCCACATGGTCCAGCAACTGTGGTGGTAGTGGATCAAGGGTTGGACTTGATGATCTCAGAGGTCCTTTCCAACTCCTCTGATTCTATGATTCTGTGATTATGGGCTCCAGCTTGCAGGTCTCCCACGTTGCCATGACAACAGCAGCATCCCAGCTTGGCAGGGATGGGAGATCTCCTCCATCCCACGACTGCCTCGCCCGGACACGGGTCTGGATGCTGGCACAGGCAGCACCCCTGCCATGCCTGCTCAGAGTGCCCAGGGCAGCACCCTGAGCCCACAGAGGAGCACAAGGTGCTGTTCCTGCTGACCACACTCCTCCAAATCCAGCCCTTCTTTCACAGCCCTCCAAAAGCCACAGGGCTGCCAGGGCAGGGGCAGGAAAGGGTTCTGCTTTTCAGGTGAGTATCTTCCCATTCCAGAACCCTCTACCTGCTCCAGTTTTGCAGGATCCTGAATAGCAGAGCTTCCCTTTGCCAGCTACAACACCCCCAGGCTGCCCCCAAACCTCTCCCCTTCTCCCCTGGGGTGGTAGGGTGGGTAGTGGGCTCCCAGATCGTGGATCCTACTCCCCCAGTCACCCCAGATTTGGGAGCAGCAGAGCCAGAGGTGTGTCTGGGGTGGTGTTATCCCACACTAATCAGAGCATCCTCATGGGCGGCTCTTGCTCTCTGCAGCCTCCCAACTCCTCAGCTCTCAGCCTGGAGAGATCCAGAGCTAAATCCTCCCTGACATCGGTGACACCAGGCTGGGGAGAAGTTAAGCTCCTTGCCTCAGAGGCTGCTACACCTCCGGAAAAGTTGTGTTTGAAAAGCATTAATACAAGATTAATTGAGGCTTTAATAAACAGCAAATCAAGTGCTAATGGAGCCCAACTTGTAAGCCATGTGTAACACCTCAGGGGCTTAAAGGCATCCAGAATTTGCTTAAAGGGGGTGTTAATCACCTTGTAGCCCTGAAGATGCCATGTGGGAAAGAAATTTTAGGAAAAAAGGCTGCAGATGAGCCAGGAGTGCTGCCTCACCCCTCTGACCACCTCGGAGTGGGGGGTTTGTAAGTGTTTCCCCCACCCCAGCCCTGACAGGAAGGCAGGCAGAGGAATTTGGGTCACCTGAGTGCCTCTGGGGCTGGAGCAGAGTCAGGAGCCACAATGAAGAAATACCAGTCTATAAGGGATGGCCAGATCCCACCTGGAGTGTAGCTACCCCCCAGTCACAGAGCAGGGGCTGGAGGGGTAACTGGGGACCATTTGGAGTGGGCAAACCCTGCAGCTGGCCTGGGTCCCAATCTTGGGCTACACCTCCTTTGCCTTGTTCCCATCTGCACTTCCCTTGCTGAAGCTTCGCCACTTCATCCCCCTGCTTTGCACCTCCTCATCCTCTCTGCTTCCAGCACTGCACAATCCCGGGCAGTGATTGAGACCCCTCACCCTTCTCTTCTTCACACCAAGGGAGGTCCAGCTCCCTCAGCCTCTGCCGGCCTCACTCCAGCTTGTGGCACACCTGCCATCACCCCAGGGACTGGCCCTTCCCAGCCTGGTTCCAGGAGCACTGCCAGGAGCCTTTCCCAAGGACAGAGCTCTAGTTCCCAAGTCCTGCTTTACCCCACGAGCATGGCTGGCTCTGCAGAGCTCCTGGGCCTCGTCTGCCCCACGAGGCTGGCCAGGATAGCTCGTACATGCCAGGACTGATTGTCTGGCTGACCCCCAGGGTGCCCAGACAACTGACTTGGCTTCAGATCCAAGGGGACTCCAATACTTGGAGGCTGCCAGACACGCTGGCTGGGAGACTCTGGAGGCTGGGCAGCTGAGTACAGGCTGTGGCTGTGTGAGATGCTCAGCAGCAGGTGGATGGATGGACTGTGGTAGTTTAGTGGTCAGGACCACGGTTTAGCATGGTCGCATCCGTGAGTTTGGATATCTGCCTTCAGGGGAGAGGAGCAGCTTCACAGGACCCCAGGGTACTTTGGCTGCCATCAGCACTTTGGATGGTTGAAGCAGCCCAAGGTTGTCTGTTGGGAGCTAAATACCATCTTCCAGACTTGCCAAGGGAGGCTGGATCTTGTGGAAGGACAGGCTGGGGTCAGAGACTAGGACCAGCACAACAGGCACACTGGTCTTACAGCAAACTCCCTGCAGGACTTCAAGGCATCTGGCTCTGAGTTGACTGGAGACAACAGCTCTTGGGAGCCACTTGTTCTTGCTACTCCCCAGCTTTCTGGGAGACATCCACCAGCCAGTCTGCTGTGAGGGAATCAACCACCAATAGCTCAGGATTTCTGCCAAGAGCTCTGGAAAGGAGGAGCCCTACACCCAAAGTCACCACTCAGGGCATGGAATTCCAGCTGTTGTGCATTAAGAGCTCCAGAGCCCTGTCAGTGCCAGCAGCTGTGGGGCACAAGCCAAATGCGTTCTCCAGGCCCCAAGCAGTGGCCGTCAGCTGAGGGATAACGTTCCCTCAGAGGGACAGGGACAGCCATTCCACCCTGCCCTGATCCCTCCTTCCCTTTCTGAGTCACTTGAATTCTCCAAGATTTCAGCACCAGGCAGCTCAGCCAGGACATCCCAGCATCCAGATCAGAGAATCCCAGAATGGTTCAGGTTGGAAGGGATCACTGGAGCTCACCTGGACCAATCTCCCTGCTCAAGCAGTGTGCCCCCGAGCACGTTACTCAGCATTGTGCCCAGATGGCTTTTGGGTGTCTCCAGGGAAGGAGATTCCATACCCTCTCTAGGCAGCTTCTGCCAGTGGTTGGTCACCCACACAGGAAAGAAGTTCTTTCTCATGTTTGTGATTTAGTGGCCACAGAGGTAGTTGGTCAAAGGTTGGACTCAATGATCTTAGAGGTCTTTTCCAGCCCTAACGATTCTGTGTTCAGGTGGAACTTCCTGGGCATCAGTTTCTGCCCCTTGCCTCTTGTTCTATTGCTGGGCACTCCCAAGCAGAGCCTGGTCCAGCCCCTGACATCTCCCTGCAGATACTGAAGGACATGGATGAGGTCCCCTCTCATTCTGCTCCTTTCCAGGCTGAACAGGCCCAGCTCCCTCAGCCTTTCCTTATAAGGAGATGCTCAAGTCCCCCCACCACTGTGTTCGGTCACAAACAGGTCAATTGGAGCCACCTGAAGATCCCAACCAGCTGCAGCAACTTAATGATCTTGCTGGAGACAAGTTTTCATCTTCAAAAGGATCTTTGAAAGCTCACAAAGATTTTGGGAGGTTCCTGATGACCAGAAAATGGCCAGCATCACCCAGGCCTGTAAGTAGGAGGCTCCAGGGGTCAGATCCACCCACTCACCCCACAGAGTAGCCACACACAGACACAAGGCAGGGACAGGGAGCCCAGCAAAGCCCCACCTGAGGTTTACATCTCCCCCCAGCTGCCTGTGGCTGGCTGCAGCAGGAGCAGGGAAATGAGGGATTGGCCAGGGACAGCAGGGCAGGAGTCCCCACGGCCCAGACCAATCCCAATCCCAATCCCAGCCTGTGGGGGGTCGTACAGCCAGCAGGAGGGAGAGCCCAGCTGGTCCTGCAGGAGCTGAGCTGGGCTGGATGTGCAGGCCAGGCATGGGGAAGGACAGATGGGTGGATGGAAGGATGGCTGATGGATGGATGGATGGGAGATGGATGGATGGATGGATGGATGGGAGATGGATGGATGGATGGGTGATGGATGGATGGATGGATGGATGGGTGATGGATGGATGGGTGATGGATGGGTGATGGATGGATGGGTGATGGATGGATGGGTGATGGATGGGTCTGTGGGTGGACAGATGGACAGATGAATGGATGCATGGACGGATGGATTGACAGGTGGGTGGGTGGATGGATGGATGAATGAATGGAGACAGACTGACCCTACAGCCCTTCAACCGAGCTCCCAGGAGCGTTTGCAGGACCAGCAGCCCTCAGTTTGACCCCACACTGTGAAACTGTCCCAGCAGAGCTCCAGCCTTGCTTTAATGGAGCAGACCAGCCATGCTCTGGGATGGGCGGTGGTGCTGCTGCAGGGCCGTGGCCACGCCGGGGCCAGGTGAGCCTGGACAAGGAGCTGGTCTCCTGCATGACCCAGTTAGAGGCGTCCAGGGAGCTCCTCGTGCTCAGGGCTGGTGTTCCTGCCCGAGACATCAGCTGTTCCCTGTCTAATTACCCACGGCTGAGTCATCCCGGCCCCGCTTTATCAGCGCTCACAGCCACAGACAAAGCGCCCTTTGTGCTCCTCCAGCCCCTGCCAGGGGGGAATTGCCAAGTACAATTAATCACTGGCTCCTGCTGCTACAGGCCTGGGACATGGTGCCCTGGGAAGATGGAGATCAAGGAATGGAGAAAGGCCACTGCCTTCCCAATGGGACAGAACTGGGACTAGAGCCCAGATCCCTATCCCACTCCAGGAAGGTGATGGCAAGGAAAATATGTCCCCTGACAGGGAACAGCCACCACCCCTGCCATACCATGGAATTGTTTGGGTTGGAAGGGATCTTAAAGCTCTTCTTGTCCCAACCCCCTGCCATGGGCAGGGACACCTTCCACCATCCCAGGTTTCTCCAGGCCCCGTCCAACCTGGCCTTGGACACTTCCAGGGATGGGGCAGCCACAGCTTCTCTGGGCCACCTATGCCAGGGCCTCCTCACCCTCACAGCCAACAATTCTTCTCAATATCCCACCTAACCCTGCCCTCTGGCAGTGGGAAGCCATTCCCCATTGGCCTATTACCACAGGCCCTTATCCAAAGTCCCTCTCCAGCTCTCTTGGAGCACCTTTACGTACTGGAAGAGACTCTGAGGCCTTCCTGGATATCCAGCAGTGGTGGCTTTTGCCCAAGAGAGGTGCTTATGGCTCTACCAGCAAGAGCAAGGCAAATATTTGTAAGTATGGGAAGTGTGCAGACCAGGATTATCCAGTTTGGTGGGTATGGATGATCCAGGGACAGCTCCAGCAGGTCCATCAACTCCTCCTGCTTCCTGAACCAGACATAGACCCTTGGAGAGGAAAACCAGTGCCCAATTTCCAGGCCATGCCTGCGCTGGGAAGGCTGTAAATCCTGTTTGCTGTGCAGTGATTTCCAGGCTGGCAGGTCCGAGCGGTGACGTGGGACGTTCCCGGTACCCAGCAGGGCTCATCTGCACGGGGCTGGAGCAGGAACTATTTTGGGGATGGAAGCATTTGGCCAGGTTGTGAAAGTGCTGAGCAGCTGCTGTTTCTCCACTGGTGGCTGAGGAGGGTCAGCAGAGATGTCCCTGTGTCTCTGGCAGTGCCTGGGTGCTGCCCCTGGGCCGGGGCTGCTGGAGAAGTGCACAGCCAGTCCCTGCTCACAGGAACCAGCTGCTCCTGCAGCTCCCTGGCACAGCAGAGCAGGACAGTGGCTCAGCTGCCAATTCAGCCCCTCCACCTGCCCTGCTCAGGGGAGGGTTAGGTCACCTCTGCTCACCTGGCTGGGTATCAGTGTCCCAGTGCTGCTGGGGGAAGCCAGGTAGGTAATGTTAGGCCTGACTGGTAATTAGTTAACTCTGTTCTTGGCACAAAGCAGGACACAGCGAGCTGGAAAGCTACATGAGTGTGGCTCTGCCTGTGCCCTACATAAGGAGAAGCATCCAGCACCTCCCTATCCCTCGGGACACCAATCCCCCCTGAGGCAAAGCTCACCTGAGAGCTACCGAGCCTTCCCTGAGGGGAATAAACACAACGTGCCTGTTCCTGGCAGTGCCAGAGCAGAGCAATGAGCTCTGCAGGGCATGGAGAGCAGCTTTACACCCCAACACTTGCCTGTCAAAGGGAGGGGATCAGGCCAGAGCACGCTGGGAAAATGGGGTATCAGCACCAGGCACCATGCTCCCATTTTTGTCATGCCAGGACTCTAAGGAGTTAACACCAAATGCCACCTCCTGTATTTTATCTCTCCTCCATTGAGGCAGCTCTGACAGTGGCAGCAGAACAATGCGAAATTCTGATTAGCTCTGGTTTTCCAGCAAGAGGGGAGGCACGAGAGGGTGGGGAATTAATACTATTCTGCATAATTTTTAATCTAAATTCCATTTCTTTTCTTTTCTTTCTCCAGGAAGCAAACAATCTAGGGGGTTTTGTACTCAATTTCTTGCTTTCATAATCTAAATGAATTGTTTGCAAGTAGGAGCCAGCTGCAAAGCTGGCAATCTTGGATCAGATCTGCCTTTCCCCCAGTTCTAGCTCCTCAGCTCTGATTAGCTAATCCTGGCTGCCTTGTGGCAGTTTCCAGGGAAAAGCAGCGTGTGAGCTGCAGCTCCCTTTGCTGGAGCCAGGGCTGACGGCCGGGGCTGACAGCACTGATTTCGGGTGGGTCCGTGGTGCTCCTGGTTGTCAGTTCTCCGTGGAGGAGTGGGGTATTCTCTAGGAGAAAAGGCTGGCGGGGTTATTTATGGAATCCTGGCATTTTGGAAATACCAGAGGATGATTCTTTCCCCTGCTCTGCGCAGGGTGTGTTAGTTTGTTACGCTCAGACTAATTAGCTGGGCTTTAAAATAGGAATAGGAGGCACAGCAGCAGCTTCTTGCTTGGTGATATCTGGGTGCTGCCCCCTTTTTGGGGTGTTGCTGGTGTGCCTGGGGGATGTGGCGGAGCTGTCACCCCCATTTGGCGAGGCAAAGATGGTGGTGGATGGAGGCTCACAGAGCTTAAGCTTCAGCAGTGGGATGTCTGGAAGGGGATGGGATATTGGATGTGTTTTGTGCCAGGCCCTGGTTTGCTGCACAGTAAATTAATCTTCCCTGTGAGGGTGGGGAGGCCCTGGCACAGGTTGCCCAGAGAAGCTGTGGCTGCCCCATCCCTGCAAGTGTCCAAGGCCAGGTTGGACTGGGCTTGGAGCAACCTGGGCTAGTGGAAGGTGTCCCTGCCCATGGCAGCAGGTGGAATAGGATGGGCTTTAAGATCCCTTCCAAGACAAACCTTCTATAATTCTATGACTCCATGAATTAATTTGTGAATTAAGAGTCGTGATCTCATCTCCTGCTGCGAAGCTGGGAGTGCTCCTGCCAGGCCTAGATGTGCTGGGGGTGTCCCACTGGGATGTCACCTCTCCAGGCTGACTGCTGACAGTCCCCAGAGCATCACCTCCTGCTGTGCAGCTCCCCCTTACCCCACTCTCACAGCTCTGTGGGCCCAGGCGAGTGGGACATGGCTCTGGTGACCCCCGTGCCCCTGGGCTGAGCTGCTGCTGGTCCCGTGTGCCCTTCCCTGTGCACAGCTCCACAGCCTCATCCCTCTGTCGCTGCCTGCCTGTGCTTTATTCCACATGCTCCTTTTTCAGATCAAATTCCCCGAGTGCTGGGGGTGGATCCTTATAATTTTCATTTGTTTCAAAGGCGTACATGGCTTTACAAGCATGACAGAAATGCGCCTGGAGTGCAGGAAATGGCCTACTTAGCTGCAGGAGCAGAGCAGCTTCTCTGTCACGCTGACTCCAAGGACCTCGTCCTCCCCAGGGACTGGAGCAGCTGCCTGCTTCCCTCACCAGTGCATTTCTCCAGCTTCTCTTCAGGAGATGTCTGGTCCCCCCACAAAGCTCAGAGTAGTGAACAGGCAGAACAGTGCTGGGGAGCAGAGGTTTGGAGGGTACTTCCACATTCAAGGCCAGGTTGGACGGGACTTGGAGCAACCTGGTCTAATGGAATGTGTCCCTGTCCATGGCAGGGGGTGGAACAAAGTGGGCTTTAAGGTCCCTTCCAACCCAAACCAGTCTGGGATTCAATGATTCTGAGTTCTGACACTGAAATGCTGTGTGAGGTTGGGACTGGTCTCTGTCCATGTCCCCCCTGGCCATGACAATCTCTTTTGGCTGTTTCAAGGTGGTTGGAGAAGGAAAGAGGCTCTATTAGGACTGTTACCCACAGAGGCAGCACAGCTTGTAGGGCCAGACCTCCAGCTTTTGGACTTACTGGGCACTTTCAGCCTCATCTGAAAGGGGACAGATCTCAGAGGTGTTGCCTTTTCAGAGTTTGGGTGAGCTGGGAAGGAGGAGGACTCACCCCAGGCTCTCATGGAAGGAAAGGCCAGTGACAGAAGGGGTTCACCTCCCAGCAGCACCCAGAGGTGGGGTGGCCAGGCAGCTGCACATGACTCTGCCTTCACACCACTGGGACAATGCACAGGGATTGTTCGTGCTACCTCTGCCATGCCTGGAACCAGATGCATGCACAGAGGATCACAGAACATGCTGAGCTGGAAGGGACCCACAGGGATCATCCAGTCCAACTCCTGGCCCTGCACAGACACCCCAACAATTCCACCCTGTCTCTTTGAGCTCTGGCAGCCTTGGGGCTGTGCCCACTGCCCTGGGGAGCCTGGTTAGTGCCAAACACCCTCTGGGGGAAGAACCTTTTTCTAATACCCAGCTTAACCCTCCCCTGACACAGCTCCACTTGTGTCAGAGAGGGTAATCAGACACTGGGATGGGCTGCCCAAGGAAGTGGTGGATTTTCTGTCCCTGGAGGTGTTTAAGGACAGACTGGATGTGGCATCAGTGCCATGGGCTGATAACCACAGCGGGGTTGGATCAAGGGTTGGACTTGATGATCTCAGAGGTGCTTTCCAACCTGGCTGATTCTATGATTCTATGAGTCTAATAGCTTTAGATCCTTCTGATATTGTGGCACCCAGAACTGCACAGAGGCAGGTGAACATTAAGCTGTCCAGCTTTTAATCTTATTGAATGGCTCTACCTGGTGTACTGAACCCTCCAGGGATCCAACCTTCTCTCAGACTATTTCCATTTTATTTGCTGTGGTTTTCTCTTTGGCTCAGAGAACACACTAGCAGCAGCAGCTACTGAATCTCTCCATGAAGTCTTTGAGGCTTGGGGAAGATGGAGTTCCCAAGAACCTGAGAGACAGACAGCAGTGAACACTGCTGAAAAGTTCACTTACTGAACTTTTCCCAGTCAGAGGAATGCTCCAAACCTTGCTCCATGGACGCCAGCAGTCTGTCTCTGAATGCATTCCATTAGAAACCATGGCTACAGTTCAGAAATATTTGTTTTGGGGCTCTGATCCTTCCTCCCACCACTCTCATTTATCTTAGCGATGCTAGTGCCACACTTCAGACTTTGCATTTTAATCCCAAACAAATATTAGTGTTCTGAGAGCTGGGAGTCCCCATGTGTCCATCTCCACAGTGGCATCCAAGGCTGCTTGGAGGCCTTGACTGCCTTGGCTAAGAATTCTGGGATTCAATCCGGTGGATGCTCTCTGATGTCAGTGAGTCAAAAAGGCCGCAGAGCAGCTCCTGGGCCTGAGGAGAAAAGAAGGAAAGGGTTGGAGCAGAGCACTGAGTTGCGCATGGCAAAGAAACCTCTTTTCAGATGCAGGTTTCTTGTGCAGAGGCTGTTTTCCAGGCTGGATTAATCCCAGCACAGAGATGGCTGGGAAACCTCTGCTAGCTGTGACCGCTGTTAGGCCGTTCTCAGGAGTCGTGTTTTCAAAGAACAACAAATAGCAACAATATGCAGAGTGCTAAGTGGGAAATCTACTCCCTCCCCTAGTTGCTCTGCCTCTCTTTCCCAAACCTTGCTCTGGAGCAGCTCTGGCATGGCTGCTTCCAAGCTGGAGAAGCCAGGATAGTGCCAAGGGCCCCAGGACAATCCTGCAATCCTGGCTGTGCTAATGAGCACCATGTCCCATAAAGCACAAGAGGTGCTGTGCTGACGCCCACCCCACACAGCCCTCGGGGCCCTCCTGCCAGCTCTGCCTCTCCTCATAGCTTTTTAATCTCTTATAGACTCCAGCCCCTCTGCTGCTGAGGGGCAGAGTGGCCAAGAGTGGCTGGGATGTGTTTTCCGCATGTCCCTCTGCTCTGGTCCCGGGTTTCAGGTGGCTGCAAGGAGGGAGATGCTGGAGCAGACTTGGGCAGAGCTGAGGGATTAGTGCTGCCTGCCAGTGGAGGCTCAGCTGCATCCGTGGGCTCTAACTGAGGGGTGACTGTGCAGAGACCATGTCACCCCCTGCACGTCAGTGACGTCCTGCGCCGCCATCGAGGGACGGCCACCTCGGCCTCACGGGCTCATCCCAGCCACACCCACAGCTGCAGGGAGGGGAAATGTCCAGCCCCAGGACATCCCAGTCCTGAGGCTGAGCACAGCACACCTGACTACTCTCTTATTGCTGGAGACATTCCAGTTTGGGCAGGGACATCTGGAGGTCCATGGAAGTCCAACAGCCCCTAATGGTGGCCATGGCTCTGTCACACTTCCAGATGGGAACTGGTCTGTGTGTGCCCAGGATAAGCCTGCACAGCATTTTCAGGGTCACTGTGTAAAAATAAGGAACTTCCAAAGTGTGGATTCATCTGCTCCTAAGGCAGATGTTTCACAGAGGCAGGTGAAGGTGCTCCAGCAGTGCAAGGCTTGCTCACCTCAAGGGCTGAAGAAGCAGGCAGACAACCAGCCCAGGCCCAGATGGCAGCACTGACACAGTCCACATTTGGAAAGCTGATTTCCCATCCTATTGCCTAATCCCAAATCTCACAGGGAGCAAGGATGATGTTCCTTTTCACTTCCATGGCTCAACTCCACCAGTAAAGACTGCAGCTCTGCTCAGACCACGAGGATTTGAAATCCGTGTTCGTTTAACCCTCCTGAACTTTGCCTGGTATCAGGATGTTGCTCATTAGCTTTGCCCTGGAAAGCCTGGCTGGCATTTCATAAACTCATTAGCAAGAGATCAGAGGCTCAAACATCATTCCTTGGGCCACCCTTTGAGGTTCAGGTTCCCTGGTGCGCTTGCTCCTCAGATCTCACTCTCATTCCTACACCTACCCCAGATTTGGGAGCCAATGACCCATTGGAAAACAAACCTGATGTTGGTACCCCCAACAAGATGTGCTGAACCTGCCACTGTCCCAGGACTACAGTCCTGGTCTAAACTCTGAGCTGCTGAGAGCAGCCCCTGCTTCCACCAGCCCCGGAGGGATCAGATTCCACATCCCAGGCTGTCAGAAGCAGGGAGAAGGGCTGAGCATATTTGTTTTTTTCTCTTCTCAGCACAGAAGTGCTCTGAGCCTTTTCCTGATAGGCTGATTCCCCGGTGCCGGGAAGCAGAAAGGATTTTATGTCAGGCAGGGATATGTAATGTCCTTTCAAAGCAAATCAGAAGCCAGCCTGGACTTGCTGCCCTGTCACATTCCTTGGCAACAGCCTGGCACCCTGGCAGCAGGCAGCACTGAGCTGTGACAGCCCTGCAGAGCTGTGCAGGCAGAGCTCCCAGGCACTGCAGCGGGAGCAATCCCAGCCACACTGGGGAGAATCCCACTGTGCCTCAGGGAGAGAGGCTGAAGGCAGCAGCTGAGGGACTTTGGGGAAGTTGGGGTACCTTTGACTGTGTTAAAAGAAGAAACACAGACTTCAAAGAGGGCTCTGTGTCTTTTAAGGCTCAGTCCTTAAAGCACTAGTCCTGAAGGCAGCAGCTCTCATGTGTTGTGTGAGGTTACAAGCACAACCTCTCTCCTGCTGGGTTTTTTTGGGGAAGCCAAAGGGATCCAGAGGAGAGGCTTGGGCATTTGCTGTAATTTCTCACTCCCTCCAATTCTTTTATCGCAGAATCACAAAATGGCTTGAATTGGAAGGGACATTAAAGACCATCTCGTCCCACACCCCTGCCATGTCATCCCACACTCCCTTCCACCAGGAGTTTATATCTTCTAGTCCCAATTCTTCAGGCACTGCCTCCTCTATCCAAACCTCTCATTTGTTTTGTTCTAAACTTTGATGATTACAGTCAGAATTTTAGAATGCATTTATGCAGTTTATTCCCATTAGCTGCCCACATGTCTGGAATTCAGTGTTTCCTTTCTTGGGATGAACTACTGACAAAATATTCAGCCAACCCATCCCTGGAATGGCTTCATTTCTCCTCTTCCATTTGGATTTGGGCTTCTGAAACATAACTTCCAGAACACAGGACATGTGCCAGCTTGGCCACAGAGCTGAGTGAACATTTCCTGTCACTAATTTTTGACAAATATCACAGCTATTTGAAATCCTTTCCTGTGAGGGTGGTGAGGCCCTGGCACAGGTTCCCCAGGGAAGCTGTGGCTGCCCCATCCCTGGAAGTGTCCAAGGCCAGGTTGGACAGGGCTTGGAGCAACCTGGGCTAGTGGAAGGTGTCCCTGCCCATGGCAGGGGGGTGGAATGGGATGAACTTTAAGGTCCCTTCCAACCCAAACCACTCTGGGATCCTGTGATATTTTTTAAGTGTTGATTTTTGAGAAAAAATAACCGAATTTCTACGGAAAATATAGATTCTTTATCAATATCTCCAGGTATTTTGATTGAAAGTTGTGTCACCACTGTAATATGGGAGACAGTTTGACAGGATTTTGGTCCCATCTTCCCCAGGTTCTGGGCTCAGTCTAAGCCAAGGCTTGGGGCTGCCACAAGACACCACCTCTGTCTCGCAAAGCTTATAATTTTTCTAAAATTCAACCAATATTGACAAATTTCATTCATCACAGGGGCACAAAGGACACATATCTGTACCATAAACTTCTCTACTTGCCTGATTCTCATTCTGGGGATAAAGGAGATGCTCTGCAGTGTTCAGGAGGGACTGCTTCTGCCAGCAGGCACTGGGGGTAAAGAGGAAGGGAAGGCAGTGTTAGTTTGCCCTGTCAGCTGTCAGGGAGTGCAGATGACCCAGCTCTGAGGAGGACTGTGCTCTGTGCCAGCAATTCCAGCCACGGGCATCTGCTACTGAACTTCTTTACACAGCTAAATCCGGGGTTTTACAAAGCTTTGTATAAATGGCTTTACACTATTAAAATATAAACCTTCAAACTAACAGTTGCATAATGGGGGCTCTGGGGCAGACATGTAAGTGTAGACAGTCAGCTCTGTGCAAGGTTCTTGTTCTCCACAAAGATAATCTGGGTGTTTTACACGAAACCCAGGACTTTCTGAGCTGCAGGGACTGCCTCACTAGTCCTTGTTTTGCTCTGTTCCTCCTCAAGCCCCACACAAGCTGACCCTAAAACGTATTCAAGAGAAATCAAAAGGCATGGTACAAATTTCAAAAGTGCCTTTTAAACTGACTCTGTGCACACTTGGAGCCTCAGGCTTGAAAATTCTCCAGAGGCTTTGGATGCCACTCCCTGCTCCCTGCCCCCATATCCAGGTATTGTGCTTGGCAACAGTTTTCCTTTCAGTGGTTTTCAACTGCTCTAAGATTTTACACCCCATGTGTTCATTTTTTTTTTTTATTTCTACACCTCCTACCCCTCCAAAGCTCCCCGGGATGAGCTTCCTATAGGGATAACATCACTCCCTGCTAACAGCAATTAACACTGGGAAGAATGTTCCGCCAGGAAGAATAACATCCAGCTAAGTTCCTTAACACTTGCCTTCTGTTCTGATTGCATTACATTGTTTAAAGGCAGAAAGGCAGAAACCCTGGCCTAAACTCTGATTTTATTCTGCTGCAGTGTTTTGGGTGTTTTACCCAAAACCTGCCTCCTGAGTTCAGTACAATGTTAACCAGGTGAGCTCCTAAGTCCGTGCACAACGTATTTAGGTCCTAACAATCTTACAGGCATCTGAAAGTACTTTTTAAATGCGTAAAACCATAGAGGAGTAATCACTATGGCACCAGCATCACCTATTAAGGCAGCTAAATCTGGTTTGTCATGCATAAAAAGCAGAGCATGCCTTCCTTCCAGGAGCTGCTTTGAATCCACTGCTGTACATTCTTCCCTCTGCCACCCTGCAGCCAGGAAATGTGGCTGTGAAAACAAGTTGTGGCAGGGAAAATTCAAATGCTTTAAAGTGAGATATCCAGGCAGCCGGATGCTGATAGAACTAGAAAGGTAAGTCTCACACAATTTTTCCTTGTCTCTGGGATAGGATTGTGTCACTTCCTTCTCTGGGTTGTCCCCCTGGTTCCCACTGCTCCCAGGCTGTGCTGCAGCTTCCCCTCACCTCTTCCAAACACTGACTTCACTCTGCCCTATGAGTTAGCCTTGGCACACACCCAGATTCTCCCAGATTCCTGCTCTGGCTCCCCTCCTGGCAAGCAACCAAACTCACAGGCTGCTTTTGTGTCCACACCTGCATTGGTTTTGTCCCTCCCTCTGTTCTTCCTGCCCTTTGGTGCAGAAATAATTCCTTCATGGATGCCCAGAAAGCAGCCAGAGTGGGCCCTGCTGCTGGACAATAATCAAGACACACTTAGGAGGGTCTGGATCTGTCTTCAAACCTCCCCAGGGACTGAATGTCTCTCCAGCACTACCAGAGCTGGCTTAGGGAAGCTTTAATAGACTCAGAGCTAGGAGCAGTTACACTGGCAAAGACCACTTTGCTCCTCTCAGCACCTGATTCCTCCTTCTTATCAAGGCCCATCTCCAACATCACATCCCAGGCTTCCATGCAGATGGCAACATTCCTCCCCCTGGCACAAAGAAATGTGGCTCAGCTGTGAGTCAAGTCCCAGGGCTGTAAAACAATCCCTCCACCGTGGTGCTTCAGCAGTGCAGCTCAAATTCAGGCCAAAACCTGGGCAGGTCATGGCAGAGAGAGGGAAATAAATACCCAGTGACTTACACGGTACAGAAAGGGCTGATGGAGTTATCAGTGTAATTAACCTCAGGTGTTATTTAAATTGAAGATGTCTTGGCATGAAGTGTCCTTATGAGGCACTAGTGAAGTCAGGCTGGGTTTTCAAACATATTGGCAAAGCAGATTTTAAGCAATGTCTTGTGAGACAATAAGGGCCTGAGCTCCTGTTGGCTGAAGCTGATCTACCTGAAGATGTGAGCCTCCCTCTTCCCATCCTGACACATGCTCTCCTGCCCCTCCCTTCCACAGGCACCACTGATCATGAAGGCAGATATGGGGTTTTTGTATGAAATGGCTGCCTGATCACTGGTTCTGGCACCAGGGTGAGAGGCAGAGTGGATCCTGCCACTTGAAGTGCCTCTTGACAGCCATAACTTATGCACATGTATTGTGCAGTTCAGCAAGGGACTCTGTACAGAGCAGGATGAGAGGTGAAGGCACAGTGAGACTGGCACCTATTCCTGCCCACTTCCTTCTCAGCCCCTGGGCTCCCTGGTAAAGACAGGAGAAGCCATAGGAGGTTTCTCTGGAGGTGCTGCCTTGAGACTGAAGCTGAAAACATGTCAAGCCTACAGGAGAAAGAAGTGCTGGGCTGCAGCTGGTCCTGCTAAGCAGCACCCATGACTCTGGGAAAAAAAGAGAGGTAGGGGGCCTTGTACTGGCAACCACTCTCCCAGAACCACCCCTGTGATCTCTGGGGTTCCCAACAGCTCAATTTTTGCCCGTAAACCAGGAAAAAAAGTGGAAGAAAACACAGCAGAACGGTCTTGGGGAAGTTGCTCTTTGCCTCCCTTTAGTGCTGTGCCTTGCAGGGTGGAAGGTTTGGGATGTGGCTCCCAAGGGTGTGATTTTAAATGAATGGGAGCAAAAAGTCTATATTTTGCAATTACCTTAAACACATTTTTGAAAACTTACTGCTGAACTTTGTTCCAACCATTCTTCCTAGGTGTGGCCCTGAAACATTTCATCAAAGTATGACAAGTCTGAGGTGCCTACAAACATGGATATTCAGCTTTGATCCCCTTGATGCTTGTAAACTCCATTATCCCTGAATACTTATTCCTGTTCCACTGACAGCATCATCTGGAAGCCCTCCAGAGGGTCCAGCCAAAGTCAGGGCAGTGTTATCAGTCTGGCTCCTGGCCTGCTCCTCACCGAATTTGTCAGAAAACATCCTCCTTGCTTCCTCTGCCAGAGGAACCATGTGCATGAGCTACACATCCCATTGCCAAACACCAGCCCCTGTGCAGGCAAACCTTCCCTCTGGGGAACAGAGGGTTAATTGCCCTGCTAATCACTCCGTTTCACTAATCGGTCCCTGCAGAGGGGTTCTGTTTGTTTTTCCAGCCTTATACATCCCCTATCCAACGTTTCTGGTGATTTATTTAAGAGGCTAATTTTGATGTTGCTCTGTGGCATTTCAGTATTTTTTTCATAGCAAACATAAAATCTGCTAAGATATTTCTCCAAGGAATTTTATTGATTCAGCAGGTCTATTCCCAGTGTGAGTCCTTATTTCAGAATCCCCTGTATTCATGGAACCACGCTGCCAAACCTCACAGACACTCCAGGTCCTTAACCAACAACACAGTTTAGTATTTAAGGTCCTGAGTAGAGGACACATGACTTGGAAAGTGTGGGATACTCTGAGGTATTGTGCCCCTCACAACAAGAAAGACACTGAAGGGCTGGAGCGTGTCCAGAGAAGGGAATGGAGCTGGGGAAGGGGGTGGAGCAGCAGGAGCAGCTGAGGGACCTTCTCACTCTCTCCAACTCCCTGACAGAAGGGTGGAGCCAGGTGGGGGTCAGGCTCTGTCCCCAAGGAACAAGGGACAGGATGAGAGGAAACTGCCTCAAGTTATGTCAGGGAAAGTTTAGACTGGATATTGGGAAAGTTCCTTCATGGAAGGGGTGGTCAGGCACTGCAACAGGCTGCCCAGGGCAGTGGTGGGGTCACCATCACTGGTAGTGTTCAAAACACACGTGGATGTGGCACTTGGGGACCTGGCTTAGTGTAGTATGTGGTGGTGGTGCTGGGCTGATGTCTGGATTTGATGATCTTAATGGTCTTTTCCAACTTTAGGGATTCCATGATTCAATGATTAACAAGATAACTGTGAAGAACAGGTTGCCTTTGAGTGGCACCTGCCCTCATCAGACCTGGAATTACAGAGAAGGAGGTGCCCCTCCTCAGAGCACAGGCTCTGTAGGGGTGTGGGGCAGGGCCATGTCCTCTCTTACCTGTGCAGCAGGGAGCAGAGACAGGTGACAGCATTGTCCTGCTGTGCTGCCAGCACCAGGCACAGACCATCCTTCAGGAGGGAACACTGCAAGAGAGGCAAGAACAGAGCTTTGGTGCTGCTCTTCACTCAAATGAGCCTAATTCTGGCTGATGAACCGCTCACAGCACCAATAACCACTTGTGTGCTGTGGGAGGGGCTGGAGCCACAAAGCAACAGACTCTTCCAAGTGGAGAGGATCGTGTCTGAGCTGTTATCCGGCTCCTACAGCCCACTGTTATTCCTGCTCCCCTCTCTCAGAGTGAAAATAAGCAGGGGGTGTTATTCAGTCATTACCTCTGCTGGAAGCAGGAATAGGGAGATAAGGTAAATGTTGAGATGTTGTAGCAGAAGCATTCATTACTTGAAGGAACCCACCTTCCTTCCAGCACAGGAAAGCAAAGGCTGTAACATTCACCTTTAGCTCAGCAGTGCCAGATCCTTCTGGAAGCATGCCAGCTCTGCCCAGAGTCATTAATCTCTGACAGGAGGGAGGTATGGCTCTGCCCCACACACACTGATTCACTTTGTCATTCCTAGAGAGCTGCACATTCCACGTGCAGGGGGATGGATCCTCGGGGGACCCGCAGGAAAAGGAAGCAGTTCTTACAGTAATTGGCTGCTAGATGTAATTGCTGTTCCATATAGATGTGCTTCAAAGGGATGTCAGTTTAAAAAATCACAACCTGAAAAGGTCTTAGCTGCTGTTATTACAGATAACACAACTGAAAAGCTGGAAGCACAAATGTGTTTTGCAGAGGGGCTGCTGTGGTCTGACAGCCCTTGGGTGGTTGTGGATTTGCTATTGCCACTGCACGTACTTTCCCCCCTGGTTTACCCTGTGCTGCTGACAGTGTTTCCTTGTACATTCCACCTTGATGCTTTGCCCTGGCAAGGTTCCTGACATGGTGGGCTCTTCCTCCACCGAAATGGTCTGGGCTCAATATTTGGCTGCTGTGAAGCAATGCCTGCTCAGCCCAGCAGCACAGCCTGTGCTCCAGCCTCGTGAGCACTTGCACAAGCCCCACACTGGGCTGTAGCCTGAGCTGTCAGCACCCACTAACTGAGAATCCCAGAATGGCCTGGAGTGGAAGGGACCTTAAAGCTCATCCCATTCCACCCTCCTGCCATGGGCAGGGACACCCTCCACTATCCCAGGTTGCTCCAAGCCCCATCCAGCCCTAGGGATGGGGCAGCCACAGCTTCTCTGGGCAACCTGTGCTATTCTCACTATCCTCACAGCCAAGAATTCCTTCCAAATATCTCATCTAATCCTGGCAGTGGGAAGACATTCCCCTTTTTCCTGTCCCTCCAAGCCCTTGTAAATTGTCTCTTTCCATTTTCCCTGTAGGCTCCCTTCAGGTCCTGGAAGGCCACAATTAGTCAGCCCAAAGCCTTCTCTTCACCAGACTGAACAATCCCAATTCTCCAGCCTTTCCTCACAGCAGAACTGCTCCATCCCTCTGATCACCTTGGTGCCTCCTCTGGACTTGCTCCAACTGGTCCATGTCCTTCCTGTGCTGGAGACCCCAGAGCTGGAAGCAGCTCTGCAGGTGGGAAATCCCTGCCTAGGACTCCAGGGCATAGTCCAAAATATGAAAGAGTTGTTCAGCGTTGTAGTAGAGGATTAATGTAATAGAGAAAGGGAAAGAGAAATTGTATTTATATGGAGAAACAAGACAGGAGACCACAGCAGAACACATATAATTGTGCACCGATGGGTGAAGGGAACTGAATGTTCAATAAATAAATAATGGATGGGCAATTCCCACTAAGGATACACTCACATGTAATGATATTGAGGTTGGGGTCAGTGAGCCAGCAGGGATACAGGAACACCAGGGAGGGACACTGCCCAAGTTACTCACCAGAGGTGTCAGAGCTCAGAGGCAGTGCTGGAACACTGCTACCAAAGCAAGTTTGCTCAGAGCAAACAGCCAGCTTAGCACAGCAGGGCATTAAAAAGCTCTTCTTTTGGGAAGGAAGCAAAGCCCAACTCCAGCTGTTCCATACCTTTGCTGCCACACTGCCCTTGGCCCTGCTGAGTGTCCTGGAGACGCAGAGAGCCTGTGGCATGTCCAGCACGGTGAGACGAGCTCCGGTCACCACGAAACCTCTGCCAAGAAGCTCATCCAGCAGGTCCACATAAGGTGGGGGCTCTGAACCCCGCAGCATTATCCCAGGCAACACGAGGCAAGTGGTTTGGCAGCGGGTATCCAGCAATGGCTGACCTGATGGGAGAAGATGAAAACACTTATTTGGTATTTCCCCCCCTCTAAGTGATTCTTCCCCGCCACGGACATGGAAGTGGGATGTTGGAGGCACTCAGGTGTTGTGATGTGGTTTGGGATGCTCATCCCAAGCTGCTGGACTGCTGCTGTCTTTGTGTCCCTATCTGGAGAGCACAAGACAGCAGTACTGACCCCATTTCAGGAGTCAGACAAGGACAACTGCTGCTTTGCTACAGGAGATACGATTCCATTTCATTTTTTTTCCATGCAAAGAAATCTGTTAATCCAGCTGCTTTTATAATCCCTAATGTAATTCTGCTCAACATACGTAAGACTTAATGTATTTCATATTTTCCTCATGATAAATCTGTCTGTCCATTAGACAGCAGCTCTGTGATAATTATTTGCTGGAAGGAGGTTTCCTTGTGTGCAAGAGCTTCCTCTAGTGTTCAAGATGAGCCCAGAACGTGAGTGATGTGTCTGCCTTGCTGGAGGCACTTACTATATCCTGCCTGACAGTTCAGGGATCACGTGGACTTGCTTTTCCAGGACAGTAACTCTTTGAAATACATTTTCTGAGACACAGAAACATCAAGGCTGTACACTGGTTTCCTTTTTACTCTGCTTAGACATCTTCAAAGCAGAGATCCTCATGCAGCAAGAAATTAAGGGCACATATTTTGAGATTTGATTCCAACACTGGGCTGTGCAAAGCCTGCAGAATACCTCTGCTCTCTCCACAAGCTATTTTGTTTATTTTATTTTATTTTATGCAATCTCTTATAAAAATCAAGAAGTGCTTCAGTCACAGCAGACCTGAGCTACAGGCCCAGTTCTTTCCCATTGTGCAGTAAGATAATGGGAGAAATACCAAGTAACAAATACCTTGGGAAAAATCCTCCTTCAGAGACCCCCTACCCAAAGTGACAGCTCTGCTGTCCTGAGCCTTGACTTACCACCCCTTCCCTGCACTTCCACAGGTGCTGCCTCATGCACCTCCTGGTATGGGACCAGTGCCCCAAAGTCTTGTGTCAGGAAAGGTTTAAGGAGAGATGTGATGGTCTGTAATTCTGTAGCATTTTTGTCATACTCCTCTCTCAGTCTACAACAATCCTGTGGTTCCACTGCTGCTATTGATGACCACAGTGATCAGGTGCAGCACAGAACCATTTTCTGAGCTGCCCACATCAGTCACACCAGAACTCAAGCTACAGGAATGAGAATGAGCTGGTTCCAAACGATTCTATTCCCCAGTGAACACCACAGGGATGCTTTACTTGATCGCTGCTTGTTTGTAAAGGCTTGGGATCAACCCACAACATCCCAACATGGCAGCATCCCCCTGTGTTAGTGACACCTCGTGACCTGAAGGATGCTGTATCCCAGCTGTGTTTACATTTGTCCATCAAGTCAAATCAACAGAAAAGGCCCAGAGAAGCTGCTGTATCCAAGGGAACTGACAGCCTTGCTGAGGCTTCAGCTCCACATCAAAGTCAGCCTGGCAATAGCTGGGAGTCATTTTGAGCTGGCAGCTGCTCAGCAGCAGCAGGAACTGAATGAGCTCTCAGTCCAGTTCCTGAGAGTTAGATGGCTGTGCTGCCAGCAGCACTCCCTGCATCCACTCACAGAACAGACTGCCTCACCACCACCCAGCCCTCCCATGTCCTGGTGTCCTTCCTCTCCCAGGGAGGCTTTGAACGGACACACAAATCACTGTGGCCAAAGTGGTGTGAGACACCTTGTAAAAGTTCAGGAGGGGAACGTGTGCTGTTGCATCCACCAGCTGTGTTGACAGTGCTTGTTCTGCTGCTGCTGTTAAGGTCAACTCCATATTTAACCCCTAAAGCACTGGCAGTGCAAAGGCCCAGCAGATAAACAGTTAAATGGCTGCACTCCCCTGGAGCTGTTCTTTGCAGCTCAGAGCTATCTCTCCCTTCTGAAAGGACATCAATACCAAATCTTGCTGCCACCAGATGGTTTGTCTTGCTGTCCAATTAATCAATAGCAGTCCCAATCTGTACCAGGAGTTACATTTCCTTACCAGGACTGCATAGCTGCTCAGAGCCCAGAACATTGGGTTTTCTTCCTGGCTCCCAGTTTAGGATCCTGTGCTCCTTGCTGACTTCCAGACTGAATATGGGGTCACGTTTCAGGTTATAAATCTGCAGGAGGGAAGGGAGGGAGAGAGAAACAAGTCACATGAACACTGCTCCCTAATCAGGAGGGCTAACACTTCTGAAGGATTGATTCAGGCAAGCTGTGAAGCTTTTGTTGCTGTTGTGTACTTCTGTAATTGCCAGCCCAGAAAACACCTGCTTGTCTGCAGATACAAGAACATTTTGTATGCATTTTTCTTCTTAATTGTGGCTTAATTCAATACAGGATCTTGTCATCCTTTTGAAAGTCCTGTATCCAGACATCTTTCTAAGGTCTCTGCTCCCAGATTTTCCAGGCCAGAAACTCAAAATCTGTGAGGCTGGCAGCTTTATCCAGTGGATAAGTAAAGCTGGGGTGTAGCAGCTCCTTCCTGTCTCTGAATGAACTGGCACATCCAAGTGTTCAGCAGAGCCACAATGCCCTGGGCTGAGCTGCACAGGGACAGCAGCCACATTAGTGAAGCCTATTACAGCTGTGGCCAGCAGCATCCAGCTCCAGAGCTAATCTCCTTGGACTAACTCAGCTGGGTCACCTGTGAGCCACAGCAAGGCTCAAACATTTCCATCGCTCCATTGAGCATAACCAAATCATTATTCCATCATCAGCCATCCCACCTCAGCTCCACTCCTGAACGACACAAAGCTGGCAAAAAATCAGCCCCTGGGTCATCTGTGCTTAGCAGTCAGGGATAATGCTGCCATCCCTGCTGAAAGCAAATATCCCCCTTCCAAAGCAATGTTGACCACGTGGGAGCTTTGCTCCTGAAACCCTGAGCCCTCCTGAATTTCCAGCCCAGGGTTCTGAACAAACAGATCTGAACCAGCTCTTCTCCATCAGCTCTCTGGGTCAATACAGAGGGAGCACAGTGTGGTAGGAACATCCACAGGAGAAGGAAAACTCAGCAGCTGGTAAAACACATCAAAAGCAGCATTATCTAAAACATAATAGGAAAGAAGTCATGGGACAGCAAGGCCAAAGCCACTGCTCTGACACAGCAGGATAAACCCCAGGAAAGGGCAGATCCTACCTCTTCTTCCTCCAGTGTCTGACACTTGGCACAGCACAGCCCTTCTGGGAAAAACAGCTTCATATCCCGGACAGCCATTTGATAGGATTTGGAGCCTGAGAGATAAATAAAATGAGCAGATTCTCTCAGGCTTTGAATTAAACATTTTCTCTAGACTCACACTCATCTTTTGGAGAGATTGATGATGTGCAACTTACTGAAGTAATTGCTTTAAAGGCCAGCTGTTCTGTACAGTAATAGCAAACGTTTAAAACCATTATATTTAGAATAGTTTCATTGCCTCCTTGGTATTTTGATTCTGTCCTATTATCACTCAGCAGCTTCTTCATGTAAACAAGACTCCTGTTTCCTAAGAGTATAGTCAAGGGAATCGTGTTAAGGAGCCTGTGAAGCCCTTCAATACCAGCTCTAAATCCCATTGTTGTTCCTTTGCTTCTGGATCACATCAGGCTGATCTTACTGAAGGAAAAGAGCTACTAGTTAGTAAAATAAATATACTTAGTAACAATAATGCAGGTCCTAAATAGGCTGGGGGGCTCTAACTGACCACAGAAATCAGAATTAGCATGAGGCATTGCTAATGGCAGAGTATTTTCTGTTCACCCGGGGGAAAAAAAATGGGAATTGAGACTAGAACAGGTACAGAGAAACGACATGAGGATGGTGGAAGGAATGGAGAATCATCTGAAGAGTTAAAGCTAAAAGACCTTGGCTTGTTTGACCCAACATGACCCAAAGCTGAGAAGCAATTTGATTTCTGATAAACACTCTAGGGTAGAAAAGGTCAGAGGCATAAAAAGAACTACTTAAAATAAAGTCCAGATAATGGCAGAAGAACAAATGGGCACAAACTGTATGTGACTATATTTAAGTTTGAAAATATAAGAAGATTTTTAGCTATCAGAGCAGAGAAGCTGCAGACAACCAGACAAGTGGGGTGGATGCTTGTGAAAGGGAGTGTGTGATGGGGTTGTCTGAGGGAATTAACTGATCTCAGTGACTTGAGAGGTCTCTCCAGGCTTAGCAGCTGAATATTTCCCTATAAAGCATCAGTGTTATAAAGCACTACTCAGGATGTGTTGAGATTCGTGGGTGGAAAATATTAGAGGGAAAAGCTATTTCTGTATAACTGGAGTCCACATAGTTTGTCAATGTGCTGGCACAGATCCATACTCCTGGGATACAAATACACAAATATCCTCTGAAATATTCCCACCTTTGAGGCTACCCAAGAAAGAATCCCATCTGAGACCTCCATAATTCCAGTTTTGTATGGCTAGAGCCCTTAACACAGCACTTTACAATCCTAAGGTTGTATAAGTCTCCTGAGTTTGAGCTGTGCTGGATCCTTTATGTACCTGCCATGTCTAAATCACTGATGCCATTAGAGGACACAAATGCTCCCAAAGTGAGCAACAGTAAAACTCTTGCTTTGCTCAAGGTATAATCCAGTGTAAGGTGCATACACCTAAGAGCTCCTTGGATGCAAGGAAAAGCAATGTACAGTGACTTTCCAGGCTCCAGAAGAGATGAAAGTAAGGCAGGTTTAACTCTGCAGCTGAGCCTCAGACTATTAAAGCTGTATTACTGCACTACCTGGTTCAATGGTCTCCCTGGAACCCAGTCTTCATATTAATTGAATTTCCCCCAGTCACTTTGGGAGGAAACAGTGAGAGTTTGCTCTGCTTCAGGCATTAACTAAAGTTCTTCCTCAGCTGGAGCAAAACTGAGAAAGCTTAGTATTCCCTCCTAGGAAAGGAAGATGGTCTTACAGTCCCCCACATTACTCATGGAAAGCTCTTCCTGCTTAACCTGTAGGTAAATGTTCCACCTGTATTGAAGGACAAGCTCTTGGAGGTACAAGGGTTTAGGAACACTCCCTTCCTTATGGACAGACAGCTCCTTGGCAGAGCAGCTGGGTCAGACTCATCAGTTAGCTACAGCTACATCCATTTTCCTGGAATGTGTGCCAGGATGGCTTTGTACACAATGCACATAGTCTGGTCTGAGAGCAGGTGGTGGCCAGCTCAGCTCCGTGCTCAGCCCAGACTTCAAAGGCAACTTCAAATCCCAGCCCAGGGATCTGAAGGGAATCCCAAAGCAGAACATCCGAGGGCTTCTCAAAAACAGTGAGCTACCTGTGACTCCCAACCTAATAGGGTGAGACTCAGCCTCCCTAGTCAATATAAAGTCATCTTTCACTGAGTTATGCTGGGCATGCTCCAACTGTAGCAGGTGTCTGAAGTTTTGGGTATATAGCACCCATTCTTAGTCATGACTGAGGAGTTCTCAGTCTCAAGGCAACCTGGATACACAATCCATTAACCTTAAGGCCAAAAGAAGCAGGGGCCAATAATGTAAAAGTATTGGCTAAAGAGCCCTGACCACACTTTTTGTGTAGGTACATCCTGCTCTTCAGTCCCTCTCACAAATGAGATCCTATGGGATCATGGTGAGAGAGCTCTCTTGGCTCAGTCTTGGTCCTCAAGATTCCAATCTCATAAAAGAAGGTTCTGGATCAAGGGTTTGGTTCTCTTCCCCAAGCTGTACATAGTGGTACTTCATTACCTACCAGTTTTCAACAGACCAGTTGATATGGATGAAAAGAGTGAGTGATTTCACAGCACAGAATACAATAGAAAGAGCCAAATAATCCAAGGAAAGTTCTGGGACTTGAAGGCATACAGTGCCTACCACCTCACCTGGGTTTAAAGAAATTATTGCTTTATTATTTTTATATTTGTTTAACTACATAGAGCACAATCAGGTCCACACTGAGACAAAACACTACTCATGGGCAGTGATTTAACCCTTATAATTTTTGGAATAACATCCTTCTCTCCTTGTGGCCGTACCCTTTGTTCTCTACAAGCCACTCTCTCCAGGGGTGATTCCCATTTTCTCATCCTTCACACACACACACACAGTGCAACATCCCAGTCCTTCCCTGCTGGCAGATGAGCTGTGATGGTTCAGCACTGTGAGGGTGCTGACTGTGTGCTCTGCTCATGTGCCAGCTGGAAAGAGCCTCTCCCAATGGAAAACAGCTGAGTTTACCTGCTTTCCTCACTCAGAGAAATTCTTAATCACCTCTGTATTGGTCCTTAATGTTTTGAGATGTTACAGAAACTCGGTATCTTGGAGTCTTTAATTCCTCTGTGAAATCTGGTGGGAGTGGGCCAATGGGTTATGGAGACATCAGGAGGACACACACAAGCAGAGAAGACAGATGGGTTCTTGGGGGTAATTACAAAATAACCAAGCCAAAAGTACAAAATGACCAAGCAGGAAAGAGATCAAAGGAAATCTGTTATGATGGAACACAGATCTAGGGCTGTTCTGGGAAGAAACCTTTCTGAAATATATCCTCTAGGAGATTATTTTATAGTTGGAGACACACTCAACTCAGCCACCAAGAAAACAGTGAAAGCTTTCTAGGGAATAATGGTCTTCACTGCCTGCCAAGGCTGGATCTGTAGTGACAATGCAGGAGGGAACAGTACATTTTTTATTTGCCATTTGCATATCTGAGTCTTTGGCCTTTTCTTTTACAAAAACCTACCATAAAATCCATTGTGGACTGTGCTGGTGCCATACTGAGCCCTCCAGAGGCAGGGATCTACTGCTTGGGCTAGTTTAGGATCCTCTGGCCCCAGGAGATCCACCAGCTTCTTCACAGCATTTGGCCTCTGCAGACACAGCACAAGAGCAGTGCCTGAGGTGAGGTAGGTACAGTGAGCTTCTAAAGCAGCAGGATCCTGAAAAGAAAGAACAGAGATGGGACAGTTATAAGGAACAGTGTTGGAAAGCACTGGGTATATCTCAGCTTTCCTTTGGCTAGGAAAAGTTGGAAGTAAGCAGATCTGCCACTGCTCCTTGCTTTGTGTCCTCTTTAAGACACATGCTAGTGGTCTCTGAAGGCAGAGTTTCAAAATATACACCACAGACAAGCAGGACTTGCCAGATCCACCAGGTTACAGAAGATCTAATTCCTTTGGTGTGAAGGAACTCACATGGATCAGGTGGGAGCACGGACATGGGCAGTATCACCAGGG
The DNA here is from genome assembly GCF_009829145.1 of Chiroxiphia lanceolata. Classification (NCBI taxonomy): domain Eukaryota; kingdom Metazoa; phylum Chordata; class Aves; order Passeriformes; family Pipridae; genus Chiroxiphia; species Chiroxiphia lanceolata. Next base: position 1,913,695 of record NC_045652.1, read on the forward strand.
TCACAATTGCCCTGGGATAAAAAGCCACATTTAATTGTTCAGCCAATATAAAATGATGGATTACAAATAGCAGACCCTTTCTTTTTGTGTTCATGAAAGGCAAGACACCCCCACCATCCCCACCACCCACACATATCCTGCTGCCAGAGCCAAGCTTCTCCTGGAAGATGGTAGAATTCCAGACACTAGGACCAGGACCACAGAGATTAAAAGTAGGAGGGTCAGAAGAGGGCCTGCAAGAAAACCATTTGCCCTCCTGGCTCTGCCACTGATGCTGTGATTTTACAGTGCTTTTTCTTGCATCCAAAATTTCTTTGCTTCATAGCAAATTTCTCTACTTTTGCTTCTTTTCCAAGCATGGTCAGTTCAGCCCGTGACCACTCCTGAGCAAAGCTGTTCCTCTTGTAGCTGTGCTGGTCACAACACCCTGGGAATCTTATTTTGCCTAAGGATAAGTGGAAATGCCAACTAGCAACCACTGTACTGGTGAGAGGAATCTGCTTTGAGTGCTGGAGACAGACATAATGATGGAAAGGCAGTGAGTGCCTGGGGCACTTGCCATGGGCAGCAGAGAGCTCATGGCCTTGCTGACGGCTTTAATCAAGGAAAACCTTGGAAAACCAGGCTTGTTGCAGATGTCTGGGCTGAACACAAGATCAGGGTGCCCAAAGCAGCTGCAGCCTCCCTCCTCCTGCCTCTTCATCTGAGTAAAGTGGCAGGAGCTGCTTCCCTGCACCCCACGGTGTGACAGCCAGCACTGGATCTTCTCCACACGTTACAAACAAGGGCATTTCCAGCTCCCTGCCTGAACCAACTCATGGTTATTTACTTTTTTTCTAATTTTGGAGGAAATAAAAACAGAAGGGGAATTTGATTCAGCTGAATCACATCATTCACAGAGGTTTTAATTCCTCTATTTTTTAATCTTCTAAAAGCACCAGAGGACAGCAATTCTCTAGATAAAACATTTCTAAAAGCAAATCCTACCATTTCATTTAAAAATATGGAGATAAAACACTTCAAGGCCTCTTTTGCTCCTCCATCACGTGAAACCATTCACTGACTTTGACCCAAATCTTCTCACACTCGCCTTCCTCCTAAACTGAATCTCTGAGAATTAGGTTATAAATTGAAAACCATGAGCTCAAGCCTCATATTCTCCTCTCTATTTGCAAAGGCAAAATGATCCATGAGAAAGCCCTCCTGTTCTTAAATTGCTGAGTTATGTAAGGGATTGTATGTGGTGTTTGTCAGTCCTCCTGCCCATGGGCAAAGGGTCGTATCTCCAGTGACAAGAGCTCTGTTTGGATGAGGATAAAGAATTTCAGCATGGCATAGTGTGCTGCAAAACTGTGACATTCATTCAGCTCTGCATAATACAAAACAATCCCTTCATGCTTGAAAATTTTGTTAGTTAAAAAGAAATGTGTATAATTCACTTTTCTACAGGTTTTTTCTTTGGAGGATGAAAAACAGTGATGATTTTCATGAAAACTTTCAAAAAGACTGATGTGACATTTCAGCATTCATCCATGTCAGGAACAACTGCAAAGAAAACATTCAGTTTCTGTTAGACCAGAATAAACGAAATTATGTTGCTCCAGAGCTCCTTAACAGTGATTTTAGATCTGCATAACAAAACTCTTCTCTCTGTTTCCTGTCTTTCAGCTCTTCCCCAGCAAATCCAGGCACTTGGAGTTAAAGACAATGTTGTTTCTAATTGTTAGTGAGTCCAGGCGACCCTTTCCTTCTGAGATAGCTCCTCAATCCACTCCAGATGCCACCAGCCCAGTGCTGCCTTTATTCCCATCCTTTTTTTCTCCATCCTCCTTTATTTCCATCATGCTGTCTCCAAGCTGTGTCCTTGTGGATCCCTGAGCAGCTGTGGAGAGGTTGCACATGTGCAGCTGCCTTGAATTCAGTGAGCAATTTTGTTGAGAGGAAGTTCCAGCTGTGCACTGACTCGGGAGGATAACGGGATTAACAAACAGCAAAATTATCCTTCTGCCTTCACTGCTGGAATCACAAGATAGGGTTGGAGAGAATCATTGAGTATTGAGTCCAGTGACCTGCTAGTGCAGGCAATCAGATCAGGTAATCCCCCAAAGCAGGATCAGGTCCCACTGTAAAAATCAGGCTAGAACTGCCAATCTCCACAGGGCTGGATCTGCTGGATAAGCACTGAAAGGAGATCCAGCCTCCAAGGGCAGAATTCCTCCTGGGAGCAGGCGCTTCTCACTGTCTGAACACCAGCAGGTCGTGCCAAAAAACTGGGAAGACAATGTCAGCTCTATTTACCTGACTTTTGTTTTTTATAAGCGTTCTTAAACTTCAGATAAAACACATTGTTGTGGCTCCTGTGACTCAATAACCTCGTGGAAGAACGGAGCAATCCATTATTTATCACATGCCAAAGGCCACACTCTGCTCCGGAGCTCAGTGTTAGTATTTAAGTTGAAAAAGCAATCACGTAGCTGAGATCAGGCTGCTGAGGATATTTGTCAAGTGCATGTAAATAATACATTAGAAAGAAAAAGGAGATGTGAGGTAGTCTGGCTTCAGTGAATAAAACCCAAATTTGCTCACAAAAACTATGTACACACAACAAACTGGCACATCACAGAGCACTTGGGAGTTTTCTAGAGGTGGATTTTGGATGAGGCTCCAGGTGAGGCAATAAAAGTCGTGGAGAAAATTTCTAGAAGGGGCAGAAACACTGGCTCCATCTTCTTCAACAGGACATCTCATCATAATTGGTCTCATCCATACATATAAGTATCTCCAAGGGGTGTCAGAGGATGGTGCCAGACTCTTCTCGGTGGTGCCAGAGACAAGACAAGGAGCAATGGCCATAAATAAAACACAAGCAGTTCCACCTCAACATAAGGAAGAACTTCTTTCCATGGCAGGTGGCAGAGCACTGGAACAGCTGCCCAGGGAGGGTGTGGAGTCTCCCTCTCTGGAGACATTCCAAACCTCCCTGTGTCACCTGCTCCAGATGACCCTGCTGAGCAGGAGGGTTGGATTATCCCTAGATATCCCTTCCAACCTCAGCTATTCTGGGACTCTGTGACATGCTAAATTCAGCAATTTCCACCCACATGAAGAGCCTCATTTTAAAGCCAGCATTGTATCCTGTTGTATCCTGTTGTGCTGTAAACTGAGGAGCAGAACAACACTGATATTGCTCCCATCCAAACGCTGGGTAGGAAATTCAGCTGGAAAACCATCCCTGCTCCCACAGCTGCCATTGTGCTACTTACCAGCTGGATTTTCCAAATAACCCAGGCCCTGGAGCCTGCTGAGGCTTTCTGAAAATCTTCCTACTTATCCTGGGAGCTCAGCCTTTCCCAGCCCTCACCAGTGAAAGACTTTCTGACTTGTTCTAAGAACGAGAAGGAGCCCCTGGACAGCAGAAAGCATTTCCTACTGTCAGTTCTCCCTTGCCAAAGGCACACTGTTTCTCTGCTTTCCCTTTCAAAACCTGCTCTTTTCCCCCATGAACAAAACCCCAATAATCTGTAATTTTTACACTCATTAGTTACCAGCTCTTCAAGAAAATGAAATCAATGCTCAACAGCTGCTCTGGTGTGTTGGAGAACTCCAAACCCAAGATATTTTTCATGAAACAACCTCTCCTCACATTTACTCCACAAGTAAATGCATTATTTCCTGAGGATATTTGGACTTTTAAGACATTTTCTGTTTCAGATGATCAAAAAAGCATTTTGTATTTAGCATTTTGTATTTGTTTTTGTATTAAAAAACATATTGGGAAGCACATCCCCATCCACTGCAACAGCAACTATAACCCTCTAACCAGTATAAATATTTAAAACTCAGATGCTTGTGCTCACTGCTATCACACAGAAGGTATTAATTGTTCCATAGTGCTGCCCTGGCACGTTCTTGTTTTCTTCTGGAAGCCTCTATCAAGAATTTCTTGGAGACAATGCTATAAACTTTCCCAACTTAACCCAACAACAGTATCAATTACAAAGGTTTGTTTTCTCTAAAGTTAATTGGTTACATGTCTTCATGAAAGCAATCAAATAACACAGATTTTCTTTTTCCCTCAAGGAAATTTTTAAAAAAATAATAATCTAACTCCTCTCAAATGCCCAGTGTTCAGCTTCCAGGCTTCATAATATCTGAACACTGAGGATATGTCAGGTTGAGGACAAAAATAATTTCTAATACTAAAAAGAGCAGAAACGTATCTATTTTTAGGTAATTAACACCCATAATGCCCCAAAACTCAAGAAGCCTTTTTATTGTCTTTTAGACCTTAGCAATGACAATTTTCTCTCTTTGCAGGCCGTTTTTACAGAGCTGTTCACAGGCTCCTGGAACTCAGGAGCTGTGTCTCTGATGTAATCTAAGGTAACAGCACTCCAGAGATCCATATTCCCTGACAATGCAATGAGTGTTTCCCAGGTTTAAACACATGGAATAAAACCAGGCACACGTGCAGGTATGTGCCCTACCTGGAATGACCCTGGGGAAGGAGGAGAAGACACCTGTTTGGCAGCCCTGTACAGATTCCTGTAAAGAGTCAGCCCTGTACAGATTCCTGGGAGGTCTGTATTCCCCATATCCTCCAGTTTCATCTGGGAGAAACCAGGTCTGCTTCTTTATGGCATGTGATAAAAGGAACCCTGAGCATGTCAGCTCTCTTTGTGCTGATAAGGTGCAGATCTGATTGTTCTGTACAGCTCAATTCCAAAACACCTCTGAAATCCTGGGTGGGAACTGTTGCCTTTTCCAGGAATGGATTATTCACCACTTGACATATTTCCCCACTCTAAAGCTCAGCAGAACCACGGATCTACCAGATTCTGAACCAACCTGTTTCCCTTCAGAAGGAAGGAGTCCCCGAGCAATGGCTGGTTCCAGGTCTACGTGTTTCATTCCGACCAGGGTGAATTTTTCCAGGTCTAAGTTTCTGAGGATCCTTGCAAGATTCTGGCTCCAGACCCCGGGTTTGATGAGCAGCACTGTGCAGAGGACCTGGGCTCCTGGAACAAACACACAGCAGGAGTTGTTTACTAGCCTGGATGGACCTCTGGAGATGAAGTTTATGGAAAAGCTGGCATGAAGTTCATAAAAATCTGAACAAAACAGGTCCATAAAACCCCTCATGCATCAAGGATTATTTATTTATTTATTTATTTATTTATTTATTTATTTACTTACTTATTCTTTTGTTGGATTTTTAGTTTAAAAATACATCTAAAACAGTTAAGGCTTCGAGATTTTTTTCCCCCCAGGAAATCTGCTCCAAGTCCAAAAAGTTTATGTGGCAGGTCTGTAGGATAAGACTCAAACCTTTCTATTATACATTAATGTTTTAAGAGGGATAAAATATTCCCTTTTACATTTTTCATGTGAACTGTAGAGATTATGTGATGTAATCCTTAAGGCAGCTATTAAATTCTTATCCCTGTGTTCTGTATCTCGGTTAGAGCTCTGTTTCAGAGAGGCACTAACAAGCCTGACAGGTCCCTATTAATGTCATAAACCCATTATAAATAGAATTGTGTTTACCAAAATTGACATTTCAGCAAAAACTTTCTGCTTCTGGAAAAGCTCTCCCAGCAGAGCTGCAGCACTATGAGAAGCAGAAAACAAACCAGACCAAGATAACTTTTCTGTCCGATGGTAGAAAATGGATGTAAAGGCAGAAAATACATAAATTACAGTTTTAATGACAGCATTTTCGAGCTTTTAGTTTTGCTAAAGTACTTACAACTAGGAGTATAGTTAGTATTTTATCCTAATAACATCTCTTGAAAACTTATTGGCAACTGTTGGGTCAGAACCAGTTTGTGAGGCCCCAGGAACTGCTGGTGCTTAACCATGTCAATCAGCACAAAGGAAGTGACAGGTGGTAAAACTGATCCAAGATTATCTGTGTACAAAATATGTCATTTTATGTTTCCTGTACACCCCACTACTCATTATACAGATGTCAATGCAACAAAGCATCAACAAGGCTACCTGTGATTGAATGTTATTTTCAGGTGGCAAGAAACAACATTCATTGCAGGGAAATATAAAGGAAGATTCCTGCCTTCCCACTTGAGATGGAAACCTAACCTTTGTTGTGCAGGGAGTCCTCCTATTAAAGATGTGCTCTTTTCTTCACATCCATCTTGAACAGAAAGATTTAAATGCCATAGCAACAGCCTGCAAGTGCAGGAAGCTGCTTGGATCTGCTGAGCTGCTCGGATCCACCTTGGCCATCTCGATGTTCTGGAAGTGCTCATTGGCCTCCAGATGTTTTTACTCACCATCTGCTATGTTTTTTGGGCAAATATTCACATTCTTGTGCTTATGTGAATCACAACCTGCTGCATATTTATGGACTTCAGGTGCTTCGGGAGGGATTTGTCTCACGTCACTTTGCCAGCTTGGTTTGGTCAAAGACAAGTGTTGAAAAGAGGTGGGACACCTTGTCACTGAGGGCTGGCTTCCTCTCCTCAGTGATTATAAGGGACAAGAGTTAGACAAAACACCACTAACTACTGCAACAATTTCTGCTGATCTGGAATTACCAGAGGTACCTGTTTGGCAACCTAAAACCTGCCTGATTTCTACCTCCAGTTTGGCTGTTCAGTGGCCATCCCAGTTCCCTGGTCTTCACTACGTTTTTCTACTTTTTAATATTAATATTAATATTTTTTAGATCCAATCTTCAGAGCCAGTGATTTTTTCCCCCCAAAAAATTATTACATAGGTTTTCATTTCATATCAAAAATACTGTTTATCTTATATGCTATTTATATCCAACACTTCAGACAGGTGGGTGACTTCAAATAAGTGTAAACTCAAGAGAAGCAGATAACAGATTTCCTGGCATGCTTAGGAAAGGGAGGTTATCATTGCCTTTATTCCAGCCTCAGGAAAATGTTGGTATAATCCTGTTGCTTATTTTGGGCTGGTACATCCAGATGAGTTAGTTCCACCAAGTCCTTATCAAATGACATTTTTCCATTTGCTCTTCTCTCACCTGTGTGCAGGTAGGCAAACAGGGACTCTGCACGGCCTCTCCAGCTCTCACCCACTGAAAAAGAGAAGCAGAGAGACTGGAGTGAGTGGTCTGTGCGTTCCTGCAGAGTAACTGGAGGATGTTGCCATCATTTCTACATAATGCAGACAAAAGTGTTATACTGGGGCATGCATGGCTTGATTTCAGATGTACTGGGACACTCTGGTAAGTGTCACATTTCCACCCTTCTTCACTGAGCCCAAGGGCACATGCTGAATAAGACTGCAAGTACAAGTCCTGTGGGTTCTTGGGTACCTTTTCTGTGATTTCAGGGAGTGGCTAACAGTGGTTCTTTGTGCTCACAGTACTCCACAGTCAAGTTAGAAACCTTGTGTCCAGTGTAAATCCCAGAAGTTCAGGTGTTCTGTTTGATATCCTCTCCTGTGCCCTTGGAAGCCAAGAAGTGCTGTGGATTCTGAGTACTGAGCCCAGCTCTGCTGATAGAACCTCACTGACACTCCCCAAACAGCCAGGAATGACTGCTCCAGTGGTTCTTCATGAGAGCAGAGCAGGGCGAAAGGATCTGGTGAGTCAGAACTGAGGACAAAAGCCTAGAGAAAAATGTTTCCTTCAGTCTAATGTAAAACCTGCAGTGACCTGGAGAGGTGAGGAAAATTAAGGCACTTCATGTGAAGTGAGAAATTATCTAGATCTAGGGCACAATGAGGAGAATCCTGCATCAGATTAAAGATAAAAGACTTCCTTTGCCAATGGCTGGCAAGTTTAGCCAGTGTGACAACAGAAAACTACAATCTGTTCATCAAAACAAAATTATCATTTTTGGGGTATTTATTACTGTCCAAAATCCATGTATTTCTACTTCCCAGGACAATGTTTCTGGAAGGTATCTAGCCAAAGTGTTTTTCTTCTAATAAGACCTCTTTCTCTTTCCACATGGTTGTTGTTTATTTTGCTGGAATAGTAAGAGCATAAATAGGTGGAATCAGCTCCCAGGTCCTTGCCTCGTAACTTTTTAGCTCCCATCCTCACAGTACCAATTTTTTTCTTTAGGATTGGGGTTATTTGAAAGGATCTGTGAATTCCATGGTGACCTGGGTGGCACTGTGATGTACATGACAGGGAATGCCCATTCTGCTCTGATTTGTCACTCACTTGGGCAATGGTGATCAAGACATTTCACCTCTCTAAAACATAATGCAAATCATCTTTTTTTGAGATCAACATCTGAAAAAGGGCTGCTAAAAAGCAGGCATTAATTACTCTTCCAGCCTAATTTCCACAGCAACCCTAGACAGGTCACTCTCAGAACTGCATAGGAGAAAGGTGATCTGGCAGTCCATCTTCTCCCAGCACCAAGTGGACCCATCTGGCCCTAATTTCCTGGGATTAGGATGTCTACCCAAAGGTTTACTAATCCCCTTTTAATGGCTCTGACAGAGGACAGTTCTGGTTTCCTTCAGTCTATTTAAGAGCATAAGCTAACTTGTTCATATCCAAAAGGCAACTGGTACATATTTCTGGTCTTACCTTCAGCCCTGGTCCTCCTGCCAGGTGGTGGCAGGTATTTCATGGCAGGGCGGTGTTCTGCATCTGTAAAAGGAAGGAGATGTATTTTTATGGATTGACAGATGGGAAACCTTCACTGTCTGGGGGTAAGGAGTGACAAAGGTAAGTTTATTTAGCAGGGGAAAAGGCAGACATTTGACCTGCTACAAAAATATTAAAGAGCTGTTCTCTAGCACAAAGGCCTCTCCATTCCTCCCACAACAATAAAAACAAGAGGAAAAATGTAATGATCCTATAAAAGAGATAGTGCAGGGTGTGGAGGTCATGCCTGAGCTGTGCTCCTTTGTTCCTGACAATGGCTTTGGTGGGAAAGGCTGGCACTGTCATTACAACCTCCCTCAATAAACTGAGCTCACAGCTCTGCTTCCCTCTTATCCTGCCTTTTCATCTCAAGATGGCTTTAGTCAAGGGCTGCAGTGCATGAATTCTTACTGGTTTATACACTAATTTGGGATGTCTGATGCCTCCATTTCTGGAGGCCTCCTCTTCTTGCTCACCAATCTCACATAGAACTCCCACAGATCACTAACAAATCCAACTTTCTATGAGACTAAGCTAAGGATCTTTTCCCAGACAAATCACATTTTCTTCTTTCTATTCCCCACAGCCAATTTGTTACTCCACACTACACAGGCAGAGAGTGTTTGTCACAAGTGTCTAAGTTTGTGTTGACAACAAAGGACCTTTCTTCCCCAAGGAAAGCTAAAGGAAGAGCCATAAATTCAAAGCACGAATGCACTTATGGAACTGTGTCACTGCTCTGCAGTTGATACATGGTGTTACCACAATCTTGATTTCTCTCTGCTTCTGACTAATCACAGAATCACAGAATAGTTTGGGTTGGAAAGGACCTTAAAGCCCATCTTGTTCCAACCCCCTGCCATGGGCAGGGACACCTTCAAAAGTTGGCAGGCTCAGAGCTGTTTATCTCTGGGCTTGAGGAGTCAGGCAGCCCAAAAATGGAGGTGACATGGCAAAATATTTCACATTAAAAGAAAAGAGCAGGAGCTTGTAGTCTGCTGCTCCAAAACATCCAATACCAATAACCCCACAGTCTGCATGGTGATTTAGTTTTAAGAGGCATGGCTATACATCTCCTGGTACAGGAGCAAGTCTACTGTGCTGAAAGATCAATGCTGGCATGTATCACTGAAGCCTGAGAAGCTTCTGACAACAAAGGTCTCCATTCCTCTGCTCATTTTTATCCAGGATAAAAAGAAATTCTCAAGGAATCTGTTTTCTTCAGCTCCTGCAGATCAGTCACACCTTCATCTCCCTGAGTACAGGGCAAGGCTGAGGCATCAGGCCCCAACAAGTTTGGCACCACAGTCAGGTGTCCTCTTTAGGTGGAAGAGGTCTTGGCCCTGTTCTTCAGTTTCTCTACTACAGAAATGTAAAATGCATGGTGTTATTTACTGGTCCTGCCAACTGCTCTGATATCTATTCAGTACTTATGGAGGACCTCGAGATCTTCAGAAAGGGCACAGGCCAAGCAGAGCCACATTAATTTAATAAGCCAACTAGCAGATGCCCTCAGCTGGCTCCTGCTGATTTCATAGCCTTCATCATAATTCAGCCAAGTACAGAATTTAGCCCCAAACTATTAAGTTCTTCTGTGCCTGAGAAAACCCATAGCATTGGATTCCTTTGTCCAAGTTAAATCAATTCCCAAACACCCTATCCCTGAGGATAATATAAATAGTAACAACATGTCTTACCAGTTACAAAATCAGCCTCTGTGAAGAAGAGGATGGCTTGTCTGAATGTCACCTCTGGAGTCAAGGCCATTACTGCCTGTGGGAGACTTCCACTCGTGGTGAGCTTCTCCCTACACTGCGTTAATCCCTCCAAGACACCTGCAAGAGTTTCGTAGGCATCGACCCCCCGGAACACGCACACGAGGACGGGGTTGGACATCAGTGTATCCAGGTTCCTCTGCCACTGAGTATCTCCAGCCTCAAAGGGGGTTATTTCTCTGGCCTCCCATCGAGTGAGGTGGGGCAACCACTTCAGGCCTAGGAGCTCAAATCCTGACCCAGGCTCTTCTGCAAGTCAAGAGAAAAGTGTTCAGAATCAAGTGTTTCATGTGAGCTCTGTTTGCTTTTGGAGACAAATGTTCTGACTTCACACTGATTTTTTTCACTAGACAAGTTCCAAAGCTGCTTCACCACCACCCATCCAGAATGGACTGTAATGCAGATATAGGAACATACTGGGAAAACCCACAAGATTCAAATGCTAGGAAATAACATTACATTGAAAAGAAAAAATGGGCTATCTGGGAAATCAACAGGGAGACACAGGGAGCAAATGCCATGATTTAGATTAGAGAGCACAGCTAATGGAGAAGAGCTGAAAGGGAATCCCTGAGAATACACTGACAACAGTGTGGCTTGGCACAGCATAATCCATAATTATAGATCCTTTAGCACCTCTCATAACATTCCACTTCAAGCAATGTTCATTATAGTAATAAACTACAACAGAATGCTGACTTGTCTCTAGTTTAAATGTTGTGTTTGTAAAGTAGTCTTACTGCAATGTAGCAAAATATTTAGGGACTCAATCCATGAATGCTGGAAGTTTCTGTCAGCTGGGGTCTCATGCACAGAACTTACTCAGTAGTATTTCAAGTAGTATTTCAGCATAGTTTTAGGAGTAGGATGCGACACAGTATAAGACGGGGCCAGACTTCTGCCCTTCATGCATACACTTCCTGTATTATTACACTTCAGTGCAACCTGCATCATGAAATTATATAAAATCATCATCCTGCCTAGGGCTTGACAGCCCTCTTCATGCATGTGTGAGCATGTAACACGGGGATGGCATTGGTTTTCCTCCTGTGCATGAGGAATTGAAGCGTGAAGCAGTGAAGTGTCTTGGTTCTGCTCACAAAGGATGTCAGAGGACAGAACAGAGGCTGTGACTTCCAAATTCCTGTTGCTGTGCCCCAGTTACAGTTGCCTGATCTTCCAGCACTTAGGGAGAGACGTAATGCTCTGAATTACATAAAAGCTTAATAATTCTAAGCACATCTTTAAACTAATTTGACAATCTCTGAAGAAAATTATGGCCACCTGAGCTGTTTGTGATATGAAATGTGGCCTTGCCCATAACAAGTTGTGACAAATTCTTCAGCTCTTTAGGCAGGTGAACAAAGAAACCTGTTCTTCTTCCACTCACCACATTTTCCATGATGTTCCTGCTGTGATAAAAACAGCTGGCCAGGATAAACTTCCCTGACCAAGTTCCCCAGCCCTCCCCAAGAGCTGAGATCACCTGCACTCCGAGGCTGGTTGTTAAGCCCAGGAAACAGGATCTGGTGAAGGAGCTCTCCAGCACTTTTCATGGCCTCCATTCCAACCACTGTCAGCATCACAACTTGTTCCATCCCAGGATCATTAGCGTACGTTCGGTGGCAGAAAAAATCCAGAGGAATGTTGTGGGGCTCTGGAACTGCGCTGAGGTTTCCTCCTACCCAGGGAGATGATCAAAACCAAAACTGTTACCCCACAAAAACAAATCTCAGGTCTTTTTTACTGTGAAGGAATTAATTCTCAACCAAGCAAAGGCCAGTGTTTCACTGTCTCCTCATGCTGCAGCTCAGCATGGCCAGGAAAAGGTTCCTGCATGAGGAGTGTTATCACAGCAAACCCCCACTAATTAGTCCCACTCCTTCCCTGGAATTACATTTTGCCGTGTAAAGCAAATATATTCACATGTAATTTTGATATCCTTATTCACATCCTTAAGCAGAATTGATAGATCTACACCGAAGTGATTGAAGGCATCAATTTTGGATTGATAACTGGTGTTTGACTTCACATGAAATCAATACTTCATTTTGCTTTCAAGGAGATTACAGGGCACACAGCTGAGAGCTAATTTGGGGGCTGCTGCAACACCATGCTTGTATCCACGATCCTGTTGGGAATGTATAGCCTGCGTTTGATTCCATACTGTTTCACTACCTAATTATTAAAAACATTGTATTGATAAACATTTATTTACTTAGTTATTCCTATCTCTTAACATTTCATAATGCTAGAGAATGGTGAATAACATGCATTTGATGATTATTTTTCCTTATGATTTAGTACGAATTCAGTTTTAGAAAGTAACACATTTCAACTAAAAGTCCTGACATCCAAAAATTGAAATAATTTAATTAAATAAATCTATTAGAACCTGCTTAACATGCAAGAAACCTGTAGTTAGTGAAATAAACATCTGGTTACCAGGACCTTCAAGTGCACAGAACTAGTAAGTTTAAGACTCTCCCACCCATGTGAGTCACAGCTTTAAAGCAGAAAACCCATTTCCTTGCTGTTTCAAATCCTATCAATTTCCCAGCTTTGAATGAATGAGTTACTAAAGTGAATTCAACTGTATAAACTGAAATTAAGAATATCTGAGTAAAATGAAATTGAAAAGTGCCTTTTCTGCACCTACAGAAAAAGTAGAGCATTTATCACTTCAGCACATTCCGGTTTTACACATAACCACTGATTTATCTCATTTTAATATTTTGACTTCTCTTGAAACTATGGCAATAAATATCAATAGACTGGATATTAATCTTTTAACTAAATATATTAATTAAGGCTTAATTGGATGTTATCATGTCACATTTAAATAATTTCTTTTTGTATGTCTTTTTAATTAACTTAAAAAGTATTTTCATTTTGCTTTTCTATTGATTCTTTCATTCATTACCTAGCAGCAGAATGCAGCCAAATGAGCATTACCATGATTGATGGACAACAGAACAGTAAATGAGCTATTATATACAAAAAGCATATTCCTAATGGTTTTATGCAGGAAAATGCTTTAATAAGGTTGTAATACCTTATGGGGCTGCCCCATCCCTGGAAGTGTCCAAGGACGGGGCTTGGAGCAACCTGGTCTAGTAGAAGGTGCCCCTGCCCATGGCAGGGGGTGGAACAGGGTGGTCTCCAAGGTCCCTTCCAACCCAAACCATTCTCTGAGTCTCTGATCCAATAAAAGCCAGGACAATGCACTTCCCACAGCTCTGACCTACCCAGGGCCTGCAGCGAGGTCTCGGCGTACGGAGCCACGTGGAAGCAGACAGAGGCATCCAGGCCAGCAGTCACAGGGGGTCTGCTCTGCCCACTGCCAAGGCCTGGCTTTGCCAGCTCATCCATCAGCCCTGTGCAGGGAACAGCAGCAAACATGAGGGATACAGAGCTCTGACATGAAAACCCTCTGCTATCAAACGTTTGATTCATATGAACACAGTTCCATTACCGAGACGTTAATGTGGGTCACGCTGAGCTTACCCCAGACATGAAATGCAACTGAACCATCTCCTCTCCCTCAAATCACATTAATCACTTCAGTGGGGCAAGTAGTTGTTGAAAATTGAGGCTGGGCCACAGCTTTCTCTGGAGATACCTCTGCTTTGGGAGCAGCACCCCAGTTGTTTCTATCACCTTCTAACTCCTGCTGTGAACAACCCCTCCTGTGCAACAAATGCACAGACACTGCCACACAGCTGAATTGGAATAAATATCTTAAATAAGTTGGTATCCACTAGGAAGAGTCACAAATGTGAGCCCAGCACTCACGTGGAAGCCCTCAAGGTGTCTGACACCCCAAGGCACGAGGCCAATGTCCTGCATCCCACATGGCACTACGTGGGGTTTCAGACCTGAACAGAGACATCATGTTCTGCTCGTGTAACTCCCAGCCTGGAAAATATCTGATTCCACACCACTTTCACAGACACTAAGTGCTTAAACCCAGTAATCTCTCAGCTTCATTGCTGCTCCAAAGAGCTGGGCTGCACACAGGCAGTGCATTAAGGGGCTGGCATATGCTACATTTCCACAACAATTAGTTCAGCCTTCTGTAATAATATTTCAGACCACAGTTTTAAAGGCTTGTTATTTTTAAAATTACTTTGTACACATTTGATTGCTTTCTACCGTACAAGGCTGTCAAAAATTCACTCTAGTGGAACATGAGAAATGGATTATTGGTGCTGGAGGCTGATGGCAAAGCTCAGGTGTCAGATGTGCCACTGACAATCACCTCTCTGCTTCTCAAAATTCAGCAGGCATGAGGAACCAAAAATGTGCCATCACTGTCACAGCATTACCTGCTTTTTGTTCAAACTCTGGGCATGGCAAAAAGTAAAGCTTGGACATAAATATATAGTGTTTGATCCTCAAGACAGAGATCCTTACCCAAAACCACCTATTTATCTGCTCTATTTCAGGAGTAATTGTTGAGCTTTTCCTTGCTCTGAAAATTAAACAGTGCTCAAGATCTAAAAGGGGTAACTGCTTTTCAGGGGTACTGATCATAAATGCAAAACTTCTTAGTGAGGTATTTATCCTACTCAAACCCTAGCGCTATTCTTCACTTCCCAGAGGCCAAACCAAAGCTTGTACGGCAAGAGTGTTAGCTTCCCCTCTCCAGGGCTCTGGAACATGGACTAAGGTAACTCTCTGGGTCAGTTCTGAACCACAGGACTGATGCAAAGAACACAGAACACATGGAAAGAGGCATTTGCAAAATCTGTCTAGAAACAAAGGAAAAAACCCCTGAGTTCTCTACAATGAGGGAAAACATTTTACCTTTCCAGACTATGCTTTGTTCCAGTCCCACCTATATATTTCCAGTGGAAATTTCCCTGTGCAAAACATCAACACTGTAAACATCTTCTGTGGCACTGAGAAAAGGAGCAGAAACTGTACTTTTTAATAAGCAACTTCCTTTGGGTGTAGAGGCAGCAGGTGACATAGGGCTCTAATTATTCTGCCATGATTAATCCTCTGTGTCTGCACTTGTTTTCAGAGCAGTCTGTGATAGTCTCAGGAGAAAAAGCCCAGGACTTTTTGAATTGCCATTTTTTTCCCAAACCTCTCAAATGGACAGATTAAAGGAAGTGACTGGGCTGTGGATGAATGTCCTCCCCATGGGCTATGTGTGGTGGTGTTAATGGAGGGGTCAGTCACAGGGACTCCCTTCTTGGGAAGAGCTGGGCAGGGCAGGATTTCTGTTCCCTCCTGATCACTCTGATCTTCCCCACTTGAGACCAATGTCAACTCAGCCTTAAGAAAACCAAATCATGTTTTTCCTGAGCCAGAGCCTCAGCACAGTTTCATTCAAGTAAGAAGATTTGGGGCAGCAACTTGACTGTTTTTGGCAGTCCCTAAATACAAAATGAGTAACCTTTCAGGTCCTTGGAAGTCACAAGTACACAGGACTTGGAGCTGGTATTGGTAGGATCAGATGCTGCCCTCAGGCTCAGTGGCACATCTGCATTTTGGCTGTCCTACCTCTGTATGCAATAAGAATATCTGAGAGGAGGTTGTTGAGGTCATATAATCATAGAAAGTCCTGAGCTGGAAGGGACCCACAAGAATCATCGAAGTCCAACTCCTGGAAGTCCAACTGCACAGGACAATCCCAAGAATCCCACACCACGTGCCATGTGTGTGAGATGACCAAGTCAGGCCCAGTATGGAGGTGTACGAAGACAAGGCTCACAAATTCAAGCAGGGGAGGCTCAACTTGACATAAAGAAAAAACAGTTCCCATAAGGATGGCCCAGCATTGGAACAAAGCCCCAGAAAGGCAGGGGAGCCTTGCAGATTTTCAAGACCTGACAGGAAAACCCTCTGAGCATCCTGATTGGAATTCACTGCTGATGCTGTACTGAGCAGGAAGTTGGATGAGACTCTCTGAGGTCCTTTCCAAAAGGAACTACTCAGTGATTCTAAGTTCAAGAGGACTCCAGTGCTACAGATTAAACACCTGGCAAAGATCAGCCTGCTCTGTTGAATGGGTAGTCGTGACTGATTCACACCTTGGTCTGGGGAAACGTACAGAAAACTAGCAGGTCTTGATATTCTCCATAACTATTCCCTGCACTGTGACAGCTGTGGTCAGACTGCTAATGTTTAGCTCACACAGTGAAATGCAAACCTCTTTCCCTCAGGTTGCTGAGCAGGGAAAGCATTACCTTTCACCAGGGCAGGAATGTGATGACTTGCATTCTCCTTCCTCAGCAACAAAACGAGGCAGTGCCCCCGTGGTTCAGCTGGGAGTTCTCCCCTTGCAGGACTATCAGGTGAGCTTGAACTCTTTTCAGGGCAAAATACAGCAATCTGAAATAATGAGGGCAAGTTAGACTGCTAAATCCAGATGTAATTACTATGGCACTCCAGCAAATAGATAAATTGTGATGGCATAACAAGATACAGCTCAACACTGAGGCATAGGAATTTTCAATATCTAGGTGTTCACGCATCACCTATTCATGAGGCAGAGAAACTTAATTTAAACCTCAGGGAAGAGGCTTTACATAAAAACATTCTGCCCTGGAACTGGGCTGGGCCAAAACCACAACAGTGGCAACAGAGCTGAAATGTGGTACCATTTTAAGTCACTCATACAAAAATGATCTTGAGTCCCAAATGAAGGGATGATTTTCAGAAATTTTAGCTCCAAACAGCACATTGGAGCAATACCTGCTGCTGTTAACTTCTTAATGGCCATTCAGGATCATGCTCCAAACACCTGGTTATTTGGTCTGTGGTATTCCATAAATAGGTTATATTCATCCTAAAAAATATCATGGCCAGGGACATTATTATTCCTTAGGCTTAAGCAGAAAAGAGGGGATTTGTACAGTTTAATTTGCAAAATGATGTATTTGCTGACTGACATAGCAAACAATGCTCAGCATGATAATTTGAAGTCAGGGATCTGCTCCTTTGTGAGAGAAGGTGCCATAAGATTTCTGTGTGATTTATAATGTACGAAGTGCAGCACTGGACTTCTTGCACATGGTAAGTTTGACTGCAATCTTGCATTTATGATTATTGCTGTTTCCTTAGGCTGACTTGTCAAAATGCCAACTGCATTTTAACTCAAATCCATTGCCATGTTAGAAAGAGGTTCAAAGAAGAAAACAAAAAGTTAGTTTTGATAACAGGAAAGCTCTTTTTGCAACACATTTGGAGTGCATTGAACTAGGGGACTTCCTGCTGAAAGGCCCCAATGGACTGTGAAGTACAGCACCAAATATCAGCCTGTTAGTGAAGACTGCCTCCTGAACACACCTTTGCAGATCAGAGAGTGTTATTTTGGTTCATGGGGCTACTTGCTTTTCTGAGATCAATGGCAAAATTCATATTTTTTTTAGTAGGAGGAGGCCCAATGATGAATTTACACTCCTGTTCCTAGTGAGAGGCCAAGGCCTGGTGGGATTTTTCCTACTAGAGAAAAGCCAGCACTGAAAGCAACCCAAGTGCCGCTCCCAGGAACAGGGAGAACACGAGTGCTGCATAGCTGGGAAAGAGGGAATGGGAGTCCTTGGAGCACTTACTAGAGGAGCGTTGGCATAATCAGTTCCAGACCAAGGGGTAACAGGGTATAAAACTCGCTGTGTTCTGTCCAGTACCTGCCTTGTTGTCATGCTCAGCACAAGGCCTTGCTGGGGTGAGAGCTGCAGCTGCCTGAGGCCTTGCAGGACAAACCCCCGACGAGTGCAGACAGACATCACCCTTCCATAGGCACAAGGAGACACCACAGGTGACACCATCAAAATGATGTCCCCTACAGCAAAGAGAGGGTAAGGAAAGCAGCATGTTATTGTCACAGAAGCTGTGGTACCAGTGCAAGGCAGCTCTCACAGTGGGTGGTTCCAGCTTGAAGCACATCCCAAATGGTGACACTGTGTTTTACAGTTTATTTGCTATATCCAGCTCATAATGACTGCAAGCCAGGGCCACCCTAGGATGGAAAAGCTTATGGCATCATCAGTAATTTCTTTATGAATCATACACTCCAGATAGCCTGTCTCATCAGGTCTGGGGGGTATGTGGCTCAGCTCACGTGCAGGCAGCGTGTCACCCCTGTGGGGACTGGGGGCCTGATAAGCCTGGCCACACGATGAGTAACCAAAGTCAACAAGAACAGCTTGTTCTTGAACAGTTTCTCCACTATGAAGTGCATGAAGCAGCCCCGGCCATTCCTCTCTGCTGGTACTGGTGGCCCCAGCCTGTAGCTGCTTCTGCAGTCCTGCTCAGCACCACCTCCTGCTTCCTCTTGTCCCTCCTTTAGTCCTGTCTCTAATCTTCATTCCAGAACCTGCCTTGTGGTACAGTCTCCTGAAGCTTTGGACCAGCCTGTGATCATGATTTCACCTCACTCTTCAGTTTGGAACCATCTGGGGCCTCAGAGGTTCCTTGGTCATCATGATAGTGGTACCAGCCTGCTCTGTCCTACCTGATCCTCATCCACTGGGTCTGGCTGCTTGAGCTCTCCTTGTGCCCCTCACCCCAGTAGATAAGGTTCCATTGGGTTAGAACCTTGGGGTTTAGACTCCTGTTTTGTGAGTTGAATCTCAAGCTCTCTGCCAACACATGCTATGGGCAAGACCAGGAAAAAGAGACTACAAGACCTCCCAAGCAGTCCAAGCCCCATCTTAGGCACTACAAGACAAGATCAAGACTTTTCCTTGAAGTTTCTGATCTACCTGAGGTCTTTGCTTCGTTCTAATCTTATTTTGGCTGTTTTTACCATCACCTTCATTATCACACCTTCCTAGCTCTAACACAGCTTTTTATCCCTCACAATGTACATTCAGATCTCATAACCTGCCAAGAGTGACCTCTGAGGACAAAGCCTCAGTGCCACTTCTACATGAGTTTCCTCTACACTGCCCCATTAATTTCTCTTAGCTCTAATCAGGTGATATGAGATTGGAGGACTTCAGTCTCTGTGTCCTAATTATGCTTGTTTTGGGGGGTAGGACAGCGACTATTTCTTTTTATTTTAGATTTTGTGGTATGAATAACCACCCTCCCAAGAATCTGACCAAGGCTCAGACTGGTAGTTCGAAGCAAGAGTACCAAAACAAGAGAAACCTCATGTTTAGCACTAAGGACAGGAAAGGTAGGGTGTTTCTTTGCCTAAAATTTCTATTTGGCTTTACCACTGACTTTGAGGCAGACGTTCATTATATGGGAACTGTCAAAATACAGGGTTATGGGTGGTAAAATTTTGGTTCCTTTCTAGTTGACAACAGTTCTAAAAAACATTTCTTGCATATAAAAAACCCAAATAAACAAAAATACCTGCTAGGGTAACTAAAACTTGGATTATTGAGAAGGGGCAGATCTACCTGGTGGGAGACGTAGTACATCTGCTCTGCATGGGTAAATATTCCTGTTTCCAAGAGAAGCTGCTGGAACCCTGAGGGAAGGATTTAGTGAATGTTTCCTTTCCTTAAAACCCCACAGAGTGTCTGCTCCCAGACCAGATTTGCAGCTTCCCTTCCGAGAGCCATGATCCAGCTATCTTAGGAATGAAGCTCAACAGTGACTTCCTGAGCCCAAATATACATGGAACGTGGTGCGGTGTAACTCAGCAGCCCACAGCAACTGTGAATCATTAATGGCCATAAAAGGAAGGGGAGGCAGAAGATGTGACTCATTCCATCAGTAGCCACCAGCTGCCATCAATCCCAATCCCAAATAACAGAGCCAATGGCTGGCTGCCAAAGTACCTGAGTTAACATGAGCTGTTGTATCAGAGTATTTCAAAACTGAGACTTGTTTTTTTGCTTTCTCCCTTCTCCATTTTCCTCCCATCACCCTCTGTCTCTTTATGTTCTTTCATCTTTTTGCTTATGCTCTCATCCTTTTCTCACGGATTTTTTCCTTTGGCAATGTAATTTCCCATGCTTGCTTTCTATGTCACTTCAATCCTGCCTCCCTTCTACCACCTTCTCCCTGACAGCTGCTGACCTTCTGCCCCCCTCAGGTTCCATTCCTGTGAAACTATCAACTGTGGGAGCAGAAACCAGCCACCAAAGCTCTAAACATTGTCCAAAAATCCCTTGCACCCCAGATCTGCTGTGTCAGGCCCCACTACAGAAGTCTGTCAGCACATTGGCCTTTACAGCAGCTACCCCAACACCAACGGGATCCTTCTTAGCCAGGTAAGGCCTTGGCAGGTGTCCCTTGGACACAGCCTGCTGCTAGTTAGGTAGCAATTTAGAAGAGAACAAAACTCCTACAAAGGAAAAAGGGGTATTTGAGTGGAATCAGCTTAATGCAGTGCTCCCCTTTCTGACTGTGTGGTCAGTCCTGCCCTGAATGAAGCCTTAACCATTTAATTCCCCCGATGATTATATTCAGCTCTTCATCAGGAGAGACAGATGATCTCTGATCAGATAAACAAGCAATTTAAGGATTCTATTAGGCCTTCACTATTTCTCTGATGAATAGGCCCCTCTGTGCAGAGATTTCCTGTGCACTGGTTTTTTTGTTTCTTTTTTCCCCCCCTTCAGTGACATCTAAGCAGCCTGGAGGACTCCAGCAGCTGCCTCCAGGAGGAGGCTGATGTGTAACACTTCTCTGCCACTTCATCGTAGGAGAAATGTTCCACTAGAAATTCATTGCTGGCTCTAGAACTGGCCAGGTCACAGCCCTGAGCAATCCAGGGAAGCAGAATTTCCTGAGACAGGTGGGCTGGGGTAAAATGACATTGTCAGTGAAGAAGAACCAAGAAACCTCCAGATGAATCTAACGCTGACCTTTGGTAGTTGAGACAAGCATGGCTGGATGTCGAGGCAGCATCATGCTCTGGAGATCAATCTTTTCTTCATCTGCTTCTGTCCCAGTTGATGAAGGACCCTGAGAGCTACAGAAAAATGATAAATATTAAAAGCTGTTACACCAGATTCTGACTCAAATATACTTTCTGCAACAAATCCAGGGTCACAGAAGCTTCTCTGGTAGAACTGCTTTACTGAAAAAGCCATTTCAATCCCTTGTCCCTGACATGAGCTGCATTGAGGTCTCTCTGACTGAACATTTTTATATTACTCCCCCCGAGGCTCTCTGTGTTCAATTAAAAGTAGCTAATGCAAAGTAGCCAGCTTGGCAAAGAAATCTGGGAATCAATAAATATGTTAGGCTGCACTACCAGAGCTATTCCCACCCACAGACAAATCATAGTTGCTGTTCACATGGGGTTCTTTAGCCTGAGTTTAAGCAGTTTGGAAGGTTCATGTTAGGCAACAAGCACGATCGAGTCTGGCAGAGATGTGCCAGGGAAACCTCTGCAACTTCCCTGCATATCCAGAAGGCCCAGATCAGGGCAGGGTGAACAGAAGGTGTGGTTTGGAAGCCAGGGACTGCCTGGGAACAGTTTGGCCGGGACTGTGAGCACAGGCTGCTCAGGCAAACCTGCCTCAGCCCTTCCGAGCTGGCTGCAATGTATCTTGCTCTCTGGAACACATCCTGCTCGCTCAGTCCCAGGAGCCCATGGCATCTGCAAGGATAATCTGCAAAGGGCCAGCTGAGCTGCAGTTTGTATTCCTGTCTCCCAGTGGACCAAATTACCAGTGTTAGGAGAAAGACAAGTGTATTATTTAGAACGTAGTGCCGCTCCAGACTAAGTTATACCACAGGAGCAGAACTCATCATCTTTGTAAGAGGAAAAATAAACAAACAAACAAACTAAATAAAAATAGAAACCAAATAATAAATAAACTAAATAATGATATATCATATATATAATTGGTATAATAATAAATTCATATAATAATGCATATTTATATATTTAAAGTAAATGTATAAGATACATAATCTTTAGATGTAAATTATAAATTTATAAATAGAAATGATATATCTGTTTACACATAAATGAATATACAAAGCTGTAATATGAATTATTATTAATAATAAATTTATATAATAGTATAAGATAATAGTATATATTATTAATATATATAGTACATATGTCAAGTAATAAATCAAAGTACATTTTAAAATCTTGCCACATTGATTTTTTCCCCCATCTTAAAAATAAAAATGATGAGAGTGGCTGTTGATGGCCAAGCAGAGCTGAACTCTGACACACAATCCCTCCCCAGCACCAGGTTAGTTCCACGTGGCTGAGCTTTGCCACTCTGCAGAAAGCACTGCCAGCACTGCAGCTGATCTCCCCCCCAGCCTGCTGCCACAGCCACTGTGCCACACTGCCCCCAGGAGCAGCCAGGATCCTGAGAACCTGTCCAGAACCTGCAGGTGCAGGGACTTGTCTGAGCTTTCTGCAGCAGTTTCACCACAGCATCATTTGTTCAGCAATGCTAAAAGGAGATGCCCACAAGCCAAAAACCCCAGTGCAGAGGCTGCATCCCGTGTGCTTACACAGGCCTGTGGCACAGACGTGACACCAGGGAGAGGAGAGCTGCAGTTTGATACTACAGAATCACAGAATCATTAAGGTTGGATAAGATCTCCAAGATCATCAAACCCAAACTTTAACTGAACATCACCATGCCCACTAATCTGCATTATGAAGGGCCACATCTACTCTCTTTTTGAATACTTTCGGGGCAGTGACTCCACCACTGCCCTGGGCAGCCGTGCCAGGGTTTCACCACCCTTTCAGTGAAGAAATTTTCCCCAGTATCCAACCTGAACCTCCTCTGGCATAATTTGAGGCTGTTTCCTCTTGTCCTGTCCCTTGTTCCCTGGGAGCAGAGCCCAACACCCCCTCGGCTCCTCCCTCCTGTCAGGGAGTTTTAGAGAGTGAGAAGGTCCCCCCTGAGCCTCCTTTTCTCCAGGCTGAGCTCCCCAGCTGCTCCTCACAGGACTTGTGTCCCACACCCTTTCCCACCTCCACTGCCCTAACAAGCAGGAAAGGGCCCTCTGAGCACAGCAGAGCCCTGTGTTCACACACAGGATTAAATGTGCTCCCTGGGCCCTCAGGTCTAAGCCTCTGTCTGGGAAGCTGCAAGATTGTCAGGAAGGGAAGAGATCGTTTTGTGCCATAGAAAGTACTCATCTCCATCAAGGAAAAGCTGCAGAGAGATTTGGGAAAGAGAGTGTTGATAAGGAGTGCAAGGGAGTCTGGGTGCAGATGGTGTGCAAGGTCTGCTGACTGGCACTTCACAGAGCTGCTCAAGCTTTTCTCCCTGTCCTCCCCTTTCCCCCACCCCCCTCTGCTCTGCTGGGTGAGGTCAACAGCAGGTATTTTGTCAGTGTTAAAAACGTTCAGATTGAAAACCACTCAGTAAAGCCCTTTCTGTCCAGGAGAGCCAAAGCGAGCCTTTGGGAGCTGCAGGCCCCTCCCTGCAGCACTGCACAGCAGCACAGGGATGATCAGGGCTGCATGATGGAATAATGGATGCTTGAAAGCCATTCCCAGACCCATCCAAGCACAACATTCCAGACTCCTGAACCTCACTTGTGCCTAGCACTCTTTGGAACCCTATAGTTATGCCATCACTTCCTAAATTGCATTCCTTGTGCTGACAGCTAAAGGTTTATAAGCCACCCTTCATTTTCACACACACATCTGTCATCATCCTCCAAAGAACCTTTTCCCTCTGAAGCCCCTTATCAGTTAATATGGAGGGACATAGGGCAAAGCTAGAGTAGGTTTCCTAGGAAAGGGGAACTCCTTCTTCAGCACCAAGTCTCCAAATCTTGCTGCAAGTGCATGAATTACTGGCCTCGCTACCAGGGAACAGGGGATGGAAAGCAATCACGTGTCCCACACTTGACACACCTAGGACCTGTGGGAACAGCCTGAAGTTGTGTCAGGAGAGGTTTAGGATGGCTCTCAGAAAGAGGTTCTTCCCCCAGAGGGTGGTTGGGCACTGAACAGGCTCCCCAGGGCAGTGGGCACAGCACCAAGGCTGACAGAGCTCAAGGAGCATTTGGACAACGCTCTCAGGGACAGGGTGGGATTGTTGGAGTGTCTGTGCAGGAGCAGGAGTTGGACTCAATGATCCTGATGGGTCCCTTCCAACTCAGCATATTCTTTGATTCTGTGATCTGGTGCAGAAAAGAGGAGGACTTTTGCAGACTGTATAACTGGTTTGGAAACACAAAAGTAGATGGATTCCTTCTGCCCTGCACTCCTGTTCCCCAGACCTTTAGCAGAAGGCTGACGAGTAAAGAACACACTGCCTGTGGGAACAACACTTCCAGACCATCAGACCATCACCTGGAAGGCAGGTGCAGGATCCCAGCAGTCCTTCCTCCAAACCAGAGGCACAGCTCCCTGTGCACGTGGCTGTCCAGGCAGGGCAGGTACATGAGAGGCTCCTCTCGGCTCTCGCCGTAGATGGCATTGATGGAACCACAGTCTGTCACTCTGGCCAGCCATGGGTCAGATGGCCCCACGATGTCCTGCAAGGTGCCACGTGCTCTAGGCCCTCTCACACACAGTGCCAGCACTGGTGGCACGTTGCCAAGCTCTGAGGTATAGGCAGAAGGCAGCTTTTCTGTGGAAACAAACATACGTGTGAGTAAAACATGGAACAACCAGCCCAAGGTCATTCATCCCACTCAAGTGCTCTGTCATAGCCAGACCTCAAAAGGGGAACCACCTGGTTACCTGCCCTGTGGGTCATATGCTGGCAGCACCTCCACACTTTTACCTAATGCTAAATCTGAGATTACTGAAGGTGCTCTATTAAAGACAGAGGAGTTGGTTGCCTCATATTTGCTGTGGAAAGGTGTGAGCACTGGGTTAGTGATTACAGAGCAGGTGATACACTGGAAGTGCCCCTGCCCATGGCAGGGGGTTGGAACTAGACAGTCTTTAAGGTCTTTTCCAACCCAAATTCAGCACTTTAGGTTCCTGTGCAGTCTGTTGTTCACGATCACAAACAAGGCTGGGGATTGAAGTAGAGACAGGACAAGAAGAGGGTCCTGTGGAAAGGGATGTTTTTGAAAGGGATCACAAACTAGAAATTTGAAGACTTCTTTTCTACATTATTTCCTTTTGCGTCAAAACCAGATTTTGTACAATGCTGTAACATCAGCTGCATCAACTCTTCCCCATGTCTCTGGCAAACCTTTTCCCATGTCTCCCAGTATAGCTGGGTCCAGGAAGTAATCCCAGAAAAAACAAATTTGGCTTCTCTGCAGTTCTTACTGCAGCTGTTAGAAAAAGCAGCAAGGCTTCCCTCAGGTTTAAAAGCATATTCAAAGACATAATTTCTTGCATAAGAATCAGAAACCAGAACAATAAGTCTCTGGAGCAGGTAGATGATGAAGCAACTGGCTGTAAGTACTTAAAATAATAATTTTCAAGTTTTCAAATGGGTAAAAGTCTAATTTACAAACTCACCCAGCGGTTCTCAGCTCAAATGAATTGCCTCTTCATACAAAATGTTCTTAAATAATACTGCCTGGTATAGAGCATTGAAGCAGATCTGCTGCCTGTCAGCTCCTAATGACTGGTGATTTTATGGTTTCCTTATTCATTTCTGGAGTCCTCCTTCATTTCTCCAGCTATCACTAGGAATGTGTTAGGTGCACAGCCCCGAGAGAACTGCAATCCCATTCCTAAGGCAGTCTGCTCCTCTTGCTTCCAAATGCAAAAAGGGAGCAGGGAGACTGGAGAATTTTCTCTGATGAAGCTGGTCTTCACTCACCTTCTGCCAGAGGAAAAGCAAACCCATTTCCCTCACTCTCAGCCTGCCTATATCTTTCCCATGGGAAATAGACTGTCTGTATGAGGTGGTGTCACACACAAACCTTCCAGGAGAACTGCCTGGTTTAAAAGAAAGCACAAGCCAGGCTATATTACAGAGGCAATCTCTAAACTTTGCAGCTAATGCAACACCTGTAGCTCTGGAATTATGTTGCATTAGCAACTAATAATATTCCATAATGCTTTAAGACAGGTTTCACCATCTCTGTTTCTCAAATGGGAAAAAATAAAGACTTGAGCGTAACATGCCAATATTTGACACATTGGTGTCTTTGTGATTTGAGTTCAGAGACCCAGATCATTTTTATTTACCTTATCTTGTTGGTCTCCCATCTCAGATGGGATCCTATTATGGGATTCTATTAAACAATATGACATTTTGTTGATGTTTTATCAGCCGATGCAATTACAGGACAACTAGATCAGTACTTTGCCCATGCTTGTGAAGTCCCAGAGGCAATGAGATGGGGGAATTGTGGAAGAGGAAGGCTGGATTTTCTGCAGCTAAAACTTTCAGCAACATAGTGGGGAACTAAATTATTATATTTAACTCACATGATTCTAACCCTGGAGCTTAGAGCACTGCAGTTTGGGAGAGCTTGCTGCAAAGGAACAACTAAAGTCTGAGACACAAAAAGGTATCAAGGGTTAAAAATTCAAATAGTTGATATTCAACAGTGGGAACAGAAGGAAAGAAACAGCCCAAGATATTGTATAATTTCTTTTGGGAAAGATATAGGGACTTATAAAGCAAATCTGACACCCTCTGCCCGTGCCCACAGCACCACGTCACCCTTCCCCTTGGATTTACAGATCTTTGTCTTCCCTTCAGCATCATCACACGATCTGAAGGAAAAGCAGAGCTCACCTGAGCTGGAGAGCAGCACGTCCTGCCGGGGATAGAGCAGGCGGAGGCCACAGACATCCAGGCCAGAGCTGAGCAGCAGCTGCAGCAGGTGATGGGCAGCCAGGGGACTTCGGAGGAGCCTCTCAAACAGCAGCACCATGGCAACCTGAGCAGAAGGAGCACGTTGGAAAAATGAGGCAAATGCTTCCAAGCCTTCAACAACCTCACAGTTGCATCCCTTCTGCTCACCTTTGGTTCCCAGGGTGGATCTACACTCCAGGAGCTACGAAGAGGCTTGGTTTTGGTTTATGTTTGTGTGCAGTTCACAAGAAGGCTCTTAGCTTTGGACTGAATCACAACTATCAATGATAATTCTAATTTAATCTATTTCTGTTGATATAATTGTGCCTTTTGTCACGTAAACCTACTAGTAAAAAACTGCAAGGTCTCTGGGGCAGAGACCAAAGCACAACACCTCTGCTGTTTAACTCTGTGTACTACCATTTGCCCATCTTTCTAGATGATTAAATAACTGGTTTTTTCTTTATACCTATAAAAGTGACATAATCAACATTAAAAAAAAAGATCAAAAGGCAAACACATGACTGGTACTCTCCCAAATTTACATTTTGAAGTCTACTCTACCAGACTCATCCAATTCAGCCCATTCTGGCATGTAGGAAGACACACACCAACACGTTCTCAATGTCTATACGGAAAAGGGAAGCAAATTATTATTACTTTCCCATCAGAGAAATAAATTGTTTTTAAAAGGAAGTGCTTTAAAACAGGGAATGGTGTGGTGCTGTGGATAACAGACTGTTTTGCTGTAGGTCACACAAGCTGATTGCACTGGCCCCAAATCTGGGCACGGTTCTCCTGGATGCAGAGCAGCACGAGGATTTGCCCAGATCAAGGTTTACAGCTGCAGCAAATGCCAAATGAATTCATCAGTACTGGACACTTGAAATGAAATGCTACTCCCCCGTAAAGACATTGTGAGGCTCATACCAGCACACTAAATGGAGATATAAATTTACTCAAATCATATAAAAGTGGGCTAATTAGGAATAAAAGCTCTATTTCTTTATGTTTGTTTAGCTCAAGCTTTCCAGATATCAACCCAGTACTCACAGCAGCCAGGAAGGGAGTATTTTCTGTATCTGCTCAGAGTCCCTGGAGCTTAGCTGCCTGGGCTTGGGGCCAGCTGTGATAATGCAGCCACCCAGCATCAGGGAACCTCAGGAAGTGCCCATCTCCCCTCTTTTTGGGGGCCTGGAACTTGGCTTTTCTCTCTGGCAGAGCTTTGTTGAGGTGGGCCTGGCCCAGTCTTGGATGTCACCAATGCTGGCCACTGTCCAAACCCATGGATTTCCTGGCTTGGCCTTGTCACTGCGGATTTCCACCTGGATACTGTGTCCAGCTCTGAGGCCAGCAAGGCAAGAAAGAGCAAGTCCAGAGGAAGCCAGGGAGTTGTTCCAAGGGCTGGAGCCCCTCTGCTCTGGAGCCAGGCTGGGAGAGCTGGGGGCGTTCACCTGGAGAAGGATCCAGGGAGACCTGAGAGCCCCTTCCAGGGCCTAAAGGGGCTCCAGGAGAACTGGAGAGGGACTTGGGACAAGGGATGGAGGGACAAGACAAGGGGGAATGGCTTCCCACTGCCAGAGAGAAGGGTTAGATGGGATATTGGGAAGAAATTCTTCCCTGTGAGGGTGGGGAGGCCCTGGCACAGGTTGGGCAGAGAAGCTGTGGCTGCCCCATCCCTGGAAGTGTCCAAGGCCAGGTTGGACGGGGCTTGGAGCAACCTGGGCTAGTGGAAGGTGTCCCTGCCCATGGCAGGGGGTGGCACTGGATGAGATTGTGACATCCCACCCTTAACAGGAGGAGGCACCTTTAAGGTGCCTTCCAACCCAAACCATTGTGTGTTTCCATGACTCTTGGCTGGCTCTGGTTACTGCTGCTGGACCTGCTCTGCTCTTCTCATAACAAATTACTTTACACAGGAGTAGGTCCCATACATTTTGATGGGCACTCCTAAACAGACGGGAACATGAGCTAATTTAAGCCACCTTAATCTTCTCTTCTCCTGGAGTAAAACAAGTAGAATTACTTCCTACTTGTTCATACAATACACAGAGTTACTGTAAGTCAGGTAGTACCAGAACCTTCAGAAATTTCCTTGAATTTTTCTGAGCCTGAGTTTAATCAAAGATGTGCTGTATGCTGGCTTACAGTCAAGTGGTTTCAGGTTATCAAAATTTTGTCGACTGTTACTGATTTGCACCTGGTTGGTAGCAATTTCCTCAACACACAGATTTCAATCTCCTGTGGCTCAGAGCAATCAGCACATCAATACTGATGACATGAAACACTCGGCTGGTACATTTAGGTCTGAGTGAAAAATACTTCAAGATCAGTATTTATACCAAAGCTCAAGACTGAAATATTCCAGGTCACCTAATTGTCTCTCAATGTTCCACATCATCCCACAAGTCAGGAAGGAGTGGTGTGCTTGCTGTTCTTTACCTCAGTGTCTCTATCTCTGCAGGCCTCCATGGCACTGCTGTCAGGGAAGTATTTGTCACCACTTTCAACTGTCTGCCAGTAAAATCCATTTGGCACCACAAACACCTTCTCTGCTGCCTGAAACACACAAAGGACATCTCTCACTTGCATGTTACCTTGGTCTCTCAAAATAAAGGGCTTGGAAAAACAGAGTATTTTATGGCTAGAGACCACCCAAGGATGCACGTGGGTGGGTTAAACTCATTAGTCCAATGTTGTTAATATATCATTTGCTTTTTTACAACCATTCCTCTTGCTCCAATTAAGTGATATCCCAAGAATATGAATCTGCAACTGCTTCCCGAGAGCCTGAGCATTCCCAGTGTCCAATCCAGAGACTCCCCAGCACACAGAACACCCACAGGTATCACCAGGAGTTCCATCCATAGCAGACGGATCTGAGCAGAGCCCTCGATTCTCCACGACTGTGCTGAGCACTCAGCAGAAAAGGGCTTTGTGAAAGCAATGCTCTAATTAACTAATCAAATGGAAGGGTAGGGAAGAAATTTCATGAACTTTTACATGCCTGTAACCAAAATAGGGCATTTCTCCTGCGCTCATGTCACCACAAGTGACACATATCTGTGAGACTTACTGTGTCACATACCCAGGGAGAGGCAAAAAGCTGCCATTTAGGTCACAGTGCAGCATTTCCCAGCTCAGCACCTTATTTTGTTTCTCATACATTTTCTGGGCAGCCAAGCAAGCAAGTTGTACAAGTGCAAGTGTAAGGATGTGTCACTCATGAGAATGTGCTGCGACTGGATGCTCAGTAAGCAAGGCCACAGTCCAGGGACAAAGAACTTTTGAAAGTCATGTTTGTCAAGTTCTGGCTTGGGAAGAATTGATACTGAAGATTCCAGAAACACAGATGCATTTAGGCAGAGTTCAGAGTGGGCAGGATTCATTCCAAGAATGAAAAAAAATTGTCACTTTTGAGATACAGGCTCAGATGAGGCTTCACTTTTAAAGACTCTACTCTGATTTACAGCAGTCGTTAATTTGTCCTCATCTCATGTGGACTGACCTTTCCAAAAAGCAGAAAAAGAAATTAGTTTTCAACATGGTCTCATCAGGACTTTTATTATGGAGAGAAAATGGGCTATCAGTGTATGGAGAAGCATCCATTGTGCATTCTGAGGTACATATAAAGCTGATTAATTGTGTAATCACCTGAGACATTCTGTGTGTGCTGGTTGGCCTACGACAGGCACTTCACAGCATTCTACAAATGTTATAAAAATAACAACCAGAAAATCAAATTAATCGGAATATTAGAACCCCTCTGACAACTGCCTTTCCACTTCAGTAACCTTTTATGTTGTCTCTTTCCTCTATTTCCTGCACTTCATGAGATATTTGCCTAAAAGCAGAACCGGGGATTTCACTTTTCATGCTTTTCAATCAAATCAACTACCCCAAACTCAGAGCTTTGGCATCTCTCAGTGGCTTTGTCCATTCTGTCCTGCAATTCATTGCTCTCCTGCTTCCACTGGTGCAATTACACTTGGTTGCTGTGGAAAAGATCATCAGAGGGAAAGGGCATTCAAGGAGACAGAAGATCACCTCTATTTCCAATGTAAGATGTCATCTCCCACGTGCAACACTGGTACAGTATTCCCAATGTACAAAAGAGGAATGCAGCAAGACCCCAGTCTTCTATTTATTCAAGTTATTCCTTCAAAAAAACCTCACATCTCTGAACTTTCAAGAAGGAGGAAGAGAAGAGACAAATGTGGTCAAACCACCACCAGCCCCTATTTCCATAGAAACCTTCAAGGTAATCATCCAGCCCCAGTCAGGACACACGGGGAAATCCAAGGTAAAATCTGCCCTTCAGGAAGGACCACGGTGTAAGCTGTGGATGAGGGTGATCCCAGGCCAGCCTCCCTCCCTGCCAGAGCAGGGATCTGGCCACACCTGGGAATTCACACCTGTGGGAAATTGTTACTGAGATCAGTCAGATTCTGTTTTCTAACAACCAACCTGAATGTGAGTTCACAAAGCAGCAGAAAATGAAGTTTGAAAAGTCTTAGTTCTCCTAGAAAGTCCTTCTCCTCATTAGTTAGGAACAGACAGATGGCCGTGGCATGAGGGCCCTGCTTTGTCCAGTCTACCTAAAATGCACCAGTGGCAAACTCCTGGCATAGCCTTTCTATCCATGAGCAGGAAAACCAGGGAGAAAGTCACTTTCCCTGTGCATGTAGGAGAGAATTGCATCAAGTCAGTCATTGTAATACTGAGATGAGCCCTGTTTAACACATAACACAAAGCAACCTTCCACAGGCAGTTGCAGGACCTTACAGTCACTGAAATAACTGGCAAATTCCACACTATTTATGATACTTTAGTGCTACTTCTAATGTTCCACAAGACTGTAGGTGTGAGAACTGTATTGGTTTCACCTCAGGGCTCATTCCTCTCACACCTCCAACAACATCACACCAGCTGTAAAACTTCTGTGCCAACACAGCATCTGAGGAAGCCTCTCCCAGGCCAGTGGATCCATCACCTCTGAGTGCTGACCTGTCTCCCAGTGGGAGGAGAGGAGATTCCCCCACAAGAAAAGAGGAGGATAACTACCTGAAAATACCTCTCCTGTGAGGCTCTGCAGACTCAGCACTGTAACAACCTTACATCTCATGGGAAAGGCATTATCCCAGGGAGGAAGGTTCCCTACATCAGCCAGTGGCAGCTGCACAGCCCCAGGGATACTCTGACTTATGACAGGTTTCAAACCCCAGACTCACAGAACCATGACCATTGCCATGCTGTGTCTGCAGGGCTTCTTACAGCCCTGAAATCCTCTCCACCCAAACTGCCACAATCAGGAAGAGCAGGAAGGGAAGGCACGTCCATAACATCCCATTTGTATTATTGCTTTTAGTCAATTATCTTTGTTCTTTTTTGAGTGCCAAATTGCAATATCTGCTACCTTATAACACTGAAAAAGACCAGTTTGAACCATAACTAACATTGAACATTCACCAGTTTTTCAAAAAGCATTTAGAAGAAACCCTGAGCTACTGCTTTGTTTCAGGCAATATTACCCAGATGAAGCCAGATAGTTATGGGAAGGAAATTCGCAGCAGAACAAAAATGTGTTGTAAAATCCTGAGCAGAAACAAGAATAAGCACATTTCAGAGAAGGCTGGAGCTGCGTGCAGCAAACCCATAAATATTTAACTGTCATCCAGAAATACGACCAAACCCATGATCTCTTCTTTGTGCTTCCAGTGTTTCTGTTCCCACCTCTGACAACAAAGAAATAGCTTTTGCTGTCAGATGATCTAAGAGGCTCTTTAAAGTTGCAATGAGTCTTCCAGGCTGCTTCCCAGCCAGAGCAGGAAAACAGAAACTGCAGAAAGAATCCCCATGTACTCCACAATTTCCTCTCCTCACAAACAAGGTCCTTCCCAAGGCAAGGATGTGCTCAGCTGTTATCACTGTGAGGCAACAGGAAACCCCTCCGAGGATGATGCTGCATCTCCCAGCACCTCCAGAGCCACTGGAAATTCCAGAACTTCTCCCTTCCAGCCCCACTGAGCACATTGGGGTGACAAAGGCAGCTTCTCTCACTCCAGCACAGCTCGTGTCTGATGTGATTCACCAAATCATGCCCCTGATTTAGGCAGCATCGCTCTCAAACTCTCTCCTCTCCCCAGTGCCATAAATCCCAATAAATTAACATAATATTCCTTGGGGAATCCAGATTAACACAGTGTTCCCTGCACATCTTCCCTCCCACTGTGCACACTTTCTTCAGATGTCTAAGGAATTTAGTATTTACAGCATTTAGCACAAGATCTCCTTGACATAATTCTTCTCCATATTCTGAACCAGTCATTCATCTGAATAATGTATGGGAAATTACCATGTTTTTTCCTCTTTCTGGAAGCTTTCTTCAGCTTGCAATTTGCAGGAGACAATTTTTGCCTTGTAGGTTCTCATTTGAATGAACTCATGAAAGAGGATATATTTAATTAGTATTAATAATTTTTTTTTATTTGACTAATAAGTGAAAGGATGCTATAGGAAAGAAAAGATCCTATAGGAAATGTGGAGGCACCATAGGAAGATCCCAGGCAGCAAAAAGGCTGGAATAAAGGTGGCTAATCAAGGAAGACATGACTGTATTTCAAGCAGCTTGCAATGGATCTCACTTCCCATTGTTTCCCTTCTGGACAGGGAAAGGGATATCTTTAAACACAGAAGAGAGAGTGAGACAGTAACTCCCAGCCTTTGTGCCCATCATGCACAGCACTAATGGCAAAGCACATTAGCTCAAGAGCTCTTTAAAGCTGCTCTTTTCTGGAATAATGAGCAATGAGGCACAATTTAAATGCGAGCTATCAAATTTTAGGAAGAATGAAAAACTGTAACGGTTTATTCCTCCCCAAGCTATGTCTTTGTGCCAGCTCTGGTAGACATCACTGTAGTCCTTCCTGCTTCTAAAGGTTAGGGGTTTTTTACTTACAAATACCAATGACTGAACTCCTGGCTCCAGGAAAATCAATGACAGACTCCAGCAGGACTCAGCTGGGGCCAGGATGTCACCTTCTCCCTTCTGCCTCCTGAGGGCACAGCCATGCAGCTATTCCGTGCTGCAGCAATAGATGATTTTCTAAAAATGCACAGAGGTGAGGTCCCAGGACAAATGTTTCACCCACAGACAAGTCATATCCACGTGGAATCATCAGTCAGATGATGTGCTCTTACCAAAGCTGTTGATACTTTATCAGGCTGCACAGCAAACTCAGGGTGCTAGATGTGCAAGATCAGACCCTTTGCACCAACTCAGATAAAGTCAAGACATGAGCAAGATTTGGAAAGCAAAGGGCAGGATAAACCTGTCCTTTTGAAACTTGTGCTTTCCACCTTTAGCCTGGATTTCAAACAGCCAAGCTGCTGGACTCCTGGCATGCTGCAGGCCTCATCCTGCTGGTCTGGGTTGGGAAGCAGATGTGGAAGAGCTGTTCTGGATGTTTTATCCCTCCCTAATGCCCAGTTCAGCTGCACAGCAATCAACTCTTTCAAGCCTTGGAGGAGGAGAGCACAGCCCTGATCCAGCAGTAAAACAGAGCTCACAGCAATCTGTGGATCAGGTCTCAGAGCTGGGCAAACTGTGCTGCACTCCAGGAAGCTCGGGCTGGGAAACAAAACATGGCTTGGCCCAGCTTAGGTGCTGTTCAGAGCTGCTCCTCACAGCAGGAAAGGACAAACAGAGAACACATGGGGCAATAACCCCAAATCAAACCAGCATAATTGCCCCCCCCAGACACTGAACCACAGCATATCCCAGTTATTACAGTTTGGGATGTGTGAAAGGCAATGTCCCCACAGCCACAGGCTGAAGAGAGTTGGGTGAAAAGCTGATGTAGTAGTAAGTAACAGTTCCCTGAGCGTGACTCCCTTAGCGTGGAAGTCAAATGAAGTTACAGTAAAAGACAGTGGAAGATGCTGAAGGCACCAAGGCTGTGCTGCCTGCCAATGAAATAATGTCACAGCACTCAAACTCTAAAGCTCAGTGTTCTCATTGAGCTCATGCTGAAACACAGATTCACAGACCTGAAGGATCTTCTGGAATTGCCTCCCACTCCCTCTTCAGAGGCTGCACACAGAGCTCAGGCAACTACATCTCTAAATCAGGTCCTTTAAGTGCAACAAGTGTTGCATCCAGGCTCTGCTTTTCCATGGCATCCACGGGGATTTGGATTTCATCAGCAATGTTCAGCTCTTCTTGACTTCATGGTTCTTTCAGTATTTGAAATAAAACTTGCAACTTTCAAAGCTTGTGTTTGTGAGGCTCCTCTGCTAACACAGTTAATGTCAACTCCAGCAGGGGAAACCCAAAAGTCTGAAATACCACAGGAAAGAACTGCTCTACTTTCTGCCAGCCTCCTCCCATGCATCAGCCTTCCTGTTTGGTCAGTCTGTGCTGGCTGATGGTTTGGGCAGGACTGAGTGACAGTATCAGCTCCCTGGACCCAGTCCTGGAATTCTTAGCTATGCTTAGCCAGGAAAAAAAAATGAATTAAAAAAAAGGGAGTTTTGCGTAAGTGAAAAGCAAGGAGGGAACTTTGTGTAGACCTGCCCTTAATCATTACTATTGTCTTAAAAGAGAACAACAACCCTCATGTCAGAGCAGGGAATCTACTAAAGGAGCAGCATGTAGGGAACTGATCACCTGGAGGTGCAATAAAATGGATTTTCTGGAACTAAAAGTAAAAAATCTCATCATTTGAGGAAAAAGGGGGAACCTCCATCCCTAAAAACCTCACTGACCCATACAGCACTGCCATGTCCTCACTGCTCTGTCCTGGCAGGCACCTGCACAGGTTGGGAGTTCAAGGAGACGCTCTGGAAGGAGACCAAAAGACGGTGAGCAAATATCCCAGTGTCTGGAACAACTGAGGGAGAGGAAGAGAATTTCAGTATGGAACAAAGAGGCAGAGGAAAAGCAGCATCAACACTACATATATTGCCTGTATCCCTAAGGCTGATGCATCCTAAGGCTTAACAGCAGAAAATACTTTTATTTTATGCTAATATGAAGGAATCCTCTTTTTGCTGACAAGGGACCTTGCATTAATAACTTCCACAGGGATGTTGTGACTCCTAACCTAACCTGGGGTTTAATGACTGCATTGTTACATCAGCCTGGCACGATTTCTGTCTTTAATTTACCTGGAGCAAAAGGAGGTACTTACTGAATGCTTCTCCACATGGGAGCAGGTTCTTTG
Organism: Chiroxiphia lanceolata; assembly: GCF_009829145.1. Classification (NCBI taxonomy): domain Eukaryota; kingdom Metazoa; phylum Chordata; class Aves; order Passeriformes; family Pipridae; genus Chiroxiphia; species Chiroxiphia lanceolata. The sequence goes on from NC_045652.1 coordinate 1,949,930, forward strand.
GTCTCCTTATTTTGTATACACTGCCTCAAAACAAACATAAATATATAAAAAGCAAAGCATGGATCACTGGCTTTGCACCAAACCTTCAAACCAATGAAGTTAAAAGAATATGATATTGAATTTTCTATGCAGCACTTTTTGGTTGTATTTTAATGACACTTGGGAACATTCTCAGTTGGTACCACTTTGTAAAGCTTCAGGGCACACATCAGTGGTAGCTGCTGCCTGCTGTGAGTGTGGCTCATTGAGCCCTGCTTTGAAAATCAACTTTTCTGCTTGAACAGCTATAAAAAACGTGGCTGCCCCTGGAAGGGTTTAAGCCCAGGTTGAATGGGGCTTGGAGCAACCTGGGCTAGTGGAAGGTGTCCCTGCCCATGGCAGGGGGTGGAACGAGATGAGCTGTAAGGTTCCTTCCAAGCCAGCCCATCCTGTGGTTCCATGATTCCATGAAAAAGCCAAAATATGCAGTGGTCTCAGCCTAACTCAGGCCTGGGAACCTGGGTGGCACAGAGGGCTTGAACTTGAGAAGTGAATGTGGTTTTTAAATTGACTTCAGGTTTTCTGTGGCATCAAGGCAAAGATCCACCCCCAGAAAGTGTCTGCTATCTTGCTGTTCAACTCCTAATGACTTATAATTCCCCTAATAAGGGATTTGCATAAAAGCCCTGACTGTTTTAAAGGATGCCTTGGTTTATGCCTTAAAAGCGACTGCAGATTTATCTTTTACGAGTCTGTCAGGCTGCTTTATGGCACTTGCTTCTGCTTGAAAGCCACAGTGACTGCAAATCAACAACACTAAGCCTCCTTTTCCTCCACAGAAAGTGGGATAAACCTTTAGGCAAATTGCTAAGTGCACTGCTAAGCCCCTAAGCTTTGCACTGATTCTCACAGAGTCACAGTAATCCTCAGATCTGGTTGAAACTGCAGAAAGGTTCTCCTGCCATGTTATTTTCAAAACTAAAAACTTCACTGTGTAACTAGAATTGCAGGTTTTGCCATTCCCTGGAATTGTGTCTCAAGAGTTTTGTCGATTTAGAAATATTGGGAAAAGACCACGATTGTGGTGAAGTCATGGGGAAGAAACAAGTGGAACATTCCCTCAAAAGATATAGAAATCAGGCCATATTAAATTGGCTTTGAAAACCCACTCTAAATATTTACACTAAGGTAGGAAAGTTTGTAAAGGCCTAAAAGCAAGCTTGGATGTCCTTAAGGAATAAAATCCCCCCCTAAGTATAATGAATTCTTGTAACATTTCATACACTTGAATATTTGTTACAGAGCACTTGCTAAGCTGAAAGAGGTGAAAAGTTAATTATTATTCTACTTATACACAGCAGAGTATTCTTGCAGACAACTCCAGGCAGGCAAGAGATTGGAAGCACTTGATTTTGAGATGTGCTCCATCCTTGTAACTCACACACTTCCCTGGAAATCTACAGATACTAAAATCACAGAATCATAAAATATTCTGATATTAGAAGCATTTGTTTTCAAAGTCTGCTTAAATACTTTGCTAAAGTAAACAAGAATATCTGTTAACACTGAAAGAACAAGTTTTACTGGATCTGAGAAAACAATTACCAGAATTCCAAGCTTTTCTGTTCAGTACCTGAGGATCGGGATTAACAGCAACAACGTTACTGAGCAGGACAGAGGGAATATCATGAAGAAGTGGACACAGCTGGTTTTGGAAGCAACTGGCCAGTTCTGCCCTCCACCAAATAACATCTGGAAGCCATGTAGAGGCAAGAAATGCAGAAATCTTCTGGTAAAACACAGATGGTCCTCGTAGATCTTCTGTGTTCTGCAAAGAGTCAATGGTTAAAAATCAATTGGTGGTTGCCTTAGGAGCTTTCTCTCCGTACCTTGCACCTGGAACAGTTCCTTGTTTGTCTGCAGCCATCCCAGACTCCAGTTCCACACAGCTGCACTTCACATTCTGCAAAGCATATCCCTAACATAACACCCCACAGCCTCCCAAACCATCACACCCTGCTCATGACATCCATCAGCTCACAAATACTACTCCAAGGCAGATTACACCACACTGATAGAGGGAGAAAATGCCATAAACAGGACCTTAAAACAGCCCAGTACAATGAAACATTTATTTTCAAAGGGTTTCATAGGGATATGAATGAATATATTAACACCCCATCCCTGGAAGTATCCAAGGCCAGGTTGGATGGGGCTTGGAGCAACCTGGTCAAGTGGAAGGTGTCCCTGCCCATGACAGGGGGATGGAACAAGATGAGCTTTAAAGTCTCTTCCAATCCAAACCATTCTAAGATTTTTTTTAGGACTGAGACTGATATTAATACATTGACATTGAATACCTCACTGCTAAATTACAGTTTTCCATCATTTAACCTCCCCTCTAAGCCTCATTGTTCTTCAGGTTGGTTCTTAATTAGCAGAACTTTCAGAGAACAAAACTGATGACCTCAATGAGACCTAATTAGAAATTAACAGACAACAATTATGCAAAGCATCTTCTTTCCACCAGCTATTGAAAGGAAGTGACGGTCCCGTCCTTCTCTGAGCTGGGGCAACCTCACCTCGAGTGCTGGGGGCCACAATATCAGAAGGATCTAAAGCTATGGGGGAGTGTCCAAAGGAGGGACACGAGGATAGGGAAGGGTCTGAGGAGTGGCTGAGGGCACTTGGTCTGCTCAGCTGGAGGAGACTGAGGGGAGAGCCCATCAGGGTCTCTTCCTCAAGAGGGGCAGTGGAGGGACAGCTCTGATCTCTGCTCCCTGTGACCAGGGACAGGACCTGGAGCTGTGTCAGGGCAGGGTTAGGCTGGACATTAGGAAAAGGTTCTTCCCCCGGAGGGTGGTTGGGCACTGAACAGGCTCCCCAGGGCAGTGGGCACAGCCCCAAGGCTGCCAGAGCTCCAGGAGGGTTTGGACTACATTCTCTGGCACATGGTGTGACTCTTGGGGATGGTCCTGTGCAGGGCCAGGAGTTGGACTCATGGTCCTTGAGGGTCCCTTCCAGCTCAGAATATTTTATGAGTCTATGATTACTGCACACAGAAAGTGGAGCCCAAGGAAGAAAGGTCTGCAGAAAAGCCCCAAATCTAATGACTGTGAGCTGTTCTGAGCCACCAGAGGATGAAGTGAGGAAGTGCACAGACAGGAGCCACAGAGCTCTGCACAGTGCCAGCGTGCCTAATTGGGAATGCCTGGAAGATTCTTAGAAAGCATAGGCTTTACAAATCTAATTCCCATCAGACATGCTTGGAACTGCAGCTTGTCTATCAGCAAGCAGGGATTACAAGAGGTCTGTATTTAAGCATTTGTTCTGATAATAAGGAACCAAAACCATGCAGGGATGTTCAAATCTGCCTCATTTTTATTAGCTGTTTGGGGAAGGACAGAATAAAAATACCCCAAACTGAAACCCAAAAAACCAACAAAAATGGGAGGAAATAGAACTAACTACTGAATGTAGGAATAGATGCCATCCTAGTTGAACAAGCCCAAAGGCTTATTGATCTACTGAGAACAGGAGCTTTTGCCTGGAGAGACCACTATTATACCTCCTTTTATAACTGTGGATGGGGAAATAAAATGTGATAAATAATAGAAGACACACAGATGACAGTAAATAAGAAGTTGATGGCTCAGAGTTCCCTTTTGGGGGTTAAAAATGGACTCTGGCCTCTCCACATTAAGAACATTAAAATATCAATTTGTCATAATATTAAACATTTACATATACTAGGTATGTCTCATTTGCATACATTCCTATAGCAAACAGATGCAACAAAAGCACCTGGAAAGCCAGTCATATTTTGAAGGTAAGCCCTCATAAGTGGTTCTCTTTGTGCCCATAGGAGACAACTGGAACGAGCCAGTAAGTGCCCCAACAGAAATTTGTTACTGAACCATTAAAACCCTCCACATTAACAGTACAATGAGAGACTGAGGACTTAAGTGTAAGGAACAAAATCCACCCCATTTCTCTCCAGCTGTAGCTCAAGCTGCCCCAGGGAAGGAACAGGAAGATAGGATCACTTGCTGTTATTTTTCTTGTCTCTGCTGTGGCTGACATTTGGACTTGTGTTGTTCCTACCAGCTTAGATCTCTGCTGGGGAAAGCAGCAGCTTTACAAATGCCTCAGGAAGGCAAAATTAACAAGAGTCAGTGGAACCACAAAGGTAGAGCCTCTAACAAGAGGAAACTGAGTTACACCCACAGTCCTGCTTGGAGGAACTGTCCCAATACCTGCAGGTCACAGCTGAGGTGACCACTGACAGGACCCAAGGGAATGGCCTGAAGTTGTGTCAGGGGAGGTTTAGCCTGGATATTAGAAAGAGGTTCTTCCCCCAAAGGGAGGTTGGGTTGGTGGTTGACCAGGGCTGACAGAGCTCAAGGAACATTTGGATGATACTCTCAGGCACACGTGTGACTCTTGGGGATGGTCCTGTGCTGGGCCAAGGGTTGAACATGATGATCCTTGTGGGTCCATTCCAACTCCCACATTCTGTGATTCTGTGCGTTTTTTATGATGAGGGTGGTGGTGCCCTGGCACAGGTTGCCCAGAGAAGCTGTGGCTGCCCCATCCCTGGAAGTGTCCAAGGCCAGGTTGGACGGGGCTTGGAGCAACCTGGGATAGTGAAAGGTGTCCCTGCCCATGGCAGGGGTTTGGACTCGATGGCCTTGAAAAGACCCCTTCCAACCTAAACTATACCACAATTCCATGACATGGACTGGAGGAACTGTACAGCTTGTTCCACTAACTTGTGATTCAACCCTCCCCAGCTCCAACCAAATGCTCAGAGCAGCCTGAGCCCAAAAGTTCATTCAATTGTATATCACTGTTCATATTCTGAACATACACAGTGCTCAATAATTTTGCTGCTTTGCCCAACCCTTCACCTGAAACCAGCAGGGAGCAACCAGGCAGGAGGCAGGTCAGTCTCTGTTCCTCCATTTGCTTTGCTCCATAGAGAAAACATCTTGAATTCAGTTGCCTGAGACTGAAATCAGCATTAAACCTTTGTCCAGTCCAGCAGACTGCCTGCTCTCATCAGCCTCTGCCCATGGGCACTTCTGTCCAAACACTAATGCTTATTGTTTTGGGGTTTTTTTGGCAGTTGTTTTATTCATGACATTTTGGTGCCAGCATCAATCATTTACTTGCAGGAGTACTGGAGCCACAGCTGTCAAACTCCAGGCTTTATGATACATCATGGGAAATTCAACCTTTGCTGCTCACAGGCAGGCAGCTGCAAGGGAAGAACTCTTGCTGCAGCTGAGTATGGGAAGTTAATTGAGTTCTTAAAACTTGTTTACATCTTCTATTCCATTTAAACTTCACACGATGTGTCCAGCAGGTATAATCCAGATACCTGGGGGTATATCTGTTAACGTGACTGGGGTGTAACAGGCAAAAATAGAGCAGAAATTCCACTATTGGCTCACTAAAGCCACAAGTATTGCTTTGAGCCCCCTGAGAGGATCTCAGCAGCCTCAGCAGAGCACAGGGCAGCACCTCAAAGGATACTCAGTGATAGGATAGTTGTTCAAGCAAGTGGTTCTCAGGAGATCTGGGGTACACACAGATTGTTGCTCCCCAGATATACCTGGGTACACTTTCCAGTAAGAGTCAGCTACACTGCATAGGTAGGACAGGTATTTATACCAGGCAAGAGTAGCAATAACACCTAAAAAACTGTCTCCAAAAAAGAAATAGGAAGAAGATGCTCAGAATTCCAACCTGTATTGTATCAGCTCCATGAAAAGACAGAACCAACAAATCCACACCTGCTATTTTGTAGCTCTGCTGTGCTCAGGACACAGATTCATATCATGCCCTACACATTGCAGGTGCCACCTGCATGTGCTTGTGTGCAAGACCATCCAGCTTGGTGTTTTATTGCACAGTACAGGCCCTGTTGTCTTCCAGACTTGAGGGAACAGAGTTTCAGGTCATGATTCCAGGCCCTGATTCCTGGGAGCCAAAGAACAAGACAGTATTCCCTCTCCTATGCCACACTCTTCACATGGTTAAAGTACAAGAGGAAAAACCATTATATGTCCCAAAGATGTGTCTCCTCTGAAGCCAGTTAAATTTCTGCAGTGTGAGGTTACAGCTAATGAGCAATAGAGAAAAAATTATGCCATAGAGAGCTGGTTTCTTGTCTGCACAAAAACTAAATTCAGCAGCACTGAGGACAGCTTGGGTTGGCAATTAGCTGTAAGCAATCTTTCAGTTCCCACAGTACTGGGCTGGTCCCCCACTCCAATTTAGAGCAGCACTTATGCTGCTCTCTCCTGCCTTGCTGAAATTTGAGCTCAAATTGGCATATGCAGGGCTGGTGCTTAGTCAAGAACACTGGTACCTGCCTATGGCTGTCGTGCACAACCAGCAGGTGTAAATGCTGCTACTCACTTGTGTCTCCTGGGTCCTGGGGCAGCTCTGGGCTGAAGACTCATCTGCTGGGATCAGACCAGCACAGAGGGCCAAGCCTTCCTCCCTCCAGGCCTGCTGCAGCCCCACCACCTCAAACAGAGCTTTGGGGCCATTGTTCCTTTTCAAAGGAGACACCTGTAAATCCATTGGAACAGAATTTGACTTTTAGATGGACTGAAAAAGAAACCCTTTATCTTTTTCTGTTGCCTTTGAGTAGAGCCCCCCAACATACAACAATCCAGGGAGCACTCTAGTTTGATTAGTAGATTATTGATTTTTCTACTGGTTAAACCATAGCTAAAGACCAAATTAAATAACGTGCGTTTTTCACTATGTGACAGCAAAAATGCACATTATTTCCCTAGTTCAGCAAGGAGTGAGAACAGAGTCCCTGTCCATGCTGCTCAGAACATTCCTGTCAGAGCAGCACCATGTGTGCCTTTATCAATGATAAGGAGATCAGTCCCAGTTCAAAAATCAATGCTAAGTGATGATCTAATTCCAAGTAGCTAATGGAGGCTTCCCTAATAAGCCTTTCTTTTCCCCATTGGTGATCACTAATAGGCCAAACCCCATCAATCCCCATCCACTGAATCCCCTTTCAGTTTGACTGAGGTGAGTTCTTTTTGATGGGTTTTTTTTGTGCACACGTGTGTGGGAGGCAAACATCTTATTTTCCACTATACACATCTGATTTAAACAAAACAGGCTAAGAACTGACTTCTGCCAATCCCAAGATGAACCCTGGACATAACTAATTATTGTAAATACCACAGAGAGAGGGTTCTAGTAGGAAGACTGCTTGAAGTCAGAAGAAACATGACACACTTCAACATGCAGAATACATGAAAAACTTTATTATAGGTTAGAAAAAAAGACAGGAGTGACACCTGAAACAGAGTATGGAGGCACTGGAGCACCTGCAAAACAGGTGAAAGAGGGCAGAAAGCCATGGGAAGCCAGGCACAGGGAATCAGCAAAGCCAGGAGAAGGGAAGAGCAGCCCTGTGAGGCAGAGATGCCTGAACCAGAACACACTCTGGATGAAGAGAGAGGCAAGTTTGAGCTACAGGATTGGAATTCCTTCCCAGAGTTCTGGTGGATAAGTGTTGTTCTCACACTTTATACCACCACCACAGTCTGTAGATGGATTATCAGCTCTGCTGTTTACTGCACACATAAGCCCAAACTATTTACAGTGAGATAAAGGCCTTCAGAACTATGTTCTCAACACAGTACCTGAGTGGATTTTCCAGGTCAGCTGGATCACTTACAATATCAGTACCCAGCCCTTGAGTGCTCTGAGCACTGGTTTCACATGGGAAATTCTGCAGCAGCTCTGCCACTGGGGAATGTTTTCACCTGGAGGATGCTCTCAGCTGGCACCAACCAGTACATCTCCAATGAAATCAATAAAGATATGCTGATTTACACAAGCCAGGGAGTCAGTGGAATTACATAGATTACCAGATAAGAATTTGGTCTAAAAAAGCCGCAACATTTTCAATTCTTTCAATGAAAGAATTGCAGAATTTTCCATTACTATGCAACAGCTGTTTGAGAATCTGTGTGCAATAAATTGATGGATTTTACCCCCATTTGTCTTCAGCACAAAGTCCATCTCAACATGTGACCCTACACTCAGCAGAGTGACACTAAGCCCTGGAAGCTGAGATATCCTTTGAGGCTTGGAGAGAGCTACTACACATCAGAGTTCTGGGCTTTTTAATGGGAATAACACAGGAGAAGCAAGCTCACACTGCAGCTGGTCATGAGCTAACCAGGCTCTGAATAGAAGATCCAGGCTCTGGGGCTGTTCCAGTGGTGATTTTCATTAGCACTGAACTAACACTAAAGAATGTTAGCAATGTTTTAATGGAAGCATGAACATCATTAACAATTAATTCTGTTTAAGTGGAGTTTAAGTGATTTAAAAGCCTGGTGCAGGCTGGCTGCTCAGGGTGAAATCTACCTTGACTGCATGGATCAGTATTGGTATCCCAGGGAAAAGAACAAGGCCAGAATGCAGAGTGGGAAGGGAAAATACACATTGCCTGTTTTCCTAGGGGTTGGATGAGGAAGGAGAGAGGAAGAGGTGGCTTTTTAGAGGAGAAAACCACATGAACCAAAGGACAATTAAGATGAAGTAGTCCCCCACTTGTTTACAGCCCTCTCGACTACCAGAAAGGATCTATTCTTATCTAGAATAAGTGGTTAGAAACAGGCATCTGTATCCATCAGCTTCTTTTCCAAAGACAAAAGTCAAACACTTCCAGCAGCCACTTTTAACAATTGTGAGTCTGGCCCAACAATTTTTTACTTCTTCATGAACTACAGACACAATCCAACTCCCACGGACTTCAGAGAGACTTTTATTTACTGACTCTAAGGTGAATTAGAACATAATTTCCCCGTTTTTCAGCCACTGTTTTGTAGCTGTTGTAAAGAGAGGAGATTTCAAGAGTGATTATATATTCACTGGAGGTCAAAACACAGCCTTCATCACTCAGAACCTTTTGTGCCCTGGCACTGCATGTACTCACCAGAGAGAGCAGCCACGTCACGAGGGCCTGGTAGATGTTGGCTGCTCCCAGCACCTTGTCAGGCACCTGCCCATCACACTGATCTGTGGCCACTTGGCCACAGCTTGTCAGCCTAATGGTCAGCAGCAGCACCTCATTCTTCACACTCTGTGGGCCAGGCAATGTGTCAACAGCTGGCAAATAAGAGGCTTCCTGTCAAAAAAAAAAAAAAAAGTACTAAAATAGAAGTAATTTGGATTACTGGAACTGTTTCATCATCGAGAATTAATTACATTTGCTGCCATCACAGGAGAGGCAATTAATACCCAAAGAGCATTTATCAAAGAGCCACAAAAGCCAGGTCATTCTATCAGTGACACCTCCTTGAGCACTTTGGTTTTTCTTGGACAGCTGTCACCTGGCTCTTCATTCAGTAACACACTGCTTGGTGAATGGAAGGTTCTGTGGTCACAGCTGGAAAAGTATGATTGAACTTATCCTGTATTCTTTAAGATTCAGTGTTTTGGCTTTTCTTTTTTTTTTTTTTTAATCCCTGTAAAGCCTTCAAACAAGCCTGATAGTGTGAAAACTCGTGATTTTCTACTTCACCTACCATTGCTCATTTCATAGATTATGTCCTGTTTAAGTGAACTCACCTTCTTTCTTCACTTTAGTATTGATACTTGGTTATTTAGGATGCAAATTCCCACTCCTCTAAGAGATCTGTTCAAGAACCAACTTCAAGCTTGAATTGTAGACTTACAGTTTTTTGTCCTTCCAAAGATGCAGCAGCTACAGCTTGTTCTTCCTATCTATGTTCAATTTGTTGCCCCTGACATTTCTTTGGTAAATTAAGAAGCTAGTCTCTAAAATCACAAAGATTCTCCAGTCCACTGAAGAGTACTGCTCCTCAACATTTATGATTATAAAATCGTGGAATGGTTTGGGTTGGAAGGGTCCTTAAAGCTCCTCTCATTCCACCTCCTGCCATGGGCAGGGACAACTTCCCCTAGACCAGGTTGCTCCAGGCTCCATCCAGCCTGGTCTCATGTTTTCAGTTGCTTCCTGTAGCCCATAATGAGGATGTCTGCCCACTCCTTTACACTGAATTAACCTTAATTTGATTTACCTGAATTTACTTTGAAAGCAAAGTAAGCTAAATCCAATTAAAGCCACTTTAATTCTGAATTAAAACGTCCACAAAGGTGTATAATGACTAATCCACTTCACAAGTTAATGGAGCTTGACTTGTGTGTTGGTCCTCAAATCAGACAGCTGCTTAAAATAGTTCAAACCCCGAAAAACTAATAAAAATCCCCAAGCAGATCTACTGTGTCACCCAGTGTTTTGCTGCCAAAACATCTGCCACAGGCCCAGCACTGCCTACGAGTGCCAAATAAAAACTGCAATTAGTAGTAAAGGAAGAACAGTCACACCAAAGTGTCTGATGCTGCAGAATAACATTACTAATGCTACTATTCCTGGGGAGCCAGCAGAAATCCTCTGGGCTTTCATCCTACTTCATCTGAGGAAGAAGAACCTGGAGACCATCAGGAAAAAAAGACTTTCTATACTCTGTATTGGAGAATTGATTCTTTTTCCATCTCTCAAGGGTGTGGGGATAAATAAGAGGAGATAAAACCACTATCTACTACTAATTTTCCAGCAGGAAATTTCCAACTATTCCAAATTTGCTTGGCTCAGCAGCAAGGGAGGGCTCAATAGGTTTTCTGACAAAGATCAGGTAAGAAATTTAGTTATTGAGGTTCCTTCTGAGTGAGGTATTGAGCAAGGTTGGTCCCTCCCTCTCCTCCCTCTGCCAGACTCCTCACCCCAACAAGAATCTAGGTGTAGAACTTAACCAATACCAGAAATATTAAGTCTAATGAACAAAAAAAGGGAACAAATCCTGTTTAATTCTGGGCACAAATTGCTGAAGTAAGATTCAGTGCCTTCTGGGTATAATCTTCCCACAGCACTGCCCAATTTACCCAGTTTACCTATGAAGAGAGTTTCATTTGCCTACTTGTTCCACTGGCTTTTATTTGTGGCAGTATTAGGCTATAAAAAATTTAAAATTACTCAAATGCTGGGATATTTTTGTTTCTCTGTCTGGAATTGTGCTGTCAATCAGAGACAGGCAGCTGACTATAGTGAAGGGCCAACAATTACCAGAGAGTAAATAAGATAAAATTTCCTTTTTCCACACACTTGCTATTTTATTCTGCAGTTATAGTTTATGGTGTTAGAAGCTGCAGCTCTTCAGCTCAGTTTTCCAACCACTCTCAGCTCTGGCCTTTTTTTTCCCACTCTGATATAACAGTGAAAGTAGGAGCAGTAACTACACCAAGCAGGGGAGGAAGAACCTCTTCAGATCCACATGGAAATGAAATGAGGAGAAAGGAATTGCAAGATAACTTAAGGATGACCACACACTTCAGCCTTCAGCTACAGTGGCATTGAACTTACACACATAGAGGCACGATGGCCTCAGGCTGAGATTAAGTATTAGGAAGAAACTGAGGGTGGTGAGGCCCTGGAATGGATTTCTCTGGGAAGCTGTGACTGCCCCATCTCTGGAAGTGTCCAAGGACAGGCTGGACAAGGCTTGGAGCAACCTGGGCTAGTGGAAGGTGTCCCTACCCATGGCAGGGGGTAGAATGAGATGAGCTTTAAGGTCCCTTCCAACTCAAACCAGTCTGTGATAATCCCAAAGTAAACTACTATTCAGAAAACCCCAAAATGTGAAGACTCCTGTATAGACAATCATTTTTTTTTTTTAAGTGGCATTTTATCTCCATATTATTATTATTTTTAAAACAAAACCCAGAGATCTACAATCACAGCAAGCCAAAACTTAGTGGACACAAGTTTTCCAGCCAGACAAACATCATTTTGTTTCTAATAAAATAGCTCAAATTAGTTAAATGATGCCTTTGTTGATTTTTTTTAAAAAGAGTAGTGGGCATTGCCTTTGGACAGAGAGCTGCTAAGATGTGGAAATACTACCAAAGCTATGAGAGGCTGGAATGACCGAAGAGCAGCTCAGGAGCCAGGGGAGCTTGGTGACAACTTCACAAAGATTTCCCACAAGAACCAACTCACCCAGTCTGAGGGCTTGCCCTAGTGGTAGGAGAGGTCAAGAAGAAGCCTTTTCTTTTTTATTTTAACAGGTATAGTCTCTCTTTTTCCGGTAAAGAAAACTTGCATATTCCCCTTCCAGCTCCTTTTTCAACACTAATTGATGCTAACACAGAAACAAGGCATCATATCCCATAAAATACACTCCCTACTACACTGAGCAGAGTCTGCAGCAGAAAGACCTACATCCAAACATCCACCACATGGAAAATGAAGATAAGTTATACTCACACAGTCTCCTCCTCCTTCATCAGAGGGGGGTGAGTGAAGGGGAAGGGGAGGAACAGGAAGACTCTTACTCTCATTGGCTGGAGACTTAATCAAAATAATTGTTTTCAGCCATCTCTAAATTTATCCCTCTGTGTCATCTGCACCCTTGCCTGGATCCCAGATTTAAGAGGCAATCCTTGATGAATGGCAAATCACTGCCTGCAGGATCTTTTGCCAAAGGATGCATCTGCTGGAGGTTTGTAAATGTGAGCTGATTTCTAAGCACTGTAGCAGCTCGAGCTAATTTCTCTAATGAACATTCCACACTCATTCTCCAGCTGCAGCAGCTTTGGCATTGCACGTTCCTGCTTTGTTATGGGCAGAGCTGGTGGTACAAGACACAGCCATGTTGATTCTGTTCTTATATACCTATTTTTCCTGCAGGCTTTTTAGGACACATTTAACAATTCTGGCCACCTAAGGCAAAGCAGATTTCGCTCTTCCATGGCTTCTAAAAATTCTCGCATTAGATGAAGACATATTGGAAATGTCAAGTGTTTGTTCATTTTCATTCTGTGGGGAAGGAGAAATGATGACAATGCCATCTGTTAGATTATTTGAAATTCCACATTAAAGCATGGAACAAACCCTGAAACCAATCAAAGAACTGCTTTATCATTGCAAAGTGGAAGCAATGGGTAAGAACAGCAGAGCATCTGCATTTCCTGCATGCAACTGGCAGAACACACTAATTAGGAAGGTAACTTTTAACGACAAAGAAGAGAGTACAATTGATGTTAATGGTCTGAATAGTCTTTCTGTAAATGCATTTCTGTACTGAATTTGCTCTCTATAGCACCACTGGCTTTCTGAGTATCAGAGATGCTGAGGTCATGGATCTGAAAAACACCACATTGGCAAGATGTTATGGAAATTTCTGATGTGAACTGTGCCTCAGATTGCTCAAATGGAGGAGTTCTGATCCTCCAAAGCAGATAACTCTGCCCAAGTAGGATTGCAGGAATTCAAGGAGCTGTGTAATGGAGCATTATTTGCTCTGATCTCTCTAGTTTTCAATTCAGGGCATTACAGATCATGTGAGTTGAAGTTAAAAATATAATAATAGAGAAAATTTCTTGGCTGAAAGTTATCTTTTTGTTCTGGGCAATTATTCTTAGCCTTGGGCATGAAGAATAAAACCTTTCCTGGTTCAGAAGAAGCCACTTCTCCATCTCTGGCAGCACGAGTGTGCTAAGCTAGAGAGTGTCTCTGCTGGAGCACAAAGAGGGCAAGTGACAAAGAGAAACATTGGCTTGTCACCAGAAATTCCTGAACTCAGGAGTGCAGTGAGACATGGAAGGAGCTGAGCTCTGCCTGCCACAGGAACCAAGGACAGCAGAATCCACTGGGCACACCTTTTGTGTTGCTGCCAGCTGAGCATGGGCAACCCTGAAGTAGTTTTATTGCCACCACAACACTGCAACGAAAATCCCTCTTCATTCTCTCTATAAACCCTCTCAGCACAACCAAAGGCAACAGGGAGATGTGAATTCCACTGCTCTGTGCCACACAAGGGAATTCTGAGCTGCTTCCCTGGAGTTAACAATTCATCTGTGCTATCAAAGATATGGATAAACCCTCTTCCATGGGAGGTCAGGATCTGGCCCATAGTATGGATCAGGATCACACAGGCACAGAGTGTTTTTGGCTGAAACTCAACAAGTTTGAATTCAGCTAAAAACCCATCAAATAACTGGTAACAAACAGCTTTTTTGGTTTTTTTACATACAATTTCTTCTTTATTTTTTAGAAGTGTAAAGATTTCCTGATAAAGGCTCAACCCAGGTAAACAAAGGCCTGAAAACTGCACTAAAATTTAAATCAAAGTAGCACTGAACACTGTTTGCTTTCTGAGACACAATCATTAAAAATGAGAAGTGCCTTTTCCATGATTGGTGTTTACACTCCAGTAATACTTGGAGAGGCTCAGAAGAATTCACAGCCTCATTGTGCCAGTGTTCTGAGCACATGTAACAAAAAGTTCCTCCTCTAATGAGTTTATACTCCTGGTTAATGAGAAGCAGCTGAAATGAGTAAAGGACGTTTAATTACTTGCACATTTCATGTGAGCACAAGATCCTGATTCCCAGTCTTGTGCTCAGCTCTGGCATGAAGTATTTCTCTGTGGAACTGCAAAGTGAGGATAATATTCCCTTATCCTAGTCCCTTGCCTAGCTGGATTAATTATCAAAAGCCTGTAAAGCACACTGAAGAGGAGGAGTGTAAGATTATCAACAAACTTTCAGAAATCTGTTCTCTTTCTTTACACTCCTGAAACAGTGTCACAGCCTCTAAAACCCAAACAGTAATATCTTGTCTGCATCTTCCACAATCTTGTTCTTCAAATGATTCTAAACTGCCTCCCAAATAAAATATGCCACAATTTCTAGCAGAGAAGGGAATTGTCCATGGTCACTCAGAAATGCTGTGACAGAGCATGGAATTGGTCCTCAGCCATCCGAAATCTAGGCTGGGATTTGGCACATGCTCCAAGCTGGCTTGAAATCCAACTGAAATGGCTCTGGTTTGGTACTCCAGGAGATTCCCCGTTCCCTGCCCATGGCAGAGGGTTGGAATGAAGTGATCTCTAAGGTCCTCTCCAACCCAAACCATTCTGTGATTGATTCTATGACTCAACATATACTTACCAACTTGGGTAATGCCTCATTTTTTTTTTTTTTTTGCAGTCTTCCCATTTATTTATCTTTTCATGTATTTCCCCTGATTCTCTATGGAAATCCCCACAGAAATAAAGGAAAATCAGGGGTGTGGGGAAGGAAATTATGCTCGGCTGCTTTATCAGGAAGTGACAGCAGAGCTAAAGTGCCTTGTTTTTCAGCCTGTCAGCTTCCAGTTTAAATGGACTGTGTCCAGCTTGTCCCAGGCTCCGTGAGCTTCCCTCCAGCTACAAAATACCCTTCAGGTAACCCCCTCAGACCTGTGAATTTAGGGTTGGTGATCCTGAGAAGTGCTAAGTGCTTACAGTGTCCCCTGAAGCCTGTGGGAACTCCAGGTTGGCACAAGAGCTGGACTGAGCTCAGTGTTTGCAAAAGAAAAGTAACTGCATGATTCTTCCACTTCATAATCTCAGATAAAGCCCAGAATTCCATTCCCTGCCACTGAGAATAATGCTCTGTAATGAGTATTTGGGTAATAATGTGTTTACAAGTTGTGACCAAGCTTACCCCCCAGTGTGCTAAGATTTGGAACACGAGCCCATCTTAAGTCAATGCTAAACAAGAAGGCATGAGGAAAAGCAGGAATCCAGTTCAAATTATACAGGTTCTTTAATAGCAGTGTGGTGTGTCAGGCAAGTCTGTACATACCCTTTGAGAAACAGAGGGGCAGAATCAGCCTCCTTTCATCTACAAATAGCATCAATGATCACAGCCCTGAGGTAAGGCCAGGAGTTGTGAATTCTATTTTGATTCCAAGAGAGAGATTCATGGCAGAAAGTATTTCTCTGTATAATTACAGTGACTGGCACTTGTTCATACACATTGCAAACTCAGGGCAGCTACTCCTTCTGCCAACAAACACAGGGCCTGTCAAAGAGCAAGACCTGGTAAGACAAAAAGCATAGAAATGGTTTTCCATTCTCCTGCCTACTTCTAAATCAGGATTAGAATTTAGCCCATGGATGTTTTACATTATTGTCTTCTCTTCAAGTTTAATCTGAACATCCTCCTAATGTGAAAGGAGGAGTATTCAGGACCTCTACTGGCAGCAAGTTCATGCATGTAATCCTGGAAACTAAATTCCTTATACTTATATTAACCTTTCCCTTAAGCAACAGCAACCAATGTTCCCATCTGTCAAGATCATGCATAAGTATATTGAAGAATAAGCCTAAACTAATTTTAATCATTTCCAAGATATGCCGAGAAATATAAAGGATTAAGTATTTCCCACTGTCCTGGGGCGTCTTCCAATTCCAGTCAGAGAAACAGCACTGGAAGCACTCACTGCTTTGTAAAGACCTGACTGTTCAGTTGGTTCCACAGCTGGAAAGTGCAGTGCCCAAAAGTAGGAGCCCCTGTGAACCACCAGACTGGGACTTCAGGCAGCAGTTCACATGCAAGGTTCTCCATAGCTTTTGGGTGGTCCTGTGGCATTCAGGACAGGAGAGTTTCCTGATTCTGGGCATTTATAAAAAAATTTGGCTGAAAAACCTATTAAAGCAGTCACCAGGTTAGCAAAGCAGCATTTCTGTATGGCACTTTGACCTGCTCTGGCTGTGTGAGCAGAACTAGTGATGTAAAGCACACCAGGACGTTAAGTACAGCCTGTCCTAAGAGTGCCCAGCACACATTCCATAACATTCCTGACTCAGGGAGCATGGAGAGCAAGCTCTGCCTGTGCAGAGGGAGTTGTTTATAACACAGACATGTAAGGCCTAGATCCTCTGCTTTGCTTATTAAGGCAAATCCTTAGGCTAGATCCGTGCCATCCCGAGCCACGCCGAGGCCTCAACCCTCTGGCTTGTGCAGCCAAGGACACCAGAACCAGCCACATCCACCCAGAGAAGGATGAAGCTCTGTGCCAGGAAATCCTACCCCCTTTGCTTTCCCTGGCACCAAGTGGGCAGATGAAGAGGAGGCCAGAGACACAGGCTCTGTGCCAGCTAACATGCTGGAAAAACATTTTCTTGGGAACTTCCACCTTATTCCGAATCCTCTGTGCTGGACTAGTGGTACAAACAGGAGTCTTGGCCTCCTGTCTCTGCGTGCTAACTTTAACTCCATCTCTAATTGCCTTAGTTTATTTTTAAGCATTTCTTGAGTCGAGGCAGCAGGTTCATTAAGTACAAGAGATTTTAATCTTGTTTCAGGAACTCATTAAGTACCTTGCTGTAAGAAAAAGGAGGAATTCAGGGGCCATCTGCTGGCTGTTGGGCACAGCACTGTGGCCACAACCCTGGTGACAGGCCAGGAGGGAGAAAACTGGGAGCCAAGCACAACCCAAACTCAGCTCTGATTCCTGATGATTTAGTGTAGGAAATATTTGGTGATATTTTCAATTAGCAGCCTTTTATAATCTATATTAAAGTAATAGTACATGCTAAATGCTGTTTTAATTACTTTTGCACTCGTGCAAACATAGCTTTGGTTCAGTGTCAATGAAAACATCTGGTCACAGGTGATTTATACAACCAGGATCAGTTTTGGAGTTATACAGATATACAAAAATTCAACTACTGTGTCACAAACCCATTATAACAGTAATGGGATTTAATGGATTTCCTCACCCTCTCTAAATCTGTGTATTGCAACACATTTTGGGGGATGAACTGGCATTTCTATACAGCAGTGGCATAAAACCTATTCCTTCATAACTGGTTCATCAGCCCTTTGTACATTCTTTATACTGAGACATTAATTTCAGTTTCTTACAGTCCTTTTCCTTTACGCATTTTCCACTCAGCAATAAAAAGGGTATATTTTTAAATACTGCTTAGGACATCACCTAAGTGCAGTCATGTGAGCTGCTGAGATGCCCAAGTGCTGTGGTCCAGCTGGTAAACTGCTGGTTTGGGATCCTGAGATCCACAATGTCCTTGAACAACCCAAAGATGTAAGAAAAGGGCAATTTCCAATGTTGATGTCAGCACTATTGCCTTAAAAAGATCAAAACACCCATAGAATAGCAACAGAGGCACCTATTTTAGTAAGGCAGGTAAAGAATCAAAAGCATTTTACTGACAACTGTGCAGATCAAGGCACCTCCTCAATAAAAATAACTTACGGGGCCACCAATTGAACTAAAAATACTTCTACAAGTTTTGGAAATCAATCCTTACTTTCCCAGTTACTAAACATACAGAACTTCAGCACGACTCTTGGTGGTAAATATGGATTTTGTCACAGATTTTCCCACAAAGAGATATCAAAGAGAGAATAAGGCCATAAAAAGGGCAGGAAGATTTTGACCATAGTAGAGTGTTAATTCTGTGGGAATTCAAGTAGAAAATCTTGTGGTTGAGAATTCTACCTGACATCAGTAAGCTGAGTCAATGCTGTATTAACATAAAGAACCTACTGATTTGGACAGAAAGGTTTTGGAGTCTGTGTTTACTGCCTGGAAAGGAAAGTATTCACATAATCTATTTGTTAAGGCAGAATGACTTGGTTGTGCCTGGATGTTTTTGTTTTGTAAGCCAGTTGTAAGGCTGAGCTGCAAGGAGATGAGGATTATGGTAATACAATTACTAATACAAGGTTGGCCAAAGTGATTGTGTATGCCAAGAAAAATGAGATGCCTCAGAATGAGTCAACACATTCATTTCCCAAACAGTTTGGCTGTGCAAGGCAGATAAAACAGTGTTTATAAGGGACTGGTTACAAGATGGTTCCTAATAGCTTTCAAACGACGTTATCTTGTTCTGCCATATAAAACAATGATAAAGCAATAAAAAGACAACCAAGGTGAAGCCCTGCTGAAAACACCCACTTTGTCCCAATAATAAAAGAGCTTAATACAAGCGAAATGCTAGTTGTTCCCTGTTAGATGAATTCCAAAGCTGGAAAAGTGGCAGGGCCATGAGCACCACCCCCTGCAGGGGTTTGGCTGCCTGGGTTCGAGGCCAGAGCTGACAGCAGCTCACGTGTGTCGTGTGGGGCTGCTGTGGAAGGAACTGTGTGAAGCTGCTGGGCCCGTCCCCCTTTGCTCAGGAGCTGCCACAGAAAGGGACTTGGGGGTCCTGGTCAATGGCAAGTTGAATATGAGCCAACAGTACCCTGGCAGTCAGGAGGGCCAGCCGTGTCCTCCTGGGACAGCAGGCACCAGGCTGGGTGAGGGAGGGGATTGTCCCGCTCTGCTCTGCCCTGGGGTGGCCTCACCTCAACATTGGGGCAGTTTGGGGCACCACAGCATAGGAAAGATATGAGGCCATTAGAGAGTGTCCAAAGGAGGGCAAGGAAGATGGGGAAGGGCCTTGATTTGAAGCCTTGTGAGGACACTGAGGGCACTTGGTGTGTTCAGCTGGAGGAGACTGAGGGGAGACCTCACTGCAGTTCCAACTTCCTGAGGAGGGGTAGAGGAGGGGGGGCAGGGACTGAGCTCTGCTCTGGGGGGACCAGGGACAGCACCCAGAGAATGGCTGGAGCTGTGTCAGGGCAGGGTCTCAGGAAAAGGTTCTTCCCCCAGAGGCTGGCTGGGCACTGACCAGGCTCCCCAGGGCAGTGGGCACAGCCCCAAGGCTGACAGAGCTCCAGGAGGGTTTGGACAACGCTCTCAGGGACATGGTGGGATTGTTGGGGTGTCCTGGGCAGGGGCAGGAGTTGGACTCAATGATCCTTGTGGGTCCTTTCCAACTCAGCATATTCTATGATTCTGCATTTCAGCTGAGACATTTCCCTTGGTCCTTGTCAAGCTACACTGCAGCTCTACCTCTGCCTGGCACCTCACTCACCTGAACTGACCCTTCATTGACTGGCTTCATCCCTACAGACACCCTGGGGCATCCCTGCACTGGCTGACCACATGTCCTGTCCCTGGACCCACTCCTGTCCCTGGGTTGGCTTTCTGGCATTGATCTTGGCCTACCTCATTCCCACAGACTTCCCAACTGGCCACCCTCAAATGGAGCTGCTCTGCTCCTCGTCTGGGGACTGTGGGACAGCACTCCTTGCTGGTGAGGCCCCTGCCCTGCTCTCACCTCCAGTTCCTGCTTTGTCTTCCCTAAAGGCAGGACAGGGTAAGAGTGGATATTAGGAAGAAATTAATCCCTGTGAGGGTGGGGAGGCCCTGGCACAGGTTGCCCAGAGAAGCTGCGGCTGCCCCTGGATCCCTGGAAGTGTTCAAGGCCAGGGTGGACAAGGCTTGGAGCAACCTGGGCTAGTGAAAGGTGTCCCTGCCCATGGGGGTGGAACAAGGTGAGCTTTAAGGTCCCTTCCATCCCAAACTATTCTGGGATTCTACAATTCCTAGAGTAACCCGCTTGTGCTGCTCCCAGACATAAATCTCAGTTACGAGCCTGGCAAAAGTAAAAGCTATTATCTGGATCCCACCTAATGGGAATGTAATATGGAAAACAACATCAGTACAAAGTTACTCCATCATAATAAGCAAGATGAATGAAGTGACAGATCAAACCCATTTCATTTACATCCCTATTTAACTGGTTTACGTACTGTGCAGCTTTCCTTCTCCCTCCCTCATCAATAACACTCTGCTCAAACACTGAGACAAACCCTGGGCGTGTTACTCTAAGCTGTTAATTCATCCTGACCTTACAACAAGGATCACATCACCACTCTGCTGCCTTTCACTGGGCTCACATCAGTTCTGAATGAGATCCAAAGATCCAAATGTTGGAACTGAAATAGGTCCAAAGATTCAAATGTGGTCAAGGGGCCCAGTTTCAGAAGAGATCAACTCATGCCAGTCTTAAATTTCACTGAAAGTTTGCCTGGTGAAGGGGAGCAGAAAAAAACTAAACCATTAAAAAATACAGGTTCTTCCATGCATTATTTTTAAAACAAAGAGGTGGGACAGATGGCAAAAGTATTGATACCTAAAGACACAGATGTGACAGGCAGAATTCTTAGAATGAACCCAATGATTTCCCAGGAAACTTGGTACCTGCATAACCTGAAAATACACTGGATCTCAGCCCCTTCCTCAGGAGCTCAAGTGGTCCTGGAAGTTAGTTCTCAGTCTCCCAAGTTACCTGTACTGTTTGGAAAGTGTTATCCCCAACACTGACTCTCAAAGTGAAGCTGAGGACAGAGTCTGACTGAACTAGGTTAAGAAAAAAACCAGAGCACATTAAATCTGAGTTTCACTGCTTTTATATTTTAGACAAGAACTCTAATGTAACCCTAATGCAGCTTTTTAAATTTCCTTTGCTAGTCTTTTTCAGCATCTCAGCTACAGTAATTGCAGAGTTTCTAAACTTTCTCTCTGATTATTATTCAATTCAATAATTTATGTACATTATAAATGGTCAGAGGAATTCTGGAAACTATGACAAGTGTTCCAGATCTCAACATCTATCACTGCCAAAACAAAGGACTTACAAAACAAATTTGAAAGTGTGCTACTCTGTCAAATACTGGGGCTTGTTCTTTGAATATACATGTTTATATATAGATATTAGATATTTTCACTGAGACATAGCTGCCAAATTATAGCTTCTTTAGTTTTAAATGTCAAAACATTCAAGTTTTTCTATGTTCAGAAAAAAAGAAAGAAAAAAAAACCCTGTTCTAATAAAAAAAAAAAAGCTGCTATCAAGGGGGATTTCAAGTGATCTTATAAAGGACTGTTACATTTGATACATGATGTTGACACATTTTTCATTCTTAATTTTACTAATGAATATTCCTAAAGCAGAACTAAGAGCAAAGTTGCCCACAGGACAGAGTTATTCCAGGTTGTGCTGGCTTGTTTTGCCCGGCAGTGCCTCGGGAGGTCAGGCAGAGGCTTCCCCCAGGCAGGCTGGAAGTTAATTTAGAATCATGGAGTGGTTTGGGTTGGAAGAGACCTTAGAAGTCTTGTCCCACCTTCCACTAGCCCAGGTTGCTCCAAGCCCCATCCAACCTGGCCTTGGACACTTCCAGGGATGGGGCAGCCACAGCTTCTCTGGGCAACCTGTGCCAGGGCCTCACCACCCTCACAGGGGAGAATTTCTTCCCAATATCCCATCTAACCCTGCCCTCTGGCAGTTCAAAACCCCTGCATCTTGTCCTGTCACCCTCTGCCTGTATAAAAGTCCCTCTCTCTCCCTTTAGGTGCTGAGAGCAGCTTCCATGGGCAGCAGAAGGCTGTAAACCCTGGGCAGCAATGCCCACATCCTACTGCCATGACCGGCTGGCAGGAGCATCACCAAATCTATCAGGGGCATATTTCCACTGCCATTCAGCTACAGCAGAGCCACACCCTGAGCTGCACTCCAGAGAAACCCCATTACCAAGCTGTTCTCTTCATTTTATTGGCTTCAGCACAGCAAATATGGGAAATGACCACGATACAGAATAATTCCGCATTACTTGGTGCATTGTCAGGAATGAGATAGCAAGGCTCAAGTAGATTTCTGATGAGCAAGTAAGTGTCTGCATCTTAATAAGGGCTAACTGGAACTGGGTGGTACCTGACAGCAGCAAGAGGCTGAAGGATCCACAACCTTACACCCCCAAAACAGAGCTCTGGGCAGTGCCCTGACCTTGTCAAAGCAGGCTGGTGGAGGGAAAGTCAGCTGGCAGTTTGTTAGTCCTTTACTCCTCATCAGTGATTAAGCCAGTGTTAAATAAAATGAGCTTTCAAATCTCCAGAAACACAGTAGTCAAGTTACAAAACAAACCTGAACGGTCCAGCCCCCAATTTAGGGTTGTAAGGTCTTTCAATTTTTGTACTGACAGAAGAGCTTTGTTATTGCTATCAGCCCAAATAAATCATTATGGACAAATTCTGGAGTTTCTCATCTCCTCTGACCTTCTCAGCTGCCCCTGTGTTCAGTGAACTCAGTGAAAGGATGAAGCAGGACTGCATGTCACAGCATCATGGAATGACTTGGGTTGGAAGGGACCTTAAAGACCATCTTATTCCAACAAGACATATGCAAACCTTCTCAGAAGGAAAACCAGCCCTGTCCTCCAAGCCTTATTTTAGGCTTTGGGAAAAATCAGGATAATTTCATACTCCCTTAATCAGGAGCAAAATCTATTATTAAATTCACAGTCCTCGAAACCTACCCACTAAATTGACCTATAAAGCTGCTGGGGGCAGACAACCAGACAGGACTCAGCATAAGCTTTGCTTTAGGAGTATGACAGTAAAAATATTTCACTTTTTTAGAAAAAGTTATGAAAAATCCTGTGGGAAAGCCTGGTTCCCATGAAGTAGATGACACTGAGCACACCGATTTCAGCAAGCTGGGCTCCTGCTATATTGTGACAGGTTAAAACTCGTGGGCAGCTGCATGAGGAGCACTCCCTGCACAGGAAAGTGGAAAAAATACAATTAGTGTGAGAGAAGAGCTGTGGAACTGCTCATCTCATCAGGTAATGGTGCTCCATAACAAACAGATTTTAAATAATGCAATGAAAATTACTTTTTGCTCTAGGATCACACTTGCCCGTAGCCAGGAAGCCACTGTGAAAGGCAGGGGCAGCCACTGACCATGTGGAACAGAACTGGGGTGTTCTCTGCCATGGGCTGCTTCCCAGACACTGACTGCTGAGGCTGCAATCCCTCCAGCTGCTCCTGGAACCTGAGTCTCCTCTGTCTCTCTTTCATCTGCTCTTCTTTTTGGGATAGCTCTCTTTCACTTTCTTGTGTCCTGAAAAACATAGAGATTCTGCTTTGCTTAAGCTTTTCACTTGGGAGAAAAAGCCACTTGCTCATCTGTTTGCATTTCTTTTTTTTTTTCTTGTATTTATACCACACACTTGAGAGTCAAACATGACATGAAAGGCTAAAATAGATTTAGAAAGATTTTCAGGTGGTTGTGGGGGGCCACAAGAATTTGTCACTGGATGAAATTGTCTCTCTGAGAAAAACACCCAACCTCAAAGCAAAGGAGCAGAGCTCAAACCTCTGATAAGTGGTGATGATCTATTTGGAGATCAAAATTCCTTTAAACAGAGACGTGTTTGTGACGTTTCACTCCCCATCTCCACACCAAAATTCTCAGTCTAACCCCAATTCCTTCCCTATCTGCTATAGGATAGGACAGTGACAAGTTTCCCTGACTTTCCATCTTTCTACGTTTCGATGCCTGCAGGAAGATTTCCTCTGCCATGGAGTTCAATTTCTTCTGAGTTCTTCCAGCCCCAGGCACCCCAAAAATAATGAGAATAGCAAGAAAGAAAACTGAAATCAGTTAAAATCATTGTGAGCTACTACTTGGACAAAAACTAACCCAGCTCCTTGCCTAGCTGTGGGCTCCCATCTCTGTGGCAGGTTAACAAGTAGCCAAAATGGAGTTTTATACTCCTGATGGAAGCAATGAGCTTTAATGTCAGGAATTCCATAGAGGAAAAAACCCTGCAACCAACCATCTGCCATTTAAAGCAAGTACACAGGAGCTGAGGTGTTTAAGTGGTAGGGCCGGCAACTGTTTAACTCTGAACCAGTCCCAGTCTCCAGAGCAGGCACATCCTGATTCCTTCCAGGGCTCATGTGTCAAAGTCATTTCAGTCTGAAAATAGCAGGCAGAATATAACCTTTGAAAAGTCAGTATAATGGAGCTCTCCCAAACAGCTGGGCAGGTGCACAAGGCAACCACCTGATTTCACTTTAAAATCAGACCTTCTGCAGAATACACAACATTAAACTAAGCCCAAGGAGGCAGAGGCCCAAATAACTCTGCTATTTCCTCAACTTATATCACTCTTATTTCTACTTTTTAAAGCTTTTCAAGGTATTCCTTTGGTATTCCTCATGGGTGTACTTTGTCCCTCCAAGGTCTTGCATTTTCCTTGATGGCAGAGTGTCAGAATTCCTTTGTTTGGAAGAAAATGTTACAAGGGGAGGCTGATACATCTTCCAGTTTGTAAAAGGTGTTTGATATTGAGAAACAGAAATAAACCATTTCCCATTCCTTCCAGGAACACAAAAAAAACAAGCTTAAATTAGAGAGAGGATAATTTAAGGAAAACCTTTACAACTGTAGAGATAATTAAGTAGCAAAATGTACTACCTGGGAGTCAAGGAATCCTCACCATTGAGGATTTCAAGACCAAGTTAAATAAAGATCTGCCAGGAAAGGATTAGATTTTACCTCACTCTGTATTGGTAAAGGGAGATTGACTCTTCCAGACCTATTTTCTAGGATGCTGTGCTTATGAAACCTCAGTGCTCTTGTTAATAAAGGAAACCAATATTGTTATTCTCCTACAGAATAAAAACTAAAGAAAAAGGCTAAATTTACAATGTCAGAAGTGCCATAGCACAACTAATCCCAGGGCACTTCACTGATCCACTCAGGCTTCCTCTAAAGCTTGCAGCAGGAGCTGCCAGGACTGTTGTTTTTCAGGTAACAAAACCAGACACCCTTTTGCTCCAGCTCACAGACCAGATAAGTAATGTTCTTTAATCTTGGACAATTAGGCAACAATCAAAACCACTGATGACTTTTCCTGTGGGATACCTTGGCAATTCTGTTGTAGTTAGAGGACACTCTGGAACATTTCCTGAATTCTGAACCTTCTCAGCTTCCATTTTGTTTCCTTTTTCTATGTCAGCTTCATTGTCCCCACAGCTTGACAAAGGGGGACTTTTCTTCTCTGGTTCCAATCTCATTAGTTCCCTGGGAACCACCTTATTTGTCTCTTGTTTCACTTTACAATATTGGGTTTGACTTATACTAGAGGAACCTCTGTCTTCCAGACTTTCTGGATCCAGTTTTTCAGTTGGAGTAGATGCTTTACAAAGAAGCTCTGAGGTCTCCTTACGGGCTGCTCGGAGTTGTTGCAGTAACAGGCTTTTCCCTGAGCAATTCCTCCTATAAAAGGAAATAAAACCCTGATTTAATGCAAGACAAAGCATTATATGAATAAATTCAATCTCTGAGGAACTTCTCATATGAGTAACAGCTACAAAACAAGGGCTGGGCATCTACAGGAATGATAACTGTTGGTAATAGCAGCAACACACTCAGGTGACACAAAACACCACAGAGACAGAACACAGAATTTATCTTAATGCCAATTTATTTACCTCTTCTGCATTTCAGGGACAACACACACCTTCTAAAAGAACCCTCAACAAATGTATCGTTGGCATGGAAATCAGAGCCTACAGATTTTTGTCCCCTTTGGATACAGGGGTTGGGATTCAAATACATACAGAAGAAAAGTTTCTGAGTGTTTGGCTTAACCAATGTCTCCTCCAAGTTAACGAGGCTGCTAAACTGTCAGCAATTACATTATTGTGATATATTCTGTTGTGGAAAGTCTGGTCATGACATAGTGGGCAGATATGGTGATTTTGCAGTTCTGTTCCCAAGTCACCTGCTAAAATCAGTTTGTACCTCATCTGGTGATTATGAGCAAATAAAACACCTTATTTTAGTTGTACCTGAAGAATACACAGCCTGAGCAGCCATTGGTTTGGGTTGGACAGTAATGCTGTAGGTTGGTGGTGTGTATGAGCACTCAGCATCGTAGGTATATTGTACTACTAGAATACATAGAATATATTTAATAATTTAATAATTTAATAATATATTTAATAATTCCATCCAGAGAAGAGTGAAAATGGCATTGACCCCTTGTGAATGAAATCAGAATCTTGCCCTGCTGAGACCAAGAAGATTTCCTTATTTACAAACAGAACTGAGCAATATTTGCCAGGCATTTGAGTTGTGTATGTTCTTAAGCAACATTAAAGCAAATCAAAATCCAACCAGCTGAGCTCTGCTCTCCATCACTCGATTTACACTGATGCAACTGCTGAATCTGAGTCAGTGCCAGGGAGAGTTCCCCAAGCATCACCTCATCCCTGCCTTTTGGATTTTGGATTAGATGTCCTAAATGATATTGTTCAGGCTCTGCTCCTTGTCAAATCATTTCTTCTTTCAGACCATTAGAAAAAAAGTGTAATTGGCTGGCACAACAATACATGTGTCCTGCTGGTCCTCTGCACTGCTGTCATGTGAACTTACACACAGCAGACTTTGAAATGAATCCACAGCATAAATGCAGGAGGATCCTTAAGGTTTGACATCTCTGCTTCACATTAAACAAATGTCTCATAACTTATGGGTATGAATCAAGCCCTGAGTTTAGTAACAGGAAAAGGCTGACATCTGTGCCTATTGAGGAATTTACAGTTTAGGATTCCATCCATCACACTCTTTCCCCTTCCCCCTCCAATTAAGGAGAACTGGGAGCATCCCTGCCCACACAATGTATTCAACATCCTCTTTTAATTTCTATCTATTCTAGCCTGGCTTATTTTTTCTAAAAAATAAAGGTTTGTCTGAGTCAACTCCCTACAACATTTTCAAAGACTGACTGTGAGTCATTTAAAGGACAGTTCTTGTGTCACTCAATCAGGTCTGGAGAAAGAGTCCCATTTCCCAGCCACCCAGGGCTACTCCAGTTGAGTTTTGACTTGTTCCACACAGCCGTACAGGTGCAAGGGCTGCACTGCCTCGAGGATCAACAACTGTTTTCTACCTTTGGTACCTTTACCATGCAACAGAAAAAGTGATTTCCTGGGGCCAGACAAACACTTTCATTATTGGGCTTTTTTGCTGTGAAGACCAGAAATGGAGATATTTCAGTACTTCAGCTTTCACTCGAATCACTGTTAGGGCAATTATTTTAGTTCCAGAAAGAATCAACATCCTATCACTTGACCTGGGGTCATGGTAAAGAATCTTACATTCTGCTTTCTGCTTCATCCTTAATTGTCACAGTTTCTTCTTCTTCTTCGGTGGAGCTGTCACTTGAACTTGTAAAACAAATCAGACCACATGAGTTAACTCTGTTCCAAATGGGTGTTGGCTCTTCGTCAATTATATTGAATATATATATGAAATATACATATAATACAAATTTAGAAAATTAGAAAAAGGTAGAGACTTTCAGAGAAGAACTCCAGGTGTTATGGATAGTTCTTCACACTATTACTCTAGCAAAAAAATTAAAATATTCAAGCAACCAGATCAAAATGTGTTACCCGTTTCTTATCTATTAGCTGTTTATTAACTACAAGGTTTCTTTTGATGACAGAGTGTGGAAGAAAAGACCAGTTTTAAAGTTACATTTCACAACCATGCAGTGCAGAGAGGAGGTTTCAGTTTCCCACTTTTTGTTACTTATTTCTCACTACCAATAAAGTGGTATAAATCCAGGCTTTACCTTTGTTCTTCTTCAGGGAATGTCACTGAGTTCTGTGGTTCATCATCTCTTAAGTCTAAGTACACAGTTGCAGGCTCTGGCAGGCTCTGTAATCTTATGTTCTTTCTTAGAGAACTTAGTGAGGATGATGGCAAGGCAACATCCCTGCATACAGAAAACATCATTTCAGCATGTCCTCTGCCTTATCCAGACAAGAAGTCCTGCAGAGTGTGGATTAGGATCAAAACTGGGTTGAGAAAAGAGCTTTGTGCTTGGCCACCATACAGATTCCAACTCTACTTCTGTCTACTATCCACCACCTTTCAAAGCTTAATTCAAAGATTCAGCTTCCCCCAGGCATACAGATCACAGGCAGGATGATGAGGGATATTTAGTTCTCAAAATCTGACAACATCAAATAGTTCTGTAGAACAAAGGCAGGCAGTTATGGTACCAATTAGCTGTTCAATGTGAAAGAAAAGGTCTCCCTTTTCCTCTCTGCCACTTTTGGCAGTTCTGTTTCATCCTTCAGAGCACACAAAGTGCAAATCATCTTCATGGCTCTCTCTGCTCTGGCAATGAGGATACTTCCCACCTTCCACTCCACAGGCTTTTTCACTATTGTTTCCCCTGTGCCTACACCACTGATGTTGTTTGCTCTGAACAGCCTGAAAATCCACTTCTTTCACACAGAACCCTCCATGATGCCCTGACATCTCCACTGATACCCACAAAAAACCATCCTGTATATTTTACCTAAATTGCAGTACCAATAAAAAGAAATTGGTAGCTTGGATGACAAAATAATGTGGAGGATGATAATTAGCTCAGCCTCATTTTCCTGCCTTTCTCATTTGTCTCAAGTAAGGCCTAGACAAAGGTGGTGCTCGATGGATAATGCTCAGGTGTTTATCATCAAATGTATAGGAATGACTGAGTCTTAATTTTTCCCATTAACATCCCTGTAGCATATTGCAACTATGGAATCAGCTTTCTGCAGTGGCCACAGGGAACAGCACCTCCAGAAGACAGGGAGTTCCCAGTATCCCTACGGGCAGCCAGGATTACCTGGGCTATGTGACAGAAAAGGACCTACTTATTGTCCTGCTCTTCTTGAAAGGAGTAGGCCTTGGCTGGCAGCCACCTGCAGAGAGGAGACACTGTCCTGGACTGCCTGGCACACAGCTCTTCCAGCTCTTTCAGGAGCTCACAGTTCCTCCTGAAGGTCTCTACGGAAGAGCAACAAAAGGAATCACCAGTTGTGGTCTCCTGCCATGGGATCACCCAATACACCTGCTCCTCATTTCCACATTGTCCCTTTTCCTACAGCCTGTCAGAAGGGGAAGGATAAAGATATTATTGGCATCTGGCTCTGACTCCCTTCAAACCTTCATCCAGCTTGTCTGATCCACTCTTAGGCCATGGCAGGCCATGAAGCACTGGCTTCAGACTAAGAAGACCAGATGAAATCTTGAGGGAAGCTAATTAAACATGTTTTAGAGGGATTAAAAACCCCCACTATGATTTCAACATTCAAAATCATGCTGCAGGGAATGACTTAAACACAGGAACCTGAGTTTTATTTATTTTTATACACTTTCAGCAAAGTTGGAATTAATTTAGTAATATTACCACAATCTGCTGAGAAGAAAGCAACTTCTGCATGAGTGTTATCTCTCTGCTGCTCCAGCTCCTCAAGATTCTTGTCTAGATCCAATTTCTCAATATTCTGAAAGAAGACAATAGAAATGTGATGGAAAGTTCACTCCCAAAAGACCATCCCTAACTTCACTGCCAGCTTGCTTTCAGCAGCTCCACAAGGAACTGCTGGAAGGAAAGGAAAGATTTATTATATCCCTTTGGACAGTGCATCTCTCCAGCTGCTTCATCTACTTCTGCTGAGGTTTTTTCACTGACAAGCATGAACCCTTTTGAAATAGGCTACAAAAAATCCCTGGAGACAGTGAAAGAGATTAAAAAATGGCCTGGTCCAAGACCAAGCACATGTATTCTGATCCTGAATAACACTGAGAACTTCTCACTGCCACTTAGAAGAGAAGGAATTCTGGCTTTTCCATTCTTTGAGATGAGGCTCTGAGCCTTTTCCTCCCTCTCCAACTTCTGACTAGGGTAAATTCCCATTCCCCTAGGTACAGTCAGCAATCTTGGCTACAGATGCAATCTCCCAGCTGCTTATTCCACAGTGAATATGGGATCATTCATTCATTGCTAGGAATCCCACACACCTGGCTGAGGGCACACTCACACTGCTAACTCAGGTATGAGAACCAGGCTGCCATGACAAATCCACATGCATTTAAAACAGACTGCTTCCCCTCTGAACATCAGTTGAAATGAAAAGTTTAATTAAAAATACTCAGATCCATCTGAAATATCATCACTAGAACTTAGAAGTACTCATGAGTTTTACTAAAAGGAAGGGGGCTGTCAATCATGACAACGATGTCACAGCTACAGCAAACATGCATTTCTCATAACCACTCCCAGGTTTTAGAAAGCAGAAGCAGATTCCAAACCCAGCAGTTTCACCTTGTAAAACCTCTGTCATCTGCCCCTCTTGTTTCAGAGAAGATTCTCTGTCCTTCCTGAGCAATAAATCTTCACACATACCTGAACCCTGACTAATTCTATTCTAACATTACACACTGCAGCTGATGAAAGATAAAAGCCTGATGAGAGTCACAAGCTGAAGTCTCACCAACACAAAGCTAATACTGGTTCAACAATGCCATTATTTATTGGTCTGGAACAGCAAGAAAGGACTGACAACTGAGAACTACATCACAAGTTCTGTTTTATCAAAAAGTCCGAAGAGAAAGACAATATATACATTTATTTTATTATGATGCAGTTAGAACTAAGCTTCTCTTTCAATAACAGTGCTGAAGTACAAACCATTATAATAACAAAGATCAAAATATCATCTAACCTGCTTTATTAAAGCTTTAGACTCCCAAGTCTTACCAGGAACAGCACTGTTGGAAGGTACTGGACAGGGTCCAGAAGAAAAGAATTTAAGATTTGCACAATTCCATTTCTAACATAGAAAGGAATTTAAGGGAAAAAATCAAATGAATCTTGATATGAATCAAGAAGCAACTGTATATGAGTTTTAACAACTTGACATAAATTAAATACCTTGCTGAGCTGGCAAGTAATAACCACCTTCCAAATCAAAGTGAGAACACACTGAGCCTGGTTTCAGTACCCAACCAAAACCATCAGCTAATTGAAGTCACTGATATCAAACAGGTTCTGAAAGGCAAATGATGCCTCCTGAATTAATATAGCAACTGGTTTACATGGAGTGAAATGGGAATTAAACCCAGAACCACCTGAAAAAGATCCCCTCCAATGAGGCAACACAATTTAACACACAGGCAAGCAGCTGCATTCTTTGCCTGTACTGGAACAGCTCTAACATTAAAAAGTATATTTTGTGAATGTAGATGAAAGGGAAAGGAAATATCTGTACTCTGACCTATGGAAGGCTTTGAACAGAAATATCAGGTCATGCTCTGTGCTGATTAAGTCCTAATGAACTCAAAAATCAATAAAGGAAGACCTATAACTATAGTACTGAAGAGAACCATCTCTCCACGCTGGGCCACATCTCAGCTAACACAGAAGCTGGTCATCCCACAGAACCAAGGACCTGCCTTAGGTGGAAGAGATTTAGGATTTCAGGAACAATCCTAACCACCTTCTCACCTCCAGCACTACAGGAAAGATCAGACACTGGAAGGCCAGAAAGGTCCCTGTTTTAGTGCCAAGTCTGCCTGGAATCAGAAGAGTCTCCTGCGCTTCCAGAGACAGAGGCTGTGGTTGGCTCTCCTGAGGTTCCAGGAGCCACACTGCTGATCCATTGGTTTTGCCACCAAGATGGACTTGCAATGACAGCTCTGAGACAGCTTTTGGTAGCTTACAGAACACACACCCTCTGTATGTGCAGAAGTTGGCACTTCAGCTCCTCGCTTTAGTGGGACTCTGCAAGCAATGCACTGTGCCCCCACCCCCCAAAGTTTGTTCTTGGGGCCACTCACCTGCAGTGACAAATGGGTCACCTCTCCAAGATGCTCATCTGAGGAGGTCTCTCCCTTTGCAATTCTTTCCAGACTGTTGTTGATGCCACAGGAGGGAGGTTTGACATCCTGCTCTGGGTGGCCTGGGGATGGCTCCAGAATGGTTTTGGAGAGTATCTTTGTCTCTATCAGCTTTTTTCTCTCTTTTTTACTGTACAGCCCTTCCACGGACAATGCTGTATTAAGCCAAGAGTTCCCTGTTTCCCTGGCCTGTCTCCTACCCAGTCCTTTCTCTTCAAGGTGATCTGTGGAACCTGCAAGAGACTCTTCAAGAACAGCTCCCTTTTGGTTTGGCATTTCTTCAGTCTGGCTGGCAAGACTGCAAGTCTCATCTTTAATCATTTGTACATCTTCTTTTGCAATGATTTGGGTACCATCTGTTTCTTCCTGAAAGCCAAAACTTTCCAGGTCTCCGTTCCAGATTTCCCATGGTTGTCTTTCTGTTTCCTGGATTTGATACAGGTAGAAAAAGCACACATGTGCAGAAAGTGATATCTCCCTGAGCTTTAGAAGCAGATAATAAACCAAAACAAAGTGACTGGAAGACAACAGGTCCAACTTAGACACCATATGGAAACAACCCACACCACATCCATCATGGAAAACAGTAAGACTGTATACTTTCCAGAAACTTTCAGGAAGTGCTAAACATCCTCAAAATCTCTTTTCCTTACACGTGCTCATTGTAGGACACCTCTCACACCAAGATAAACAATGGGGAGTTAGTCTTCCCATGATGGAACAGTAGGGTCAGCTGGCTCCTCTTCCAGCTTCTCATGATGGCTAATCTTCCAGGGATGGGATGCCCCATCCCTGTAAGTGTTCAAGGCCAGGTTGGATGGGGCTTGGAGCAACCTGGGATAGTGAAAGGTGTCCCTACCCATGGCAGGGGGGGTTGGAACAAGATGAGCTTTAAGGTCCTTCCCAACCCAAACCATTCTGGGATTCTATGAACTCATCACTACAGGAGCAAAGTAATAATATTCTCCCAGAAAAGCTGTTCAAGGAGTAAACTTCATACTTGTCCCCCTTTCTGCACTGTCCTAAATAATTCTTCATTTTCTAGACACATAAAATGGTAGCTGAAACAATTTAAAACCCTGAAAAATTCAGGCATCAATCCACAGAGTTAATGTGCACTGCTAGTGCACAGGAAAAACAAACAGTAAAATGACAAGAAAAACTGCCAGGAGATAGGACAAAAAAGTTCTAAAATCTCAAGAACAGAGAAAATTTTAAAGAGTAACTGTATAAAGAGAAAGAAAGATCTAGTTTCTAGTGGGAGAAAGTACTGGGGGCTAAGCTTTTCCATCACATAGTTCAGTCAAATAGGTCCAACACCAGCAGATGCCCACACTGGAGACAGCCAGAAGAGAGGGGTGACAGCAGTACAGCCCCCACACAACAGTCACAACCTGCACGTTGGAGTCTTCCAGGGAAAACATCATCAGTTCTTCTGAAAGGTCAGGAATTAAGTTCGGCAGCTCCCGCTGGAAGATGAAAAGTTCCTCATCGCTCTCAGAATCAGACTGAAAACAAGAACAAACAAAGAGAAATTAAACAGGTGACTGTAATACTTGCCTGAATATCTGGTTTGCAGTGACAGCTCCCATGTTGTCACCCCTCGAAGTGCAGAGCCAAGAGTTTCTTTGCAGTCACAACAGACAGCCCAGTAGCCCAACAGTCACCAACCCAGGCTGTCTCACAGCCGCCCAGTGTTTGAGCAAGCTACAATTGTAAAAACCACATAAAACACTGAATTGCCATGGAGGTTGGTGACAAACATCCCTCTGAGCAGAGCAATGAAAAGGGTGGGAAGTTCTCTAACTCCTGAGAGATTCTGTGCCTACCTCACTCACCATCAGTGGCAAGAGCAGAGCTGCTCACTATTTACAAGGGCCTGGAGTGACAGAACAAGGGGGAATGGCTTCCCATGGCCACAAGCAAGGGCTGGGTGGGATATTGGGAAGAAATTCTTCCCTGTGAGGGTGGGGAGGCCCTGGCACAGGTTGCCCAGAGAAGCTGTGGCTGCCCCATCCCTGGAAGTGTCCAAGGCCAGGTTGGACAGGGCTTGGAGCAACCTAGTGGAAGGTTTCCAACCCCCATGGCAGGGGTTTGGAAAGAGATGAGCTTTAAAGTCCCTCCAACCCAAATCATTCTGGGATTCTGGGATTCTAAGGGAAGGGGAGCTCATGACTGGAAAGGCAAGGCCCCACCAGGCCAAGCCCAGTTTCACAGTACCCAAGAGGAACAAGCAGGACAGACCAGGGGTAGCAACAAGGCTGAGCAAAAAAATCTACACAATAAGGCAATATTGTGGTGATGAGACAGGTCAGAGGTAAAGCCTGAAAGTTAATTCACAGATGAAAGTCCAGCTCAACCAGAAACCAGCACTTCTCCAGCACAGCTCACAGAGAGAACGAAGGCCCCCAGCAGAGCTGCTGGACATGTGAGTGAGAGCCCCAGCTGAGGATGGGCAGGGCCATGAAGGCTTTTACTGCAACCAGGACCCTGACACCCACTCTTCAGGATGCAAACAGCATCTGTGGTTGGTAGGTCAGCATTTAAACAGCTTTGAAAATCCCTTTTCTAAACATAAGATATCTATTGGAGATGAATACTTATGCATGGACACCAAGGGGAGATTAAGGACCTCCTCAGCAGTCAGGACACAGCTTTCCTGCTTGTCCCTTTTGTTTTGCAAGTGTGCATTTTTGGGAATTCACTGCAGAGCATTCTTTCTGGTATCATTAACTTTCCTTAGCATGAAGAAAACTCCAACAGAACACCTTTCCTCTTAATAAATTGCATATCAGGATAATGAAGGTACTTCAGGGCATAAAACACATTTGTCAGTGCCATTTTCAGAGGCAGGAGCAGAGCACATTCAGGTCACAGATCTCGGATGCATAAATGGATCTTCAGGCACGTGGGAATCGCTCAGACAAAGGTGCAACACTGGAATTGCAGGTTCAGCAGCACAGGGATTATACAACCAGATCTTTTGAATGCAAATGAAGTGCCAAATAGATTGCCTCAGTTCCTTCAGCAGGAATTTTTAAATAGAAACAGAGAAATTGGAGATTGTAAGTAAAAAGAAAGGTTCAGTGGGATTTAGAGTGACACAACGGTATTTGGCCCCTAAATGTGGAGCTTTTCCTCCTTCTTAACCTTATTGTACACTTACACAACAAGAAAGCCTACAAATAATTCCAGTGTTGGGCCTTAATCTAGACTATAGAGACACATATTAAAATGCAATGTTTGTTTTAAATAGGTAGAGGGGAACTGAGATACAGTGAGGCAAAATGGTTTGCCCACCACAGTAGTGACAGATCCAGGGGCAGAAATCAAGTCGTGGTATCTCTATCAACACTCTATGCATTAGATCACAGTGCTTCAGATCATTGATAATGATAAGTGATAAATAGCCCTTGGAGGTATTTCCTTCACTGCCCACAAGACTCCCCTTGGACCATTAATGGCCACAATAAGATGGAATAAAATATATCCTTTGTGTGTTCAAAATTATTTTTCAAGTTTATACATGTTTGAAAATTAACAATATATATTTATTTGGACAAAAGGCCACCAATAATAGAATCTTGAAACACATCATCCCCTCAGGAAAGTCAGTGCCAGAGCATCTTGGACTAGAGTGGAGGGCACTTTTTTATTTGCACCAGACTGATGCTGCATATGAACAGAGATCTTGAGCAGCCAAGAGCAAGCTGACCCAGCCCCAGCAAGTGAAAAACGTATCACACTGAAGAATTCTGCACAATATCTCTCAGTCTCATTCTTTGCACGTAAAACTGAAGCACAAAAAGGCAACAGGGCTTGTGGAGAATTACAGGCAGTAAAAAAAAGCAGAATGCAGGATTGAAAGATCTGCCAAATGCTTTTTTCCAGTGGATCACCAAGTCTTCAGGACTATCACTTTCCTGTGATCCTCATAGATAGAAAATCGTACCAACAGGCCTACTGTCTGCAAGTACATTGTTGGAATGAACAGCATAATACTGCCAAGCATAAAACATTATCATTTCACTGTAAATCAGCAGGATGCTGCTTTCATACCAAACTTTTGACTAAACAAACTAAGAAGAAATGTGGGTTCATTCTGTAAGATGCCCTCTACTCTCCTCTTCCCTGGAAATACTTCTTGTCTGGAGAATCACAGAATTGTTTGGGTTGGAAGGGACCTTAAAGCTCATCTCCTTCCACCCCCTGCCATGGGCAGGGACACCTTCCACTAGCCCAGGTTGCTCCAAGCCCTGTCCAACCTGGCCTTGGACACTTCCAGGGATCCAGAGGCAGCCACAGCTTCTCTGGGCAACCTGTGCCAGGGCCTCACCACCCTCACAGCCAAGAATCTCTTCCCAATATCCCATCTAACCCTGCCCTGTGTCAGTGGGAAGCCATTCTCTCTTGTCCTGTCCCTCCAGGCCTTTGTCCAAAGTCCCTTTCCAGATGTCTTGGAGCCTCTTTAGGCACTGGAAGGGGCTCTAAGGTCTCCCTAGAGCCTCTTCTTCTCCAGGCTGAACAATCCCAACTCTCTCAGCCTTTCCTCACAGCAGAGCTTCTCCATCCCTCTGATCATCCTGGTGACCTCCTCTGGACTCTCTCCCACAGGTCCATGTCCTTCCTCTGCTGGGAACCCTGGAGCTGGAGGCAGCACTGGAGGTGGGGTCTCACCTGAGCAGAGGGGCAGGTTCCAAAGAATACAGAGAGAGGAGATGGCAATGACTCTCTGACAACTGAGGATAATCCAAAAGGCTGTGGATTAATGCACAGTGTTACACAGCCAGGACAGGCAGCCCATTCAGAACACCACCCCAGCCACTCTGAGACACCTGCCTAAGGTCACCTGCTCTTGCCTTTGAGAGATTTTTCTGAGGCAGAGTGAAGAAAGGCAGGTTTCAGTGCTTACTGTGGAGGACTCGGAGTCCAGAGATGGGAGCTGGTCTTTCACTGCAGCGAGTATGGATCCCCACTGGAATGGTCTGTCACTCTGCACGGGAGCTGCAGGAGGCTCAGCTGGATGTTCTGCATCCTCACTTGGCCCTTCTGAGGCCATTGGAACAGCTTCCCTTCAAACAAATGAAAGATGAGCTTAAGGATACCTCACCAAAGCACGAGGGGTAACATCAGCACAAAACAAGAGCACAGCACGTGCAGTAAGGGCAGTGGAATTCTCAGCACTCCCAGGGCATGATACAATCAGCATTTTTGGAACTGTTCCTTCCCACCTGAGTTCAGAGGTTCACGAGCTTTCTGCCCTGCTTACCACACACACCCCAGAGGCAGCTGAGCCTCTCATTTAGAGAGTACTTTTTGGGGTTCTTAGCCAGACTGCTGTAACTGTGTTCCCTTAAAGCATATTCACCTTAAAGCATGTTCCCACGTTCTGCCTGCATGGAGAGGGAAGGAACACAACAAAGACAGGCTGACACCTCTGCTCTCAGCTGGATTTCACTTGTCTTCCCTATTTCCCTACTGTTCCCTTCCTCGCTGCTCAAATGACAGATAAAATGATTATAGAGTCACAGAATTCCAGCATGGTTTGGGTTGGAAGGGACCTTAAAGCTCATCTCATTCCACCCCCTGCCATGGGCAGGGATGCCTTCCACCAGAGCAGGTTGCTCCAAGTCTTGTCCAACCTGGCCTTGAACACTGGTTTGTGTTTGGTATTGTTTTCACTGGATTTTTAAACAAAAAATAGTTAAGAGTCAGCATGTTCTTGGATTTTGACCTCTCAAAGTGTTTCTAAAGTGGATTCTTTCCTTGATGTACATGAGGAGTTGAGACAACACAGAAGGGGATGTAGCTGTACTAAGAAATCAGATAATTAATCCTCACTGAAAACCTTTACATTTTATGCTACAATTGCATGGTTTTCTGGGCAATTAAACATGAGAGTAAATGATTTCTCTTTGGACAAGAAAGGTTCAGAGGTTCCATAGAATCAAAGAAGACCCAGAATCAGAAGAAACTCACAAGGATCATCAAAGGTTGTGTGTTGTTGAGGGCTGAAATAACTGTTCAAGTGATGTCACTATTATTTGCATTGATGTAGGCAATAAAATTCCTCAAAACATGAGGTTAAACTCAGCTTATGCCCGGGGACATTTATAACTTGCAATTGCCTCTGTAAATACCTTATAGTCCATATCCACACAGTGGTTTTGTTGGGACAGCCCCTGAATTTGATTTAAGTAAGGAGGAGAAAACTTCCATGGCTGGAGTACAGTGCTCTGACAGCAAGCAGAGGATGTTAAGGAAAATAGGAGTCCCATGAAGATAAAATAAACTGCCTGGTGCAGTACTCTGTGATTATTTGGGAGGTCAGTATCCCAAAGTTATGGATGTTACGCTGGATTTGACTTATCAGTCAGCTAATGCCTCATCTTCAGTGGGAGCAAGCAGTGTTTAAAACAAAGACTTGTCAGCATTAACCACAACAGGCACTTTCTGGAGAGCTTGGGCATGGAGGTTATTAGGTCTTAGGTTGGACTTGATGATCTTCGAGGTCTTTTCCAGCCTTAACGACTCTATGATTCTAATTGAGACATAAGATCCTGAGCCTTTCCGTGTCACTAGAACTGACGTTTGCTGTCACATCCATCTCGACAGCGTCGCTGGGAGGGAGCAGCTGAGAATACACAAGCAATGGTGGGAGACAGAGCTTGGTTCCAGGGCTGCATTCAGGGGCACGGGGCCGGGGATGAGCCACCGCAGCCCGGCCACAGCCCAGGGACGGGCCCGGGGTGAGGGACCCCGGGGGGACCCCCCTCAGAGCCCCCCCCATGGCGGCCGCGCGGCGCACGCGCACCGTCCCCATGGCAACGCGGCTCCCGCGCCCGCGGCCCCGCTCCCTTCCCCTCACTCACAGCACCCACCGCCCCGCTCAGCCCCGGCCCGGGGCCGGGCCGCGGGCACAGCGAACCGCCGGCAGTCGGGACGAGCGGCACGGCCGAGCGGCAGCGGCAGCGCCAAGGGACCGCAGGACAGCAACGACTCCTCGCTACAACCGCCAGCCCCAACCCCCTTGGCCGCCCTTCGCCCCGCCCCCCGCACAGCCCCTCCCATTGGCCCGGCGCCGCGGGGGCTCTTGGGTGTTGTAGTCCGCAGCGCTGGCGGGCGGGGCGCTCCCAGCATGCCTTGCGCGAGCGGGGCCAGTTCCGGCGGGGCGCTCACCGGGGCAGGTGAGGGGGCGGAGGGGCTGGGTCGGTGCTGAGGGGGGAAACCCCTCGGGGTTGTCTCTGGGCGCTGTCCGGTCTCGGTGGGCCTCAGCGGTTCCGACCCGCTCGCTGAGCCGGGCGCGTGGGGATGAGACCGCGTTCCCAGCAGGGCCTCGGGGGAGGTGCGCGATTAACGGGCCTGGCAACTGTTTGCCGGGAGATGTTCGGTAACGGCCGTGGGGCGGCCGGTTTGACAGCTCCAGCCGCGCCGGGCCCTCCGCAGGCGCGTCGTTGAGCGAACCCGGCACTGCCCGCGCCGAGCCCTGGCGGTGCCGTGTCCGGCTGCCTTGGGCACAGCCCCTGCCATGGGATGTGTGCTCCCTAACGCTGCGCCTGAAGTGCTCTTCTGCCTCTTATCTCATTTTTCTAAGATTGCATTGTGTGCTTTAACGTGCCCGAGAATGCCAGGCTCGTGGTAGAATTACTAAGGTTGGAAAAGATCTCTAAGATCATTGAGTCCAAGCTTTAAAAGATTAAGAACTTGGTGTATTTTCGACAGCAGTGTTGAACCCAGGTGTGATGGGTCCAGGAACCCTTTCTGTCACACCACTACTGTCTGGAACCTGATGTGGTTCCTGCAGCTGTGATGTGTGTCAGCAGTGCAAAGATGAGATGTTCTGGTTCTTGTTGTTGTGGCTGAGCTGGTAACACATCTTTGTACCTGTACAGGGAGGTAACAGGGCTTCTAACTCCCTCCAATAGGTTGTTGATGCATTTAGGGGAGATAGAACTAAGGAGCAGAAGTGGAGCATGTTCCTGCTCTGCTCTGGTGTAGTCTCACCTCGAGTCCTGTGAGCAGTTCTGGGTGCCAAAATATCAGAAGGTTCTAAAGCTATTGGAGAGTGTCCAAAGGAGGGACATGGGGATGGTGAAGGATCTGAGGAGCAGCTCAGGGCACTTGGTGTGTTCAACTGGAGGAGACCTGAGGTCAGACCTCACTGGGGTCTGCAGCTTCCTCACGAGGGGCAGTGGGAGGGGCAGCTCCAATCTCTGCTCCCTGTGACCAGGGACAGGACCCAATGGAATGGCTGGAGCTGTGCCAGGGCAGGGTTAGGTTGGATCTCAGGAAAAGGTTCTTCCCCCAGAGGGTGGTTGGACACTGAACAGGCTCCCCAGGGCAGTGGGCACAGCCCCAAGGCTACCAGAGCTCAAGGAGCATTTGGACAACGCTGTCAGGGACAGGGTGGGATTATTGGGGTGTCTGTGCACAGCCAGGGGTTGGACTTGATGCTCCTTGTGGGTCCCTTCCAGCTCATGAGATTCCATGATTCTCTGTTATCAGCTTGATGGCTCAGTTGGAAGCTCCAACAACCTCCACAGTTGTGCTGTCTTGAGAGTCATGTGTGTTTTGTGACAGAAAGACCCATGTGGGTGTCACTGTGCTGGTGGAAGGGCATGTGAGAGAAGGAATTGAGCAGAGCCAGTGCAGCTGAACTGGTGAGGGATGATTGCTGAGGAGAGTTGGATTTGTTCTGTGCTGGGGAGTGGTTGCCTCAGTTGCTTCTCAAATCACCTCTCATTTATTTTAGTGTGGCTCTTCCATCTACTGTCTCATGTTCCTTAGGCTTATCCTCCAAAAAGGTGCATTAAGTACTAAGTTTTTATTGTTTAGGGGTTTTTTCTGCCTTCTGTTTTGCTCAGACAGCAATCTCTGAATCTAGGGCAGTGTGGGGTTTGCTGCCTGCTCTGAGCCTCAGCTCTGTAGAGTTCTGATCCTGATAAATAGCTGAGTGTTGATGGAGTAAATTTAATAATAATAACAGCAGCCTCACAGGTGTCATGGCTTACTCCAACTGGTGAATAAGCTCAAGGCTGCTGCTCTTCCCTTCCCCATCTCAATGGGATGGGGAGAAGAATCAGAAAAGAAAGCAAAAAACCTGATGGCTTGAGATAAGAACAATTTAATAATTGAAGCAAAATAAAATATAATGATTACAGTAATTATAATGAAAAAATAAATAAAATCCAACAGAAACAAGCAATGCACCACAGAGTTGCTTACCACCTGATGGCTGATGCCCATCCCATATCCAAGCAATATTGGCCCCTCCCAGCCAGCCTCCCCAGTTCATGTATTGGGAATGATGTCCTGTGGTATGGAATATCCCTCAGGCCAGTTCAGGTCAGCTCTCCTTGCCGTGCTCCCTCCTGGCTTCTCTGGAACCTTGCTGGCAGAGCATGGGAAACTGGAAAGGATGGGAAACTTGATTTAGCGTAAGCACTGCTCAGCAACAACGAAAACATCAGTGTGTTACCAGCATTATTCTCATCCTGCATCTGAAACACAGCCCTGCATCAGCTGCTGGGAAGAAAATGAACTGTGTTCCAGCTGAAACTAGGATAACAGGGTTGAGGAAGGTCTCTAACAAATGTTGCCTTGGTTATTCTGCCCCAAAGCAAAAGAACAGCCTGTAAATGTTCAGGAGGTCTTTGTCAAGCTTATTCTTAGTAACTGAATCTCCCTCAGTACTCTTGGGTGTACTTTTACAAGGATTTTTGTGGGTTTTAACTGAAATCTTCCATGCTATGACTTGAGTCTTTCTGTGGCTGCCCCATCCCTGGGAGTGTCCAAGGCCAGGTTGGACAGGGCTTGGAGCAACCTGGGCTGGTGGAAGGTATCCCTGCCCACGGCAGGGGGTGGAACGAGATGAGCTTTAATGTCCTTTCCAGCTCAAACCATTTCATGATTCCATGATATTCACCCTGGCCACAAAGAATGAATTATTGCTGCCATCCTCTCTGCAGCAGCCAGTTGTGTATTTGAGGCTGGTGTCATATGTCCCCTCCAGGCGTCTCCTCTTTGGACCAGACCACCCTGATTTCATTTCACCCAGGTCTTTTCATTTCAGCCCTGAGGGCTCTGATCACTTTTGTTGTTCTGTAGGTTGTGCTCCACTGTCCTCAGGTGCTTACAGAGCTGACATCATGCTCCAGTTCAGTCTGAGGTGAAATCTGAGAGTTTAAAAACAATAAAAAAGCAGAGATGGAGGCAGGGCACAGTGCAGGTGGTAGGAGTGAGGCTGAGTGCCTTGAATGTTCTGAAGTCCAGCATAACCTGTCTGTCCTGTCAGTATTGCCCTGTTGACTGCGATCACCTCACCAAGGTTGTGTTGGTAACTTGTACCTGAGTGGGGCTGATTCTGACAAACACCAAACACCTCTGTGGTTTATAATTAATGTATCCAATTAATAAGGAGGGCTGCAGAGACAATGAGCTTCACTTGCATCTGAAAATGCTTCTGCAAACCTCCCTGGATTTCACCTCCTTTCACATGCCTTTTTGCCTTCCAGGAGCAGCTTTAATCTGTTGTAGTAAGAAACATTTCTATTTTCCTCCTTAAATCTACTTCTATCTCTTTGTATTTTGATTTTGAGGTGTTCAGGCCTTTCATTTGTGCTCTGCCCTGCATATTCTTGCCTGAGAGCTCTGGGTTGCCCAGTGTACAAACTGCTGCTATTAAGTAAAATAAGTGCTTTTGCACATATCTTAAGGAAGGAAATGTTTATCACCAGCTGATTAAGTAGAATAGATGGTGCTTTTGTAGTCTTAACAAGCTGAAGGAGGGGAAGAAAAGGAAGGTGTGAGAGAAAAGATCCAGGTGGGGAGTGAAGAGGTAGGAATTAAAGGTGGTTTCTTATGTTTCTTGGTGCTTCCAAGAGAAAGACTCACAGTTGATCAGAAAATATAAGTATGGTTTTGAAATGTTACAGCTGAGGGAATCTAAAGAGCAACTGCTCCTGAAAAGCCTGTTTGTGTTCTCTTTTATTCCTCCCCAGTGCCAGATTTGGCATTTGCCTGACCCCAGAGTGAATCAATCTGAGGAATCAAATTGTCAAGAAATTATCGGGAAGAAGAAAGACCTCTTTACGTTGGCTTAGCTGCCCAGCAGAATATGTAGTGGGACCAAGCAAAGCCCAGAAATGCTGCATGGTGGGCAATGACACTACAGGGAGGGGAAAGCACTTCCATGGGATTGACTGGAACAAGCTGCCCAGGGAGGTTGTGGAATCTCCTTCCCTGCAGATATTCAAAACCCACCTGGACACGGCCCTGAGTAATGTGCTCAGGGGGACCCTGCTTGAGCAGGGAGGTTGGGTGAGATGATTTCCAACCTGAACCATTCCAGGATTCTGTGCCTGGAGCTGCAGCTGAAGCCCTCAGCTGATGGATGCAGCTGTGTTGAACAGCTCTTTATGAAGTGCCAAACAAGAGCACTCCTGTGAGTGGTTATAGTGGTTATAGTGATTAATCTGTGATTGCTCCCTAAGGCTGGGAATAAACCTTGCAGGTAGTGCTGGAACTGGAGGAACTGTGCAATTAGGTTATGTCTGCAGAATGGTGGGCATGCTCCCATAACGAATGGGCAGGTGCTGCTGCTCCAAGTGTTTCAGCAATTTCCAGGATTCACAGAGATAGGGCTGGGCTGCATCTGAAGAGCTGAAACAATAAATGGTAGAAACGTTCTCCTTACAACCTGATGACAGTAAAGTGTGAACCCTGTTCAGGTGACATGAACCACTTTTGGGAGCAGTGGGCAGTCATCATTATTAGTGACTGTGTCTTAATTTAAGCAGAGCCATCCTGTAACATAAGACAGTTGGAAAAAACCAGGAATGTCTGACACATGCATTCTTAATTCTCTCTTTGCATTATAAAACATGCAGAGCAAGAGTTACATCCTTTTGTATAACTCTAAGCATCTTAAATAGGTGTTTAGTCTTCTCTTGATGAGGGTATCCAAAGCTGCCTTAGGCATGTTGGGATTAGAAGGGAAGGAAATAAAGCCAGTGCTTCTGAAATCTTAATATAGGATTTGAAAGATGTGGAGTTTAGCATTATTGCCTTTTATTTTTCCAGTGTATTCGAATCCCAGAGTCCCCTGCAGCAAGAGAGAACTTTCAGCAAAATCCCAGCAGCTGTTCTTGCCTGGGGCTGAGGAGTGGATCAGAGTAGAGGTAGGAATTTGAAACCCCACAGCTCTGAGCTGACCTCACCTTCCAAGCCTGTGGCACCTTGGAGCTGTAGCTCCAGTGGGTGATGCCTTGGTCTATGGAAAATGGGGGTCAGGAGCTAAATGTTGTGCTTTGCTTTGGTTCCCGAGGGCGGGATGTCGGAGCTGAGTGACGAAGCCAGCGAGTCGGAGCTGCTGAGCCGCAGCCTGTCCATGTGGCACGGGGTCGGGATGATCTGTCGGGAAGAGCTGGATGTCCCTCTGGACTTGCACACAGCCTCCTCCGTTGGGCAGTATGAAGTGGTGCAGGAGTGTATTCAGCGGTGAGAGGGGCTGGGGTGGGCACAGCTCTGGGGTTACCTCTGCCAGGTGTGGTTCTCAC
This sequence comes from Chiroxiphia lanceolata, assembly GCF_009829145.1. Classification (NCBI taxonomy): domain Eukaryota; kingdom Metazoa; phylum Chordata; class Aves; order Passeriformes; family Pipridae; genus Chiroxiphia; species Chiroxiphia lanceolata. The sequence goes on from NC_045652.1 coordinate 1,994,760, forward strand.
TGGCTGCCGCACTGGTCAGTGCAGCAGGGACACATCCCTGGAACTCCCAAAGGGTTCTGGGACACCAAGTTTCTGGGGCAAGTCTGCTGATACAAATGACTTCCTTAGTGATTTAGCAGAAGGTGTCCCTGCCCATGGCAGGGGGGTGGAACAAGATGGTCTCTAAGGTCTCTTCCAACCCAAACCGCTCCATGAATCTGTGGTTTGGTGGAAGTTGTACTAGAGCTGGAAGGAATTCCATGCAGGCTTCAGTTCTCAAATTTTTTTCAGTGCAATGATGGTAGCAAGAGGAGCTGATTTCTTTCCTCTGTTATTTAGTGGAGACCTGGATTTAAACCAGAGGAACCGTGGGGGCTGGACTCCACTGATGTATGCCTCCTACATTGGCCATGACAACATCGTGCACCTGCTGCTGGAAGCAGGAGTGAACGTGAACATCCCAACCCCGGAGGGCCAGACCCCGCTCATGCTGGCCTCCAGTTGTGGGAACGAGAGTGTTGCTTACTTCCTTCTCCAGGTGTGTATCCCCTGATAAATAGGTAAAGCCACAGCACGTGGTTTAAATGCTCAGGGTGGGATTGTCCACGAGCTGCAATGTTGTGTTGTGTTGTGAGTTCAGCTTTGTGCAGGGATTTAAACTCTTGGTATCCCAGCACAGAGGGGTAGTAAAAGCCCAAGCAGAGGGGGTGCAGTAAAGGACATTGTCTCTTCTCTTGAAGCAAGGTGCAGAGCTGGAGATGAAGGACATTCATGGCTGGACTGCCTTGTTCCACTGCACCAGTGCTGGGCACCAGCAGATGGTCAAGTTCTTACTGGAGAATGGGGCAAACGCCAACTGCAAGTAAGGAGGAATCTGTCATTTTATTGTGATTTCTCATTCAGATATGAAGGCAACAGTTGGCACATAAACATGCTCCAACACAGACCTGCTTTTGTCTTCCCCTGTACCTTAGGACGTGTGGCACAGCCGATACAAGGACAAACTGTACACTGAATGGTGGTCTGCCCATGTTGTCACTGTTTATTTATTACTAAGATCAAGAGAAATTATATTTACTGCTTGTTTAATTATGAGCTGAACTCTGAAAGCAAAAGGTGTGACGCCTTCTGAACACAAGTGCACTTTGCAAGTCTTCCTTTTGAATTCTCTATATGCTCAGAGTGCAGTTTGATTTTTGAAGTGTGCAGTGCACTCCTGTGCCTTGGGAACTGCTGTACATTTATGCACATGGAATTGCTTGAGGTCAACGAGACGTTCTTGCTTTATTAGCTCCTGCAAAACTGATTTTACCTCTGGAAGGCAGATCTGCAGCTGGAAGAGTCATCTGTTGCTGTACAGCCAGTCAAGTAACACTGAATCTCCACGGGGAGTTTTTCTGGGATAGACCAGAGTGCAGTAGAACAGCCAGTATTTGCCAGTTTATGATCAGCAAAGGTTGAGGGATGGAGATGTTCTGTTAGGGTATGGCAATAACTGCCCCACAGTCCAGCTGTGATTATCCCAGTCCATGTGTTTGTTCTCTCTCTAGGGAGCCAGTGTATGGATATACACCTCTGATGGAAGCAGCTGCTTCTGGCCATGAGATAATTGTTCAATACCTTCTCAATCATGTAAGTGTTGTGACAGTTCTCTGTAAAGCTGAAAGTCTCTGCCTCCAGCCCTCAGAGGAAGAACCACAGGTTTGACACCAGCCTTTTTTGCAGTGTTATGTTTGATCCTTGATGACAGTCAGAAGTCTCAGACTTCCAGGATTGCTTTCAAAGCATCTGTTTTCTGCAGACTAGTACTGGGATTTTACACTGGCCTTGCAAGAACAGGAGTGAGGCCTGATTGGAGATTTAATTGAATAATGACTGAATTAGGAAACAACTAAAGCTGTAGTTTTTCTATTGTGTTTAAAGGCTTGCATGCTCAGGCTAGTGGGCATCTTCTGCCTCCAAAGCTTTATTAGCATGTATACCTCTTAAACAATTTGGTTTTAACATCCCATTTAAGTTGTCCAGCTTCCCACCAGAAGGAGGCAGCAATACAAAACACTTCTCAGATAAACAAGTTCCCCATGCACACAGTCAGTATACCTGGGCTATTTGGCATTCAGGGATTGGGGACACTGTGGATAAATAGAAAGGCATCAGTGTATTAGTGGAGCTTGAACTGTCTGTCAAAGGTGAGCCTGTATTTCTGATGGAGGAACCAAGACAGTCCTTGGGGGTTTTTTATGTGGTGCCTTCTGCTATGTGCATTTAAACAGGTATTTTTTCTGCAGGGAGTGAAGGCAGATGTCAGAGATAACACTGGAGCCACAGCACGGACACTGGCCATGAAGTATGGACATCCAAAGATTGTGGGACTGATAGATTTGCATGCAGCCCCAGTGCCCAAGGTCTTCTGCAGGGGCCCAGGTAACAGATGTTTTACCTTGTTCATTTTAAGATGGAACCTGAAGTGAGGTGTTTGATGTTTTGAAAGCATATGTAAGGGGTAGTGCTAGTTGGTCTATCCTGGAAATTCCAGCATTTCTGAGGATGGAAGAGTCATGAATCCAACAATTTTTGTCTGCTATCCCTTTTCTGACCTAGTTGAGTTGTTTCACTCTCCCTCTTTAACATTTTCCTCTTTCTTTCAACTGCATTTTCAGGACCAGTAGCAAATTAAGTAGGTAAATTACTTACTGTGCTGCTAACAACATGTGTTTGAACTACAGGAAAATATGAAGAGCTGAGTTCCTCAGATGAATCATGTTCTACTCCCCAGAGACAGAGACCTGTTCGTAGGATGAAGGGTCCCAGCATCCACGACGGGCCCCAGGCTTTGGCAAAGATCACAGCAGTTGGGATTGGGTGCAAGAAGCTGTCTTGCTATGGTGAGAAGAGTTAGGAGCCTGACTGAGAGTCCTCTGAGGTCTTTCTGGGCCAGCAATTCTTTTTCATGTGTGTTTTGTACAGAACAGAGGCAGTAAACACCATCATACTGTTGCCCATAACGAAAACACAAACCAACAGAGTGCCGGTTTATGCGGTGCTTTATTTAGGGCCCGGGAACCTGAGGACTAGCGTCCCAAGTCAGGATTCCGAAGACCCTCATTTTTCATACAGCTTTTATACTCTCACACAAACATGTCTACGTGCAGTTCTTACTTGTAAGCAGTTACACTTAGTTACAAACACAAACTCATATTTCATACTGATAACAATTGGTAATCATCTACTTTTAATCATAAATCTGTTTAAGTTGTCTTACTCCATAGAAACCCCATAGAAACTGTTCAGCAGACCCTTACTATATCTAAGGTAACAAATCGTTATATACATGCTTGGTTAAATCCTTTGATTATTGTTCCTACCTCTTCAGTACATTCCATTCTCACGAACAAGTTGCTAACCTACTACTTTGGAGTGCTGCTCTCTAGGCCTACTCTCCTACTAAGCCTTAGCCATTCTACTACTAAATTTGAATCATTCTGCAACAATACAAGGCCATCCAATCTCTGGTTTAGAAAGAAAACCCCTTGAATTCTTTTGTCAAGGCTGGATATTGATGAGTGGGACACTTCCCTGCTCCTACCTCCATGACTGCTCCCCTCCCAGCTTCCCTTTTTGAGGCAGGCTCAAAAGTTGGAGTCCTTCTCAAGCTGGTGACAGAGGAAGTGGTCACACAGGCCAGGAACTCATTGATCATGAAAGTGAACTCACTGCTCCTGGACCTGTCAGTCTTTTGCCTTCCCTGATGCTTGAAATACTGCTAAAAATGAGATTACAAAACCTTTGCAATAGGCCAAGAGACAGACAATACCAACTCAGGCTTCAATCCCTGGATGCAGTGGTGTAAAGTTTGTATTCCTGTGCCATAGGTATTTGTCAGGTTGATTACCTGGTTGAAATAACGAAGGATATGGACTTCAAAAGGGTGTTCAGAGATCAGTTCCTTCTATCAAAAACAGATATGTATTACCTCACAGGCACTGTCTGTATGAAAATGGTACTGTGAGCTTCTTAAATGGCAGTGGGATGCTCCTGGTGTTTTAGCACAGTTGCAAAGGGGTTGGTTTTGCAGGGTGTGCTGGGCTGGGGATGGGACACAGTTGGCACCTTGCTCTCTTGAGCAGATGTTTTTGTCCTTTGATAATTTGGGTGTGAAGAGGGTTATTTATTTAAGCTGCATCTCTATTTATCAGGCTGTTTCCTCTGAGTTCTTTTCAATGCAACTATGGAAGTACAGCTGCTGTGGGGTGAGGGAGCATCTGCATTTCTCAGGTTTTCTCTGTGCCTTTCAGAATGAAACCTGCCAGTTGAGAAAACAGTCTCTTGTTTTGAAATCCCTGAGTGGTTGTATTTTCTGCTGGAGCCTCCCTGCTAACTTGTATCCTAATCTTAGTGTGTTCTCCCTTCCTCTTGCACACAGAGCAGGTCCCCCCTCAGGGCTATGTCACCTTCAGTGACGATGGCAGCTGTGAAGGAGGTGACATCCGGAACCGGGACGTCACCTCTCCCATCAACGAGCAGGATGTGGAGAGCAGCAGCAGCCGGGGTAGGTCACTGTCTGAGAAAATGGTCCAGCTTGCAGTGCACACCTGGATGTGAATCCAGCCCTTGGCTTGCATGCTCCTTTCCCACTAAGATGTTGAAATTGGAGTATCTGTCCTGAGGGAAGGCTGAGAAAGCTGGGATGGTTTAGCTACAGAAGACAAAGCTCAGCGTGGGGATCTCATCAATTTGTACAAATAATCTGAAGGAGAGTGAGAAGGAGATGGAGCAAGGCTGTGTCCAGTGGTGTCTGTGGTACTAAACAGACTTGGGAAAAGATTAACATCTGGGATCAGATGTGATATTTCTGTCTCAGGGCTGTCTTGTGTGATGAGTGCTGGATGTGAAGCCTTGCTCTGGACTTCTTCCTTTACACCTCCAGGAGGTTCTGCTGGCAATTGTGTAGCAAAAACAGAATGTAAGAAGTTGAAGCTGACCTTAAAACATTTTTTCTTATTCCTTTACAGAGGATAATGTTTTCTCCAACAACAACTTGGGAACCATCAGGAGCAGCAGCAGCAGCAGCGAATGCCTGACCAGAGCCCTGGGAGTCAGCAGTGAAGGCTCCTTGGAAAGCAATGAGGTAGGGTCTTCAGTTATCCTTTCTCTGCCTTCAGCTTGGCCAGTGCTGTCACCCTTACACAGCCTGCTGTGACTCTACTTCCATGGGAGGTGAGGAAAGGTACTGCTAGAGGGACAAGAAAACCAAGGAAGAGGTTGGAGGTTATTCCATGGTTTAAACTCACAGCTCACATCGTTCAAGGCAGCTCTGGGGCTGATGTACAGAAGTGCCCTTAGGTCTTGAAGGAGTCTGTACTAGTGATCCTGACATCCTTGCACGCTCCTCCTTGGCCTTCACGTTCTGTGGGTGTTTTCTCTCTTTTCCAGGACTCTGACCATGCAAACAGTCCCCCAAGTCGGAAACAAGCCAAGAGCTTTAAGGTCAAGAACCGCTATAGCAACAGTGACAGCCAGTGGAGCCACTGCTCAGGGAGGGCTGGGGGCTCTGCTCAGCACGTGGTGCTTCCTGAGCCCCCTGCCTACACAGGGCCCCAGGTAACTGCACACAGTCAGTCATACAACCTGTGTCACTGTAACAGGCCTGGGAGGCTTTTCCAACGTTGCCTAAGCTGCTCTCTATTGTATAAAAGGGAAGTTGTCACCAAAACACCTTTGATTCCAAACCTCTGCCCAAACTTAAATGCTTGTGAAACAGCAATTTCTTGTACAGATAACTGTTTACTTAGGTGTTGCTTTTGCTTGGAGGGGTTTTCTAGACCTTTCAGGCCTGTGGGTGTGCTACCAAACCTAGCAGTGGTGTGGGCTGGGGTAGGTGTTAGTGTGTCATTTTTCTCTGCACTTGGTAGAAGAGGCCCTGGCTGCAGCAGAGAGTCCAGTCCTGCCCTGTTGTGTGAAAGGGCAGGGAACCAGGGGAAGCTGTTTGCTGCTGGAACCCAGGAAGGTGTTACAGCAGCATGAGGAAGCAGATACTTATGATTAAGAGAAATGGTAATACTTTTTGTTTGTGAGGGTATAAATAAGTTTGGTTTGGATGGGCTGCAGGACCTGGCAACGTTCCTTGAGCAGATTGGGTGCCTGAAGTATCTGCAAGTGTTTGAGGAGCAAGACGTTGACCTGCGGATCTTCCTGACCCTCACAGAGAGTGATCTGAAGGAAATAGGCATCACGTGAGTGTCATGCTGTTCTCATCTTACCCTTACAAACCACGCCCAACCTGGTCAGGAAAGTTTAGCTAGTGGGTGCTACTCTCTTCTGGCTGCCTCTACACAATTTTGATACCCCCTAGTTCTTGGCTGTACCACACTCCTGCTATTCACAGAATCACAGAATATGCCAGGTTGGAAGGGACCCACAAGCATCATTCAGTCCAACCCTTAGCCCAGCACAGGACCATCCCCAAGAGTCGCACATGTGCCTGAGAGTATCATCCAAGCACTTCCTGAACTCAGCCTTGGTGCTGTGACCACTGCCCTGGGGAGCCAGTTCCAGTGACCAACCACTGTCTGGGTGAAGAACCTCATTCTAATATCCAGCCTAAACTTCCAGTGACCAACCACCATCTGGGTGAAGAAACCTCATTCTAATATCCAACCTAAACCTCCCCTGACACAACTTCAGACCATTCCCTCAAGTCCTATCACTGGTCCCTACAGAGAAGAGATCAGTGCCTACCCCTCCTCTTCCCCTCACGAGGAAGTTGTGACTGCAGTGAGGTCTCCCCTCAGTCTCCCTTCTGGCCTAGAGACAGATGGTGCAGGGCTTGGTCCCTGAGGGTTTGCACTGTGCCCCCAGGCTGTTTGGACCCAAGAGGAAGATGACCTCTGCCATCGCCCGGTGGCACAGCAGCGCTCGGCCGCCCAGCGATGCCCTGGAACTCGCCTATGCAGATCGACTGGAGGCCGAGATGCAGGAACTGGCCATTCAGCTGCACAAGGTGAGCCTGCTGGGAGCTGATCAGGGCCTCACACGCTGCAAAAAGTGACTGGTGCTGTGTTTTTGTGTTGTGCCTCTAATGTCTTCTCCCTTACCCCAGGCCTAACTTTTAGTGGGCACACTTGGTGTCGAGTTGGTCAGATAACAGTTGGTCAGGTACAGCTTACCAGCTCATGGAATATGCTGAGTTGGAAGGGACCCATCAGGATCATTGAGTTCAACTCCTGCTCCTGCCCAGGACACCCCAACAATCCCACCCTGTCCCTGAGAGCATTGTCCAAATGCTTCTTGAGCTCTGGCAGCCTTGGGGCCATGACCACTGACCTGGGGAGCCTGTTCAGTGTCCAACCAGCCTTGGGGGAAGAATCTTTTTCTAGTATCCAACTGAAACCTCCCCTGGCATAACTTCAGGCTATTTCCTCAGGTCCTCCTTATCCTCCATGCTCCATGCCTGTGAAGCCTTTGTACCTGCTTCCCATCCAGCTGAGAACTATAGGAGCCAGGGGCAGGAAATGAATCCCTACTCTTTTCGAGCAATGTCATTTTTATGGTGAAGTTGTGCAGCCATCAATGAACAGACTTGTGTTGGTTTGGGAAATTTGCCCTAATGAATATATTTGTAAATGGAGAGGAAGGTGGAATTGTAATTTTGAGGCTGGGCTTGGTGTGGAGAGAACCTGTACTCAGTGCATAAGCCTTATCCAGCTTCCTTTCCCACTGGAAAGGAACCATCTGGTTGCCTAAGCCATTCAAATGACTTCAGAGCCATGCCAGAGTGGCAGGAATGAGAGTGATGTGCAGTAATCCCAGCCTAATCCCCTGTTCTGCTCTGCTGCAGAGGTGTGAAGAGGTGGAGGTGATGAAGGGCCAGGTGTGCCAGGAGCAGAAGCTGCGTGCAGTGGCTGAGAGCTGCTTGATGGAGCGGGATGAGACCTGGAATGCCATCCAGTGCCAGCTCAGAGAGGCTCAGGCCATGACCAAGGATGCTGGAGTCCTGCTGGATCAGATCAAGTAAGTGATTCCCAGGAAATGACACTGAGGCTACTGGGAAAAGGGGTTTGGGGTCATATTGGCAGTGTTACAGGTGATGTTTAGGGTAAGGCAGGAGAGCTCACTGGGAACAGAACCTGAACTCATTTTGGATCCTGCCTGACTTTCCCTAGTGGAAAGCCACAGCCATGGGAGCAGATATGAAGCCCTAGTCAGATGTACGAGCTGTAAGTGGACTGACTTTTTGGGACTACTGGGTGCTCCTGTTTCAATTAGAAGGAACCAAAAGGCTGAGGGCTTTGTGCTTACCCAGGGTATACCTTGGTGATCAGGTGAATGCAGAAAGGAGTTAACTTCCAAACCCTTTCAGAGGACTCACAGTGTCCTGCCCTGGCTAGTGAAGAACACTTTCCTTGCAAGTCTGACAACCAGCAGAAAATCCTACCCTGTCCATTCACCCCCACCTCCTGACACACCTTTTTATTGACTTTGTGGTGCTTTTCTCTCAGCCCCAGTTGGACTCCTGTCACAGGTCCTGTTCTGTCCACTGGTAGAACAGGCACATCCTTGGAAGTGGCATTAATCCTGCTGCTTATGAACTCTAGCCCAGCAGGGAGTAGGGTGTGCTCACTGAGCTGGGGTTGGATCCAGAAGGACAGTAGAGCAATATTCCCACCTGCAAGAGGCAGAGCTTGGCTTTTTCCCTGACTGAGGAGCTGAGGCTACCTTGTAGAAGGGCCTTGCCATGCTCTGAGGATACACTCCTTGAATTGATGGGATGGTGATGACAGCCAGAGAACTTTTATGCCTTTCTGATGCTTGTCCGAAGGTCACTTCCTTTGCCCATTAAAAACCTTGGATCAGTCTTGATTCTCACACCAACCAGGCACAGCCCCTGGCTTGGGCCTCCTCCTGCTCACCCCAGCCCCTCCTTCTCGGCCCCCCTCAGCTCCTCTATGAATGAGGCAGAGATTGCTGTGGGTGGAGATGGGGCACAGTGATGAGCACCCCAAGCTTTGGCCGGGGCACATCTTCCTCTTCCCAGGAAGGAGCAAGGAGCAGTTTGTAACCCAGGGCCTTAGAGGCTGTCCCTGGGCACCCCACACAGGCTGCAGGAGCACACAGTGTTGTTGCCCATGGGAGTCCCTGTGCCCTGCTGATGGGCTGTGTGTTGTTTGGCAGGAGCTGTCAGGCAGAGCTGTCCTCCCGGCTCACCCCGGAGCGGGTGGGCAGCGCAGTGCCCGACACCGGAGAGAGGCGGCGGCCCGGGGAGCGCCCAGGTGAGGAACACCCCAAACTGCAGAGATGGCTGCAAGGAGGGGGGAACAGGAGGCCCCAGAGCCAGCCTCATGCTTGCCTTTCCTTGATGAAAGGATGAAGTCAGAGAGTTGGAAATGGATGAGCAGCCAAACCCTTGCACTGAATGTAAAACGTGCTCAGCGGAAGCGTTTAAAGCACTCGGGGTGTTGGGAGTTTAACTGCAGCAGTTTCACTGCAACTTTTGGTTCTCTGCAAGTGGGAAGTTTGGGGGTCTGGCAAGTGCTTGTGGATAGAAATGCAGAGGTGTAAGACAGGTGTTCAGTGACAGCCCTGCTTCTTGGGCCTCTGGCTGCACTTGGGTGTGTCACTGCACTGTGCACTGGAGCAGGGGCTGAATCAGAAACTGTGGTTGGTTCCCTATCCCAGTTTGGGGGATTTTCCCGTTCAGCTTGTGGGGCAAACACTTGTACACCTGTGGGTAGGCCTGGCCAGCAGCTCCTTATTGCAAGGAGTTAGCAAATCATCCCTGACAATGTTCAAGGCCAGGTTGCACGGAGTTGGAGCAACCTGGTCTAGTGGAAGGTGTCCCTGTTCATGGCAGGGGGGTGGAGTCTTTAGGGTCCTATAAGGGAGGTGGTATTTAAGGTCCCTTCCAATCCAAACCAGTCTGTGATTCTGTGATCCTGCTGCCTGTGACACACTTCTTTCTGCTCTTTTCTTCCTGTTTTAAAAGTGAGACAGAGATCCTGTTGAATTCTGTCCACTATACTTAATTGCTGAGATTTTTAAATATGACCCAGACAGTATAAAAACATAAATTCCAAAGTGGTAGAATTGTCAGAAAACCCCCTCAGTTTGGCACGGGCAGTTCCAGCACTCTTCCCATGTGACTCAGAATCCCAAACTGGAGCCACTTTGGGTGTGGATGCTTCTCAGCAACATCAGCCCTTTGTCTCTGCTCTGTCACAGAGAGCATGCAGATGGATTAACTGTGTGGCTTCTGTCCTTGCAGTGCTGGAAGGGTGGCCACCTTCCCTGAAGTCCCTGAGCTTGCCTGAGCTGTCAGCTGTGCTGGAGGAATGTGTGGAAGAGATGGGTAAGGAGGGAAGGACTCTGGGCCGGTGAAGGGGCTGTTGTGCCAAGGGAAGGCCTGGCTGGATGGGTTTCTGATGGCTTGGAATGGTAATTGAGTGGGACCCAACAATCCCTCCTCATTCAGGGAAGGCTCCAGGCTCTGAAGTTGGTGCAGGCATTTTCTTATGCTTCTTCTCACTGCAGATCTGGGGCTCTGCCTCATCCTCTGCTGAGAGGCCCAGGCTGAGAGATGGCTCCTGCATCTCCTGCTCAGTGGTCAGAGCTGCTTGGGAAGTGGTTCCCAAAGCCTGTGTCCAGTTCTCCTGATGACAGGAACTTGTCCCAGCCACAGACAGAGAGACACTGTTTTTGGGATGCTGGAAGCTGCAGGGGAGTAGGCAGCAGGAAGACAGCACAGCAGTGGCTGAGTGCAGCCTGTTTTCCCCTGTTCCCTTCCCTGTTCCTAACGCTGATTTTTCCCTTTGGTTTGTCCTCAGGAAAAGCTCTGCAGACTGTGACTCAAAACCTCCAAAGGCTCCAAGCCCCGGGGCAGAGCGAGCCGAGCTGGCTAGAGCCATAACAAAGCAGGAGGGTGAGTGGGAATTACTGCCATCCATCCACAGGGACAGGCTGTGGCACTGAGGGGCATCACCCCTCGCTGCCAGTCCCAACCCGTGCTCACTCACAGCACACGCACCAGGGCTGGGCTTTAACTAGTCCTTACGTGCCCTCTGGTTGGTTTTCCCTTTGGAAAACCCTTAGTCCCCTCGTCTCTCTGTCCCACCAAGGGGTGACTGTCCTCTTCTTCCCGGTGGCCGCAGGAACACCGACGTCGGGTGACTGTTCCACCCGGAAGCTGAAGGAGCGCGGGAGCCGTGCCAGCGCCGCGGCTCTGCCGGGCACCACCACCGCCGGGGGCCTGGCAGGAGGGCTCGGCCACCAGAGAGCACACGTGGGAGGACAAGGGGCAGCAGAAGACGACAGCCAGCAGCGTTCTGGGCCTGAGTGCTGCCCGGGTTCCCAGGATCCTTGTTCACGCCGGAAGGTTTGGGTTAGGAGGAGAAGCTCTGAGCTCAGAGATTTTACCTACCTTAAGATTCCTGCAGCCCTTGTTGTTCAGGTCTGTGTGGTGTTAGGAAGTTGGCAGTTACACGCAGCAATCAATTAATTATCCTTTTATGCATCCCAACCTCCTCTCCATCTCTGAAACGTGTCCTTGGCTCCTCCTGTGCCACGTGGATTGGCACAGAGGATGTATCTGAGGCCATAAGGAAGACAGGTTGTTGTGGAGGGGTGAAGTTTGTAAAGTTTGGCTCTTTGAGCTGCAGTGAAGCTCTGTTCCTAGTTGGAATGCCTGCTCTACTGCCATCCCAGATCTGGGCTTCAAAACCTCTTCCTTCAGCCAGCCCACCCTGGTTCTCTTCAGATTCTTGCCCTCCTCAGGGGTTGTTTGTGATCACATGTTGTAGTTGGGATGGAATTCCCCAATTTACTGCTCCCCCTGAAACACTCCCAGCCATGCTCATTCCCTCCCCCTGTGGTGGGATGGAGAAGAGAACTGGAAGCACAAAGGGTACAGATCAAGAGTTTAGATAAGAACGATTCACTGGGAACAGCAATGAGATAAGAAAACAAATAGTAACAGCAACAATATTAACAACAGAGGGTACAAGAGAGATGAACAATTGTTACCCCCCTGACTAAAAGGCACCCCTTTCCCCCAGCCCCTCTGTGTGGCAGGAGGTAGCACAGAATAACCTCCTGGTCCTGGTCATGCCCCTCCTGGCTACTCTAAAAATTAACCCTGTCCTGGTTATTCCATCCCCAAAAGCCTGTTTTTGTGGTAAATGCTTTGTAGCTGCTTTGCAGCAGAGGCTGTTGGTCTGGTTTGTCCATGCCAAGATCCCAGCGCTGGCAGTGGCTGCAAGGCAGATGTTCCCCTGGAAGTACATGAGAGAGAAGGAAGAGCTCAGGACTGTTGAGCTTCCCATGCCTCTGGCAAGCAGCAGAATGCCAGGGCAGCAGAGCAGGAACTGAGGGATGGCTCTGTCCCCCATGGGAGATGGGCACAAGAAACCACATCCCAGATGGAGCTGTGGTGCAAAGCTTTGGTCCTCACCACTGCCTGCCTTTCATTGGAATAGTTCTGCCAGGGCATTCTTGTGTGGGCATTTTCAAAGGACAGTGCAGGAAGAGGTCCCTCCTCTGGGAGCTGAGAGTGGCCACAGGGGCTCTGGTGACAGGGACTGTGGTGTAAAATGGTTTCCAGCAACTCTGTTCCCATTTATTACCGAGTCTTGTGAGGGGGGGAAAAACAGCAATGAAAACCTGAGGTCTGTGAGTGATGGCCTTGATGAGTTGAGAAAAGTCTCTTGGGGAAGAGGATGAAACTGTTCCTCTGATTTTTGGACCTTGGTCCAAAAATAATGCCAAAATACAAAAATCCATTCTGGCTCCATCCTTTGAGCTGGTCACCCCTTCTGATGAGCTGCCCCAGGAGTCCCCTTAGGCAGGGTTGGGAGCTGGTCTGCCTGTGTAACAGGGACATCTGCTCTGACTGGGGGGTCTGTGCCTCCTGGGACAGCCTCGGGGCACCCACTGTCCCAAACCAGGCAGGTATGGCCCTCTCTGCTGTGCCCCTGCCCCACTGGCAGCTCCTGTGTGCTGGGGGTGCTACTTTCTGCTCACATTTAACTCTTAAACTCACCACAACGCACTATTCTTTCATTTTTAGCAAATGCCATAGTGCACGTGGCACCCAGTGCCAGCTGCAGGACAAGGCTGCAGGAGCTTCATCCTGAAGAATTTTGATGAGGTGGAGCTAATTCTCCTAAGGCAGCATCCCTGGAAATTCCTCAGAATTTCTGGAGGTTGTGCTGGAAAGAGTATTCTGTGCTTTGTCTCTCATTCCCTGTCAGTGGAGGAATGGGGCCTCCCTAGCCTTGGCAGTGCCTCTACCTGCATTATGCAGGTTTATCAATGCTGTGTCCCTTGAATTTAAGGCAAAACCACCTCAAAAAAACTCAGGGAAAGGGCCTGGGAGCACCTGGAGAGCAAGGGAAGCTCTGGCTTGGCAGTGCCTTCAGAACTGGGTGGGCTTTGCAGGACATGGCTGGAAGGAGACTACACAGATTTAGGTTTGGCTTTGCTCAGTCTTGGAGTGGAAAACATGGGGTTGGAGGGGTTAAGATGGTACATCCCATAGATTGTAGTGCTTGGGAGCCTGGGAAAAGGGGAAAGATGGGGCAGTGTGTGAGTGAAGGAAAAGGAGAGGCCCCAGGAAAAGGTGCTGCAGGAGCCCAGGTGTAAAGGCTTCAAGGGGTGTGAAGGCAGACAGGGGGATGCTGGGGTGGGAATTTTCTAGAACAGTGTTTCCCTGAGGAGGCAATTCCTTAAAGAGGATGCTAACCAGCATTTCTTGCTGCCAGGGGGGCTGTGCAGGCACCAGGGAGCCTGGTGCTACCCTAAGGCAAGCTGTCTGGGGAAAATAGTAATTGCTAACTTGGGATAAAAGAATAAAAACTGAGAACCTGTTTGTGGTGTGTGGGTTTCTCTGGAGGGAGCTGGACTGTGGAATCATGAATTAGTTCCCTGATTTATTTGGGGCAGTGGGTAACACATACAGTGCTTTCCAGCTTCCTGTCCCAGGTGGTTGCAGGCTCAGGGGACTGGGAATGCCTCATCCCTGGCTTCCCAGCCCTGCCCTGGCTCCTCTCAGAGGTGCCATCCTTGCAGCACTACCTGGGTGGGGGATGTGGGAATCCATTGGGACCCCAAAGCACCCACCAAAGAGCAGCAAATCAGCACCTGTGGAACTGCTGGAGCAAGTCCAGAGGAGGCCATGGAAGTGCTCTGAGACCTGGAGCCCCTCTGCTCTGGAGCCAGGTTGGGAGAGCTGGGAGTGTTCACCTGGAGAAGAGAAGGCTCCAGGGAGACCTGAGAGCCCCTTCCAGTGCCTAAAGGGGCTCCAGGAGAGCTGGAGAGGGACTGGGGACAAGGCATGGAGGGACAAGACAAGGGGGAATGGCTTCCCACTGCCAGAGGACAGGGTTAGATGGGATATTGGGGAGAGATTCTTGGCTGTGAGGATGGTGAGGCCCTGGCACAGGTTGCCCAGAGAAGCTGTGGCTGCCCCATCACTGGAAGTGTCCAAGGCCAGGTTGGACAGGGCTTGGAGCAACCTGGGCTGGTGGAAGGTGTCCCTGCCCATGGCAGGGGGTGGAAGGAGATGGTCTTTAAGGTCCCTTCCAACCCAAATCATTCTGGGATTCAGCTCTGGGTACCAAAGAGCTGTGTCCCTCCCTCGGAGCAGACAGAAGCTTGCTGAAAAATAAACATTTATTTACATCTGAAAAGAGAGTTAATGTGTAAAATGGTCTCACAGGGGCTACATCATTCCAGGACAACTCCTGTGTGACTCCAGCATGGCACAGCCTCTTTTCTTGGTGTGCTTGAGACAGCCTCTCTGTGAGACACTGCAAGAGGCTCCCCCAGCCTGTCGGGGAAGGGGCAGGAGCTGGAGAACCTTCTGTGTCCATGTGCATGTGCTGGAGAGTCTCAGTTGCTTCCTGCAGCCTGGAGGGGCCTTTTTTGCAAGAGAAAGGAAGGAACCTGGTGAGGAGCAAGTACTCGGGAGTCTGTCCTGCTCCTGAGGGTGACAGCAAGGACCCAAGGTGATGGTGATGACTGTAGCTGCTCCTGGCTCTTCCAGGAGAAACAGGACCAGGACAGGAGCTGGAAGCCAGGCACATGCAGCCCCACTCAAATCACTCTGCCTCAGCTGCCTCCCTTGCCAAGGCAGAGGTGTCAGTGCTCCTGAGCTTCCTGGGCTTCACAGGCTGCTTGGAGAGGGTGGGCTGATGGTTTGGCACCTCACAGGAAAGTGAACTCCCTGAGTCAGCCTTTTGCCACCAAAACAGAGCGTGGCTCCTGTCTGGGCCTGCCCAGCTCTCCCCCAGCAGAGGAGGGGGTGGTTGGGCTGGATGCTGGACCTGGGATGCAGAAGGTTGGGCTTGGCTCCAGCTCCAGCAAGCTGTACTCTCAAATCCTTCACTCCCTTGTGACTTTGAGGCTCCATCCTTGGCTCTGCCCACAGTGAGGGGGGACCTGCTGCAGAAGGGGCTTGGAGAGGAGGAACCAAGCAGTGTGTGCAGCTGAAGAGCAGCGAGGAGGGGGTGGGTGCTGGAGCCACATTCTGTGTCCCTGATGAGGATGGAGAGAAGGTGCAGAAGCAGCACCTCACTGTGAAGAGCTTCACAAGATGACTGTGGATGGCTGGGAGCTGTCAGGGGATTGGTGAGATGGTCCTTGGGTAGGACAAGGAGGGGAGAACAGGGATGCCTGTCCTGAGGTATTGGTGCCACAGGAGGGTTTGGGCAGAGGGGCAGCAGGTCCATGCAGCAGTGCCAGGCTGAACAAAGCCTCCCATTCCCACTGCTGAGGGTCAGGCTTCCTCCAGCTGCCGTGATCCACTCCCACATGTGCCTGAGCAGTGTGGGTGGGCAGGGGGTTCCCCTGCACACGGCTGGTGGGTGCTGGCAGGGGTTGCTGATGGTGCACAGGTGGTGGTAGGAAGCAGTAGCTGCTGCCCATGCGGCCCCCAAGTCCAGGCAAGGTGAGGCCCCCAAGGAGGCCACGATGCCTGGCAATGTCTGGGGTGCCCATCTCCCCCTTGGACCACAGTGGGGAGATGTCCCCTCCAGCAGCTCCAGTGTGGCACAGCCAAATGCTGGTCCCAGTCTGGACATCCCATGTGGGCAGTGCCCAGCACAGCTCCCCACAGCCCCCCACCCTCCAGCTGGGCCCTCGTGCCCGTCATGGACAGCAGCCCCTGTGCCCTGGCTCTGTGGGCAGTCACTGCATCACTGGGCACAGCAGAGCAGCCCCTGTGCCCTGGCTCCGTGGGCAGTCACTGCATCACTGGGCACAGCAGAGCACTGGGTAGTCGAGCTTCCAGAGCTGCCACTTCTTCTTCATCTCAGACTTCACCTGACACGGAGGGGAGAAGGGGGGCTCATCCCTGGCCACGCCCTCCCCGCAGGCAGAGGATGGGATGGGAAAGGCGGGCAGGAGACGCTGTGGCAGGTACGTTACCTCCTTGTTGGCAAAGCAGTACAGCACGGCCACCAGGAAACCCTGCAGGGAGAGCAGGGAGTGAGCCCCCACTGCCATCCCTCTCCTGGGGCTGGGATGGGCTTAGACTCCCCCCAGACCATTTCTGGGTGCTTTTAGGGCTGAGGTCCCTCTGCCACCGTTGCCTCAGAGAGCACAGGAGGCACCATCACACACTCGGCACCGGGGCAGAGGGTGGGAGAGATGGTGTCCCCCACCCCATGGAGGCACCACGGGGAGAGCAAACTGGAAGAGGCCCCCCCAGTTCTTGCTCCATGATGTGCTCAGAGCAAGGATGTGTCACACTCGTGCCTCACCTGGAAGGAGTTGAGGAAGAGGGTGAAGAACACCTTGATGTAGCGCAGGATGCCCGTGGTTTGCTCGTCGGTGGCGAAGATGAAGACAACCTCATGGATACCAAAGAGGGGGATGAGGGTGAGGGTGGCTTTGGCCAGCCTGGAAGAGTGTAAGGGGACCCTAAATCTCCAAGTTAAAGTCAGGGTGGTCATTTAAGGACGTGAAGGGTGGAGGAGCAGGGTGGGGATGGCTGGGGAGGAGGAGGTGGATGTGGTGTTATCCCAGGACCAGGGATGAGCCAGTGGCCACCCCCTCCCTCCCTCCCAGCTCACCGCAGCTTGTAGTCAGCGTAGCCCTTCTGGTTGGCTCGGAGCTTGGCCAGGATCACCTTGAGGATCCGCATGAAAATGAGCAGGTTGATCTGGGGAGGGGGAGACAGTGCAGGGGCACACAGAGCCCGGCACCCCACCCCTCGCAGCCCACCCTGGCCATGGCATGCACCCTCAGGGCCTGCAGCAGATGGCACATCCTGTGCTGCCAAGGCTGCTGCTGCCCTTCCTCCCTTCCTCCCTTCCCAAAATCCTGACCAGGAAGCAGCAGGGACCGCCCCCAGCCCCTTTCTCTGGAGTTAAACACCCTCCTTCCAGCACGGAGCCTGGGGGTTGGCAATTTGCTGGTAAAAAAACAACCCCGTGTCCATTTCCCTGATCCTTGGAGGCCAATCCACCTTCCTGCACTCTGCTGAGAGCTTCCCCAAGGGATCACAGCCCTGCCCAGGGCTGGGAGCCAGGGGCTGAGCTGCTGTTGTCCAAAAAGGCCCAGGGGTAGCAGGTGTCCCCTACCAGGGAGGCGAGCAGGATGGGGATGCGGATGATCCACCAGTAAGCCATGTTCTCGTTCAGTGCCCAGCACCTGCCCAGGGAGACACGGAGAGTAGCACCATCAGCCCGTGCCAGGGGTGCAGGATGAGGCCAAGAGCTTTCCAGCCCCAGCCAGGTGGCTCAGGGACCCTGAGCAGCCTCTGTCCAGTCCCAGCCTGGGGCTGAGCATCCCCGAGGAACCCCCACCCATCCCCACTCACTCTGCATTCTCCTTCAAGTACTTGGCAGCCATCCAGGGCACCACGAACACCACGGGGGTCCCTGCAAGTCACACAGCAAACCCTGTAAAACCAAGCACCCTCCTGAGATTAGAAACCAATCCCAGGGTAGGGGCACTGGGGGGACACCCAGGGTCAGCAGGCCCCCCAGCCCACACCCTCCCGGGGCTGGTTTGGATCATGGTGCCCCCCAGCACTGGGTACTGTGCCCTCCCCACCGCACACCCAGGTGGGCCCTACCCCAGCCCAGGTAGAGGTAGAGCCTGTAGTAATTCTTCTCGGAGAACACGGCCCCGATGAGCAGCTTGTAGAGGTAGATGGCTTCCACCAGGAACCAGTAGTGGTTGGCCAGGATGCAGTACTGCATCAGCACCTGCGCCACCCGGCACCCCAGCGCAGCCTGCCACGGGAGAGCCCCCGTGGGGCTGGCTGGGTGCCCACCCACAGCACCACGGGCACCCCGAGAGCTCCCCCATGGAGTGCACAGCACCCCAACAGCTCATCCACCAGGTGTATGGTATTACACAGGCACCCCAAAATGTTTTCCATCAGGTGTATGGTGTTACACAGGCCCCCCAGGTGCTCACCCACAGGGGCACAGGTACCCTTGGGCTCACCCAGAGGGTGTGTGGGCACCTCAGAATCTCATCCATCAGGTGTATGGTCTTATACAGACACCCCAAGAGCACACCCATGGGAGCACAGGTGCCCTGAGCTCACCCAGAGGCTGTATGGGCACCCTGAGAGCTCATCCCTCAGGTGCTGCACGGGCACCCCAAGCTCTCTGAGAGCTCAGCACTGGATGCACAGTCACCTCAATGGTTCATCCCTTAGGAGCAGGGCACTGCACAGGCCCAGAGCTCTCTCATCAGGTGCACAGGTACCCCAGGAGCTCATTCACAGGGGCATGGGCAGCACAGGCCCCCCAGAAGCTTGTCCACTGGGTGTATGAGCACCCAAGAACTTGCCTACCCACACACACAGGTACCCCAAGACCATCCACTGGGTGCATGGGCAGCTCCAGCACCCCAAGAGCTCACCCACCAACATGGGGCTGCACAGACACTGATACCCCCTGCTCACCCCTCCCCAGGGGCAGGATCCCCACCCCACCTCCAGCCCAGCATTGACTGGGGTCCTCCCAGGGCAGCACTTGCCTCGTGGCTCAGCAGGTTCTCCCAGTCAGCCACCTGCACCAGCTCCACGCCCCAGCGCCGCTCCAGCAGCGCATCCTTCACCATCACCGAGGTCGCCCGCAGCCCAAAGGAGGCGAAAAGGTTGGCATGGATGTAGTTCCTGGTGCAGCGGAGGTTCCTGCCGAGTGCCAGGGGTCAGGCAGGGCACCCCTGGGCTCAGCTGTCAACAGCTGGCAGGGACCAGGGCCGTGTCCCCCCAGCTCTCCCACCTGAAGACGGTGAGGACGAGCAGGGCAGAGATGAGGGTGAGGAGTGACAGCGAGTACCCCACGGTGTAGAGCACCTTGAAGCTCACCATCAGCCTGCGGGCACCCTCCTGCAGGGAGCACAGCACCCTGAGCCCGGGTGGGCAGCACCTGCCGAGTGGTTGGGGTGTCTGTCCCTCCCTGGCCAGGGTGCTCTGTCCATCTCTGCCCAGTGCCCAGGCCAGGGTCCCACCTCCTCAGCAGTGACCTCCATCTCCTCCTCGCACTGTGAGTAGTCCCTCCAGGGCTGGCTGCCATTCACCGTCACCCACTGCCCGTCGGCACCGCACCGGCGACTCACCAGCCCGTGTTTCACTGCGGACACAAAGCACCAGCACGTTCCCCTTGGGCTCCCCCAAACCCCTCTCCTGGGATGATAGGTCAGACTCTGCTCAGCCCCAAAGACCCTCTTCCAGGGCAGGCATGAGCAGGGCATAAGCTGGCTATGCTCTGTGCCCCATGTGTGCCCTTACTGCTGGTCTGCTTGTGGGTCTCTCTCCCCCCATCATCAGGCAGGAGGGGAACCCTGAGAGCCTCTCCCCCACCCAGCACAGCTCTGCTCTGGCTCCCAGGGGTGGGATGGCAGAAGGGGATCCTCACCTTTCTCAAACCAGGGCAGGTAGAAGGGGCAGGAGACGTTCACAGCGGTGCCGGGGCTCCCGTCGGGCCAGCAGGCATACATGTCGAATGTCCGGTTGCAGAACAGCCCTTGCAATGGCAGTGAGGGGGAAAAAGCTGATTGTCAGACACTGCTGGCATGGCCACATCCAGCCCTGCCATCCCAGTGCCTCTGAGGGGGCTGGTGTCACCCTGAAGGGGCCGTGGTACCCCACACCAGCCCTGTGCATTCCAGCCCTGGGCATCCCATCTGAGATATGGAGATCCTTGTCAGTCCTCCTGCTCATGGGGGTGACCAACACAGAGGATGCTGGAGGAGGGATAAAGCCCAGCCCTGGCTCTGTGTCCCCCGTGTCTGACGCTGAGCTGGGCACAGCTGGGTACCTGCTGGGTAGGGCTCGCTCGCCATCCTCCTCAGACACTCGTCACGATACCGCAGCCACTCCTCAAAGGTCTTCTCCAGCACCTTGGCCCCGCCGTGCTGCAAGTCCAGAGCTGGGTCAGAGCCTCCTGCCCCACCACCTGCATCCCCTGGCAAACCACTGTGTGCTGCATCCTCGGGATGGGCAGGGACACGGGACGGAGCCAGGACGGAGCCTGCTGGCCGTGGGTCAGAGGCTGGCAGTGTCACCCTGCTGCCCCGCGGCCCCAGCTCGGCCCTCACCGGCACGGAGAACAGGCACATCCAGGCCAGTTGGACAAGGCTCCCAAGGCATCCAGATCCAAGCATGTCCCTCATGGCTGCTCCCACCAGCCTGCAACCAGTGCTCCCAGTGCCGAGGTGCATCTCAGGCTGAGCTGGGGACTCAGATCCTGGGGGAGAGGTGGAGGAATGAGCATGGCTCTGCTCTGCCGGCCACCCACACCAGTGTGGAGGAGGAGATGTGCTTCTCCTCAGGCAGCAGAGAAGATCCCGGGCATGTCCTGGGCTGCCACAGCGCCGGGTCACTTCCCTGCTGGAGACAAAACCTCGGGGAGTGCCAGGCAGAGTAGCCGGGGTGTAACTGGATCACACCTCTTGGATGAGCCTTGCCAGCTTCTACCCATCACTGCCGGCCCCGGGCTGCGACGGTGAAACCGCAGGGGAGCAAAAGCCACCGTGACAGCCCCAGTGCCACCGCTGCCACCCCAGCAGGTGGCACTGGGTGACCCGGGAAGGGGCCAAGGCTCCAGGGCCAGGAGGCAGGGAGTCCTCTCCAGGGGTTCCCCGGACACCCTTGCCCCGCTGCCGGCCAAAGGATGGGACGGCCCAAACCAGCTTCGCCCCATCCCCTCCCGCCCCGACCCTGCTCGCAGAGACCCCTCGCAGCCCAGCCGGGGGGTTCGGGGGCAGGAGGAGCACAGTCCCACCCGGGGCTCCCCGGTCCTCCCGCGGCTCCCCATCGCTCCAGACTGGACGACCCCAGCCCGGGCCCCCGCTTCCAGCACGGACCCGCCGGTCTGTGTCCCCCTGAGGATCCCCATCAGGTCCCGCTCGGTGTCTGCGGGGGTCCCGATGCTCTGCCGGGGCTGCGCCGCTTCCTCCGCCCGCTTACCCGACTCCGCGGTACCGGCAGCCCGGGCAGTCCCGGTGTCACGGTATTCCCAGGATTACCGGCAGCTGTTACGGTGTTCCCGGTGTTACCGACAGCACCGGTGTTCCCGGTGTTTCTGGCAGCCCTGTAGCCCCAGTGTTCCCGTTGTTCCCAGTGTTCCTGGTATTCCCGACGTTCCCGGTGTTTCTGGCAGCCCTGCAGCCCCAGTGTTCCCGTTGTTCCCGGTATTCCCGGTGTTCCCGTTGTTCCCGTTGTTCCCGGTGTTCCCGGTGTTCCCGGTGTTACGAGCAGCCCCCGCTCCGCGAGGTGAACGCGGCGGTGACCGAGCGGCGTCTGCGGCGGAGCCACCTCCTGCCAGCGCCGTGCCCCGACCGGAGGGGGAGTTTCGGGGGGGGCTTCGGGGGGTTTAGGGGGGAGTTTGGGGGCGGCACCGCCCCCGGGGACTCGGGCCGCCCCGAGGGGATCCGCGGGGTCCCGGTGCCGCTGCCCCCGCGCCTACGGAGCTCCGGCACCGACCCACGGAGCCCCCCGTGCATCGCACAGGAATGGGGACAGGGATCCAGGTCCAGCCCCATCCGGAGTCCCCATCAGAATGACAGGAGAACAGGGATGGGGGTCCAGGTCCAGCCCAGCTGAGGGTTCCTATTTGCATGACATGGGGACAGGGACGGGGGTCCAGCCCTCAAACGATGAGTCACAGGGATCGGCCCAAGGGTCCGGACTCCTCCAGCCTCGCCCAGAGCCCTGTCCTCCCCGTCATGCAGCCCCAGGGAGAGTCACGGGGGTCCTTCATCTTCCAGACTTGGTGCCCCTCTGGCTGTTCCCCGGGCTGGGTGCTGTGAGGTGCTGGCACAGTGACAGCCCCTGTGCAGGCAGGGTGGGCTGCTGGGGCCACGCTCTCCTGGGGACCAAGAGGCTCTGGGGACAATACTGGATCCAGCACAGCCCATGGGTCCCATCATCCATCCAGGGAAACCTCAAGGGCAGGGACAAGCCGTGGGACAAGCCTGGTGGTCCTGGTCACATCCTGGCAGTGGGGAGGGAGTGGGTCTCTGCTGACCCACCACCACGGGCAGAGCTGGGGAAGGTGGTTTTCCATCAGTGGAGCAGGTGGGGGAGATTGCTCTGGGGACCCCCAAATACCAGCAGCCCCTCTGGGCTCCCACCTTCCCTCCAGTGCAGCCATGCTCCCCTCCACCCCTGCATGCTGGTGCTGGCCCTGCCCTGCAGCAGAATGCCACATTCATACCTCAAAACTGCCTGAATGCACCAGAAAATGCATTTATTTTCCAAAAATAATGCTCTTTGCCTCAAAACTGCTGCAGTGGGCTCAGAGCAGACACACAAGTCAGATGGATGAGGAGTCACATCTGTTGCTCCAGCCATGCAAGCATTGTCTGGTTATTCCAAGTGACAAATAACGCATTTTGGAGCAGCCCAGGGTAATGATTTGCTGTTTGTGTTTCAGCACAAGCCAGCACTGAGGTGTTTGCTCATTAGCAGATTATGGACTTGGGACAAGGGCCTGGGAAGGGGACAAAGGGGAATGGCTTCCCACTGACACAGAGCAGGGATGGGATATTGGGAAGAAATTCTTCCCTGTGAGGGTGGGGAGGCCCTGGCACAGGTTGCCCAGAGAAGCTGTGGCTGCCCCATCCCTGGAAGTGTCCAAGGCCAGGCTGGACAGGGCTTGGAGCAACCTGGGCTAGTGGAAGGTGTCCCTGCCCATGGCAGGGGGTGGGATGAGATGGGCTTTAAGGTCCCTTCCAACCCAAACCATTCCATGATTCTGTGATAACTTTATCCCATGGCACCTGTGGAGGATGATTCCAGCCATGTCCCCCTTCCCAGACCCAGACATCCTACATCTTCACCCCAAAGAAATCCCTGTGCTCATGTTAGATGTGAATCCATCTAATACCAGAAGGAGCATGGGGTGGGCTCATCTCACAGGGATGCTGGATTTGGAGGACAGCCCAGGGCTGCAGCATGTGGGTGCAATTCCCGAGGGAGGGATCACAGTCCTCCAGACACCACCCTCCCAAACAGCACCAGGGCAGAGGGTCCATCTGGGTGGGATTTTCTCACTGGCCCTTTGAATGGGGACATGAGGAACAAGCTGTTCCCCTCCCTGTTGATGAACCTCAGACAGGGTCTCCATAGTGACTGCAGCACTTGCAGCTCAGCTGGGGTCAAATCCTGATCCATGGGGTGCTGCAGAGCCAGCTGTGAGTATGGGAGGGGACTGGGACAGCCCTCTGTGCTCCAGGAGCTGCTCTTCTGCCAGGGTGGGTTTGGGACACAGCTGACACTGAGGAAGCACAAGTGACAAATTTATGTGTTAAAGGTGTAGGGTTCATCACTGGAGCTGGGAAAATCACCCCAGAATGGTCCCATGCACTGAAGGTGTTGGTGCCTCTTAGGCAACTTGAGAGCTGCAGGGGTGCTCAGGAAGGGAAGAGCAACTTCCAGGGTCCTCCAGCATCGAATCATGGAATTGTTTGGGTTAGAAAAGCCCTCTAAGGTCATCGAGTCCAACTGTTAACTCAGTAGTGCCAAGGCCACCACTAAACCAAGTGCCACATCTACTTGTTTTTTGAACACTTCCAGGGATGGTGACCCCACCACTGCTCTGGCGAGCCTGTGCCTGTGCCTGACCACCTTTTCAGTGAAGAAATTTTCCTAAATATCCAATCTAAACCTTTCCTGGCACAACTTGAGGCTGTTTCCTCTGGTCTTGTCACTTGTTACCTGGGAGAAAAGTCAGTGTCACCATGGGCTAGACACTGAACCAGACAATCCCACAGGGATAAATCCCTCCCTCAGAGGACCATTACTAGCAGAAACACCTCCTGAAGGCAGACTTCACTTTATCTATCCATGATTAATGGGGAAATCCATCCGTGAGTATTATTGCAGGCTCTGCTAATCAAGCTGCTTTTCTCCCCGTACAGAAGCAATTGGCAGAACGGAAACGCTCATCAACACATCCTGACCTGCAATTACTCAGTGAACTTCTCAGAAAAGCCTGTCTGAGCAGTTACCAGGCAGAGAAATCCATCAGCATGTGAATGCCCCCGAACCAGCGTGAGGAGGGGCAGGGCTCAGCGCCGCTGATCGATTCAGCAACACTTTCTGATCCACCGGGAGGCTACTGGGAGGTCAAGAGCACCAAAGACTTGTGGAGATGCTAAAAAATGAAGTGGTTTTAATATATGTAATATCAGCAGATGGTGCTGTTTAAGGTTACTGCAAAAGTGCAGCCTGATGAGATGCAGACCCACGGGAGCACGGAGCTGTTTGCCCTGGGATTTCCTCTTTTTGGAGGCTGCTCCCTGCAACCCAGAAAAATCTGATTCCTGCTTGAACCTCTCTGATGCAGGAGGAAAATGACCCCAAGCTGTGCCCAGCCACAAAGTGCTTCCTCTTTCTGCAGGGCTGAGAGTTGGGATGAGTCTCTCTCCTGAGACAGAGCAACAGTGACATGACCTTCTGGGGGACACTGAGTCACTCCAGCATCATTGTGGGGCTGGACCATCCCAACTCACCTCCAGATTTCTGCTTTGAGGTTATTCCTGTAAAGACCATGAGAAATGTAATGTTGAGTGTCCCATTATGTGACTGAGCATCTGTCTGATGACCACAACATGATTATAAAGTCAACCTGTCATGACAATGTCAGCCTGTCCATAGCCAGAAACCAGGCAAACACTGCTGCCAGCCTACCCAATATGACCAGTTAGATTTTGTAGGGAATCAGCTGCTTGGACATTTATTCCCGAAAAATGTTGGGTTTAGGAGATACTGAGAGACAAAGGGCTCCAGAGGGACAGAGGGAGATGCTGTTTTGAGTCAAAAAAGAAAAAGCTTCTAAGTCATGTCCCAGGAGGTGCCTTGGAGGGTGGCCCCAGCCAGCACCTTGCAAGGATTGTACAAGACCTAGAGCTCCGAGCTTGGGGTTTTGCACAGTGTTTGCAGGGTAGGAGCACCCATTTCCATTCCATTTCCATCCTATTTCCATCCTGTTTCCATCCCCTCAGGAGAGGACAGCCAGGGACCCCACTCCATCACACTGTTCCATAGCAAAGGTCACTTCCCAGCTGCTGTTCTTCGATCAATGACTGTTCCCAGCTCATAATGGCACATTGGATTTGGCACTGACTCAGAGGCCCTCTGGATTTGGCACTGACTCAGAGGCCCTGTCTCAGCTGCTGTCCCTCCAGTGAGCCCCTGGGCACAAGGGCTGTGAGTCTGTATTCAAAGCTGACTGACTCTGGTTTCCTAATTCAAGCTGGAAGGCTTAAATGATAAGATCAAGAACTTCTCTGAACATCACCTATATTCACATCCTGCCCCAGGGCTGGACTCTTTGTACCCATACTCTGCTGAAGGGCACAGCTTCCCTTCTTCCATATGTAAAGCCTTGGCAAGCAGTACAGCATCCATATAACCACCCCAGACCTGGAATTCCAAGGCAAATAAAGGGATGCATCTTTTATGTCCTCCCCACCTTTTAGGAGCCTGGTTGAAACTTCTTCTGTTACCACCTATTTAAGATTTTGGCTTTATCTGTATCCAGCTCTGGGGCCCCCAGCACAAGAAAAACCTGGCTGGAGCTGCTGGAGAGAGTCCAGAGGAGCCCACGGAGATGCTCCAAGGGCTGGAGCCCCTCTGCTCTGGAGCCAGGTTGGGAGAGCTGGGGGGGTTCACCTGGAGAAGAGAAGGCTCCAGGGAGACCTGAGAGCCCCTTGCAGGGCCTAAAGGGGCTCCAAGAGAGCTGGAGAGGGACAGGACAAGGGGGAATGGCTTCCCACTGACACAGGGCAGGGATAGATGGGATACTGGGAAGGAATTCCTCCCTGTGAGGGTGGTGAGGCCCTGGCACAGGTTGCCCAGAGAAGCTGTGGCTGCCCCATCCCTGGAAGTGTCCAAGGCCAGGTTGGACAGGGCTTGGAGCAACCTGGGCTAGTGGAAGGTGTCCCTGCCCATGGCAGGGGGTGGGACAAGGTGGGCTTTAAGGTCCCTTCCCACCCAAACCAGTCTGGGATTTGGTGATCTATCCATTGTCTGTCTTTTTTCCTGTCCAGTCTGGCTGGCTCCAGCCACATCAGCATCTCACCTGCTGGTGTGGAAATAAGGGTGGCCAACACCCTCCTGCAGGGGTGTGATGGATGAGGGGATGGGGATGAGGGTGGGAACGGGGATGGAGCTGTGCTTCGTTTTGCACTCAGCTGCATTTACAGCCCCGTGGTGGAACTCCAGATGGCTTTCCAAAGCTGAAATACAGCCCTGAAGATGACTTATAAAAATCCCACTGTTCCACTGATCCACAGGGAAAATGAACCCAGAAGTTTCCTCCCAATGAATCGATATTCAATAAAATATTTGGCAGGGGCTGTCCCCTGAGGCCACCATGGGGCTTGAGCAATGACTTGTATCTTCACCTCCATGTAAAAAATAAATAATAATTAAAAATATATATAGATATAAAATAAACCTATAAATAATAATATAAATAAAAATATAATATAAATAAATAATATATATAAATATTAATAATATTAGTATAAATATATATTTATATATACTTATATATAAATATATCTAAATATTTATAATATATATTTAATATAAATATAATATAAATTAATACATAAATATAAATAAATATATAATGTATAATATATAATATAAATAAACATATAAAAATAAACCAATAAGTGTAATTTAGCTTAATCATCATTAAACTGGGCACAGTCAGGGTTAACCCCAGGTGTAAATCACTGAAGGGCAGCTTCATCAGAGCCTCCCACTGGCTATTTATGTGCTCACAGTTTGGGGAGGAGGGAGGTTGGTCCCTCAGATTTCCAAGGGGAAGCTGGGCAGGCTGGAAGATCTCCTCTGCTACTTGCCAAAACACATTTAAAGTTGTTCTGGGGAAGAAAGGGTTCAGTCCTGCCTGTGAATGCTCAGCCCACGCTGCTGCATCCCAGCTCCTCCCAGCCTGGGGGCATCTCCAACCATCCCTGTGCAAGCAGAGGAGAGAAGGGGAACATCCTCTGTGGGGTCTGTGGCAGGAGAACTTCTGTGTGCCCCAAAAGTGGGGTGCTCTCCAGCTCTTCTGAGAACAGACAGATTTTCTGTACCTTTGACATCCTGTTTTGTAAAACCGAGGGATTAAGAAGTTGCCTTGTCCTGCAGTGGGTTGTGGGTCCTTCCCAGCCTTCCAGCTGTCCCAAATGTTGGATGTTTGCCACCTTATGGCATCGTGTGATGGATGAAAATGTATTTTTACCCTGGACTGTGATTGTCGGGGCTCTGTTGTGCTCAGCAAAGCGTTCAAGTCACTCAGATCTTGCCAGGGGAGAGACGTGCTCTGCATTTCCCTCTTGTCAGCACATCTGAAAAGGCTCTGAAAAAGTTACCCAAGGCTCTCATGGTAACATGGCTCAGAGTTGGGGAAAAGGAGGCATCAAGAGTGCAAGTGCTGTGCTCTGTCATGGGGCAGGACATTCCAGGTGGGACTGACGGATGCTGGAAGCCCACCCACAGGAGATGTCAGGATGTAGCTTCTCCAGCATTATTTCAGGGGAATTGCCCGAAGCCCACAAGTTTGGGAGGTGCTGTATCACAGCACTCTTAGCTGTTTACCTTCAGCTTGCTGGGAAAGCTCCCTCTTCCCCCTCACTTTGGGGAAAAAGCAGCTCCCTGGTTTCTTAGCTCCTTGCATGTGTTCCAGCAGGAGCTTCCTAACTAGCTGGTGGAGCAGGAGGATCTGAGGCTGGGTGGCTCCAGCCTGGAGGTAGCAGAGCAGCTGCTGCTCTTCTCATGGTGTTTGCAGGGAGATGCTTCTCTGCTCAAACACAGCTCTCCTTGGAGGCTCAAACATGAGTGACAGAATCACAGAATGGTTTGGGTTGGAAGGGACTTTGAAGCTCATCTCAGTCCACCCCCTGCCATGGGCAGGGACACCTTCCACTAGCCCAGGTTGCTCCAAGCCCCGTCCAACCTGGCCTTGGACACTTCCAGGGATGGGGCAGCCACAGTTTCCCTGGGCAACCTGTGCCAGGGCCTCAGCACACCTTGTATTTCTGGGCTCTTCCTGGCATCAGTTTTCTCTGTGTGTACAAAATCTTCACAAAAACATGGGGGTTTGTGTGTTGTATCTAAAGCTATCAATAGATGCCACAAGCTTGGCTGAAAACACCCAGTCAATCTTTGTGGAAGCCACAACTGCCTGTGGGTGACTTTCCTTCTGACAATAATAAAAAAGCTGCTTAATCAGTATAAAAAGGTCAAGACTGTGTAGTCCCTGATTATTGCTCCTTGCACACACACTCCTGTTCCTGCTGTTGCAGGGAAGCTCTCTGGGAGCAGCAGTTTGGAGCACACACCTTCTGCCTCAGCAGCTTCTGTCTTCTCCATAGAAGTGAGATTTTTAGCTCTCAAAGTACCTGAGCTCCTTCTGCTGGGCACCCCCAGCTCTAGGGGCTCACATGAGGGTGCTGCACAGAGCAGAGCACCCATCTGTAGGGATGGGCTTTTATCAAACCATCTGCTGATGAGGTGCAGGCAGACATCACCCCAGCTCCTGCTCTGTAGCCTTCCCACCCTGGAGCCCATCCTTCTGTGATTCCACAGGCTTTTGACTCAGTTTTGAGGAGTATTCACTTCTCTTTTAGTTAATGAAACTGAAAGCTGGGTCTGGGTTTGCTGGCAGTGTGATATGTTCTTTCTCTGTAAAGAGAGATTTCTGGCCGTACTCATCATCTCTGCTCACAAAGATGCACAGACATCCTCATCAGGAGTGTTTTTCTGACATAACCAGAGATTTTTGAACAGCTTAACAACCAGTGGAGGCATCCAGCCTGCAAAGAAAACAATATCTATCTCCTGCTCAGGGAGCCAGAGATCCTCATTGCTGAACTAAGGGGGGATGATAATTCCTAAAATCCCATAATAACTGCAGTGCAATAGCTTTTGCTTAGAGGTTATAACATCTTCAGGCAGAGGCAGTGGGCACAGCTGAGGCACAGGGAGTTGCTGGGAGTGATGCTGAGTTCATCCAGGCCTCCTCTGGACTCCATTTCACAGCTGAGAGCAGTTTTGCAACAGAATAAGGTGATTTCAAGGAAGGGATTATTTCCAGGTGAGGTGTGACCCTGCTGGTCTCCTCGTGATCATGCCTGGCTTGCTCTGGCTGGGATTCCTGCCAGGAGATGCAGCTGGATTCAGGGATCCCTTTGGCTTTGCTGGGAGCTCCACAGGAGGACTCAGCAGTGCCATCCCCTCCCTGGGCACTGGCACCCACCTGCCTGCAGGTAACAGCGTTTCTTGGGTTGCAAAATCTTCTGCCAGCCCAGCTGTGCCCAGCACCCCTCCGGTGATCTCCTGCTCCCTCTTGCTCACCAGTCCCTGCCCAAAGCCCCTCCATCACTTCCACTCCAAACATTTCCTCGACACAAGCCTATTTTTAGGTGTTTTGAACACAAACCAACTCCCCTCACCTTTTAACAGAGCAACACTTAATTCTGCTGCTGAGATCACAGCTTTCTGTCAGCACGGAGACATAAAATTCCCAGACTGGCCCAGCCCCAAAGTCTGTTTATCCAAGACTCCCACACCCCCTGAGAGCTGAGACTCAGAGAGGGCTGAAAACTAGGCAAAGGTGGTATCTCCAAAGATAAGGTATTATTAGGGATAATCCTGGAAGGGGTATAATTTCCACTCATTTATGTCCCTAGTTTTGATGGCGGTGCCCAAATGCTGATTATAATGAATTTTTGTGATATAAAACACTTAACAATGGGGGGGGAAATCCTCTGGAATTGTACTTAAGCCTATACATTTTCATGCAGTAGACGTGGCACTTGGGGACATGGTTTAGTGGTGGCCTTGGCAGTGCTGGGGGAATGGTTGGAGTCAATGATCTCAGAGGGCTTTTTCAACCTTAATGATCCTGTGATTGCAATTAGTTAAATAAGGGGGTTGGGCCAAGATTGGAGCCTGGAGGAGAGAACCTTGCCCAGGAGGGCTTGACTCACCCTTGTGCTGTGCAGGGCTTGAGCTTCTCACCCAGGACAGCAACGTTTTCTTGGTGACCCTTAGCAAAAAGGGTAAAATTGGGTGACTGTGCCAGTGTCCTTCCAAGCCTGCTTTGACTCTTTGTCCTTGTCACCTTGGCTTGTTGTTCTCTGTACCTTTCCCTCCAGGTAGGCCAAGAATCAAAATGTTGGTGAAAAACACCCCACACCATCTCATGATCCATGTGGGTCCCTTCCAACTCAGGATATTCAATACAAAACCAATGATTTTTGGATCCTTTTCCATTGTAATGATGTGCTGGACTTTTTGCTCCCAGGGCCACCAGGAGGGCTGTGTTGGCTACAAACCAATCTGTGCTGTGCCACTGAAACGGAGCACCCAGAAACTATGCAGATTCTGGGAAATCAGCACTTAGTGCTGGCTTTGGGTGGATCAAATGGTGCTTTGCTTTGCAGGGAGCTAGTGGAGGCTGGGAATATAATCTTGTTTTTCACTGCACATAAGTGAGAACCCAATCTCCTCTGACTTGTCAGACACAGACTGAGATGGATCTGGAAATCTACTTGCTCAGGGGTGCTTTTTCATCTTAAGTAGCTTCTCTTGCCTCTCTGCTGAGTGATTAAAGGGCAGCTGTTGATTTATTACCCCTTCTGCTTGATACATGGGCTGTGGCTTATCCTGGGTACCAGCTCCTCTCAAATGCCACCTCTTTAACAGGGAGCATTGCTCTGCAACGTAATTATAGGGAACGTGATGTTCCTGGATATTTTGCTTCCCCAGACCTTCAGATTTCCCCAGGTTCCTCAGCAGAAACAGCACTTCACCTTCCCCTAAGGATCCCCACCCATTTCCCCTCCTCCTGGGAGCTGTTGTTTTCCCTTCCTCATTTCTGGGCTGATGAGTTTAATGTTAAATAATGTTAAATACAGCAGGAAGGAAGAAGTTTGCTCCCGAAACTCTACAAAGACCAAGGAATCTCTAAGCTGAACCAGCCCTTCAGCAGCAAACAGAACCTCAGGTCCTGTGGATGAGGAAGTAAATGGTGCAGGCCAGGGATGAAAATAGATTTTTGGTGAAAATTAATCCATCCCAGATGGGAAAGAGGGGAGGCTCAGATTGGAAGAGTAAAAATTGGTGCCCACCTTGCAAGTAAAAGCCAGACAGGGATGCAAAAAGGTGTATGACAACTCCATGTCCCAGCCAAATTAAAACCTCATCATTTCCTACCCTGTCCTTCTTTTTGCACCAGCCCCCCTCTGAGCAAATGGCTCTGTGAGATTCCCTTCCCAGTCTCTCAAGCTATCTGTAAAGCTGATATCTCTTCTAACAGGCAGCTTGGGAAACAACCCAGCAGAAACAGGTCATATTTTCTCCACCATTTCTCTCATTTTTTTCACAGTATGTAAAAGGTGACCTGGAATATATTGAAGTGTACAGAAGATTCACATGAAGGTTTTTCTGGGATGCAAAAGAAGCCTGAGGACTTAGAACCCTTTTTTTTTTTTCCCCAACAGGGAGGGCACAGATGAGTGTTTTCTGATTTTTGTGCCTGAAGATTCTGAAGAATGCCTGTTCGACTCAATTTTTTTTATTCCTAATTTAAAAAACATTACAGAAATCAGGTTAAAAATTACTTGCTTTCTTGCTTGATCATATTTTCAACAGCATATTTTGTCCCAGCCCAGCCAAGAGCTACAGCCCTGCCATTCCTGGGATTGAGGATGGAATCTGAAGTGTGAGAATAATCAGGCAAGACAACATCAGAAAAAGAGCAGGAAAATCCTGAAGCTCTTTTCCTTTGCTTTGCAGTCCATTTTGCAGAAGGATTGTTCCAAGCCCCATCCAACCTGGCCTTAGACACTTCCAGGGATCCAGGGGCAGACACAGCTTCTCTGGGCAACCTGTGCCAGGGCCTCACCACCCTCACAGCCAAGAATCTCTTCCCAATATCCCATCTAACCCTGCCCTCTGGCAGTGGGAAGCCATTGCCCCTTGTCCTGTCCCTCCAGGCCCTTGTCTAAGGTCCCTCTCCAGCTCTCCTGGAGCCCCTTTAGGCCCTGCAAGGGGCTCTCAGGTCTCCCCAGAGCCTTCTCTTCTCAGCCAAAAGGGACCCCATGGCATGTCAGTGATGTTCAACTGCCCAGGTCAATGGTTTCTCAGTGAAACCTTTGATTAATGGATGCTGACAAACCAAAGGGTGACTTCAGTGGTGTATTTGGGGATGGATGGGAGCCAGAGGGTCTAAAAGGGTCCCAAAACCAGGGTCCTGAAACCAGAGTGGAGGCCGTAAATAGGATGATGACAACAGCCTGCACGTGGAAGGGTTTGCCTGGCACCACTTGCAACATGCAGAGGGATTGTTAGCCCTGAAGTGATGCACAGAGCCCCCAAATCCACATGTACAGCACAGGAAACAGGCAGAGGGTATTATTTTCCATGAGGTGTTAAACTACAACTCTCTGACAGGAGAGTGGAGCCAGATGGGGGTTGGTCTCTTCTACCAGGTAACAAGCACAGGATGAGAGAAAATGGCCTCAGATTGTACCAGATGAGGTTTTTAAGTTTAGGGAAAATTTATTCATAGAAAGGGTAGTCAGGATTGGAATAGGCTGCCCAGGGCAGTGGTGGAATCTCCATCCCTGGAGGGATTTAAAAGGATGTGGCACCTGGGGGCATGGTTTAGTGGTGGCCTTGGGGGAACAGTGGGACTTGATCTTTGAGGGCTTTTCCAATCTTAATAATTCTGTGATTCTAGAAAACACCAGCTGTTGATTCTGTCATACCCAGCTGTGTTTCAGAGCAAACATGGGGCTGTGAATGCTCAGGCTGCAAAGTGGGGTCATCACCTTCTGCTAGAAACCAGCCTGTCAGTGCTGCTGGATGTCTGCACACCCTTGGATGGTGTTACCATCCCCAACTAGGTTCTTCCTACACCTCTGCCAGGACCCCTGCAGCAGCTGTGGCTTCCTACAGCACTAAAGAAGAGAAACTTCTAAATTAAATTCAAGGTTTGGATGGAGACAAAGCACTGCTGATGTGCAGGGAATATATGACCACCTGCACCCAAAGCCTGCAGTGTCAGCTGATGGCTCACCCACTGCCACAGAAACTTGCACCAAAACTTCCAGTTTTCTTTCCTTTCCAGCAAAATTTCCACTTTTGCAGCGATAAAACAGGGCAAAAACCCCCCATCTCTCAAGTGTGGGATGAGGAATGGGGAGCTTTTTCCATGGAGGGTAGTTCATCTGTCTAGGGAATAAGCAGAGGTGTGGGTTGCTAGAGATGGGAAGGGGGCAGGGAGAAGGGTTTATTTTTCATGGGTATGGTCTGAGCTCCTACCCTGGTTTATATGGCTGCAGTTTGCTGCTCTCTGGGTCTCTGTTTAGTTCAAAGCTACATCCAACACACTTCCACATTTGTGCCACCTAACATTATAAACCTAATTAATATTTCTATATTATAAAGTGCTGGTGTAGCGTCTATCTCATCTCTTCAATTTATTTAATTTCTTTTACAGCTTTGGCTTTTCCCCACATAATTCATCCCACCTGCTGGTCAACATAACCCAGCAGCAGAGCAGGGGAATGTTTCCTTCTTTGATGCCCCTGAACAAGTTTTTGGAGGTCTGATACACTCTTGAAGTAGTGAATTATTCAAGGTTTGCAATCTCATGGCTTTCCAGCATAAGAAACCCAATCTCTAATCACATCTCCTATTTTCTAATGTAATTACTTCATTTCAATATTGATTCTTCCACGATTTATTGCTGTTTCCTTGCTTTTGATTACTGTTTCAATCAGGTGGATGGGCACTGCTCAGTACAGAGTCCATGTCTGTGTGTCTCATAACTACAGGCAGTTAGAACTGAAAAACTGTGGATTGCTCTGGAAATGTCCTGAGACACCCACAGATCAGCCTGACATCGAGATTATTTTCAACTTCTTCCACCCTGAGGTGACCCTGTCAGGAAGAGCTGCAGGTGCTTCAACCAGTGTTCCTGTAGAGCCTCGTGGTCACAGCTCCTGTTCCTCTGTCCATCTGACATCACCACTGCCAGCACAGAAGCTGTCAAGCTGTTCTTATTTGGAGCACCAACATGAAAACTGCCCTGGGTTATGTCTGTAGGGGCAAAGCTGGGACGCTGAGAGCCTTGAAGAAGTTTGTTATGGAGCTGCTGACAGGATCAGCTGGCATCAGTTGTGGGTAAGAGCTGAGAGGTCACAGAAAGCTGTGTTGGTTGGCCTTGGGATATTGTTTTCTATGGGTATTTCTGCCCACCAGCAAGAGCAGTGCTTCTGTTGTCTCTTGGAGAACCCCAGGGATGCTCCTGCCCCTTCCCTGGTGGGCCAGGGTCATGCAAGCACCTTCTGGGTGACTCCACCACCACCTCCTATTCTAATATCTAATCACCCTTTCTGGGAAGAAATTTCTCCTAATGGCCAACCTAAACTTCCCCTGGCACAGCTTAAGACTATGTCCTCTTGCTCTTTCTCTGGTTACCTGGGATAAGAGGCTGACTCCCACCTGGCTATCCCCTCCTGGCACAATATAGACAGTAATAGAACAAAAGATAATTTGAAGAAGTAGTCAACAAAATATTTCCAATATTGGTATTCCCAGTTCTTCCTATAAAAATATGCGTGTCCATTTTAACTGACTTTAATTCTAAAGAACTTGAAGAGTTCTGAGTCAAGGATGAGGCAGAGCAGCACTCAGCTTGAGTGTTGGTGTGAGCAAAGCCATGTCCTGCCCCACTGCTCATGACAGAGGGAAACCTGGGAGAGAAACAGAGGCCTGACCGTAGCAACCTGAGAGAATATACATTGAACATTGTAGCAGGGTGAGGAATTTTGTGGTTTGTGTTTATGGTGTGTGTATGTGACAATGGGAAAGACACCCATGAGGATCTTGGATGCTGTTAGTTGACCTTCCTGCAGCTGTTTTTTCATCTCCTTCTGAAAATCAGTATTTCACAGCTTTGACTGAGCCAGCTAAATTTTGCTCCTTATCCAAACTGGCTGAAGAGGTGTTTTCAGGACTCCATGGATGCAATTTGAGCCAGAGAAGTGTCGCAGGTCTCACACTTTTTACAGTTTGTAAACAAACCCAGGGTGTGCATTCCAGACTCTGGATGCTCCAGTCTGCAGGAGGAGTTAGAGGTTTATTTTCCACTCTCATACACGCTCGTTTTGTTTGATTTTTGCCGCACAAATGCCGGGCTCCTGCCCTTGGAGAGATCCTTGCCCTCCTCTGCAGAGCATGTGGAAGGCAGGTGCACTGACTCCAACAGGATCGAGATATTGAGGGGCTGGAGCGTGTGCAGGGAAGGGAACGGAGCTGGGAAGGGGCTGGAGCAGCAGGAGCAGCTGAGGGAGCTGGGGGGGCTCAGCCTGGAGAAAAGGAGGCTCAGGGGGGACCTTCTGGCTCTGCAACCCCCTGACAGGAGGGGGGAGCTGGGGGGGGTCGGGCTCTGCTCCCAGGGAACAAGGGACAGGACAAAAGGAAACGGCCTCAAGTTGTGCCAGGGGAGGTTTAGTTTGGCCATCAGGAGGAACTCCTTCCCAGAAAGGGTGATCAGATATCGGAATGCGCTGCCCAGGGAGGTGCTGGAGGCAGCGTCTCCGGAGGCGTTGAAGGAAAGACCGGACACGGCACTTGGTGGCACGGTCTGCTTGACATGCCGGTGACGGGCCGTCGGTTGGAACCGGTGATGTCAGAAGGCAGAGAGGTCTTTTCCACCTGAACGATTCCGGCACTCCGTGATTCCGGGGCCGACCCGCCGCGCTTTCGCTTCCCGCGGGGTTTGGCCCCGCCGCGCCGCCGTAGCCGCGTTGCCCCGGAGCCGCGGCGGCCGCGAGTCCCGGCCCGGCGATGTCGTTCCGCGACCTCCGCAGTGAGAGCGGCCGAGGGGCCGGGCCGGGCCGGGCCGGGCCGGGCCGGGCTGGGCTGGGCTGGTCGGGCATCCCCGCCACGGCCCCAGCGGGCCCCGCGGCTCCTCCGGACCGCACGCGGAGCTGCGGGCGGGCGGAGGGTCGCGGTGCCCCGGGGGGAAAGGGGGGAGGGCTGAGCCTTCCCTGGGAGGGTCCCCGGTGGGGTGTGTGGGGGAAGCACAGCCCTGCACTGCGGGAGCCCCCTAGCCCGTCGCTTAAAGTGTGTTTTGTAAAGACAAACACTTCAGCGTCGTTTCAGCCCGGTGTATCTCGTTAAAAACTCACCTTTTCACTCAGGCGTGTTTTCTGTTGAAATTATATTATTTGTGATAAACACAGTCTCAAGTTTCTGTAAGTTTTTGAATAATAGTTTATTATATGGTAAAAGCAAGCAGCCGGCTGGGTGACAGAAATGGGGACCAATTTCCCAAATCTGCACACCCCTGCTACAGGGTACATTTAGTATTTATCTTAGCTACTTCATGCATATTAATTATATACATATACATTCTACAGGTTTTTGCTAAGCATTTAATATATGGGTTTTCTTACAGCTAAAGCTAAAAGGGTTATCCCTACAACCAGTCATAATTCATGCATTCTTGGACGAACAGGCACCTAAAGATTTGAAGTTCTACTATATTTTTTTCTTAGGATAGTAAGGAGGTTTTAGGCCTCTTGACCTTGTAAGGGTCTGTTTTATTTCTTTATGGGGGTGTAATTAAGTTTTACAATCCGTTTGTTTTATTTTGATGTAATCACCCATTTGTTTCACGAATCACATTTATTTATCACATTATTTATTTTAATTATTCAGGTTTATTTTTTGAGTAGTGCTTTTCACAGGGCAGATCTCATGGTAACTGAGCAGCAGGCTGTGGGAGATAGAGCTCCTGGCAAAGCCCCTGTCTGATATTTAAGAAAGAATCCCTTGCTTGTTTTTCAGATTTTACTGAGATGATGAGGGCGCTGGGGTATCCCCGACTCATATCCATGGAGAATTTCCACACCCCAAACTTCATGCTTGTGTCAGAAGTGCTCCTGTGGCTGGTGAAAAGGTTGGTGGTGAGGCCAACAGATACTGGGGCTGATGCTGGGATGTGGAGGGTGGCCTTGGAGCTGATGGTTTGGTGTGAAATATAATGACATTTAGTCTTTCTTTGAGCTCTACTCTTCTAAATAGCAGGTAGAAATGTGGTAGTTAGCAGGTTTTTAGTTTAATTGTAGAACCTGGAGTAGAAAATCCGATGACTCAATGCTGGTTTCACCCAGAAAGTGGGAGCACTGATTCAAAAGTGTCTGTATCTCTCTCATGTGTTCTTCAGACTCCATCACCATCCTGCTCATGCCTGACCTTGTACCCAAACAGTAGTGAGAACTTGTACCCAAATCTGTAGTGAGAACTTCCCCAAATACAGCCAGTTCTTGCCTTTTTGCTACAACTATTGGTTCAGCCTGGTATCGTCCCACATCCACAACATGTTTAAAAGAAATAAAATTATTCCATCCTAATCTACTACTGTCCACTTGTAGTTTTACACCCACTTAACCCATTGACAGACTTCAGCTAAATATTTCTGAATCTTGACATGTTAATCAAATTATACATTATTTTCTCTCTCCCACTATTTTTTTTAAGCTCCTCAGAAGGTAGAATATTGCAATTGAAAACACAGCAGTGACACAACCCTTTGCCTGATTGCTATTTTTTGGCCTGGGTTCATCCTACTCATTAGTATCCATTAAGTTTAATTAGCAAGCTGTTTGAAATTTGCTGAATACTGTTGTAACAAAATAGGGAAATATTTAGAACCGTTCAAAATTACTCGCATTAAGCTACCTAAATAGTCTTTAAAATGCTTATGTTACCCTGAGGGCCCAAATTCTGAATTTGCTTTTATTCCTCCCTTGTTCCTTTAGGCTGGCGACTTCTGGAAGTTTCTGCATTTCACTCGTGGTCTTTCTAAAGCATTTTACAGTCTTTCAGTTTGCTTTTTTGCAAGTTTTGTTTGCAAAAGTAACGTGTTTGAAACGATGTCTGAGTATGAACTTGGGTAGTGTGTCAGGTTTTACAGATTTTGCAGTTTGTACACACACCCACCGTGTGCATCCCTGGGTCCCCATTCTGCAGCAGGAACTTAACATTTATTTACCAGTCTTGTCCATGCTTGTTTTGTTTGATTTTTGCCTCACAAATGGACCAGTCTCATTAATATTGCACGTGTATTTCTTGTCAGAATCTACACCCCCTTCTTTCTGTAGGTATGAACCTCAGGCTGATATTCCTGCTGATGTGGAGACAGAACAAGACCGGGTTTTCTTCATTAAGGCCGTGGCTCAGTTCATGGTAAGTCTGCTCAGGAACAGCCTGAAATCCTAAAAATACGAATATCTGAAATCCTGGTTCCATGTCAGCTTTAGTGCTTTCTCTCTTAACCCCTTACAGTTTCCCTGCAAAGCTAGAAAAATATCCTTCTCTCTTGCTATTTATAAAAAGGTAGCAGAAGACAGGAAATGTTTTGAAGCCATTTAAATTGTTTTAGAAGAGATCTCATCATGTTTTTTGCTAACTTTGGGTGCCTGATCCTTTTTTGTTCTTGAATAGTCATAACCTCTGATACCTTCATTGTGATATAGAATCATATATTGGTATATGTCCTATGAGCCTTCTCATGGATCAATGCACATGTTTTTCTCAGCTCAAACCTTTTATGCATGAGTATACTTGAGTTGGGCCATCAAATTTTTTAGTCTTATGGAGTAAAATAACACTGTTCTTCATATAATTCATGTTATTTTGGTGCAGCATGAGCCTTT
The DNA here is from genome assembly GCF_009829145.1 of Chiroxiphia lanceolata. Classification (NCBI taxonomy): domain Eukaryota; kingdom Metazoa; phylum Chordata; class Aves; order Passeriformes; family Pipridae; genus Chiroxiphia; species Chiroxiphia lanceolata. Next base: position 2,033,955 of record NC_045652.1, read on the forward strand.
GCTGTTATCACACACTTAGATAACATTCTTAATTATGTAAAAAGAACTTACTGGGGTTGCAGGTGGCTCTGGAAGCAATGGAAGTCTTTATGCCAATACCAGAGATTCATTATAATACTTAGATTTTTTTAAAATATAGTAAGATTACCTTGTAACCATATTTTCCTTCTCATTTGTGAAGACGTGCACCATAAATTCTCTTAACTCTTAATTTTGTTATACTCAGAGTGTGGTACTTTCCTGTATATATCACAATGCACTTTTTGAGACCTGGAGCACCATCAGATCTATTTTGTTTGGAATTATAGGAAAATTCAAGTCAAGGACATTTAACAAGGGACAAGTATGGCCTCAGAAATAATGTCATGCATACATTTGCCTTTTAATAGCTGATTTAATGCAAGAAATCCCAAGGGTTTTGGAGAATTACATACTATGGTTCAGAAAATGAAACTAATGGAAATTTCTTTAATCATGCTGCACTCAGTCTCAGTTAATTTTACAAGTTAATGTAGATTTTCAGCATTTTCAGGTTGAGAAAAGCTTTTAATCATTTCTTTCATAATTCACTGCCCATGGAATTCAGAGTTATCTTCCCCAGGAGTTAATAGCTTTATGCATCTGGAGGCAGATGTGAGATTTGACGGAGACAGATTTGCCTGAGAAGAGAATATCAGGGTAGATTCATCATAGTGAAGTACAACTGGGGCTTTGCTCTCCTTTGCTGAACAAGACCCAAAGAGGTGTTCATTTTCCACACAAATTAGGTATTGCTCTGTGTTCACTGTGGGAACCTACCAAATGTCTCCTTTCCAGACCCAAAAGTTCCTGAAGTGTCTGCAGGGTTGTCTTAGGTGGGTTTTTAATCATTTCCTCAGCTTTAGTTAGCAGGGCTCAGTACTTGGCTCCTGCTCAAGCCCCCTTGGATCCAAATTTGAAGTAGAGTGCAACAAAAAGCCACTGATGAGTTTATCTCATGGAGATAGATTCATGAAAACATACTTAGCAAACCACGGTACCAAATTTTTTTTGCAAGAGTCAGGCATCACAGTCAGAAGTTGGCTCTCTGATAATAATAAAACAGCTTGTAAAGTTAAGAGACATTCTGGCTGTTGGTGCCATTCTTGCTGTATGTTTATATTTTCTACTGCATTTTAATAATCTGATCATCAGAACAAGTAGAGGTGAATTTTCATTATTCTTTCAAACTAGAGTTGTTATAAAATAGGTGAGTGTTTCGAGCTTTCCAAAGTTGCCTTCTTGACTAAGCAGTGCCACTGTGCCAGTCTGAAAAATATACATACTTGGCCATGTATTTTTTTCTTTTTTTTTTTTCTCTTTTTAGTTTTTAAGCAGTACTTGAGTGAAAAAACAGGTTTTTTCCTCCTACTAGACACTGATTTTTCTGTCTTGGGAGAGCTGAATTTCGAGTGGAGCTGAAATCAGAATTTCTGCCTTTAACAACGTCCTTTATGATTTAGGGCATCAGTTATGTTTGCATGGGGGATATTTAATAGAGTATGTCAATTTAATGGCACATTTCTCTTAAAATTTAATACCTGTTGTTTCTACCATTAGTTTTTTAGATTTCTCCTAGTGAAGGGGAAGGCAGTTGAACACACCTGGCTTTCCCCTTTGTGTGTTGGCTCATTTGAGGTCATTCTGATCAAAAATTTCAAAAGCAATTAGGTGTCTTTGTACTGTGAGTCTCATATTCCCCCAGCTGAGGGTGTACAACATCAGTAACCTGTTCTGGAAGTTTGGACTTCAATTTTCAGGAATTTTAGAATCACAGAAGATCTTGAGTTGGAACCTTGAGCTCTGGCAGCCTTGGGGCCATGACCCCTGCCCTGGAGAGCCTGTCCAGTGCCCAAGTACCCTCTGTTTTTCTCTCTGGCACAGCTCCTGCCATTCCCTCAGGTCCTTTGAAAAGCTGGAGCTAAATCCATGGTTTGAGATGTGGCCCTTTCTCTCTTCATTTTCACAGGAATTCTTTCCTGCACCCCATTATTCAGGGAAGCTCAGTGCAGAACCTTGTAAGGTGAAGCTCATGGGCAAAACTTGTGCCAAATATTGTAATATTTGAGTCTCTCACCCCCAAGTTGGAGGTCCTGGTCTGTCAGAGCCCAAGGGGAGTGTGAATTTCTTCCAGAAACACTGTAACACCAAAGCTGTATAATCCCATGAGTGACTCATGGATAGAATTCATTCTGCCACTGAGTGGGATATTCCATAGGATAAACATTTTACCAGAACTTTAATCTTAAAAATATGCCAAAAAGAAGATGGTAAGTCATTTTTATGCTTAATGTGTCATTTTTAAGCTTAATTTTTGTATTTGTAACTGGTGATCAACTTTTTGTTTGCTTCTTTTTTTTAATTATGCCACCAGGAAGACTCCCTGAAATTTGTGTTGGCTCCTTTTGACCATTTATAATATAAATTAGTCAGGAATTTCAAGAGCAACATTTGTGTCCTTTCTGTGACCGATGCTCTTTTTTCCCCTTTATTATTTCAAAATATAAAAAAGTAAGATTGTAACTTTTAATGTTTTTTTTTCCCCGTACTGGTCTGTCTGTACTTTTCAGAGATGGAAGACAAGGGAATAAAATTACCCATATCATAGCAGGGAAAAATTTGAGAGAAGCAATACAATATTTTGAAGGTGCTGCTGGAAGAGAAGACAGTTAAATTAGGATAATTGATCTTATTCTTGCAACTCATCAAGGGTGAGATTTACCTCTCTACGGCATCATCACAAGACCTGGGCAGCGCTTACTTTCCACTTAAACTCAATTTGAGTTTAAGTGGTGCACAGGTTTTTTGCTTCTCTTAGTGCAGGGAAGAAATAATGGATGGTTTGAGTTTTTTCTGCAGGGGTTCTGACGTGCAGGAAGGGCACAGGTTTCAGAAAAATTTCTTCTGGAAGTGTCAGGCTCGTGACGAGGCAAACTGGTGTGTGCAAAGAGGAGGGTTTGTTTCTGCGTGTCTGTTACGACCCACCCCAGGAAAAGGGGAGAGGGGGTAACTCAGGTTTTTATCAATAATTCCCTTGGGGTGGATTAAAGTGAAACGACACTAAATAATCGGTGTCTGAAAACATATACTGGCAAGGTTTATTTTAACAATTCTGTATCAACAGGCATGCTAGCAGTTTGGGTGCTGTCATACAACAATGTGACACAGAGATAACCTTTGGGGGGCGAAGAAAATGCATAGGGCAGAGAAAAAAACAGGATGACAGTAAGGGAAAGTAAGGGAAAGAAAAGCTGAGGGTGGACAGATGTATATAGTCACCGCCCACGGGGTCCAACGATGCTTCCATGTCTGAAGTGGTGGCCTTGATCCGCTGGGGGTGAAGGAGGGAAGCCCCCACACTCCAAGAAGTTATGAGTTATATCCATGGTCAGTGTCACGGGCCGTGCCTCGAGCCTCCAAACATCTCCTGGGTCTGTGCTGAGTTTTTTTTGTGTCTTGCCTGGTTCCCGCCTTTCCAAATTAGCAGAGGGAGGGAGGGGCCCGATTGCTCAGCAGAGGTATCAACAGTCAAAGGCCTGCGAGCTGGGCTTCTTGCCTTTTCAGGATTTCACACCTTCAGCACTGGAGGGAGGGAGGGGCCCAATCGCTCATCAGAGGTATCATGCAAGTCAAAAGCCTGTAAAAGTCTCCTAGAATGCATAAATCATTAACCATTTCAGTCTCTGACAGTGTCCAGGGGTGATGACCCCACAGAGAGCTTTGGAGCGAAGAGGTAAACGAGGATTTTGTTCCTGTGAATGATGAATTCATTCTCTTCTCCCCAAAGGCTACCAAAGCTCACATCAAGCTGAACACTAAGAAGCTGTACCAGGCCGATGGCTACGCGGTGAAGGAGCTGCTGAAGGTCACCTCAGTGCTCTACGGGGCCATGCACACCCAGGGGGGGCAGCGGGCAGACCTCAGGGAGGAGGACTCTGCCAAGTTCAAGTTGGATCTGGGCTCAAAGGTAAGGAAAACCTGTACTTACTCCTGTTCTGGGCAGGGAGAAACAAGCCCATTTTCTAGCTGAAACTTCAGTGGAGCATGTTCTGGAAGGTACTAGGTGTGGTTTGAACTCAGTTTCAGTAGTTGAGGTTTTGGGATTTTATGATTTGAATTCTCAACCAGAAGCATAATACAATGCAACAGTGGCACAGAGTTTATCCTGTTTGGTTTCCACTGCTGTCCAAATCGTAGAAATGTTGGAGTAGGCTGGAATAAAGAGTATTTCCTCCCTACTAACCTTGTTGCAACAAGAGGAGCTTGCAAAATACTGGCTGACAGTTAATTTTCAACCCATTTGCATTGAAGGAGAGGGAAATCTTCATGTTACCCTAACAGACATCAATGCTGTTCAAGCCCTTAAAATAAATACCATCTCTAGATATTTAAGAAACAGCCTCTCTAGATATTAAAAACAACAACCCAACACTTTGCTAAATAAGAGGAATTCTTGTTACTGTTTTCTGTTAGCTTTGGCACCTCTTTTATATTCTAATGTATTTAGGTTTTGATTTTTTTGTAGCTGTACTATGTCATGCTTGCCTGTTAGGAAGGAATTCTTTGCTCAGAGGGTGGTGAGGCCCTGGCACAGGTTGCCCAGAGAAGCTGTGGCTGCTCCTGGATCCCTGGAAGTGTCCAAGGCCAGGTTGGATGGGGCTTGGAGCAACCTGGGCTAGTGGAAAGTGTCCCTGCCCATGGCAGGGGGTGGACTGAGATGAACTTTAAGGCCCCTTCCACACAAACTGTTCCATGATTCCACGATCCTGTGATTCTTGAGAAGATGTCAGACCCACAGGTGATTCTTCCTTTGTGTAAGTCTGATGTGTCTCTCTGGAAAAATAAAAAAAAAAAAACACTTGTAGATGATCAATATTCATTACTTATGCTACATGCTGGTCACAGACCTTTTGGTATATAAACTTTTTACTTTTGCATATGAGAAAGGTGATGTTTCCTTTGTCCTGGGCAGCACATGAACCAACAATTGCCTGAGTCACAGTTGTGAGGAGAGTTGTTGGGGTTTTTTTGTTGGCCTGAAGTGGCTGATGTTTCACCCCAGAACCTGTATCTGAATGGTGCCTTATCTAGACTATTTTAAAGCCAGGAGAGTGGTTCACTCAGATTCCACTGCACAACTTCTTCAATACTGTGGAAGTTTTTTGACCTTGGTAAATGTTGAGGATTTTCTTTGTGATACTGGGAATTCTCTTGCTATCCAGTGCTGTTGTTGTGTTCCCAGGTTGCTGACCTGAAGGCAGCTAGACAGCTTGCTTCTGAAATCACCTCCAAAGGAGCAGTTCTGTATGACTTACTTGGCAAAGAAATGGAACTAAGGGTAAGTACACACTGGAGAGTGTGGAAAAACTTGTGTTCACTGAGTGCTGCAAAGGAAAAGGTTAAAAAAATATCAGTGATCCTTAATGGCTGCATCTGCCGTGAATATTTGCTGAGTTTGAAGGAATGGGTCTGACAGTTTGCATTTCCTTCCCATCATATTCATGCCTGGATTACAGAAAGCCTGAGAGAAGGGTTTGGCATTTTGTCTTTAGCAGGAAACTGAAATACTCTCTGTTGAACTGTCTGGAAATACTAACTTCATGTGCACGTTGTGGTGGAGAGGGATGTATTCATAAAGATAAATGATTAATGCCCTTAGTTTTCCAAGAGTAAGACTCATTATTCCCGGGTCAGTAGCTGAAGGTCTGCAGGGTAGATGTTCTTCAGCTTAGCTGGGAGATCTCAAGCTGGTGCATGAAGTCAGGGAAGTGTCCTGAAACACTGCCAATAAATCTTGCAGTTATTTTCTTCAGTGCACTTATCTGCAGTGCTGGGGGTTATTAATTTTCTGAAAATGGACATTTAAAGAAGGGAAACCCTGCACGTTGTTGGAATTGGTCAGATCTGCAGTATCTGAGCTGCAGGAAGTGCACCCTTTAAAGCTGTAAACTGTGAGCCTCCACTATTAGTGCTCCCAGATAATTGTCTAATGGAGTATAAGTGTTTCAAAGGGTGGGGGATAACACTGGGAAGATTATCCATGGAACACTGCCTTTTCTGCTGGATCTGTACGTGATAATGCCACTGTGTGAAGGACATTAATATTTCAACAGACAGAAGTGATAAGCAGTTTAATTCAGTGTACACAATTATCACAAAACTGTTAATCAGTTACTTCTCATCTTGTATTCTTTACTTAATTCTTTAATTATCACACAAATGCTACATGATGTGTTAATATTTGCTGTGGAGCATTGAACTTTTTTGTTCTGGGTGCAGCGTCCCTGTAACTCCACTCAAAAGTCAAATATAGGTCAGTATAAGGCATCATTTTTAAAAAAATACTCAAGCATTGGTTTGGAATTGGGCATTGTTTAGCCACTTTAAATCACAGCTTTTAGGAAACTGCCTTTAGAACTGGGCCCTGGAAAAGGGACAGGCAGAAGTGCAGCGTGCTGAAAGGGTGGGATGAAAAATCAGGAGATGAGGAAGTCCTGAAGTGCAGCCACTTTTCACTGGGTGCATTAATAAATCTTCAATGGAAGACTCTTTGAAGGTGCCATTTCTAAAAGGATGGTGTTTCTTAGAGCAGCGAGCACGTGTTTCTTGTGGCACAGTGGCTGAGTACACAGGACAGGAACAACTAATCCTGTGCAGGTATTCTGCAGAAAGGTTTGACAGACAGGACTAGTCCTTAAGAAGTCCTGTCCTGGGAAAGATGACCTTTGCTTCTGTGTCATTAGCTCTGAGTGTATCTCCTAAAGGCAAAAGGTGACACAGCATGGTGAGAACCTCCAGAGAGCAGCAGAAGAGGCTTTCATGCTCTGTTTCTTATGATTTGTGGCTGGTTCCAACCTTCTTCAGTGATTTGTTAAACCTGAAAGACCCACTTTGGGCTGGTGTGTTAAATTGTCAAGTTTGGTATATAAGGATGTGACAAATTTGGGACTTGAGCCTGGAAAAAAGCCAACAGTTTTCAAGTAAAAAGCCCTGATGCTGCAGTAACCAGTTTTTTAGTGGAATTTTTCCAGATTTCTTTCTTTAATTATAAGCCCCCAACTCTGCCCTTCACTTGAAGGGTGAAATTTGCTCCTCACAGGAGAGGCTTAGAGCCCATTGCTGCTGTTTTCTTCCACCACTGTTGGGCCTGGGCTTCTTGTCACAGAGCCAGTGCTGAGGGCAGTAAGGAATTGCCCTTCCACATCTGCCACATCTTCCCTGGATCCTTCATAGGGTTGCTGAGGTGCTCAGAAGATCTCAGGGATGGCATCTTCTGCCTGCCCTTCCCACCTGCTTCCAGGTGGGCAGTAGGAGAACTGCAGTTAATTCTGGCTTTGTGTGGGGAATTAGAGCTCTGTTGGCAATATCAAATTAATTGCCATTAATCAAAGGTTACTTTTATTCTTTTTTAACGTGCAGATTATTGATTTCCTCTGGTTATTTTCTTTTGGCACTGCATGGCTAATTAATGCTCACAGTAAATGGTACTGGCAGAGGGTTTGTACTGTTAAAGGGATTTAGAACAGTATAGTTTATTTTTTCATTCCATTTTATCTCCTGGTACCTGTTGCATGGACTAAAATGCATCAACAGCTGTGATATCATTTAAATGAATTTGAAAACATGGGAGTTTTATGTTCCCCAAACCTCTTTTTTTCTTTCTTTTCCCAATCCATTCATTTGCAGATATTTAAATGAAGGCTCTTCCTACCTAGGCTTGCACAGGCTGATGATGTATGTTGTTTCTATCCTAAGTGAAGATGGCTTCATTTTCCAGGAACTATGAAGGAAATGCCAGCATTTGGCACTAATGGGTTGTCTAGGTCTGTTTTTGTAGTCTGAACAGCTTTTGGGGAAAGGTCATTGGGGGAAAAGTGAAGTAAAACTCATTATTTCCTTTAGAAGTGTTGACTCTAATTTGTGCAACAAACTTTACCTTCTCTGTTGGAGTCTTTTTGCACATAATTTGGGTAGGAACTGTGTAGAAAGGGTTTATACATTAAATAAATTTCATTGCTTCAAGTCATGAAACTCTTTTTTAAAATAAATTACTTTCTGAATGAAAACAAATTTCAGCTAGAGAAGAGTTTAAGAGAATGGTTCTTTTAGATGTACTGGAGATAGACAGTGCTGTAAATGTATGTGCATATTTTTGGGGAAGAGTTGAAGACTGTTTTTGTTTTCTTGGAAATGTGGTTCTCTGCCTTTCTGATGCCTTTGCAAATACATTATTCCCTGACTGAATAGATAGTTCTTCTGTATATGTAAACTGCTTCCAAAGTTAATTTATAGTGTAAAAAAAAGACATTTAATTAAGGACAGAGGAAGAAACAAAACCTACAGGGTTTTTTCTGAATTCAGACTGTGATGTTAAATTTTTTGGGAAAACAAAAAACAAATCAAACCCCAAAATTATAGTCTTCTCATCAGATGAAAATCACAATATAATTACTGAATTCCATGGGAGCTGTGTGTTTCCAGCCCAGCTGTGAATGAGCACAGTGTAGGTTATTGGTGTCCTGTGGCAGTGCAGTGCTGGAAACACAGAATTGTTATTTTAAAATGCATTTAAACCTTACATTTGGAAGGTAATTTTCAGTTTCCAGTCTTGCTGGTCCAGGTCTTGGAGCACAGAAGTTTCAGGTAGGATTGGTAGGGTGTAGTGGAGCTGATGGATGAGTTTTGGTACCACAGTGTGAGATCCCTACATGAAAAGCAAATTCCATATACAGAGAAATATGTCTTTGTCTTCATTGTTTCCTTTCCTGCCAGGGGCACTTTCTCTGCATTGCATTGCTGTGTAACCTTAATTTTCAGAATATTTCCATCTAGCTTTGGAAGAGTAACCAGGCATGTTGAGTTCTGGTTTTCTGTAATATGTTTTCTGCTTTTTTGGGGGGATGGGGAAGATGGAGGTTGATTTGGATTTGAGGTGGGGATGGGAAATTTTGTTTGGGTTTCTTTCTCTGTCGTCCTACACTGTACTAAATGAATGAAGAAAATGAAGTTGAAAATAGTCTGTGATTAAGGCTACCAAGCCTAAAATCAAGGAAAGCAGCAACAGAATTAGTGTCAATACTTGGGCAAAATGCAGCACTGCTTCCCTATGGATTCACTTTGGGTTTTGGGACCTCCACAGCTGAGTGCTGCCATCCTGGACATGGACAAAGATGTTGAAAAAGCCAGTGGTCCTCTATATCCTAAAAAAATGGCAAAGTGGGGGAAATGGCCAGATTAACCTCTGGGGGGAAGGAGGGGTGATGAGGGGATCCCAATAATTCCTTAGCTCCAAAACAAGTAATGAGCCTTTTCAGGGTGCTCCTGAGTTATCCTACATTGGACATCCGAAAGGAAAAATTCCTGGCTGTTTCTAACCCTGACCTGACTCTGAGTGCTTCCCACCCTGCATCTGCCAGAGGTCCTGTGGCCACAGTAGCAGGAGCCTTTCAGGAAGCTGCACTGCTTAGACTTGCTGAATTATTGGACAATAAGGAAGATAATGAAGCAAAAAAATTCCAGAAGAAAATTGCCTTCATGCTGGTGGCAGGCAGAAAGATTTCTGACCTCGAGGTTGTTTGCATTTTACTTAATTAGCTCTAAGCCCCGTAAAACTGAAGAAAAATGAAAATAATCCTTTTCTTTTAGGGTGTGTAGCTTGTGCTGAGGACAAGCAATGCAGAGGGTTTGTTTTCTAATGCTCCTCTTGGCCCTTTTTCCGTCTGTGACCTTGAACAAAGTGCTTGTTCTCTGTATCCACTCATGTAAATGAAGTAATTTCTGAGTTTTGTAGATTAAAGCTTTTAACAGCCAGATAAAGTGTTTCCCGGTCTCTGGAGGATGGATTTTGAAGGAAGTACAGGGCACTGCTCCCAGTGTTATTTTTATGGATGCCACAGCTTGTTCCAAAACTGATTCAAGCCACCGGGACTCTGGTTCCTGACCTCAGCCGTGAAATGCTGGAATTAAACTCTTCGGAGAGCCAAAGGCACTGAGATCCAGCTGCAGAGCTGAGACAGGGTTAGTTACAGCACAGAGAGCTGCCACTGAGGACATTTAGCTTGGATCTCTTTATTCCCAGCTTTTTGATTAAAGAGAGCCCTTCCTCCCTGTCCTCCCCTCCCGCTGCGGTTTGATGCCCACTCAGGGGAGAGGGAGATGTGATTTGGGAGGTTCCAAGGGAGAGGGAGATGTGATTTGGGATGATTTGGGAGGTGGCTGCACCGTTCCAAGGGAGAGGGAGATGTGATTTGGGAGGTGGCTGTGCCGTTCCAGGGGAGAGGGAGATGTGATTTGGGATGATTTGGGAGGTGGCTGTGCCGTTCCAGGGGAGAGGGAGATGTGATTTGGGAGGTGGCTGCACCGTTCCAAGGGAGAGGGAGATGTGATTTGGGAGGTGGCTGTGCTGTTCCGAGCTCTTCGGAGCTGAGCTGCAGAAGAATTATTTTATTTGGAATGTTGGGAACGTTTTTCCGTCTGCCAAATGTTGCTTCTGGGTACCAGACACTGCCTGGGGGAGGCTGATAAACTAATTTCTCTCATTTCCCAGGCTTTGGTTATGAAACTGCCACGAGTAGGATTTCTAGTGGAAATTTATATCTTGAAATTACCAGAACTCTGGAGAATCACCTGGTTTACTTCAGAATTTTTGAACTGTCCTGCTTCTAACCCAAACCTAACCTATCAATTTGAGGAGTAGGGCTTGTTGGAAAGTGGGAAGCCAAAATTAACCCTTGCAGCTCTAATATAAAATTAGATTAATACTGTCCTATAGATTGCTTTGTCCATAACCATGGTCGTGTGCTACATGGATATAACATTTGTGGGTGTATTTTATATAAGAAATGGTTTTGTGTGAACTTCCCAGGAGTATTCAGCTTGAAGACATGGCATCAGCTGTAAACTGATGGGTGGAACATTTCTTCTGGTGGTTTGGGGACCAGTTGTGTCAATGCATTGGTAGTTGGAAGATCTGAATTCTTATAGCTCAGTTCTAGACTGTTTTAAAAAGCCATTCTAGTCTGGCAAGGAAGAAAATCCCATCTGAACCGTCTTTCATGTGTCACAGCATTTGTCAAAACCTGTTTGAGCCTGCAAGAAGTTCCACTTAATTAAGCTAAATCAGGAACACTGTCTTCTGAATACCTGGTGAGGTTTTGGTTGTTCATTATTGCTATTCAGGAGACACAAAAGATAGCCATGTCAAAATTTTAATTACAGAAGAGGAAAATGTGCTGACTTAAACATAAGGACAATGATTTTTAGGTATTTTTAGCTCTTTAAAATGCCTTTTTTCCTGGCCAAAGTGATCCACCCAGTATTTCTGTTGCTGCAAACAGAACCTGGTCTAGTGGAAGGTGTGGGTTGGAGCGAGATGGGCTTAAAGTTCCCTTCCAACCCACTCTGTGATTCCAGGATTCCATGAAAACAACAGCCACTCCAGTCACCACTGGTTGAGCTTTCCTGGGAATGGAAACCCAAATTGTATGGCAGTTCTTGCTGAAGGAAAAGTTTACCCTTTCTCTTTGGGGGACAGTTCTTGCTGCCACCTTTGCTGCAGCTTTCTGTGATGTCTTTATGTGTCCTTGAGGCCTGAAAGATGCTCCTAAAAAATACACTGCTTTTTGTTGCTTTGTTTTCTCTAAGAAAATCATAACCCTTCCTGAAGTTTTCTTATTTAAGGTAAGGAAATTCCATTTCTAATGTTGTTGCAGAAGAATGTGGATAAGAAGGAGAAGCTGAAAAGATTTTTGCCTGACTGGGTGTTTTGTTCTCTTGGTGACCCCCCCTCTTTTTTCCTTTAAAAGACAACCAGCAATCTCCCACTGCCCATGCTGCCCAAGGCCATTTCTATCTGTGTTAGGAATTCCACTCACAGGCTTCACTTTTGCTCTTCTAGAAGAGAGGTCTTCATTGTGATCTTCCCATGCTCTGGAGGAGACATCCCAAACCTGGTTAAGGACCCATGAAGTGACACCTGGTAATGCTGAGGACTAATCCAAACTTTACCACTGCAGTGTGTCATCAATCCTTACACAAAGTAAATAGAAGGTGAGGATTTTGAGGGTGTAGGAAGGTCACATGCTGGAGTTTGTGAGCTGAGGGTGAATCAGTGGTATCAGCTCTTGACCCAGAAGAGACCTGGTGGGGTGTGTAGGGAGGGACCAGAGCAGTATAACTTGATGCCTGCCACAAAACTTTAAAGTTCCTTTTCCTGCCTCAGCAGAACCACATGTGCAGATGACTTCTGATCTGTCTGGGCAGGCTTTCTGGTTCTTTTGGTTCACAGGAAAATGATGTTTTCCCATCATTTCTCTCAGATCTCCTTGTGACGTGGTTTTTACATGTTGGGATAGCTGGGGGTTTGGGCACCGTGACTGAGACCCTGCATTACTGAGTAGGGAAATGTCTCCATGGATTCCCTCTGAGGACTGCTGAGATGAGCATGAAAACAGGCAGCATAGCCTGGAAGCAGCAAAATTCTCAATTATCGGTACCTTTAATCTCTTGAGGGGGACAACAGGGTTTTGGGAAGGGTCAGATTCCTTCAGAAGCTCTGGTTGTTTTTAATGTCCCTCATGAGACTTCCTGTTCCTATATAACAATGCCTAATTATCCATTCCCTGTATTGGCCAAATATGATCCCAGTGTGTGTTAGTGAACTCCCTGAACAATAAACTCTTCAAAAGGAGAGCTTTATGGCCTTCACGGACAGCTGGAGTTGCCAAACCTGTTTGCAGGGAGAGGAGCTGTGGTGCTGTCTGGATTGAGGCTGAAGGGAACAGTGGCAGTGTCACTTCTGCATTCATCAGGCTTAGAATTCCTGAAAAACAAAGAAGAATTTTACCTGCAGTCAGAAACTCATAGAAAGAATCACAGACTGGTTTGGGTTGGAAGGGACCTTAAAGCTCATCTTGTTCCACCTCCTGCCATGGGCAGGGACACCTTCCACTAGCCCAGGTTGCTCCAAGCCCCATCCAACCTGGCCTTGGACACTTCCCATGATGGGGCAGCCACAGCCCTCTTGTAGCCCAGGATATACACACTGAAAGGAGTTATACTTCCAATAAAGGATAGGTATTCCCTAAGGATCCTGGAGGGGCAGAGAGGTCCTTGTGTTTCCACATTCAGAAAACTTAAGGCTGCAATGGAATGGTTCTTAAGTGCCAGGAAAGGCAATCCTGCTTCCCTGCATTTTCAGTGGAGCCAGCTGGATGTCTGGCAGTGAAGCTGCAGGAGGGTTTGATAAGGTATTTGATAAGGTCACTAGCTCTGTATTTGTGTCCTCCAGGATGGTTGTTTGCTGGGTGAGATTGAATTCCTGGTTAGATGAACCAGTGGCTTCGTTGCCTGTTGGCAGCTGGAAGCTGTGCTGCCACACCCACCTGAGTGTGGTGGCAATAACGGTGACCTGTGGTCCTGTGCTGGGCTGGGGCTGCAGCAAACCCCAGGACCTCAGCTCCTGGCCTCTGCCACAAGTCTGGCTGCTCATCTGATATCTCTAGACACAACCTTGGGCTCCTGCTCCCCAAATCTGGCCTTGTCCCTCACCGGTGTGTGACCCCAGGGTTCATCACTCGGTGGGGACACAGCAAAAGAGATGAGTAAATGCTTTATACAGATGGAGTTTTGAAGGCCTTAAGATCAGTGTTATTTCCTGAAATGGCTGCAGTACAGTTTTGCTCTGAGGAAGTTTCACTTTTGATGCCCAGACTGGTGCAACCTGTGCAGAACTGGCTTCTGTGTGAACTCCCCATGTCCTGTGGGAAGGTCCTGGCAGGCCAGGCTCTGTGCTGCTGTGTTGAGCAGTCGGCTAATTTTTGATTAGAACTCTTGCTTTGTAATCAAATTCTCATTTACGAAGAAAACAAAGGTTTTGAGTCTAAACCAATCAATAATTTGTATATACTTCCAGGTGGCTTTGTCCAAAGTAAGATTCAAAACCTGAGGAATTAGTCTCAGCCTTTCCACGCAGCACCAAATAGTCCAACCAGGGAGGATAACCAACACCACCAGTGGTGTCTTTTGTGTGCTTTCATATATTGTCTTTAATTAGTTCATCACAAATAATATTACAGATGCTTCCCTGATTTTTAGTCAGTATTTATCAGATAAAGCTGTAGCCAGGGAGCTCCTGGACACTTGGAACAGAAGCTCTGGGAAGTGATAAAACAATCCCCTTGTTCATGAATACCTCTCTGGTTTCATGGAGGTTTGCTTTCTGCAGTTGGAATTACCAGGCTTAGTCTGTCACTGTTCTCACCCTAATAATTCTTTCTATATTTTTAATCTCTCCTGAGAACTCTTATTTTTAACAGTCAATTTAAGGGAAACCTCTGGAGTATCATAATGTGTATTCTGATGAGTACACCTAATTACAAAGAGTACATCAGATGAACGAGTCTGTATTTTTAATTTGCACACTTTTTTTTTTTGAACACAAGGAATTGTGAGTACAGCCAGTGGTGATGAAATACCCGGTGTTCGGATAAATTCAGAAAATTGGGTTTGCCTTCAGGTAAAGCCTATTTGTATCAACAGATTTAAGCAAGAACAGATGTGCCTTTGTGTGAAGCCAGGCTTTTAAAAATCCCAGTTGTCATTTTTCTGTGTATTTATATTGGGTAGGAGATACCACTGAGGATGAGTTGGGCTGAAAGAAGAATATATTTTATTTGCTCGTGCAGGAAGTCAGAGATAGTCACAGTGGTTATGTTAAATTCATTTTATTTAATTTGCTGATGGCCTTACAATGTTTAAACTGACCAGCTTTGCTATTTGAGAATAAATGCTTTTCCCAACATCCTCCTGACCTTTGTGGGATGTTTATCCAGGCTTGTTAATGTGAGCTACCTTCCTTTTAATCCTCTTCTATATGGCCAATTACAGGGTCCTTCTTGAAAAGAGATATTAAATATAAAAGTTTTCTCTTTGAGAGTGTTCATGAGATAACAAGAAATGGCCCAGTGAGGGGGTACCTAGGGAAGCAGTGACAAACATCCACAAAAAAATCTGTTGACAGCTTTGATAGTCTCAAAATAGATTTATTTTTTCCATTGTATTTTCATTATAGATTAATATTTTTTCCGTTATATTGAATATCTTTTCCACTTAAACTTACTCCTCCAAAGAGTCAAAGTCAGGTTAATGCTACTGTTTGTACCAGTGAAGTGGAAAATGTACATTTGAAGGCAGAGTTTTAGGGGCAAGCTGTGTGTCCAGAGGATTCTCCTCTCTGTCTCTTGGGGTGTGAGGGGGTTAATTGCCTTAACCTTGTGATTTTCCTTGTGATTTAACCCCGATTCCACAGTCTGAAAATACAAATTCCAGCCTTTCCCCTGTTCTGGGATGCCCTAACAGGTTTTTCCAAGCAGTTGTGACTGTAGGACTGAACCTTGTTGTAGGAAATGATGTGGATTTTTGCACGAAGACTGTGGTGTCTGTACAGGAAACGTCACAGGAAGCTGAGGGAAGGCAGAAGATTAAACTTGCACAAATTATTCCAACTTAAAAGGGCAGATCCTCAGAAGTTTCTCTAAAACCATCAGTCCCCTGCCCTGACCCCCCAGTGCAGGGCCCTGTGTGTGTTCTGGGTTGTTTCACTGAGGGGAAATGGGTGAGGGGATTGTTTATAACTAAAAATGACAATCCTCACTGTTTCTTTTATCTCTTTTGCAAGTGGGAAGGACAATAATTCCCTCCTGCTCTTTGGTTTGAGGTGTGTTGGCTCAGTGGCAGGGATCTCAGTGTTGCTGTCAGAACCAAGTACAGTTGGCAGGGCAGTGTCTGCACCAGGCTGGTCCTGGCAAAGGCCTCACAAATAAAGGGGGATTTTGCTGAGCTTCTGAGATGCTTGATGTTCCCAGAACAGCTCCTCAGCTACATTATTCTTGCCCATCTTCCTCCAAAAAACATCTACCTATGGAATTATTCAGACCTTTGTATCCTATTTGTATCTTGTTTTCATCCAAATTAACCTTCTGCTTTGGAGTTTGCATTTCTCAGTGGACAGAGGGATGTTCACAAGCACTTTAGGCAGTGTAAGCTGTCACTGCCACCCACAGATGTAACTCCTGTCACTCTCTCCAACATAATATTTCTACTTCTTGTGCCGAGGGAAAAAAGCCTGTGTGCAGCATGTGGTTGGATTGCTCAGAGACTTGGTCCAGCAGAGGAATAAGCTCAGCACAAAAAGCTGTTTTGGTTTGTTGGGGTTTTTTTTTGCTGGATGAGCTCCCAGGTTGGATTCACCCTGCAGTTCCTTGGACTTGAGTTGATGGGGAGGCAGCAGGCTCTGCCCCTGTGCAATCTGGAGTGTCTGGCATGGTTTTAGCAAAGTTGTTGTGTCTACTTCCAGAATTCATTCTGGAGCGTGGTAAACAAAGTCTTGTTTCTATAAGTTTTTGAATAGGAGTTTATTATATGGTAAAAGCAAGCAGCCAGCTGGGTGACAGAAATGGGGACAGATTTCCCAAATCTGCACCCCTACTACAGTGTACATTTGGCATTTATCTTAGCTACTTCATGCATATTAATTATAACATATACATATACATTTTACAGGTTTTTGCTAAGTATTTAATATATGGGGTTTTTTACAGCTAAAGCTAAAAGGGTTATCTCTACAACTGGTCACAATTCATGCATTCTTGGATGAACAGGCACCTAAAAGATGTAAAGTTCTACCATATTTTATTCTTAGGATAGTAGAGAGGTTTTAGGGTCCCTTGACCTTGTAAGGGTCTGTTTTATTTCTTTATGGGGGTGTAATTAAGTTTTGCAATCCGTTTGTTTTATTTTGATGTAATCACCCATTTGTTTCACAAATCACAATTATTTATTTATCACGTGGAGTAAGCTGGGTTTGCCTGTTGTAATGTGTATAAAGCATTTTTAGGTTCTTAGTCGGATGTTTTCTAGAGAGGTGCTTTTTCCATCTTTATCCACACGTTACCGAATGTTTTTCCAAGGTAAGATGGTTTTAAGGACATAGGGCTGCAAAATTCTCTCTCCTTCTCCCAGTACCAAGCAAGTAAAGCAGTTGTTTTTATATAATGACCAGGTCAGTGTTTAAGACATCATACAAGTGCACCCCTAACCACATGTGTCCTCAAAACTCCTGAGAGTAGAAAAGGCTTTTTCCATCCTTTGGGATCTAAAGAAGGATCCCTGGGGTTCTTTGAGGAGTTTGAACCACTTGTTTATCAGAACCAGAGAAGCCCAAACATCTGCAGAGTACGATTTTCACATGGGCATAGGAGGCATGTGGAATATCCTGAGTTGGAAGGGACCCCCAAGGATCACGAGTCCAACTCCTGGCCCTGCACAGGGCACCCCAGCAATCCCACCATGTGCCTGAGAGGGTTGTCCAAACACTCCTGGAGCTCTGGCAAGCTCGGGGCTGACTGTCCCAGCTGCCTGCAGAGTTTGGTGGCTTCATCATCCTCCTGGCTCCACGGTTTTTGGAACACTGTGCTCATCTACCTGCACTGCTGTTTTCATGGGTTGTGTTGTAGAGGTGAAGGAATCTTTGTTCCCCCTTGCATACCTTGCTCCACATGGAAAACCAGGGCAGTTGCCAAAAATCTGCATCCAAGAACACTTGCAGTCAGATGGTAGCACTTAACCTTGTTTTGAAAAGATGCCTCACTTAACTGACTTTTTCTCATCTCCTGTTCTTTAAATCATCTCAGCTTTGGTGAATAAACACTAACTCCTACCCCATTTATTATGCAGATGGTCCCATCATTGTTGCTTGATCACCCTCAGTTCTGCATACTACTGCTTTGTGCAGCATGGAATCATATTGGTGTATTATTATTTCGTAGGAAGCAAGAACAGAATCTATTGCCAGACCTTTGGAGATAAATGAGGCTGAGAAGGTGATGAAAATTGCCATTGACAGTGTTCTGGTAAGCAAAATTATATTTATTTCATTGAAAAATTATAATTTCTCTGCTGCAAGAAGGATGTAGCTCTTTTTATCAATAGTGAATGAGGTAGGGCGCAGTGATGGCTGTGAGCTGGCAGAAATCACACCTGCAGCAGGAAGGGTGAACAAATCTAGCAGCAGCACCTAGAAGATGTTAAGATCCTCTTTGCTGCACTGTCAACTATGTAACTGCTGGTTCAATGTGCAGAAACATTCCTTCATCAAATAGCTGCACTTGGCCTCTCTCTTGGGAGAAAACACATTTTAGTCATATTCCCTGCCTCTCTTAGGAGCTTTGCCCCAAAAGCTGGGCAGAAGGGATAAAAATGGCCTAAATGAGCACGGAAATCTACATCCCCCCACCTTGTCTAAGCTGTGTAAACTCTGCAGAGTCAGGGAGTGACCTTGGTGACCCAAAATGTGCTGGTACCTCTGGAGTTGGGAAGCTGGGCTCTGGAAGCAGGATAGCTGAGCTAAAGGTAAGAAGAGCTAATCAGTGCTAATCAGTAGCACTGTGCTAATCAGTGCCCTGCCAAGGCATTGTCGTGGTTCTCATTTTGGAGGAACTTCTGTCTGTCCCAGTCATGGCAGCTCTGTCCTTGCTCCACTGCTTGGGTTCCTGAATTTCCAAACCTTTTGCTGCACTGTGTGAGGAGGGGGGTTAATTAAATCCTAGTGATTACTATCAGTTATTTAACTGCAGACTGTATCCAGGCCAAGTGTGGAATTACAAGGAGTGGAGTTGCAGCTTTAAACAGCCAGTGCCCAATCAGTAGATATTCCAGATGATCTTATGTTTCTGCTCCTGCTCACAGTCTATCTGAATGTTAAAGGTTGTTAACATACACTTTGCATTCTAGCAGTAGCACTGATGAACTAAAAGCTGCATAGTAAACTGATTGGCTTCCAACAACATGTACCTCAGCTAATTAGTTCTGGCCCAGTTAATTAAGTGACCTGTTTGAGCTGAGCAGCACAAACAGTTGCTGCTGGAATTTCAGCGAGTCTGAAGTTCTCTCTCTCTTCCTCAAAGGATGCTCATGGTTTCCTGAGCATGAGCACACTGATTGTACTCAGCTCATCCTCATGAGCTGGAATATTCCCCCTTCCCCCTCCTGTAGCACCTGTGTTAATGTTCAGGATGCCTCCCATAGTTTGAAAAAACAGATAAAGCAAGATTTAGGAAAGGATGAAGATATTCAGATAGAGGAAGTTCTTTACAAAAGCGACCTTTACCTTGAAAAGGAAAAAAAAATTATGGAAACCAAAAATTCCCTAAAATAATACCGAGAAATAAATGCATTTCTCATCTCTGTTTATGCAGATAGAATCGTGGAATCCTTAAGGTTGGAAAAGACCTTAGTGATTCCATTAAGATAGGTTTTAAAAAGATCTTAATGGTTCCAAAAGATAGGTTTCTTTTTATCTTTTACTGCTTTTTCAGTGAGAAGGAAAGTTAAAGCTGTGGGGTTTTTTTTTCGTTTTCTTCTTTAAAAATGTCTGAAAAAAATAAGGTATTTTAAATTTAGAAGTGTCCAGTTAGTTCATTATCCTGGTCACAAAGAACTTTTTAATTTCCATTGCCTACTTCAATAAACACAGATGAGATTATACAGAATGATGTTCAGCATCTGAAAGATATTTCTAATTATTCCAGGGCCAGCCACGATTCACTTTCCTTCTCTTTTAGGAACAAGTCCAAAAGACTAAAGACATGTTGAATAATGTGGCTTTGGATGAAAGCAATTTGGAAGCCAAGATTGAAAAACGAAAATTGGAACTGGAAAGAAGCCAGAAGAGGCTACAGACTCTACAAAGTGTTCGGTAAAGATTATGAGCTGATTATCTGTTGCATAAATGAGTTTTAGCATAAAGGGTGGAACTGTTCCCAGAGACTTCTACCACCAGTTAAACCACCAGTTTAACCACTAGTTAAAAAATTCATTCTGCATCCCTTGTTGGGATCAGTTCCTCTGATCCTGACATAAAATCTGTAGAATCATAGAATCAATGACTGGTTTGGGTTGGAGGGACCTCAAAGCTCATCTCATTCCAACCCCCTGCCACGGGCAGGGACACCTTCCACCAGCCCAGGTTGCTCCAAGCCCCGTCCAACCTGGCCTTGGACACTTCCAGGGATGGGGCAGCTACAGCTTCTCTGGCCAACCTGTGCCAGGGCCTCACCACCCTCACAGAGAAGAGTTTCTTCCATATATCCAACCTAAATTTCCCCTCTTTCAGTTTGAACCTATTACTCCTTGTCCTATCACTGCAGCTCCTGATGATGAATCCCTTTCTGGCTTCCTCGTAGGCCCCTTCAGATACTGGAGGTATCAAGGTATTCAGGTTTACAGTTTGGGTTGATTTCTTCCCCTTAATTAGGCTGTAGGTTTATACAAGCTACAATCTGACCTAGTATAAAAAAACAAGGGCAAATACTAGAAAAATCAGCAGTGGAAGGAATGACATTGTTTCACATACACCTTTGGATCAGTGTTGGAGGAAGTGTACTGGGTAGGTGTGAAGCATCAAGCAGCAGCAGTGGTTTTGAGGGTGCAGTATTTAGCTGTGTGGTATTAAGGACATCATCGCTTCGTCACACAAGTCTAGTTATGCCTGTAATGACACAGGGCACTTTTGTGGCAAGGAAGTGCCCAGCAAAGTATGTGATTTACCAGCCACGCTACACACTAATTTTTTGGAGTTGCGGAACAACTTAAATTCACCTGCTAAAGGGGCCAAAATGCTGCCTTTGTGCCTCTGTGAAAGGTCATGGTAGTGGGTGCACAGCAACCTTCCTTTTGCTTTATGTAATTTCTGCATGATGGTTTAGTGAGCTTTTGGTGTCTGAAGCAGTGTAAAACCTTACAAACAAAAGGGCCTTTGAGGCTGGTTTAGCAGACATGGAAGGGAAGCTGCAAAACCAAAAGTGTATTTCAGAATTCTGCATATGCAGGGCACTATTTACAGAATCAGAGAATCACAGAACTTGGGTGGTTCCAGCTTAACCCAACCCCCCAGGTTTGGGCTGGAAGGAACCTTAAAGGCCATCTCATTCCAGCCCCTGCCCGGGGCAGGGACACCTTCCACTTCACCTTCCCTGTCCAGCCTGG
This sequence comes from Chiroxiphia lanceolata, assembly GCF_009829145.1. Lineage (NCBI taxonomy): Eukaryota > Metazoa > Chordata > Aves > Passeriformes > Pipridae > Chiroxiphia > Chiroxiphia lanceolata. The sequence goes on from NC_045652.1 coordinate 2,055,015, forward strand.
CCCTGAAGACTTCCAGGGATGGGGCAGCTACAGCTTCTCCAGGCAGATTTCACTGAGCAGCTTGTGCTTGTTCCCCCCAGTCCTGCTTTTATGGATGAGTACGAGAAGATTGAGGAGCAGCTGCAGAAACAATACAGTAGTTACCTCGAAAAATTCCGTAATCTGACCTACATGGAGCAACTCCTGGATGATCATCGACGGGCAGAGCAAGAGATGTTTGAGGTAAGACAGCTCAGAAATGGTCAGCAGGACTGTAGAGCCTGTAGTGCTTGTCCTTAGAACAGAAAATGTTTCAGTGCCCCTTCACAAAAACATCACTGTTTGTAGAGCCAGCTCTGGACAGCCCAGTGAGTGTTACAGCTCTTGGCCAAACACAACAGCACAGCTTTATTTTCTGAGTCAGAGAAGTTAAACCAGTGTGGTTATTATGCCCCTTGTCAGTCTCTGACCCACAGAGTCATTTTCAGTTGATGTCTTTTTGTACATGAAGAAGGTTCTCAGCATTTCTAGTCTTTGCTTACAGTACATTAATCAATGCATGTGCATACATACAGTGTATGTGCTAAGAGATATTGGGTGCTTATTTTTACTGTCTGCCACCAACTGTTATATAAGGGTTTCTCATCACAAGGCTCTTCCATTTCCTCATAGTAGCAAAAGAAACAGCAAAGAACATCAGTGAGGAGATCATATGTGCTGAGATCCTCCCCCATGGAATTCAGTTTTGTTTGGCAGAAATTCTGTTTTCTATCAGCTTACTGAGTTGCATCAGTTCAGGGGGATTCTCCAGCTGGGTAATCTGCATCTGTGTCTTGTCTTGCTCCAGTCTTCTCTTTGGATGTTTACTGGACTGTAATGCTTTCAACCAGTCTTTGCTTCAGCTTCCTGTAGCTTCATGTTTTGTTGTCTGGCTTTTCATCCTTCTCACAATCATTACCCAGTGTATGTTCTGTTCTTCATTGAAAACCTGTTTCAGTGAACAATCTCCTTTTGGACCTCAATGCTGCTGGGTGTGGTGGGTGTGCTACACCTGGAGTTACAGAATCACAGAATCATTTAGGTTGGAAGAGACCTCCGAGATCATTGAGTCCAACCTGTGCCCAATCCCCAGCTTGTCAAGCAGAGCAGAACATTGAGTGCCACATCCAGTCCTTCCTTATAAACACCTCCAGGGATGGGGACTCCACCAGCTCCCTGGGCAGCACATTCCAATACTTAACAACAACCCTTTCCATGAAGAAATTCTTCCTGATGTCCAGCCTAAACCTCCCCTGGCACAACTTGAGGCCGTTTCCTCTTGTCCTGTCCCTTGTTCCCTGGGAGCAGAGCCCAGCACCCCCTCGGCTCCCCCCTCCTGTCAGGGGGTTGCAGAGCCAGAAGGTCCCCCCTGAGCCTCCTTTTCTCCAGGCTGAGCCCCCCCAGCTCCCTCAGCTGCTCCTGCTGCTCCAGCCCCTTCCCAGCTCCGTTCCCTTCCCTGGACACGCTCCAGCCCCTCCATGGCTGCCTTGTTGTGAGGGGCCCAGAACTGATCCCAGGACTGGAGTTGCCTCAGCAGTGCAGCCAGTTAACCAGTTGTTAACCAATGCTTCCTCTTTCCTTCATCACCCTTGGTCACAGGGAAAGCCATACTGTGTCCTGTTGAGAAGTCTCAGATATTTTGCTTCATTATTGGCTTGAGGGATAAAATAACTTATCTTTTCAAAGGTGATGTGGCCATTTGACAGTTTGTTAATCCCTGTGAACCAATTTCCCATTAACCCCCCCTTTTTGTAAGCACTATCTCTGGAGATATTTTTCCACCTTATATCTGTAGTCAGCCTGCTATTTTCATATGTCTTGTTTTATAATCTTCTTGTCCGTATTCTTAGCCCTAAAAAAAAAAAAAGTCATCAATTAAATCATAATCTTGACATGAAGCCTAAAATCTGATTTTTCCCTTCTGTTCAAATGCCATTGAGACTTAATAGCCAAAGGAGAAATGCTTTGAACTGAGCTACCTGAAACTGGTTATAAATTCATGTGCAGAAGTTTGTTAATGAGTTGGTGGCTCTTTGGGGGATTTTTGTTAAAAGATAATAAGACAAGGAAAAAACCTTTGTCATTCAGGGCCGTGCCATGCTTAGAATATGGAAAGCATTTTTTATTTTCCTTTTTCTCCTTCTTTCTGTGAGGCACCTGGGAATCCCATATGGTTTGGCTTTTCATTTCCTGGGATAAGCACGGAAACAGCGCTGCAGCATAAAACAGAATTAAAGAGTGTAAAAGCTTGGGACAAAAAGATGTGGTTTTTCTCTGCACACTTCTATTACTTGTGCCTAAAAATACTTCTAATATATAAATGATGAAACTCTGACCAGCTTTTTATGAGCAGCAACACAGTGACTCAGGCAGCCACAACTGCTCTGCTGTAGAAGCTCTTGCTTTGGTAGGAGAGGAGGTTGTGTGTGTCTCTTATAGCCAGACTTTCAGGAGTGCTGGAGTCTAAACTGTTACTTGAAGTCATTATGAGATGTCAGTCCTCAAAATCAAGCTCCAGGATTTGGGAACTGAAAGAGGATGAAGAATTTCAGCCTGAAGAAGAGAAGGCTCTGGAGAGACCGTAGAGCCCCTTCCAGTGCCTAAAGGGGCTCCAGGAGAGCTGGAGAGGGACTTTGGACAAGGCCCTGGAGGGACAGGACACAGGGAATGGCTTCCCACTGCCAGAGGGATAGTGGGAAGGAATGTTAGATGGGATATTGGGAAGGAATTCTTGGCTGTCAGGGTGGTGAGGCCCTGGCACAGGTTGCCCAGAGAAGCTGTGGCTGCCCCATCCCTGGAAGTGTCCAAGGCCAGGTTGGACAGGGCTTGGAGCAACCTGGGCTAGTGGAAGGTGTCCCTGCCCGTGGCAGGGGGGTGGAATGGGATGAACTTTAAAGTCCTTTCCAACCCAAACCATTCCATCATTCTGTGATTCTAATCTGGGTCCCAGCTAAACCAATTGCTGGTGCACTGCTGTTTCCAAACCAGTGAGGGTTTGGAATTTTTATTTTTGAGAGATAATGCATTGTTTAATCCATTTTCAATTAGTCTGTTGCCAGCCTGGAACACAATGGTAGATCTCTCACTTCTGTCAGTCTCGATCTGCTTTTCAGGTGATCCTTCACTTCTTTAGCTACTTGTTGGTGAAGCAAAACTGTGGGTTATTTATTACTTGCTTGAAGAAAAAGAACAATTTGCTCCAAAACAATGCTGAATGTTGTCCTAAAGTTTATAATCTTGTGTCGTTTTCAGCATCAACAGGGGAAAAAGTAATGAGGATAATTACATTTAATCCATTTTAATACACGCTCTCTCAGCTGTCAGAAAACATTGAAAATTATGTTGATTTTTAACCCAACCCTGATTTGTGTTTTGTTCCACCAAACAAATCTTAATTATCTTCTGCAGAATCAGCATGAGGCAATTCTTTTATCCTCTCTCTACATTTTGCTAAATAGCTTGCCAGCAAAAAGCAACAGCAGTGTAATTAGATTAATCCAGCACTCCCTGTGCTGCTCCGAGAACTGATTCCTGGACCCCTCTCCTTGACTTGGTGCACGTTTTGAGGAGGAATTTTTGTTCTGATTGAGAGACCCTTCTGAATAATGAGATTAATCTCCCCTGCAGCTGGACTCAGACCTGGTTTGGCACCCTGCTGTTGTCACACAGCTGATGATCTGGGCCAAAGTGCATTTCCTAATTAGCAAAGTGATTTAAAGATTGTACCCAGGCACGCAGTTTTAATTAAGTGACATTGAGCCCTTCCAGACTGCAGTGCTGGTGGTTGGTGTGGATTCCTTAGGGTTGTTTTTCGTGCTGTGGGTGCTCAGTCACATGGAGAGCAGAGCCTTGTAGCTCCTGGTGCTCCTTTGCCTCCTACTCATAAGGAGTGCTGCTTGGAGGGCCATTGGTGGGAGTCTCCTGCCAGGCACTGGGCTGAGAAACTCTCTGTGTTCAAAGGGTCTTAAAGGTGTTGAGTGAACCAAACAGTTAATTGATGATGAAATTCACTCCTGCAGAGCACCTCTGATGTAGGAGCCCTTTGAAACTTATGAAAAATATTAAATTACTTGTCCATTGTCAACTGGAGATGGCAGAAATCCTCACATGACTCCTCTTTAGAGTGAGTTTCTCACACTTATTGACAGCTGGTCATGTCATACTCATTCTTGGATCCAAGGAATTTGAACAAGGGCCTTTTGTCTTTGCAGTTTCCTTCACCTTTTTGTACTTCCAGCCACCTCTTTTATTCTGCTTCTGTTCCTTTGTGGAATTACTCCATCTTCCTGCAGCTCTGTGCTGAGGCAGGGATTTATGTGCCATGTCTCCTCAAAGATTTGCACTTATTTTTCTGCTTTGTAGAAGGATTCAGCACACTTGGTTCATTTTTACCATTTCCAAGATGAAATAGTTTTGGATGTTTAGACACAAAAGCTATTAGAACTTCAGCTGTTCTAAAAAAAAAACAATTTTCAGGGGTTTTCAGCTTTGGGGATTGAACTTGTCTCTGGATTTTGAATGAATGCCTCTCTTTTAAAGAACAATACAGACCAATACAGTTCAAAAAGGTGGGTTTGGAATTAGTTTGTGTCGTGCCAGAATAACTTGGCAATATCCTTTAGCATTTGCCTTTTCCCTAGAGAGAACATGCTTATTCTTTCTAGTGCTTCTCAGAGGACATCCCTGAAGTACTTTCTTCTGCAGCTGCTTTCTTCTAAGGTGTTTTCAGGCTGCATTTATGCTGGTGCTGTGGAATCTCAACTAAGGACCACCATGAGGTGGTGGACACAGGGATGAGGATGTTCTGAGCCACTCGATTGTTACCTTTGGTTTGGGATTGCTTAAACCATTTTTACAAGGGTATGTAGTGATAGAACAAGGGGAAATGGCTTCAAATTGAAATTTGAGAGATTTAGAGTGGATGTTAGGAAGAAATCCTTCCCTGTGAGGGTGGTGAGGCCCTGGCACAGGTTGGCCAGAGAAGCTGTAGCTGCCCCATCCCTGGAAGTGTCCAAGGCCAGGTTGGATGGGGTTTGGAGCAACCTGGGCTAGTGGAAGGTGTCCCTGCCCATGGCAGGGGGTGGAGTGAGATGAACTTTAAGGTCCTTTCCAACCCAAACCACTCCATGATTGATTCCATGATGTGGCTCTCAGTAAGCAGTGCTTCATGATTAAACAAGGAAAAGCCAAATAAACAGACTGTATTGTGACTTTCCCTTTGCAACCCACCCTCTCCAAATAAACTCCCCTCTTCATTAAAGTCTTTCAGAGTTCTGATATCAGAGCTTCTGAATATGCACATAACAGGGATATCTGAGTTCTGCTCCAGTCTGAGATGCCCCTTGGGTCTTGTTTTTTGCACTGAGCTGTCCCACTGGAAATATTGGATTCAGCATTCCCACTGCATGAATAATTCAAAAAACTGCTGTTTATTGAAATAGCCAGCAGAAGGTTAGTATGAAAACTGATTGGTTACAGTCTTTAATGTTCTAACTAATGTACATTTGAGTTATGAGTGGTTTAAACATTTTTATGTGTACCAAGAGAGCACTGCTGGTCTGGTGTTGCTGAATTGTGTTGAATATCAGATGTAAAAAGTAAGCACAGGCATGTGAGTTGTTGATTGCTTCTATTTTGACCTTTAGTCCAGTGTACAAGGATCACAGTATTGGTGCACTGAGGCACACAAATCCCATAATGGAGAAATGTGGAAAAAAATAGAGGAGGGAGAAGGCAACGCACAGAGAGAGGGAGTAGGGGCAGGGGAGCACAGGAGAAAAGGACAAGAGAAATTATTGGCAGAGAAATGATGATCACTGAAAGGAGAAGCTGGAGATACAGAGAAGGTGGGAGGGCGTGTGGAGAGCGTGTTAGGGAAGATGGAAATGTTGCTGTGTGCATTCATTTCACTGAAGCAAAAACCTACAGTCCCCCAGCAATGCCATGGCAACGGGCTGCAGGCTCCCAGAGGAGCTTCTGGGTGCCCTGAGGCAGGTGTGTGCCTACCTGCTCCTGGTGCTCTGTTGGTGCTGTCTCCCAGTAAAGCTACAGGAAGACTTCCTGGGAAATGAAAAGAGTTGAGATGAGTTCTGTTTATCTCAGTCGGATCAATCCCCTCAGTGCTCAAAGATCCGTGGATTCGTCTGGAATATCTTGACATCCGATGTGCCAGGTGGGCGACAAACTTGTCATAGGATCCCAGATTTGGGGTCATTTTACTCACAGCTTCAAGTTCATGTCTGACAGACTCTAGAACTTACTTTATCACGAGCTGGAGATCAAACAAGAAATTATTGAAACCCTAATCACAAGTTTTTCTGAGCAATGGAAAGATTCACATCCTGCCTTTAGCAGCCCATGAGGAGGGAAAGAGGTTCCTTCTGCCTCTGGGCTTAGTGCTGTGGTTGGATGTGAACCCCCTGCACAGGCTACTCAGTCTAGTTCTTTCTTGCTGCTGTTGTAAATCTGTGCTAATTCTTTTATAAATTAAATACTCTGCAGCTGGGGAAGGAAGGCAGGGAAAGGATCTACTGAGTTTTGCAGTCAGGCAAGTTTCTTTGTTGTGGCACAGACACTCACCCGATGATCTGATCTCTAATGAATTCAGTTTTTAACTTGTCTCACTGAATTTCTTGTGCAGTGACTCCACTCCAGAAGAAAAACCATCAGTGCATTCTGAATATACTGCCTTTAGGTCTTACATATTCTCTTTATCAAGCTTCATTTGGTAAGGAGATGAATAAGTGTCTTGTACATGTTATGGTCTTTCTGCCTTCCTTGCCAGCCTGCATTATCCTTTTGAATATTCACAAAGACTTTAAATGTCTGAATTATGTAATGGAAACCACTTGAAATTCCCTGGGAATAGGAGACAATCAGATCACTTGCAGCAACACTGAGTGAACAGGTCAATTTATGTTTCCTCCCCAGAGATCGACATTTAAATCATTGAGAAACATTTAAATGGGGCGATTGTTTGAAAGAAAAAGCTGAAATAACTCTTAATTTGGGACTGATGTTTGGTGCTTTGCACCAAATGACATAAGTAGGTAATGTTAAAATGATGTCTGTGAAATTGAGGAGCTTTATGCTCTGCTGCTGGTACTTAATGGAAAAGAGAAGCTGTGAGATTGGCATTTTCATGTGCACAAACGTGCATAATCTCATCAGGGGCAAAACAGTAAGAGCTGAGTTTTAAATAGTAAAAAAATTCTCAGTCTTCTGGCTGTGTGAAAGCAATTTCTAGTTGAGTTCTGTGAAATGTATGAAAGTGGAACCCTGTGCACGTGTGAACAGTGAGCACTTGGATAAATGTCCTGGCACAGAACCTTGGCACGGGCTGGCAGTGTGAGTTACTGCTCTGTGCATGGCCACTGCCTTCTCTGAGAGCTCCAGGACATTGCTGGAATCCTTTGCAGAGGATTCGGGTGTTGGAATGACCAGTGGGCCAAACTGTGCATTTCAGAAGAATTGCAGCAGGGTCAAACACTGGGAACAAGGGAAGGTAAGAAATCTCAGGACAGACTTTCTGGCCTGGGGCTGTGAGTTGTATTTATTTTGCTAGAAATCCACTTCCATTCCCACTTGGGCCTACCTTGAGCCTGATACAGTCCTGAAGTCAATGGAAACCTCCAGTGGAGGCCCCTGCACTCTGAACCCTCTTTTTTTACATTTGCTGACCTGGAGAGCTGTGTGCCTGTCTCCTTCTCAAGCTTTGTTCCACCTTTGAGAGGACTGAGGAGAAACCTGACCTGGTCAGAGCCTGGCCTGTTAATCAGGGTCTAACTCACCTTGGCAGTGCAGCATTCCCTGTAAGTACCTGCTGCCAGCCCTTGTGTAATGAGAAAACTTCAGACAGTGCATCCTGCATCTCTCTTCCTACTCAGCCACAAGAATATTTAAGCCAACAGCTCCTGTTTCTGAATCTGTAGAGTAAACTGGAATGAGGCAGTGTCCCTGCTATTATGTGGAGAAGAACACAGAGTTATGGAAACTAGAGAAGCAGGATGGGTAAGGTGAAACCTGGTGGTGTTGTAGTTGCTGGTGGCCCAAAGATGATCACCTGCTCCTTTTGTGTTAAAGAATCAGAGCCTGGTGCATGAACAGTCCTGGAAACAGTGCTTGTCATCCCCTTTCAAAAGAGATTTGTCTGCATCATTAGTCATCTGCACTTCCTCCTTCTCTAACCCACCACAACGAGAGACTTTAAAATAGCTTTATCCCAGTCATCTAAGGATTAACTAGAGCACTGTCCTGGTGAGCAGAAATTAGGAGAGCAAATGTTTTCAAGCTGGAGAAATTGTTAAAAACAGGTCTGTAGTTCCTATGCTTGGGCTCTAAGAAGGCATAGAGAGGGGCTTGATGGTGCTGCCTTTTAATTTGGGTGAGAAATAAGAAATGGACTGAAGTGTGCATCAGCCACCTGGTGAAGAGGTTCTTTGCTGCAAGAAATGTGCCCTGTATTGAGCTAATTGATCTCAAGATAGAAGGCAGCAGATTCCATTAACAGTTCCTGGAACTGCCAAGTTCACCAAGAACAACTGCTCTTTAATATAATAAACACTCTCCTTGAAAAGAGTGACTAATCCTGACCCTCCTTCGAGCCTTGAGGCTTTGTGCTACCTCTGACAGAGGGAGAGGATAATTCAGGTGTCACATTCTAGCAGGGACGTGGCAGTGGCTGCTTTGTGGTGGTGAGCAAGACACCACTGCAACTACCAACTTCCAATCAATATTAATTTGGATGATGATTTCTTCAGACACTGCAAACTGACCTCAGGTTTACATTAAAGGATCGTGCACTAATTCAAATAAATTACACATCCAAACAATATCACTTGTCAGCTCGTTACAATAAAAATGTAATCCTTGAAGGGAATGTTTAATGAGCTGTTATTGAGTCATTATAATTCATCTCTTCCACAAAAGCAAATAGGAAAAACGGAGAGTTGTCATTATGGTAAATTTGCATTTTATGTAATAATGAATACAGAACACATTTGATTCACAGGATGAAATCCTCCTCTGTCAGGTTATTTTAGGCAGTTGGGAATTTGTCAGTGTTATTGCTGACTTGAACCTTCTCGGAATGATTTTGACTTGAAAATTGTGGGCAAAAAATGTTAGTCTGGTCTTTTTTTTCCCCCTTCTTCTTTTTTTCTTAGTTCTGTTTAGATTTCTCTCAGTGCTGGCAGGTGATTTAAAGGCCTGTCATCTCCACTGGTCTTATGTTGCAGTCTCTGCCAGTGCCTTCCCAATCCTTCTGTCTCTCAGCCCTCTTGAGCTGGGCTCTGCCGTGGGCAGTCACATAAATCCTCAGCACAGAGTTCAGTGCTGTGTTGTCTCTGATGTTCTGCTTGCTTGGCTCTGACCTGTGTGTGGTTCCTGTATTGCTCAGCAGTATTTCTTACATCACAGAACAGTTTGGGTTGGGAGGGACCCTGGAGCTCATCTTGTTCATGAGCTTTAAGGCCCTTTCCAACCCAAACTGTTCTATGATAAAAAAACCAAAACTCAGTGGCTCCTCCCTCCTCAGAAGGGAATGTTCAGGGCATTCAGGCTGCTCCTTTGTAGAGGGAGCACTCACTCCTTTTCACCTCCCAGCCTGTCCTCTCTAGGATGTCTGTATCCATTGGGAGCAACCCTCCAAATGTGGGAACTGGCCACCACATTCTGTAATCCCAGTGGGATCACAGCTATGTGCATTCTAATTCCTCATTTTGTTCCCTATGATGGATGAACTCCCAGGCAACTATGAGTAAGACAAGAGGGCATGGTCTTAAGCTGTGCCAGGGGAGGTTTAGGTTAGGTATTAGGAAGCAATTCTTTACAGAGAGGGTGATCAGCCATTGGAATGGGCTGCCCAGGGAAGTGGTGGATTCTCCATCCCTGGAGGTTTTTAAGCTGAGACTGGATGTGGCATCAGTGCCATGGGCTGGGAACCACAGCGGGGTTGGATCAAGGGTTGGACTTGATGATCTCAGAGGTCCCTTCCAACCCAGCTGATTCTGTGATTCTGTAATTCTATGAACTTGTGGTCAGGCACTTGAGGTGGGATCCTGCTTGTGCTGCCTTCACAAGGAACGTTCCAGAGCCTCCCCTTCAGTGTTCACAGTGCCCCATTCCTTGTCAGGCTGATCATCACCATCATCATCATCATTGCCTGACAGACCTTGTTTGAAGCCCCCCTCACAGGTCAACAAGCCTGATGCTAAAGGTTCTTCTGCCCCACTGTTTCAGGTGGATCTTCCCTCTCTCCCCCAATCTTCATTCCTCAATGGAATAAAAAGGAACAAACCCCAGAGCATTGCAGTCATGTCTAGTCAAGTGTAACTACAGCCATGTTCCAATTCAGAACCTAAAACTGGACATGAATTTAGGATGAGGTGTTTAACAGTAGCTCAACATCTAGGAAGGAACAGCTCCAGGTAGGCTGGTACTTGGTGCTTCCATGAACTCAGTCCCTCCCCTGTGTGTTGTCCCTGGCAGGTGTGCTCTCATCAGGAGTGCTGTCACATTCCTCACAGTTCCTCCTCCTCCTTGTATCTCACTCCTGCTGAATGAATGACAACACCCTCTTAAGAAAAACAGCTGCCATTGTGTAAGTGTGGCAGGAGCCAATCTCAACTGCTTTGTTCTGTAACAAAGCAGGAGCAGCTGCCAACATGAATAGTGAAGGTGAGGGTGAGGCTTTCAATCCAGCAGCAAATTGATTTGCCCCAAGTGCAGGGCAAGGCAGTAGGAACACCACTGTTCTCTAGCAAATCACTAGAGAAAAAAATGGAAGGAAACATTGTTTTCCCTTGCTAAGATGAAAACTTTTGACATAGAGATGTCTAGAAGACTTCTGGTATTGGAAGAATGTGAGAACAGAAGGAGTAGCTTAGGCAAAAATTGAAATGCTTGAATCCAAACGCAGAAAATCAATGAGCTTCAATTGTTGTCCTGTGCTTTTGGACTTATCCCCTTCCTACTTCACCCACTCCTTTCCCTTTTCTTCCTACTTAGTGGTAACCAGGTCTGCCAGCTGGCTGCAGGGCATAAATTCTTTGTATTCAGATGTTTTCCCCACACCTTTTCCAGGAAAACTTAGAGGTGAACTTAAAGCCTCTGAGCTGTTTTAAAGGATCAAATAATGCATCATTTTTATTCTTACTCAGTTTGAGCTTTGCTGCTTTGCTCTCTGCAGGGGCAGAGTTGTCTTCAGTCATGTACTTTTGCTAGTTAAAGAAGATTGAGGCACAGAATATCTGTATTACCTTATTCAAATTCCAGTCTACAAAAAGCAGACATTTGTCCTGAGTGCATTCAGTGTGCTGCAGAGACAGGTAACGTTTCTGTAACAACAGAAAGGGGGATGAAAAAAGCCCCAGACTTACTTGTTTTAAAAGCCTTTGTATGTCACCAAAAAGGCTCTGTAATTCCTGTTGCTATTTACTTGTGTCTGGGCTGTTGATGTGTCACCAGACAAGGGCTGGTGACTAAGGAGATCTCAGCCTGGTGCTAAAGGCCATGGACAAATCTCTGGGAATTAAAAGTAGTTCTGACTTGATATAAGGAAACTTTTTCACCCTTTGGGTAGTCATCCAGTAGAACAGGTTGCCCAGGCAGGCTGATCAGTCTCTCCCTTGGAGGTCTTTAAGATCCAACTCCAGCCCTGAGCACTGTGGTCTGATTGTGTTGCTGGTCCTGCCTGGAGCAGGAGGTTGGGCTGGGGCTTCTGAAGGTCCCCTGCAGCTGGAGTCATTCTGGTGCTCTCTGTTGGCAGCAAATCCTGCCTTGCTGCCCATTTCCCTTGGCTGTTTGCAAAGGGATTGTTCAGATTATTCCTTTGGGCAGATTTAAACCTAGGGGAAGCTGCAAAATGTATGAGGCAGAGGAGAATTTCCATCTCAGCAGAGATCTGTCTGCCCCTAAAGCAGCATTGATCTCTAGTACCTTGAAAGGCCTGGGAGTCCCCTCTGAGGGAGCAGATCGGTTCAGATTTTGAGTTAATTGGTATTTAAATTATATTAATTTGCCACTGTGGTTCCACAGTGTAAGCTACCACTTCCTTTGGGTAAAATTCACTCGTAGAGTAAGATCCATGGGGTGTTTCCCTGCTGCATTTCAGTCCTGCTTGTACACTGGAGAGGCTGAACAGGGGGCTTAAATATTGGCTCCTGCTCATCCAGCTTCCTGAGGTAGCCAGGTCATTCCTGCAGGAGCTCCAGGCAGTCCAGGCCACCTCTCTTTTTCCCTGGAGATGTCGCTCTGTCACTGCACAGAAAGTGGGGCTGGACCCGTGGACAATGTTGTGTGTTGGAAGAGCATCTGCAGCATTCCAGTCCATCACCCCCCTGGATCTTCTGCCCTGTCACATCTCAGCAGCCCTGGATCACACAGAAGTGCCAAGCCTAAAACAGAAAAACATCTCTGACTGTCACAGTCTTGGTTTTGCTGAGCTGATATAAATCACATCTGTTAAAACGGTGTGATGTGTGGGGAGTGGTGTCTGTGTCGAAGGTGGAAGCTGGTCAGGCCAAAAAATGCAGCTTTGATGATTGTGTAGGCATTCAAAACCTTTAAAAAATTAAGTGATAAATTCTGTTTGCTTTCTGGCTTTTTGGTCTGCCATCCCTCCTGCCCTCTCTTTGAAGATCTCACTTGTTAAGGACAGTAACCAGTAGTTCGCTGATGCTGTCCTGGTTCTGACTGGTTCAGGGCTGCCCTTTTAAACCAGGTTTTGTTGCTGCAGTTTTTAGTAAGGTTTTGCAGGTGTAGCCTGGCAGTGGTGGAGTGATGGGCTGCTGTTGGAAGGGGTGATGTACAGGCTCAGCAGCTCCCTTGGGCTGACAGTGGCATTTGACTGGCCATGCATCAAGTTATTCAGAAATCTAAACTGGCAGAAAATCAACATTTTTTCCTGCCATCTAGTCCCTGGACTGGCTTGTGATGAGATCAGCTGAGCTACTGGCAGCAGCACAAGTAAGAGGCTGGAGGAAAGGGGGAGAAGGGCTCATCTGTACCATGAAACATTCTTTTAGCCTTCATTTCTCTTGTATTTCAAATTCATAAGCCCCATCTTCTTAGCCCTGCTGTTCTCCCCACAACTGCAGCACCCCCTTCTCCCTTGTGCCAGTCAGGAGTTTGGGCAGACACATACTGAGCTGGAGTGGAGAATTTACCTGGCTTAATTTTGTTTGGATGGATTAGTTTTCTCCAGGTTTCTTTTGTGTCACTGCACAAGTGCTGCCCCAGAGCAGGAGTGGTAGAAGGGAAGGAGCAGGAAGCAGAGCAGGGAGGCTGCTTATTTGTCTGAATTGGAATTGCCAGCTTCAGCTGTCTTAATGTGTGCCAGGAATTACAGTATCAGGCAATGGTTGTTTCTGTGCCCATTATTTCACTGGGCTGTGAACATTCTGAATGTGCTTTCTGGGTTCATGAATTTGTCCCCATGACATTTGGGAAATGTCCTTTTCTTTCTGTCCCCTTTTTTTCCCTTCTCTGCCATATGCACTGTGTAAACTGCAACAGCCAGTGGGGTTGGGATTCAGATGGGTGACTGATTCCTCACATATCCGTTTGTCCCAAAGACACAGCAGTGGGGAGGCTGCACTGGGAGTGTTTGCTAGGGCAGGGGCAAGACTGGTTTAAATCACTGACCATCTTTAAATCTTGTGACTGACTGGGAGGAAGAGGTAGGGAAAGAAGAGAGCAACTGTGAGGCTCAGTCAGGAAATGTTGTGACCCACTGTTGGAATGGGCATGTTCATGGAGAGCAGAGGAGACTCTGGTAGTGGTTACCCTTCTCAGTGGAACTGAGCCGTGCAGGTGTGTGGCTGCTGTGTGGTGCAATCACAGAATCCCAGAATAGTTTGGGTTGGAAGGGACCTTAAAGCTCATCTCGTTCCACCCCCTGCCATGGGCAGGAACACCTTCCACTAGCCCAGGTTGCTCCAGGCCCCATCCAACCTGGCCTTGGAAGGAGGTCACCTGTACCATGGTCAGCAGCCTGGATCAAGGAGGCAGGAACCTTTATTGGCCCACTTGCCATAATCACACCATCCTCAGCATCCCTGCACCTTCCCTCTCCTTTCATCTTTGGCCCCACTCTTCTGTCCTCCCTGTCACTTGTTCCTTTACAAAGGAACTCATAAAGAACAGTGTCCTCAATAGAATGTTTCAGCATGCTTGTGTCTTTTCCTTCCTTGTTCCTGCAGATGGAATTAGCTTCTCCTTGCAGAATATTTTCCCATCAGTTTGGAGGTTTCAGTAATTTCTATTGATGTGGGTTGTGCTGGAGTGTCTCATTCTGTGTGATTGGGCATCCTGACCTTTCAGCTCTGTCACCCTGGACACTGTCACACCTGGTTTTGCAGGGTTATTCCTAGGTCCAAAGGATTCATTAGCAGCCTTCCCAGCATCCATGGATGTCTCTGTTAGCATTGAAGAGGTTGTAGAGCAGACAATTTGTGTCATTGTCCAAAGCAGATTTTTGGATCAGAATTTATTCTCTTGAGAGAGGCAGTGAGCTGGTTTCTCACCAGGCACAGATGACATCTCACTTCTTCTTACCACCTGTAAACATCTTCTCTGCAGGCTTTTCCAGCATGAATATCAACCCCCAAGTCAGATATTTATGCCAAGTTGTGATGTCTCATGCCAGTCTGTCCCCAGACCTCTGTTTCCAGCAACTTCCTCATGTGCTGGATGGGCCTTGGAGGTTCCTTTCCCAGCTTCCATACCGTTGCCAGATGTATGGAGACATTTCCACCTGAAAGTGTACAAAGGTTGTGCTCCATTCAACCACTTCCAGATGCTGTTCTTGTTTTCCTGCCTCTGTCCCATGGATATTCTAGATGAGTCCATGTTTCCTTTCCTCAAGTGCACTGTAAATGTGGAGGTGTGATCATGTCAAAGCAACTGGTGTTTTTAATTATATTTTGCACAGAAAAATCAAAGGCTCAGAAAAATCTTACTTCAGTCCATAGTTAATTAGCTTTCCTTTGCCTGACTGGAATTGAAGAGATTAAAATTAGGAAAATTTGTGGTTTCAATCAGCTCTTGCCACCTGTTTAGTACTGTAGGTTTATCAGCACCTAATTCTGTGCATTCATATCTTACCTGCTGTATCATGTTTAGTTTGCTATTCAAAATTTAAATTTAAGCTAGAGGTCATTAAAAATACATTTTTCTGTCTGATGCTGCAGTTGGAATAGTGTGATTTTCTCATGTCATTGACCTTCATTTGAACGGTTCTCCTTTGCACCTGAATACTACAGTGTGGTACAATACATGGCTGTACTCTGACAGCTTATTGAAAAGGTTATTTACTCCAGTTTTGTTTGCATGCTTGGAAATGTGTGAACTCATTCTGGTTTGGATGTGTGTTAGGAAGCTGCAGTCATTTCACAAACCACTTCTGGTTTTTAATGGAGTATTGGCTGAAAACAGGTACCAAAGCCTGCTTTCCAAAGAAAGCCACTTGCCTGCTGTAGTAGTTTTCAGTGGGACAAAGACAAATGAACTCATTTTCCATGCAATAAGTGATGTTTCACCCAGTGGGAATGTGTAGTTGCCTTTCAGTGCTTTATTTGACCTGGGTACACACTTTATATCCTGACCCTCACAGTCAAAGTAGGAGCTGCCACGTTTCAAACAAGACCTTTTTTACATAAAATTTATTCAATGCTGACATTTTCTAGTCTCATTCTACCTGTGAGTGCCCTGAACTGTTGTGGTGGGACCATCCAGTTGGCTCCTTGAGTGTGGCAGCTTTTCCAATCCAGTTGTTGTTTCCTCTTGCAGGAAGCAGCAAACATGTTACGTCTTATGCAGAACAGGCTGAAGGAGGAGGAGCAACACCTGCTAAAGAGTGGAGGTAAGTGGCATTTCTTCACCTCTGGTGGTAGTAGAGAAGTTTGGTTGTTTTTTTTTTCCCAGACTTACTCTTAATTAATTAGAATTCTAGCTGAGGATCAGAAGGGAGTAACAAACTCTTGAGGTTCTGTAAAAAGCTCACAAACAAGATTTTGCTCCTTTTGAGCTAAACATCAGCAAAAACTTCCTCATTGATTGCCCCTGTGAATTTAATATTGCAGTCTGTGCACTTTTACTTGATAGTGGGAGAAACTAGAAGGAAGGTTAATTCTCAGGATCAGAGGGAGAGTTCACAGAAGCTGACATTTGAGTAAAGATATAAAAGTTGTGCTTCACAATTTGCTTGGTGGCTGAGATTTTCAGAGCAGGCTTATGAAAGAGGAATTTCACTCATTTTTGCCCATCTTTGATCTCATATCAATGAGATAAAAGGTGAAGACATTTCAGCTGAAATATAGGATTTGTAATATAAATTACAAGAATGTGGAATTGTGTCAAGGATTCACTTGAGTGAAAAAGTTCAGGTCCTGCTGTCTGATAGTTTCCAAGGTAAGTAGGTTTAAGAGGACTGTCATCACTCCTCAGTAATTGGCAGTGTGAAGTATAAAGTGAAAATTTGCTAACCTCCTTTCTCCTTATCTGTGGATTTTACTTGGAAAACTATTCTGTCATTTTGCAGCCCTGAAATAAAAGCAACTTTACCTTTTAGTGAGTGATTTAACTGCCACCTCAGAACGTGATTATGACTTCTAATGAGCTAAAAATATTACAATAACACATCTTTATTCAAGTACTTAATTGTCATAATGAGTATTCATTTTAGTGATAGAGAGCACCAGGAACCTGTTTTCCAGAGCTGGGCTCATTTATTGACTGTCCCATAACCTTGGCCAATCGAGTCATCTCTGTCAGCACAGGCTGTGGGAGTTTGCAGAGTTGTAACTGAGACAGTAACTTTGGCTCTTGGATGCTGTTTCCCAGTCATGAGCATGGAGGTTAATTTATGGGAGGTTGTAAAGCTCCCTGAGACCACATGTAGAAGTCAGGTATGTAAAGTAAGATACACAGGTATCCCCAGAAACACCCAGGCAGTGGAAAGAATTCAAAAAGTTTATTTAGAAGGCCAGACCCCACTCTGTTCTCATTATTAGTTAAATCATACCCTTTATACAGTTCAAACCCAAGGGATTTGCCTTGCTAAGAGAATGCAGAGGTTAGTTATGTAAGTGGCACGGTGTCCTGTTAGGGATGTGTTTACAGAAGAGCTGTGTTAATCCCAGGATCCTAATCACAAGAAAAATACATGTTTTGCACAAGACAAAGAGCAGCAGAATCACTGCAGCTTTGCTTGTCCAGCCTCTCCCAAGGTTAACAGTGCAATGCAGTCCAAAAATAGGGAGCAGCGGGATGGAATTCCTGCTGGAGAGGATTCACAGGAGACCTACAGCCTGATCTGGCAGTGATTTTATCAAGAGGACTGTGGGCATGGGGGGAAGTGGTATGAAGTGCTACATACATGAGCACTTAAACCTTCTTTGAGTTCTGTTTGGATTTTGAGTGGTACATCCTCCTCCTGAGATAGGATGTGCCCTGTAACGAGCCAGTCACAGGGAATATTAAAAAAGGGCTTTTCTTCACTGTCAGAAACATCTTTCTAAAGTAGGTTTTGGGAGGGGAAATTACTTCACAGAATCATGGAATCACAGACTGGTTTGGGTTGGAAGGGACCTTAGAGCTTCACCTACCATGGGCAGGGACACCTTCCACCAGCTCAGGTTGCTCCAAGCCCTGTCCAACCTGGCCTTGGACACTTCCAGGGATCCAGGGGCAGCCACAGCTGCTCTGGGCAACCAGTGCCAGGACCTCACCACCCTCACAGGAAAGAATTTCTTCCCAATATCTTGTCTAAACTGACCTTTTTTTCAGTTTTAAACCATCACCCCTTGTCCTGTCACAACAGACCCTGCTAAATACTTCATTATTCCACTTGGAGTTCTGAGTAATGCCTCCCACATGAAGCAAAGTGCTTTTATCCTGAATTTTCTTCCATCTTTAGTTTGTTGAGAAACTTAAGACTTTTTCTGTCTGGGCCTTCAGCCCAACAGAGACATTGTGCCTGTTCACAGGACAGCTGAAGTGGACCCTGCTCTGACTTGGTCTTGCTCATGCAGTGGGTTCTGGAGATGGAGGGATGAACATCTGCTCTGCTCAGTGCAGGGTGGGCAGGCTGGTTTGGTGTCTCCCAGTGCCCTAAGATTCTCTGGCTGAATCTTGGTCCAGGGTGGTGAAATGAATTTCATTTGCCCAAATGCATTGATTTCCTACCCAGAGGGGTAGCACAGGCCAGCACCTTCTGCAAGGGAAAGGGAAGGTTCTCTCTCTCTCATTACACTTTGCCCCTGAGAGCTGCAAAACACTTAATGAACTTCTTCTAAACTGCCTGGGCTGGCACCTGGTGATAAATTTGTTGCCATTAACTGATAAAAGTCAGTATCCATCCTGCCCCTGTAAGAACTCTTTGCCTACCTGCTAATTGATGCAGTTCTTGTATTGTCTGCATCCCTTGACCTTATCTCCTGCTAATTTGGTAGCAAGGTTCCAAATCAACAGTTCATTTCTCAGTGCAATACAGTTGCAGGAATCCTGGAAGCTCTCTGTTACAGAGTTTCAGGCTGAACTAACAGCAGAGAAGCCTAAATCATGTTTGTTATCTGAGTTGTGCAGGTCTGTGTTAAGGATATAAAAAGTCCAGGGATATGTCGTGGCATCACATAAAATGGGCAAAAATGTTTAGGATAATTGATAAACAGTCTGGTTCTTTTTTTCTTTTGCTAGCATGCATTGCAAATCAGCTTTGATTTCTGACTGAGCATCTCGATAAAAACACTGCACAAAAACAAAAAAAGCCAACACTAAATTATATGAAAAATATGAAAATGACATAAAGATTTTGAACTCTAAATACAGATCAAGCTTTGAGTATTACCTACATGGTGAAAACATACACAGTTAAGTATTTGCAGCAGTATAGAAGTGTCTTTTGTGCTGAGCAGTAAGGAAATTGCTGTTATTTTTCTAATCTTTGCTCTCAGAGAAGCTGAGAGAGGATGTGGTGTCTCACACACCTGCTGCCCGGGTGCCACATCCAGGGCTGGTGCCAAATAAAAAAATCCAGTTGCCTGAAACTCAGGGCTTGGTTTCCTTGTAGTTAATGGTGAAGTGACTCTTCAAACATTGTATTAGACAGTGCTGGGGTGAGCACTGTGCAGGGTGGTGGCAGAACCAGGTCAGGTGTGGTTACTGGATGCTCTGACATAGATTGTGTGAGAGAAGGGGGCAAGGAAGGTCACTGACCACAGGATGTTTTCTCAGGCTCACCCAAGGTTGTTTTTTGAGCAAAAAGGAACAAGTGTGAATGTTACTAGACTGAAATACAGTTTTCCAGAGTAATCAAATTATTACATTTGCAGATCTTTTTTTCTCCTCACTTTTTTACACATATTTTCACATGCATTTTCTCACATTCTTTAAGAGGTTTGGGTTTTTTTCCAATTTAAAAGCAGACAGTGTAGAATCACAGGATCCCAGAATGGTTTGGTTTGGAGGGACCTTAAAGCCCACCTCCTTCCACCCCCTGCCATGGGCAGGGACACCTTCCACTAGCCCAGGTTGCTCCAAGCCCCGTCCAACCTGGCCTTGGACACTTCCAGGGATGGGGCAGCCACAGCTTCTCTGGGCAACCTGTGCCAGGGCCTCTCCACCCTCACAAGGAAGAATTTCTTCCCAATATCCCATCTAACCCTGACCTCTGGTAGCAGGAAGCCATTCCCTCTTGTCCTGCCCCTCCAGGCCCTTGTGCAAAGTTCCTCTCCAGCTCTCTGGTTTTTCCTCTATAAACTATATTTTTAAATAAGTAAAATATTTTGTTTTGAAAATCTTAAAAAAGAAACCCTTTGAATTTTTCAAAATATTTCCTTCCTTTCTTTTGGCTAGTGCTGTGCCCAGGATTGATTTTAATTTGCAAAAGTATTTGCTGTAAAACTAAATTTTTCACTGGCTATGGCACTTTCTGTTATGCTGCTTCAGTCAGCCCACCCTGCATCCTCTTGCTTGGTGTGTAGAGTGGATAAACATCCACGTTCCACAGCTTTTGGAAATCTGCACTACTTCAGTTTTGTTCAGCCATAGC
Organism: Chiroxiphia lanceolata; assembly: GCF_009829145.1. Lineage (NCBI taxonomy): Eukaryota > Metazoa > Chordata > Aves > Passeriformes > Pipridae > Chiroxiphia > Chiroxiphia lanceolata. The sequence continues at coordinate 2,075,083 of NC_045652.1, forward strand.
CATGGGATTAACTGATGCTCCTGGGTCCACCCTTTGTGCTCCAGAGTTGGTGCTTTAAAATCTGGCAGCAGAAAACAAAAAGCCCCATTGCAGTAACTGTGGGATTTGAGGTGTAGCTGTGGATCACTGGGTAATTCCTGGATGATATTGCTGATGCTCAGCATTGTCACTGCAGGGTGCTCAGATCATCCATCTTCCTGTAACAGACACTTGGAACTAGTCCACAGGAGTCTTGTGTTGTGCTTGTTAGATAATTGCAAATTCACGTTCTAATTTAATAGTACTTTGAAGGGTTCTTGGCTTGTTAGAAATATTATGGTCACCAAGTATGACCTCTTGATAAAATTGGTCAGAAAATAACTACTTATTCCTGTGCCAAGATTGCACATCCCAGTTTAAATGGAGCTTGTCATCAAGAGTTAATTTTAATTATTTCAAGTGAGAGAGCTCTATTGCTTTTCCGGGCAGTGGTTAATCACCCTTACTAAAATGGGATAGGCCAGGTTGGACAGGGCTTGGAGCAACCTGGTCCACTGGAAGGTGTCCCTGCCCATGACAGGGGCTGGAATGAGATGAGCTTTAAGGTCCCTTTGAACCCAAACTATTCTGGGATTCTTTGATTTTAAAATGACCAAGCAAGGTCAAAAATGTCACTTGGACCAACCTCTGCAACCTCCTCGTTGCTGTTTGTTGCTGTTACTACCCAGTTTTTCTATCCACAGGGCTGAATATCCAGGCTTTCCAGACCTCTGTCAGTAGCTCTCAGTACCAGGATGAATTTTTCCTGGAGATCAGATGACACATCTCAGTTTTATGCTAAGGACAAAGGATGTACCCTCCTGGAATTTCTGTATCTTTTCCTTCACATTGCAGAGCTGTGGGTGTATGAGTGTTCAGGCTGATGCAGAGCCTGAAGCTCTTGACTTTGGTGGGACAAGAGTATGGATTTGGTAGAACTGAGGCTTTCAAGTGGGTGCTGAGCTTCATTCTCTCTTGAGTCACCCCCATTGTTTTTTCCTGTTCCATTGCTTCCTGCTATTTATTAGCTGGGGTTTATTTTGGATCAAGTGGCTGTCAGTTGCCCACTTGATTTTTTGAATATCCTGCTGAATCCAGTAATTGCTGCAGAGCCAGTTGCCTGTGTTTCCAAAGCAGTGATTTTTGTTATCAAATTGAACGTGCTGAACAGCACTGACATCTAATTCCAAAGCATATCAATAAACAGTGTTGTCTGTGCTCATTACCTTCACCACAGTAGCTTCTTATTTTGCAGCTGGATACATTTACTTGAATATTGATGCAAACTACCCACTCTGTAATGAAATCACTGCTAAGTTATTAAATCATGCTGTTTTTTCTTCAAGTGTTGCAAATTACCAAAAATTAAATCATTTAAATACAGTGTTGTCTGTCCAGGTATCAGCTCTGGCTTTTTGTGGAAGCAGTAGGTGTGCTTTGGAACAAATAACCCACTTGGGAGAGCTTTGCAGTGGAACCAGGATGTACTTTTTGTCTCTGGACAGCTTTAAAGGAAACTAATTGAGTTGACTGAAACCCACCCTTATGAAATAGAAATGAAAGGCAAGTGGGGTTTATAATCCCAGTGTATCCTCTCTCAGCTGGGCTGATATTCTGAGAGTGTTCTCTGAGCAGTGGAGTCAATCACAGCAGTGGGGACTTGGGTCAAACACAATTTACAGAGTTGTTCTGCTGATTACCTTTTCACGATGAAAATACAGGAGCTTCTTAGAACCCCAGCCCGAAGCTTCTGCAGGCAGCCAGCTTGACCTGAATCCAGGTACATGGATTGCTGAATAATAATAAATAAGTTTGTTGTGAAAATTCAAATAATCCTCCTTAAAGCCATATAAATCTTATAAACCAGCTCCATTGCAGTGGGTTTTGCACTCCATGTACCAGCACGTGGCAGTTTGTGACAGTATGTTTTATTATCTTCATTGCTGTATGTTGGTCCTAAGAAAGATCCATGTTTTCTCCATAAGGAATGTTCCTTGTCTCCCCAGAAGTGGTTGTAGGTTCTGTATGCAGTGTTACACTGATGAGATTGTGGCTTCTTCTAGGGCAACAAGTAGTTTCTTTGTGTCTGTTGTAGGAAACTTTGTGCATTGTTACCTTTTTATCAATACCCGGAAGATTTTGGTGAAAACTGGGCACGCTGGGCATGTACAATTTGGATGGTGAACCCTGCAGTCTTCTGGCTGGGATGGGTCACACACAGCATTGGACTGGTCTGATGTATCTTGTGTATTTAAATAATTTTTTAGCTCTGTGTTCTGGTTCTGTGTCCTTGGGATTTTGGCTCAGCATGATTCTGTTCAGCTGATAACTCAGATTTTAAATGGGCAGAGCCAGGTTTGGTGATAGCAGCCACTGGGCTAGATTAGAGCAATATATTTTTTTTTGTAAGTGAAAAAGGTGCTCGATGTCTTTGCAGGAGTGAGCAGGAGGCAGGAGTTTTGCTATTGCTGAATTTGCATTTGCAGCTGTCACCTTCCTGACCCCCTGGCCTGAGTTCAGTGTAGTGATGCTCCAGGTGGGGTCTGTGCCTTGGGATTTCAGCCTGACTATTCAAGGAAAATCCAAACTCTCGCCATAGATCTGTAACAGGATTTGTTTCAAAGTCACAACTCAGTGCTTATATAGGAGGATATTCTTCCCTGTGAGGGTGGGGAGGCCCTGGCACAGATTGCACCATCCCTGGAAGTGTCCAAGGCCAGGTTGGACAAGGCTTGGAGCAACCTGATCTATTAGAAGGTGTTCCTGCCCATGGCAGAGGGTGGGACTGGATGGATCCTTAAAGTTTGAGTTAGTGGGGGAGAAAGGTAAAAAAAAGAATGTGAGAAAGAGAGGATTGAGAATAGCAGAGAATGTGAGGGAGAGGAGAAAAGGGTTGGGTAAGGGGAAAGAAAAAAAAGGGCTGCTGGGAGTTGTTGTGGCCAAAGTGCAGGACCTGGCCACTGTTGTGGCCTGGTTGAACCTCATCCCCTTGGAATCAGCCCAACTCTCCAGCCTGTCCAGGTCCCTCTGCAGAGCCCTCCTGCCTTCTAGCAGGTCGACACCCCCCCAGCTTGGTGTCATCTGCACATTTACTAACGGTTCACTCAATCCCCTCATCTAAATCGTCAGTAAAAACATTAAACAGAGCTGGGCCCAACACTGATCCCTGGGGACACCACTGGTGACGGATCCCAGCTGGATGCAGCTCCATCCCCAGCACTCTCTGGGCCCGGCCCTCCAGCCAGTTCCTAACCCAGCACAGGGTGCCCCTGTCCAAGCCTGGCTGCAGCTTTTCCAGGAGAATGCTGTGGGAGACAGTGTCAAAGGCCTTGCTGAAGTCCAGGTAGACACATCCACACCTTCCCCTCATCCACCAGGCAGGTCACCTGATCATAAAAGGAGATCAGGTTGGTCAGACAGGACCTGCCCCTCCTAAACCCGTGCTGGCTGGGTCTGATCCCTTGTCCATCCTGTAGGTGCTGTGGGACTGCACTGAGGATGATCTGCTCCATAACCTTGCCAGGCACTGAGGTCAGATGACAGGCCTGGAGTTTCCCGGGTCCTCCTTCCGTCCCTTTTTGTGGATGAGTGTGACATTCACCAACTTCCAATCATCTGGGGCCTCCCCAGTGAGCCAGGACTGTTGGTAGATGATGGAGAGTGGCTTGGTGAGCTCTTCCACCAGCTCCCTCATCACCCCGGGGTGGATCCCATTTGGTCCCACAGACTTGTGAGGATCCAAGTGGCTCAGCAGGTTGCTGACTGTTCCCTCCTGGATTACAGGGGGGCTGCTTGGCCTCCTGTCTCTGTCTACAAGCTCCAGAGGCCCCTTGTCCTGAGGACAACCTGTCTTACTGCTGAAAACTGAGGCAAAGAAGGTGTTAAATACCTCATCCTTTTCCTCATCTCTGATAACTATGTTCCCTTCCATGTCCAATTAAGAATGGAGGTTTTCCTTGCCCCTCCTTTTGCTACTGATGTATCTGTAGAAGCACTTTTTGTTATCCTTAACAGAAGTGGCAAGATTGAGTTCAAATTGTGCCTTTGTGTCTCTAATTTTCTTTCTACATGACCTAACTATATTCCTAAACTCTTCATAAGTAGCCAGCCCTTTTTTCCATAGTCGGTAAGCTCTCTTTTTTCCCTTAATTTCCTTCAAAATCTCTCTGTTCAGCCAGGCTGGCTGTCTTCCCTGCTGGCTCACCTTTCAGCACACTGGGACAGCTCCTGTGCCTTAAAGACTTCCTTCTGGAAGCATGTCCATCCCTCCTGGACCCCTTTGTTTTCCAGGGCTGTTTCCCAAGGTACCTCTGAACCAGCCTTCTGAATAGACTGAAATCTGCCCTGCAGAAGTCCGGGGTAGAGGTTTTATTGATGGCCCTCCTTGCATCCCTGAGTGTTGAAAACTCTATTATTTCATGGTCACTGTCTCCCAGACAGCCTCTGACCACCACATCTCCCACCAGCCCCTCTCTGTGAACAGCAGGTCCTGGCAGGCTCATTTACCAGCTGGAGCAGGAAATTATCCTCTGTACACTCTAGGAATCTCCTAGACTGCCTCTTCTCTGCTGTGTGGAGTTCCCAGCAGACACCCAGCAGGGTAAAGTCACCCATGAGAACAAGGGCTGGCGATTTTGAGACATCCACCAGCTGCTTGTAGAATAATTCATCCCCCTCATCATCCTGGTTGGGTGGTGTGTAACAGACTCCCACAAGGATGTCAGCCTGGTTGGCTTTCCCCCTGATTCTGATTCACAGGCACTCAACCTTATTGTTACTGACTTCACCTTCTACAGAGTCAAGAGACATGTTATATCTGAGAGTCTGAGACCAAAAAAAGGTTAAAAAAAAAAGGGGTTTCAGAAAGGTAAGTAAAATTAACCTCCATGGAAGTAAAATTTAAGCTCCATGTTGTTCCAGCTGTGCCCTTGTCCCAGTCCTGTCCCCAGAGGGGTGTTAGCTGGGTTTACCACTTGCAGCAAAGAGCTCTGGCTGCATTGTCGTAGAATCAGGGAATTATTTGGGTTGGAATGGACCTTAAAAATCATCTTGTTCCACCCCCTGCCATGGGCAGGGACACCTTCCACTAGCCCAGGTTGCTCCAAGCCCCATCCAACCTGGCCTTGGACACTTCCAGGGATGGGGCAGCCACAGCTTCTCTGGGCAACCTGTGCCAGGGCCTCCCCACCCTCACAGGGAAGAATTTCTTCCCACTGTTCCATCTAACTCTGCCCTCTGGCAGAGGGAAGCCATTAGTCCCAGCTCAGCTGGCAGTTCATGCTCAGGAGGTCCCAGCAAGGAGAAAAAAGCTCTGGCCAGTGGAGCTGGCTAACAGGAGCACAAATGACAAAGCCTGGAAGGGAGAAATTGCTCCTAAAAAAAGAAAAGAAAAAAAAAAAAACCACAAAAAAACAAGAATGAGGGTGCTTTAGTAGCAGTAAGAGCCATCACAGGTGTAATAAACTCATTCTTTCATATACAGAGCACAAACCTGAATCCTCATGGCTCTTCCCAGGGAGTTTGCCTGTGCAAAGGCTGAACAAAACCTCATTTTCTTAAATGCCAGGTAAACAGAAGCAACACTGAGGTCATGCAGCAGTGAGTGATTCCCTCACTTACCAAAGAATAAAGTGCAACACAAATAGAAATTGTAGCTCAGACTGCTGGAGCCTTGTAATCTTACCAGGCTATCAAATACTTCCCTTGCCATTATTATTTTGTCATTAACTTAATATTGAATATGAAAAACATGATGGAAAAATGTCTAATATTTATATGTTGTCTGATAATTAAATATTGCAAAGATGTGTCAGCTCATTACTAATCCTAATTAAAGTAGTTATTTCCATTTTCATCTCAGACGTGTGTGTAATTAAATGTACCTGGGAAAGAATTGCCTATTTTCTCTAACTAATCAGCAGCAAATGTTGCTGTGCTGGGTCCTCCCCTGGGTCCTGTTGGGTTTGGGCTGGCACTGGTAATTCCATGAGCTCCTGCAGCACTGGGGTGTAGGATCAGCTGGTGTGGAGGGACTTGTCTTTGTCAGGGCAGGGTCAGGTTGGATCTCAGGAAAAGGTTCTTCCCCCAGAGGGTGGTTGGGCACTGACCAGGCTCCCCAGGGCAGTGGGCACAGCCCCAAGGCTGACAGAGCTCAGAGAGGGCTTGGACAACACTCTCAGGCACAGGGTGGGATTGTTGGGGTGTCCTGGGCCGTCAGGAGTTGGACTCAAAGGTCCTTGTGAGTTCCTTCCAACTGAGGATATTCCATAATTTCATGATCTGCACATGAGTGAGGACAGTTCCAGGCGTGAGGGGAGATGAGGGTCCAGCACGTCGGTGGAATGATTGAAGGGGGAAGTGAATCACAAGCGGCAGTAGCTGGTCTTGGTGAGCCAGGAGCTTGCACAGGCAGGCTGGCATGAGCAAGGAGAGAGGGAAGGAGCTCATGGATAGAAGAAGATTTCAATGGAGCAGAGCCTGCTTCAAACTTTCCCCACATTTCTGCACCAACTTTCCATCCGCTGTTTTATTGCAGACCAGGCTCTGAGGGGGATCAGTTTGGTTGGCTATGCATGTGGACCTTCAGGTGGGACTGACCTGGAGAACAGTCTTGCCCTTGTCCTTGCAGGCCCTTCTAAGTGGCTGAAAACTTCTGTCATCTTTTGAAACATCTGAAGGACAATTTAATACAATTCCTTTAGATTGGTTCCAGTTTGGTGACTGGGACTAAGGGACTAAATAGGCTTTACTTGGGGTAGGGAGAAGGAAACAAAGGCAGAAGATGGAAATATTTGAAGAAGTTCCTGCATCTTGGGAAGCTTTCCTGTCTCTCCAGGCATCTTGTACCTGCACTCATATATCTGGGGATGTCTCACTGTGCTTTTCTAACCTATGATTAAATGAAAGACAGAGACTGAGGGGACAGGTTTTGATATTGTTTGTGCCAGGGTAAAGACCAGGAGATGTGTTAATAACTTCCCAAAAACTTTTAAAAGAGTTTTATCTCTAAATCAGTTGCTGAAATAGCACCTTCTGACTGCACATTCATACAGCACATTTATGGTACAATCTGGGATTGTCCCAAGACAGTTGTTTATAGTGTGTGCTGCTTTGGCACTTACGTGCAGAAAGATTTCTCCTTAGGATGTGGATATTGGCTATTTTCCTGTACTCTTCAGTAGAGCCAATGCTCTCTGCAGCTGCATTTTTAATTAATGTTGTGCTTGAACAAAGGTAGTGACTGCTGGTATCTCCTGTGCCCAACTGCTGCTCTGAGTCATGGCTTGGTTTGAGTGATATTAACCAGCTGGTTTTGTTTTTAACCAGGTAATGATGATTCTGACATCGACATTCCGGAGGATGAAGGATCTGACAGTGAACTGGAAGGGCAGATCATGAAGCAGCACACCAGCACAGAAGCTCTGCTGCAAGGTATCCTAACCCACCCTTCCTTGCCTTTATTCAGAAGGATATGCTGGAATTACCTGAGTCACTTCAGATGTGAGAAGACCCTGTTGGAGTTCAGGACGTTGGCACCACTCAGTTCTCAGGAGCTGTAGGAGGATAAAGCCTTGTGGAGAAAACAGTGGGTTTGGGGGAGCAAATTAAGGATTATTTATTTACTGGGGGAAAAATCACTGTGTGAGAAAAAAACTGCCTTGGTATTGTCTTAGAGATTATTGAAGTAGCTTCATACAAAGCCTCAGGAAAGCAATGCCATTTCTCATTGCAAAGCATTTATTTCCCTTTAGCTGTTGGCACTTGTTCTGGCAGAGTCTTTTTCAAAAGGAGACCTTCAGCGAGTCCATAAAGCCACCTGCACTGATATGGGCACAGGGTAACACACCTGAGCTGCTGCTTTCAGGGAAGGATGTCTGGCTTCTATCCTAGCTCATGTGGAGTGGAATTGCAGCCTCTGGTGCTGATCCCACTGGAGCCCTGCTCAGAAGAGTTACAGGTCCTGGTCTTAGAGGAATTACTGGGGGGGTGGTGTCTGTGTTTTACTGATGTGGGAAAAGAATTGCTCTGCTTAGTCTGGAGTCAAGCAAAATACACTCAGGAAATCAGGTTAGTGCTCTGTGTTAGCAGTGAGGGATCCTGAACTGCCAGCAAAAGCCTCTCTGGGGTCTGTAGGAGGTGCCTGTGTAGGGAATTTCATGTGCCACCACTTCTGCTGGAACCTTAGATAAACTTCAAATATGTGGAGTTTTTCTGAGTGGAATTCTCTCCCCTCTCTGAGACCAGAGGAAGAAGCTGACATTCTCAAGTCAATGTAATTCAAGCACTTTTTTCCTCCTTTCCACTGTTTTTCATAAAAATAGAGAAATCTTAATAAGTGCTAGAAACACTGATATTCCCTAAGGATTTTTACATTGCCATTTCTCAGGGAAAGGTTTGTACATTGATTTTAGAGCTTTGGAAGTGACTGTGTCATTGTCTGTAACTTCTGTAACTTCAGTTCAGAGTGCACCATAACCTGGTGATGTCAGCCATCTCTTAATACCAGTTTTAAGAGTAAAAAGCTTTATTACAAAAGTTGTAGATTTTGTGACAAGTAGAATTTTTTCTAGGAAGAGCTTTGTTATCATTAGTTACGCTTAATGGAGACTCAAAATGAGGTTGTCAGACTTAAGCAATTCAAATCTGAGTTGTTTTCTCTGCTGTGCTGTTTAGATTGATTTCTGTGCTCCTCTGGGTCTCCTTCTGGTGTTTAGTAAACTACTACTGGCAGATAATTATCCTCTTGACTTGCTGTTGCTCTCTACAAGTCCCTGACAGGAGAGTGGAGCCAGGTGGGGATCAGGCTCTTCTCCCAGGGAACAAGGGACAGGACCTGAAGAATCACCAGTGCAAAGTCTTGTGCTGGGAATGCAGAAGCTGCCATGCTGGATCAGGCAGAGGGTCCATCTTCTCTCACCACCACTGTCTGAAAGAAAATGTCTGGGGAAGAGTGTAGGAACTTCCCTCGGGTTCCCTCCTGCTCTCAATCTGTTTCAACCTCCACGAGTATTTCCTGAGCCAGATGTGGCTTCCACAAATTTAGTCTAACCCTCAGCAGATTTATTCTCTCCTAAGAACCTGTCCAGTCTCCCCTTGAACTAACTGGATTTTTGTCATCCATACTATCAGAAGTGGCAGATTTTGAGGTGATGTTGTGATTATGTGTGCAGATCCATCTTTCCAGCCTCTTGGACCAGTCTGAAATGCATTTTGGCATCGTGAGGATCTCTCCCCTTCCCGGTGGCAGCGGTGCCAGACTGGGACACACAAGCTGGCACACAGGGCAATGCTACAGAATGAAGCTGGATCTGCCCTTGCAGATCTGTGGAACTGTACCTGTCTGTAGTAAATCACCCTCTATTCCACACTGCCAGGGTCCTTCAGCTCCTGTAAACCAGTTATCTGAATGCTTCAGCTCTTGTTTACTTTTATAATGTTGGTGTTAAGGGGAATTTTTGTCCTGTCCAGACCACAGAGACCATTTCACCACTGAGACAGGAACAACTTCAGCCTTTTTTATGTCTTTACTGTAAGAAGACAGCTTTACTAAACTCTATTTTTCAGCAGTCAGTCAGTCCAAAGCCACACAGTGAGAGAGCAGCTCTCTTGCAGCCTCTTGCTTTGGCAGACCTGACCCAGGGAATCAGTGTGATGATGATGTGCTGATGAGCTGGGCAGTGAGGGCAATGAATGCCTGTGGTACCCTGGATGCTGGGGAAAGGCTGCAGAGGCTGAATTATCCCTCTTTTTGTTTTTAATCCTTTAGGGAAAATGGAAGCTTTGACATAGAAGTCTTCTCAGGTGAGCCTACACAGCCCTGTTTCCAAACCCCTCCTGCTGAAAAGCAGGAAAGTCCTGTTCTCAGTGGAAATTGTCAGACTCCACTTGTGCAAATTCTTTCTCCAGCTTGTGGCCGTGTTCAGATTTCTGCCACAGAATTTCTAGACTGTTTTCCTTCCCTTTTAACTCCCCTAGGTGTAGAAACCAGAGGTGTGAGATTGATACACAGGAGAGTGGAGGGATTCAATTGGGAATGTGCAACAGCTGCCTGCTTCTTGATGGATATCTTGTTCACATTGAGTTCCTGTGGCTGTCACCTGCCTAATTTTTAAAACCACATGTTAAATAATAGTCTATTTTCTCCTTCCGTCTGGTTCCTAAGGGAAATTACATCTCTGAGCCCAAGAGATGTATGCAAGTACATTTATCTTTACAAATACAAGGTGGTAACAAATCTGCAGGTTTTCTCAAAATGTTGCATTCCTCTCTGTTGTGGAAATGAGTGTTTATTAAAAAAAAAAAATCTGAAGCCCACTGCAGCTGTGTGGGCATCACTCAGATGCTGTGTGATCCCATCCCTGATCTCTCAGATTCATCCACAGGGACAGCTGCCTCTTACCAGCACACAGCTGAGTGCAGGATGTTGTCTCCCTTCCCAAGTCATTCCCCCCAACAGTCTGTTCAGAAACCCTTAAGAAACAGCCCTAAGGTTCTGCCCACTGCTGCAGAGTGCCTGGAGCTTGTGTTTTTAAAAAAGAACAGAAGAAAATGTCTTGTTCAGAGTCATGCGACACTGAAGTGCCCCCAGGGAGGATTTGCCAAGGGTGCTGCAAATGTAAACTTCTGCCACAGGCTCAAGTGTCCTCCTGGTGTCCCAGCAGGGCCAGCATGGCAAGGCCTGAGTCTTAAAAACATCAGGAATCTGCAGGGGGGCTTCCAGGTGCTTTTTCAGAGGCCAGATTAGATTTGGGTATCCTCACAGAAGGGAGAGCTTTAGACCCCACATGGCATAAGGTGGGCAGAGGTGAGTCAGGAACAGCAGCTGTGACACAGGCTCTGCTGGGCACTGAATTCTTACCTTTCCAGTCCATCAGGGATTTGGGAATGTTGTTTGTAACCCCAGAGCTTCTCTGAAAATCCCTGTCTGATTTCTTGGTAGTTATCAAAAAGTACAGAGCAACAAAAGAAATCTCCTCTGCCCTGGCCAGCTGCTCTCTTCCTGATGGCTCCTGAGGAGCCCTGGTGTTTGCAGGCATCTCCTGGCACGTGTTTGCCTTAATCCAGAGTCTGTGGAGGTGAGGTGAAAGGGTCTGGCTTTCACACATTCCATGGTGGTGGCAGAGGGAGAAGGCTGGGGCACAGGGAGTGGGTCTGGCCGTGCATTGGCAGGATTCAGGTTCTCCAGCTGTTTGAAGGTGATATATGAAATCAAGGGGGAAAATTGCAAAAGTGCACCTGCTCAGAACACCTCAGAGGACTCCACCAAACTGATCCTGCTTTTAGAACTTAAAAATAAATTCCTTCCCTTGTGAACTTCCTCAAGGGCGATTTTACTCTGACTGGGGCTTTGTGCACATGGCATATGTGGGTTCTTGTGGCTGTGCTCCTGGAGGGAATATACTTTTCTGGTAAACCAAACCAAGTCCTAATTGTAAAACCTTATAAAAACATTTTGGGGAGTCAGATTAGTCTCTTATTCCTTGCCTCTTCAGGTCAAATGGGAGAGAAAAACAGTGTTTGAGCCACAGATCTGATTGTCAGAAGGCTGATGTAGCTGCACTTATTTTCCTGTATTTCTGTGTGGATCTCTGCAGATTCCTGTCCCCCAGATAAGAGTCTTTGCAGACTTTAGTTCCCTGATATGGCAGCTGTTGGGCAATATTACTAGGCTCATGTAGCTGGGGAAAGGGGGCAATCAGGTATATTTGGGAACACTGAAAAGGGGCCGTGTTTGGAATTTGGAGAAATTAATTTGTCTTAAATTAAACTTTTTTCCTCCTTCTTGGCATCTGCTCCCTGCAGAGCTGTCCTTGGCTGTAGGTTTTGTGTCAGGAGGTGCTTCCTGGAGGAAGGAGGTGTTGCTGTGCACTGTCAGCCAGGCCATCATGACACTGGACCTGGTGGAAAAGGAGGAAGGAGGGGCTGTAGCTCTTAAATCATGGGAGACAGGTCCCTCACTACCAAGTGGATTTCCTTTCCATGGAGGTGTAAGAAATAAATTAAAGTGTGCTCACCTGGGCAGCACCACAGCTCCTCTGTGGTGAGCTTAAAGAACCCCTGGATTTTGGCAGTGCCTGGAAGATGTTGCTGAGATCAGAGCCTTGTGCTAAGGGAGGGGATTGTCCTGCTCTGCTCTGCCCTGAAGTGCCCTCACCTCAGCTCCTGAGGCTGTTCTGGGCACCATCATATCAGAAGGATCTAGAGCTGTTGGAGGGTGTCCAAGGGAGGGACACAAGGATGGGGAAGGTTCTGTAGGGGAAGGATCTTTGAAGCAGCTCAGGGCTCTTGGTCTGTTCAGTCTGGAGAAGAGGAGACTGAGGTCAGACCTCAACAGGGTCTGCAGCTTCCTCATGAGGGGCAGTGGAGGGGCAGCTCTGAGCTGTGAGCAGTGACAGGACCCAGGGAAGGGCTGGAGCTGTGCCAGGGCAGCGTTAGGTTGGGTGTCAGGAAAAGGTTCTTCCCCCCAGAGGGTGGTTGGGCACTGACCAGGCTCCCCAGGGCAGTGGGCACAGCCCCAAGGCTGCCAGAGCTGCAGGAGGGTTTGGACAACGCTCTGAGGGACAGGGTGGGATTGTTGGAGTGTCCTGGGCAGGGAGTTGGACTCAATGGTCTTTGTGGGTCCCTTTCAGCTCAGGGCATTCCATGATTCTGTGATAAAGAACACAGTGCCCAAAGCACACACAAATTAGAAAGTTCAGGCCAGAGGTTTATCCCAGTTTTCTCTGTGTGGAAGGGGATGTGTTGTGGAGGGAAGGGAGGTGTCTTCTCCAAGCTCCTGCTGGGAATTTGCATTAAGTACTAGAGACTGCAGATCTGCAGACTGAGCAAAATGTTTCAGCTGCAAATCCACCCCTCCCCTCCCCATGGGCTGGCTGGACCCCACAGATTGTGTGTCTGTTCTTGCTGTCAGACGCAGGGTTAATGTGTACCCACTGTTCAGTGAGAAGCTGGAAATCATTCCAGTCCTGTGGCTCCATTGTAGGAAGCTGCTCGGGCTGGTACAATGGCATATATCACACAGAGGGAAAAGGGCAAATGCTCACAGGCTTCAAATCATGGATGCTTGGTGGCTGCAAACTGTGGTGCTGCCTGGAGATTAGATTTGACTCCGAAGCTGCAGTGAGTTACAGTCTGGTCGTTACGAGCGTTTGTCCTAATTATCACCTCGTACAGCCTGTCCCGGCTGGAGTCACATTCTGTGTAAGGAAACTCAACAGGCTCCCACCCGCCTGGGAGCTGCAGGAGCTCCCGTGGCCGGAGCGATGCGGCTCTAAGGGCGCTGTGAGCCGAGCCCAGCCAAGCTGAACCCGGGAAATCAAGTGACAGCTTCCCCAGCCCTCCCTGCCCCCTGCACCTGACTCCTCTCTTTCCTGCCTCTCCTCCAGCACACGTGGAAATTCCGTGGCCATCTGCCTGTCCGTACTCCCACACACAGGAACTTGGGGGTTTGTGATGTGAAAGTTAAAATAGCGTGGAAAATCTGCTTGCTGTGCTCTTTACAGCTGGGTGCACAGGGGAAGCCCCAGCCCCTCTACATCCTGCAGTCTCTCCTAGGAGTGTCCCAGGGTTGTACTCCAGCCCTTCTGCGTCCTGGGGTCTCTTCTGGGAGCATCCCAGGGTTGTGCCTGCAGGATCTAATCCTGCTGATCCCACAATCCCTAGTTCAGAGAGGTGCTCCTGGCTTAAACAATGTAGGGATCCAAGTCTGGGCAGCATCTGATTATCCTGTTCCTCCAGATATAAGGATTTAGATGCACACAGGATGTCCTGGAAGAGCAGCATCCTCCAGACCTTCTGTGAGGAATCTCTGAGTTCTTCCCATGGCATTTTGAATTGTCCTATTCCATCAACTCTCCTTATGTGATATCTTGATTTTCTTTTATATGCGGGATCTCTCTCAGCTTTGTCTTATTTTAGGAGCTCCCTGCAGCTTTCTCCTTTTGAGGTAATAATTCCCAATTTTACACTTCATGCTGAGCCTTCTACAGAGCAAAATTGCAGTTTTGCAACTCTCAGAGCCGTCTGTAGGCTGGGCAAAAAGAGGGTTCTGTTGTTGTCTAATGATGTGAGTTGTAACCAGCTTCAAATTTATATGGTTTAGTCTTGCATAAATTAGAGCAAAAGTCTCCAAAGCTTGAAGGCAGATCTTCTGTCTGGAAATCTTACAGTTCCATCTCCACTGCCCAATCAGTAGAGGACACTGCTTTTTATCTAAAAACATAAAATCCTTTAAATTATCTGCCTTGATGCAACAAAGGTTTTTTTGGTGAGTTGTGGATGAGGTAGGCAGCTTTTTCCTGCCACTAATTCAGATCAATCTGCGTGGGACAGAAGGGACCTGTCATCTTTTGTGCCTTGGGAGGTACAAAAGAGGTTTGCCAGGATATATTTTAAAGCTGCTTTGTTTTCATGCTAAAAACAGTAAGGATTAGATTGCCTAGATTGGAACACAGGGGAAGCTGGTGATGGCAGATGGTAAAATGAGATGGTCACAGCACAGCTGTAAATAGGATCTGGTCAGTGTTGAGGGCATCCTGGGGGCTGCAGGAGCAGGGCTGAATCACCCAGGCATCCCACACGCAGCATTTCCCCTTTCCCAACACCTTCCAGGCTCCCTTCTAGCAAAGGAGACCTTGGTAGCATCTTCCCCATTTCCTATGGCCTCTGCATTGCCAAAAACAGCAAAGCACAAGTGTGGTCTCCCTTTTCAGTGAGCTCCCTGCAACCCTGAGATCTCCACCTCCCCCTTCAGACTTGCACATCAAACTCTCAACAGGAAATTCTTGAGGTTTGCCTTGGCACTGCCAGGAATTCCTGTGAGATGTCAGTCCCTCCTGGAATATCAGAAAGGATCTGAGCTTTCTAAAGGACAGGAGGCTTATCACATGGAAAAAAACCAGGCTTTTGTTCTCTGTCTACCAAAGCAGAGGAAGGAATATGTCAATTCACAGATTTTTTGGGTTGGAAGGGACCTCTCAAGATCATGGAGTCCAACCCCTCTGCTCAAACAGGAGGTTTGAGCTGGTTTTCCAGGACCACATCCAGTAGGGTTTTGAATATCTCCATTAATAACTCCACAACTTCTCTAGGCAACTTTGTCTCAGTGTTTGACCACCCCCACAGTAAAACAAAAGTGATTTCTTCTGTTCACATAGAATTTCCTGTTTCTTAATGTGTCTCTCACCTCTTGTCCTGTCAGAACTGTTACAAGGTAGCTCTGGAATTATCATCCTGACTGGAATTATTGTCAGACATCCTCTTCTACTGTCTCCTGAGCTCTGAAGGCTTAACAAGGGGGGGACCTTACATGCACTGGGATCTCATCCTCTCACTGCTGTTTGACTTGTCCTTAAAATGTAAACTCTGAGCTTTGTCCTTCCTTCTGCCTCCCTGTAACCATGAGCCAGGCTTCATGGTGATTCTCTTTGCTCTTGCAGGAAGAGCTGGCACACGGATCGTGGGAACAATGCAAGGTGGAGACACGGAGGAAGATGTAAGTAACCATCCCATGTGTCTGTAGAGCTTCCCTGACAGTGCTTTAGAGTGCCAGCTCTCTCCTCAGCTAGAGAAACACCTTTTATCTGCTGAATCCTCATGCCCCAGGCCTGCTTTTCCCCTCCTTTCCTTTAACTGTGCTCTCTCATCAGCACAGACACAGATTTCCCTATTTTTCCTTTGCTCTTGGGGTCTGTGTGCTCTGTGTGCTTTCACCTCGTCCTGCAGTGCACAACTCGTGGCACACAGGCTGCAGGAATGCTGTTTGGTGAGCTGTGGGGGCAGAGTGCTGGCAAGAGGGATCAGTGCAGGGCAGCAGGAGTTAGGTACATGGACGTAAATCCCCTTTTGTTGCTCTAAAAACACATGCCTTGGACCCTCTCCATGGCCTGTACTGGCAGCATCAGTCATCAGTCATCCAGATGATGGGGCAGGGATGAGAGCAGGACTGTGAGCTTTATCCCTTGGGATTCCTGCTGTCCCAGGGCTCCTGGCTTTGCATCTGATTGTGGTTTACGTGGTGAGCGGGCAGAGTCTAAAAGGCACACCCAGGTTTGTACAGAAGGCACTTGTTCTATGTCTGTGCCCAGCCCTTGGCATCCATGGGCAGCTTTTCTGTGCCTCTGGGCACACCTGAGTGGCTACATCTGCACTAGGCAGCTGAAGCCAGCTGCTGTGATGTGGTTTGCATCCATACAGGAAGCTCTTTCCATTTTCCCGAAAACCTGCTGGCATCCTGGGACTGTCCTGTTCTCCTCATAGTGATGGAATATTGCTTTAAAGAGTGCTAGTTGGCACAGGCCAAAACTGTGCTAGAAGATAGTACAGCTATGATGATTGTGGGCTTGTGTTTGAACCTGTGCTGCTGTTAATTCCTGGTGTGGATGGAGCCTTCCTGTCTCCCTGTCCAGCAGATACTCCCACAGTGCTGCCTGGCTCGAGGAGGGCAGTTCAGACATCTCTTTGAATCCCAGAATGGTTTGGGTTGGAAGGGACCTTAAAGCTCATCTCATTCCACCCTCTGCCATGGGCAGGGACACCTTCCACTAGCCCAGGTTGCTCCAAGCTCTGTCCAACCTGCCTTGGACACTTCCAGGGATGAGGCAGCCACAGCTTCCTTGGGCACCCTCACCTTGTCTATAGAGAGTAATTTGCAGCCCCTGCTCTGCTCTTTGCTCCTACAAGACTGGGTGTGGTCAAGGCTTTTGTTGCCTCCTGGGGAATGATTTGTGCCCTTGGCATTTAGAGACCTGTTTCTGGGAGGGTCAGGAATGCCTGTGCTGTATGTGAAGATGTCACCTTATTGTCCTTGGCCATGTTTGTGACAGATTTAGATAGTCATCCTGTGTTGCTCTCTTCCCTTTAGACTTTCCTGTTCACAGCTTTCTCCCTGTTGGCACAGCTCCATTGTATCCAGATGTGGGAAGCCAAAGCCTTCAGCCTCTGATTGCCCTCAGCTGGAGCCCCTCAGCTGCGATTGTCTTATGGCTCTGCCCTTGGAATCATCCTCTCAGGAGGCCCAGGGGCTGAGAGGCTCACTCAGGAACCCTCACAGGCATCTGTGTGTCCAAGATGAGGGAAGGAAACTATTGAGGCTGGTTTGAACCCCTCAAGGAGTCCATGGAGTTACACAGTTGGGAAGAGAGCAGGCTTCAGCCTGCCCCAGAGCCTCTGTCCCTTGCTGGTGTGGTGCATGATGCCAGAGCTGTGCCTGCCTTTGCTGCTTTCTCCCCTGCTCCCACCTTGGTTACTTTCTGTTTTCTTTTATGTTCTTGTACATTTTTTTTCCCTGCTCTGCCTCTCTTGTTCCTTCCACTCTGGTTCTCCAAGGGGACACCTGCCCCAGCACGGCCAGGCTCGCACAAGGTCACCACCAAGGCACAGGTGGGTTCCTCTCCTGCAGTTCATTTTCTTCCACTTCACCTTGATTCTCACAAGGTATCACTTTAAAGTTAAACACCCTGCCAGGTTTTTAATACCCCAGAGCCAGCAGAAGTCAAGGAGTTCATGTTTGTCAGCTCTGTGGGGTGGGGAGGGAGGTGTGCAGTCAGTGGGGAGTGCAGGGAGGGAGCCAGCACTGCCATCCCTGACTTTTGGGCTGGCAAAGAGGCCTTGCCATGGGACAGCTGAAGTGGTTATGGCCTCTTATTTCCTGTCCTTCAGGAGGACTCGGGGGATAGTGAGATTGACCTGGATGAAGATGATGAGGAGGAGGATGATCTGGAAGATGACAGCATGGAAATCTCCCCAAGCAAATCCAGCCACCGAGCAAGGAAGCCGGAGCCACTGGAGCAAAGTGATAATGACTTCTGACTCTTCAGGAGCAGGAGGCATCTTGAAACACAAACTCTGGAGAGAATGCAGGCCAGGAGCAAATATCCTGCCATCTGAAAAGTGCGTGTCAGCATGAATTTAGGAGTTGGTGAATAATGGTCATTAAACTTAAAAATTAAACTTGGATTGCCAGGCTTGTGACTCTCGAAGCATGAGCAGTTTATCCATAATGGGAATCACAGTAATGTGATGTTATTTCCATAATTGCACTAAACTGGCTCTCGTGCACTGCAGTGCCAGAAGTCTCACTCCAGTGAGCACTGTGTACCTGATTTCCCTGCATTTTATTATGTCCAAAGAGATTTTTTTTTGGCTTAATAAAACTGAATGAAAAGCTGCTCTGGGAATGCATTTCAATTGATTTTAAATCTGGCTTAAATCTGTTTATCCTAAACATATCCTTTACCTAATCAAGGACTTGTATCTGCTAAGAGCAGCTCCAATTAGACTGAAGGAGTGAAGTTAAAACTGGGAAACAAGTGAAGGACTCCTCAAATACCACCAAGGGTATTTCAGCTGTGTCAGTGGGAATTGTCTGAAACTTCAGTGGGCTGAGCTTGAGTGTCCTGAGAGCAGCCTGAGATGTGCTGTAACTAAATCCATATTAAATTAATCCTTTAATTATACTGGAGCTACTGGGGTAGGCTCAGATTTAGGCATTTAAATGGGCCAAAAGCTGGGCTTTTGTTCAGTACATTGTGCTGATGCCATCAGTGAAGGTGCGTTCAGGTTTGTCTGGGGGCTGCCTCTTTTCTTTTAGCTCTGCTTTAGCATCACAGTTTGTCTTCAGAGGAGCAGGAATCAGTGCTTGATGAGAAGAGTTCATTGGGGTGTGTGTTCATCAGGGCAGTCAGAGCCTGGCTGTGCTCCTGCCCTTCACCTTGTTACACCAGCAGAGTACTTTGCTTTTGACCCCGTCTGAAGTCCAGACTCAGATCCAGTCTCTCCATTAATGAAGGAAGGAGTGCACATAAGTCACTTGAAAAACTGAGAGGTTTTTCATCTCTGACCCCAAGGGTGGAACTGTCACACCTGAAGAAATGCCCCATGAGCAGAGCCCAGAGCTTGAAATGTCATGTCAAGCTGGGACAAGAGCTGACAGGTAAATACAGCCAGGTTTTGGGTGGTAATGGGGCGTGTGTGGGTGCAGTGATGTGCTGAGCTGACTGGCTGACAGTTTGGATGCTTCCTTGTACCTCTTAATTGGCTTTTTGCACCTTATTTCAAAGAAGGCAGATACAGAAGATGGCAAACACCTACTTCAGAGCCATTAGGGTGGTCCTGTGACAGCCAGGGTGAAGGTGTATGAGCTTAACACATCCCTCTCCATAGGGCTGGGAAGGTGCTGATTTTAGGACCCATTCCCAGAATGTTTTCCCATGTTATGCAGGGAATCCAGTCTGGTCCTCCGTGTGTGCTGTTCAGCTTGGAAAAGGTTCCAGGGAGACCTGAGAGCCCCTTCCAGTGCCTGAAGAAGCTCCAGGAGAGCTGGAGAGGGACTTGGGACAAGGGATGGAGGGACAGGACAAGGGGGAATGGCTTCCCACTGCCAGAGGGCAGGGTTAGATGGGATATTGGAAAGAAATTCTTGGCTGTGAGGGTGGGGAGGCCCTGGCACAGGTTTCCCAGAGAAGCTGTGGCTGCCCCATCCCTGGAAGTGTCCAAGGCCAGGTTGGACGGGGCTTGGAGCAACCTGGGCTAGTGGAAGGTGTCCCTGCCCATGGCAGGGAGTGGAATGAGATAAACTTTAACCTTCCAACCCAAACCATTCTGGGATTCTGTGATGTATCTGACCCATGAGAATGACATCCTACGAGACAGGGCCCAGTCTCCCAGTCTGGGCTGCAGTTTTAGAGTTACAGTTTTCTGTGTTTATTTGCTATATTGTAGGCCTGAGTAAAACAGAGACTTCATACCTTATGTGCACAGAGCCAGAGCCTCTCCTCAGGCAGCACTGCCACCTAGCCTTCCAGTATGCCCAGCCAGGGTTAGGGAGGCCACAGTTTGTGTTGCAGCTCCTTGTGCCAGGCCAGAACAGCAGCACCATCAGCAGCCACCCCTGTACCAGTGAACTGAGCTTCCAGCTCAGGATCTGCAGCCAGGGCAGTGGAGCACAGCTCACCCCCTGTGTCATGCAGTGCAAGGGGAAGGCTGCACAAAGCATCTTCTCACCTGGGAACCAGTTTATTTCCAAGTATGTACATACCCACAGCTCAGCCCAGCGTTCCTGGTGTCAGCCCTGGGGTCCCTGCAGCAGTCACTGCCCCGAGTGTGGCAGCGTGTCTCAGAGTGGGCTCTGGCTGGGGTGGAGTGGGGAAGGGGGCAGTGGCTGGAGGGGGCTCTGGGAGGTTCATAGTTCAGCTACTGGTTCACCTGCAAACCTGGCACCTTCTGGAGAGCCACTGGGTCTGTGCCATGCACACAAAGGCATCACCTGGCACCTCTGCTTTCAGCAGCCTGCCCAAAAGGTGACCTGCTAGGGCAGACCTTGCCTGCAGCTGGGACATGCGGAGGACACATCCCAAAGTCACAGAACTTGTGGCAACAGATGGCAACAGCAGGAGACCCAAGAACTCCAGCCTGAGCTGGAGGGGCAGCCAGCTAAGGCAGTCCTGGTGTAGCACCCAGATGTGTACTGGAGACAGCTCATCCTGCAGTGCTGGTCCTCTCACGTTTACCCTCCTACTCCTCCCATTTTCCTGAGGACTTTTAATTTCCAAAGGTCTTTCTAGATGGTTCTGCTCCTATGCCTTGAGTTGCCTGTCTCTTCACTAGAGAACAGCTCTACCAAACCCTTCAGGCATGTCTGATCAGCACCAACCTGTTACTGAGGGCACAGCAACAGCCCAGGATCCTGCTGGGAGTGCCCAGGTCCACAGCACTGCCCTTGTCCAAGCAAGGAATCAGCAAACCTCCTGTGTCCATATGGGATTTAAAGGGGAGCCTGCAGGACCAGGCTGTATTTAACCAGGTGAGAAGGGGCTGCTGTGAACCCTGTCTGCTTTTCACCCAGTTCTTCTGGGATCCTTGCCAGAAGCAGAAGACAGAGAAGAGCTGGCACTGGGAGCAGAGCCCTGGAGCCCCATGGGGGGTGTTGCAACATTTGCCCACAGTGACTCGGGCTGGGACAGAGCAGAGGTCCAGGATGCACCTTGTCTGAGTCAGGGTCCAAGCACAGCACTGTAACCCCGTGGAGATCACAGGAGGGGTTGCTGCTGCCTGAAGATAAATCACCCACAAAACCAAGGTCTGGCATGTGGGGTCTGCCCCCTCCTCCCTCCTTTTTTGCATTTTACTCATTCCTTGAAGCTCCCCCAGAGCCTGGATGAAGAGGGACACAGGCACACATCCCTCAGCTTTCAACGCCAGCGAGTCTCGACCCTCCTGCACTGCTGATCTGGACGCCCTCGGTCCTCCTGGGCCACACCGGGGAGCTCAGGAGCTCTCCTTGCCCCAGCTCTCTTCCCTGAGATGGGGACCAAGCAGCTCCCTGTGGGGTCACACTGGCCACACTCCTCACTGCAGCCAGGCACCCTCACACATCCACGATGCAGTTGGGAGCGTTTGTCCGGATGGTGTCGGAGATCATCTTGGCTCCCGACTGGCCGATCCGATTCCCCTGCAGGCTGGGAGCAAAGGCAAGAGGAGCTCAGGCTTGGACACAAGGCAAAGCAGGATCCTTGGTGGGCATGAGAGATGCTCCCCAGCTTTGCACCAGCATCACCTGCACCCTCCCCACCCCATCCAGAAGCTCTTCCTGGGACTCTGCTTCCAGGAGACTCTGAGTTTGAGAGCCCCAAGGCTGGGGCCAAGGTGAGGAGCTGGAGGAAACCCCTGGGGAGCTGGAGGGCTGAGCCACTTCTCCCTTGTGATATTTTGGGGAGTATGTGGCTTTTGAGGTGGTTCTTTGCCACAGAGGCATCCCTGAAGAGGAGCTGGGGGGTCTGGAGCTGTGTGGGTATTGTGGCTCTCATGCCTGGAGGAGCGTGGGATGCCCCTGCCCTGTTGGGGAGGTCCCTGTGGGGCAGCCAGGAATGGGCAGTGCCAGGTGGAGGAAGTCTTGGATGGTTCCCATGGTCTCCCCCATCTCTGCCTTTACCATCCAGTGCTGCAGCCACTTACTTCACATAAGTGAGGCCGTGGTTGCCCTTCAGGGCAGTGGCGATGCAAATGGCTCCGTCCATGCCCAGGGAGTTTTCCTGCAGGCTGAGGAAGGCAAGAGGGTCAGAAAGCACCAGCCAGGGAGAAGTGGCCACCAGGAGGGAATGTGTGGCTCGGACATTGTGAAAAACCATCCACTCAGGGGTTTGCCCCGCTGAGAACCATTGGCCTGGCCATTCCCTCCAGGAAGGTCTGGAAAGGCTCTTCCTGGCTCACCCCAGGGAGAGGGATACTCACTTGAGGCGGCGGAGGCTGCTGTTCACCCTGAGGGCGTTGGCCATGGCCTTGGCCCCTGCCACGCCGATGGAGTTCCCCCGCAAGCTGAGAAGAAAGGCAGGAGGTGAGGAAGGACAGCCTGGGATGACCCCAGGTGGGAGGAGGTGGGAGAGGTGGTCCCACACCAGCGAGCCAAGGGGCGAGCAAGCCAAGTCTGGACACGGCGCAAGGGTGGAAGTGGTGCTGAGGTAAGGACCAGGATCTCAGACACCCCGGGGATCCGTGTCACAGCCATGGGGACTGATGGCCCCACTGAGCACTTACTCCAGGATCTGCAGGCTCTTGTTGACCATCAAAGCTTCTGCCAGGGCTTGGGCACCAGCCATCCCAACCGAAGCCATCTGCAGGCTGCAAGGGAACAGGGACCCTTCAGCACATGTTGTGAGGTGGCCGTGGTGTGCTAATTACACAAGCTAATTAGGCTGCAACTCCAGGGCCCCGCCACAGCCTGGATACTCACTGGAGATCTGCCAGGGTCGTGTTGACCTTCAGTGCATCAGAGAGGGCGGCCATTCCCTCGTCTCCAATGGCATTTTCCTGCAAGCTGAGACACCCAAGTGCTGCCTCTGCCCATGGCCTCTGCACCCAGGAGCAGGGAGAGGGACAGCGAGCACAGGGCACAGTGTGCCCAGCATTCCCAAATGCCTTGGGGGACCCCAGGCCACCAGGCACTCGGAGCAGCCCCAGACAGGCACATGCAGGGGTGGCACAGCAGCCTTCCAGTACCTAAATGGGCTCTAAGAGACTTTTGACAAGGACATGGAGTGCCAGGACAAGGGGGAACAGCTTCCCACATCCAGAGGGCAGGGTTAGATGGGATATTAGGAAGAAATTCTTCCCTGTGAGGGTGGTGAGGGCCTGGCACAGGTTTCCCAGAGAAGCTGTGGCTGCCCCATCCCTGGAAGTGTCCAAGGCCAGGTTGGACGGGGCTTGGAGCCTGATCTAGTGGAAGGTGTCCCTGCCCATGTCAGGGGGGTGGAATGAGATGATCTTCAAGGGCCCTTCCAGCAGGAAAGTGCTCCCCTGGAACCACTTACTCAAGACTGGCCAGGCTGCTGTTGGACTGTAGTGCTTGTGCCAGGGCCATGGCAGCTTTTGCCTGGATGAAATTCCACTGCAAGCTGCAAACAGGAGAAAATAGGAGGTGAAGCCTGGAGCTGTGAACATGCCCTGATCCCTCCAGGCTCTGCACCCCTCTGCACCCACCCAGCACGGCAGAGGCTGGGATGTGACCCCTGGGCATGACCCCGTGGGCCCGTCCGGGATGGCAGAGCACACCTCCCATGGAGGGTGACCCAGGAGTGCCACTGCCACAGCCTTGAGGGGCTGAGGGCCAGGAGCAGTGTCCCTGCTCTGTGGCCATGCAAGGGGCTTCAAACCAGGCCAGGTCCAGGGGGAAACTCACTGGAGGGATGTGAGTGCCCGGTTCTCTCTGATGGCCAAAGCGATGGCTTTGCCGCCTTCGTCACACAGCAGGTTTGCTGCTAAGCTGGAGACAGGGACAGAGGACACAGGTCACACACACAGTGTTTGGGACAACTCCAGGGGCACCATGCAGCAGCCTGGGTGCCCTCCTGGGGCCCATGGGACTTACTCCAGCTTCCTGAGGGTGCTGTTGGTCCGCAGGGCGCGAGCGATGGCAGGGCCCCCCTCCTTGCTGATGGAGTTCTCACGAAGGCTGGGGGAAGACGTGGGGCTGGGAGGAGCAGCAGAAGCAGGAGCTGCTCCCTCACAGCCCCCTTGTCCCCCTGCTCTGGGGCTGACACCACCTATTTTGAGGTGTGTCTGTCTGACTTGAAACTCCATTAGCATCAGCACCTTCATTCCCTGCATCTCCATTCCCTGTGTATCCCGTGAACACTGGTGGCCCATCAGGGCTTTTTCCCAGTCTCCCATCCCTGCTGCCATCACTTCATTCCAAGACATGGCTGAACAGATACTGTCCCAAGGGTGGAAAGCTAATGATGGAGAGATCCTCAGAGCCAGAGGAGGGACAGAAGCTGCTTTTAGCATCCCAGAGCACTTGTGGAAAAAAAGAGGCACAAGCCAGAATGCCCAAAGGTTCCCACATCCCAGCAGCAGCTTTTGGCCAGGGTGGCTCAAAAGACTCACTTACTTGAGGCTGATGAGTCCCTTGTTGGAACAGAGAGCTGCTGTCAGTGCTGTGACCCCTGTGCTGCTGATGGAGTTGCTCTGGAGACTGAGACAAACAGGGAAGGTGTGAGGACAGGACAGTCTTGGCATCACAGGTAAGCTGTGGGGTCATGTTTGGGGTGAAAAGTGCCCGTTTCACTGAGAAATGAGCATCTCCCAGCTACAGGAGGTGGGGGGAGCCAAGGCAGAAGGACCAACATTGGGAACAATCAGGGCAAGCTCAGCATCTCCTGCTGACCACAGCAGCACTGGCCCCACAGAGCAGAGGTGATGGGGTTTGCCAGCACTTAGGGGCAGCCTTGTCCCCACCTAGCTCTTACCACAGCTGCCAGCTCAGCTGGGCAAGTGCTTTCCTGCAGTTTTGGTGTCCTTATCACACTGTGGAAAGCCACAGACAGACCCAGAGCACAGCCACTCATCACCAGGAGCCATCAGGCCAGGCAGGAGAGGTCCCTGGCTGCTGCTCCCAAGGGGAATGAAGGTTGCACCATCCAACCCTGACTCTGCCAGGCCCTGGGCCGATACCTTCCTCCTTAGCCAATTCCCATCACTTCAGAGAGAGAGAAGACTCAAAGCTACTAATATCCTCCAAAGCAGAACACAAAATCCTCACTGGGTTGAGGATTGTCTTTGTCAGTGCCCTCCTGGTGAAGGCAGGGCCAGCCTGGCTGCTGCTGGAGTTGCCACAAGGTGCTCCAGCCTGTATGGAGCATCCACAACCCTGAGCCCCTGCAGGGGATGTGGACTGGGAGAGACATGGAGAGAATCTGGAGCAGTCTGAGGGCCTGAGGGGTGGGAGGTGTAGCTGGAGGGAGGAGGGTGAGCTCTGTTGGAAAAGGAGTCCAAGCATGGAGGGGGAGCTTACTCAAGGCTTTGCAGGCTGTGGTTCACCCTCAGAGCTTCGGCCAAGGCAATGGAACCGTTGTCTCCCACTGAGTTGCTGGAGAGTCTAAGATAGAAGAGGAAGAGCTGGTGTTACCACCCTTGGATCTGCCAGCAAGGGATTCACCTCCCCCAGGCTCTCCCTGCTCCAGCAATGAGTGTGAACTTGCTGTCATCTCGTTCCCAACCTGTATACACCTCTGTTCTTGTGGTTGGTTGGAGCTAAAATAGCTTTTAATGTTCCCACAGGGCCTGGAGCTCTGCTGGTTGCCTCTGCCAGAGGGAAGACTTGGCTTCTCTGTTCTTTACATGTCTCCCTGCATCCCTGGATATCCTATGGAGAGCATCTCCACAGGGTCGCTCCAAAGGCAGCACTGCAGTCCCTGCCCCCTTCACCCACACCAACCGCCTTGGGCAGAGCCAGCAGTGTCCATCCTGCCCGTCCCACGGCCCAGCCCCCTTCCTGCCAGTCCTGCCCGCAGATCCTGGGGGATGTGGTGTTGGCATCACCCCCCCTGTGCCCCGAGCTGTGCTCACGTCAGCTCCCTCAGGCTGCAGTTCTGCTTCAGCGCCTCCGCGATTTTCCTGGCGCCCTGGGCTCCGATGGCGTTTTTCTGCAGGCTGCAAAGGGGAGGAGGGCACCTGTGAGCGTCAGGTGCCGTGTCCCCATCAGCGGCACCTCGGTCTGCTGGGTGGCCAGAGGGGGGACAGGAGGTCCTGGTCACTTACTGCAGGGTCACCAGCCGGTGGTTGGTCAGCAGGGCCTCGGCCAGGAAGGTGGCACCGTCCTCCTGGATGGTGTTGTGCTGAAGGCTGCAGGGAGACAGGAATGGAGCCGTGTACAGATGCTTCTGCAGTGGGGCGAGGGGCCATGCAGAGCTGTGGGGCAGTGGCCACCAGCCCTGGTGTTTGCTTGCCCTCATCCCTGGCATGAGAAAGGATCTGGTCCCCAATCATCCCTGCCCAGGAATCTCCCTCCCTCCTCTCCCCTGGAAGATGCCTCTGTCCATGCAGCAGCACTCTGAGCTCCCATGAGAGGGAGGGACCTCGACCTGGACCTCAGCTTCAACCTCAAGCTCAACCTCAGCCCAGGCCCACCAAAGCTGAGAGGCAGGAGAATCCCAAAATCTCCGGCCCAGGGCTGGCCTGGTCACCTTCTCAGCCACCTGCACTTATACTATTGCCCAGCACAACAGAACCGGGTTATGTCCAGGGCCTCCCCACATCCTGGCCCTTGGAGGTTGGGAAAACCTCAGTGGGACTGATGAGGGATGAAAGGAGGCTTATCCTGGGGATTTGTTCCCAGAAGTTGAGACTTACTTCAGGGAGAGCAGGATTTGATTCTTTTTCAGTGCATCAGCCAGTGCTTTTGCTCCGGTGGGGCCGATGGAGTTGCTCCGCAGGCTGGGGCAGGACAGGCAGAGAAGCCAAGGTTAGCAAAGGCAGTGGCACACACCCTGGGAGCCAGATGCCTTCCTGTAGCACTGCTGAGGTGGAACATCAGGCTGGCAGCTCACAAGGGTTACCTTCACCTCTGAGTGCTGGTGGCTTTAGGGGCTGAAGAGCCTTCCAAGCTCAGTCAGGCTGGGTGGGATCCAGCCCCAGTGCAGCCATGGGAATGGTTCTCAGTGGGGAACATGTGCATGGCAGGAGCTGGTACAGGGGGAACACTTACTCCAGCACCATCAGGCTTCTGTTCACCAGCAGCGACCTGGCCAGTGCTTTGGCTCCCTTGTTGCTGATCTGATTTTCTGCCAAGCTGCCCAGAAAAAGAAAAATTGGGTGTTTTTTCTGGAGGAGAAAGAGATTTTCACAGCTCCTGGCATATCCCAGGATGCAGCTCCTGGCATATCCCAGGAGCAGAGGAAAGCCATGTGGAACAACATTTGGTTTATGGTACAGCCAAAGTTGTGGGTGCTCTGAGGTCTGCTCTCTGGGGTGAACACCAGGCAGAGGACTGCAAGGACAGGGTAGAAAGGGAGTTTCTAGACTAAGAATTAATTTGTGTCATGAAATGGAGCTCAGATTGCAGCACGGGGGACTCTGTGCAGCCATGAGGAAGGGCAGGGAGGTGAAGAAAGTGAGGACCCCTCTGTCCAGTACAGGGCATCTTCCTTCATGGGGGTCAGGAGCCTGTCCCCTCTGTACATCAGATCCTCCCTGCAGAGCCTCAGGTGTCCAGCAAACTGCTGTGACCTCAGGAAGCAGTTTGTGGGGATAGCCTGAGGAGGCAGAAGCTTCAGAAAGGCTGGACAAAACAACCTGCCCAGCCACTGTGAAGACATGGGGTAAGGTCACTGTGCCTTGGTGCAGGAGATCATGTGGGGCTGTCCTTGTCAGTAGGCACCCAGGGAGCCAGTGGGGAGACACTCCTGGAGGACCCTCACACTGGTTTTGAGGTGTCCCCAGGTCCACACTGCATCCCCAGGACATTCAGTCTGCCCTGGGCCAGGTCCTACCTGAGCTTCTGGATCTGGCAGTCCTTCACACTCAGCACACTGCCCAGCAGCTCCATCACATTGTCCTTAAACTGGTTATTGTCCAGCCTGGAGAAGAGAGGAGAAAAAAGCAGAGAAAGACAACCCTCCCATGACATCTACCCATCAGAGGTGGAGAAACTCAAGGACAGAAGCAGAGCTGACTCAATGATTGTTGGTGGGCCTGTGTCTCAATTGAGACCTTGGAGTCACATTTGAGTCAGGGGGGAGCCTTGCAGGCTTAAACAGAGCTTATAAAAAAGAGGGAGAGCAACTTTTTACGTGGGCAGATGGTGATAGAAGGAAGAGTGGTTTTAAACTAAGAGAGGAGAGATTTAGATTAGAAGTTAGGAAGAAATTCTTCCCTGTGAGGATGGTGAGGCCCTGGCACAGGTTGCCCAGAGAAGTTGTGGCTGCCCCATCCCTGGAAGTGTCCAAGGCCAGGTTGGACAAGAGAGCAACCTGGTCTAGTGGAAGGTGTCCCTGCCCATGGCAGGGGATTGGAATGAGATCATCTTTAAGGTCCCTTCCAACCCAAACCCTTCTGTGATTATGAGTCACAGCCCAGCACCCCCTCTTGCTTTTCCCAGTGCAACCCCACCAGGACTCACCTGAGGTTGTGGCAGAAGAGGAGCTGGGAGAGCAGACTCTTACAGACATTGTAGGTGAGGCAGTTGGACAGATTTGTCTCCTCCATGCAGACGTCAGAGGCCTGCAGGAGATAAGCCAGGGCAGAGCAGTTCACAGGGGTGAGCATCCCGGCCAGGCTCTGGTTCTTCATGGCTTCCTCCACAGCCTTGGCGATCTCCATGTGCTGGATTTCGTGCAGGCAGCGCACGGTGTTCACGGTGCGCAGGGAGATGGCGTAGTCGGTGTTCAGGCAGCCCTGGAGGAAGGTGGTCGCTTGGCTCCTGAAGCCGTTCTGCTCGTCCTTCACCAGGAGCCACCCGGAGAGCAGCTTGTTCACCTGCGGAGAGAGGAGCCCAGAGAGGAAACGAACAAAGACATCCAGCTGCCTGTCCTCTGCCTGCAGCGATCTCTGCACGGCGCTCTTGAAGTGGCTGAGGAAGCCCAGCTTGGGCCAGGACATCCCGCTCTCTGTGAAGAGGTCAAATATCGCCCGCTTGGCCGCCGTGTAGTAATAAAGAGCTGCCAGGAACTCCTGTATGGTTAAGTGGGAGAAGTAATAGGCTGTGGAGGTCTGCATCTCCTCCTTGAGCAAGAGCCGAGTGCACAGGCTGCTCTGCAGCAAGGAGAGGTCGATGCCGTGTGCCTTCATGTCCTGCTCGTAAAACACGTGTTTCTTCCTGAGCAGCCCGTAGAAGGCCAGTCTGCCCAGGCTGCCCACTATCTTCTTGCTGTTGCTCACAGCCTGCTCGATCCTGAGGGTTTCTCTTGGCTTTTCTGGCCAGTCACTGCCCACCAGAGCCATTTTAAAATAATAGGAGTAGATTTCTGACAGGGTCCTGGGGACAACGGCTGTTTCCTGGCGTTGACCCACACTGGTTTTTAGGTAATAGGCGACTGAGGAGCCAGAAATCCAGCAAAAACCAGGAACAGTGCACAGGATGTATAACGACCTGTTAGCTCTGATGTGCTGCAGGACTTGGCTGGACAGGTCTCTGTCATCAAGGAACATCTGGTCCAAGAAGTCCTTTATCTCTGCGGCCCCAAACCCCCGTACTTCCGTCATCCTGTCCACCAGCCCTGCAGGGATTTGTCTGGCTGCCGTCGGCCGCGACGTGACCCAGACAGAAGCCTCCTGCAGCAGGTTGCCCCGTATGATGTTGGTGATCAGGTTGTCCACTGGGATCTCCTTTTTGGGGTCAGTGCATACCACTGCGTTGGAAAAATCCAGGGGAGTCTTGAACTCATCCAAGCCATCGAGGATGAGCAGGGTCCTGGCGGCTCCTGCCAGGATGCAGCTGGGCTCCGTGATGTGAGGGAAGGCTGAGCAGATGAGCCTCTCAGCAGAGAGCTTCTCGTGGGTGTTGAGCTCCCGGAAGGTGAGGGGCAGCACAAACATGATGTCCCTGTTGATCTCCCCCTTTGCCCAGGTGCAGACAAACAGCTTCACCAGTGTGCTTTTGCCAATCCCAGCCACTCCAATGGTGACAGAGATCCGTGGTGGGATGCTGACCTTGGAGAGAGGCAGGAAGAGCTTCTCCAGGGGGATGCTCTTGGATGTGTTTGGTAGGCCTTTGGTGGTTTCAATCTGCAGGATGTCGTGCTCCTGCTGCTGGATATCGGTCAGTCCTTCCACCAGCAGCAGGTTGGTGAGTCGCTGCAGGGCACCTGTCTCCAAGCCATTCCCATAGTAGCTTTGGAGGCTCTCCAGGTGCTTCTGCACCATGGGCTCTGCACAGAGAAATGAAAAAGGGGGCTCTGGAGAAGGTGGAGGATGGTAATGACAGATACAAATGAGAGAAGCTGCTTCACATTTTTGCCATGCCCATGCAGAGGGGAAACCTCATGGAGCCCTTACATCTGGGCAGGAAGGTACATGCCAGGGCTCAGAGGGCACTTAAAGGCTTAAATGGTCCTTATCAGCCTCAGCCATTATTCCAGGAGCCCATTTAATCTCAGGCCTGGGCCTTCAGCCCCTGACTAAGCTATATTGTAGGAGCACTTGGCTACAGCCCCATCATGCCTTTGCTGTGGGGGACCTTGCTGATCTGGACCTTGGTCTTGGACCTCATCACTCTGCCCTTGCTTGGTGATCACTGGACTGTGTCTGAACCTGGTTGTCCTTGCTGGACCTGATCCTGACCTCTGGATTGACTTCCTGGCTTGACCTCAATCCTGCCTCATCAGCATGGACTTGTTTGAGAGCTGGACTCCTGGCTGAACCTGGTGACCACCTGGTGACCACCTGGACCTGTCCTGCTCACCTGGCTCAGGTATCACAGCACTGGTACAGTGAAATTAAACCCTCCAGCAAAGACTGGACAAGCAGAGAATGGTGCTGCAACAGATTCAGAATGGACACCAGCCAAGGTTGGAGCCTCCCTAGCAGGAGGGAAACAAGGGAAACCTCTCCTAACAAGAGGGTTGCAAAGAGAGCCTGAAGTTTGGGCAGCCACCAGTGGATGGGGTCAGGGATGCCCAGCTATCCTCCTGCCATCCCCCTGTTCCCAGCCCAACTATTGGGACTGACTGATATGATCTGGGCACTGAGGACCTTAAAGACTCCTCAGGCTGCCCAGAGAGGTGTACTGAGGGCAGCAAGAGCACTGGAGGAAGGTCCCTCAGACCTGGCAGAGAGCCCTTGTCACCCTCAGCCATATCCTTCCCCAGCAGAGACCCTGAGACGGCACCATTGCATCCATGGATGCTCCCAGTGGATCTGCCAATGCCACCCAGCTCTGTGCCCATCTTGGGGTGCTCCAGCCAGTGCCCACAGCCAGGCCACATATGCAGACCCCCCTGGCTGGGTGCACAGTGTACTGCCTACCATAGACAGTGATGTGGAGGTAGAGCTGGGAGTTGGTGGTCTCGATGAAGGTCTGCAGGGTCTGGCAGGCGTGGCTGCCCTTGCTGGCCAGGACGTCCACCACGGCCCTCACCTGCTCGGGCAGGGAGCTCTCCTGCCGTGCCTGGCTGGCCTCCTCTGCTGTCAGGAGCTCCAGCCTCCCCAGGTGGCAGATGATCTCCTCCAGGAACTGCGGTGAGATGGACCTCACCAGCTGCTTGTGGTACCGGTGGATCCAAACCTCTGCAGGAGAGGAGAGTGGCACAGTTGGGTCTTGGCAAGCCCCGGGCATGTTGCTGAGGGGTGACAGGGAAGGGCAGCAGTGGAGAGCTCCCTCTGACTCTGAAGGTAACAGGGAGTAAACTGGAGCCCTCCAGAGCTACCTGCCAAGTCCTCCTTGGGATGATGCCATCCCAAAGCCAAAGTGTGAGGATGTTTTGTTAGGAGCTGCTAGGTCAGGGCAGCAGTTATTGAAAGAGACTGAAGAACACAATCATGAAATGGCATTTCCTCTTGGGAAACCAAGCCCATGCAGATAAGTCTGAGCAAGGTCATTTCTCTTCAGAGACAGCCATTCCACCTGTGCCAGCACAGCACTCCCCAGGCCCTTGGACCAGGAAATGCTGAGTGCCTCACCTTGACCCATTTTTGCGACTGAAACTCCCCAGAGATGGTGGATCTCTGGCTGCCCATCCACAGCTCACCTTCCATCAGAGGCCTCCTGTGACATGGGTGATCCCCAGGTGAGCAGTGCTGTGGCAGCAGCGTGGCTGTCCCATGGACCATCCCACAGCCCCTGGCCAGCTCACAGCATCACCTGCAGCCTCTCAGCCCTTGTCCGTGTTCCTGGTGAAAGAAGAGGAAAAGCAGCAGGAGCATCAGAAGCCAGTTTGGTGCTGACTGTGGTTGCACCAAGGGTCCATTCATCAGCTTTTGGTAAGACCAGAGTCCCTGTCACCATGGGCCTGGCAGGGGCAGAGACTGTGCCATCCTGCTGCAGCATCTCTGGCAGACCTCATGGGCCACAAATTGGTGCCTTCACCACCACTGCTTTTGGCAGAACCTTTCTCAGGCAGAGTGATGGAGGGCTGTGAACTGCTCGTGCATCCTCCTCTGTGTCGTGGAGGAAGTTGTGGGGCAGCAGGCAGAGCGATGCAGGGCCTGTTTTGGTTTCGAACTCACCTTGCTGCCACCCAGAGCCTCTGTCTGGGCTTGCTGAGGGTGGCTCACACCACATCCTGTTGCAGAGCTCTGAATTTGCTCCATTTTCATCAGCACTGGTGAATCATCAGCCAGGGAAGGAACATTCACCTGCTCCCCCCGCTCAGCTGCAGCCAAACCACGCTGGGGGCTTGGTGTTTTATTTTTAAGAAGTGTATCTGCTCAGAGTCCTGTTGTTCTTTGAGCAGAGGTGAAAAGGGCAATACCTCAATGCCTGAGAATGCTCCAAGCTTCACCTGTGTTAGCAGGTGGCACTGTGCTGTGACATCTCCACCAGCCCCAAAGCCATCTCCAGCTGCTGGCTGTGTCCAGGTGGGAACTTCTCAGCCCCAGAGGATGTCTGATCACATCAGTGATGCACACACAGTGTTCCTGTGTCCTGGCACAGCATCCTTTCCTCCCCCCCATCCTAGAGCTCCCAGGATGCTCTAGATCCATGTGAACACCTCCATGCACTCTGGTCAGAGGCATTTCAAGGGGGTCCCTGCCCACAGGCGTTACCTTTGCCAAACCCACTCCTGAGGGAGATGTGGACACCGTGGGGGCTTCGGTGCAGCCTCGACAACAGGTACAGGTAACACTCGTGTCCTTGGGTCAAACTCAACCTCTCCCAGGGAGAAAATACAGATGTAGCTTGGTAGAGTTTCTGGTCCATGGTGCAAGGTCGAGGTGCTTGGAACAGAACTCCTTCTGTTCACCCTCCTACCTGGGGGTGCATGCAGAGATCTACTTCTCCCACCAGGAATGCGAGCCCAGCTGCGCGGATGGAGCAGGAGGGGACCAGACACAGCACCTCCCAGGGCCGAGTCCCTCACAGCCCCACTGGCTGGGTCTCTCACTGAGGCTGTTTTGTGGTGCATCCTATGGGATGAGGTGAGTGACAGAGAGGTGCTGGGTGACGAAGAACCAGCCCATCCCCACCTGCCCCAGTGGTTCCAGGACAAGCCCTCGTAGGGGTGGGAGGTGCCATCAGAGCTGGGTCTGAGCTTCTCTCTCGCAGTTTGAGTTTTTCTCTCATAGTTTTTCTCTCCAGGAGGGAAACCCCAGTCCTTCTGCTCTTGCCTGGCTGCCCAGCCCTGACTCCACAGTGTCAGAGCTCCACATGCCCCCAGCAGTGGTGGTGATCCCACAGCAAAGGCCTTTTCTCCATACAGGGAGGAGCAGGGCTTTGACAGCTCCTCTTGCTTTTCAGCCCCCAGGCAGTGGCCCAGTCAATTGAGATACCATCAATTAAAGGAGCTCAGTGAGCAATTCACAGCAAAATGTTCACCCTTTTATGTCTTCTTGCCTCTAACCGGCCTAGAAAATTCAATTAAGTCTTTGCAGTGCCCACGTCTCCTCTTTGCCATGCAGCCCAGAGCACAGCCAGAATGAAAGGGGGTTTGCTGCCTGCAGGGGTGTTCCCTGCAGCCCTTCCTCTGAAATGTGGCTGGCAAGAAAAAGCCCTTTGATGGGGGAAACCTGCCCTAACACCAGGGAATATTTGATGATGTCCTCCAGTGCTACATCAAAAACCAGCAGCCATGGGTCAACTCATGCAGAGGCATCTCACCAGGAGACAGCAGCAGAAGACAAAGCAGCAGAAGAAATAATACAGGTGCTGCCATTTTTTTTTCTGGTTCCAGTAGCAAAGTTTCAGGTGCAGCTCCAGGACCACACAGGGATGCTGGAGGCTGCATCCTATGGGGGTGAAGGACATAATCAGCTCTCACAGGAGCTGTCTGAAGGGAAGGGGCCAGCCAAAGCCAGGCTTTATAACCCCTGCAGAGGTTTTCAGAATGGCCCAGCTCATTCCAGGGTTGCTGGCATGAGTCATGTTCTGCCACACTCCTCTGTGTCTCAGAAGTCAATCCTGCACTCGTGCACCTCAGCCTGGTAGCGTAGCTACCACTTGGCCAGGATCAAGCAGGGACAAGTGTCCCACCAGCAGCTGGAGGAGCAGTGATCCAGCAATGGCTTGTG
Organism: Chiroxiphia lanceolata; assembly: GCF_009829145.1. NCBI lineage: Eukaryota > Metazoa > Chordata > Aves > Passeriformes > Pipridae > Chiroxiphia > Chiroxiphia lanceolata. The sequence continues at coordinate 2,109,535 of NC_045652.1, forward strand.
TCTGCCCTGCCTTGCCTGTGTCCCCAAGGACACCAGGACAAGAGGCTGGAAGGCGGGAGGCTGCCCAGCCAAACTGATGACTGGCATCTGCAAGGCCCAGGGAGGGAAAAAGGGGATTTTCTGGGCAAGAACTTGGCATTAACACTTTTTTGTTTTGCCTGGTGTGGTCCCAAAGCCCAGCCCAGGGGATAATCCCTCTGTCTAGGACTGTCCAGTCAACACTGATATGTTCTTCCAGCAGCTTCAAACCTGCATCCCACCATCCTCACATCCCACCACACCTGTTAGCAGAGTGTCCCTGCCCAAAACCAATCAGTCCCTGGGAGCCACAACCACCATGCTGGCAGGTCTCTGACCTCCAGCATAGAAAATTATCTCCCAAACAGCCTCTGTGCTTTTCACTGTGTCCATCCTGTTCCAGGATTCAAACTTCCTGGCATCAACACCAAAGAATACAGACCTAGAAGCAGCTCATCTCTGGCTCTGATTATGTGCACACAGTTTCTCTCCCGAAAGTCCAGCATGACTAAAGCAGCTCACTGTGGGATCTGATATGAAGGGGCAGTTTGGAGGTGGCCACAGCAGGAGACAACAGGTATTTACTGCCTCTCTACTCTACCTGGCCTCTCAGATCTTCCTCCAGACATCCCCCTCAGACAGATCCATCATTCTGTCCTGTGGGAACCTGCTGAGGACTTGGGACCATGCCATGCCAGGAGCTGTCACAGCAGCTACCAGCAGCACCTGGACTGCATCAGGCTGTGACACCCAGCAGTCGGAAATCTGTGGTTGACACCTCCCAGGGACTCGTAAGCAGATTCACCTGCAGCATCAGGAGACAGTGGTTGGCACCTCAAACACCAGCTCACAGAGCCTTGAAGGCCTGACCTGCTGCGGTGGGCTGGGGAAGGGCTGAGCGGTGTCAAGACTAGAAAGGCACCAAAGTGCTGGGCAAGAGCCCCTGGATGGCTGCAGGGACCCACATACAGAAAACATCAGCAAATGGGCAGATCTACAGTACTGAAATAAGCTTAAAAGCTTTTTATATGAGCTAAAAATTGCATCATTAACCAGCACCTGCAGGAGCAGGGAAGCACCCACTCCAGTTCAGCTCTGTGCCCCGAACACACAAGAAACCTCACCCTGGTTGTTACCTTCTCCTGACCCATCACTGCAGGGTTTGTCTGTGCAGCAAAGCTCTCCAGTTTGGGGTGACAGGAGCCTCGGCAGCACAGCCCCTTCTCAGCACTGCTCTGCCTCCTCCAGACTCAGGGATGGAGAGAAACCAGCCCTGCCAGACCTTTCCACCATTTCCTGCTACAGTGGATTTCCCCCAGCAAATCTCAGAGTCCTTTACCAACACACCTTGGGAGCTTTTATTTATTTTTACTGCCACATATCCACCCTGAACTGATCCCATTTCAGAGGTCAGTGAGATACGTGAAAACACTTCCCAAGCCAACATCTCCAGCCATTCCTTCTGAGCGGAGCAAATCCTGATGCCAGGATGCAGGCTGCCACCTTTTGGCAGAATTGAAGAGATTTCACATCATTAATTTCTATTAATCAAATGAAGCAATAAAGTATCTTCAGCATTATACCCAATTATGACACTTACAGACTTGCAGGTAACTTGGTTATATCTAGGTTTATATATGACTTTGAGATGCAGCCTTAGTTTTTTTGGTCTGGACTTAATGCCAGCAAAATTCATTGCTAAGTCTGTTTTATGTCAAATCTAACCTCTGCAAGGTTTGTTTTTTGTTACCCTGAATCCCAACCCCAGTAACAGGGCCCAGACACAGCAGGGGTTAAATGGTGAGTCATGGAGGTGAGGAGCTGTGAAGGGCCCCTGGGCTGGATGCCACCAGTGCCAACCTCAAATCCCACCAGAAGAAAAAGCAAAAAAATCCATCTACGGGTGATTCCAAGCAGCTAAAAAGCTAATTTCAGAGAGGAGGTCCCTTGCAGGGCACTGCTGCACCTCACAAGCTGCAGAATGAAGGATGATGCATTTACTGAGCTGGCTGTGCCCCTCAAACGTTGTTCCATGGATACACACACAGCTGATTGAAAAGCAGATCCTCCCAGCAAACAGCTTCTGCCCTTCTCGCCCACAGGATCTCAGGATATCATCGTGAAAATTGGGAAGGAGCTGCTGCCAGCCTGCCCCCATCACAGCTGCTGGCCCTGGGGCTGCAGGGGTGCTGACAGATGTGGTACCTGCCTCAGTACCATTTGGGCTTTGCTGCTCGGGGTCAGCCCCAGCTTTCTGGGTTACAGAGCATCCCAAAGAGCAGCCTCAGAAAGAAATTTTCATGCAACATGGGCAGTTTTTGTGCCAGCTGTTCCCAGGCTCTGAACAAATCACGGCTGGCCTTGGAAAACCCTTCCATGTGCTGGGCCAAAGCCCTGGTGCTTGTGACATCCCAGTGGGTGACAGCACCCAGCCCATGCTCCAGCTGGTCCTTTCTCCAGTAGTTCTGTATTTATGGGATGTGCAGTGCCTATAACAACTTCAGAGTGCTCAAATAATGGCAGGATTAAGCCTAATGAGCTGAGACAGCCCCGCGTGCCCAGGCTCTGTGCAAACCTGGGTGCAGGGCCATGTGTCCCCACTGAGCTCCAGCTCCCCAACCTGCTCCTCGACCCTGCCTTGCTCTTTGGTGCAATTTTGCACCATGCCACAGGTCTCCACCTGCTCCTGCCAAGCACCCATGGCCATGCCATGCCAGGCTGCCCTGCTGGGTGCTGCTGGCAGTTAACCATATGTTGCCCATCCCAGGAATCTCTCCCCAAACAGCTCCTGGCCCTGCCACATTGGCCCAGTGACTCCATTTCACATGGCCATCACAGCAAGAGCTCTTGTCCCCCCACACAAGAGAACCAAGTGACACCTCCCCTTCTCCCCATACCCCTCCAAAGCCCTCCCAAAACCTTACCTTGGCCTTGGGCTGCCTTCCCCAGCTCCATGTGGGAGCAGGAGCATGGGAAGGGCATCCTCTTGGCAGCCCCTCCGTGCCCTGCTCGCCTCTTTATCCTCCAAACTTTGCTTCCTCCTCAGTGGATGCTCAAGGTCAAGGTAGAAAATGGAAACTCCTCCAGCTGATGGTCCCTGGGGGACACGTGGAGCCGGTGGGAGCCGGTGGCCGGGGCAATGCTTGGGGCAGCACCCGGGGGAGGTGGGTCTGGGTTCCCCACCACCCTCTGCCAGTTCCAGCCCAGTGGCTTTTCTCTCTTTCCGTTCTTTCCTCCCTCCTTCCTGCACTGTGGGTCTCGCTGATCTTCCTTCCTGTCAGCCTGGGGCTGACGACTATGCAAATCAGTGTGAGTTATCAGCTGAAAACCAGCAGCATTGTGATGGCTGCCCACAGCCCCCCTGATTCCCAGCAGCAACAGCCAGGTCTGTCCTGGTGGGATGCTCCATGCATGGACACTTCTCCAGCTGCAGATGCTTTCTCCCAGGAGCCACAAAACCGGCCTCAACAACATCCACATTACTGGGAATTCCCTTCATGCAAAACCACCTGGCCTGGGAGAGCTTCTGGGTTTTGCTCCGTTACCAGGAATGCTGGGAATATTCCATGGAAGAGGCTGGAGTCACAGTGGCTCTGCCCTTTGCTGGGCTGTGCATGGAAATATTTCCATAAGTTGTATCTTGAAAGAGCAGAATAAAAGGCTAGGAATAACCTCCCCTTTCTCCAAAACCATTTTCCTGCCGGTGCTGAAGCTTTCTAGGATTAGGAGTTTATCTCCAAAGAGGTGGATCCCATCCCACCAAGGAGTGCCATGTCCACACCCAGGGAGCCAGAGGCACCAGCAGTGGGACCGGTGGGATCTCCCACTTCCAGCTCCACACAGGCAGGTGGGCTCAATCATTATTTTGCATTTTCGCTCTACAAAAACCTTAATTTGTAAACCCTATAAAAATTTTGCTGGCATTTAGGCAAATCCTCTTAATTCTGAGGTGCTGAGCAGAGAAACCCCTGAGGGCAGGTGGGCAGGGTGGGATGTCAGCTCCGAGACACAGGGCAAGTAACTTGGCTTTCCATGAGTCCTGGGACAAAGCAGCAATGCCTGGGGAAAGGGGGGAGCATATCCCACAAAAAAATTTGGATAATGAGGTTTGCTGCCTGCCTTGTGCCCAGTGGTGTGGTTTTGGGCCAAAAGCTCCCAGTGCTGAGGTGGTTTGGGAGGTGTCAGAGAGCAGATGAACATCCTGTTGGGAGACTAGCCCTGGAGGGAGGGGGTGGTGGTGGAGTTTATCCAGTTCTCTCTTTCACATTGTTTTAATTAAACTACATCTAAATGTAGATGTGTAATTACACATCTTTCCCTTCATCAAATCAGGCTGAAATGACTGATGGTGGAAGTGATGGTGGGGATCAGAGTGGGCTCATGGCCAGTGAACTATGTTTGGGGAGGAAAGGTGGGGGCAAGCAGGAATTTGTACCTCCATGATGGACCATATGTCTCCCAAGGATTGCTCCAGCACAAGCTGTGCTGAAATTTCCATTCTGACTCCCGCAATTGAACACGGAGGAAGATTCCTCCCAGATGAAAGGTGCCAGCACAGAAAGCTCTGTGTGTCCATGGAGTGCCAAGAGTGGCCCACACACTGCACATGAGAGATGGAGGGTAAGGGCTTTCTTTCCTGGCTGGAAACGCCGTCATTCGCTTGCAGGATCAATGCTCTGGAATTGGCAGTCCGACTCCCAAAATTGAATACGGAGGAAGATTCCTCCCAGACAAAAGGTGCCACAGCAGAAAGCTCTTGCTGCCCATGGAGTGCCTAGGCTGGCCCAACAACTGCACATGAGACACGGAGGGTAAGGGCTTTCTTTCCAGGGTGAAAATGCAGTCGTTCTCTTGCAGGAGCCCTGTGCTGGAGTCCCAAAACTCCATACAGACGAAGATTCCTCCCAGACAAGAGGTGTCAGCACGGAAAGCTCTGTGCATCCATGGAGTGCCAAGAGAGGCTCACACACTGCACATGAGAGACTGAGCGTAAGGGCTTTCTTCCCTGGGTGGAAGGTCAGTCATTCCCTTGCAGGAGTCCTGTGCTGAACTTGCCAGTCTGACTCCCAAAATTGAATGTGGACGATGATTCTGCCCAGATAGCTGGAGCTATGATGGAAAGCTCTGGCTATGCAGGTAGAGCCAAGAGTGGTCCCACAAACTGCACATGAGAGGCCGAGGCTAAGGGCTTTCTTTCCTTGGTGGAAGGACTGTCGTGTGCTTCCTCCCTGGTCAGCTCATTTCAATACCTAATCTCTGTTTATGTCCAAAAGTCCTGTTCCTGTCCCTGACAAACACCCCCTGACAGGCAGGTCCTCGTGTCCTCTTGTCCTATGGCCTGTTGCCTCGGAGAAGGGGCTGACCCCCACCTGGCTCCAGCCTCCTGTCAGGAAGTTGTGGACAGGGAGAAGGTCAGCCCCGAGCCTCCTCTTCTCCAGGTTGGAGAAGCCCAGCTCCCTCAGCTGCTCCTCACAGCACATGCACTGCAGACCCTTGCCCAGCTCCATTGCCCTGCTCTCCACCCACTGCAGCCCCTCAAGGTTCTCCCTCAATTGAGGGGCCCAGAGCTGGACACAGCACTCCAGCTGTGGCCTCACCAGTGCCCAGTCCAGCAGAAGCATCCCTGCCCTGCTCCTGCTGCCACACTCTTTCTGATCCAGGCCAGCCTGCCCTTGGCCTTCTTGCCCACCCGGGCACCCGCTGGCTCAGGTTCAGCCTCTGTCCACCAGCACCCCCAGGGCCTCTCCCACGGGGACCCTTTTGCAGCTCCTCTGCCCCCAGCCTGGAGCTGCAGGGGGTTATTGTGGCCAGAGGCCCCAAAGGCACCAAAGGCACTCTTGAATCTCATGCCCACGGGCTCGGCCCAGAGCTCCAGCCTGTCCAGGTCCCTCTGCACAGCCTTCCTACCCTCCAGCACATCCACACTGCAAGCCAGCTTGGTGTCATCTGCCAATTTGCTCATGGAAGACTCAATGCCCTCCTGCAGATCCCCAATATAAATATGCAACAGGACTGGGCCTGTTACCGAACAAGTTCTATTGCTTGAAAAAAGGAGCCCACCCAGCAGTGGGGAGAAATTGTTGGGAAGAGATTTAGTCGGTGAAATAGACAATGAATGATGGACAAGTTCTGGAGGATGTGCATTTGTTAGAAAAACAGATTAAAATTTGCAGGCTTGGGCAAGATTGTGTGTTGTTTATGGAACACCCATGAAATCTCATCATTGAGAAAGGTTGAGAAATGTTGGGAAATATGCTGAAAGGGTGGTTTTACCTGAGGTGTTAAACATGGGAGGGGGTCTGTCTTCACAATTCCCAAGAGAAGAGACCCCAAAAAGCTCCTCTGCAGGTTGTATTTTAAGGAACAGGTAAAAGCTGGGGGGCAGTGCCCTGATGCAAAACCAGCTGGTTGAATATTGTAATTCTTGGTGGCTGACGTATAAGCTTAATGACCTCGAAAAGTGGCCTGTTAATGGGACTGTAAATTATAGTACATTCTGCAACTAATGCCATTTTGTAGAAGGGAAGGAAAACAGACCAAAGCTCTCTATACTGATTTATGTTTTGATCTGCAGAATAATCCTGGTTTCTGGAAGGAATGCATTATGCATGTACCTAGAGATCCAATAGTGCTAGCATTGGAAAAGGAGGATAAGAAACCACTCAAAAGGTGTTGCTCTGCCTGTAGAGTAATAGGGTGTTGTATTAAATACAGGCAGACGGAAGAGCAGGAGGACGTGGTTTTGTTAGTGTATAAGGGGAGACCGAATTTGGAAAGAGGGGCCTAAGCCATGAAAGGCCAGGCAGGGCTGAGTGGGACCATGAGGAGCCAAAGGAGCTGAGAGGGGCAAAAAGGGGCTGGAGGGCCCAAAAAGGGCCAAGCTGAGAGGGGCCATGAGGGGCCCAAGGGGCCATGAGTGCCTGAGCCGTGAGGGACTGAGCAGGGCCTTTAGGGGCTGACAGAGGAGCTGAGGGGCTGTTGGAGACTTTCCTCCAGCTGTAGGCAAAGGAGGAGGCAGAAATGGTCAAGTTGACCCTTTTGGGGGAGGAAAAGTGAGAGCAAGCAGAAATTTGGATCTCCGGCCACCACACTGGGCCATGTGTCTCCCAAGGATTACTCTGGCACAAGCCTTGCTCTCCGCCAGTCCCAGGGCTGTGCCCAGTAAGGGGTTAAAACCTTTCCTCTGGAAAGTTTTAGGTCTGTTGGTAATGTCCCATATCAGAAGGCTGGTTTCAAGAGGATCTGGCACCTGGGAAGTCCCCCCGGTCATCCCCTTCCCAATAATCTGTAGCTAAAGATCCCTCCCAGCCAAAATGACTGTGCAGAAGCCCCACGCATCCAAATGATTTCTTTGCCACTGTGTATAACACATGCTGCATGCATTTTCCAGGCTGTTTACTTAATTCAACCCCAAATTTCCCAATGTATTTACTAAGCTCAACATGTGGTGTTCCCAGTTGGAAGGGTTTGACTGCAGCCCCTCTGGAAGCTCGGGGGAGCTGAGGGAGGTCACAGGGGAGCTCACAGAGGTGACACAGAGCTCACAGGGGAGCTCACAGGGGAAGTGAGAAAAGCCCTAGAGTTGACTCTGCTTGTTGACTCATGAAGTTGCTTGGTGAGAGAGTGCTTGGGAACCACCCCCAGCTCAGCCCAACCTGCCTGTCACCTGCTCAGTCACCTGCCTGGGGATAAGGAACAGTCCCAGCCCCAGAGGGAGCAGTGGGATGCTCCTGGAGAACAGCCAGTTTTCCACACCAAGAAAATATGGAAAGTACATTTTCAGAGGCCCCACCACCCCTCCTGCTAGGGCAGCACAGGAGTCTGTGAGACTCAGGGGTCCCCGGGGTGGAAGGGACACAACCCCAGCCATCTCCCAGTGGGTTATGCGGGGTTTGTCCCGGGTTTTTAAGCGGGTTTCCTAGGGAGAGAGCAGGCAGCTGGGACTGGGATGGGGATGGGGGTGGGGTGTGGTGGGATGGGATGGGATGGGATGAGGAAGGGATGAGGAGGGGAAGGGATGGGATGGGGTGGGATGGGATGGATGAAGAAGGGATGGGGGTGAGACGGGATGGAATGGGGTGATGGGAATGGGGATGGGATGGGATGGGATGGGATGGGATGGGATGGGATGGGATGGGATGGGATGGGATGGGATGGGATGGGATGGGATGGGATGGGATGGGATGGGATGGGAGGGGATGGGATGGGAGGGGATGGGATGGGATGGGATGGGATGGGGTGGGGTGGGGTGGGATGGGAGGGGATGGGAGGGGATGGGAGGGGGTGGGAGGGGATGGGATGGGATGGGATGGGATGGGATGGGATGGGATGGGATGGGATGGGGTGGGGTGGGGTGGGATGGGAGGGGATGGGAGGGGATGGGAGGGGATGGGAGGGGATGGGATGGGATGGGGTGGGGTGGGGTGGGGTGGGGTGGGGGGGGTGGGATGGGAGGGGATGGGATGGGATGGGATGGGGTGGGATGGGGTGGGATGGGGTGGGGTGGGGTGGGATGGGGTGGGATGGGGTGGGAGGGGATGGGAGGGGATGGGATGGGATGGGATGGGGTGGGGTGGGGTGGGGTGGGGTGGGGTGGGGTGGGATGGGATGGGATGGGAGGGGATGGGATGGGGTGGGATGGGGTGGGGTGGGGTGGGGTGGGGTGGGATGGGATGGGATGGGATGGGGTGGGATGGGATGGGGTGGGGTGGGGTGGGGTGGGGTGGGGTGGGGTGGGACGGGACGGGACGGGATGGGACGGGGTGGGATGGGACGGGGTGGGATGGGATGGGATGGGATGGGATGGGATGGGATGGGATGGGATGGGATGCGCTCGAGCTCGGAGCCCCCTGCCGGCTGTCGCGGCGGTGGGCGGGGCCGGGCGGGGGATGGACATCGGAGCCCCGCCCAGAGTGCGTGAGGAGTCGGGTGGAGTCGAGCAGAGCCGAACGGAGCCGAATATAATCGGGCCGCGCCGAACAGAGAACGAACGTCACCGGGCCGAGCCGAGCCGAGCCGATTAGCCCCGACCCGAGCCGAATTCCGCCGGGAGGAGCCGATTGGAGCGGAGCCGAGGTGAGGATCCGTGTGAGGGGTCCGCGCTCGATGCCCCGGGACCGGCGATGGCTCCGCCGGGACAGGCGATGGCCCCGCAGCCGCCCCGCTCCCTCCCTCCCGTGCCCAGGGACACCCTCCCGAGCGGGACCTGGCCGGGGGCTGAGCCGCGGCCGTGCTGCTTCTCGCCCTGTCAGAGCCCCTGGACCGTCCACGCTGCCTCATGGCCGGCAAGAAGCTGATCGTGGTGTTCGGGGCGACCGGTGAGTGCGACGGGGGAGGCCCGAGGGGGGCGAGGGGCTGAGGCGCCGATGGTGCCGGGGGCCCGGAGGGTGAGAAGTGCCCGCCCGGCCGAGCGGCACCGCGGGGAGCGGGCGGAGAGCTCGGCCCGGGGGGCTCCGTCCCGCGGCCCCAGCGCACCCCGAGCCCCGGGGAGGCCCTGACCGGCTGCACCCGCAGGGGCTCAGGGTGGCAGCGTGGCCCGGGCGCTGCTGGACGACGGCACCTTCAGGGTGCGGGCGGTGACGCGGAGCCCCAGGAAGGAGGCGGCGGAGGAGCTGAAGCAGAGAGGAGCCGAGGTGGTGAAGGCGGATCAGGACGATGAGCCATCGCTGGAGAAGGCCTTGGCGGGTGCCTACGGAGCCTTCGTTGTCACCAACTTCTGGGAGCACTGCAGCAAAGAGAAGGAAATCGAACAGGTACCTGTGCTGGCATTAACTGGGACCACACGTGGAATGGTCAGGGAGCAGGGATCGAGGGACAGCCGTGTGGCATCGGGGTAGGGAGCATGGGACAGCTCTTGGAGCAGCTATGCCAGCCCTGATGGTTTGAGTCTAGGAGAGCCCTGAGGCCTCACGAACACCAGGTTCCAGTTCTCGTAAAGCCAGAACTTGTTCCCTGTTCCCTCACAGTCACGTGGCTGCAAGATGTGGTGTCTTTAGGGAGTTGTTAAATATGTGGCAGAAAGCACTGCCCAGGAGTTGGACTAGCAGGAGTGTGAACACTTGGCTCCTCAGAGCCTGCCTGGGGCAGATCTGGGTCTGTTGCTGTCTGCAGTCCTGTAGTTCTCTGCACTTGCAGCTCTAAGTGCAGCTGTAGTATCCTGTAGTATCAGAGATCTCAAGGGCAGTGCTCACCTCAGGACAGTTTTCCCAGGGTGGCAGCAAACAAAAGATAAGATATGTTGGGGCAGGTATGTTGGCCAGGCAGATTTTTTGGGCTGGTATTTGTGTGCTTGGTGGAGCAGTGAACACCAAAGCTGGAGGATGTGTGGTCTTTCTGAAGTGGGATGGTGTAAGGAGAGGACTCAGCTCCACCTGGATAACTCACTGCGTTCATTGGTGTGCTCAGCCCTGGTCCCATCTGAGGGCTCAAGGTGCTCGGCTGATGTGAGTTGGATCCTGTCCTTCTGCCCAGCCCTGCAAAGGGGAAGGGGGGTGTGAGGATGATGAAAGCCCCCCCAAATGTCCTGTTCCCCTCTTGATGGCCACCTTCTTCCTTTGCTCAGGGAAAGCGACTGGCCGATCTCTCGAAGCGCCAGGGGCTGCAGCACGTTGTGTTCAGTGGCCTGGAGAACGTGCACAAGCTGACGGGGGGCCAGCTGGAGGTGCCGCACTTTGATGGCAAAGGTGAGGTGGAGGAGTATTTCCAGAGAACTGGTGTTCCCACCACGGTCATCCGGCTGCCGTGCTACTTTGAGAACTTCCTCTCCATCTTCAAGCCACAGAAGGCCCCGCAGGGAAACACCTTTGTCCTGGGTAAGCAGGAGCTGTGGGTCACTGTCCTGTAACAAGTGTTCTTGTCTGCTCCCACTATGCAGGGGCTGAGGGGTGGAGGAACCACCAGGGCTGTGGGCTGATGGGGTAAAGAGGCTTGACCACAGCAAGTTGTTGCTGCATTATGGTCCTTCAGACCTGTTTGGTGGCCTGCAAGAGATCAGTGACATTCTGGGCCTGTTTGTGGTGCTGAGGGCTGCTCTGCAGATCCTGCAGTGGCTCTGGACACCCCAAGTGCCTGCATTTGGGATGGTGGAGGTGGGGAGGCTGCAGATCCAGGTGAGTCACGGTGCTGCTCTGGCTGTCACGGCCTCATAGCTCAGTCCTTACCATACGGATGGGTGCTCTCATCCCTTCCTCACCCTGTGCTCAGAGGCTGAGTGCTGAAAACTCCAGCTGTACCTCCTCAGAGCTGGGCTGCACTGCAGCTGGGATCAATCTCTCCGTACAGAGCTGCCCACGGGGGACACCCCGATGGACGGGATGGCCGTGGAGGACGTTGGGCCTGTTGTGGTTTCCCTGCTGAAGTCCCCAGGGGAGTACATGGGCCAGGTGATGGGGCTCAGCACCGGCAAGCTCACCGAGGCAGAGTACGCCGCCGTCCTCTCCCAGCAGACGGGCAAGACTGTGACAGCCAGCAAGGTAGGACTCACAGCTCAGTGTATGGGCTTGGTACAGCCCAGCACTGGTGCCCAGGGTTAATCCTGCTGCCCCTGCGTGCGGCTGGAGCACAGCCTGGCACCTAAATTGCCCTGTTGGCATTGTCACTGGGATAGCTTATGCTCGTGGAGCACACAGGTGTGCCCAGGCAGGCCTGTGCCTGGCTCCAAGGGATAACTGAAGTGGGATGTCTCCAGAGGAACCAGGGATGAGCACCTATAGAACAGGTCTCTGCTGCATGCCCTTCCCTTCAGCATGGCTTCCCCCAGGGCCTTGCTGTGTCACCATTACAGCACTCCTAGCTCAGTGCTGTGTCACCATTACAGCACTCCTGGCCACTCCCTGCCCCTGCATAACTTCTTTTTACTGTTTGTTTGCATTTTGGCTGTGCCTCCGGCAGCCAGTACAATGGACAAGAGGTGTGGTAGCTCTCTGCTTTGAGAACCAAGTGCATTTCAGCACAAAGCACCTCTGATGCTCTCTGCAGGTTCTGCCCCCTCACCCCGGGACAAAGAAGCAGCTCTTTTCCTCGCCAGCGCAGTGCAGAAGCACAGGGATCCCCAGGTTGCCACTGGTTTCTCCCCCTCCACCTGGGGAACTGGGACTTTGTTTCTTCTGAAAGTTTTTGATTGCATCATTTGTTGTTTATTCAGATTTTTTTTCCTTTTCCACACTTCTACCTGAAGTTTCTTAATTTCTAAGTTGCAGTCTTGTTAAACTAAGACACCCTTAGCCATAGCTTGTGCCCTGGTTCAGGTAAGGGCTCCCTTGTAGTTGCTCCAGGCCTCTGCCTCAGGGAAGAGTCAGTTCCATGCCCAGGCCAGCTGTGTGCCAGAGCTAGGTGCTGGCTCTAGGCTGGGAGGGCTGTTCCCTGCCAGGCAGAGCTGCTTCCTTTGCTCAGCCCCAGCAGAAGTGCCTTGCAGAGCCCTCCTCACCGGTGGCAATGCTGTGACAGGCTGCTCTAACTGAGCCCTCAGCTTCCCCACACGGGCTGAGGGAAAGCCCCAGCAGGCTGTGAAAGAGCTTTTTCCCCAATTCTCTTGGCAGATCTCCCCAGAGGAGTACGAGAAGCGTGACTTCCCCGGGGCCAAGGAGCTGGCTGCCATGTTCCGTTTCTATGCCCTGAAGCCCGACCGAAACGTGGCCCTGACCATGAAGCTCAACCCCAAGGCCCGCACCTTCCAGCAGTGGGTGGCAGACAACAAGGCTGCCTTCTGAGCCTTCCCCTCCCTGCTCTTCCTCCTCAGCTTCTGTGCCAGGTAGGGGAAACTGGCTCAGGTGCCCCGAGCACCGCTGCCTTCCCAGTAGTGCCCCAGGGAGAGGCTGATCCTGCCCCGGCTGGGGAGAGCTTGGTCCATGTGCTGGTCCATGCGAGTGCTCCTGCAGCTTGGTTGAGACTATTTAGGCAACCAGAACAGGAGGAAGGGCTGCACAGCACAGGTAGACGGGTGGGAGAAGTGCTATCTTTGCACACTGTCCTCAGGGAGGTGTTTCTTTAGTCATGCTGGGTGTTTTAGGCTGGTGGTGGCTCATTTTCCCAGGGTCATGCCCTTTCCCAGGCAGCTCTGAGCATAGGGCAGCACTTGGTGGGCTGAAGGTGTGTATCCCTGGGCCCCAAGGCAGGTACCTTGGGACACCTTCACAGCAGGTACCCATGGCCAGTGTTGCTGCAGGCTCCTAAGCAAGCTGAAAACATAATGATTTCTCCATGGACCTGATTTAGGCACTGCAGGTGAAACAGGGACTGTGCAGTCAATTCCTATGCACGTAACACAAAAGCTGAGCCTGATTCCTCAAGTCATACAGGTCTGGGCCTGACCCTTGGGCTCCTGGAGGTAATTTCCATCACTTTAGGATCATGCAGCTAATTTCAATCACTGTCCCCGTGAGTTGAGTAAAACTGAAGTCTTTCAAGACTCAGTGGAAAAGCCCCTTCCCCCTCACCCTTATATGCTTAAGGTACTGCTCAGATTTGGCAGCTTTTCCTGTGCTTAAAATCAATCCCAGCCCCAAGAGATGCTCAAGCCCCCCAACCCTTGTCCCTCTTTGTCCCAGAAACCTTCATTCCTATTACTGGGGCAGGGAAAGCACGTGACAGACCAGGTGGAAGAGCAGACAAGGCAGCAAGGCACAGCACATGTTAAATATCTTTTATGAAGTCCATCTTATTTACATGGATACAGAATCACTTTACAGACAGTTTAATCAGGAGGCAACGCGTGCTTTATTTCAGCAAATTAAGAAGGGCAAGACTACAACATGTCCCCATTTAACTGGTTATTAGTACGTGGGCTGATGGTACCTGCACGGTATCACTAACACAGTAACCATGGGATACTCACTGCAAGAGCTCAGCTGCACCTGGAAGGAGTGATCCACCTCACTTGCACTCTCACACATGTAAAACAACGATGCTCTGACCAATCCTTTATGCTACGGGTGTTGCGCTAAGGTAATAAAAAGATTTTGTCCCCAAGGGCTTGGTGATCAACTTGTACCCGTTCAGAAGCGACAGCAGTTGTGTGGTAACTTTAGTTATTTGGGGGTTAAACCTGAGGCAAAGTGCAGATGCCACCACTGCTCTGTGCAGGCAATCAGCAGGGCTGAGAAAGCCCACAGGGCACGTGGGCTTGGACAAGGCCCAGGGAGATTCCACTCGGAGCTGTGCAGGGCAGCAGGGCTGTCGTGAAGACAGGGTTAAACCTCCCTGACCCACCAGGTCTCCTGGGAGAAGGTGAGCAGTGGTGAGTTCACCAAGCACACCTGGCATTGCAAAGGGCACCTGAGAGAGCAACAGGTGGAGACTTGGGCTCCATACAGCAAACTGCTCTGCTCTGTGCTGGAAGGACAGTTTATTTCACATTTCTTCTGGTTTGGATTCTAAATAATACTTCAACTTTAATTTTTACCCAATGAGCTTCCAGCAGCAGTAGGGCTGTGGAGCAGCCTCCAGAGAGCCCCATCTCTGCAAAGCTGGCATTTTCCTTCACTGCCAGTTCCTTGGATGGTGTGGGGGGGTTGTATCACGATGGGTGTTGGTGCCTCGGTGGTCTGTGGCCTCTCCAGCTGAGATTCTTGCTGTGCTGCCAACTGACATCCTGTGCTCTCCAGAGCCTGCTGCCAGAAAGATTCACCCCCAACTGCACAGATGACCTGCTGCTGCTGGCTCCTAGTTCCCAGTAGAACGTTTCCCTGCGGTTGAAATGAGAGGAAAGTTTAGATTTCCTGGCTGAGTTAGCACACTGCCAACTTTGGGAGCACCTCCCCTCCCAACCTGCCACAGTCAGCCACGCCAAACAGACAAGTTTGAAGCCTACAAAGATGCAAAGCTGAGCCCCTGGAATCCAAGACACCATGTGTGCTGTAGATGATTCTAAGTCCCAGTGGTCCCTCAGAGCAGCCAAGACTCACTGAAGGCACGTGAGTTATACACTGGTCTGGTGTGTGGCAAGGCCTTGCTGTGCTCTGTGACAAAGGCTGACTCCTCCCTGGTGCTGTAAGCCCGTGGCAGGGGCGAGTCCACCCCAGTGTGCTGGCACCCCTGTGCCTCTGGCAAGGCTGGGCTTTGCGTGGCAGAACCCGGTCTAGTGGGACCAGCTAACGGGAACAACCTCTGTGCTCGGAACCAGGCACAGCTACTGGGTGGACACGGGAGCAGAGCTGCAGGGGAGGCCCAGCCACCTCCCTAAGGATGCACCCAGCATCTGTGCAGCTTTTGGCTGCAGCAACAATGCAGTTTAATCCCTGGCTTGTTGCTCCAGGTCCCAGGGCACAGCTAGGGTTTTGCACACCCGTGGCTGGAAGGCCTGAGGCTAAGTGAGAAGCAACCTTTTTGTGCTCCCAAGAAGTGCTCAGTGCGGGGAAAAGACAACAGTGAAACACAACAGGCCTCCTACCTCAGATGGGGTGTCAGGAGGTAAACATTTTCTTAAGTTTGGAAAGGAATCCCTCCTTGTTCTCCTCAGCCTCAGGCCTATCCCCGCCTGTAGCAGCGCTAGCCTTGGCCCTGCCACCTGGACACAAACAGCAAAGGGCCGCAGTCAGAGACATCTCCCACCAGTACCAGAGGGTTATTTTAGACAGGGAATGGTCAAGCAAAGGCAGCTGGTTGTGCTGCATCCTCACATGGCAGTAAGATACACACAACCACTTGGCACTGGAGAGATCCCAGAAAAGCCAACCAGGGGCTCAGGTTCCACCATTCCCTTCCCCTCTCCCCAGCCCTCCAACTGATGAGGGAAATCCTCACGGGCTTTGGAAGCAAGCACTTGGAATTGAGAGTCTGCCACTAAAAAGCGATCACAGCCAGCCAGGGCTTTACAGGGTTAAAAAAGCTGTCCTGGTGGTCTGTGGAACAAGCTAGTCCTGTTTCAAGGTTGTGTCCTTGCAAAGCAGTGCAAAACCATACCAGGAGCCTGATTTGTGTCATTGCAAGCAGTGCTCAGACAAACAGTATCAAGGAGAAAATGAACTCAAAGTAGAATTAAAAAGACTACAAGTATTTCAGACCAAGTGTCCAGATAAGGAATCTTATAACTGTCCTGTATATAGAGGTCCTGAAAAGTTGTTAGTCCCTCCAGAAGTGGCTGCAGCAAGAACAAAGGAGATCTCTTTGCTAATCTGCTTTTTCTACAGTAAATCCATCAATAACAAGATCCCAAAATCCTCCTAAAGCTTTTTCTGCACACAGAGAACACAAAGTCCAGCACTCCCCATCCTCCCAGGGCTGAGTGCTGGGCTCAGACTGATGCAATGGAATGAAATCCCGAGGCAGAACACGCCTCTGTCCACCCGGGGCATTGCACTGCTGCTGCCTGGAGCGAGGACACACCTTCAGCAACAGCCTGTCTCTACACTGCAACCTACTGGGGGTTGTTTTAATCTACCTTGCTGCTTCATCGCGATGAAAACTAGAAAGTTTGCTTTTTAAAAAAAATTAGTTTGGAGAGTGGTTTTTTCCCTTTGGCACACAAATGCCTTTAAAAAGCTGGAATGGAAGTTCAGTGGTCAGAGCACTCTCCCCTTCCCCCCATGGGTGACTGTAACATGGGAAAGACATAACTTCTATATTAGGAAAGCACTATAAAACAGAACACTGGGAAATATTTGGCAGATGCTGCCTTCCAGTATCCCACACCTGAGCCTATATTCCTGAGGCTTTGGCATGTAGTACAGCAGACCTGAGTTCCTGGGATCATTGAGCAGCTCTGAAAGGCTCCCACCTTTGCCTCGTCTTAAATGCTCTGTTTGCTTTCAAGCCAAAAAAGGAATCCAAATGGCTTTAAAAAGTTCATTGTTCCAATTAAGCAAGGAAAAACTGTTTTCCAGTACTGAAAGACAAAGCTCCTTCCTTATTATTTCACCATGTGTTCTGCCTTTAGCTGCTGTCCTTGCCAGGTACCTCACCCCAGAAACTTAAAACAATTGCTGAATCTCTTCTCCATCTGCAGCTGGAAGAGCAGCTCCCTGCTGACTCTGCTCCTCCATCACGGTGGCCACTGTCTACTGACAGCCAACACTCGGCACCAATGGACACTTCTACCCCAGGTTCCCCCACGTGCCCAGGGCACAGCCTGACAGCAGAACTTCCCATCAGCATTCCAGGAGAAACATCCTGCTGCACAGTCAGAAGCACAGCAGATGGACTTGCATGGAAAACTGGCCTGAAGGATCTTGTCTTTTCCTACCTCTCTAAGGAGAGTCCTGGCACAGGAGCAGGAGGCATTCACCACAGCTCGTCAGGACCCTGAGTACCTCAGTCCCTGCCCTCTGTTCACACACAGATTTGACAAGTACTGGAGCAAAGCTTCCTGGGAAGAGGCTGCCTCCCTGCTTTGCGCTACAGCCTGTTAACACCACACTACAACCACATCCAAAATACCAGGCTCGGCAGGCAGCGCTGTCACAGCACCTCGAGGTGACCCTGGCTCACCTTCCTCCCCAGGAACGCTCAGGAAGCGCTCTGCACACCCACACCAGCTCCACCAGGAAGGAGCAGGAGATCCCCCGCTCACCTGACGCTGTGTTTGTGACCCCGTTCACTGTGCCATCCACGTCCGGCTCGTCCTCCGCGTAGCTCATCATTAAGGCTCGCTGGCGATCCGTCAGCCTCCTGTGGGCCCGACACAGGGCATGGTTAGGGCTGTCCTCGGGGGCAGCTGTACCTACAGCCCTCCTGAAACCTCTCCAGCAGCACCCACGAGAGGCAGGTACTGGAATTACAAGGTGAACACACCAGGAATACACCAGGAATCCCTACAGTGAGCCATCTATAAATAATAACCACACAGTGGAAGAGGAGAGACAGGATCCGCTGCATTTCACTCCACTGCAGTGAAAATCAAAAAATATCTTGAAGTGCTTGAGAGGAACCATAAGGAATAAGAATTTTCACAAATTCTGACTGTCTTTTTGCAAGAAGTTCAAGATTTTGCAGAAACTTGCTTTAGCTCTACTTACTGAGGGACTTTTATCTTTATGTGGATGTAGTGGTCTCCATAGCCATAACTGTTGACCTTGGGAATGCCTTTCCCACTCATTCGAATTCTCTGGTCTGGCTGAATACCAGGGGGTATCTATAAACACAGATGCCACATTTATTACTTTAGTTTAACCATTTATATAGTAATTAGGTGTCTATAAAAATTATCTACTTCACCAGCAAGCTTCAAAGTAGGATAGGAGAGCTCTGGTACACTCAGGACACATGCTGAAGCTGTGTCAGTAACGATGGAAAAGCTTTTCAAGGAATGAGTAAAGAACCTGGCACAGCCTGTAGCCCTTGGATGGGATTTGTCCAGCAATCCCTTCCTTTCCCTGTCCCTTCACAGTGACAAGAAAGGAGCTGTGACACAGCAGGTCACAAGCTACCCGAGGCTCAATCCTGAAGGAATCTGAAACATGATACTGGCAGACTTGGGAGATTTTCCCCACCTTTGCAGCAAAGGAGAAGCCTCTCCTTTGCCCCACTGATTCATGCCCAACATAATGGTACTTACTGTGATGTTGATTGTCTCGTACAAGCCTTGACATCGGGCTGTGCCTCCCAGCACAGCCTGTGCTACTGAGATCAGGAGATCCGAATGAATATCTGCTCCATTCCTTCTGAACACAGAACTTTTCTGAACCTAAAAGGCAGGGAAGTTCCAAGGTGAAGTGAGCACACCACCACAAAGTTCTCCCGGTAAACTGCTCTGAAGGGTCTCAGAAGAAAATAAACCAGCCAGACCCTTTATACCATCCACAAACTGCTCATCTAAGAACTGTGAGTTAATATTTGGTCTTTTAGAAAAACACAGATCTTGACACAACCATAATTAGCCAAAAGCTTAGGAGGATCCCTGCTTCCTGCCTCAGCACTTCCCTCCCCTAATGCTGCTATTAAATTATCTGTGTCAATATGGTTCTGCAGAGACAGACACTGCCTTCTCCAAGTATCCTGAACAGGAGAAAGCCAGAAGGGAAGAGGGAGGGAAGCACCTCTGCAGTGGCTTCACAAGCTGGAAGAGAATTAAATCCTCCTGCACCACAAAAGAGGTGTTGAAAAAAATTTTCTCCTTGACAGAGATGTGTGTGACAGGATTCTGCAAAGAGAAGAGGCCCAGCTACAGCACAGGTGCAAAGCAGCCCTGAAGGTGGATCTGCTGGAGGACACTCGACCAGCCAGCCTGCTGCAGGCATTCCCACAGCCCTCCTCAGCACTCTCATCCCTGCCTGCAGGCAGCTCCTTCACATTTCCAAGTCAAAAACTCGAGGCATGAAGAACCTACTCTGCATTTTTATTCACACTACCCTCAGGGCCTGGTCCTGGAACAAGCAGCTGGATTCTTCATGAGCAGATTCAAAGTGACCCCCCTTGTTACAATGCAAATCTCCTGCTGTCTCAGAAAGTTCACAGGGATCGTGTTTCATCAGATATTCCAAAGGATCACTCACTCTCCCTCCTCTGCCCATTCTGCAGCCACTTCCCAGGCAGCTGAAAGGGAAAAAACAACTTACACATACAACTTACAATACATACCCTGAACGTAATGAAAATTTCCTTCTTCCCCACAGGCATCCGAACTGTCTGCCCATCCTCAACTCCTGCAATTGGAACAAGAGGGAATGTTACCTTGGGTTACAATCTATGTGTTACACATGTATCTACAACCCTGCCAAACCCAAGAGCTGCCCACCACTGCAGCACATGCACATCCTGGAGCACAAGGCATGAGATCTCCCAGCAGGCATCACAGTGACACTCTACAGGAGCTGTGGCCCAAGGAAGAAGGTATTTATACCTCTGAGGTGATCACTGTGCCCCAAGCAGGCTCATTGGTTCAATCCCTACAGAATTCTTCAGAGAAATGCATCAGATTAAAGAACACAGCAGCCTCAACGAGCTGCAGGAAAACTTCAGGCTGCTCACCCAGGGTGGTCTCAAAGAAGTCTTCAGTCCCACCACTGTCTCATCCTCTCTGGTGAGGAAGGCCATCAGCACACCCTTCTGAGCCAAGCCAAGGCTTTCAGGATTCCCACCCTCTCCCCACGCTTTATCAAGGACAAATGGAAGACCCATGGCAACAAAACCTTTGGAGAGTTTCACTCTTCAGAGCCTGCCTAGGAGGATCCAGACAAGAACCAAAGCTCAGGAAGGGCAAAGCCAACATTTCTATCCATGGCCAGAAGGTTCATCTCATCATTAGCCCCTTCCATTGACCTGCTTTGTCTGAAAGACAAACTTCTCTGCAGCAGAACTCCTTTCGTTGCTCTCGCGTTCGTACCCGTTGGCCAAGTGGCAGGAAATAACTACATTCATTTAACAGAGAGCAGCACACGAGTACAACACTGACCAGCTGGCACAGGAACCATCACTGTCTTCTTCTGCTTGGTTTGCCCCGTTCCCCGGCACACGACGCAGGGCGTGGTTATGATGGAGCCCCGGCCGGCGCAGCGCCGGCACGTGGATCTCATCACAAAGGGGCCCGTGTTTATCGTTTCCTGGGGAGGGAAAAGGTTGTACAAGCACTGAGTACCACGGTGGTACTTTTCACCCAGCATGTTCGAGTTCTAATCACACACACACACAGCCTGTAAGGACAGTAATATCCTTTAGCAAGGGCTGGAGCAGAAAGCTGGCTCTGAAATCCTAAGAGGATGCTGGGTGGGAGAAGCTGGATGAGGTTCTCTTGCCAGCGCATTCCAAATTCCACTGAACACCATCACTACTACAAACAAGGGGAAGGGAAACACAACACCTTCCATCTCCAGCCTTTAACACACAAGAAGGAACAAAGCTCCTTACAGTGCTACAGACATCTGTGCTGTGAGGAATCCAAGGACAATCCACTTTCCTGCAGTGTCCAGGAAAACGTTACAGAGACTAAGCTCTGGAGTGAACTGTGAGAGCAGCCCTCCAGACCGTAGTACATGAGGAATCAGATGCATGGAAACTCAAAGCCTGGCAGCTCCATTATTACCTGCATCTCCTTACTTCATGGTTACCCTGGGGCTATCATTACCTTCCTCCACCCCCAAGTCAAAGGATCCCATTTAACGCCCAAGCAATTTCAGAGCCCTTACGTGGCATGAATATGGTTTGTACAATAGCAGAGAATCCATCCTGAGGGCCTGTGCTTTCAGCTGAGCACAGCACTCCTTTAACACTAAGACAATCTTCCTAGGGCTGATTAGCATCAAGCTGACATTAACTCGGCTTTACCTGAGATCAGCTGTTGACCGGGGTGAGAATTTTTCACCATGGACTGAACTGATCTGCCCCAACAAGGAAAAGCACAGCAGAACTGGTGTCCTACAAAGCACTCACCATGCCTGTGCCGTTGCAGTAGTGACAGCGCTGCACTTTGGTGCCCGGTTCGTGCCCTTTGCCATCGCACCGCTCGCAGGAGTCTTGGATGTTCACCACAATCTCCTTGTTAACACCTTTTGCAGCTTGGGTGAACGTCAGTTCCATGATATACTGCATAGGAAACACAGTATTGATCTGTGACTGATGTGTGATAGGGTCTTAAACAGATTGGTTTAGGCCAAATACCAAACAATGCTGAAAATAGATCCAGGTAACGGAGCGGGAGGAAGAAACAGACAGGCAAACCCTTCTGAATGACTGTGCATCTAATCTGAAGAATCAATAATCTATCTGAAATAAATAAAAAAGGGATGCAAAAGGATCGCAGACATTATAGGAATGATGGTTACCCCCGGCTGATAAGCATCAGGTTGTGTGGCAGCAATGAGAATTTTTATGAAAATGCTGTGTAGCAGCAACAAGATTTAAAAATAGAAAAGAAAGAAGTAAAAATAGAAGTCGAGTGTTTCCCTGCTCTCAGGAAAAGCCTTTTTTTGTTTCTAAAGGTTTTGTTCCATGGGAATGCAGCAACAAGTGAGGCTGAAGGGTTTCCATCCCAATGGCAGTGGCTGCTCTTTCCCAATTAACTTTTTCTTTGTCAAGTGAAGTCATCAGCAAAGATGACTGCACATAAGAGGACATTCTCTTTATAGTAAAAAAGTCACTTTTAGTAAAGCCAGAAGTACCAGAAACACTTGGTATTTGAAGACAGCACATGAAATAAAGGAGCATTCAGCTGCAGCACAAAGAACAAGACACGTTCTATTATGGGCTCCACTGCAAAGTTAAACTAATTAGGTTGCAAAATTAAAGCAATTAAGCAGCCAAACCTATCGCCGGAAGGCCTGGTTTACAGTTACAAGGTGTTTTGTGGGTTTTAGCATTACAGATCACAGCAGGCATATGCAAATCAACCTGCAGCAGCAAAGATGCCTCTACAGCGATGGAACTGTTGGGCAGCACCGACTGGTGTCAGTAAACACCAGAGGAAGGAGCTCAAGTCCAGAAAAAACAACTCTGTCTGGAGATGCAGCTTATCAAAAATTTGACTCTCCCCCCATGCCATGGGATACTCACAGAGTGACATTCCCAGAAATAACTCTCTGCTGAAGCTCTTGCTCCCAGAGTGCTCTGTGACAGACCAGTGCGTCCCTCCCCAGCTTCTGAGTTTTTAATTCCACTTCTAAACAAAGGCACCTCCTACCTCCTGTGGCTGGTCAAAGACACTCTGAAAATCGCCGAAAGGAGATCCCGAAAACTCCCCAAAGATCTTCCGGAAAAGCTCCTCGGGATCAATGGAGGGGCCGCCGCTCCAGTACTGCCGCCCCGTGCCGGCGCCGGCCCCGGCAGCACCGGCCTCGAAGCTCGCTGTGCCATAGGCATCGTACTGCTTCCGCTTCACCTCGTCACTCAGCACCTGGGGGGGACAGAACGGTGCCATCTGGGCATGGTACGGATCCCCAGGGCCCTGGAGAATCCCTGGCTCTGGCACTGCCCCCACGAGCCCAAGCTTATCAGACTCTCCTGCCGTCGGGAGGGCTCGCTGAGCTCTCAGTGCCACAAGCTGCTTCTTCCTCTCTTGGCTCAAAATCAGGAAAATGACAATCTTACTGATTTATAATAAGCAAGAATAACTTGCTTATTACGTAATCAGTCATTAATACATCAGGTGAAAGCTGGTAACAGTGCTGGGGTTAAAAAAAAAAAAACAGGGCTGGGGAAGCACAATGAAGGTTCCTCTGTCTCAAACACCTATGGACAGGTTTTTTATTTGATTATTTATTTTAAGCTGACAACGATCCCATGGAAGTGACTGCTGCATCCATGCCAGTGACTTACTCCTAAGGAAGAGCACAAACTGAAAGAGCCCAAAGCACCTAAACCAGATACTTGGGCCAAGTAATTTCCTGGAGACACCGTTAGGACAGAGGTGCTCCAGCCTGAAGTGCATCAAAAAACAGCCACGGTTTTACAGGAAATGTTTCCCCTCATCTACCCTCCAACCTTTCCTCCTCTTCATCACGATGAAATCCTGCTGTTACCTCGTAGGCTTCTGCCAGCTGAGAGAACTTCTCCTTTGCTTTGGGGTCATCCTTGTTTGTGTCAGGGTGGTATTTCTTTGCCAACTAAACAACAAAAACAAACCATTAGAGACAAGCAAGGAGTTATTTACTTCAGTGTATCTCACATGCCAGGAAAAACACATTGGGCAGAGCTCGGAATACACTATCTCTATTTCAGGGAACTAAATCCCTTCATTTTCCATTATCAACCCAATATAAGGAACTACAGGAGCTGCTCCTGATCCTCCCACCAAGCCTAGATCTTTCTGGAAGGAGATCGTGAGGTGACACCACAGGCAGACTACACTTTGGAAGAGATCCCCAATGCCATGTGCTGAGCTGTCCCACTGCTCCCTCTCCTTGTCTCCAGGGGGGATCTCAAGGGGGGATTTGCTCTCTGCCACACCGGACAGGCAGCGAGGCAGTTCTGTCCCTGTCCCCGCGCAGCTCCGGCCGGACGCACCTGGTAATAGGCCTTCTTGATCTCCTTCTGGGTGGCGGTGCGGGGCACCCCCAGCACCTGGTAATAGTCCTCCTTGGTGCGGGCCCCGCTGCTGTGGAAGGCGGCGGCGGCGGCAGCACGTTTCGTCCCTGCGGGAGGGGAGACAGAGGGGCCGCGGTGAGGGCCGGGCCGGGCAAGAGGAGGGACACAGCCGGGGGAAGGACCCGCGCCCCACCGCCGTCCCCCGTCCCTGCCCTGCCGCCTCGCTCACCCGCGGCGCAGAGCCCAGCTCGGAGCAGCAGGAGGCGGCGCGGGGCACGGGCGGGCGGGACGCGGAGCCCGCGGAGCAGCAGCAGCAGCGGCGGCGGCCGCGCGTTCCCCGCCCCGCGCCCCGCGGCCGCCCCGACCCACCGCGACGCGCTCACGGCCGCCATCTTGGCCCACGCGCGGCGCCTGCGCACAGCCGCGGCAGGGAGGGACCGCGCGTGCGCGGCAGCGCCGCGCCTGTGGCGGCGCTATGGCTGCGCATGCGCGGGGCTCGGCTGAGGCGGCGAGGTCGGAGCGTGAGGGCACCGTCTGAGCCGCCTGGGGACCCTCAGAGCCCCCGGGGGGACCCTCAGAGCCCCGGGGGGATCCTCAGAGCCCCCGGGGGGACCCTCAGAGCCGCCTGGGGACCCTCAGAGCCCCCGGAGGGACCCTCAGAGCCCCGGGGGGACCCTCAGAGCCCCCGGGGGGACCCTCAGAGCCGCCGGGGGGACCCTCAGAGCCCCGGGGTCGCTCAGAGCCCCCCACGACACCCTCGGAGTCCCCGGCGGGGCGAGGGCAGGGACAGTTCAGCCCTGTGAGCCGGGAACTGCCAGGCACCACCGTGCCCGGCCATGCCGCACCCCTTGCGACACGCTGGGGCAGCCAGGGCTGGGAAACCCTGCCCGGTGCTCTGGGACAGGGGTCTGCGCCCTTCCGGGGTTGCTCTCGTCCCCCTAGCAGGGGAAATATTGTCATAGGTCGGGAAAAAAGGCTCTGAAGCCGCAGCGACACGGTGCCCACCCTGACAGAGCACCCACCATAACACAGCACCCCGACACAGCGCCCACCCACAGCACTTGCACAGTGGCCAGGCAGGCAAGGTGAGCGTACAAACTGACACACTGCCCTGACACAGCACCCACCATAACACAGCACCCACCATAACACAGCACCCAGACACAGCACTCTGACACAGCAACCACCCTGACGCACCACGCTGGCACAGCACCCTGGCACAGCACCCACACTGACACAGCACCCTGACACACCGCCTGTCCTGACACACCGCCCACACTGAGGCAGCAGCTTTTCTCTAGGGAGGAGGATAATTCGTGCCAAGCGCGTCTCTCTCCCACCTCCGTCACCAGGCGCCTCGGAACGCTCCTCAGCGGAGGTTCGGCCCTGCAGAGCGTGGGAGGCCGCAGCAGCGGGGCTGAGCAGCGAGGGGGATGTGTCAGATGCTGCCGGCTCCTGCTGGCGTGTCACAGCCCGGGTGAAAGCAGAGAAAGAGGCCTGGGCTCCACCGGGCATGGGTGACACCCAGGCTCTACCAAGCATGGGTGAGACCCAGGCTCCAGCAAACGTGGGCTATGGCAGAGCCGGGCCCAGAAGGCTCAGCGGGCTCAGATCCAGAGCTCCTTCTCCTCCCCCCCCGGCAGCTGTGTGTGCACACAAAGGTCTCTGTTCACTGCCGGCTGCGAGGCCATAGGGGATGAGGACACTGTGCCCACGGCACTGGAAACTTCCCGCTCCCCTCATCCTCCCTGCCCAGAGCCCGAAGGAACGTCTGCCCTTGTCTGGCAGGAGAGCTGGGTGACAGCCGGGGATCACAAGCCGGGGTGCCCCTGGGGCCGGTGACCCCGATCCTCTGCGGGAGACAGGGAAGGGGCTGGCGACCCCTCGGGACAGTCGCCCCTGGAGTGACTCCGACGCCGGGGCTGGAGGCTCTGATGGGGGTCCCGAGGAGCTGGGGGTGGGGGTCTGTGCCCCGCTCACGGTGACAGCGGGGACACGGGACACGCGTGGGGCGGGGGGTCCGGAGGGGGCGTGTCGGGGGCGTGTCGGGACCCGGAGGGCGGGACCGGCGGCAGCCCCGGGGCGGGCGGAGCTGCGGGGCCGGGCTGGGCTGGGCTGGGCTGGGCTGGGCTGGGCTTAGCTTAGCTTAGCCGGGCTGGGCTGGGCACGGCTCGGTGCGGCGCGACCGGAGCGCCATGAACCGCTTCAAGGCGTCCAAGTTCCGGCACACCGAGGCCCGGCTGCCCCGCAGGGAGGTGAGCGCCGTAGGACCGGCCGGTACCGTGCGGGCGGGGGCGGCGGGGCCGGGGCTGCCGGCGGGCATGGGCACGGGCACGGGCACGGACAGGGACAGGGCAGGACCGGCCCCGCGGTACCGGCAGGGCGCGGCTCAAGCTCCCTTGGCTGCGGCACCGCCGGTGCGGCAGGGCCGTGCCCGGGTCCCCCGGCCGCGCTCAGAGTGCGTCGCCCGGGCGGCCCTTCCTTGGCACACCTTGGCGCCGGAGGCTGCCGGCCCCGGGGCGCTCCGCAGGTGGAGCTGGTGGGCAGCCCCGGCTCTGTCCCGGGGCGGTGCAGCCCCCCCGGCCGGGAGCTGCTGGCGTGGGGTACCTGTTCCGCGGTGCTGCACCCTCCTGCCGCTGGACACGGGTGGCCACAGGCAGTTCATCCCCGGTTCCTGCTGCCCGCCACCCCAGCTCGGCTCGGTGCTTCACCTGTGCTCGGTCGGCCCTCTCGGGCAGCGCGGGCTTACCCAGCCGGGAGCCATGCATCCCGAGCGTGAAATGCTGGGCCCCGCTCCTGCCACCCCGCTCCTGCCACCCCGCTCCTGCCACCCCGCTCCTGCTGCCCCACTTCCGCAGGCAAAGAGGAAGCGCTGGGCCCCACGGGATGGTGCTGAGCTCCCTCACCCTGCCCGTGAGCTGCACAGCTCGGCACTGCTGAGGCCAGGCAGGTCCGGGGGGTCTCGTTGGGCAACATGTGGTGCCCTGCTCCAGTCTCAGCCCCATGAATAACCAGCCCCAATCGTGCCAAGTGTCATGATCCACCTCTTCGCGTGGTGTTGGCAGTAGGTAATCCTGCCGTGCTCTCCACAAGGCTGTGGAGCTTGGCCAGGGCGTTTCCTTGGATCTCTGTCCCTGCAGGTCTGGCAGAGATGTGGGGTCAGGGGTGGGTTATGCCAGATGAGCTTCGTTGGGGACTGTTATCAGGACACAGCCCTTCTGGGGGCTTCCTGAGCTGGGAACTCCCAGCATCTCCTCAGCACTGTGACCATTCGTGAGGCTGGTGCTTCTCCCAACCATTGGATGTCAGTGCACTCCTTCCCTGTAACTTCCCAAGCCATCCTTGTACCTGTGCTCACACAACTCTGTAGACCTGGTAAGCACCCAAAAACATCCTTCTGAGCTTCAGCTGTAGGAGGAGACGTAGTGGCCCCTGCCACTGTCCCAGCCTTGAGCATCCCCCCCTCCCCATGGTGTGCCAGCCTTGGTGTGTCTGCAGGACAGGTGCCAGGTCATCAAAATCTCAGCTGGACAAATGTTTGCGACCCTCAGGGTTCAGATGAGCCCCTGGCAGGGCGGAGCGTGTGTGCCTGGGGGGTGTGGGTGCTGGGACACTTGGCTGTGTGGATACAGCATCTTCCAGGCAGGGATGTCCCCGTCACCACTGCCCTGGGGTCGATTCCCACAGTGGGGTTGTTCTGAGGGACAGTGGGCTCTTGCCCCTGTGTGCAAGGAGGCATTCACTGTGCAAGGTGGCCTTTCCAAAAGGCCATGCAGCATGAAACATATCCCTGGGAATCAAGGCCACACCACCCAGCTCTGCAGGGCAGGAGGTGGGAGGTGGATGTCTCGTCTCAAAACCCATCTCAGGTGTCACGGCGGGAAACACTGTTGGGTCCCTGGCTGAGCGGGTTGTTTGTGGAGGCTCAGGCAGACACCTGACCTGGCCGGATCAGGAAGCGCAGTGTAAACACGAGGGATCACATCTGAGTCTCTTCAGGCAGCGTCTGCGGGGCTCTGCTGGCAAATGCCCCCTGAGAGCTCACAGTTTGTTCTAGGGATGTAGCCAGGATGGTTCCATATGCTTTCCCGGCTGTGCTGGCACGCTGAGGAAAGGATCACTTCCTTGAGGGCTCCTGCCTGTGCACAGGGAAGTTGCGGGGCCAGGATGGACCAGCTCAGTGGTCTCTCTGTGAAACCTCAGCGCAGGGGTCCTGTGTGGGACCCCTGGAAGCTGGGGACCAGAGGTGGTCCCCTCGAGGGACCAGTGCAGAGTGATGGGATGCAGTTTGTAGGACCCTTCCTCCTGGGTCTTGCTCATGCTCCAGACCTGTTCCCCATCCCTACTGCAGCCCCCCTGCCCACCCACCAGGTGCAGGCAGAGGAACCTCCCTCTGGCAGGTAAGGGGTTAAGAGGTCTGTACCAAGCTGTGAGGGCTGGAGGAAGTGCTGCAGGAACTGCTGCTCCCTGTCAGGCCTCAAAAGGAAGCTGTGCAAGGAGAGGAAACCCGGGGCTCATGTACACAGCTCCCTCCCCTTCGAGGGTGTCTGCCTGGCTTTGTGGGGTGTCCACTGCTCCAGACACCTGCTGCAGCTCTCTGTGATGCCAGTGGCTGCCATGGGCACACAGTCATGGTGGCACCCGTGAAACACCTGCCATTGCCATTGCTCGAGGGTTGGGCTTGGCTCTGGGTGTGCCAGGAAGCTCCTGGTCCTGGTGGCAACTTGAGGTCGGATATCTGAGCAGGTCTGGCTGATGCAGGGTGTCTCAGTGCCCCACGGGTACAGTGCTCAGCTGTGGAGTAGTAGTGGGATGTTTCCCACTACTGCACAGTGGGATTTTGGATTTGGAGCTGTCATGAAGTTCCTTGGCTGTGTGTCCGTGTGGGAAGCTTGCTGCCTCAGTCAGCCACAGCCTGACCCTATGGTGCTTCACAGCCCAAGGGCTTTTGTCCCATCCCAGACTCCCTGACCTAAGTTTTTATCACAAAGTCCTCTGAGCCTTTCCCTCAGTGGCAGAGCCCAGGGCTGGGACAGTTCTGGGGAGAGGCAGTGCTGGGAGCCAGGATGCTCCTGCCTGCCATCCTCCAGCCCCAGCGAGGGACTGCACCTCATGCTGGGAGCAGGAGCAGCCACATTGCCCTGGCCATCCCAGAGAACAGGGCCCTACAAATGTGCCTCTGGCACAATCCCATTGGTATTGGCAGCCTCCAGGTCTCCATCAGCATGGGAGCTCCGCCGGGGCTGAGGGTCTCTAGCCATGCAGTGCCAATGTCTCCCCTCCAGCTGTGCTCTGGCCATGGCATCAGGCCCCACCATAACAGAGGCAGCTCCTGATATGGGTTTTCTCTCTCCATCCTAGGCATGGATTGGGGGTATCCGAGCAGGCTCCATCCCATCCTGTGGGAACCACGTGAAGTCCAGCTGCTGCTGGATCGCATTCAATGCTGAGGCAGCAGGTGAGGCACAAGGGGTCCCCTGCACAGCTCGAGGGTGGGATGGACTTGTCCCAGTTGTCCCTGTGGGACTGGATGGGGGGTCAGCCCCACGGACACCAGAGACACAAGGGTGAGGGGAGGAGGCTTTCCCTGAGATCCTCGAAAGTGCTGCAAGTCCCACACCTCTTGGCTTGCATTTCAAAGCTGGGTGCCCCCCAGTGTATGCCAGGCTGGGATATTCCTGGGAGCATCCCATAGGCAATGGTCAGGCTGGTGGGCAGCTGGTGACCTGCTCCTGTGCCCTCTTCTGTAGGTGTGTTGGGCATCGTGCCGCTGGAATGCGAGGATGGGGGCAAGAGGACCGTGTCCCAGCTCTGCTGCCACTCAGGTGGGTGTCAGGTCCCACCTCCACAGGAGATGTTTGGCCTCATGTGGGCTGTGCCAAGGGGCTCTGGTGCTGAGTCCCAGCCCTGGAGGCTGTGGTGGGCTGCCTGCCAGGCAAGGGACATGGGGAGCTGCTGGATTCCCAGAGAACCATCACCCATGGGCAGGGTGACCCTCACGAGGCTCATAAGGCACAAGGCACCTGCAGCCATGCTGACCACAAGAGATTCTGCCAGGCTGGAGCCGAATTGATCCGTGTTCCCTCATCTCTCAAGCTGCAACAAAGCCTGGACATGTAGCTCTTCCTCATGCTCTACTACACACTCTTTCCACATTACTCATTGCACGCCCTGAAATTCCCAGTACACCCAGTGCCAGGCTGGGGATGGCATCACCACGGCTGTACCTGGCTGCAGTGGTGGGAGGAACAGGCTGGACCAGCAGCTCTGACGTGGACAGAGCAAGTGCTGCAGGGGAGAGGCACTGGCAGCATCGCTGCTGGCAGAGGAACAGGGCTCTGCCTCCTGCTCGGGCACGGGGAGGGTTTGTGGGGATCTCAGGGTGCCCCTCTCCTGGTTGTCGGAGCAGCAGTGCCAGCCTGGGGCGTGCTGACCACCCACTTCCCAAAATCACACCAGAGCAGCAAGATGGGACCCAGTCCCAGCGCCGCCTTCCTGTGTGCGTGCCCTGGCATGGCTGCAGGACTGCGCAGCGTGCCCCTCCTGTGCCACCTTGGCCTCTGGCACCGGGAGCTTCCTTGTGTTGGCAAACCGGCCACTGAGCTCTGCTGCTTCCCGGGCACTGCCAGAGGGGTGCATGGGAGCCAGCCCAACATCCATGGCTTCTTAATGGGATTAGCACGAGCCCTTTGAAGCCGTGCTGTGCCAGAGCAGTGCCTCCATAGCAGGGAAGGGATTTTCTCTCCTCCCAGGCGGATGCAGCAGAGCGAGCTGCCTGCTCTTCGTGCCTCTGGGGCCTGTCTCCTGGAAGCAGGAAAGTACACAGTGACCTACTTTTCCGAGCGTGCCAAATGCATCCGAGGGGCTGCTGCTGATGGTGCCAGCGTTCCTCCCGCCGGGCCCTGCTGCCGGAGCTGCGAGGAGCGTCCCTGCTGCTGGCATCCTGAGCCAGGGTGTTACAAAGGGAGCCTTGTTACCAGCATGGCTCCAGCAGGCCATGGTCTCCAGCATCTGGTCAGCACAGACAGCCTTGTGCTGTCCGTGCTGCTCCCTGTGCCTCAGAGGGATGTTCATCTGGACATCGTAGCCACGCGTGGGTGGTGATGGGTTAGACAGGGAGATGCCTTCAGGGCCCCCATCCCCTGCCAAAGGGGTGCAAGACCTGATGGACAGTGTGGAGGGGCTCAGGCGCTCACAGCAAAGCTGAGCTGCTCCAAAATGCCTCAGTGGGTCTGGATCTGCCCCTGGTTGCCCACATGTGTGTGTAGGGAAGGAATCAGGCTGGGGAAGAGGGAAGGGGCTGCCACGCTGTCTGCAGGGGGAAGGTGGGGACAAACTTCTGCCCTTCTCCTTCCAGATGTGGTCACAGACTTTGACTTCTCACCCTTTGATCAGCTCCTGCTGGCCACAGGCTCTGCTGATGAGATGGTGAGTGCTCAGTGATAGGGGTCCCAAGGGGACACCCCGTGTCCTCCAGCATGTTCCTGGGATTCACTGTGAAGCCCTGGAGGAGATGGGGTCGGAATGATGGGAGTAAGAGGAGTGTGGGGTGGAGCATGCCAGGTTGGGGAGCAGAGTGGGACATTCCCAGGTTGTGGAGAACAGAGCAGATGGTATCAGACAAGGATCAGCCTTCTCCTGTCTGAGATCTGAGCTGCAACCAGGGGTCACCTGGTGTCCTCAGGGACCAAAGCCTGGAAAAGCAGCAAGCCCAGGCACCCAGCTGGGTCCTGCTCACCTGCCTGGGGACTGACCCACCTCTCCCTGGGGCTGCAGGTGAAGGTGTGGCGCCTGCCCGAGAGCGGCCAGGACATGCCCAGTGGCGCAGGGCTGACCCTGGGCCCTGGGGGGGCCCCAGTGGATGTGCTGCAGTTCCACCCCACGGCGGACGGAGTCCTGGCCAGCGGCGCAGGGAAGGGAGTCACCGTCTGGGACGTGGGGCAGCAGCAGCCCCTGACAGGTAGGCAAGGCCACGACTGCCTGAAATGTCGGTCTGCAGAGCTGGTGCCTGAGCCCAAGTCCTGACCTTGGTGGCATGGAACAGGCAGCTGGGGTGGCTTTTTGGGCCGGGAGCACCGCAGTCCCTCGTGCCTGTGCACAGGCTCCCTACACTTTGGTGCCGTGGTGTAAAAGGCACCGGTGCTGCCCAGGGGGTCCCTCTCCCTGCACGTCCCAGGGCGTGGGCAGATATGGGTGCCAGTGGGTGGTTGCTTGCCCAGACCTCAGCTAACCTGAGAGGCAGAGGAGGGGGGTGGCAGGACAGGCCTGTGGGGCTCCAGCGGCACAGGAATGCTCCCTGCACAGACACAGCAGCATCCCATTGGGTCCTGGCTGCCACCAGCCCTTCAGAAAGGACAGATCAGTTCCCCTAGGAAGTGTTCCAGGTGGGAGAGCGATGACTTCTGCCCCATCTGTGGGAGGGACCCTTCTTGACCCTGCTTTCCTCCTGCAGCCCTGGACTCCCACGGGGACCAGCTGCAGAGCCTGACCTGGAAGCGAGACGGCCACCTCCTTGGCACCTCCTGCAAGGTGAGTGGCACACACAGGTGACTTCACTGTGGCACAGCATGACAGGGCTGGCCACCAGCTGCGCCCTGGTGTGCTTGGTTTCATTGAATCAGACTGGTTTGGGTTGGAAGGGACCTTAAAGTTCATCTCGTGGGCAGAGACACCTTCCACTAGACCGGGCTGCTCAGAGCTCCATCCAGCCTGGCCTTGAACACTTCCAGGGGCGGGGAGTGTGGAGGGACGGGAAGTTTCGGGGTAGGGAAGGGCGGGAGTGAGGTCGGCGGTACCGCTGGGATGCGGCACTAGATGGCGCCGGCCGCTCGCGGGGCTCGCACGGCGGCAGGGCGGGCAAGGCGGGCGGGCAAGATGAGCGTCCGAGCCAGAAGCCCCCCAGGCCATGCCTGGAGGCTGAGCAAGCGGGTCTGAGCACACAGACCCAGCCCGCAGGCTGAGAGCAGGACCCCCTCCCCGCGCCAAGGGCGCAGGCGGTCCTGCGGAGCCGGTGGGCTCGGGGTGGCGCTCGGAGGCCAAGGATGCAGAGGGTGTGGGCTAAGCTGGAGTCCCGGCGATGGTTGGAGCCCCGTACCAAGCGTGCGGGTTGAGCACAGAGGGTACAACACCAAGCTGTGCCATCCGGGATGTGGGGCAGCCCCCGTGCTGTGCCGCGTGGCTGACACAGTGTGTGCTCCCCAAACAGCGCCCTGGCAGTAAGGCTGGCACCAGGGCACCCCTCTGCTGCCCCTGTGCCCTGCCAACCCTAGTGAAGGGGGTCCCGTGCCCCCTTTGGTGCAGGGATGCCAGGCAGGAGAGGGCTTGCTCCCTTCCAGCACTGCCAGGATGTCCGACCCTGGCTGTACTTTAGGAGGCTCCCTCCTTCTCTGGGAGTAGTGTGTCTTGGAGTCCTAGTGAGGCTCTGGGGGTGCTGGGGGTGCACCCCTGCCCACAATGTGGGACAGGACTAGGAGGGCACAATGCGAGCCATCCATAGGAATACACACTTCAGGCAGGAGAGTGATGGGCAGGAAGGAGAGGGGCTGCTCGCTGCAGCCTTCTGCCTAATACATCCTGACCTCCCACTGGCCCCAGGGTCCTTAACCCTCCTCTGTTTTCTTTTATCTCACCAGGACAAGAAACTGCGGATCTTTGACCCCCGAGCCAGCCCAGCTGCCTCCCAGGTACCATCCCCTCTGGGTGTGCTGCAGGCAGCCCTGCCCGGCTCCGGTGTCTGCTGGGGGGTGGGCTTTGGTCCCCTAAAACACCCCAGCTGGGGCAGGACTTGGGAGTAGCAACATGAAGGCAGGGGGAATGGGGCTGCCTCCTTTTTGGCGCCACTGCCCTCCCACCCAGTTTGGTGATCTCCCCCAGTGCCCTGGCACACTGCAGGCAGCAATCCCAAGCCCAGGGGGCATAGGGGCTGTGGGCTCCTGGGCTCTGCAGGCCCTCAGGCTCTGTCCTGCTCTGCAGGAGCTGGACCAAAGGCTCTTGGGGATGAGGACCTGGCAAGGGTGAGGGCTGGGCGGCCAGATCTGCACAGCTCAGCAAATAACAGCAATTAGGAAATAAGCAGAGAACTTAAGCCTTGACGTCAAGTTCAAACAGCCTCTTATTAGAGGTTTCCTGTGGCTTGGGGGCTCTGGCTGCTGATGGCTGCGGGCCCGAAGGGAGGGATGCAGTGGAGAGTAGGGTGAGATGGCTGCAGCAGGCTCTGATGCTCTTGGTGCCTCTCCTGCTGCCCATGGGCTCAGGAAGCCAATCAGGCACAGTGGTAACCCTGGAGGGAGCCAGTGCTCCAGCACTGCACCAGGACTTTCCATCTGCTCCTGCCCACAACCTGGATTCTGAGCTCCTGTAAGGCCCCTGGGTGCTTCCTGTGGGTACAAATGGTGCCCTAACCCTTCAGGCAGCCTTATAAACACCCCACCACAATATATAAACATAAACCCCGTGGTGACACGTGCTGGCGAGCCAGGGCAAAGTGCTTCCAGCCCTCCAGTGGCCCCCGTGACACTCTCCTGCTCCAAGCTGCCACTTGGCAGGGCTGGAAGGTCCCACTACCTGGTCCCAAATTCATCCTGTGCCTATCCATCTGTGGCCCCAGTGCTCCCCTCCCCGCCTCCCCCCACTTCTCCCCCTGCCAGACCTGTCAGCTTGTCTAACAGTGCTTCGGCGGAGCCGTGAGTGCGATGGGCTCGAGCCAAGTCTCCTGGGGAGGGTGGACTCTGTCTCGCTGAGCTATTAAAAATAACGTGTGAATGATGGTGGCTGTTCAAAGCAGGCAGCTCACTTCCCTCCACCGCTGTCTGATCCAGCCTGGGGCTGGGGATCCATGTTTGCCAAGAGAAATATGCACCTTCATTGCTGCGGCCCTGCCCCGGCCAGCTCCAAGTGGATGGAGATGTTTAGTCTTCGAGAAGTACTGTGCTGAAGGGGGAAACTTTAAAATGCCATAAATCCTCTGGAAGTTTGCGCAGAGCTTGCTTAGCCAAGGGGATTAACACTCCTGGGTTTTGTTGTTTCTTTTTTTTCCCCATTGCTGGAGGGCTGGTTAATTTGGAAATGCTCCTTCTCTCCCCCCGGGCCAGCGCGGTTACAGAAACAGTGATGCCACAGCCGCGGTGCGGTGCCAGCACCTCGGGAGCTCCTGGCTTAGAAGTTGCCTGTTTTTTTGCAGAGGTGAACGGTGGGATGGTTTTTCCAGCCAGGCTGGCCCCCACGGCACCGCGGGCTGGGTTTCCTCTGCAGCAGGCAGAGGGCTCGGCACCGCCGGCTCTCCCCCGGCTCTCCGCGGCACTCTGTGGTGCCAAGAGCCGGCCTCGGCCTTGGGCTGCTCCTCCAGCTGGTTTTCTTAATTTGCCAAGCCTGCCTCATTAAACATTCCTTTTTTTAGAGCAGGGGGAGAAGAATGAGAAGGAGCTAAAATAAGAGGCTCAGGGAGGAGGGGTCTCTCCTCCTAATACCTGATGCTGCTCTCAGGTATTGTGGATGCAGCACACGTGGGGCAGGGGACTGAGGGTGGGTGACAAGGAGGGTGACTGGCAGGCTGCCCACACCCCAGCCATGCCCTCGCCAGGGCCTGACCCCCCATTCCTGGCTACGCCCGTGGCAGCTATTTTGAGCATGTCCCAGTAGCAGGCAGGAGTGTGTGACGCAGTGAGAGCAGCGTGGACGGGGTCTGGCTGACCCCATGGGGTGCCTGGTATGTACCCGGGGCCATGATTTCCCTTGGGAGAGCAGTGGCCTCATCCTGCTGGACGCTCAGCCCCTCGTTGCACGCCCTTACTTGAGCGTTAGGGCTGTGCTCACACCCTGTTGTTGCTCTCCGTGCTTCCGTGGTGCCCCTGTACTGGTGGTGTAGGTGCCAGGGCTGCAGTGGGTCCTGCTGTGCCACCCCATGTAGCCATGCTGCTGCTGCCTGGCTGGGTCCAGGTTCGAGCTCTGCTGTCCTTCCAGAGAATCCTGTGAGTCCACTGCCTTATCCCCCCTCGAGGCCACGCTGCCCCAGCCGCCTGCTCTCCCCTCCCACAGGTGCTGGTGGTCGCCCTCCTCTCCTTGACCCTCTCCCTGGAAGTGAGTCACATCCTCTCTCGCGCAGCTTCAGCTCTGCCAGGGCTCAGCATCGCTGCTCCTGCCCTCGCCTTCCTGCAATTCCTGTGCCAACCTCACCAAACCTCTGTCCCATGTCCCCCTGGGCCGTGCCCTTGGTGGGACAGGGGACACAGTGCTGAGCAGGGAGTTGGAGCACCAGGAAGGTGCCCATACTCCGGCTGATCCCCAGGTGTGTCACCAGCACAGGGCAGGGCAGTGACTTGGGTACGGTGTGGGCTTCTACAGTGGCATCTCCGTTTGCCCACTGCCCTGGCCACCTTCTCCTGGGTACAGAGCCCATGGGCCACATTCTGTCCCCCACACGCTCGTGCCAGGGGCTGTGTGTGCAACTGGCCAGCACCTGGCTCCCGGGACAGGGACACGACCAGGACAGGAGCTGTCTCTGGGAAGCTGTGGGGCTGCTGCTGAGCACGGCTGGTGTGGGATGGAGAGGAGCTGGCTCTGTTCTCACGAGAAACTTCCTCTGCCGGCGTTTCGGCAGGACCGGGGGCGAGGGAACGGCCGCGCGCACCGGGCCGGCGCACGCTCCTGCTCGTGTTGTAATGAGCTGTTTTAATGAGCAGGGCTGGGGCTGAGGGTGCCTGGGGACAGCTGGGAGAGTGTCCCTGCAGGCTCGTCCCCACTGTGGGTTTGTCCCCCCACCCTGTGGACTGTGCTGGGGGCAGAATGCGGTGACAGGGAGCAGCTGGGGCTCACAGCCCAAGCACACCTGGTGCTGTCCCAGCCCAGCTCCAAGTCCCAGGGGTGGGAGAGGGGCTCCAGCCCTTCTCCCAAACCGTGGCCACTGTCCCATGGGTCACATCAGTCCCCACCACAGTGGGAGATGCAGCAGGAAGAGGGTCTCCATGGGCAGCATCACTGTGGTGGCAGGGTGATGCTGCGGCAAGGTGGAGATCCAGGTTAGGGTGACCTGGCTGTATCCACAGCCAGGAAGGACTCCATGGACCCCAACATGCCACCGCTGCCCAGGGTCCAGCTGTCAGTCCGGGGCTGGCTGGGGACCACTCGTCATTGTCAGTGGAAGGCGCATCAGGACAGAGAGACTTTTAGCCTTCCTCCCCCGACACCTCATCATCATGGTATCCCACGCTGGGGTCACCCTGGGGGTACCTGACTCCCAGCCTCGGCAGCGGCTTCCTCCGGGCTGGGGGAAGGTCCACAGCATCCCACATTCCCAAGGAGACCGTGGGAAGCTTTGAAAAAGTTGGCCTGACTCTGGGCTGCCTATTTATAGCACCGCACACTCGGCGCTCTCATGCTTCTGTTCCCCAGCGTAGCTGCACAGGACTGTTTATATTTCCTCTGCTCTGCTTCCCCCTCGGCCGTCCTTCCCAGGAATGCCGCTTGGTATGGAAGAGATGGGGAAGTCGAGGAGGATTCGGGATGAGCCAGAGGCATCTCAAAGGATGTGGGTGTGTGGTGGCACCGGATGGATAGGCCTGGATGCCGGTCCCTCCTGCTGGGAATGGCCTCGCCAGCTCAGGCCCACATGAGTTGGCATCTCCCTCCCAGCATTTTGGAAGCCCAAGCCTATGTCTGACCTGGGACTCCTGATAGGCTCCTACTCCAGAGGGCAGAGGTGTTTTGGGATTTGATAACAGCCTCACAGCTGGTGGGGTCGGAGGCTGCAGGTAGAGATGAGATGTGGGAGAGGAGGGATAGATGGGTGCTGATGGGTGCTGCAGCCTGCCCACCCCACAAGGCCAGCGAGTTCCCCCTCACCTGCCCAGGGATGGAGGTCATGCTTCCATCCTGGTCCTGTGTCCTGGCATCCGTGCCAAGGTAGGGGCTGTCTGGGTAGGAGCCCACTCACCTTCCTGCCCTTGCTGGGCTGGCAGCATCCTGGGTGGAGGTGGGGGGCTGCTCTGGCAGTGAGTGGGAGAGGCAGAGCCTAAGGATGCCCAGCTCCCTGGGTCACAGGGTCACCACAGCAATGGTGTGCCACCACCACTGCCCTGGCCAGTGGGATCAGGGAGGTGACATGGGCAGGAGGGGGCTTGTCCCACTCCATCCCCACCATCACACAGACACCCCACACTCAGCAGTGGGCAGGGGCCAGTGCTGGCAGTGTGGTGGCTACTGGAGCATCCCTGCTGCTATGTGGGATCCCTTTGCTCCCCTGGAAAGACCAGATAGATCCTGGTCTCCTTGAGCAGGCAGAGACCAGGAGTGGGGCTGGCCTGGGAGAGGCTGCTCTGCTTTCCTGGCCACCTCTGGAGTAACTGGGACTTGGCAAGGAAGGGAGATCACTCACATTCTTGTTCAGAGAGGAGGATTTGGTGCGTGGTTAACCCCCTCAGCTCCCTGGAATCTGTTCCTCCTGCCCTCAGCTGCCTCGTAGGGTGTGGAAGGAGCGATGGCTTCCCCATGTACATGGAGCTGGAGGGTGTCAGTCCCTGGAGCCCCCCACAGTGCCCTGGCCAGGCAAGACCCCTCCTGCCCTGGCACCCGCTGGCAAAGAAATGGCTCAGCCTGGCTCTGGTGCCTCCTGTGCCCACGCAGATCCTGCTGCTGGGGTTGCTTCCCACGGGGATCAGAAGCCTGCAGGCTGCTAGCCATGCTCATAGGCTGCTAGCCACAGGCACGGCTGAGCTGTCCCAGCCCCTGCCATCCACGGGGGCTCTGCCAAGGGCACAGCTGGGCCTCCCCCCCCACCATCTGCCTCCTGTCCAGCCCCACGGCTATGCCCTCCCTGCCCTGCATCCGGCTGAGGGTGGATGGTTCCCGTGGAGACGGGGATCGCCTGGGAGCAGCCTTGGCTTTGTGTGGGGCTCTCCCAGGCAGCCGAAGGCAGCCGCTCCCCGCGGGCAGCTGTTACCAGCTTACCCGACCCCGCCGCTGCATCGCTGCCAACAGCTGCATCCCACACGCCAGGCCTGGCCCCCCCCGCAGCCCCCTCCGTGTTGCACAGGGAGCAGGGCTGGGGACCCCCGTGGGTACCAGCGCCTTACCCCAGCCTGTGGTGGGAGGGATGGGTCGAGACTGGGAGGGGGATGGTGCTGGAAACTCTCCCCATGCAGCTGATCTGGCTCTGAGGAGGGAGCACAGGCTGCCCGCAGCCTGGGCTGCCCAAAACCACCTGGGCTGGACCCATGCAATGGGTGGGAGGAAGCTGGGCTGCCTGGGCACTGGCAGGGAACTGGGAGGCCTCCTTAGATCCCCACGTTCTGGCCTGGAGCTGGTGGGCCCCTTGCAGCCTGCTGTTGGGACAAGCAGCTCGGAAGGGATACCTGTCCTTTGGGCTGCGGCTGCTCCCCTGCTCCGAGGACACGGGGGGTTCCAACATCACTCCAGGAAGGGTGCCAGGATCTCTGCCAAGCTCTGCCAGCCCCAGAGATCTGCAGCAGCCCCATGGCCACCCCAGGGCTCTGAGCTGACCAAACCACACCAGTGTCCACCCTCAGTGCCAGGTCACATCGCCCTGGCCCTGCCGAGACCCCCCACACCAGGGGACCAGACATGGGGCGGGGGGTCCCCAGGAGTGACTGCTGTCCGCCGGCTCACCTCTGGCAACATCTGCACAGCCGGGTGTCTGAGCGAGCCTGGAGCAGCCCAGCCTCCCGCATACTTGCTGCCATACGTACTGCTGAGCCAGGATGGAACTAATGCAGAAAACATGGCCCTGCTCCGCAGCCGGCACACCACGGGCTGGGAGCGCCACGGCACTGCCCTGCCCTCTGCCAGCCCTGCCACCGCCCCGGGGGCTGCCACCCACTGCCAGGGGGTCCAGGGGACCCACAAGGCCCCGGGGCCGTGGAGCCGGCACCATCAGCTATGGGATCTCCAGATGTTGAGTTCTGGCTGCCACAGGCGCACAGCTCAGGTGCAGAAGTGCTCTCCTGCCTGACGAGTGGGCTGGCCCCAGCTCCTGGAGTTTCCATCCCTCTTGGCACCGATCCTGGGACATGTTCCCTTCTCCAGGTCCTTTCCCTGCTGAGCACTGGGTCCACTGCCAGCATGTTGGCGGAGGGGGCCGGGCCCCTCCTGCCCCACATCCTGCTCCCGTGGCTGGGAGCACGGGGCTTAGCTCGGCCAGTGCTGCCTCTTCCAAGTGAGCCGTGTTTGTCCTGGCAAGGCAGCTGGTGTGACAGAGCCAGGGAGGACGAGCTTGGCACAATGTGCCTCCTCCCACCCCAGCACTCTCCAGAGAGTGGCATCTCTCTGGGGCTGGAGGCTGGGACTGAAGAAAGGTGCTCCAGCAGGGTTTATCTGGTGGGGAAGTGGGAGATACCTTTGTGCCCCCTCGCTGGCTGCCACGGTGGAAGAGCCTTGCTGGCTGTGGCTGATGGTCAGAGTGCTCACACCAAGGGGGATGTGCTCACACCAAGGGCTCCTCCATGGGTACCCCCAGTGCCCCTATCCCTTCTGCCCCCTCCCATGCCTGGTCCCCCTGCCCTGCGGGGTGGTGCCGGAAGCACCGTGGTGGGTTTGGCTCTGGCAGAGCTCTCCGCTTTCCCTGCCAGCGCTGAACTCGTTAGCAGCCATTTATTGGTGCTTCACAAGGAGAGCGAGGGGCAGCGAGCGCTGCCTGCACTGCGGGGCCAGGGCTGGCTGCCGGCTCCCGCTGGGCGCCAGGAACCGCAGGGCCCATCTGGGGGACACATGGGAGCCGGGACGCACCCGCTGACAGCCCCGTGGAAACTCTACCCCTCCTGTCCTCGGTAGGACTGGGATGGGGGGCAGGATGAGGCTGTGGCGTGGGCTGGGGGTCCCTGCGGGCAGCCAAGGTGAGAGGTGGAGCAGGGTGCAGGGAATGTGGCCAGGCTCAGTTTGCCATGTGTTTCGGTAGCATCTGGACACACACGGGGCACCCAGCCCCTGCAGATGGGATTCGGCATGGATAAAGAGCTCGGGGATGCAGCCGAGGAAGTAAGTCCCTCTGTCATCATGGCCATGGCCAAGCCTCCTCTAGTGCCTGTGGCACGGAGCGGCTTCCTCACAGCATTCTGACCCTGTCACCCCCTTGCCGGGTGTGGGGAGAGCCCTGGGGACCCAGGAGCCATCCCGTGCCCCTTCACGCTCACGTTACCTGCTGCCACACCCTGCTGCTCACCGGGAGCCAGACCAGCCATTCCACAGGCAACCAGGGTGGGGGCTCAGGGCTGTCATGGCTTGCGGGCTGTCCCCACTGCACTGTCCCCACAGCAGCTCTCAGCAGAGGTGGGAGACAGTGCTCGCTCCGTGTGCTCGGCCTTGGCGCGATTCACAACCGTGGCTGGTGCAGCACATGTCCCTTCAATGTGCCCAGCAGGGCTGGCAGCAACACTGACAGCCGTGTCTCCTGTGCCTTGCAGAGTGTCCTGGGACACGAGAACAACAAGGACTCCCGGCTGCTCTGGATGGGCTCCAGCGATTGCCTCATCTCCATCGGGTTCAGCCAGGTACAGTCCTCCCTGGGAAGGTGGCCCTGGCACTACCAGGATGTCCCAGCCCCACTCCCTGCAGCTGCTGTGCCAGGACCCCAAGTGCTTTTTAGGTGGCCTAAAAGCATGAAAGCCAGGCGCCCTGGCCCTTGCTGGGATGGCAGGAGGCTGGGTGGTGAAGGCGGTGGCACCGTGGGGAGGGCCGGGCAGCCCCAGTGCCCACTGACACCATGTCTGTATCCCTGCAGATGCGGGAGCGGGAGGTGAAGCTGTGGGACACACGGCGATTCAGCGGAGCGATGCTCACCGTGGCACTGGACACCTCTCCTGGGTAGGGACAGGGACACACCGCAGGGCAGGAGGGTGGGTGGTGGGAACATCATGGTCAGGGACCCACAGGGAGTGTGGTGGTGGAGCAGGAGGTGGCAGAGAGCTCCCGGCACCAGCGGCATTTGGTCCTAATCTGCAGATGAGGCTGGGGACAGCGCAGGCACATCCCCATCACCATTTGGGTGGCAGTGCTGGGGAGGGCACAGAGCTGCTCTGTGACGCTGTGGTGGGTGGTGGCACTGCTGGGGACAGTGTCTGAGGTGGCTGCTGGCTGGGTGGGCGCGTGCACTGGGGCGGTACCACAAGATGCTGTGGGCGAGTGAATCCCTTTGGCACTGCTGGAGCACTGGAGCGGCACGGCCCCAACCTCCTGCTCACAGCGGCGCCGTAGTGCTTTGTGCTGTGGTGCCGTGGTGACTGCCCAGCCAGCCGTGGCCAGGCTGGTGCTCACCAGGCATCCCCTGGGGAAGTGGAAGAGGAGCTTTGGCAGCTTAAGGGGTCAGCGCCTCTTGACACGGCATGATGGAGCCATCTCCTGTCTGTGGGGCGCTGCCAAGGCCAGGAATGCTCCAGTTAGACTCAGCTTGGCCTCTCCCACACTGCCCACAGAGCTGGCCTGGTGTCACAGTGTGGGTGAGCAAACAGGAGGAGGAGGAGGAGGAGGCTATGCCTTCATCCCACAGGGATGGGGGT
Organism: Chiroxiphia lanceolata; assembly: GCF_009829145.1. Classification (NCBI taxonomy): domain Eukaryota; kingdom Metazoa; phylum Chordata; class Aves; order Passeriformes; family Pipridae; genus Chiroxiphia; species Chiroxiphia lanceolata. The sequence goes on from NC_045652.1 coordinate 2,151,939, forward strand.
TTGGGCCATGCTACTTGTTGGTATGTACTAGTGGCCACTGGCTTTTCCCAGAGCTGCTGGCAAAGCACTGGGATGCCAGGACCCTCACTGGACACTGAGCTGGCTCCTTGGTAGGCTGAGTTGCCAGGGCAAGCTGGGTGGTCAGCAGCTACTGGGTGCCAATATGGGGTCTCTGGCAAGGGGCTGAGTGAGCTTTTGCAGCAGGGTTGGCGCTTGGCTGCCCCGCCGGCATCCGCTGCACCGAGATGTCAGCGCTGGGCTGGGACAGACAGGAGGGGAGAGGATCAGCTGTGGGCACAGTGGGGAGGTGCCAGCATGGTGGGAGCAAACGAACTCTCCCCACCTGTGAGCTCCCCAGGGAGCAGCTCCCAGCCCTCCTGCTCCCCAGCTCTGCCAGCGCGATCGGCAAAGGCAACTGTGCGGTGCAGCCTCAGTGACCTCCATCATTAGTTCCAGAGTGGACGCTGCCAAGGGAGGCCGGGGCACACAGCGGGCGACAGGGGGACGCTTTGGGGTCCATCATTGCTCTTGGTGGAGAATCCAGTGGGAATTACCCCGAATCCTTCTCGCTAGGCCGGGGTGAGCCAGCCCTGCTCGATGTGATGCCGGCGCGGGGCCGCGGCTGCGCTCGGCCGGCTCGGCGCGGGCTGCAGCTATTTTGGCTGCCGGGTTTATCGGCCCAGGAATGCGGCTGGCGGGCGCTGCCTGCGCGTCACGCCGGGGCCCTGCCGGCCTGCGGCTGCGTGTGGGGCCACACGAGAGGGGCTGGGGGTGGCGGGGTCGAGGGGGGACCCTCCCGTGCTGGGGAGGTGCTTTCTTTAAGCAGCCGCGCCGGGGCCGCCGCGCTTCCAGCCCCGACCGCTCCCGCCTGTAAATCTGGCGGGGATGACAAATGGTGGAGGGGGATTTGGGCTGGCTCCCGGCGGAGGTGCCGAGCGGGGGCTGCGCTCTCCCTCGGGCTGAGCCGTCCTGAGCAGGGGCTCGACACTCGGGAGCCCTGGAGCTGTGGCTGGGGCAGGGGGTGGCAGTTTTGGGGGGTCACCAGGTACCCCTGGAAGCACTGCTCGGGTCAGGCTCAGTGCTAGAGGAACTGAGCCCCCCGGAGATGGCAGAGTAGCCGTGGTGCTGGGTGCCCGGCGTGGGGCATGGAGGGAGGTCCAGCAGTGCCGGCCATGCCGTGAGCGAGGCACGGGGAGCTGGGTGCAGCGGCAGCAGCTCGTTGAGGCTCTTTGAGGAAGCAATCAGTGGGCGGGCAGGAAACTCATACCATTCATTACTGACGCCAGGCCGGCAGGAAGGGGAGCCCGCATCCCGCCGAGTCCCTACCGCGTCCCCTCTGCGTCCCCACCGCACCCATCGCGCCGGCACCACATGTCCCCGTGGCACCCCAAGGCAGGGCCATGGCGTGCCCCAAGGTGGGGGTGACTCTAGCGCACACACCCCAATGCCCACAGCCTACAGGGTGGCTGCACCCTGCCCAGCATCCATGGGGGAAGAGGGCTGAGAGCGGGGGGCACTGGCCCCATGCACCTCCACATCAGCATGTGCCTTGAGGGTTCCCATCCCAAATCCTGAGCAGGTGAGTTGTTTCCAACCACACAAACCTCATTTTCAAAGCACCCCGACAGTGCCAGGGCCAATGCCCAGACCCCTGAGAGGGCGGGAGGCAGAAGGTGTGGGTGGCCCTGGCCCCTGCCCGCCCCGTGGTCCTCAATGTGCCGCCTCCGGGTACCTGCCATTCCTTCGGCTCAGGTTTTGTCTCTCTCCCGGCCCCCTTTAATTAGATCAAGGAGCAGCAGGGCAGGAGCCAGGAAGGGGCCTCAATAGGTTATTGTTGCCCTAAATTGTAACCAGCACCGGCGGGGTTGGGTTACCGGCTCCGACTCGGGGTCACCGACCAGACCCCACTGCCGCACGCCCAGCGGCCGGCACAGCACTGCCCCGGGACTGTCACCACGGTGGTGGCAGGAGAACAGCGGCTCCCTTGTGTCTCTGCATCTTTTGGTGTCCCGAAAATGTCCCCAGGGAGGCTGGGGGTGCCACAGCCGGCTTGGGGCTGTGGCTGGATCAATAGGGATGAGATGCCTGGGTCAGCAGAGGTCCCAGGGAGCCATGTCCCAGTGGTGTGTGCTGACACTGGGCATATCCCCGTGGGGCAGGACGGTGATGGGGAGGGATGGGGACAGCCAGACCCCCACTGCTCTTCACAGTGCAAAGTCCAACAGAACTGGGAAGTGCCGGAATCGAGACCTGCCCACAGCAGGGTGCCAGCACAGCAGGATGTTTGCAGAGAGATTTGGGGTTTTTTGTCCCACCCAGAGCCGAAGAAGGACATAGAGGGGCCCAGGCAGCTCCCTGGGAATGCTGCCCAGGGGTGCTCAGCCCCCAGTGCCCACCCACTGCCCCTGTCCCAGCCAAAGCCTGTGGCTGAGCCAAGTCCTGGGGTCAGGCTTGTAGCCCCGGCATCTCTCAGCTCCAGCTCTTGTGTGCACCAGAGCACATGGCCCAACTGAGGCACATGTCCCCACTGTCACCTTGCCACCTCTTCCCAGGCACCTACCATAATGGGACCTCGATGGCCAGTCCTGCTCTCATCCCACCTGGCCCCAATACCCCTTGCACTGCTGTTTCCTGGGGCTTAGCAGCCCTTTTGGTTTGTGATGGGTGCTTTGGGGGTCTCTTCCACCCCAGCAGGCAGAGCCCTGAGCAGATCAGGTCCATCCCTGTCCCCAACCCTGACCCAGTCCCTGGGCAGATCCCATAGGTGCCTGGGCTGGTGGCTGCTTGCCATCCATGGGGAAGGGGCTTTTCCTGCCCCCACCTGGCCGCGAACCTCACACACAAGGAGGGGGAGAGGCCACCCCAACCCTCCAGGTGCCACCCCAGCGGGACCCATCCCCATGGGGCTGCTGTGCAGATACACAAAGAGGTTAAGGTGGGGGCAGCCACCCCGCCCTTTGTCGCCTGTCCTATAATTCTACGGGGTAAAAATAGCCCAGTGCTGTGGATGGAGCTGCGATGGGATGGCAGCACCGAAATCACTCCCAGATGGGACACAGCCTCTGTGGCCAGTGGGTGCTCCCTGGCCTCCCCAGCTTTCCAGGAAGGCAGCAGGATTTTTGCCCGCCCAAAACTATTCCTGGCAGCACTGGGGGCTGTGAGATGAGTACACATCTGTCCTCATCCTGGGGAGTGGGCATGGGGACCCATGGCACCAAGGCAACATGGCCCCTCAAGGCTCTGCTCTGGCCACAGGGACCTGGGGGACCAAGGGGACCTGGATTTGGTTTCCATGGGGCCAGGGGTGTTTTTTTGGGAGACTGGGGCCCTCCATGCTGGGGTGCAGGCAGGATTTGCCCCAGTGAAGCTGGAGGCTCCTCCCATCGTGGCTTCCCACCAGGTCCCCCCATCCTGCCGGTGGCTCTGGCCAGGGCTCTCAGTTACCAGCCCCGCTGAATTGCTTAGCGAGAGGGATTGTTTTTAGGTCCATTTCAGGGGGTTTTGCAATCCTTCCCAGCGCTGATTCAGCTTGGAGGAATTAGCAGCGCCGCACAATGTGCCGCTCGGAGCCGCTCTTGGCATGCAACGGGGCTGGCAGTGGCCAGGGGGAATTTTGTGCTGGGATTCAGGAAGCCACAGGGGCTGGACAGTCCCATTTTGGGCAATGCTGCTCTCCTGCAGGGCTGCCCGGGTGCAGACATGGGTGTCGGGTGGGGACCAAGCCCTGCCCTGGCCAGTGTCCCCATCACCTCTGTGCCAAGGCTGAGCCCCGCTGCTCCAGCCCCCTGGCTGGCACCCTGAAACCTTTGGCTTGGGGCACCCCAGTGGTGCTGCACCTGCCAAAGTAGAGCTCTCACTTGGCTCCTACTGTGCTGGCATTTTCACTGTAGATCCCGTCACTTTGGAGCTGCTGGAAACCTCCACGGAATGGTGGCAATTGCTGAGGCGTCATGAGGGTCCCCACCAAACTTGGCATGTGGGGGGTTCCCTGCAAACCTCCAGCTGATTGCGAGTGGGGAAATGAGCTTTGTTAGGAGAAGGGCACGTCACGAAGGCAAAGGAGGGGGGAAGCAAGGGGCCAGGAGGGGCTGGAGGGCCCTGCGAGGTCCCTGCAGCCAGGGCTGGGCCAGGCTCGGGGGGCTGTGGCGGCGGCCGGCCGGGGGCACCCGGCATGAGGCCGTGGCTCCGCCAGGGACTTTTCTTCTCTCCTCCTCGCGAGGCTGGAAAATATACAAAGCTCGCAGTGAAAATATTTACACAGCAGCAATTTTGGGAGGAATTTGGGATGTTAATTTGAAAAATCTGTGGGGAGAGGACCACAATGGGCCCTTTGAGTGGGCGAGCGTGGCCATCGCAGCGAGCCGCCCGCGCTGGCGAGGGGCCCCTCCTGCCGCTGCGCTGGCCCTAATGGGAGCCAGCCCTGCCGGAAGCCCACCTGGGAGCCGGGGGGGCTGTGCCAGACGGCCCCCGCCGCCACCCCGCGCCCCTAATTGCATCCAGAGCCTCTCCCTGCCCCGGGTGAGCAGGACCAGGGGGCCGGCGGGGTCAGGGCCGTGTCCTGTGGCGGAGCGGCCGGCGCGGTGCGGCACGGCGGTGACCCTCGGCGTCAGCCCCGCGCTGTGCTCGTTCTCTCCAAATCAAACATACCTCGGCGGGCAGGGCCTCAACCTGGAAAATTCCAGCCCGAAAGATAAAGGATTGGAAAACGATTAAAACCAGAGAGTTGGAGCAGAAACCACTTGGCAGCGGGAACCTGCCGAGCGCCAGCTCCCAGCCCTCCCCGCCAGGGCCAGCGCATGAAACCGGCTGTTCCCGGGGCCGGGCAGTGGGGGCTCTGGCTGCAGCCCCCGGGGTGGGGGGGCCCTGCAGGCTGACACTTGTCACGGGTGCTCTGGGGGTCCCAGTGCTGCTGGGGGTGACGTCAGGAGATTGGGCTGGGCTGTTTGTCCCGCAGCTGGCCCCAGAGCCATCTGGCAGGCGGGAAGGGATGAAGTAAGGCTGGATGATGCAGAGGGCAGGGGCCGATTTGAACCCCGTGGCCTCTGTTTTGGGAACCCCTCCTCAGCGCCCGTGGTGGAGGGCAGCGCCCAGAGTGGGGAAGACTTCCCCCTCCATGGCCCTGACTCATCCCAGTGCTTGCCAACAACAATGAGAGGATGAGGCTGACCTTTCCAACCTTCCCGCTCCTCCACAGGGGACACACCACGCTGCCCACAGCCCTGCCCACACCCCTGCCAGGGTGCTCAGGGCGGCACAGAACTTTTTGTTGTTGTTATTTTAATTATTTTAGGTTGTTTTTTTTTTTACAAAAAGACACCCTTCTGGTCTGTCTTACAAAAGAGATGTACACAAACCTGTACTAAAAAAAAAACAAGTTTTCCCAGAAGAAATGGGAAATAACGGTGTATAAATATTCTCTCTGAGTTCTTAAAGCTTCAATTCCCGGTTTGCCTGCTTGGCACTTCCTTTGGCCCAGGGGGTCCCGAGGGTCCCAGCACCTCGGCCGGGCCATATTGCTCACATCAGCTTCCAGGGAGTCGAGAGTCACGGGCTGTGCTCTGCTAAAGGACCCTTGTTACCAGCACGTGGGCAGCCCTCAGCCGAGTCACGGCAGCTTTCTCTTTAGCAGTAGCTAAAAAGAAGCCCCCCTCCCAGCCCCCAAATTAAAACCCCCCTTTCTTCCACTACCCATGTTCTAAGTAGAGTCACAGGAATCAAGGCACCGAGCAGTAAAATTCGTGTCTCCTCCCGAAGCCTGGCAGCCTCGTGGAAATTGCACGTTGTGGGTTTGGGGGTTTTCTGCCTCAATTCAGTCAGCTCCTTGGCGATCTGTATCCCAGAGGGATGTGCCCAGGTGCTGCTTCTGGAGCTCAGCCCTCCTGTGTCCAGGGCTCAGAAGTAGGAGGGTTTGAGCCCCGGGGTGTTGTTGTTGCTGGGGTAGTGCGACTGCATGAGCGGCACCTCGCACTCCGAGCCACCAGAAAGCATTGCCGCCTCCGGCACCTTGCAGCCATGGCTGCTCAAGTCCCCATTTTCCAGGCAGGCTTTAACCCCTTCCAGCTCCAGCGGGCTGGCGTCCACCCCGGCGCCGGCACGCGCCTTGGCCTGGTGGTGCCGGCGGTAGTACATGGCGGCCGTGACCACCACCACCAGCAGCAGCGCCGCGGCCACCACGGGGACGAGGATCAGGGCGAGGTTGGGGTCCTGGCTCTGGGTGACAGGGGAATGCTGCTGCAGGCTGAGGGGCAGGGTCTGTGCTTCGGCACAGTGCTCCTCCTTGGGGACCTCCCCCAGCGCCCCGATGCAGACGCGGTAGGTGCAGTTGGGTTTCAGCGCCCGCACCGTGTACTCGGAGAGCGAAGCCGGCAAACGCAGCATCACCGGCCGCTTGTCCGGCCCCGAGAGGTTCCGGTAGCTCAGGCGGATGCCCTTCAGCTGTGCCTTGGACTGGACGTAGTTGTGCAGGTCCACCTTGAGAGAGGTGCTGCCCACCTGTGCGATGCTGATCCGCCGGCCAGGCGGTGGGGCCGGTGTGCCTGGGGCGGGCGTCGTCCCCCTCACCTCCACCTCACAGTACACGCCGGCAAAGCCCGCGGGGCACAGGCACTGCAGGAGGTTCTGTGCACCCAGGTGGCAGGTGCCGCCGTTCAGACACGTGCGAGGGGGACAGATGGGCGGCGGGGAGCTGGTGGGGGACGGGGTGCCGCTGAAGGGCACTGGCGTGGAGCTGCCCTGGGGGTCCCTGGCCCCCGGGGTGGGCGCAGCGGTGCTGGCGGGTGGGGGTGGGCGGTGGGTGGTGGGCAGCAGTGCGGGTGGCGGCAGCGTGGTGGTGCGGGGGGTGGTGGGCGTGGGGGTGGTGGTAGGGCAGCCAAAGTCAGAGTACTGCAGGTGGTGGAGGAGCTTGCCGGAGTTTTTGGGGGGGAAGTGGCAGCGCGTCTCCTCGGGGCGCCGCAGCACCACACCGCTGGCATTCACCCACTGCACCAGCCAGCTCATCTGGCAGATGCAGTTGAAGGGGTTGCCGGCGGCCGTCACAGCCCGCAGCCTGGGGAAGAAGCTGGAGAAATCCCGAGGGATGGTGTTGATGTTGAGGTTGCTGATGTCCAGCTCCTGGAGGTTGTGAAGGCTCTGGAAGTTGTCGGCCGGCAGCTGGGAGATTCGGGCATTGCCGGCCAGGCTGAGCCTGGTGAGGCTGCCCAGCCGCCGCAGCACCGCCGGGACGCGCTCCAGCAGGTTGTCGGAGACATCCAGCTCGTGGAGGTTGTTCTGGACCTGGAAGAGCTCCTCATTTAAGCTCGTCAGGCCCAGCCCTGCAATCTTCAGGGACTCGATGTTGACAGCATGGAAGGCCCCTGGTGCAATGGTGGGGATCTTGTTCCAGCTGATGTCCAACAGCAGGAGGTTGGGCAGGTCAAGGGGGGGCACAGCCCTGAGCTGGTTGTTCTGCAGCTTCAGCTCCAGCAGATTCTCCAGCGTGTCAAAGGCAGCAGCGTGGATATGCTGGATCCTGTTCCTCTGCAGGTAGAGCCGTTCCAGCAGCCGCAGCCCGTGGAAGGTCTCATTGGTGATCTCCTGCAGCTGGTTGGAGGACAGGTCCAAGTTGACGAGCTCTGTCAGAGGCTGGAAGATGTTTTTCTGGATGCTGGTGATCTTGTTTTGTGACAGGTCCAGGAGCTGGAGGGCGGGCAGGCCTGCAAAGCTGTCCTCACTGAGCGTTGTGATGCCGTTCTCAAAGACGTAGAGGGAGAGGGTGTTGGAGGGCAGCCCCTGGGGCACCGTCTGGCCCCGCCTGGCCGCACACAGGATGGTCTTGGGGTCTTGGCACTGGCATCCCGCGGGACAAGCCCTGGCCAGCTCCCCACGGGCCAAGAGGAACAGCGTGCAAAGGATCAGCTGGTTCATGGTGTCAGCTCTGTGGAGAGAGAAATGCAGCCAGGGTTAGGGGCCGGGCCCTGCTGTGGGGTATCCAGGGCTGGCAGGGCTGTGGGTCACCTCTGAATCCCTGGGACAGAGCTGGTGATAGTCAAGCAGCATGTGGGCTGCCCACCCCGGCTCCATGCCCTTCCCCCTCCCCAGACCTCCAGGATTTAGGGACATGGTACCATTGTGCACCCCAGGCTCTACCATGAGACACATCCCACTGGTATTTGGACTGTCTCCAGTGGCACACCAAGATTTCCTCCCCCCCCCAGTACACACAAGGGCCCCAACCACCCCCACTGCTCAGCAGGGTGCAAATCAAACACGGGGGATGTGGAGAATCAGAGCACCGGGAAGGGGTGGGGGAAGGGGTGGGAGCCTGGCCGGCCTTCCCTGCACTGAGCTCAGCTTAACTCTTTGCTTGTGCTATCCTGGCAGCTGCATCCACGGGGGCTGCTCCTGCCTGGATCACCAGTGGCAGCAATCCCTCCTGGGGACAAGCCATTTGTGTCCCCACAGAGTGCAGGGGCTCATACCCACCCCCAGCCAGCCCCTGGCCCCACAGGTCACCTTGCTGTTCCCCTCCCTGCTGCACTCCAGGGACTCAGCACAGCACCATGGGCTGTGTCCTCATCCCTTGGGGACTCGGGACAGCCGGGATGGAGGGGAAGATGCTCTGGAGTGAGCAAGGCTGTAACCACCCCTGCCCCAGCCCCCCATGGATGCCCCGGCCAATCTTGCAGCTGCTCTCCTGTGCCACACAGAGCTGGTTCCTCTCTCAGCCCCATCTTTCAGCCCTTTTAATGATACGAGGCTGGGCCAGGGACCCACTGTCTCCTGCCACCCCATCAGAGGTAAAGGAAGGTTGTAGAGGGGGGTCCCCAGGCAGGGAAGAGGCGAACCCTTCCCCAGCCATGGCCTACCTCCTCCCTGCTCAGAGCTGTCAGAGCTCCAGGCAAACGCCCCCCCCTGCAGCTCAGAAGGGGCCCTCTCCGTGTGCGGGGCGCTGCCGGGTCACACAGCAGCACGTGCCGCCTGCCCCGGCCCGTCGGCGCTGCAGGGACACCACATCCTGTGCCAGCAGGGTCTGGACCCGTGCTGTGTCCCCTTGTCCCCCTGCTGGGGTGTCAGCCAGGGTTAACACGGTGACTGGCTCTGTCCTCACCTCTTCCCAAGCCAGCCCCCCCCCAGGGTGGGGTGCACCGGAGGGTGGGGTGCGCCCACGGCTGGGCAGGGTCACCACAACTGCCTGAGTCACTCGGCTTGACCGGCCCTGCCCTGACATGACCTGTGCCGTCAGCCCCTGATGTTGGGGAGGAGCTGTGCTGCGTCCAGGGGGTCACTGTCACCCAGGAGGTCACCATCACAGCATCCCCTCCCCGGCACCCCCAGCTCAGTCCTCTCGCTGCTGCTGGGTCCCCCCACACTTCCACATCACAGCCAGTGTGCAACACAAGGATCACAAGGACAGAGTTGAACCAAAACCACATCATGGAGACCTTGTGAAGTGTTTTTTGAGGCTGGGGGCAGACCTGGCACTCCTCGAGATGGCTCCAGCAGCTGGAGTGTGCTGGCTGGCAAGAGAGCCCATGGCATGAGGTGCTGGCATGCCAGCAGTGCCAACACCATGCCAGGCCGCCCGGATGGACAGCCCCAGAGCAGGGCCAGGCCTGCGGGATGCTGGCGAGGCCGAGGCTGGTTTTGCAATGCCAGGGTCAGGTTTCGCTGACGTGTCCCGCGCTGCAACCAGCTGCTGACTCCAAGTCTCTTTCGTCCCTTTAATTACACTGGCATTTCCTCCCCGCCTGCCAGGCTCCCCGCTCCAGGCAGGTTCGCCCAGCCCGGCCACGGCCGCGCATCCGTGCCCGGCCACGAGCGCCGGGCAGGCTGGCACGGCCGCTCCGTGCCTCCGCCGCCGCCCCCTCGGCACCGCCCGCTCCGCTGGCACACGCCGCCTCCACCACGGCCCGATGCTATTTCAAGGCAGCGAGAGGTTAACCCAGCCCAGGTCACCCCCAGAAACGAGGGACAGGGAAACGGCCTCCCCAGGTCCTGGCAGGGTCCCCAAGGGTGGAGAGGAGGCCCCGGTTCTGCTGGAGGTGTTGGGGCCGCCCTGCCAGCGGCCTGCTGCTGCCTTGGCTGGGCTCCCCCGCGCCTGCACCGCAGATATTTGCCGTATTATTCATATTTTCCGGCTGTGGGGAGGATCTGGGCTCAGATTCCCCCAGTCCCGGCTCAGCTTTTCCCTGCCAGCCTGCTGGAGTTGGGAGTGCAGTGTCCCCCCTCCCTGCCTGCAGCCCCCCAGGCTGGGCAATCCCACTGCTGTCCTGCTTTGCATCCACCACACATTTTAACAACAAGGACGATGCTCTCTCCACCCCGCAGGGTGACACCTGTGCAGGACAGGCTGGAGGAGCCCTCCTGAGGGTTCCTGCCCTTCCCCACTGCTTGGGGACCTCAGGGAACCAGGCAGAGCCGGGATGTCCCTTTCCGCACCGGCAAGCAAGGCCCCAAGGCCAAACAAAGCCAGCGTTGTTGCTGGCCGGTGGGTTGCCACCTTGGCTGTTGGCACCAGAGCAGGAAGGACAGGGGCCCTGCTCACAGCTGGGTCCTGAACTCCATCCCTGTCACCACAGGGAGGGACACGGTGCCTTTGCCGGGCAGGATGCAGAGCTGCTCCCCTCCCTTACACCCCCCAAAGCAAGCTGATGTCAGCACGTGCCCCCTCCCGAGAGCCAGCTGGGGGGATGCAGGATTAAGCCCTTAATCCTCCTCCCTTTCAACCCACCCTGCGCCGCCTCAGCTCCCACCTCCTCCCGCTCCCCTCCCTATTTAATTAAAGTTTCCGCAGCAGCCCCGCAGGAATGCAGGCCTGGTTATTGCATTCCCGGGAGCACTCGCCAGCCCCTCCATCCCGCTCCTGCCCCTTTGACCCGGCCGTGCTCCCCGTCTCAGGTGCTGGCAAGGAGAAAAACCAGCAGAGCCGCTTCACCAGCAGCCAAACCGCCTCGGGAGGAGCCGGAACGCCGGCGGAGGGTGGGAGGAGGCCGGCGATGGTGCCACGCGTGGCCCGGGCGGCACGGGCAGATTCCTCTGGAGTGACTGGGGTGGCCGCGGCTGTCCCTGAGCGCTTCCTCGTGCCGTGTCCCGCCGGCAGAGCCAGCCGGGCAGGCAGACTTGCGTCAGGGCCACCCGGCGAGGCTGGCTGGCCTTGGCGTGGTGCAGGGGAAAACAGTAATTAGTGTCATCCCTGACGGCGGCACTGCCCAGTGCCGTGTGGGCAGCGGCACGGCTGGGTCAGGGCGGCCTGGCCGCCCCGGTCCCAGCAGGACCTGTCGGCACAGGGCGTGTTGGCAGGAGTGGGTGTGTGGGGGTGACGTGACTGGGGGGTTTTGGTTGGGAAGAGGAGTCTTGGAACTGGAGCATCTCTGCTGAGATACATTGGCTCCTGTGGCAACTGCCAGCCTGGGAGGGAGCCAGGTGTGGAAAGGAACATTTACCCCCACGGTGCCCCAAAGTCACACCCAAAGAGGGTGACAGGGGCCAGCACCCTCCAATTGCACCCTGGGTGACGACAAGGCATGCAGGGAGTTAGCGGCAGGAGGAGCAGTGGGGTATCCCCGGCAGCCAGGCTGGCTGGTGACCCTGCTGGCACACGTCCCTCTGCGCCAGCCAGGGACAAACCCTCACTAGCAGCACCTTGGGACCCGCTTGGCCCCATGGCGGGTCAGTGACCCAGGACACTGACCCCCGAGGACAGGCAGGGCAAGGGCAGCCAAACCCCACCCCAGCCAAGCCCTCTGCTGAGGAGGTGGTGGTGGTGGACATGGCTGTCAGCAGCTCCCACCTCTGCCTGACCCCAACAGGAGAGCCCTGCTGCCACATCTGCCAGGACAGGGTGAGCACAGGATGGGCCCCAGGACCGTGCCAGTCCTGTGGGGGTCCTGGACCTCTTCTGGCAGGGTGGGTCACTGCCGCCCAGTCATGCTGGATGGAGCTGTGCTCCATGTTAGCCCCAGACACATCTCTCCCCTTACCCTCAGCACCAGGCCGAGGTGCCTGGGCCAGACCCCAGCACATCCCACGGCAGGACAGGCACAGGAGATCAGGGGCCCTGCCTGCACCCTCATCCCAGCCCACCACAGTGCCATCCCCCAGCCTGGCCGAGGCCCTGCCACCAGCCCTGGCGGGACCCAGCCGGATGCCCCTGGCTCAGCCGAGGCTTCGCAGGGAGCAGAACACACCAACCTCCATCCGAGGCCCTGAGGAGTCGCCGGCCTTGGGTGTCCTGCCTTTCGGCCGAGGCCCGGGTGACACCCTGTCACCGTGGGTGCCCAGCCCACCCCGGGTGCCGCCCGGCCCAGGGCCCCTCGGGCCCCGCCGTCCCCTAAGCCCCTCGGTGGCCGGCAGAGCCCCCTCTCGCCCGTGGGCGGCCGCCGCACGAGCCCCAGTGGCTGCGTGGAGGGTCGGGCGGTGCCGCGGCCGCGGGACTCACCGTGGCGGGCGGTGCGGGGCCGTGCGGGGCCGTCGGGGAGGTCGGTCAGACCATGGCGCGGGCGGATCAGCGACCGGGCGAGCAGTGGCGGCGCTGAGAGCGGGGGGCGGCTTTTAAACCGCGAGGGCGGGGCCTGCCCTCCCGCCGATCGCCCATTGGCTGAGAGAACGGCGGGGGGCGGGGCACGGCGGACACGGAGGCCCCGCCTCCCGCACACCTGGGGCCCGACTGGGGCGGGACCGCGGGGACCCCCGGGACCCCCGGGACCCCCGAGTCACAGGGCCCCCCCGGATCTCTGGGATCGCAGAGTCACAGCGACTCCCGGGACCCCCGAGTCACAGGGCCCCCCCGGATCTCTGGGATCGCAGAGTCACAGCGACTCCCGGGACCCCCGGGACCCCCGAGTCACAGGGACTCCCCGGATCTCTGGGATCGCAGAGTCACAGCGACCCCCGGGACCCCCGAGTCACAGGGCCCCCCCGGATCTCTGGGATCTCGGAGTCACAGTGACCCCCTGGACCCCCGGGATCCCCGAGTCACAGAAACCCCCCGGATCTCTGGGATCGCAGAGTCACAGCGACCCCCGGGACCCCCGGGACTCCGGAGTCACAGGGACCCCCCGGATCTCTGGGATCGCAGAGTCACAGAGACCCCCGGGACCCCCGGGACTCCGGAGTCACAGGGACCCCCCAGATCTCTGGGATCGCAGAGTCACAGAGACCCCCGGGACCCCTGAGTCACAGGGACCCCCCTGGATCTCTGGCATCTCAGAGTCACAGTGACCCCTGGGACACCCAGGACATCTGCGACTCCAGAGTCACAGGGACCACTGGGCACTCCATGGGACCTCTGGGATCACAGGACTCCCCAAAGTCACAGGAATTTCTGGGACCCCCAGGACCTTCCATTTTCACAGGGACCTCGGGATCCCAGGAGCTCCCAGAGTCACAGGACTTCAGGGCTTCCCAGAGTCGTAGGGACCCCAGGGCTCCCCAGAGTCACAGGAACCCCCAGGATCCACAGGGACTCCATGAGATCTCCTGGACCTCCAGAGTCACAAGAATACCCAGGACCAAGAGAATACCCAGGGTTCTGGCAGCTCCCAGACCCTGCAAACCTTCCATGTCCCCAGCTCCAGGACCTCCAGCATCCCTGAGGCTGGGGTCCCAGGGACCCCAGCACCCCTGGTGTGTAGACACACAGGTATAGGGGGTAGGTGCAGGTGAAGGCATCTCCCTCATATCCCCAGCACCCACAGGACCCCTGGTACCAGTGGTAACACCAAAGGCTGAGTGTCCTTGGCACCCCCATATCCAGTGTGGCCAGGGTAATCAGGGTCCCTGGCACCCATGGGACCCAGTGCCCTGGGATCCTGGTCCCTCCATGCCCCTGGCATCCACAGAGCCCCTGCCACTGTCTTCTGGGGGATGGGAGGCAGTGGGTGGCCCTCACAGGGCTGTCCCTGTGCCCTGGTGGCAGCAGAGCTGTGCCCAGTGCTGCAGGACAAGACATGGTGAGGATGGCACAGGTTGGGCTGGGACAACCAGGCACCCAGGGTGCCCTTGTCCCAATGCCATGTCCCTGTGGTGGTGGCAGTGCTGCTGACAGTGGTGTCAGCAGGGCAGGGGACCCTGGTGCTTGCCAAGGGCATCCCATCAGTGTTTGTCTGGGTTGTGTCAACAGCCCTGGGGCAGGACAGTGCCATACCAGCCACACCTATCCTTCATGGCATGGGATGGCATGGAACACCTCTCTGCCCTTGGCACAGCCACAGAAACGTCAAACAAAGGTAATAGATTGTCCCTTCAGTCTCTGCCTGCGGCTCTCCCTCCTCAACCCGACACGGGAAGGCACAGAGGTGACTCCGTGCTTTTGTCACCACTGTCCCCTCAGGCCACTGAGTATTCCCTGTCACAGACCCCTCTGGTCCCCTTCTACCACCAAGCGACCCCCAGCCATGGTCCCCTCTGGCCACGGAGCATGTCCTGACCACCAGACCCTCAGTCACGAGCACGCCCCAGCCGTGGTCCCCCCAAGCCGTGGAGCAGCCCCGGGCTGCGGGCTGGGACAGGGTGCAGGACAGGGAGCAGGGACACGCTCCAGCGGGCACAGCCCAGCCTCAGGGCACTCCCGGGGCTGGTCAACACCGCAGGTGCCAGGGTGTGCCACGCGCCCACCCAAAACTGGCCAAGCCAGCCCGGCCGGCCCTGGGGCTCCCCTGCAGGTGCCAGTGGCTTCCCTAAGTGAGGCCGAGTGGAATGTCCGGGTGCTGGGAGCAGGGCTGGGAGCAGGATGCCCCACAGCTGGGCACGGCTTCGCAGCAGGCACCGAGCATCCGGGGCTGGGAGCAGCTGGCAGTGCCATCCCACTGCCAACGTGTCACCCCAGGGTGGGACAGTGCGGGTCCAGCTGTAAGCTGGGGACCAGCCCAGCACCCTGAGGGCACCCCTCAACACCACCACTGCCCTCCAACCCCTGACAGGATCTGATTCTGCCCTGCACTGCCCCAGCACAGGTTTGGGTGTGCACCAGCCAGGGAAGCAGGATCCAGCACCACGGCCTTCGGGGTGCTGCACTGAGGGGTGCCCTCAGCTCAGCACCCCCAGATCAGCATCCCCTTCCCTTGCAGGGTGACCATCCCACTGTATGACGCCGACACGGGGCTGCTGGTTTTGGCAGGGAAGGTGAGGTCCCACAGCAGCAGGGTGCAGGGGGGTACAGGAGGATGCAGGGGAGTGTAGTGAGGGGCATGTGGGTGCAGTGGGGTGTAGAAGCATGCAGGGGTTGCAGGGGGGTGCAGGAGATGCAGCAAGGTGCATGTGGGTGCAGCAGTTACAGGAGGGCACAGAAGGGTGCACGGGAGCATATCGAGGTCCATGCGGGTGTAGGAAGGTGCAGTGGGGTGCAGGGATTGCAGGAAGGTGCACGTGGGTGCAGGGGGGTACAGGAAGGTGCATGTGGGTGCGGTGGGGTGCTTCCTGCAGCCTCGCTCATTCCCTGTCCACTCCACCTCTCTTCCAGGGAGAAAACCTCCTGTACTGCTTTGAGGTGACCCCCACGCAGCCAGCGCTCACCCAGGGTAAGCAGGTCCCACCCCACACAGGGGTCGCAGCAGCCCTGAGGGGCTCACCTCTGCCTGCACTGCCCACCTCACGTCCATCCCCCCTCCCCACAGTGACCCAGTGCCGGACAGAGGGCAGCACGCGGGGCCTGGCGGCCGTGCCACGCCGGGCTCTGGACGTCATGGCCTGCGAGGTGCTCCGTGTCCTGCAGCTCACCGACACCGCCCTCGTCCCTGTCAGCTACGTGGTGCCACGCAAGGTGAGGGGGGCTGCTGGTGGCACTGCATCGTGGATGCCTGGTTTTGTCTCATGGGTGACACCTCACCAGCACCAGGTGACAAAAGGCACCCGGGTGCAGTGGGACCCCAATCCCCAGCCTGGGGAGAGCAGAAGAAGAGGTCAAACCTGGGAGATGGCAGTGGGTCACGGAGTGTGAGTTTGCTGCGTGCTGGATTTGGGAAGCCGGGTGCTGCATGCAGAATTGGGGTGCTGGAGAGTGGATGCTGATAGCTGGGTGCCACCTGCTGGGTGCTGTTGTGCAATAGGTGCTGGGTGCTTAAAGTGGATGAAATTTGGGTGCTGGGTGGAGTCTGGGTGCTAGAGGTGTCTGGGGGGGTCCAGGACTGCCCCAGCTGCAGCAGGGCGGAGGCTGTGGGACTTCAGGAACACCCACCTTGCCCCATCCCTTTTCCCACAGTCTGTCCAAGACTTCCATGAGGATCTGTTCCCTGACTGCACTGGAAACCTGCCGGCCACCAATGCCCAAGCCTGGTGGGCAGGCAACAACCAGCAGGTCAGTGTCACCCAGGGGTGTGTCCTTGCTGGTGGCATTGCCACTGCCCCATGCCCACCACTGTGCCTGGTGCAGGTGGCGAGGGTGAGCCTGCACCCTGCACGGAGATCCACGGAGACCTTCACCTCCCCTGTCATCGCCTTCACCCACCACACCAATGCTGGCCACACAGACACCAACACCGACATCGGCCACACCGACATCGACATCGGCCACACCGACGCCGACCGGAGCGTGAGCATGGGGTGCTGGGAATGTGCTTTGGATGCTGAGGGGGTGGAGGTCCCTGCCGCCTTTATACAGCAGGGAAAGGCCGGGCTACCAGCACTCCCTGCCCACCCGCTATCTCTCCTGTAGGAGGCCAGTGGCTACTCCTCACCATCCTCGCTGGCCTCGCCGGGCAGTGCAGCCACCTCGCTCTCAGCCAGCACCGGCCCCTCCAGCGGCTTTGCCAGCAGCCCCAGCCAGAAGTCCCTGCAGAGCATTTTGGGGTGAGCAGGCAGCAGGGTGAGCTCGGGGTCCCTCACTGAGGAGGGATTCGGGGCACTCACCTGTCCCTCACCCGCTCCAGGGCCCAGCTCCCGCTTCCGGCACGCGCAGGGCCGGGTGCTGCACCGCGACTCCCACCTCACCAACCTGCGGGGGCTCAGCCTCACCACGCCGGGCGAGTGCGACGGCTTCTGTGCCAACCACCAGCGCGTCGCCCTGCCCCTGCTCACTGCCGGCGGCCAGATCGCCGTGCTCGAGGTACCCTGGAGCGGCTGGAGGCCAGCACGGCACCGTGAGTACCATGCCAGTGACCCCTGTGTCTTTCCTGCAGCTTTCCAAGCCCGGACGCCTCCCTGACACAGCCGTGCCCACCATCCAGAACAGCGTGGCAGTGGCCGACCTCTCCTGGGACCCCTTCGACCCACGGCGCCTCGCTGTGGGTACGTGTGCCAGCCCCGCTGGAGCGTGCCGGGATAGCCCCCTGGCTCCGGGCATGCTGGTCACCGCATTAACCACTGCCCATCCTTTTTGGTCCCCAGCCGGTGAAGACGCCAAGATCCGGCTGTGGCGGATCCCTGAGGGAGGGCTGCAGGAGACACTGCAGGAGCCTGAAGCCATTCTCCAAGGTGAGGGGACACACCGAGCACCCTACACTGGGGACAAGCCAGCCCAGTGGTGTCCACAGCTGGGGACAACCACGCACTGCTCAATCTTCCCAGGTCACACGGAGAAGATCTACTCCATCCGCTTCCACCCCGTGGCATCCGATCTCCTGGTTTCCTCCTCTTACGACATGACCGTGCGGATCTGGGATCTGAGCGCCGAGCAGGAAGTCTTGTGCCTGCAGGGACACACAGATCAGGTAAGGAATGACAAACCTGGGGACACCTGAGGGGTGACTTTAGGACATTGAGGGGACACGACATCTGTCTACGTAGATCTTCAGCATGGCTTGGAGCCCAGATGGGAAGAAGCTGGCGACAGTGAGCAAAGACGGACGGATACGGCTCTACGAGCCGCGGTGCAGCCCTCGGCCTCAACAGGTACAATCACGGCACTGAGGGTGGGCTGGAGAGCTGGGGCTGCAGGCAGGAACACCCTGAGGGCACCTGCCTGCACCCCCAGCTCTCTCTGAGCTGGCAGAATGACCTTCTCCCCACACAGGAGGGTCCAGGTCCCGAGGGGGGACGCGGAGCACGCCTGGTTTGGGTTTGCGGTGGCGACTACCTCCTGGTGTCCGGCTTTGATAGGTAAAGAGGGGGACATATGCCAGGGCAGGGACACCAAGGGACACCATGCTCCCCCTCATTGACACCTCCCCACAGCCGCAGTGAGAGGAGGATCCTCCTGTACCGGGCACAGGCTCTGCCTGAGGGACCCTTGTCCGTCCTCGGGCTCGATGTGGCCCCTTCCACCCTCCTGCCCTTCTACGATGAGGATACCAGTGTTGTCTTCCTCACTGGCAAGGTGAGGCCTTGCCCTCCAAAAAACTGGGGGGCTACCTGTCTACACCACCCGAAAAGTGCAGAGGGGCCCTCCATGCACCTTGACAGCCCCTATCTCACTCCATCCCCAGGGCGACACCAGAGTCTTTCTCTATGAGGTGACTCCTGAGCCCCCCTATTTCCTTGAGTGCAACAGCTTCACCTCCAACGAACCCCACAAGGTAAAGAGGGGCAGTGCTGCCTGTCCCTG
The DNA here is from genome assembly GCF_009829145.1 of Chiroxiphia lanceolata. Classification (NCBI taxonomy): domain Eukaryota; kingdom Metazoa; phylum Chordata; class Aves; order Passeriformes; family Pipridae; genus Chiroxiphia; species Chiroxiphia lanceolata. The sequence continues at coordinate 2,170,393 of NC_045652.1, forward strand.
ACCCCTTGTCTGCACTGCCAGACCCCGCTCACACCCCCACTCCACCAGGGCTTTGTCTTCCTGCCCAAAACGACGTGTGAGGTGCGGGAGGTGGAGTTCGCCCGTGCGCTGCGCCTGGGGCAGAGCACCCTGGAGCCCGTGGCTTTCCACGTGCCACGTGTCAAGGTAGGTGGAGGGTAAGGGGGAGGCTGGCTGTGTTCTGGGATGGGGACAGAGGCAGGGGACGCCCCTCAACATCACTTGCCCCCACAGAAGGAGTATTTCCAGGACGACCTCTTCCCGCCGACCCGCGTCTGGTGGGAGCCGGCCCTGGGTGCCGGTGCGTGGCTGGCGGGGCAGGATGGGCAGCAGCGCCGCGCCAGCCTGTGCCCGGCCGGCATGGTGCCAGGTGGGTGAGGGGCAGGGCAGGACGCCCAGCCCACGGGGATGGTGTGGGGGGCTGTCAGCCACGGGGCGAAGCCCTCCCGCCCCACGGTTATGCCGCTCTCCCAGTGAGCGAGGCCCCGAAAGAGGCTCCGGCTCGGAAGTTCGTCCCTGCATCCGTGTACCTGGAGGAGAAGTCGGACGAGCAGAAGAAGGAGGAGGTGGGTGCTGGGGAGGGGCGACCACCCTGCAGTGGGGCTGGGGGCGATGTCCCGCGCCCCACGGCTCTGCCCGGCCTCCCCACAGCTCCTGAGTGCCATGGTGGCCCGGCTGGGCAACCGAGATGACCCGCTGCCCCAGGACTCCTTCGAGGGGGTGGATGAGGACGAGTGGGTAAGTGCGGGGACTTGGGAGGGGAGACACGACCCCCGTCGGGTCCCGTCAGACCCCGCCATGCCCCTCACCCACGCCGAGTGTCCCGCAGGACTAGGCTGGACCCGGCACCCCAAGGACCACCCGGCAAACCCCGCACCCGCAGGGCCGGCGGGGGAACCGAGAGGAGAGAGAGAAGGAGGAGGAGCAGGATGTGCAGGGCCTGCCGCGGGCAGGACCCGCTATTAAAGCCGCTGCACCAGCACCGCGTCCTGCCGTGATCCCGGGACACCGCGGGGAGCACCGGGGGGAGACACCGGGGCGGAGGGGGACACGGGGACCGGGGGGACACCGGGACCGCGGGGACACAGGGACCGGGGGACACCGGGACCGGCACAAGGGAGGACACGGGGACTGGGGGGACACAGGGACCGGCCCTGGAGGGGACACAGGGAGTGGAGCCGGGGGGACACAGGGACGGGGTGGGGGACAGGGACCGACAGCGGGGGGACACCGTGGCCGGGAGGACACAAGGACTGGGGGTTGGGAGGCAGAGGAACTGGTCCCGGGGGGACACTGGGAGTGCGGGGGACACAGGGACAGGCACTGGTAGGACACGGGTACGGGGGGGACCCGGAGACCGGCGCCGAGGGGCACAGGGACCGAGGGGACGCAGGGTGCGGCACCGGGAGGACCAGAAGGACCTGAACCGGGGAGACACAAGGAGCGGGGGTTCACAGGGACCGGCATCGGGAGGGACACGGGGACCGGGGCGGAGGGAAGTCGCGCCCCACCCGCCTGCTACTGCCCGGACCTCCCGCGGGGCGCGGCCGCCAGGGGGCGCTGAGCCCGCCGAGGGGACGCTCCGCCCCGCGCCGCCGCCGTCTCGGTGCCCGCCGTGACCTTCGCCCCCGGCCACGTGACCGCCGGGGGCGGAAGAGGCGGTGGGGACATGGTGAGAAGGGACGGGGCGGGGGGACGGAGGGGTTGGGGCTGGGCAGGGACCGGGGACGGGCACCGGGCCCGCGGGTGTGCGAGGGAGCTGGGTCTGGGGGGCAGGGACAGGAGAGAGCGGACAGGACCATGGGAGGGGGGACAGGGACAGGGGGAAACGAACAGGACACGGGAGGAGTGACAGGGCCTGGGGAAGGGGAGCAGGGACAGGAGAGAGGGGACAGGACACGGAAGGAGTGACAGGGCCTGGGGAGGGGGAGACGGGGCGGACAGGGCAGAGGAAGGGGGAACACGGGAAGGGGGACGGGGCCAATGGAGAGGTGACAGGGCCTAGGGAGGGGGTCACAGGGCCAGGGAAGGGGGGACAGGGCCAGGGATGGGTAGGGCAAAGCCCCAGGAGACAGGGTGAAGGCCCTGTGTGGGGATGGGGCCCCGTGGTGGCTGTGACAGCAGGGTGTCCCCGCAGGCCAAGTACCTGGCACAGATCATCCTGGTGGGGGCCCAGGTGGTGGGACGGGCCTTCATGCGGGCGCTGCGCCAGGAGTTCGCAGGTAGGAGCTGGTATAACTGCTCCGAGTGCTCTGTGTGCCCACACTGCCCTGCCCCAGCTCTGCTCTGCACCCCCACCCTTCCCCAGGAACCCCAGTGCTCCCCGTGCCCACACTGTGCCCACAGGGGACACCTGCCAGGCTGTCACAGGGTGACAGTCCTCACCCGCCTCCCAGCGCTGGCCTGATGGTGTTCATCTCAACCCAGGCTCCCAGCAGCCTTCCCAGGCTCCAGCCTGGCTCTGGCACCGCTGCCAGGCTCCCAGAGATCCCAGCACCCCAAAGGACACAACAAGATAATCCCTGGGACAGGAGAACCCCAACCCTGCCCTGCCTACAGCAAGCAGTGCCCCACCAGCCCCTGACACATCCCCGGCACTGGGATCACATCCAGGGGTGACTGGAGGGGGGCAGAGGGGGACACTGGGCTCTGAGCACTTCAGAGCCCAACAGCTTTGCTGCCTGACACCCCCCCCCAAGGCCTGGGGGTCGCGGGGATCAGTGTGGGGGTCTCATGGCCTGGGTGTCTCCGGCAGCGAGCCGGGCAGCAGCCGATGCACGAGGACGCTCCGAGAGGCCCCAGTCTGCTGCCGCCTCCAGGATCATCGGCATCAGCCTCCAGGAAGCTCAGCAGATCCTCAACGTCTCCAGCCTCAACCCTGAGGAGATTCAGAAGGTAGAGGGCCCCTCAGAGTTGGGGAGGGAGGGCCAGAGGGCCCTGTCTGCCCTGAGGGTGCTGCCTGGCATGGGGGTGACAGCTGTTCCCCAGTGCTGTCCTAGGCCCAGTTAATCCCAGTTGGAGGATTCCTTGCCCCGGCTGGAACAGCCCTCGGGGCTTGGCCTCTGCATCTGCCCAGTGGGGCTGCTCAGGAAAGGGGACATGGGATCCCCAGAGGTGCCCGACCAGGAATGTGGGAACTCACAGTGGAGTCAGGCGGAGCCAACATGTCCCCAAGATCACACCTGTCACCTCCAGCAATGCTGCAGGGAGCAGGAGGCCCCCAGGGTTTGAGAATGGGGAAGGTGGAGATGAATCTGAGCCAGAGCTTCTCTCGGCAGAACTACGACCACTTGTTCAAGGTGAACGACAAGTCTGTGGGAGGCTCCTTCTACCTGCAGTCCAAGGTGAGCGAGGGAGCAGCGGGGGCTGCACCTGTGTGGGCACCTTCCCCTGCCTGGGATTCGGGACAGGCAGAGCCCGAGCACCCCTGTGGGTGAGGTAGTGAGGGGAGGTGTCACCCCATCCCTGTGTGTCACCCCATGTCCACAGGTGGTGAGAGCCAAGGAGCGGCTGGACGAGGAGCTCCGCATCCAGGCCAAGGGCGACAAGGAGAAGGAGCGGAAAGCTGAGACGTGACTCCCGCCACCCCTGGACCCCGTGTCCCTCTCACCCTTAACTTATAGGTGGCCAATAAACACCGTGTCCTCCAGCACCTGGCCTGGCTGCTCCATTCCCTGGGGAGGGAGCAGGGACTTGCCCACTGCTGCCCCCGAGGGATCAGCCCCTGCCCTGGAGACAAGGAGGAGGGAGGCAGCTGGGGAAGAAGGGGTGTCCTCGGGGCATCAAGGGCTGCCAGGGCTCAAATGGCACTGGGGGAGGTTGTGGGAGCTATTTTTGGGCGGGGTTGGATGCTCTTGGACTGAGTGCATGGATACCTCTGGCTCCATACCCCAGGGGTGCTGTGCCATTACCCTTCTCCCACCGTGGATGACTGCTGGGTTGAGGGGGGGACACATGCTGTGGCTGTCCCCACCTGCAGCTCATCCTGCTGCACGGCTTCACTGGTGCCAAGGCTCCCTGAGCTGGAGTGTGGGGACACAGCCAGGGGTCAGTCAGGGCCAGCTGTTCCCCCCCCAGGTCACACCCACCCTCTCCAGCACTCCTCTGCCCCCAGCATGGGCTCTTCACTGCTGTCACCACACCCGCGGCATTGAAACAGGAACTTACTTCAACTTTATTGTTTTCTTAATAAACTTCCTCTCCCCTGGACGAATATAGTGTTACAGTCGTTAGCTTATCTCGTACTTGTGCAGTCCTTACACGCTACGCTAACAGCGATGGAGCCCAACAGGAGGAAAATAAAAACAACCCAGAAACTACGATAGAAAGGCACTTCGAGACCGTTAAAATACTGATGTCCTGGAATGTGCAACAACAAACCGACGAGGAGCGAGGAGACGTTACACCGGCCGGGGTGGCCTGGTCGATGGCCCGCGGCCATGCTGGGCTGGGGCAGCGCCGGGCGGCCGCCGGTGAGAGCAGGGAGACCGGCTCCCTGCGGGGCACACGTGGCCGGGGCTCCTCAGCATGGAGGGGCAGCACTGGGGAGACCCCCACGGTTCGGAGCGGGTCGTGGGTGGGGGTCCTGCCCGGCAGTGGGACGTACATATGACCCCCGGGAGAGGCTTTGAGCTGTGCCCACGCTGAGGCTGGGCACGCTGCCCGCCCCACCACTGCCCCGTGGCTGGGGGCTCACCTGGGAGCATCCCACCGGTGCATCCCGAGGAGCGGGTGCCCCGCCAGCCGGTGCCGGCAGTGCCCGGAGCCGTGCCCGCACCGCCCGCATGCGCTCACGGTGCGTGGTTAGGTATGAACGTAGCTAGAGGGGTCTGTGCCCGGCGCGGAGCCGGCGCGGCGAGCGGCACACGCGGCCGTGTGCCTTGTCACGGGAGGGCCGGGGAGGCGGCGGGAGGGTGTGGGCAGGCGCCAGGCCGGCGTGTGCCCAGCCAGCTGGGCCTGGCACGAGGGGCCATGGCCGCGGCACTGCCCGTGGCCATGCCAGCCGTGCGGGGTGGGATGGCACGGCCGGGCACAGCTCGGGGCGGCGGGAGCGGGCGGTCCCCAAGCTGTCACCCCGCTGTCTGTGCGGCGGGAGCCCGGGGGGCTGCAGCCCCCCACGGCAGCGCCAAGGCTTCGGGCAGGGAGACGCCGTGTCAGCAGAAGCAGGAGAGCCCAAGCAGGGCCCTGTCAGAGCAAGGGGCTGGTCAAGAAATAAATAGCGGCGTATCCGGCTGTCCAGGCCGAGAGGGCAGGGGGACCCCCCTGTGCCCCCAGCGCAGGGTTGCAAGCCGGCTCTGGCCGCCAAGGGATTATTGCTTTTCTCAGAAGAGTCCGTTCTTCTTTCGTGACAGTTAAAAGCACGAGCGAGGCCCCGCCGGGGCTGCAGGGGGGGAGGAGGGAGCGATGCCCCTCCGTCCCCAGGAGCAGGATCTGCCCACGGGGCCGGCGGCTGGCCCTGGGCATCGTCGAGCCCCTCAGTTGACTGCGGCGGGTTTGAGCAGCAGGGAGCCGGGGGGGATGAGCACCCAGCCAGGGGGCAGCGCCTCGGGGCTGCCCCCTGAGCTGACACCGGCTGAGAGGTCGAGCACAGCCCCCGGCAGCAGTGCCAGGCTCTCAGGGAGCACCCGCGGCCGCCCCGGCTCCGTCCTTTCTCCCCTCTCCTTCCGGGTGTCCGGTCCCTTGCCTGCCTTGGGAGGCCGCCCCTCAGCCCCGCTGCCCTTCTCCCCCTCGGCCTTGGCCCCGCCGGCCAGCAGCGACATGACAGGCAGCCCCAGCCCCGCCGCGAAGGGCGAGGGCAGCAGCGGGCTCTTGGCCAAGTTCAGGGGGCCGCCATTGAGGGGTAGGACGGGGCCGGGCAGGGCGGGCAGGGTACCCGCAGCCCCGCAGCCCAGGGCGCTGAGGTCGAGAGGTGCCGGTGCCAAGGGGATGGGCAGCGCCGGCAGCCCCGGGGGAGCGAAGAGGGCAGCGGGGTTGGGGATGACGAGCTGTGCCCCATTAACATAGGGCACCTCTGGCGAGCCCAGGGGCGTTTTGGGAGGCGGATGGACCTTGAGCATCTCTGGGTGCTCGGGGGAGACAAAATGCCCGTGGGCTTTGATGTGCTTGCGGAGGGAGCTGGGGTCAGTGTAGCGCTTGTGGCAGCCCGGCATCTTGCAGGAGTAGGGCTTCTCCACGTAGTGGGTGCGGGTGTGCTTGAAGCGGTCGCTGGAGTTGGAGTAACGCTTGTTGCAGCCTTCGTAGGGGCAGATGTAGGGCTTCTCACCTGCGGGACAGCACCGGGTCTGCCGGGGGGCACCAGCCCTGCTGGGTCCCCTGTGTCCCCCTGGGCCCCGCTGCTCCCCGGTGAGCGCTGTGTGGGGGCTGCACTGACCTGTGTGCGAGCGGTTGTGGATTTTCAGGTTCTCCAGGCGGGAGAAGCTCTTGTTGCAGGTGGGGCAGCGGTGTGGCTTCTCATTGGTGTGTGTCCGGATGTGGATCAGCATCTTGTACCTGCCGGGATCAGGGGAATCACAGAATCATGGAATCGTTTGATTTGAAAGGGAGCTTAAAGCTCATCTCATCCCAACACACCTGCTGTGGGCAGGGACACTTTCCACTAGCCCAGGTTGCTCCAAGCACCAACACTTCCAGGGATGGGGCAGCCACAGTTTCTCTGGGCAACCTGTGCCAGGGCCTCACCACCCCCACAGGGAAGGATTTCTTCAAGATCTAATCTAAATCTCTCCTCTTTTAGTTTAAAACCATTTCCCCTTGATCTATCACTGTCTGCCTGTGGAAGTATCAGTAAGGGAATGTCAGGGAGGGGGTCAGCCCTGACTTCCAGGGCATGTCCTTGTCCCCGTACCCTGGCTATGGGGTGTGGGAACAGGGACATCCAGGCCAGAACGGTCATCCAGCCTGCCAGGACCTCACACCCTGCACCAGAGGAAGGGAGGGAGGGAGGAAGGGAGGGATGAGGGGAGGGAAGGAGGGATGAGAGGAGGGAGAGATGGACACTCCCCCTGCACAGGCCCAGTGCTGGGCTCCTGCCTCCCATAACACCCTCCCCAGGGACCCAGAGATCCCCCGGAGCTGCCCATGCCCACCTGGCATTGAAGCCCCTGCCATGGCGGGCACAGCCCTCCCAGTGGCAGCAGTACCCTGCATCCTTCTCGGGTTTGACATGGAAGTCATTGACATGGTCCACAAGGTCTTGCAGGAGGTCAAAGAACTGGTTACACTGTGGGCAGAAGGCTGGGGGTGAGGAGGCCTGGTGGGGTGGGCACTAGGGGTGGCCAAGACACCCAGCAGGGCCAGCCCCTGCTCCCCATCCCACCCCAGCTCCCACCTGGACCACATGCAGAGCAGGACCACCATTTGGGGAGATGGAAATGGCCCTTTGCATGACCACTCCAGCCTTGTATCACCCTGCACAGCCCCCAGCTCCCCATGACTCCCCCTCCAGTCCTACATTGTTCCTGCACGGCCCTCCAGCCCCCAACCTCGCCCCAGTCCCACAGAGCTCTGCCATGGCCTTCCAGCCCCACCTCAAAGCTTCCACACAACCCCACCAGCCCCACAACCCTCCATGGTTCCCTCCCATCCATTCCTGCTGACCTTGGACCAGCGGCAGATGAGCTGCTTGGGCAGGGGCAGCTCAGGGGCGAGGCGTTTCTCCTTGCTGGGGGCAGGAAGGCAGTGGGGGGCAGATGCAGGGCCCCCCCCAGCCCCCAGTGGCAGGAAGAACTGGAAGGAGCTGGGGAGGCCATCGATGTAGCGCAGGGACTGGAAATCCTGGAGCAGAGCCCGGATGAGGAGCCGGTAGGGGACGGGGCCAAGCTGGATAGAGACTCCAGGAGACCCCAGAACCCTACAGAGAGATCCTCAGAGATCCCCCAGCCCCCCCTGAGACCCCAAAGCCTCCCAGAGATGCTGAAGATCCCCCACAGCCCCCCCAGAGATCCCCTCATGCTCCCCAGAACCCCCCCTAAGCCTCCTGCTCCCCCACCCCAGGGATCCCAAAACCTCACAGATACCCCCCGAGAGAGCTTCCAGGAGGCACCCTGGGGATGCCACTGGAGTCAGGGGGCAGGGGGGGAGGGCAGGCAGGACATTGACCCCAGGGTGTGTGTACACCGGCAGCACTGGGCACGCTGCCGAGGCTGGGAACGCCGTCTGGGCACAGTCCCCATGGCTGGGACACCTCACGGGGGGTCACGGCCATACTTACGTGGGGGGTGAGGGGGGCCGGGCAGGTCCCGCTGCCCTGGCGCTCAGGGGACAGCGAAGTGCTGCCAGCCGGAGACTCCCCCCCGGAGCGGGGCGAGAGGCTGAGGTCCACCACCGGCACGGCAGCCGGGAAGCGCCCATCCCGCGGCTCCACCAGCCTGGAGTGTGCCAGGAGCCCGGGGACGGCGAGGCCGGCACAGCACGGCGACCCCCTCGGCTGCCCCCTCGGCCATCCCCGACCGGCGGGGTGTCCGGGCGCTGGGGAGCGCGGGGTCGGGGCCCGGAGGGACCGCGCTTCTCCCGGGCAGCTCGCAGCTTGGAGATGCTCAGCTTGAGGTCCAGGGGCTCCTCCAGGGAATGCATGGTGCCGGGGTGGACTCTGCGGGGACAGCCGGGGGTCACCGCAGGGGTGGGGGGCACCCGTGCCACCCGGAGCTCGCCCCAGCCCGGCCCCATGGCGATGCCCAGCTCTGCTCCGGTCCGGAGGCCACGGTGCTGGCACAGGGACTGTGCCGTCCCTTCCAGCACCCTGCAGCGGCCCCCCTCCCAGCCAGCGGGCAAAGGGCAGCGCATGGCACTGCCCCCCCCACCCCGGCCCCTCGGTGTCCCCAGCATGTCCTCTTCGTGTCGCCGGCACAGCCCCTTGGCCCCGACCAAACCCTGCCGGGGATTGCCAAATCCCCCGAGCACCCGCGGCGCGGGAGCGCGGTGTCCCCATTCCGCCCCCCGGCCCGTCCGTCCATCCATCCGTCCGTCCCGTCCCCGCGGGCCTGCCCCAGCGAGGCCTTTCCCAGCGGCAGAGGAGGGCGTGGCGGCCACCAGCCCGGCGGTGACCCGGGTAGCCGAGCCCGCTGGCCCCAGCCCGGAGGCGGCAGAGCTTCCTCCCCCGTCGGGGCCCCTTCCCCGCTGGCCAACGCCGTTGCTGCCGGGGCCGGGCAGGGGCTTGCCGGCCGCACGGCGTGGCATGGAACGGCATGGAATGGCACAACACAATGCCACCCTCGTGGCTCGGCCGCCACACATCTGGCAGGCAGCTGAGAACCGGCAGCTCGGTGCAGCAGTGAGCGCCCGAACCAGAGCCCCTGCGGTCCCCCGGCTGTGCCCCCGCGGCCACCCGCATCGCCCAGGGCAGGGTGGGGGCGGCCGAGGGGCCGTGTCGGGGGGCACGGCGCACCCAGCACACGTGGCAGCGGGGGGCCCCCCCTCCATCCCCACCCCGCCCCGGGGGGCCCGTCCCCCGCCCTGCCCCGCCGGAGGGGCCCCCCGCGCTGGCGGGGGTCCAGCCCGGCTCAGACACTGAGGAATGCGGAGGAGCCGCGGGGGGCATGGGGCCCGGGCGGCGGGGCGGGGGACCCCTTGCCTGCACCCCCGTGCTGGCTGAGGGGCCGGCCCCAGGGGGGGTTCCTGTCCCAGGCTCCCACGGAGGGAGGAGCTGCCCACAGCATCGCATCACTCTGAGCCCCCACCCCCGGCCCCATAGCGGGGTCCCTCCTCTCCCAGTGGGGGGTCCATGCCTAAGCATCCGCCTCCTCCCACCCGCTGTGGGGGCTGACCCTTCCCCTGGGGCAAGGCACCCTCCTGAGCCCCTCCGACCACGGTGCCTGCCCCATAGTAGGGTCCCTGCACTCTGGGGGTCTTCAGCCTGAGCCCCACTGCCGGACCTGCCCATGGGGTGTCCCCACCCTGAGCCCCCCGAGGTTTTCAGGCTACAGCGGCTTCCCATGTGCCCCACAGCCTGGTGGCACAGCTCGAGGACAGACGGACAGATTGTGGGGTGCTGCACCACAGCTGGGGTTCCACAGTGGAACCCCCAGCCGAGGGAGGTGGGACAGGGCGCTGGCAGCCCTCCAGCGATGGGGGTCCCACAGTGGGGCCAGGCAAGACATCAGGGCTGGTCCCACCCGTGGCGGCCGCGCTCCCCACGTCCTCCGGGCTGGGAGTTTGGGGGGGTCCCGGCGCGGGCGGTGCTGGGTGGGGACGGCAGCCATCCCCGGGCGGGACGGGTGGGAAAGGGGCCTCCAGCCGCTGACGCCAGGGCTCCCAGCGCGGGCCGCGGGCGGGCGGGCAGGCAGCTGCCAAACCACGCGGCCTCGGGAACGGGGCGCCGCGGGGCCTCGCCGGGATGGGGACGGGGACGAGCCCTAGGGTGGCTTGGCCGGACGCCCCGGCACCTGCGGCCCCCGCGCAGCGGCCCCTGGCCGCTCCTGCCGGCTCTCCCCCCACGGCCTCTCCTGCCCGCGCCAGGCGCTGCCAGCCCAGCCCCAGCCCAGCTTCCCCCCCGCCACACCAGTTCAAACCAGTCCGGCGCGGCGCTGGGCCCAGGGGCTTCCCAGTCCGGGTGGGGGCCGTTGGGATGGAGCCCAGGCGTGGGGGAGTCCCCCATCTCTGCTGGCCGGGCTGGGGGTCCTCTGGGACCCCCACACTGCCTGGCCGCCGGCACGGCTGGGGGACCCGGGGTGACCCTGGTGCAGCCGGCAGGGTGCCAGGTCTCCCTGCTGCTGGCATTGCCGGGGTGTCGTGTGTCCCCCCCAGCCCCAAACCCGCCAGGAATAGCACAGAAGGGCCGCGGGGCAGAGGCTCCCGCAGCGCAGTGGGCTCGGGGATGGCGGCGGCGAGGGATGCCGAGTGCCGCGGCCAGGGGACGGTGACCCTGGGGCTCGGGGAGTGGAACGGCGCCAGCGCTGCAGGCAAGGCTCGGTCCCCGCCGCCGTGGCACTTGGCAGCGGCAGACTGGCACCGCCGCGACGGGAGGCAGCTCCCGAAGCCCCCCGTGCCGGGGCAGCGTGGGTGGGTTGGCAGGATGTGGGTCATTGTCCCCACGGCTGCCACCGTGGGACCCGCATCCCTCCTTGTCCCACTGCGGACGGTGCTGGCACTGCCACTCCTCACTGGAGCCCCGCCGGTGCCACGCCGGGTCTGGGAGAGGTCACATCCTGGCTTGGTGCTCCAGCTTGTCACTGTGGGTCCCAGCACCCGTCCCCGCCCTGCCATCTGGGCTGATGGGCAGCCCCCAGAGCTTTCCCCAGGAGTGCCACGGTTTGCAGTCCACAAGCCGAGCCAGTGCCAGGTCCCCCCTTCCCCAGGCATGTGGAGTTCGTGTGGATCCTGGCAGTGGGGCTGACACCACCCACCCTCCAGGAGGCCAGCCCACAGCAGTGCCACCAGCAGCAAGGACCCTGCTACCGTCTGCCTGGTGGACACGGCTGGAGCACGCGGGTGACAGAGCAGGGTGGTCCCCAGTGCCAGCAAATCAGCACCCTGGGTGCGGCAGCAGCGTGGGGATGGGGGGACCTGGGGACCCTGGCTGGGGGGGTGAGGGTGGTAATCAGGCAGGGTGACAAGGCATGGAGAAGAGGAGTGGCCACTAGCACAGGGTTTCTCCATGCTGGGCTGGAACGAGTCCCTGCAGCAGTACCCAGGGACCTGGGGGGACAATTTCCTGGTCCCTGCTGCTGGCACCTCAGGGAGGGGGTCACCCAACCTAGTTCTCAAAACCCCCCTCAACGGCACAGCCTGGCTTGGCCACCCCACAACTCAGCCCCACGAGCCGTCACCCCCAGTGATTGGACTGTCACCTTCCATGACTGGGACCAGTTTACCCCGCGAAGAGGACGGGGGTGACGGGTGGCTGCTCGGGCGGTGGCACCGTCAGGGTGGGACAGCGATGGGGCCGCCCTGTGCCCCCCACCCGACACCAACCCTTCGCCCTCCCCGCACCGTGGGGACACTGGTGTGTCCCCGGGAGTGGCCGCAGCCGGGCAGAGGCACCCAACACGTCCCCGCCGCAGCCCCCGCCCCACGGCCAAGGTCAGGACACCCGCCTGGGGTGCGGGGGGACAGCGGGTAGCGGCCACCCCCCCGGCACCCACCGGGCAGCAGAGGGTCCCCTCTCCTCACCTCCCCGGGGGTGCAGCGGGGCCACGTCCCCTCCCGACCCGCTCCCAGGGCGGGGGGGCTGCAGGTGCCAAGGGACCCCCCACACCCCACGGGGTGGCGAGGAAGGGGCTCCCCGGAGGGTTCCCCCTCCCCCGGCGGTGGCAGCATCCTCATCATCCTCATCCTCCTCCCCTCCGCGGCGCCCGGAGCGCGATCGTACCTGCGGTGGGGGCTCAGAGCCAGGCGGGGAGCGGGGCGGGGTGCGGGGCTCGGCGGAGCGGGGCCCCCCGGGGCCGGTGCCGGGGCCGGTGCGGGGCGGCCGAGCCGCTCCGCCACATCCGCAGGGGCTGGGGCGGGGGTGGCGGCGGCGGGGCTGGGCCCCCCTGCCCGGTCCCGGGGGCGGCGGCGGGGCGGGGGCTCTGCCCGCCGTGATTTATGGCCGCCCCGCACCGAGCGGCCCGGCCCCGGCTGCGGGCGGCGCTGGGCGGGGGCGGGGGCGGCGGCGGCCCCTCCCCGCCTCCGCGGGGGGCACTGGGGGGCACCGAGCCCCGCCCCGGGGGGGACCCGCGGGGGGACACCCGCCACCCCCCCGCACAAGGTCACCCGGCGCTGCGGCACAGCCGACCCCCGCCCCCCGCGTGTCCGTGTCCCCACCGGGGACGTGGCGGGGCGGGGGGGCGGCACCCCCCGGAGCCCACACCCCGCGCCGGGGCGGCTCGAGGGGGAAGGGGGGGGTCACACCGGGGAAAAAGGGGGTGGGGGGATCCCCTCCCTGCAGGAGCGGCGCCGCCCGCCCGCCGCGTGACGTCACAGAGCGAGGCTGGCGTCACGCCTGGCGGGGGCCCCCGCATGACGTCACCGGCGGGGGGTTGTCCCGGGGCCGCGGCTCCTTCCGGCGGCAGGATGTGGCGGGGCCGGCCCGGATGCTGCAGCCTCGCCGGGGGGGGTCCCTCCCCCGGGGCCCACGCGGGTGGCTGGTCACACCCCACCCGTGATTTTGTTTGAGGGACGGAATGCAGCTGCGGCGTCCCCAAGGGCCCCCCCACCCAAAATGGGGGGGGGAACCCTTGCCCCCACGCGGGTTTTTTGTTTGGCGGGGAGATCTGCGGTGTCCCCAGCAGCCCCGCTGTGTAACAAGAGGCGCACGAGTGGGAGACAGCACTGCCCCAGGCGGGTGGCAGAAGTCACACCCCACCCTTGGTTTTTCTTTGCGGGGGGGGGCTGCTGTGTCCCCAACAGGCCATTAGGAAAGGGGAGGGGCGGGTGTCACGGGAGGGCTGCACTGTCCCACACAGGTTTTTGGTGGAGAGAAAGCTGCTGTGTCCCCAACGGCCCCACCCCAAAAGGTCGGACGCGAGTGGGAGGCAGAATTGTCCCCCGCGGGCGGCTGAAGTCAAACCACACACGTGGTTTGGTGTTTTTTTGGGAGGGGCACTGCCGTGTCCCCAGCGTCCACACCCCAGAAGGGGGACACGAACTGGGGAGCAGACCTGACCCATGCTAGTGGCTGAAGCCACATCCTACCCGTGGTTTGGGGTTTTTTTGGGGGGAGGCGGGGAGAGCTGCTGTGTCCCCTACATCCCTGCCACAAGTGGGGGGAGACACGGGAGGGCAGCACTGTCCCACGCAGGTGACAGAAATCCCATCCTACCCGTGGTTTTTTTGCGGGGGAGGCTGTTGTGTCCCTAACAGTCCCACTACAAAACAGGGGGGACACGGTGGTCCCTGTGCCGTGGGGGGATGTGCAGCCCCTGCAGTGGGCCCCCGCGGGGGACGGGGCAGGGGGCCCAGGGGACAGCCCGGCAGAACCTGTCCTGCAGCTCCTGGCGGGGCCGGGCCGGGGGGACTTGAGAGGCAGAGCTGAGCCCACCCTGCTCTGCAGGGCCGGGTCCTGCCCCTCCGGGTGACAGGCCACCACCCGGCCCCCCTGTTGTCCCTGCTCTGATGGCCCCGACCCCACAGGCGGGTCCCTCAGGTACCACATGGCTCCTGCCAGCCCCCCATGACCCCTGCCAGCCCTGTGCCCCCTGTCAGCTCCCAGACCCTCCTGATAGCCCTGTGCCCCCCTGCCAGCCCCCCATGGCCCTGCCAGTTCTGTGTCCCCCTGCCAACCCCCAGACCCTCCTGCCAGCCCCCCATGGCATCTGTCATCCCCCCAGACCCCCATCAGCTTCCAAGCCCTCGCCAGCCACAGAGACCCTCATCAGCCCCCAGAGCCCCTCTTGCAGCCTCCCAGAGGCCTCTCAAAGCCTCCTGCCAGCCATATGACCCCTGTAACCGCTTAACCCCTGAACCTCAACGCTGCTGTGAGCTCTGTGCCCCTGCCAGCCCCCAAAGCCCCCCACAAGGCCTGTGCCCTCCTACCAGCCCCCACAGCCTCTGCCAGCCCTCAGACCCTCCCATCAGCTCCTCAAGCCCCCCACCACCCCTCCAGCCCCTAGAGCCCCCCCCCAAAAGCCACCTGCCAGACACATGACCCCTGTCACCCCCACCCCCTGAGCCCCAAGGCTGCTGTGGTGCACACCCCCCCCCCAGCCCCTGGCAGCTCCCTGAGCCCTCCCACAGCCTGGTGGAGACAGGAATGGGGATGGGGTGGGATGGCAATGGGATCAGATGAGGTAGAACAGGATGGGACAGGCCAGGATGGGGTAGGATAGGATGGAGTGGGGTGGGGATAGGGCAGAATGAGGGGGCATAAGCTGGATATAGGGGAGGATTGGATGGCGACAGGATAGGATAGGACAGGATGGAATAGGGACAAGACAGGTCAGGATAGAGATAGAGATAAGATAGAGATAGGGTAGAGATAAGATAGAGATAGGGCAAATGAGGGGACAGGAGTGGGATAAGGCAGGATAGGATGGGAACAAGACAGAATGGGATGGAATGGGACAGGATCAGATGAGGTTGGAAAGTATGGAAGATGATGGGATGGGGATAGGATGGGACAGGATGAGATGGGATGGGAACAAGACAAGTCAGGATGGGTTGAGGTAGGATAGGACTAGGGCAGGATGAGTTGAGTTATGATGGAGTGAGGAGAATGGGATGGAGATGGGATGGGGACAAGTCAGGTCAGGGTAGGATGGGTTAGGATTGGATGGGATAAGATTGGATGGGGACAGGGCTGAATGTGATGGGGACAAGACAGGTCAGGATGGGATATAGGACTAGGGCTATGGGATGAGTTAGGATGGGATGAAGACAGGATGTGCTGAGGGCTGTATGGGATGGAGACAAGACAGGTCAGGATGGGATAGGATAGAGCAGGATAGGGTAGGATAGGATAAGGTAGGATGGGATGGAGCTAGGGCAGGATGGGATGAGGTGGGATGGAATGGAGACAGGTCAGGGTGGGATAGCATAGAGTAGGATAGGATAGGGTAGGATGGGATGGAGCTAGGGCAGAATAGGATGAGGTGGGATGGAATGGAGACAGGTCAGGATGGGACAGGATGGTGTCAGGTAGGGTATGATAGGATAGGATAGGATAGGATGGAATAGGATAGGTCTAGGGCGAGATGGGATGAGGTAGCATGGGATGAGGATATGATGTGATGGGTATGGGGTGGGATGGGGACAGGTCAGGTAGGGCGAGATAAGATTGGATGGAGACAGGGCCGGGTGGGATGGGGTGGGATGGGATGGGGACAGGACAGGATGGTGATAGGATAGGAGAGGATAGAGTAGGATAGGGATAGAGCAGGACACGATAAGATAGGATAGAGCCAGGTCAGGGCGGGACGCGCTGTGACGGGCCAGTGCCAGCACGGGTCGGTACCGTCCCGGCCGCTCCGGTCTCCCCCCACCCCGCCGTGTTCCACCGCGTCCCGCCGCCGTGTCCCGGTCCCGCTCCGGCCGCGCCGCGGCCCCTCCCGCCGCCTTTGTTTACGCGGGGCCGGTGCGGGCGGGGGCGGCGCCGGGCGGGCGGGCGGGCGGGGGAGCGGCGGCGGCGGGCGGGAGCCGCGCTCGCTCCAGCTGTTTCCCGCCTTGGGCCGCGGGCAGAGGCCGGAGCCAGGCCGGGAGGGGCTGAACCGGGCCGGGACCAGCCGGGCTGGGCTGAACCGGGCCCCCCGCCCCCGTTATGGAGTACTTCATGGTGCCGGCCCCCAAGGTGCCGGCCCTGCAGCACTTCAGGAAATCCGAGAAGGAGGTCATCGGCGGGCTCTGCAGGTGGGGGGGCGCCGGGAGACCCCGGGATCGGGGGCGCCGGGGGAGCCGCGGGGGGATGGCGGGGAAGGGGCGCACGGGGAGCTGGGGGAGCGGCGCGGCCGCCGCGGCCCCACCGCCCGCACGTGGTCCCGGCCGCGCACATGGGGCCGGCGGCCGCGCGTGGCCCGGGCGGGGAGCGCCGGCCCCGCAGCCCGGCCCGGCCCCCGCGGGGCGGCGGGGGGCGCCCGGGGCGGGGGGCGGGGGGTCCGGGCACCCGGGGCGCGGGGGTGTGTGTTTACCGCCGGGCCTGGCCGTGACTCTGCAGCCGCCCGGAGGAGGCGGGTCGCGGCCGGGGCTGCCGGGACATGTAGTGCGGGAGCGGCGGCACAAAGCCCGCGGGCACGCGGGGAGCCCCGGGGAGCGGAGGGGCGGCCGGGGATGGGGGCTGTGCCCGCGGGGCTGCGGGGGGCGGCGGGTGGGGGGGCGGTGCGAGCCCGGGGCCACGCGGGGCGGCCCTGAGCTCCCCCCCGCCCCCGCCCCGGGCCTTGAGCCCCCCGGGGGCTCCGATCCCCCACCAGGCCCGGCCCTCCGTGCGGCGGCCCCGTGAAGTCCCTGTGGGGCAGCCCGGGCCCCACGGCACGTGCTGGGGGCCCGGCCCCTCGGGGTGCTGTCTCTGCCCACGGGGTGAGGGGCTCCGGTAACGGTGATCTCGGGGGGTGCCCACACTGAGCTCTCCCGGGGGTGCAGCGGTGGAGCAGGGACACGGGGCGGGGGCTGCCTTCGCTGGGGTCCCCCGCGGTAGTCACTGCGGGCCCGTGGGTTGGGGGGGGGGTGGCGGCATGGGCAGGGCGATGCGGCTGTCCTGCCCGGGGATGGGGGGCTGCGTGGTCCCTCACTAGCCCCGGCACGGGGCAGAGCTCGGGGAGCTGCGCAGCTTTCCCACTGCCCCGAGATCTGAGACACCCTGCGTGGAGCTCAGGGTGCTGGGGGACCTACGAGATTGGGGTGCTGGGGAACCCCTTGCCTGCAAGCTTGGGGTGTTAGAAGATGCCCTATGTGGAGCTCCAGAAGCTGGAGAACACCCTACCTGCGAGCTCAGGGTGCTGGGTGACACCTTGCATGGAGCTTGGGGTGCTGGGGACTGCCCTGCCTGAGAGCTCAGGGACATCCTACCTGTGACCTCAAGTAGCTCAGGGACATCCTGCTTGCAAGCTTAGGGTTCTGGGGGATACCCTGCCTGTGAACTGGGGTACTGGGGGACATTCTACATGTGGGATTGCCTATACCCTACTTGTATGCTCAGGTATACCCTGATCCTGAGCTCAGTCAGCATGGGGATGCCCTTCATGAAAGTGTGGGGACGCCCTGCCTGCAAGCTCAGGGACACCCTACCTGTGACCCCAGGGAGCTCAGAGACATCCTGCCCACGTGCCTGTGCCTCCCCTGCCCACCAGCACAACCCTCAGCACCAGTGGGCAGTGGTGGACGTGAGTGGGCAGTGGGGACATCTGCCATGGGACATGCGCCCTGCTCTGACACCCCCGTGGGTTTGTTTCCTTGGAGGTCCAGGCATGTGGGATGTTCTCACCAGGGTGGGAAGGACCAAATTCTGCTTACCTGACCCAAACCCCACAGCACCAGCACCAGGCTGGGGATACCCTGAGGGGTCTGATGGCTGTCCCCTGCTCCCCCTACCTCTGTCCTGCCCCATCCCTGGTCATGCTGGGTTCCTGGATGGCTTCTGAATCCATGGATTTTTGCCCTCTCTGTATCTCTCTGTCATTTCTCAGGTCTCTTCCCAGGAAGAGCAGCTGGGGCAGGTTGCGGGAGGTCTGTCGGTAAGGAAGCAGGCTCTTCCTCCTTCCCCGGTATTTAAGAAGCTGCTTCCGTGCTGCCCAGTCCTGGGCCTCTCTGTCCCGTTCCCCTTATGTGTCTGGTGGTCCAACATCCCGGAGCAGCATTCTGGCCACGTCCCCACGAGGGACGTTGCCCCCAAGACCTGCAGGGTTTGGCATGTTTTAGGAACAAGTTTGGGGCTGGTTTCGGCAGGAGCAGGGAGGTGGGTGACAGCCACCACCAGATGGGAGCCCTGTGCCATGATCCCACTGCAAACAGCTCTTGGTCCATGTGACAGATGGCTGCTCCCAGTGAGAGAGGCAGACCCCTGGGCACCCATCCCAGATCCACAACCCCGGGACATCCATTGGGAACTGCACGTGAGGGAACCAGTGTGGTGGGTTCTTGGCACACCCAGTGTCAGCCTGTGCTGGGATGCTGCCTTGGAGGCTGGGGACAAATGTCTTTCTGGCTCCTTGGGCTGAGCTGGGGCCTTTCCCCATACCCTTGAGATGCACTGAGATCTTTCCCTGTCCCTCTGGGTTGAGCTGGGATCCTTCCCCATCCATCTGGGGTAATCTAGGATCCTTCCCTGTTTGCTTCAGATGAGCTGCGATTCTTCTCTATCTTATTGGGCTGAGCTGGGATCCATTCCCTTCCCCTTGGGCTGAGTTACGATCATTCCCCACCCCTCTGAGATGAACTGGGTCTTTCCCCATCCCTGTATATCTTTGAGGAGTTGTGGTGCATTCCCAGGTCACAACAAGCAATGATGGGTTGCCTGGGAGCCTCCAGGCACTGCCTGGGCACACAGTGGTACCTCAAGTATCGCTTAGACCTCTGGGTTCCAAATCTCTCTGGTTCCTCCACGGCCTCACCAGGAGGGCAGTGAGGGCAGGATGCTGGGCTTTTCTTCCCGGCCTGGCATTGGCAAGGCTCTGGGTGGAATATTCCCATTTCTGTCCCGGAGCCACCGGGCACCTGGATGGGTGACTGGAGCCCGTCTTATCTCTCCTTGTGGCGGCAGCCTGGCTCCTGTGTTTAGTCTTTGGTGCCTTGCAACATCCCCGGCGACAGCGGGTGCTGGGTGTGGCTGCCTGTGGCTTTGGCATGGCAGGATGGCCAGCTGGTATGACAGCCCAGCAGGCTCACCATCCCTGTGATCCAAACCCCCTACCCACTTCCCTAGGGGAAGGAGCAGGGTGGGTGAAGAAGCTGGACCCTGCAGTGGTGGGCTTTGCTTGGGGTCCGGTGCCCTGGACCCTCGGGTGTTGCCTGTCCAGAGCCCTCCACGCCGGTGTCATCGCTGGCTCCGGAGGCATTCCCCTGCACATCTGCGGGGCAAGGGCGTGGGGGGCGCGGAGGCAGCGGCAGGAAGCAGGCAGGAGCTGCGGCTTGGGGTGGACAGGGGCTTCTCTGCTGGGAGCTGTCATCTGGAAGCCATCAGCGGGGCGGGAGGGAGGGAGCCGCCTTCCCAGGGCCACACACGCCGGCCGGCCCCATGGGGACACAGCCGGCCGGCCCGCAGCCTCCCTCACCCGCCCGGGGGTCCCCGGCTCCCCTCGCCCGGGCTTGGCACTGGGCAGCGTGTCCGAGCCCAGCGGAGTTGGGGGGCTGCAGTGGGGCCACCGTTTGGTCAACTCATCCCCCAAAGCTTCGGATACAGGGCTGGAGAAACCCACCCACCTGCGTCGGCAATCCTCTTGATGGCTGGAATCATCATTGCAAAGCAAGGGGGGACGCAGCGGGGTGAGCTGGCAGCAGGGGTGCAGCCCCCTCCTCCCTAACCCCACGACTCTCTCGCAGCTTGGCCAACATCCCGTTGACTCCGGAGACCCAGCGGGACCAGGAGCGGCGGATACGCAGGGAAATCGCCAACAGCAACGAGAGACGGCGGATGCAGAGCATCAATGCTGGCTTCCAGTCCCTGAAAACCCTCATCCCACACACGGACGGGGAGAAGCTCAGCAAGGTGAGCAGGATGTCACCAGGGCTGTGGTGGTGTGGGTGCAGCACTGGTCCTTCACGGGGAGGGGCTGAAAGTGTAATTGGGGATATTTGCATATGTTAATTCAGTGATCAAGGTCTCTCCTGGGGTGTTTTCCCTGTGGGAGTGGGTTTGCATCACCAACCTGGAGTGGCTGAGTGCGTGTGGCAGCCCCCGGTGCCCCAGGAACAGGGTATTGTGCCCAGGTGAGGAGGAGACCCTGCTGCAGAGGGGAGTGGGCTGAGGAGGTGCTCGGCAGCCAGGCAGGTTCCTGAAATGGAACTGGAGGATTTCACTGTGGTGGAAATCCCAGAGGGGACCTGCGGGTGAAGCAGACCCTGAAGGGAGGTGCCAGGGCCGGGTATGGAGCAGTGCTGCCTCCCGGGCAGGGAGGGAGCTCAGCAAGAGGAGGTTTGGGGGGACAGTATGTCTCCTGCCTCAGCATGCCCCTCCTGGCTCTCCCACAGGCAGCCATCCTTCAGCAGACAGCCGAGTACATATTCTCCCTGGAGCAGGAAAAGACTCGGCTGCTGCAGCAGAACACCCAGCTCAAGCGGTTCATCCAGGTAGTGCCCCGGGGATGGGATGGAGGAGATGGGACAGTCCCAGCTGGCCAGGGAGGGGACATCATCACTGTTTCTTGGGGTCAGGGCAAGACCCTCTACACTAATCAGCCGGGGAACAGAGATGTTTCCACCCTCCTGGCAGGGCAGGGAGCCCCGTTCAACCTGGCATCCCTTACCTGGCAGGGGAAGAAGGGCTGGGGTCCCACTTTCCAATTGGGGTGTTGGGGTACGGCCCGGTGGCAATTCTGGTGCTGAGGTGCCCAGCTTGAACTGTTCTGGGTATCACAGTGTGAGACCTGGGTTGGCACAAGGCTGGGGGGGTGAGGACCAGGATGGGGGGCAGATGGAGGAGCCTGTCCATCCCCAGGCATCAAGGACAACCCTGCAGAGACCCTTCCCAGCAGGGAGCTGTGGTGGGGGATGGCATCACCCGAGTGTGGTCTGGATGGTGGGGAGGCCATCCAGGCTAGTCCCTGTCCCCTGACACCACATTCCCACGGCAGGAATTCAGTGGTTCCTCCCCGAAACGGCGACGGGCAGAGGACAAAGACGAGGGGATCGGCTCGCCGGACATCTGGGAAGATGAGAAGGCCGAGGATCTGCGTCGGGAGATGATCGAGCTCCGGCAGCAGCTGGACAAGGAGCGCTCAGTCCGCATGATGCTGGAGGAGCAGGTGAGGCTGGGTGCCCTCGAGCAGGCTCTGCCACGGCCCCAGCAGATCCCCGGGACACCGGCACTGCCACGGGACCACCAGACATCTGCTCTGGCCACCACTGCTCCACGCTCCATCAGGGCTCCCTGGCTCTGCTGTGCCCACCCCATGCAGGGCACAGCCCACAGCCGTGGTTCAGGGGTGCTGTGCCCGTCCCCTCACTGATGTCAGGGTTCTCTCGCCCGCAGGTTCGCTCCCTGGAGGCCCACATGTACCCCGAGAAGCTGAAGGTGATCGCTCAGCAGGTGCAGCTCCAGCAGCAGCAGGAGCAGGTGAGGTTGCTGCACCAGGAGAAGCTCGAGCGTGAGCAGCAGATCCGAACCCAGGTGAGTGCACCCCAGCCCATCCTGCCCATAGCCCACCCATGATCCCCCCAGGTGGTGAAATACAGGAGGTTGGGGCAGTTTAGTGATGGGCTTGGCCCCTCCTCTGGGCAGTGATGTCCCAGCAAAGCTCTCACCCTTGGCGAATTGGGAAAGGGTCGGCCCAAAGTCCCCCCAGTGCTCAGGGGGCTGTACTTGTGTGCACCCCTTGTTTCACAGCAGGACTATGGCTTGGACCACCTGTGGTGGCTTCCAAGCAACTCGTCTCCCCGTCACGGAGGGCTCTGTACAGGGAAGGTCGGCTTGCTGGTGGGCAGGGATTCATTCCTGGGGGTTCCTCTCACTGAGTGACTCCCACTGAGCTTTAGGGACCCCCAAACCACTCCCTGTGACCCACCAGGCTGGGAAAGGGGAGCAGTGAGCAGGCAGGCAGTGGGGATGGGAGCCTTCAGCCTTTCCTCCAGCACAGTTGGATTTGCCACAGGTGCAGGGAGAAGGCGAGCGCTGTGCCAGCACCTGTGCACTGCCACCCCCGAGCCCAGCCCATGGCCACACCGCTCTGGGAGCTTCAAAAGGAGAGAGGAACACCAGCTTCCACCCTCCTTGGGCTTCTCAGAAGCCGTATCCCCACAGAGTCCCCGCTGGCTGCCTCCTGGGGAAGCTCAGCCTATTTTTAGGTGAACTCTACGTAGCCTCCTGCTTGGGCGGATCTTCCCATCCACTGTTCAAGCGAGGATCCCCAGGGGCATGGGGGGGTTCCTGGCCATGCAGGTCAGGGTGAAGGGAGGCCTGGCACTTGCCTCTCCTGGCTTCAAAGCCCAAATCATTCCCTCTTGGGATACGGGAATACTCACATTCCACTCTGCCAAAGCTGAGGTGGCAGCAGCGTTCAGCTGGCATCCTCCTGCGTCCACTGGGATGGAGAACTGGAGCAGCCAAGTGGTGCTTCAGCTTTTATGGAGTTTGGGCTCAGTGAACAAGCACGATGCTCTCCCCACTGCTCGGGTCCCTGCTCACGGGGGGGTTTTGCTTCTCTCCCCAGCTGCCATCACATGCTCCCCCAGCGCCCCCCACCACCCCACCGTGATCGTTCCAGCACCGCCTCCCTCCCATCACGTCACCGTGGTCACCATGGGCCCGTCCTCGGTCATCAACACAGTCTCCACATCCCGGCAAAACCTGGACACCATCGTTCAGGTGAGTCGGGGAGGGTGGCAGCGGGGGGGCTTCAGAGAGTCCCTAACCCCCGGGGTTGTGTCGGAGGGGACACAGACCACGTCCTGATGGCGGGTGGTTGCCCTCGGCAGGCGATCCAGCACATCGAGGGGACGCAGGAGAAGCAGCTGCAGGAAGAGGAGCAGAGACGCGCCGTCATCGTGACGCCGGTGCGCGCCTGCCCCGAGCCCTCTGCCTCCGACACCGCCTCCGACACCGAGGGCAACGACAGTGACTCCATGGACCAGAGCAAAGAAGAGCCCTCGGGGGATGGGGAGCTGCCCTGACACCCCCAGCCGGCAGCCAAGGAGGGGAGCCGGGGCGGGGGGGGAAATGTCAGAGAATATGCTGAAATTTTTAAAAAATACACGATTTGGGTCTCTTTTATGACCTTTTTCCAATACTGTAACGCAGAGCGCCAGAGGCAGGCAAAGGTCACCCTTCAGCTCCCGGGGGGCAGCCACTGGGGGATGCAGGGGGCTTGGGGCATGGGGGGGGGGCTTTGGGATGGGAGTCACAGCTCCCCACCCTTTTTTTATCACTCCCCCACCTGCCAACCCACAGGGAATCCTGCCAAGCCAGCAGCAGCCCCGCTGTT
Source organism: Chiroxiphia lanceolata (assembly GCF_009829145.1). Classification (NCBI taxonomy): domain Eukaryota; kingdom Metazoa; phylum Chordata; class Aves; order Passeriformes; family Pipridae; genus Chiroxiphia; species Chiroxiphia lanceolata. The sequence continues at coordinate 2,193,885 of NC_045652.1, forward strand.
CCTGATGGTGTTCCCTTGGGACAGGGCCTTTGGTTGGGATTAATTTGTTTTTTCTTCTCTTTTGTGTTTTTTTTTTTGTTGTTGTGTGTTTAATTAAATGTTCATTTTTGAAGCAGGGGGGAGATGCCAAGTGGCACGGCAGCAAAGGTGGGACAGGGACCCCTGGCTTCAGGGTACGACGAGCCCCACCACGGCTCCACACTCCACGTGGGGCAGGAATAACCCCTTTGGATAGTAAAATAATCCCAGGATGATGCCATTGGAGCACAGGCAGGAGGGTCGGCACGTGCCACCCCTCCCTGGTATTTCCAACCCTCGTTTCCTTGGCACGGGTGTGGCGGGTTGGGGGCTGATTTTTTCCAACGCCACCCCTATCCCTGTATCCATCCCTGTCCCCCAACTCTGCTCCCATCCCTCCTTTAAGCACTTAATCAGTTGTGGGGTCCATCAGCTCCGAAGAGCTTTTCTATTTCGTGATTGTGTCGCTTGGGTCTGTCGTGGGGGGTGGGGGGGCCCCTGTTTGTGGATCCCCCCCTCGCCCTGCCTCCCCCCTCCCGGCTGTAGGGTTTTAGGCCAGTCGTGTGTAGAGCCTCGGTGGTATTTGGTAAGTTCCCCCCAGCCGCAGCTGTTTCTCGGTTCCTTTCCCCTTTTTTTTCGTTTTGTTTGTTTTGTTTTGGGGTTTTTTTGTATTTTTTTTTTTACGATTTTCAGGTCTTTGTGTTGATGAGAAGCTATTCTATTTTGTTAAGAAAGTTGAAAAAAAAAAGAGGCTCGTGCCTTTGTAAAGAAACAAAATAAAGTTTGTACTTGGTTTTTTAGAAGCTCGGTCCTCGGTGTTAATTTGTGGCAGGGCTGGGGACAGGACAGGGATGGATCCCACCTTCATGGCACTGGTCCCTCCAGGAGGAAGGGTGGGGAGGACAGGGGAGTGTTGCCTGCCTTGGGAATCACAGGCAGGAGGCAGAGGATGGTGCCCCTGGCGAGGTTTCCCGCTGAGCAGCCGGGCTAAATTTAAAGGCTCAGCCCTGCCGGAGCTGCCCACATGTGTGATGAGCACCTCAGGGCTCAGCTCACTGCTGAGATGGCAGGAAGGGCTGGGGCTGGATTTAAACACACCACAGCTGGGGCAGGGTCAGTGTCCCCCTGCTTCAGGGATGGCACCTCTGGTGTCCCTGTACCAGGATGTGGGAGGTACCCACCTCTGTGGCTTTTTTTTTTTTTTGGGGGGGCACCCATTTTTCCCACCTCTCTGCATCCCCCCATAGCTGTGGGTCTCTCCCTCCATGCTGTGGCCATCCATGGTGTCCAGCTAAGGGCTAGGTCTTGCCTGCTCCCTACCATCACCCCCTCCCTCCCACCCCCATCTCGGGGTCAGGGGCTCCCTCTGCTCCCACACTCGGCCTCTTCCCCAAGGAAAAGCTGGGTCACAGCCCCCAGAAGCGGCTCCTGCAGTGATGGAGCCAGTGGCCACTCTGCTACAGCCAGACTTTGGGGACAGCACTGGGTGGCTTTTCCTACAAGTGAGGCAGATGAACCTTAGGATTAAAGGGTGGGCTCAGCTCAGCGCACACTGTGTCTCACCTAAAAAATCCACTGCGCAGGCTCGAAGGGCAAAGACCCTTCCCAAATCTTCGTTGCGAAGACTGGCCATACAAAGGTGCCAGGAGCTGGTGACCCTGTGCTTCTGGCTGTGGGGAGGGGACACTGCCCACCGTGCCACGCTGCCAGCACAGTGCCAGTGACAGTGGGGGCACTGTCAGGGTGGAAGGGACATGCCTCACCTAGGGGTGTGTGGCATCGGGTTGTGACCTGTGGTGCCTTGAGGGGACATCAAATCAGCCCAGGACGAGGTGCCTGGGGACACCCCCGTTCGGGGACACTGCAGTGCTGTGCTGCTCAGCACTTCCCCTCCTAAAATCCTGCTTCAGCCCAAAAGGGGCTGCAGCTGAGGCAGCCCAAGGAGCTCCGCACACCACGCCAGCAGGACACCGTGACAGGGACAGTGACCCCACATGGGCATGCCACCCCAGGGACCCACGCCAGGAGGTGTCCTGTGCCATCGCATCCCGACACGAGCCATTCCCAGCGCTGCAGTCCTGCTGCTGTGCCCCATCCCCGTCCCTGTCCCCATTCCCAGGGCCCCTGGGAGCGGAAGAACGGCGGCGGCAGCATCTGTGCGGGCAGCTGCCTGCCCTGTGCCCTGCCTGCCTGCCCGCGCCGACGCCGTATAAATAGAGGCAGCGAGCGTCAGGGAGCTCCTGGCAGCCACCATGAAGGGTCTCAACCTGCTCTGCTGCTGCGTGGCCTCGCTCCTGCTCCTCAGCACCGCAGGTACGGCACACAGCGGCCGGGGGGCTCCTGGGGGCTGGAGCACCCGTGGGGTGCCCGTGGGGCTGTGGGAGCTGGCAGGGCTATGGGGTTCCCACAAAGCTGCTGGTGCCCTTGGGGCTGTGGAGACCCCACGGGGCTGTGGGTACCTATGGGGGTCTGGGTGCCCGTGGGGTTATGGGGTCCCCATGGGCTGTGGGTGCCCTTGGAGCTGTGGGGACCCCATGGGGCTTTGGGGAACCCATGGGGTTGTGGATACCAGCAGGGCTGTGGGGTCATCCAGGGTTGGGTGGAGGGTCCTGCAGGGCTGTGGGTGCCTGCAGGGCTATAGGGTTCCCAAGGGGCTGTTGGTGCCTGTGGGGCTGTGGGGATCCCATGGGCTGTGGGTCCCAATGGGACTGTGAATTCCTGCAGGACTATGGGGTCCTCACAGGGCTGTGGGTCCCCACAGGGATGCTGGATCCCATGGGGCTGGGGGTCTGTGAGGCTGCAGGTGTCCATGGGGCTGGGGGTCCCCAAGGGGGCTGTGGGGTCCCCACAGGGCTGCAGGTGCCTGTGTGGGGCTGTGGGTGTCCTGCAGGGTTGCAGGTACCTGTGGGGCTGCAGGTGCAGGAAGAACTGTGGGTGTCTGTGGGGCTGAGGGTGCAGATGAGGCTCTGGGGTGCCTGGTGAGCCCAGCCTGTCCCCAGGGGCTGGGCAGGGCAGGGCAGCAGGGGTACAGCCGGCTGGGCTCCCTGGCAGCTCTGCCAGGGCTGCAGAGTCATCCCAAAACGTGCTGTAGGGCCAGGGACAGGAGGGGATGGCAAGGGGTGCAGACTGGGGTCCCTCCTATGGAGTCAGGGTGGGCGCACGGGCTGTGCTGCTGCTACCACGCCCTGGGGGCAAGTGTCACCCGTGGGTGCCGTGGTGGCTTGATTTTGGACCGTGAGGACTTGGGGGGCTGCCAGGGCGCTGGGGATCTCTGATGACCCCGGACCCCTTCCCGGCTGTCCCATCCCCGCTCAGCACCCCGATCCGCGGCCGGGTATCCCTGGGGCCGCGTGGTGGGGCGGCATCGCCGGTACCCTTGCTTGCCCTTGAGTTAATTTGGGCTGGTTCTCTGCCTGGCCGGGCTCCGGCGGCCGCGCAGCGGGAGAGGGGGGCGGCTATGTATGGAAACAGCCGTGTAAGGGGACACTGCGCTCCCCGCAGCCCCCCCGGCCGCCCCCCCCCGCCCCGCGCCGCCGCAGCCCCGCGCTCGAGTACCCGCAGCTGCCGCCTTCCAGCACCCGGCACCCCCGCCCCGCCGAGTTCTGGCCTTTTAAGGGCATCTTGGGCCATTCTTGGGAATGAATGGCTTGGGGGCCAGTGACACACCCCGACAGTGCTGGGGTGACCTCCATGGGGCCACCGGTAGGCCTGTGGGTGGGGGTTGGAAAGGACCTCTATGGGCATAGCTGGTGGCAGGTGCCACCTCTGCTGGGCTGGTGGCCCTGTGGGACATCTGGGGGCTGTCACCATGGTGGGTGACCACCAGCCCAGGTCTTGGTTGTGCTGAGGCTGGCATGGAGGCTGGCATGGCCCTCTCAAAGGAGGCCCCTGAGGTCCCCAAGGGGTGGCTGAAGCCCCTCAAGTCCCCACACTTGGCATCTCCTGCTTATTGAGGGGTCCCATAATTTATTCTGATCCTGTAGGTTTGGAAAAAAAACTGTAAGCAGTGGCACCTGCCCATGGTTCTGCTCCACAGGGACTGGTGGTATCTGCAGGATGAGTTGTGCTTTTCCTTTGGTGCCAAGCCAGGCTCTTGGACCCAGCTCCTTTGGGGTGCAAGAAGTGGCTTGGGGGGTGTTTCTTCTGTTTCTGGGCCATGTCTTTCCATTCAACCCTGTCTGGTGAAGAGAAGGGTGTGGGAGTCCAATGGGGAACCAAGGCCTTCATTGAGGCATCATGGCAAGGCGTGGTCCTCGGGATTTAGTGATGCCTGGGGCAACTGGGACCCTGTCACCATTCCCAGAGGCCAGGTGTGGGAACTGCTCTGTGCCTGTGCTCCTACAGTCCCAGCCAAAATGACCCATGGCCCACATGACCAGGGCTGGTAAAGCTCCCCAGTGTGGCCAGAAGCCCCAGCAGGGACCAGCACCCACTGCAGGGCTGGGTGGTGGCTCGTGCTGAGAGCACTCACCCACTGCTCCATCCACTCTTGCCTCCAGGAAGGTCTCCTCCTCCTGCACTCACACCTTGGGCAGAGTTTGGCCATCCCAGGCCGGGTGACCCCGTGGCCACCAGGATGCTGGCAGGACAGTGCCCAGACCACGCTTGGCAGCTTTGCTCTGGGGAGTCTTTGGCCCCACAGCCAGCACAGATTGAGTGGGATGGCAATGCCATCACCACCTTCAAGCTGGGAGAGGGACTGGGGAAAGCCCTGGCATGATGGTGTCCTCCTGCAAGGCACTGTGGGGCGGCACAGACAGCAAGCATGGGCCATCACCCTGGGAGTCCTCATCCCGCCTCAGCCTCATCAGCTGGGTCACCTCGGGATGAGCTCCATCACCACATCCTCATGGCATCTTGGGCTGTTCCCCATCACCCAGGACATCACACCTTCTCATGGAATGTGTCAACTTGGGGTGTCCTCCACCATGGAATGTGTCACTTCACAGTGGGCTTCACTTCCCAGGACAGAACATCTTGGGAGTGGGACTGTGGGACCCAGGTACAGTACCCATGGAGACCCTCCACCCTGACCATCCCAGGCCAATGCTGCCTGTGACAACTAGTGTCCCCAGAGGTGTCCCAGTGACACCCCAGTGGACTCACTCCACTCCCCAGCATTGGCACAGCCATGGACACCACTGCCGTTGGGTGGCTGCAGTGAGACAAGGGGCTGGGGGTGCATTAGGCACCCATGGATTTTGGGTGCTTGTGCCATCTGCATCCCTGTCACACCCCTGGTGCCACACCTGGAGGAGACCCTGGTCCCTGTGAGTGCCCCATCTCACTCCCAAGCTGTTGGTTGAACAAACCAAAGCAGATGTTGGGCAGGTTGGCTGTGCTGGGACACTGTCTCCATCAGCCACTTTTGACTCAGCTGAGCAAGAAGGCTCCCTGTGCATGGCCTTGATGGCACAGGGACATCAGCAGGTCTCTGTGAGGTGGCACTGGTCTGGGAGGGCCGTGCTGTGCCCAGGGAAACACTCTTTCCACGTTCCCACCGTGTCCCACTCACCAACCCGGGGCATCAAAACCCCAGCCGGCAGCAGGTCGGGGGTGACCAGATCACTCATGGAATTGCCTGTTCCCTGGGCTCTGCAGGAACAGCAGGGCTCTGCTGGGCTATTTTCAGCCCACGGGACATTTCCCTTGTAAGTGATAGCTGGAGGAAGCCGTGAGCCCGTGTGCCGGTGGGGGCTGCCGGAGGGGCCGGGGAGGCTCCGGGCGGGCACCCCGAGCCAGGATGGGGCATTGGCAGTGCCAGCACAACCCTGGTGCCAGCCAGGCACGTGGGTCAGCCCTCCCCACACATGGGGCATGCCATGGGACAGGCTCAGAGCTGTGTGACCCCGTCTCTGTACTGGAGTCCCCCTTGCTGCCGGGTCAGACCCCCAGGGCTGGGTATCCCTGCTTGGCTCCGGCAGGCAGTGTCTGCCCAGACATTCCCATGGATTGAGGATCCTTTGGGAAAATGGGTCATCATGCATTAGAATCCAATTTGGCAAGTCCAAGGGCTACCCAGGTGACCAAGAATGCTTGGGATGACCCAAAGAGGGATGGGGAGCCTTCCTTCACTCAGGAAGGCTCGCCCTGAGTGCATGGAGCGTGTTCCTCACAGGACACTCCTGGGATGGGTTGGTGAAGCCTCCCGTGGTTGGAGGCCAGGGGACAGGCCCAGTGTGACAACTTGGAAGTCCCTCCTCCAGCCCCAGCCATACCACAGCATGTCCCTCAGGTCCCTCAGCATTTCCCTGGGCTGCAGACCCTGCAAGGGTTGATGTTCCTCGATGTACAGCGTGACATCTGCCCGTGCCAAAATACCTGATGCTTCCGGGCTGTCTTCTCACCAACAGACCCAGATCTCCTCGGCCAGGAAGCAGCGGGTGCTTCATCCCCCACCTCCCTCATCTTCCTGTCTTCTGCAAGTCAGGGGTTCAGGGTTCCTTCCAGATCCTTAGGGTGGGGAGACTGGAACAAACACCCCGCAGCATTCACTCCCCATTTTCATCTCTGTATTTAGAAAGCTTCAAGCCTGGTTTTAATCCCTTTGGTAGATCCTGGCGAGGTTTTTTTACCATTTTCTAATCAAAATATCATGCGGTTCTATCCAACTCTTCATAGAAATCAATCAACTTTAACTTTTTTCAACTAAACTTAAAATCTCCTGCACAGATGAAGCCAATTAGTACGACAAAGCTGTTTCCTAGACCTCTCTCTGCATTGAAAAAATGGAATATATTTGCTTTATGCTGGTGATTTGGGATCATGAAGACTCTGGGATGTGATGATGTGTCTGGGCATCCTGGTTTTTGAGGTGCACAAGGGTTTTGTGTCCTCTTGGCTGCTTGAGCCCTTGTGGGACACTTCCCTCTGAAGGTGTTGACCTGGCTGGCTCCAAACTGGTGCTGGGCCACAAGCCAGAGGAGCACCAGGGTTCAATCCCAAGTAGAAACTATGGGGACCTCATAGAGTCCAGTGGGCAAGGACATCATCATGAAATGGGATCTTGTGGAAAGGGGGGGGGATCTGCAGCAGGTCCAGGTGGAAAATCTCAGGAAGTCCCAGACTTTGTGCCCTGTCATTCTCCATGAGGTTTCAAAGAGCTTTGTCAGAACAAAGGCAGGGATGGACAATGCAAGGTCCCCCCAGGATCCCACAGGGAGGATGTGGGGAGTACAGGACTAGCAGAGCCAGTGGATAATACCCCAGGGCTGCAGGGGCTGGGATCCAGGCAGGGGAAGGGGCGTGTGAAAAGCCATTCCCTGCCATCACTGGCCCCACGCTCGAGGCTCTGATTTCTGCTGGGGGGGAGATTGTCCCTCCAGGGCCACCTGTGCCCATCAGTCCCTCCTCACTGTCCTCCTGGAGGATCCATTTCGGCACCAGGTCTGTGCCATTCTGTACATCCCTGTGCAGGGACAGAGGGGACTCCGTGGTGTTCAGCCTCCAGCAGCCATCCCTATCCTTCCCTCATGGGCTTTTCCCGGGTGCAAACAAGCTGTGGCACCCTGTGGCACGCAGAGTCCCATTGTGAGCTCTCCATCCCTGCTGTCCCTGCCGGGAAAAGGGTCCCCAGGCAGCTGACAGCCCCCCAGGACGAGACTGGGGGTGGCAGGGCAGTGCAGGACAAGGATCCTCTGGGAGGTCAGGTCCCTGAGGGGAGCAGGGCGAGGGCTCCTCTCCTATGCCACCCATCTGCTTGGCACAATGCAAGGTGTGAACTCAGGGAGCCCCAGTGTCACTTTACACCGTGGCTGTCCCCTCCCGGAGCCCACGGGGGCCCCCAGGGGCAGACGTCACCCTTGGCTGACAGCAGGGTGAGGGGCCAGGGCCAGCGGCCGAGGGGGCTGGGGCTTTGCCACTGCTCCTCCTGATCCCCACGTACAGTTGCTGTTGCCCTTTTTAGCCCCCGGCGGGTGCACGGAGGGTGTTAAGCCCGTAACCTTCGGCCCATTTCACGCTCGTTGCCCGGCCATCTGCAGGTCAGCACAACTCACCCCACCAGGGACTGGGAGACCATGTAGGGGAAACAGGAGGGAGAAGGAGGTGCAAAGGGGACAGGGACTTTGTGTAAGACATTGAAGGTCACAAGACAAAAAGCCATGACCAGCACATGGCAGGACATCCCCGTCAGAGCGCCTGGGGATATTTCCCTTTCTCTGCAAGGGATGGCTGGGTGGGCACTGGGGTTGCAGTTGCACCTGGCCATGGTGGGTGATGGCCCCTCTGGGTCAGAGGAGACACACAGACCCCAGACAAAGCCCTCAGGACATTCAGGGTCTCCTCTGCCTGGTCCTGCCCCCCTTCTCCACTTTGACCATCACTCCTCTTCCCGCCCTCCAGGTCAGCAGCTATTTTGGGCCCAAGCTTACAATATCCCCATTCCCATCAGATTAGAGGACCCTCCAGTGACCCAGGCTGGTTCCAGACCACCAGGGCCAGGCAGGGGCATGTTGGCCCTCAGTCACCCAGGTTTTGCAGGTCAAACCTAAGATGTTCCCCTTCAAGCAGCACCTGCAGGGTCCCGCAGGAAGGTGCTGCCTGAAAGACAAGGGCAGGAGGGAGGAGGTGGGAGCTACCCACACCACCCATCCCTTCCATCTGGGAGCTGAACTGGGAGCCCAGATGCACCTGCAGGTCATGTGCCAGCAAAGCAGAGGGAGGTCAGTGAGGGCAGGGACAGGGTGACCCACGCATCCGGTCTGGGCACGGTGAGGAGCCGTGGCGGTGGCGGCGGCTCTGTCGTGCCAGGGAGCCGAGAGCCGCTGGGAATGCAGGCAGGCTGGGGGCAGCCTGTCCTTCCCAGTGCCCGCTGCTGGCATGGCACGAGCCTCCCAGTGCAACCCGATCCCAGATAACAGCCCCACGGGCACAATGGGGATACAACCACCCACCCAGCATCCCAGCCAGGACAAACTGGGCTGAGTGCTCTGGGGCGGCACCGTGCTGCCCAGCCCTGAGCCTCCCGTACTCAGCCACTGTGCCCCAGCTTTGCTGAGGTCCTGCTGATGCTCCACTGGACACTGTCCCACGGCTCCTGCACGGACACGGCGTGGGAGCTGGAGCAGAGGGCTGTCTGTGCCCAGCACTGCCCACTCTCCTCCCGCAGCCTGGGTGGAGATGGTATTTTTTCTTGCTTGGCATCTGCTTGCCAGCTGGTGTACAAAGGAATTACTTTCCTCTGAAATGCTCCCCTGGCACTGGGCGTTTGGGGGGATTATTTAGACTAGCAGCAACTGTTTGTAATGGAGACAGTATAGCCATGATCTTTTATTTTTGGCACCCGTTGACTAATGTTAAATTGCAGTTGGAGCCTATGGAAAATACGGATGGATTCTCCCGGGCCACAGAACAAACTCATTGTGTCCCCGCCAGCGGCACGGCGAGGGAGATGCTTTCCTAGTGAAGGGACACTCACAATAAATAGCTCCCGAGCCCTGCAGCCAGGGTCAATCCCTGCCTGGGGAAAGGCAGGACCCCGTGCTGGGAAGCCCCTTGTGCCAGGAATCTCCTTCCTCCTCCTCCCTCTCGCCCTGCCACTCACCATGGCTGGTGTGATGCTCTCCCGAGTCAGGGCTGGGGAAGGACCCTTTTAACCTGCCAAGTGCCCACAGCCCCCATCAGAATTGTTATTTTTACTGCTTTCCCCTGTGTTTTTTTAGGGCTGCTTTGCCACCCTCCTGCAGTGCTTTGTGGTGGGTGGCAGCCCCAGCCAGCACAGCCACAGAGCTCCCTGCTGGCTCGGCTTTGTGCCCCACAAACACATCTTTGCACCCAACCTCTTGCGACGGGGACAGAAAATTGAGCTGGGACTAGAGAAGGTTTGGGGTTGAGTTTAAACCTCTTGGTAACAGGCACAACTCCTCCCTCAGGGCCCCCCCGTGCTGGCAGGGGTCGGTGGGTGCCCCAGTAGCCGCGTGCCGGCGCGGGTGAGACTGACCGAGCTGTTCTCATCGTTTAGAGCCGCGCGTCCCCGGCACGGACCACGGTGCTGCCGAAAGCCCCCTGCCAGCCACAGAGCCCCGGCTGGAGGAGAAGGTGGCTGATGGCAGCCCTGAGGAGGAGCAAGACAGTGGCACTGCCAACGCCTCCTTGCCCGGCACCGCTGAGGAGGGACGTGGAGAGGGGGAGGAAGAACCGGCGCGGAGCCTGAGCAGGGGCCTGGGGCCAGGGGACAGCCGGACAGAGGAGACCACCGAGGAGAAGGGCCAGGAGGGACAGAGCTCAGGGGAGGATGCCATGGCAGCACATCACAGAGGGATCCACGGGTCTGGCACACAAGTTGCCAACCATGCCCAGGAAGATGAGGAGCCCGGCATGGAGAAAGGAGGCTCTGAGGAGCAAGGGCAGCCTGGGGAAGAGGAAACAGAGGAGCCAAGAGGAGTGTCTGCTCTGGGGGGGGAGAAGAAGGGGATGAGCAGAGCTCGGAGGAAGATGATGAACAAGGAGAGTCTGACAAAGGTCAGACGGGGCGTGAGGAAGATGGAGGCAAGGGAGAGTCTGAGGAGGAGGGAGACTCTAAGGAGGAGAAAGAATCTGAGGAAGATGGTGAGAGGTCAGAGAATGAAAGTGAAGAGGGTGACAAGGAAGCAGCCAGCACTTCCGACAAAGAGAGCCATGGCAAACCAGCAGCTGCTGGCACGGGAAAAGCCAGGGATGGTCCTGCCAGCTGCCATCACCCACCCTGTGGGGACAAAGAAGAAGACCGCCAGCAGCAGATCCACCAGCAGCAGCAGAAGATCCTCCAGCAGTGGAAGATCCACCAGCAAAAGAAGACCCCCCAGCAGTGGCAGAAGACCCCCTGCAGACAATCCCCCACTGGCAGAAACAGAGGTCCCCATCACCCCCCCAGCCGCTGCCGAGCCCCGGCACAGCCAGATAGGTTGGAATCTTTTCTTGGGTGTGCTCTAGCGGCAAGAGTGACCCACCATCAACCCCGGTGGAGCTGAGCTTGGCACATTAAACCTCGCCTAGTGCATGGCCCTGTCCTAACGCTTGTGCTTCCCCACCTGCCCCTAACACAGCCGTGGGCAGCCAGGGTGCAGCAGGAGCCCGCAGGTCCCCGTCGTGGGGCGCTCGGCACAGCAGTACCAAAACTGGCTGATGTTCCCCTCGCTCCACTTTAAGGCCATGATGTCTTCTCAGGGATGTGGACATGGATAAGATTTTAAGCCCCAGGCCCCTTCCAGCACCCACAGACATCTTAAAGGCTCTTTATTCTCCACCTGCAGAGTCCTCTGGACCCTCAGCTCGGTGCAGGGGCAGGATGCTCCCGGGATGGTGGGTCTCTTCTCCACCAGCTCTTGGCTCATAGGGAAGGTGTGAAGAGCTAATCCAGGCCAATGAGTTATCAATGCACTGGCCCCGCTCGATCAGTGAAAGGCTAACTAAGGAAAAGGGACACCCCCCACCATGATTTCCTAGAAATACTTGTAGACTTTGGCCCACAGGTTGGGCAGCGACCTTCGGACCCAGCTGAGTCTTTTTTTCTCTTTCATCTACTAACGTGCCAGCTCAAAAAACCTCCCATTTTTCCCAAAAGGCAAGCCCAGTTTGGTCTCTGTGGCTTCACTTGGCGAGTCAAAAGGTCTTCCTCAGCCCAATGCTGTAGATGCTCAACACAGTCCCGTGGCTTGGTGGTGCCCCTTGGCCCTGGTGTCCCCAGCCCTGTCCCCAAACCCTCCTTACAGCCCAGCCCAGCTCCCTTACTGAAAAACTCTTGGAGGCTCTTGGTGTGCCAGCACCTCCATGGTGAGGACACCTCTGTCTCCAAGTTTTGGGGAACTGAGGTGCCTTCCCTGGATGGAGGCAGCTGCCTCATGCTCCCCACATCTGGGACAGAGCCACAAGGCACAGGGCACCACGCAGAGGGCTCCGGGGTGATATGGAGGCAGAGGTGGGAGAACTGGGAGGGAATGGTCCTGCTGGCAAAGGCGAGGCAGCCAGGACGTGTCAGGCTGGGCTGTCCCCCAGGAGCCAGAGCCAGCCCCAGCCTCGCGAATCCCGGCTCAACGTGTAGTTTTTGCGGGGAATGGGCAAAGAGAGATGTCAGCGTAGAGTCTGCACTCAGGGCTGAGCCCCCGGGGAGCCACAGCGCCGGGGGAAGCGCCAGGGCCCCGTCGGGCAGCAGCTGCCACGCGCTCGTTCCGCGTCCCAACCCTGGGAGTACCTCCCAGGCACGTCCTTCGCATTCCCCGGGAGCGGCCGGCCCCTCCTCGGAGCCAAGCAGTTGCCCACGATGCTTCCCCAGCAGGCACAGCCCTGGCAGCACAGGAGCCTGTGCAGCAGGGGAGGCACGCGGCATGTCGAGGGTGACAGCGGCTGCTGCGGTGCACGGCGCGCCCGCGGGCTCGGGGTGTGTGTGCTCCCACTCCCGCGGGCTCGGGGTGTGTGCTCCCCAACTCTCGCGGGATCGGGGTGCGTGTGCTCCCACACCGTGGGCTCGGGGGGTGTGTGCTCCCCACGCCGTGGGCTCGGGGGGTGTGTGCTCCCATGCCATGGGCTCGGGGTGTGTTCTCCCCATTCCCGTGGGATCGGGGTGTGTGCTCCCCACACCGTGGGCTCGAGGTGTGTGTGTGCTCCCCATGCCGTGGGCTCGGGGTGTGTGTGCTCCCCACTCCCGTGGGCTCGGGGGGTGTGTGCTCCCCACGCTGCGGGCTCAGGGTGTGTGCTCCCCATGCCGTGGGCTCGGGGGGTGTGTGCTCCCCCGCCCTCTCCCCGGTGGTCGCTTGCGTGAGCTGCTGTGTGCATTCTCCCTCCAGCAGTAACAGGTCTCTTGCTTTTCTCCTCCAGAAGAGGTTGAAGATGCCAGCGAGCCGACCAAGCGTGACCGGTCCCACTTGGAGAACACCCTCAAGCTGAACGAGGAAAAACCTGCCGATGATGTCTCAGGTGAGGGGGCCATGCACACCCTGCTCCTTCAGCCCACACCATCCCTGCAGGACAGGCTCCTCACCACCCTGCACTAAGAGCATGGAGGGGATTTTCCTTCCCTAGAGTGTTTTGATTTTAACCTTCCTTCTTCCAGGTCCAGTAATGCCACATCTTCAATAACTGCCCTTTGGCTGCTCTTGGGTTAGCGTATTTTAGGTGTTTTAAAGACAGCCCCATGGGTGTAAAAGAATTAGGAGGGTAGAGAGGTTGGAAGATGCAACTGGCGAATCAGACACATCTCTGCCCAAAGAAACCTGGGGCAGCTCATAACAAAGGGCTGGGATTTTTATTCCAATTTTTTGGGGTTTTGCTACTCTAAGGATTTCTTCTGCAGGCCCCGTGAGTGGTCTGGGCTGGTAAGACAGTGATAAGAGATACTGTAGAAAAAGGTCCTCCTTTTTTTCCAGTGAGCAGTTAAGGACCATGCCAGGGAGCCCTGGCACGTTGGTGGAGGGGTTTTTGGGATCGTGGGTGTTGAGTGCTAAACAGCACTTAGGAGGGATGTTCCTTCCATCAGCTGCTGGCAGCAGATGGGGACAGTGCCCAGCAGGAAACATTAGCAGGCATCAAAATTGTAGAATCTTAAAATGATTTGGGTTGGGAGAGACCTTGAAGAGCATTCCGTTCCAAACCCTTGCCATGGGCAGGGATACCTTTCACTAGCCCAGGTTGCTCCAAGGCCTATCCATTCTGGCCTTGGACACTTCCAGGGATGGGGCAGCCACAGCTTCCCTGGGCAAAATGTGTGACTGGGATCAGTTTGGCCAAGATTTCAGCTGTGAGCCAAGTCTCTTGATCCACAGCTGAGCCACCCTCAGGACCTGCAAGGAATGTCCCTCCTGCAGGGAATGCCCCAGGGAGGGACTCCCCCTGGGCCGTGGGGTTTGCTTTTCACCTGCCCACGTGTTTCCCCCCCCCAGGAGTACTGCAGCGGCTGAGGAAGATCTACCACTCCTCCATCAAGCCCCTGGAGCACTCCTACAGATACAATGAGCTGAGGCAGCACGAGATCACAGGTAATGCCACGGGCACTGGGGTCTCCAGCACCACCAGGTCCCTGGGATGCAGATAACAGCGCAGAGAGCAGATCATGGAAAGCCTCGGATAGTGTGTCTTCCTTTGCAGCTTCCCAAGAAGTCCATGCACAATCTGGGCTTAGAGGCCATGCCCTAGTGAACCCAGTGGCGGGGTTTCCTGCATCTGCCTTAGCCCATCTGCTGTCAGGGCCATCTGTGTGGGCTGAGCATTGAGCCCTGCCTGTTCTGGGTCCCCCACCTGCTCAACATCAATGCCCTGTCCCCTGCCAAGCAGAGATCACGGCCCAACGAAACAGCCTTGGCAAGGAAGCTCAGGACCTCTCAAGGCTGGGGATGAGCCTTCTGGGGGTGGCTGGAGCTGGCATCCTTCCTGATGGTACAGGACGCAGCCATGTGGGCACGGTGTCCCTCAAGCTCCACAGCCTTCACTCATCCTGAGTGCTGGAGTTTCCACCCCTTGGCAATCTCAGGCACGTTGGATGGGTGAGCAGGTCCCTGTGGCTCCTGTGGCTCAGCCCAGCCACACACGTGTCCCTCCAGAAGAGGAAACTCTGCCCCAAGGTGCTCACAAGGTATAAAAGCTCTTGTGACTACAGGCAGCCTCACTTTCCAAGCACAGAGGGCTCAATCCTAAATCTGAGCTCCGTGTTCACTGGGGTAGCTCTCCTATGAACCCCTACCCAACCCCTGTCCTGAGCCAAGGCCAGATGTCCTCTGATCATCCAGGGGATGCTGGAGGGACTCCAGCTGCTGGGACCCAGGGCTTCATGCCCACATCCACCCCCTGTCAAGGTCCTCAAGCTGTCCTCCATGTCCTGCAGCTCTGTCTGCATCCCCAGCTTTCCAGGCCCAACCACCTGAAGCCATGCCCTCTCTCCTGGTGAGGCAGGACCAGGGTACACCCCTCCCCCCCACAGATCTGCCTTTTACAGCTGGACTTGCTCCACCAGCACAGAGGTCCTACATTCAGCTGGACAAATCCATGGATACATCCCTGTAGGGCAGAACCCCTGTTTTCCAAGCATCCTCACTGCAGCTCCTAAACCTGGGTCAGACATTCCATAAACAGGCTTGAACACCTCCATACCCAGCCAGCCCATCTCCAGCATGGAGCCAGCTCTACAGGGCTGTAGAGTCCTCACCACCAGCCCAGATCCTGCCCCTCAAGACACAGAGCATGCTGGACATCACCCACCACCCACCCATGGGGTTCTGGAAGGAGTGGGTCTCATAGAACAGGAGCTGTGCCCTCACCTGCCTTGCTCTGTGCTGGTGCCAGTGGCTGGGGACCACGATTCACTTGCCATGTGAGAGAGTAACTGAGGGTCACAGCAACATATCCTGCTGCAGCCTGACTGTCACCCCACAGCTGCTGGATTGTCCCCTGGCACAGCCAGCACAACACTGCCACATGTCTGGGAAAGGAGCACCAGGAACACAGGGCTGGCATCCCAGCACGCACCCCCACAGCCTGCTCCTGTCTCCATCCTGGAGCTCACAAGTCCAGCAACATCCCAAACTCCTCTCCAAGGTGCTCTGGTTCCTGCTGGTGGCATTGTTCAACCTGGGACACAGTTTAGGAGGACAATTGGGTTACACGGGCAGCTGATGGGCTACTCTGACCCTATTACTCTGCTGTTCACAGCCAGAGGACACAGCCCCCAGCCTCAGTTCCAGCCCTCAGGACATCCAACCCTGCACCTTCATCGCCCAAGCAGCCAACCTCCCTGCTCCCTTTTGGGGAGGAAGCAGTCATTTCTTGGGTTCTGCTGCCTCCTCCCTCTCAGTTCCTGAGGAAACAACCACTAACCCTTGTGTCTCTCCCAGCCCTTCTCAAACCCAGCTCTCGGGCAGGACTCACCTCAGACAGCAGGTCCTGGTGTGCCTCACCTCAATGCTCCGTGGTCTGTTCCACCTCACCATGAGGAACAGCCACCCTTGGGCTGACCGTTCTCAGGTCAGCTCCCCGCACACACCCCTGTGCCCTTCACGGCCACCCTCATGGTGCAGATGCCACCCCAGTGCTGCCTCAGGGCAGGACCACAGGGATGCTGCGCTTGCCTGCAGGTCCTTTTTTCAGCTGCGAGACATACCTCCCCTCCAAAATATTTCAGCGGCCACCAAACTCCTGAGGATCTCGACAGCTCAGCCATACCCTGGCATGCACAACCCAATCCTGGAAACCTCCAGCACTCAGCAGTTTGCCTTTCATACCCACGGATCCAAGCTTGTCCCAGTCCCTCATTAGCAGTGTAATTAGAGAAACCTGCACATTCAGTTACAGGGTTGGCCCAGGGAAGCCCTCTTGGCCCTTGCATGGCAGGTGAGGATGCCCTGGAGGCCTCTCAGCCCTTACTCTGCACAGTGCCCCTGTCCCGAGCGGGTTCATTCTGTCACTGGTGTCCCTGCAGGGAGGAGGTGCCCCCACCCCTGTGCCACCCAATAAAGGGGGGAGGCTGGAGGTTGCAGAGCTGCTGGCTCAGCTGGTCGGGAAGAGTGGGACAAGCTGGAAGAGCAGCAAGGCAGGACTGTCACGGAATATGTGTGACCTTTGGAGCTGTAAGCCAATATAGAGGGGTGCCATCGCAGGCACCCTCACCCTCCATTACACAGCAGCCTTCCATTTTGTCTCCCTTCCCATCGGCTCTGTTCACAGCAGTGTAGTCCAAGGAGCCCCTCTGCTCCCCACAACATGTGAAAACACCCATGGAATTGAGTGTCACCTGTCCTGGGGGAGTTGTGACTGTCACCATCAATTCTGAATTGTCAGGGTGCATCCCAGAGAGCTCCCACACACCCTCTGCTTAAGCCTGGCAGATGCCATCTCCTTCTCCCTGCCTGCCACCCTCCCGCCTCTCCGCTCAGTCATCCCACGTGGATGCAGGCACGCTCCAGCTGGGTCCAACTGTGTGCTTGGAGGGACTGTCCCTAGCTGAGGGTCAGGGAATCTCCCAGTCCGGCAAAGGAAAGCTTGCTGTGAGGTCATGCCAGGTTGTGGTGCATGCTGGTGGACCTAATTACTGATATGTGCTAATTAGCAAGTGTCCCCCTGTAAGGAGTGACCTCCCAGTTGCCATCACCAGCCAGGGGGGGGTGGGGTACAGATGACCCCAGGACACTTGCCAGGTTGGTGGCTGTCCTAGCCCTGGCTGGCTGGGCTCTGTGTGCTCGGCTGAACCCCTCTGGGGAAGGCAATAAACCCTCTGAGCAGCACAGGGTTGGGGTGCAGGAACACCCCGAGCCACATCCCCGTCGTGCAGGAAGATGAGTTCAGCGCTTACTCTGGGAGCCGCAGGTCGCTCACAGGCTGTAACTCCATCTCTCCTGCTGGGAATGTGGCCGCCAGCTCCCTCCTTGTCCTGGGCCAGACCCAGGCTGCTGCCTCCCTCCTCGGACTCACATTTCCTTTTCTCTCTCCCCGTGTCCCCTGCTAACAGCTTACCCCGGACGCACCCTGGGCTCCTCGGCCACAGGTTGGTATCGCTGCCCTGTTCCCTGCATGCTGCGGTGCTGCCTCAGCTCCCGCTGCCCTCCGGCTCCCCAGGCAGCTGTCTCAGCACAGCCACGCTTCCCTGGCACCGAGCAGACCCAGCACCCACCATGCCGTGGCACCTACTGGGGCCGGTGTTCCAGCCTTCCAGAGCCTTGGTACCTGTGTTGCTGCACTTATCCCAGCCCGACTCCACGTCCCAACAGCCCCCTCCTTCCTGAAATTCCCACTCTCGCCCCGGCCCTTTCCCTCTTGGGTATATTCCTCTGGCCATGGCAGTTTGTGGTGTTCCTATGGGAATTGGCTGAGGAGCTGGGGGGGCTCAGCTGGAGAAAAGGAGGCTCAGGGGGACCTTCTTGCTCTCTGCAACTCCCTGACAGGAGGGGGAGCCAGGTGGGTCGGGCTCTGCTCCCAGGGAACAAGGGAACAGAACAAGAAGAAATGGCCTCAAGCGTGCCAGGGGAGGTTTAGGTTGTATATCTGGGAAAATTTCTTCACTGGAAGGGTGGTCAGCCCTGGCACAGGCTGCCTAGGACAGAGGTGGAGTCCCCATCTCTGGAGAGATTTAAAAGCCATGTGGATGTGGAACTTGGGGACACGGTTTAGTGGTGCCTTGGCAGTGCTGGGGTAGTAGTTGGATTTGGTAATCCTAGAGGTCTTTTCCAACCTAAACAATTCCCATGATTCTGTGTGTTGGACCTATAGGTTGATTTCTCATCCATTGCATAACTGGAGGAGCCCAGCCAGTAGCCCACACTATAGTGGGGACCTCTTCCCACCCTTCATCTTCCTGCACACAGAAGCTTTAGTGAGTGTCCACCCTTGATCCCTCCTGGCTGCAGTTAAGCCGCAGCTGTCCCAGTAACTCGGGCTGGCCCCTGCTGGCGGCCTCAGCCCCCCTGAGCTGGCTCCTCTCCCTGCCTATCCTGCTCTGGGTGTGCTGGAGAAGCAGGAGATGGGAGACTGTCCAAGAAATGCCAGCCAACACCCAGCCCTTCCCGGAGTCCCCGTGCCGCACCACGGGGACAATGTTCCTGCTGAGATACAAGCAGGGGAATCCCATCTTCTGTCCCTCCTGTCCTGCCCCATGGCCACACTTGCCAGACCCTGCTGAACTGGGCTCCTTTGGACATGGATACAGCTCTGGCAGAGCCCTGCCAGGGCCTGGAGAGCCTCTGGCTCCCTGTTGTGCCAGTGTGCCAGCAGCAGAGAGGGCTGTAGGTATTATAGCATATTCCGATAGCTGCCTTATCTGCATCTCTGGTTCGGGCACTTGCAGGTTGCCTGGGTGGGCGTGGGCACAGGGGGGCACGGTGTGGAGGAGGCACAGGCCATCTGCAGCCACACTGGCTCATCCCTCCATCTGTGGGCACATGTGTCTTGAAGATACTCATGAATTTTGAATCTTTGGGAGCGAGCTGGCCAGCCCTCCAAGGGCTGCTGGATCCGTGCCATGGGCAGGGGGGGCTGGTGGTGTTTGTGGTTCAAGGATGGGGTGGCAGCGTGGGTGATGCTGGGAGAGTCTCTCCAGGTGTTTCAGCCTTCCTGGGTGGTTTGAAAACAGAGAAGACCTTTGTGTCTGTGGCTCAGTCTCAACTAGGAGAGGAAGGAGGTTTTGCCAGGTCCTCTGCTTTGCCCAGAATCCTCAGGACAGACTTGCACGTGGGGGATGAGCTGGCACCAGGCCCTTCTGCTGGGCTTGAGGACAAGGAGAGGGAACACCTGGCCCAGTGTTAATCATGGAATGGTTTGGGTTGGAAGGGACCTTAAAGATATCTCCTTCCACCCCCTGCCATGGGCAGGGACACCTTCCACTAGCCCAGGTTGCTCCAAGCCCCGTCCAACCTGGCCTTGGACACTTCCAGGGATCCAGGGGCAGCCACAGCTTCTCTGGGCAACCTGTGCCAGGGCCTCACTGCCCTCACAGCCAAGAATTCCTTCCCAATGTCCCATCTAACCTTGCCCCTGTCAGTGGGAAGCCATTCCTCCTTGTCCTCTCACTCCAGGCCCTTGTCCTCAGTCCCTCTCCAGCTCTCCTGGAGCCCCTTTAGCCACTGGAAGGGGCTCTAAGGTCTCCCCAGAGCTATCTATTCTCCTGCCCCAGAGCAGCAATGCTCCTAACAAAGGGCAGCCTGGCATTGCCACAGGGAAAAACCTCCCAGAAAGCCACTGCTCTAGGAAAGAAAAACTACCTGGGCAGGCAAATTGGAATTGCAATTTTCTGCAACCCCCAGAGCTGAGCAGCACAAGCAGACACAGGCTCTGCGGGGGGATGAGCTGGAGGCTCGTCTGAGCTTGAGCTGGGAGCGAGCAGCCACAGGGTGGCTGGAGAGAGCCGCCGTGCTGGAGCTGCCGCCGTCCCAGCACAGCCTCCGGCGAGCTCTGGCTCTTTTCGGCTGTCCAGACCATCAAGGTGACCCAAATTGCTGCTGACAGACACGGCACGGGGACATAGCAGGGACAGATGCCAGGCCAACACCCTCCCGGGTGGGAGATGCTCCCTGCTCTCGCAGACTCTGGGCAGCAGCAGGAGAATCCACACATGGCCCCGTGTCCTGGGAGCTGCTGTGCTCCCTGCAGAGCTGCAAGGACCCAGTGCCTGGCACTGCCCACATGGCCCACGGGGGTAGAGGTGGGCTCCACAAGCTGCGGGTGACCTGGCAGAGGGGATGCCCTTGGCAGAGGGGTGGACGTGCAGGGAGCCGCAGCTCACGGGTGCCCACGTTCACACAGCCACACCTGGCCAGGGACGTGTTATGAAAGAGCACACGGGGACCCACCCCAAACCTCTGGCACAACATCACAGGGGAATAATAATAATACTAACAACCATCTGAAACCCGATTACAGCTGGCAAGCAAGCAGAGCAGCGGCGACAGAGAGGCAAAGGAATGATTAATAATGAAAGTCTGAGGTTTCAACATTTGGTTTGGTCCTGTGTGAGATGACAAGGTTGGATCCCCATGGCTTGCAGGCAGGGATTAGGCAGCAAAAAAGGCCGTCCATCCCCTGCTTTGGAGGTGCTGCTCTGCTTTGGGGTGGAGGGCTGAGCTGCATGGATGCAGCAGTGCCCTGTGGAGAGATGTCCCCAGCCCATTCCCTTGCCTGGTGGTGACATGGTGGCTCTGCAGTGGGCAGGAGGGCAGGAGAAGACTGGAACACTCTGCCCAGCTCCTGTGCCCATGGTCAGATGGGTTCAGTGTGGAGCTGCCATGCAGTGCCCTCCAGTGCCCTCGGGGTAGGAGCTCAGCACCATGGGGACTTCGTGGCTTCCCCCACACCGAAGATGGATCCCTGGCTTTATGGAAAGCTGCTGGCTCCTGTGTGGGCAGCAGCCATGGAGGAGCAGGGTCTCTCAGCTACCCCAGGGAAAATAGCTCTGCCTTAGGTGTAGGGATGAAGAGAAGGTGCTGAGGCCAGCACAGCTCAAGGGCATCTCCTTGCCTTGGGTCATGGTGGAAGGCTCAGCTCTGGTTGAGACAGCAGCTCCCAGCCCCTCTGGTGTCCTCCAGCCCATTGTCTGGCTGGAGTCCTGCTGGCAGCAATGGGATGGACCCTCTCCCATCCTGAGTGTAGGATGGGGTTGGCTCCCACCAATGGGAACTCACTCACCCAGTTTTTACTTCCATTCCTGGCCTGATTTGGACCTGAGCCGACCATCAGTCTCCTGGCTATCCTGGGCACAGCTCGGGGGCTGGCATGGGCCGGGGCCTCCTCCGGCTCTGCTGACTGCCTGCTCGGTGTCCTGGGGGCTGGGAGGGCTGGGCACTGTGGGCACAGGCTGATTGCAAGAGTCCCATTTGAGCAGGGATTGCTCCTGGGGAAGGCACTGGCTGTGTGTGTCCAGGGACCTCCGTGCTCCTGGACACATGGCATGAGGACAGGTCTTTGTGGGTGCATCACCAGGCTCCTGGGGAAAACTGCTGGACTTGAAGAGTGTGGGATAGGGACTATAATTCACTCTCCTCCTGTCTTTCTCCCAAGCCCAAAGTGGGGCTGTTTGCCCGGCCTGCCCTCCCCACACCCGGCTCACACCCAGTGTGACCTCCTGTTTGGCCAGAGGGTTGGGAGCCACGGCCCGGGGGCAGATCCCTGTGAGGATACGGAAGAAAGGCTTGCAGGCAGCTGACACCGGGCTTGCACCGCGCTTACCGAGCCCCGAAGCTCCCGAAACCACAGCAGCTCCCTCTGCACGAGGTGCTCTCCCGGCTCAGGCATGGCCTCCTCCTCGGCACGTCCCGTGCTTTGCGGCGGCTGCCTTCGAACAACACCCCCGCCCCGCAGCCAGCCCCGGACTCACCCCGGCTAAACCAGGACTGAACCGAGACGAGGTTTAAAAAAGACCGTCCAGTCCTCCGCAGTAGAAGGGCCAACCTCGGGGAACGCCAGGCAGCGAGGTGGGCTCTGCCGCAGAGCACGGGGACGTCCCGGGGCCGGCGCTGGGCAGTGCCTTGGCTGGTGAATGGCTGGTGGCCCCCGAGGGCCGGCTGTTGCCCCGGCAGCATCACCGCGCTGCTCGGATGGGATGCTCGTTACAGCCGGGAGTTAATCGCACGGCGGCGGCCGCTATTGTTCCTTCACTTCCTCTTGTTATTTCCCCTCTCCGCAGATGGGGAGATCACTTCCAAGCCTATGGTGCTATTCCTGGGACCGTGGAGCGTCGGCAAATCCTCCATGATAAACTACCTCCTGGGGCTGGACAACACTCCCTACCAGCTGTACACAGGTACCACGCTCACTGCTCTGCATTTCCACACCTTGTGGCCAACAATTCCCAGCCACGTGCCTTTGATCCCCCTTGTTACAGCAGGGAGGTTGGGATCTGTTCCATCCCACCTGGCTGCGGTGCCATGTGGAGGGAGAGGTTCCCCATCGCAGCCCAGGGCCTGTCCCACTCCCCAGGGTGGAGGAAGGTGTCTCTCCCACATCATCCTCATCCTGCAGTGCAGGGATGAGGCTCCCAACCCCTACAGCAGCGGTCACATCACAAAGGCAAGTTGCCTTTTTCTTCCCCCCATCCCTCCTCACATGGAGCCAGATAATGCACCCTCCCAGGAGAAAAGTCATTCCCCTCCTCCCTTCTCCCACAGATGTCCTCTCACAGCCGAGAGCAGATGCCCATGGCCACCTCAGCACTGAGGTAATAAGGCTCCTGGGAGGTGGTTTCCCAGGGCACCTTATGCAGTCAGGCCACTTCCAGAGCAACCACCCTCCACAGAAAACAGAAAAGCCCTACTGGCATTTTCCCAAGAAGTTTGGGCAGGAATTTCACAGCCCTGCCCCATCTCTTGGAAAGCACACAATGCTCCTGATGCTCGTGATGCTCCCAGTCTCAGGCCAGCCCTGCTGTGTCCATAACCTAGCATGGATCTCACACCTCTGCTGCTCCTCTCGTTGTTGCACAGGGGCAGAACCCACCACCTCCGAGTTCACTGTCATCATGCACGGCCCCAAGCTGAAGACCATCGAGGGCATCGTGATGGCTGCTGACAGCGCCCGATCCTTCTCGCCCCTGGAGAAGTTCGGGCAGAACTTCTTGGAGAAGCTGATAGGGATCGAGGTGCCCCACAAACTGCTGGAGCGAGTCACCTTTGTGGACACCCCGGGCATCATCGAAAACCGCAAGCAGCAAGAACGAGGTGGGGGTTCACTGGGTTCATCTGGGGGACCCCAGAAAAGATGCCATAATGATCTGAGGTGACAAAGGTGGCTGAAGCACAATGGGGAAGAGCCCTGGGCCACAAAAGGGGTCTTGCACTGGAGGGGATGGTGGCGTTTGTATGCCCATGGCTGTGGCAGCAGCAGTTCGGACCTGGGGAACATACACAGAGCAGACACTTCTGCTGTTATTTCCTCAGAACTCCTTGGGCTGCTGATTGTCCACCTCAGCTCACCGGTTAATGCCCTGTTTATCACCCCTGGAGCCAGGCTTGGCCAATGGCTGGTGCTCCAGTGGAGCCCAGAGAGGCAGCAGTCTGTTCCCAGAGTACTTGGGGTGCCAGGACAGATCAGCAGTGCTCCTTGACCTGGATATCTGCAGTGACGTGGCTGATGAGCGTGTCCAGAGAAGGGAACAGGGCTGGGGAAGGGGCTGGAGCGCGAGTCTGATGAGGAGCAGCTGGTGGAGCTGGGGGGGGTTCAACCTGGAGAAAAGGAGGCTCAGGGGGGACCTTCTTGCTCTGCAACCCTCTGACAGGAGGGGGGAACCGGGGGGGGTCAGGCTCTGCTCCCAGGAACAAGGGACAGGACAATGGCCTCAAGTTGTGCCAGGGAAGGTTTAGGTTGGCTATTTGGGAAAATTTCTTCGCTGAAGGGGTGGTCAGGCACCAGCACAGGCTGCCCAGGGCGGTGGCATAGTTACCACCCTTGGAGGGATTTAAAAGCTATGTGAATGTGGCACTTGGGGACATGGTTTAGTGGTGGCCTTGGTAGTGCTGGGGGAATGGCTGGACTTGATGATCTCAGAGAGGTTTTCCAATCTTAAGGATTCTGTGATCCTCTGATTCAATATCTGCTCACAGGAGCAGCAGGAACCTGTGGCCTACATAAGGGAGAAAGGTTTCAAAGGGGAGCTGAGGGAGACAGGTAGTCACAGCCTCAGACATCCAGAGATGGATTTTTACATCTCTGAAGTGTTTTAGCACGTGAGAAACAGTTTCTAGGCTGCAGGGGAAGTCTGCTGTGCCTCACACCCCATCCAACCTGAATGAGGCACAAGGCACGACAGGCTCAAGGTTTATCTATCTCTTGATGAAGGGACTCACCCTGTGCTGGCCACTACTGCTGGATTTCTCTCTTTCCTCTCCTAAAGGTTACCCGTTCAACGATGTGTGCCAGTGGTTCATTGACAGAGCCGATCTCATCTTCGTTGTCTTTGACCCCACGAAGCTGGACGTGGGCTTGGAGCTGGAGATGCTGTTTCGCCAGCTGAAGGGCCGCGAGTCTCAGATCCGAATCATCTTGAACAAAGCCGACAGCCTGGCCACCCAGGAGCTGATGAGAGTCTACGGCGCCTTATTCTGGAGCCTGGCTCCTCTCATCAACGTCACAGAGCCACCCAGGGTGTACGTTAGCTCCTTCTGGCCCCACGACTACCACCCGGAAACCCACAGAGACCTGTTCCTCAAGGAAGAGATATCACTCCTGGAGGATCTCAACCAGGTGATTGAGAACAGGATGGAAAACAAGATCGCCTTCATCCGGCAGCACGCCATCCGGGTGCGCATCCACGCCCTCCTGGTCGATCGCTACCTACAGACCTACAAGGACAAAATGACCTTCTTTAGCGATGGAGAACTGGTGTTCAGGGACATTGTGGAAGATCCTGACAGGTACTTTATCTTTAAGTCCATTCTGGCAAAGACCAATGTCAGCAAATTTGACCTCCCCAACCGTGAGGCTTACAAGGACTTCTTTGGCATCAACCCCATCACCAGTTTTAAGCTGCTGTCTCAGCAGTGTTCCTACATGGGAGGGTGTTTCCTGGAGAAGATTGAGAAGGCCATCACCCGCGAACTTCCCGATCTCTTGGGAAGCATCGGCTTGGGGAAGAAGCCCAATGTCCTCTCCTGCGACGTCACTGGCTGTGGTGAAACCCCAAAGAATCGCTACAGGAAACCCTAAGGTGATCCGTAACCCAACCGTCCACATGTTCCTACTGGTGAATGAGCTTATGTCTTATCTGTCCAAAAAGCCATGGTTTGTTAACCCTTTGAGTGCCGCGCTGGCAAAGGCTGCCGTACGATGAGGACTTTGAGTCGTTGACCTCGATGGCAGGGGAAGATGGGTGGGCATAAGAAAGAGAATAAAAACTGTGAATTCCTGACATTTTACCTTTGTTCTTTCGAGTAGAAGGCAATGTTTAAGCTGTAAGTATGAGCAATGCACGGGGAGCTAGAGCAGCAGCTGCTTTTCCACTGATGCCAAGAGTGCGTGAAGAGGAATTTCAGCCTCTGCATCCCTGAAGACACGAGGGAGTGAGCACAAGGGCACGGCGTGAGAGCACAGGGGAGAGCAGTGACACACTAACCCAGGCACCACCGGGAGCCCCGGGACAAAGTGTTGCTCAAGGAAAGAGAGGCCAGGACCCAGCTGTTGTTTTCTCGCACAAAAACGCTACAAATCTCGGCAAATATTGATCTTGTTTTTCTTTCCAAGACTTCTAGGTCACCTGGTGAGTTCTCCTTCCATTTAACAGCTGAGTTGATCCTCTGCAGCCTTCACCTGGGTGTTCACCTTAAGGAGGGGCATTTGCAGGGGTGTTTTTAGCTCCAGACAAGTAGCCATGATGGGATTTGGAAGTCCATGTCAGAGGAGGAAGTGGGTTGGAAAGGAGCGGCCAGCACTTGCTGAGCTGTGCTGGAGGAGGAGCAGATGGTCCCACAAGGAGCTGTGAGCAGGATTTTCTTCCCCTGTGTCAGCACAGGAGAGGGCACTTTGTGCCTGTGAGTGTCATTAACTCAAAATCCACACTGGCAAGTCCTACCTGTGGACCAGCAGGGCTCTGAGGGTGAGGATTTGGCAGTTTGACCTTGTTCAAGTCCATGTTGATGATTTCTCAGTCAGACCCCCATGTTTTTGTGCTCCATGGAGGGAGGCAGGAACGGGGGGTCACTAGCTGTGAAGTGAAAAAGGTCACATCCCTTTTGCCCACCTGCTGCTCTGCCCTCCCCAGGACAGTCCAGGCAGGTTTCTGGGGTTTGTTTTCCAAACTCCTCCCATTTTAGCCATTTGTTGGCTCATTTCTGAGCATCGCTGCTCAGTCCTGAAGGAGTATTGCTTTGGAAGCACCCGAGCAGGGTGAGGTTCCCCATGGACAGCTGACCTTGAAACCTGGCCCTCATGGACAGCACAGCTGGCTGCTGACCCGAGCCCAAACCAACCAGGAGGTAGATTTTTTTGTCCTGGATGGAGACTGGCACCTTCAAGCCCACCCTGGACCTGCTGACATCCTTGTCCTTCCTCCTGCCAAACGTCCATGGTGAAACCTCTGGAGCTGAAGGACTTACCTTTGACAGAAACAAGAGGACATGGAGGTGGCTGGCTGAGGCAAGAAAAAGGCAAAAGGAATGAAAGAGGGAAAGAGAAAGCTGGGAATGGAAGGCTGTGTTGTGATGGGAAGGGTGTGAAGGGCAGCACCCACATCTCCACCTGTGCAGCGGGATGTGAGCTAAGGCAGGAGAACTGTGGGAGCTCACATTCCCCATGTGCTGCAAAGAAAAGGTCTCCTTGAGTCCAGGTGAGTTTTGGGGGGACGCTGCCCCAGGGACTTCCATGCTGCTGACCTCTGCTTGAGGTAGGACTTTACTTTTGAACTAATGAAGCCAAGATCCAAATCTACTTCCAAGCATGGGAAGGGGCACAGCGCAGGCAGAGGGATTTTGCCTGCAGTGCAGAGGGACTGGAGGTGCAAGGGAAGGCGAGCAGAATGTCAGAGAGAGCAGCAGCCAGAGCAGCCTGGAGAGAAATGATGTGCTCATGAGTCAGTGCATGAGCTCAAAGTGATGTTTCAACCTGCCCAAGCGCTGCTGCCCCTCCACTGCTGTCCTTCTTTCCTGTACATGGTCCTGCTGCCCATCGGTGTCCCTCTCCACCTCACTGCTCAGTCCCCTCCGCTCGGCTGGTCTGCATGGTTTTCTCAGAGGTAATGGAATTGAAACACTGACAGAAACAGGCTAATGCTGCCACTGTTCCTGCTGTTGCACTGTGTGTCACTGTCACATTGAGCAAAGGCCATCAAACATTTCTATTTGCGAGGTTTGTATCGCACCATCTCTGTCCTTGTTGCCCTGTCCTCCTAAAGCCCGTGGGGTAGCCAGGGAAAGGCCCCCCACCCCAGAAGGAGGATTGATCCTGAAGGCACTGTTGCTCTGTTCTCAGGCTGCTCCCATTGTTCTCCCCATCCTTTCTCTGGTTTCCTTTTCTCTTGTTTTATTTTCCAGCCCTCATCGCCTCTTCTCCTCCCTTCCTCTGCCCTTCGGCACCTGCATGCCCCGTGCAAAGCCCTGTGCCCATGTCTTGGATGTGCCTCCTCTGTGACAGCAAAAACCTTTTTTCCCCTCTAATACAGTGTGCTTGGGTTCTCTTTCTGAATCAGTGGCTTCAGCAGTGGTGGTCTGTTCCCTGCTCCCCGCCATGCACGATGACTCTGCTCCGTGCTGGCTCGGGGAGATGACACCACTGCAATGCTTCCTCTCCCGTGGCTCCAAGTGGCTGTCAGTCCCAAGAGGATTGTAGTTCCCAGCCCAGCTCTTGCTGAGCTTTCCTGGGAGATCTCTGGGAATGTGGGACTGAAAATGGGGAGCAAGGAGGCCTTTTCGTTCTGCTAAGAAACCCCAAGCACCCACAGCACTGGGGCGGTGAGCATCTCACCCAAGAGCACTGCGGGAGGGAGGGAGCTGGAACACAGGCCTGTGTAGCTGCCCATGATCGTGTGCATTGGGATAAAACTGTCAGCTTGAACATCAACCTGTCTAATAAAACCTGGTATTTTCCAAACACTTCCCTGGAGATGCTTGTTTTGTTTCTCCTGCTGGTGTGGGAGTGAGCGCCAGGGCTGGGGAGGCTGAGGGGGGTGCAGCTGCAGGGAGCAAGGCAGGGAGTCCCACCTCCTTCCCTGAACCCCAGCCTTATCCCCATCCCTTGCACGGATCTGCCAGCCATGCCTCAATCATTGTGCTGCTTTTCCAACCTGGCTTCCTGTGCCTTAGGCCCGACAGGCAAAGCAAACACCAGCTCTTGCTTTGTGCCTCAGGGCAGAGTGATCCTCCTGGTGAGGCAAATCCTTGCTCCAATTCGCCCCAGGAGATGCTGGCTGGGGACCAGGGCAGAAGGAAGAGGTCAGGGACCATGGAGGGAAACAGAGGATGGGGTCCACAGCAGAGGGCAGGGGGTTGGGGACCATGAAGGAAGGCAGGGATTTGGGGATCATGAAGGAGGGTGGGGGGTTGGGGACCATGGGGGACGACAAGAGGTTGTGGAGCATGGAGGAGGACAGGGACTTGGGGACCATGGAAGAGGGCAGGGATTTGGGGACCATGGAGGAGGGCAGGGGTGGGGGACCACAGAGAACAGGAGGGGCTCTCACCAACCACCCAGCGAGGGGCAGAGGGAGGGACCCTCCCCTCCCACTGGCAACTGGGGCTCATGTGAACTGCTCATTACAACCCTATTCCTGGCCTGTGTGTCTGTCTTTCCAACTATCTGTCTCGCTCACTAATCAAAGAAGATTGTTCCAAGAAAGCTGGAAGAAGAGAAGGAATGTCTCACTTGGCTTCCTTCGGAAAGTCTGGAAAAACCGTGGCATCTCGATGTGCGTGAAGGTCTGCCTGGCGCGAAGCACATTTCCTTCCAAAGCTGCTGCAAAGATGTGATCATGAGCCGGTAACGCTGCTGGCAGAGCACACACCAATTCCACTGAGACGTGGGGCTGGCAGCGGCTCCGCTGTAATCTCTTGGACGGAAAAGACAAACATTTGTCATCGTGACACTGCTGGGGGAGAGCTGCTGGTGCTGCCGAGAGCCCCGTGGTGGCCGGGATTCTGCCTGTGCCCAGGGTGCTCCTGCCAAGGGCAGCATCCTGCAGGTTTTCCAAAGGTCTCCAAAGCTCCTCAAACACCAGCCAAGGGGTTTACAGTCCCTTTTGGTTGTCCTCCACAACATCAACCCCTCGGCGGCATCCCTGCATTTCAGGGATGAAAATAACCCGTATCCAATCATCAGAAAAGGAGCAAAACCCTTTGGAAAGGTCTGCTGGGAGTTGGAGGCAGCCCTGGTGCTCTGCCTGCTGCATGCTGGAGGTGACCCTTGCCACCATCCCCATCCAGCCTGACCCCTGCTGTCCCCATGCACCCAAGGCTGGGGCCGACCCCCACCCAAAAATGTCCCGTGCTGCAATTGCAAGACCCCAGTAACCATGGCATGTTTATGAGCCACTCACATCCCTCCCCAGATGGTCACAAAAATCTGCCCATCTGCTTGTCTACCCCAGAGCTGGGGCTGCCACCTTCCCTGCTGGCAGCAGATGCTTGACACAGCTCCCAGAGCAAACAAAACACCCTTTCCCTGCAAGTCCCTCCTTTTTGGGACTTTGGAGCTTTGTGCAGCACCGAGAACTCCCTGGCTCGCCCTGACCCCAGCCCTCCAGCATCCCTCCCAAAACAGAGGCTGGGCTCAGTTCCACCACCACTTCCCTGCTCAGAGTCAGAAGAGTTGCAACACTGAGCGTGGATGTGCAGAGTGTGCCTTTAGGACACGTCCCACCTCAAACCAGAGCACTGCAGCCCGTTGTGTCTGCAGAGAGCCCCAAAATGCACACTTTTCCCCAGATGTGTATGTGTAGGACACTGAACCAGGGAGGTAAAATCAGGGAGGTAAATCAGTAAAAGCTGTGTCTTGAAGAACATGCAGGGGCTTTGGACCCCCTGCCCTCCTCCCACGATCCCAGAGAAATGTGGAATCATTAATGTTGGAAAAGCTCTCTAAGATCATCAAGTCCAACAGTTCCCCCAGCACTCCCAAAGCCACCACTAAACCGTGTCCCCAAGTGCCACACCCACACATCTCCACAATCCTCCACTGGAGGAGGATTTGCACACCCAAAATTGGGTTTGCATGTGACATCAGTGCTTCCCAGAGGAGACAGGGTGAGGGATGGGGAGCGAGCCCACTTCTGGGGCTGCCTGCCTTGGAAGAGCCTTGGGCTGGGGAACAGGATGTCCCAAAGGATTGTCTGCTTGAAGGAGATGGGTAAAGCCTGGACATCGGCCCCAAGGGGTCACCATTCACTTTAGTACACCTGGGTGACATTCAGGGCAAGAGGAGAGGAGCCAGGGCAGCCCAGAGCCCTGGGAAGGGGATTTTCACCCCAGGAAGGGGATTTTCAACCCATGGGGCATCCAGAATATGTTATTCCTGCAAAATGGGGGGGTGGAGGGCTGGTGAGCCAGGGCCTGGAGTTTCCCTCAAAGTGGACAAGAGGCCAGAGGGATGGCAGGGTGCTGACATGCTGCTGTCACCAGCCAGGAGCTGGGGCAGCCAGTGAATTCCTGTCAGTTATTATATGGATATCCAGCATTCCCACATGGGGTAGTGCATTCAGCTGCTCCTTCTCTAACACACTCATTAGTGGTATTTAATTACAGGATGCAAAATCAAGCTGTTCCAAAACACTCCTATACCTATAGAGAACATGTAATGAGCAATCAGTGCTGCTAATGAGAGAGGAGTTGTGGTACCAGTAACAGGAGAAATCCACCAGTCTCCCAGCAATCCTGCGACCCACCCTAACCCAGCCGGCCTGCTGTGACCTGGAATCATCCCAGCAGCTTTTGGGGCGGAGGGAGGAGAAAATGGCATGTGGGTGAGTGAGCTGGTGGTGAGTGGCCGTTTCCTACCCCTGGGAGCAACGTGGGGTGTCCAAACCCACCCATATTCCCAGCAAAGGCTGCCAGAGGCAATGGGAAGTGAGTGCCAGTGCCACCACCACTTCAGCTCCGGATCGAAATTTAGCAGCACAGGGAAGCCCTTTGCTTCTTTGCACTCTCCAGTGCCACTGGCCTGGAGATGGGAGTTAATGGGCTGAACATGAGAACCAAGTGCTCCCGGGCAGGGAACGCTGCCGGCTCCTTCCCAGTAGCTGTGATTAATTGTTGTTAATATTAAATTCAGCACTTTTATGCAGGACGCAGAAGTGCTTAGGCAGAAGCCCAGCTCCTGTCCTACCTGTCATTAAAAACACTGCAATTAAGCTCTAGTGGAAGGAAATACAAGTAAACGCATCCTCTGTAGTGGCTTCCAGCTTTCCATGGACATCTGTGTCCCCCTTTTCCTCTTCGGCTGGACGAGCCGCTTCTGTTTTCCCTCTTCCCATGACCCATATGTTGCTTTTTCTCTTAATCCTGCCCACAGCTCCCAACAGTGAGGGCCAGAGCAGGGAGGAAAGGAGCCTCAGCCGCCTCTGACCCATTGCCACTGATGGAAAGTTCATGTCAGCTGCAGCTGCAGCCTCAGCCCTGGCCAAAATCCAGGCTGTGCACTGGGTACCTGCTCACCTAGTTGGACCCAATGCTCCTTTTGCTCCTTTCCATGGGCAGAAATCCAAATGCTTGGTGCTTTCTGTGTGATGAACAGGTGCCATTGCCCCAATAACAACTATTTCCCACCTTGCAGTGGGTCTGGATGGGACTTTCAGCAGCTGAGATGGGTCAGCCCGAGCCAGAGGACACCAAGAGGAGCTGTGGTGGGGGGAGCTGAAGGGAGACCCTCTTCTGCCTCTCCCACAAAGTGACATTGCAAAGTGACCAGAAGCTGTGGCTGAAATTTAGGTAATGCCAAGAGAGGCAGGTGGGAGTGATAGCAATGAAAAGCCAGGTATGTCAGGTCATGGCACGTCCTGTGTTGCTGTTCCTTACACAGAAAGTCCTTAAAGCCCAGACATTGCCTGGGGAAAGGGAAAAAATCCCAGGTAAGACTCAGGGCAGGGAGCTGGAGATACAAATGGGCAGCAAGGAAAAATAAACCCTGTGGCAAGGACAATACTGGTGCCAGGAATAATACATTGAAAATTTGGACCTGGTGGGATCATGTGAAAGGTGCCCAGAGCTGTGAAGGATGTGTGTAGAATTACAGAGGGTCAGGAGGGATGGGGGGGGGCACTAGGCCTGCCTAAATTTGGGGTAGATCTGGGGCTCTGGCAGCCACAGAGCCCGGCCAGCTGAGGACAGGGCAGATGGGGATGGCCGAGCAGTGGGATGGAATGTGGGGATTGCAGGAATGCCCCGCGCTGGGCGGCAAACCAGCGATGACAGCAGTGCCCACACCGCGGCTCTGGCCACGGCCCCGGGCTCTGCCGATGCAGCCGAGGAGGGAAAGGTTTCTCCAGGACCACAGGGACACAGGGGGTTTTTCCCTTTTGCTTGCAAACATCGTCGTCACGTATATAAACAGAAAATGCCAAGATGTGAGTCAGCACAAGGGCAGTTTGGCTCCTGTGCAAGAACAGCCTGAGAAATGGTGGAAAGAGAGTTTGAAGGGGAGGTTACTCTTGTTTCAGAGGTTTCAACAAGTAGTTTCATGGCAGGTTCAATATACACCAGTGATATACATGAAAAATAGTTTTAAAAAATTTAAAAAACTTATAAAACGATTTTTTTTCAATTAGTTGCTTCCTGTTGATGAGGGGATACCTTTCAGTCTCAGCAAGTGGCCAAACATACTTTTAGCTTTGACATACATCAGAGAGCAGAAAGAAATGCAGGCAGTGTTTCCAGGTGAGCAGTAGATTCAAATTATATAAGGTGGTGGGGGGTTTTATAGCTGCTGAAAAAGTTCATGGCCCAGTGCTGTGATCCAGCACAACAAAAGGTCCTATTCACACAGGGGAGCAGATCTGAGACTGCCCTCAGGAATCTTAATTCCTGAATTCTCAACTTTTTTTTTTTTTTCAAACGTAAAGGATCCAATGAACCAATTAAGGAGATCTTGACATGATGTTATTTTTCTGATAAAATGATATAGTTTGGACTCTGCTCTGTAAACACTCTGGCCTTCACTTTTATCTCCAGGTGTGAATAATCCCATGAGGGTCAGCAAGCCAACCATGGATATAAAGCAAGGCACATGTGAAAAGTGTCTGCAGGATTGAGGCCAGTGATTGCAAACAGTTTAAACTATAATCCTCCATTTCATTAGTTTATTGAAAAAGTTCTGCTGTGGACTTGAAATCCTTCCTGTTTTGTTGAGCCAAAGGTGATTTTTTCCCTCCCCAGGCAGCCTGAGCACAAACCTTCCCACTGGTTTAAGTTGTCAGGCTTCAAAAATCCCATTTCCCACTAGGGACATTCTGCCCTTTTCATTGAGAAGAACTCAACATCGACATCTATTGTGTAAATAAGCTAATTAAAGACAGTATTACTTGCTGGACATAAAAGTCCTCCAACCTCCAGTAGTTGGCTGCTTTTGCTAAGTGAAGCTTTGAGCTCTCCCTATGCTGCAGAAACACTAAATACAACAATTATCAGCTTACTAAGAGGTTTCTTCAGCCCTGCTTGCATTTTCTTTAATATTTCAGGTTTTAAAAAAAGGGAGATTTTTCAGCACACAGTGTTTGCCACATCTTTGCCTTGAGATGCAGGAGGTGGATGGGGGCAGCCCAGACCATCCCTGCTGTCAGCAACAAAGGCACTGGGAGCATCCTGCATTCCTGGGTGTTCATTTTTCAGCCTAAAATAAAATTGAAATAAGACTTCGGGCCAAAAACTCGACCTCTTCATACTCTTCTAGGATGCTGAGCAGGCAGAGGTGGTGGGCTCCAGGCAGTGACCACCTGAAGCTTTGTCCTGTTGAGGAGAGAGAGATTCTCCCACTCAGCTCTCACTGCCGTGTGTCGCCTTTCTGGACAAAATCAAGGCTGTAATTCCGTGTCGCTGAAATTTCCATGGTTAGTTTCTTGTCTAGGGGAAGAGGTGGGTTTCTGGGCTGGTTTGCAGTCAGGAGGAGGTCAGGAACATGACATTATCTCCGAGAGCCCTGCCCACATTTCCGGCTTGGAAAAAGGAGTTTGAGGTTGCAGCAAAGTGATGGACTCAGTGCCTCCTGCTCTGGTGGGTAAGACAGGGGCAGGAGGAAAGACCTGGTTAAAAATCAACACAACCTCCACTCCAAGTGTCTCTAGAGTAGTCCACAGGCCTTGACTGTGAACTGAACACAATGACAAAAGGAAGCGAGAGACCCAGATTAGGAACAATCCTTCTTTAAGGGTTTACTGGTCCACATAAAAAAAGCAAACATGGCAATCATTGTTTGGAGCTGTAATAGAACAAGCTTGTTACAACCGTGTAAAGGGGAATGGAATATTTTCCTGGTTGTCCACAGGCCAAAGCTGAGGAAGGAAGTGAAACAAGGATGGCAAAAGAGGAGAAAGGAGAAGACAGGAAAAAGCCACTTAGCACAATAAATCTGCTTCTCAGCCCTCACTTCCCTGGTGCTTGGCTGGAGGCCTTTTCTCTTTCTCTGAAACACACGTCTCTGTCTCCCAAATCATGGAAGGGACTCACAGAAGTGTAGAACATCCTTCAGCTGAGATGGTGGCATATTTTACTTTAATTTTTTCAGCTTTGTAGCTATTTAGGAGCAGGTTCTTCAGGCACACAGGAATTTAACATTAATAACTGAGATGTTTTTGACTGGATGCATAAGGAAACACAATCTGCTTGTTTGTTTGTTTGTTCGTACTGAAGAAATTTCAGCTCCTGGTTTGTTTTCCCAAGTGTTCTGGGAATTCCCAAATTAACAGACAAGATGTGGAACAGTTTCAGGTGTGAGGTGACAAGATGGGGTCACACACAGTAGCATGGCCTGCATCAAATTCCCTTTTTGAGGCATCCTTGGTAAATAACTCATCTCTCTGAATCCACCACCACAATCTCCGAGCAGTTCTCGCAGGGACAAACCACGCAGAGCCTCTGGAAGCTGGAGGGAACCTCTGGTGGGAAACTGCAGAAAAGCCTGTCATGGGATTTTTCCTGCCTGTGTCACTAAGAGTTTAACATGTGCCACGAAGCACGAGGGTTATTTGATTTTTGCCTATCAACAGTGACTCCCCTTAACCCAATTCAAGGAGATTCCTGGTTTATAAAAGGATTAGGGCCCCATTCCTAAAGCCTGGTTACACTTAGCCAATAAATGCTGGATTGTAGCATTTCTCCCTCCTCGACCTTTCACTGTGTTCTATGTGCCCTTTTTACCAAACACTGGCTGTGTTTTCAGTTCCCAGAACTGTTATTCCCCCTTCCCTGTGGAAGCAGGCATTCCCTCTTACCTCTGGCAAAAGGTATTTAATGTATCTGCCTCATCCACAACCAGCAGGACCAGACCCGAGTGAGTTCACACTTATTTCCACAATACACTGCAGTTGTCAGGGCAGCACCATAGGTAAAAATGCCTGGGAGATGTGATCACCACCACAGCCAAAGTGTTATGTTTTAATGTTCTCAGCAACATTTTCTTACCAAATTTTTTTCCCCTGAAAACAGAACTAGCACGTGGCGGAAACATGCCTTCAACCCTCAGTTTTAAACATGATTTTTGGGAAGGTGTTTGCTCTCACACTAAATCTGGTCTAGGGGAGGGTGTCCCTGCCCATGGCAGGGGTTGGAACCAGATGATCTTTATGATCCCTTCCAAGTCAAACCATTCCATGATTCTTTGATTCTATAAATTACCCTGTATGACTTTTTCTTGTTTCATCAACATCTCAAGCCTACCACCACAGCAGTAAATTGAAATAAGGACTGGTTCCAGTGTTGGCAGACAGAAGTGAGCTTTTTCCAAGCTTAAGAACAAAAGTCTGGAAATCTTAAATACAACTAAAAATCGATACAATGGTTTCTCAATGCCTTCCACTTCATACCTGCACATCATTGCTAAATTTTTCAAATATATCTGCTCTGATTGGAGTAGTGGAAGTTATCTATCTTCCTGGACAGAACCAGAGTTGCAGCCAAAGAGATGAATCCCAGGTACAGGTGAGAAGAATGCTCTCCTCTACCTTTTTTTTGGGGGGAGAGGAATAAAGGCACCAAAAATCCAGTATTACTGAGTTCTGTTATTGGTTTTTTTAATTCTGGCACCCACAGGGCAGAATGACAGATCTGTGGTTAAAATACAGCCAGGAAAAGAGCAAGTGAGTCTATTCAGGGATGCATTTGGGAACACTCTGCTCAGCTGGGACAGCGATGGCTCTCACCAGATCCATTCCCAGCTCAGCCGGGCTCGGGGTCACCTTTCCATTGCGGATCAACCGAGACGAGGGATCAAGTCGCAAAAATGCCACAGCAACTCTCTCTTCTTCCTAGAAACCTAAATTAAAAAGGGCTTGGTGCACACATAGCACATGTTTCAAGAACTTTTACGCTGTGTAATTCCTTGCAATTCTTGGCGGGGGTTTTCTGTGGGTTTGCAGCAGGTCTTTCCCCCAAACCCGAGGTGTGTGCACGAGGTGACTGCAGAACCCTGGAACTGGGCCTGTAAATTCTCATTCCCGCCACTTTTCAGCTCCATAATCCAAAACCACTAAATATAAAATGTGTTGCAATTTGCAACTGTGCTATTGCAAAAATCAGAAAATGGTAAATTGCTTGTTGCAACATTCACACCTATTGCAGAAACAACTTTTTTTTTTCAAATCTCTACAGTTTCCTTCATAATTCTGCAGGAAATTCCTGTACCAAGGGTCACCCTAGAGGAATCCTGCCTGCAAGGTTATATGAATACTTTTAGACTAGTTTAGAATAATTTACTTTTTAAATTGTAATAATACAAATTACTTTTGCTGCTCCTGTAAAAGACAGCTCCCCTTTCCATCAGGGTCTTCCCACACAAACTGCTATGAAGACAAGTTGGCTAAATAAGTGAGCTGTGAGAATGGAAAGGTTTTATTTTCTGCTCCCCCTTGGCTTCATAAACCTATTTGCAAGATCCTGTAAGGTGTGATGTTATACAGGTGGAGGAGCATCAAGGCACAGGGGAACAGCACATGGGCATCCAGCCCTTCTTTCAGAGACAGAAGGAAAGCTTCCAGAGAAAGTAAAATACAACAGGACTTTGCCTGAGATAAAGGTTTGTTTTCCCTCAGTAATGGTTGTATATCCCACCTGCACAGGGTTTGAAAGAGTTTACTGGGTTTTGTCTGCCCAAGGGAAAAACGAGGAGCACTCATGGGAAGGGGCACCAAGCAACTGCTGCTTGCAGACCCCTGAAGCTTCACCTTTGAATGTGTGTCCTTCTGCAGAGTGCCAAAAATTACGGATGCTCCATCTGCAAGAGGAAAAGCTGCCTGGCTTGAGAAGGGCAAATGAGAATGGCCTGACCTGGAGCCACAGAAACTCCTCCCTAATTTAACCACATAAGGACTACTTTTATATTGCCTTTTCACTGCCTTCCACCTACTCATGAAGTCTGGCTGATGACTTTAAGTGTCATTTTCCACTATTTGACTGCAGCTCTTGGTCATTTTCACTGGTTTCTGCTATTTTATGCTGGGCTATAAAGTGGAGTTACCGCATGGCAGAGGGAGTGACTCAACTCTACCTTGGGAATGCTGGATGAGCACCACTGTAGCTGATCTCTAGTCAGTGTTTTAGAGCTTCTACCCTGTCTTCTTGCCCTCATTTCTTAATGACTTAAGACTTGGCTTCGGCTTGGTTGTAGCCTGCCCCTTGTCTCTCTAATTTGAATGTCCTGAGAAGCTGCAAGTAGCTGGAGCAGGAGCCTGATGCTGACTTGAGGGGACATCAACAACTGCCACTTGTACAGCCCTTCTCCTGCTCTTTACTCCTTGGTACTTCCAACACCCACACAGTCCCACTCCCGCAACATGAACACTCCTGTTTTGAGTCAGAAAATGCCTTCTTATTTCCCTTTCTTTTTTTAAAGAAGCAGAGTGTCACACAAGTCCCTCCATTGAGCGCTCACAGCTGTAAAAGCCCGTTAGATGAGGCTGCATTTACAGGCAACAGTGGGACTTCCTCTCTTCGGAAACGGAGCAACTTTCTATTTTGGGCTGTGCTGACTCAAGGGTGAGGTACCCAAGCTGATTCAGCAGCTTGGCAAGCCAGGAGAACTTCTGGTTATGAACAGAATGAGCAATAAATTTCAAGTTTGTCTTCGTCTTACAGAAATGTATATTTGAGTGAAGCCACCTCCTGGTGGCAGACATTTTGCCAAACAAGCAGAATATTCTGCATTGCTTTCAGCATAAAGACCTCTCCAATGAAACAACCATAAAGCCTGCAAGTAAAACCCTGGTCCCACAGGAGCCAGAGATTCCCACTCTAACGGACCAGGATTTATCCTCCCTCTTGAGTCACATAAAAAGATCCAATTCACATAAAAAGGTCTTCTACTGCTTACTCATTTTATCTGAGCATCTGGTATACAAAATTGCCTCAGCAACAGGAATAAGTTGAACAGCAATTTCAGAAGGATAAAAGTACACAGCACAAAACCAACCTGGCCACTGTGAGGAAGTGAGAAGAACACACCACCCACTTACTCAGCTTCCGTGGCTTCGTATGGAAAAGATGTCAAAGGTAATCCTTGTGCTCTTCTGCTATGGAAAAATGAGATAAGCACTGTGATACTTGAATAATTTTAAAAACCATGGAGCAGGAACAATGTTTCACAATATTTTCTAATGTTTGCCTGTTAATCTGTGAACAGAAGTCAGAAAATCTGGTGGGTTTTGGTTTTTTTAACGAGTTCTTTCACCTAGAGGTTACCAGGATTCAAAACAAAGCTTGCAATGAATGCTGCACATGTCCACAAGGATGAAGACAGAGAAGTTTGTAAGAAAGTGAGATGTTGCCATTTATTAAGGTAAGAAAGGAGGCAACGGGGCATCCAAGCTGTCTCCCTTGAGTCTG
Organism: Chiroxiphia lanceolata; assembly: GCF_009829145.1. Classification (NCBI taxonomy): domain Eukaryota; kingdom Metazoa; phylum Chordata; class Aves; order Passeriformes; family Pipridae; genus Chiroxiphia; species Chiroxiphia lanceolata. The sequence goes on from NC_045652.1 coordinate 2,232,785, forward strand.
TGTGATGGTCAAAACAGACTTTAACATATTTGCCTCCAATATTTATTCTGTTTCCAGACAGGATCAATAGTCCATGACGCCTGTTCTTTCAGGCTGCAAGTTTTCCTTTGACAGCACACAATAAAAGCTGCAAACTTCTTAATAGCATTCCTCCTCCCCAGCTCCACCAACCACGCTGGCATTAAGACACGCCGTTGTTCCAGCCAGCCGTTCCCATGTCATATTCTTCTGCCTCGTGAAGGCGGTTTGTGAAGTCTAAAAAAGCATCATGTGGGTTGTCACATTTCAGAACCCCCTAAATAACTCCGTGTGGCTCCATCAGATAAGCGGCGAAGTACATATTATGAACGTCAAGCAAGAGCTCATCATTAGAGCTGACAAAGCTGTGCCTCTGAGAGGAGAAGTAAACTCAGTTCTCTAGACTAAATATGTATATTAGTGGCATGAAGCTAAGAGAACTCTGCAAGTAGGATTTGTATTTGCCCAGCTACTGCTCTGTAAAGTATCTCTTCTAACCAGCCTTTGCGAAAGGAAACCAGTCACAGAGTACTTTGGAAGGGTGGCCAGAATTCTCCACAGGAGACCAGCACAACCCAGGCCAGAAGGAACCCAAGACTCAAAATCCAGACTGTGTGGATGCTCCCAGCACTACCAGGATGTGCTCAGTGTGGTTGCTAAGAAAGTGATTCGAAGGAAGCCTCTTCCTTGAAGAAAGCTACAGACATTACCCCCTGAGGCACTGCCTTAGAGGGGAATATAATACTGCCTGTATTATCTAATAGTGTGGGGTTAAACTCCTCCTGGATAAAAACAACCAGAAGGTGGCGGGGGGTAATAATGGATACAACTTCAAACCACTTCTTGCCCTCTAAAACAAACCTTACTCACGCTTGATGTAAATCCAAGCATCACTGGCATTTCTTGTTTGCTGCTTATATGTATTTATTCTTGAGTTCAACAGAGAAAAAAAAAATCACGATAAAAGCAAAGTCAAGTTAAAAATTCAGTCTTTCAGGAGACAGCATTAGGTCTGTCCCAGCCAGAACAGAGCTAATGAAAAAATGAAGACAAGACAACTGGTTCCCAACAATGGAAACAGAGTGTGTTTCCACAGTGTTCCACATGCCCTCTCACTTGATAATGAGAGGGGAAGTCGGAGAATGGCTGGGCCAGTAAGTGTTGGGCATCTGTTCCATCCAAAGATCAAGAGGAGGACCAGGATAGGACTCTGTGAGTCAGTAATGGGAACTTCCCTGGGGAGCAAGGATTCTGAACAACCTCAAAATCCGATGTGAAGCTCACCAAAGCAGGGTTTGACAAGTCAGATGTCTCCTTCCATCCCACTTCACCTCCTTCGAACCAGCTGGGAAAGAGGAACTACTTCATTAGCAGAGATCAAAAGCTGTCTCTGACTAGTAGCCCAGACAAAATTTGGGATCATGTGGGTCACTCAGTGAAAACTTGTGATGTAGCCATATCTTTGATGTGATTCTGTTTATTCTAAGACATACAAAGTCCCGCTTTATTGAGCACAGGGGGAACAAGATACACTTCTCTTGCTTCTCGCTGAGCTTTGCTCTTGCCTGTCCTCCTCCTCCTCCTCCTGCACACACGTTGGTCCATGTCCAAAAGATGCTGGATTCTTCTAAGTGCACACAGGGAATTCTGTATGAGTGGCATCTCTCCCTGGACTGTGTGAGCACACTCGTGCACCTGAGCTCCCTCTGGGCAGGACACACACCTGAACCTCCTTCTCCCTGCGCTCACCACGGCTGCACACACACAACAGCTTCATTTGGAATGAAGGAGCCATTCCCATCCTCATCCTCATCTCAGGTGAAAACTGAAGCCCAGCCAAGCTAGTTTCAGTAATTTTAAAGGCCTCAAATTTCACTACACTCCAGGCAAGTAATATTTTACTTATTTACTGCTTGTATATTCTCAATCACCCTGGACCAAAGGAACTGAGTGAAGTCACGACTTTGTTGATACCAGAGGGAACACACACATCTTCAGCTGGAGGGAAATGGACCCTGATGTTCTTCTCAACAACATCCTTGCTTAGAAATAATAGTGGCTTAAACTATTTTCTGTCCTCCACCATATTTTAGTTCTTTCTAGTTCCTGGGAAATGGAGCTGACCCAGACTGGCAGTTGAACTCAAAAGCAATAATAATAGACAAAACCATCATTTAAAAAGCCTATAAAAATCTATGCTGAAATTTCCGTACCTCTTAAATCTCAAAAGTTCAAATCACACGATTTCTACAACAACAAAAATCTTACAGGTTTACATAACAAAGTGAAAAAACACACATAGTTTTACCTTAAAGTCTTTGCCAATGAGGTCACTTTTTCCACCACGTCTCTGAATCCTTGAAGTTGTAGCACTTCTTTAATCCTTCAGATTAATAAATTCATCATCCTTTATGAAGTAAAAACGTAACTTAAAGTACATTAAGATGAATCAATAAAAAAGTTGGACAGAACTTTTAGTAAATTTATCAATTAATAGCAAGCCCAGGAGGCCATCCTGCCTTTTCTGCTCTGTCAGCTCAGGGATTTCTCTCCTCCCAACAGTGTTTATGTAAGAGCCGCATGGAAAGCAGCAGTCACTATAAAATATTGATCAGCTGAGCCATTAGCTGGAATCCAAGAGACAACTGTGTCATAGCAAAACCAGAACAAGTACTGCTACTGATTGGAAATTTTTATTATAGATTATTTTGGTATTGAGCATGTCAGGAAATAAAAATTTCCTCAAAATAGTATTAGTAAAAACATGTGTTACGGCATGGTTAAGGGGAGAAGAAGCATCTTTACAAAGGAGAGGGGAAAAAAAGGCAGGTTTCAGTTTCAGTAACTGTGTGGCCAAGGATTTCTATTATGATTTTGAAAAAGATCATTATGGTTGGAAAAGACCTGCAAGACCACCGAGTCCAGTCTTCGACCCAACACCACCATGCCCACTAAGCCATACCACGAAATGCCACGTCCACTTGTTTTTTGAACATTTCCAGGGATGGTGACTCCACCACTGCCCTGGGCAGCCCTTCCAATGTCTAATAACCCTTTCTGGAAAGAAATTTCCCCAATATCCAATCCAAACCTCCCCTGGCATAACTTGAGGCTCTTTCATCCTGTCCCTTGTTCCCTGGGAGCAGAGCCTGACCCCCCCTGGCTCCCCCCTCCTGTCAGGGAGTTGCAGAGCCAGAAGGTCCCCCCTGAGCCTCCTTTTCTCCAGGCTGAGCCCCCCCAGCTCCCTCAGCTGCTCCTGGTGCTCCAGACCCTTTCCCAGGTCTGTTCCCTTCTCCAGACACGTTCCAGCCCAAGTCGTGAGGAGCCCAGAACTGTCCCAAGGATTGGAGGGGCCTCAGCAGTGCACAGCACTGCCCTGGTCCTGCTGGCCACAATATTACTGGTACAAGCCAGGGTGCCTTTGGATTTATTTTATGGAATGGTGCGGTCTTCAGAAGAGAAGGGACTTACTGCTTGGGAAGAGGCACTGCAGAACGCAGGACTGCTGGAGTGAAGTGCTTTTCTGGAAAGGCTCACCTGGAACCCGTAAATGGGATTCAGGGAAGCAGAAGCCACAGCAGGAAGAACTGGGGCTGGAGCTGAGGGGCTGAGAGGGACGAGGTGGGACCAATTTGGGAGCATCACCTGTGAGCCAGGGTGAGGGACAGAGCTGGGAGGGGGAGATGGAGCTGTACCACGAGCAGAAACCCCGCGAAGGAGGGAAAGCCACGGGCCATCTGCGAGCAGAGATAATGAAACCGAGGGAGCGGTGCAGGGAGATAGCGTCAGCCATAAACAAGCGGAGGAGAAAAATAACGCGGCGAGTTTGCAGCAGGGCTCGGGCTGAATTGTTTGGTACAGCGCGTGTTGTCTGCGCACGACAAGTGTCAGCCGGAGGGGAGGGCGGTGGCGGGGGCAGCCCGGGAACCCCGCACCCGGCCCCTCGCTGAGGGCTGTCCCCGCTGAGGGGCCCGCGCGCCTCCTGCCACCCCTCGCTGTCCCGCCGCTCCCTCACGGACGGTCCCACCGCCATCGCGCGCGTCCCTCCCTGAGGCGACCGTTCCCCGCTCCCGCCGCGCCCCTCGCGCTGGGGCGGGAAGTCTGGGAGGGGGGGGGCGCGCGCTCCCGCCGCACCGCCGCGCCCTATTGGCGAGCGGGGGCGCGCTCCCGCAGCCCCCCCGCGCCCCCCCCGCGCCGCGGGGAAGATGGTGGCGGCCGCCTGAGCGCGTCCCAGTGCTCCCCTTCCTCCCTCAGACAGGCGGGCGGGCGGAGCGCAGGGGAGCGGTCGCCGCTGCCGTCCCGGCTGGGCGGGCGGTTGAGGGCGGGAGGCGGCCCCTTGTCGGCGGCCGTGAGGGGAGGAAGCGGCGGGGCAGCTGCACCGACATGGAGGAGCGGTCCCCTCCCGGCGGGGGCCCGGCGTCCCCCCCGCGGGGCTGAGCCAGCGGCCCGCCCGGCCCGCGCCTCGGGAGGGCTGCGGGGGAGCGGGGCCAGCGGCGGGCGGCGGCAGCCCCGGCCCAGGCGAGGGGACTATGCGGGGCTGCCACGGCGCGCTGTGTGCGGAGCCCGGCGAGCGGCCGAACGCCGCGGCGCTGCCCGGCCGCCCCTCCGCGGCGAGGACCGGGGGAGACTAGAGGCGACTCTGCGAGGAGCCCGGTGGCTTCGGCAGCCCCTGAGACCCAACTCCGTCGCGGGCTCTTGAGGAGGAATTGACAACATGGCTTCCCCACCGCACCAGCAGCTGCTGCATCACCACAGCACCGAGGTGAGCTGCGACTCCAGCGGGGACAGCAACAGCGTGACGGTGAAAATCAACCCCAAGCAGCACCAGGGCTGCTCCTCTTCCAAGCACTGCAAGTACAGCATCTCCTCCAGCTGCAGCTCGGGGGAGTCGGGGGGCACCCGCCGAGCCGGCGGAGCCGGCGGCAGTGGCTCCGGCCTCCGCCGGCCGAAGAAGCTGCCGCAGCTCTTCGAGAGGGCCTCTTCCAAGTGGTGGAACCCCAAGTTCGACTCCAACAACCTGGAGGAGGCTTGCATGGAGAGATGCTTCCCGCAGACCCAGCGCAGGTTTCGCTATGCCCTCTTCTACATCGGCGTGGCCTGCCTGCTCTGGGGCATCTACTTCGGCGTACACATGAGAGAGAAACAGATTGTTTTCATGGTGCCGGCTCTGTGCTTCCTCCTGGTATGTGTAGCTTTTTTTGTGTTCACTTTCACTAAGACCTACGCCCGCCATTACGTCTGGACTTCGCTGATACTCACCCTCCTGGTGTTTGCTCTGACCCTCGCTCCGCAGTTCCAGGCTCTGAAGCCTGTCTCAGGAAGTGGTGACATGTCCAATCGGACTCCCCCGGCAGATCCCGCAGACACTTGTCTTTCTCAAGTGGGCAGTTTTTCTATGTGTATCGAAGTGCTCTTGTTGCTTTACACGGTGATGCACTTACCCCTGTATTTAAGCTTGTTTCTGGGACTGTCCTACTCGGTCCTGTTTGAGACCTTTGGTTATCACTTCCGCAACGAGAACTGTTTCACACCTCTCGGAGCCGGCGCGGTTTACTGGGAGCTCCTGAGTAAAGCCTTCCTGCACATCTGCATCCATGCCATTGGCATTCATTTATTTATCATGTCCGAAGTCAGATCGAGAAGCACATTCCTGAAAGTGGGGCAATCCATCATGCATGGAAAAGACTTGGAAGTGGAAAAAGCCCTGAAAGAGAGGATGATTCATTCTGTTATGCCAAGAATAATAGCCGATGACTTAATGAAGCAGGGTGATGATGAAAGTGAAAACTCCATCAAACGTCATTCCACCTCAAGCCCCAAAAACAGGAAGAAGAAGCCCTCCATACAGAAAACCCCCATAATATTCCGTCCCTTTAAAATGCAGCAGATAGAGCAAGTGAGCATTTTGTTCGCAGATATCGTCGGCTTCACGAAAATGAGCGCCAACAAATCAGCCCACGCGCTGGTGGGACTCCTGAACGACCTCTTCGGGCGCTTTGACCGTCTGTGTGAGGACACTAAATGTGAGAAGATCAGCACTTTGGGGGACTGTTACTACTGCGTGGCCGGCTGCCCCGAGCCCCGGCCGGATCACGCGTACTGCTGCATCGAGATGGGCTTGGGCATGATCAGGGCCATCGAGCAGTTCTGCCAGGAGAAGAAAGAAATGGTGAACATGAGAGTCGGTGTTCACACTGGGACGGTCCTGTGTGGCATTTTGGGGATGAGGAGGTTCAAGTTCGACGTGTGGTCCAACGATGTCAATCTGGCCAATCTGATGGAGCAGCTCGGGGTGGCTGGGAAGGTCCATATTTCAGAAGCTACTGCCAAATATTTGGATGATCGTTATGAAATGGAGGATGGGAAGGTGATTGAGCGCGTTGGTCAGAGCGTGGTAGCTGACCAGTTGAAAGGTACGTGCTCTTAGTGCTTTTAATTTGTGCTTGTTTTTCTTTTAGGAGAGAAAATAGTTGCCCCGGTGCCTGCTCTGTGCTTGCTGACCAGCAAACTGAACGTGTTTTACATTTAACTCCCCGTGCTGGTGATCACAGGCACCGTGGTAATTACAGAATAAAAAGTGCCACAGAGATAAGTGTGAAATATCTGGGGTACTCAAAACGGGCTTTAAGACTCAGCACTCCTTGTGAGAGTCACCTCGTAGGGATGAGAAGGTTCGTGTGTTTGCTGTCTGCAAGAGGTTTTTGTTTTACTGTTGTGTGTCATCCTTTAACTCAGTAAGTAAACTTGTTAATTGACTTCATGTGCCATACAAAGAGCATATGTGTTTTGCAAAATTATGTATATCTGTGAAAAGGTTTTTCTGGCATCTGGAGAGTTGGGACTGCGAAGGCATTTGGGAAAAATGACAGCTGGATTCACAGAAAGAAATGAGCACTGTAGATTTGGCAGTTTGATATGGCAAGTTGTTGCAGTTCGGAGTTAGGCTGGAAAAAGTTACTCAGGTGGCTCAGTGAGCTGGCAGATGCTCTCCTTTCTGCAGCTTGAAGGATTTGGGGATGAAACTGCAGATTTGCCATTTGGAGAAGAAAATGAGGGATCCTTTGGTTCCCCTTGGCTAAGGGTCCGATTTTCATTTTTCTGCAGTGTTCATTTTGAAGTGAAACCCTTGGCTGCTTTCTAGCAGCACTTGGAGGCGTGTGCAGGAGGGTTGTACACGCTGAGGGTTTAATTGTCTCTTTTGTCAAAGCTCTGTCTCTTTGGTTCTGTGCCTTTGTCTCACAGAGAGATGATTGTCTGCAGTGGGGAGCTCCCCAAAGTGGGGAGCAGATGGACCAAAATGGGAGTGGAATATGTGACAAACCCTTCTATGCTGTCTCTGTGTCTAAAAGTACCCATTTTTTTGAAGTAAGCATGGAAAACCGAGTGAAAGAACCCGAAGGAGTCATAGGCAGGCGTTGTGATGGAGGAAGGAGGTATTTGTTGCAACAAACACAGAGGAGGCCGGGCTGGTTGTGGAAAGGTCAGTGAGTAAGGACATGGGGAGAGCACTGCAGAGCAGTGGCAGCAGCAGTGGCAGCCACTCGCCCCTGGCAGGTGCTTGTTCTGCTGTGACACAAAAACTTATTTTTGGTGAGCTGGCTGTCCACAGGCAGATGGCAACGGGGCTGCAGAGGAAGGCTCACGGGGAGCAACGAGATCCACAGTGACATTGGTGGCTGGAAGCCATAGGATTGAAGCAGATGTGTGTCCCTGGGCTTTGGCTTTCTGTTTAGCTTCTAAAAATACAAATTCAGTTAATTTCTTTGAAAACTGTTGACGCTGATGTGTGTCAGTGGGAGTGTGCTTTCAAGAAGATGGGGATCAGACGTGATCTCCCTGTTACTCTAAGATGAATTTTGCTGTTCTGCTGAAAATACATTGAATAGGTTGTAGATAAACATCCCTGTGATATTTCCCTCCTCCATGCACCTTTGCAGCCAGATGCAGTGTGAAGGCCGTGTTGTAGCAACAAATGAAATTCAGTATTTTTGCTGTGTTTATCACTATACTTGATATTAATCCCAAAATGACATGAACTTAGTTGTGGAGACTGACAGTACTGCTCTTAAATATTCTTATTTATTTGTTTATATTTTCTAGGAGATCACAAGAGCACAGTGTAGAGCAATTATACCCCATGCCAGGAGTGATTTTTCATGGTATTTCTCAGACTTCTGTCCTTGGTTATGTTTATCATGAGAGGGCACAGGCTGCTGTGCCTCCTCAGTACAGTGGTTTGGATTTTGCAGCTCTGAGTGCCTTTCACAGCTCCTGCTTCAGCCAGGGCAATACAGATGGACAAACTGAAATGCAGTCTAGATAAGATGAAGTTTGCTTTGTGGACTGACATTTAATGGTCTCTCCTTACCCTGAAATGTAGCTATGAAAGCAGCTGGAGCATGTGGTAAGAATTACTTTAACAAGGAATATGGGTTGGGTTTTTTTTTTTCTTCCCCATTTCCCTTCTATGTTTTGTTGTGGCACTATAATTAGCTTCCATTTCTTACCAATGTCTTACACAGTTTTAGAAATCAGAATCTATCTGTACTTCTAAACCAAGCACACCTCTGCTGTGACCATCTTTATCCACAGGTTTGTAGCTCCTTTCCCTCTGATGCCCAGATTTTCAGGGGCACATGGAGGGTGCTGCTGAGTTGCCCATTCTTCTTGTTTCCTCAGAACTTTGTTCCACAGCCAGATTACTCAGCTGGTAGGTAAATGCCATCAGGGGAAAAAAAAAAGGCAGTGATAAAAGCCACTGAAGAGCAGTGCCACAGGCTGGTGTCTGGGACCTGCTGCAGGAGAGGGTTTTGTTAGGGAGCAGCTCTGAGACTTAACAAGGGAGACTGAGATTTCACTTGTTAATTAATTGTTCTCTGCCAAGCACCTGCTCGGTTCTGTGAATGGAGGTGCTGTTAGGAAGCTTTGCTTTACTATTTTCCCTGAGAATCTGTTGATAGTAGTGATAGAGAAGAGGAAGTTTGTTGTGGTTGTTTAATTATGTCATACCTCATACTTTCTTCAAGTATAAAAATGCTGCGGAGATAACAGCCATAAGCTTTGTTTCCCTGCTGGTGCTTCACTTCTCAGCTTCCTTTCAACCTCTGGTATCTTAATTATATCCTATTTTTTACGTTGTATATCTAGTATATTATCTCTTAATTGTCTGAGCTGCCGCAGCAGTCGTGGTACCTTTGTGAGGCTGAGTCAACAAGGGCAAGCAAACTCTTCCCAGAGCGAACTGGGAGGTGCCGAGGCCGCGGTGTCCGTGTCACCCTTCAGGACTCCAGCCTGACGCTGCTTCTGGATGGTCTCGGAACAAAAGCACCTTTGTGGTTGGAGCACATCAGCTGTGCCCCTGGAGCGAGTCCTCTGGCTCGGCTCACCCGGCAGGAACCCAGGTACAGCTCTCCAGTGGGCACCAAAGCGGGCTGAGGAGGAGTGGATTGGGCAAACTGCTTCCAAACCCTGCTCCCCGTTCCGTTGGGAATACTCAGGTGGATGTACCCCAGATTGTCCCAGTGCTGCTCGCCTGGTTTATTGGAGTAGACCAGGCAAAACTAAATTTCTCTTCCTGTTTTGTGGTTCACTGAAATCTTAGGATGGGAATATCTTTTCTTCATCCTTTGCTTCCTTGGCTCCTTAGTGCAAGAGTGGGGCCCTCGTATGTTCCCTCCTGTTTCTGACTTTGGAATTAAGTAGATGGTGTCTAAAATAAACCAACAAAGAGCAAGCCAGTGATGCCTTACAGTATTTTCCCCTTTTTCTGGTGGGCCTCTGTTTTCACAGCACCTGATCCCCTTGGATGTGAGGGGAGCACAGAAGAACAGTGTTGCACTGATTTTTTGAGGGACACAGATAAACCCCAGCCATCAGTTCAATTTTATTTTCCATAATAATTTTGCTGTAGGATTTGAGACAATTCACTTTTTCTGTTTGCTTGCTGAGCTTCCTAGCAAATAAATTTATTGAAGTCTCATAGCACAGGTTAATGTGTCCCTTTTGAGCTCTGGAGACAGATATCTCCTCTTGGGATATAAAAAGTTCTGCTCATGGAAATATTTTTGTTTTTCTCTGTTCTTGGTTGTTTGCCTTTCTCTTTCTTGTTACTTGGGAGGTCACAATATTGCTATTTACCAGCCAGCAACTCTTCCAGAAATACCAGGGTCACCAGCATCTTGTTTTTTGAGTGCTCAAAATACATAAGCACGTTGAGGCAAGAATGCTTTCTCTGCGTTTATAGAGCATAGCACAGCAGAACCACCATTTCATTTGGGGCCTCTCTATGTTCACTGATCCTCTAAATAATTCCCGAACTTTCTGCAGCCAGACATCTTGTTCAGTTTGCCTCGAGGAGTGGCTTTGCTGCTGTGTTTCTGTTAGGAGCCCTTGACACGATGTAGCCACGCTTTTCTCTCGGGTTTTGTCCCTTATTTCGTCGTGGAAAAAAGCAAAGGGATCTTTGTGCTCTCCCATCACCTGGCTGAGCTGTGCCTGGTGGCAGAGGAAGGTTGGCTTTTACAGCACTTACTGCAGGAAAACTCACCTGTGGTCACTGGTTCCTGATAAAGGTTATGAAAGATCTCCAGCTCGATGTGTTGTCTTTCACTGTTCTCCATGTTTCCTTTAATTTTAAGCATTTCTTTAGTAAATTAGTTACAAAAGTCACCATTTTGCTCTATACTGAAGCCTTTTACTCCATAAATAGCCTGGCTCCTTACAGGATGGCAACCTGTGACCCGTGGGACGCTTTTCCCGTGGCACACGGGATACAGCACTGCTTGGTCACTTGATACTCTGCTGCTGCTTCATGTTTGGGTTACAGGGGGCACTGCATGGGTGTTCCTGAAAGACAAAAGTCTTGGGTAAGGTTGGGAAGAGATAAGTCATTGGATTTTATTTCCTTTCTTCCCCTCTGCAGCAGATCAGGGGAGACCACGATCACCCCCCGATGGCAGTGAAATCTCTGCCTGCCCTGTTTCTGTGTCCTTTACCAGCCCTGTACCCAGGGGACCTGTAGCTGTCATGTGCTTCTGGAAGTTCATAGGTAGAGGAAAGATCAGATGAAAGTTTTCCTTGGCTTTTTGAGCCCAGCCTGCTGGGCACAGTGTAAATCTAGAAGGTCTGTGCTCGTGCCAGCAGGACGGCTCTGCAGAGCTCTTCATGCATTCAACTCTGGGGCTGAGAGCAGCTTTAGTCTCTGACCAGGGAGGGTTTTGGGATGAATAAGGGGGGTTAAGGGTCTTGCCAGCTGCTGTGCAGGTCTTTCTGTCCATCCTCTAGTTTCATCATGTTCCATAAATGTAAACCTTAAGATACAGGCTTTTTCTGTGGCAGACATTATAATTGTGGATTTCACGTGTTCTGATATTAATCAGACAGGCAGAAATAGATAGAACAAATGTCCATTTTTTTAAGTGGTAATGGATTAAGCATGTATATGTATTTCCATTTTCCCCCAAACAGAATTCCACATGCTGACAGTGACAGAAAATTTTAGCGACCAGTCAGTTTTATCAGTTCTGCATAATCTGACCTGTTAACTTCTTGTTGAGGCAGTGGTTCATGATCTTATGTGTGAGACTGAAGAGAAGGTATCATATACAAGTTGACTTCACTCCTGTATTTCAAAAATGAAAAGTGCATGGTGACAGATAAAGAATTATAATTAGAGGTAATTTGCATGAAGGCATATTGCCAGGGAGAAGCAAATTCTGCACTGATGGAACATTTTGACATGATCTGTAATTTTACCATGTAATAGCAAGAAAAAAAGGAGGTAAATAGTGAATATAGTTGCTCAACCAGGTTCTTGTCAAGTCATTACCCAGTGAAGATGTCTTTCATAGCTATAAACAAAAGAAAGAACTTTGTAGTTAAGTACCTTAACCTAGTGATTGTTGAGCTTTCTAAATATTTGACAATGCAGTGATAACTTTCTGTAAGTAAACCCGTGTATGTGTGCAGGTACTGCTCAGCTTGCTGCCAGGCCTGGGCAGGAAGGTCACAATTTCTCCAAATTGTGAAGAAGATTTCTTGAGTTGCTCATGACTTGATTTGTTGAAGACCAAGTAGAAAAATATCTCAATTAAAAAATTACTCACACTTCAGCTGTTTTTATTATTTACAAGAAACTTGGACAGTGTTTGAGACTTTGAGTTCTCTGTGTCATACTTAAGGGCTAATTTGACTGGACCCAGTGAAAAAAAATTTATAAGCATAGTTAGAATCTGTATAAGGTTCTTCCCTTTGAAGGAGATGGAGCTTGACCCTGACCATACACTCCATTTAACAACGTGGGCTCTGGTTTAATTTGTCGTGCCCTGACACTAATTAACGAGAAAGTCAAGGCAGTGCTGCGGGGCTGGTGGTGAAGTGTTGCAGCTCTGCCTGTTCAAGCCCTGTCTGAGCCCTGGGGAGTGGAGGAACAGTTTCAATAGACCTCAAACATTTACATCCTGCAAGAGTTGAAGTGAGCGGGGCCAGAGCGGAGCTGCATCCCAGAATGTGGGAAAGGTGAGCGCTGAAATCCGGGATCCTGTGATCCCAGAGGGACACCGTGGCTTCTGCTGCATTCTGGGGTTGCCATCTGCAGTGTTTCTCACCTGGATTTCTATCTGGCTGCCCCAAACCTTGGTGCTGCCGTGTCCACAGGTACCCTACAAATTACAAATCTGAGCTGTCTTCTCCCTGTTTGCTTCAGTAAGTCTTCAGAGATAGGAAACTGTTTAAATGCAAGAGAATGTCTTCTATAAATAAAAGCCTTGACATGGTGGCTTTTTGGGGAAAAAAGATTGATGGAAAAGGCAAAGCAAAGTCAAAGACACATAGTTTATATTCATCTTCTGTCATGAGGAGGATGCATGATTTGAATGGGTTGTTTAAAACATTTTTTTTTGCAGTTATTTCACAATATGTACTTCACTTTTCCTTCTGGCAGGCAAAGGATATAAGAATTTACATTCACCACTTTTAAACAAAGTACGATTTCACTGGGTTTCAAGTTGCTGTAGATTATCCTGGAATATTATTAAAATTAGGAAATTAGGATTATTTCCTACCATCTACAGTTTGTGTGTAAGCTCTCTGTCTTGATCCTGAATCACAAGCTCACTCCATCCATCCTGGCTCTGGAAGGAGAGACAGCCATTCCTCTTTATGTTACAGCTGACACTTGAAAATTCTCAGCTATTTTTAGGTGATTTCAGTCTCATTTCTGTCCTTTGAAAAGAAAAGAAGAAGAAAAAAAATTTCCTAGTTTTTAGATTTTTAACTTCCAGTGGGAGTTGCTCTTGCAAAGAAGCCAGCTAGTCAATATAGCCTCATTAACACATTTTAACAGGTTCTGTTATGTAAGTTTGCATTATTGTGATGGCTCTTTCATAGGTTTGAGGGAGGGGATTGTTGAAACTCGATTTAAAGAGGAGCCATGCAGGGTTTGAAAGTGTAGCTGCTTGCTTCCAAGTAATAATCTGTGAAAATACCCAGTGGCAGTTGGAAAAGAAGCAGGGATGGGGATGTACCAGGGCGTTACAGCTCGTTCTTTCCCCAAAGGTCATGTTTGGGCACAGGTTGTCTTGGGCAGCAGGACAGATTTGGCTGGTTAGGTGGTTCTGGAGAGGCATTTGTCAGGATTGGACTGCCCCAGAGATCTTCACTGCCCTTACAAGCCAAATTGTTTTCAACAAATTAATACTTTCTTTCATTTCCCCCTCCCGAAAATGTTTTAACCTTGAGCAATAAGCCTGCAAGATATATGGCTTTGGGGATTGGTATTTTTTTCGTGGCTCTGAAATTTCTTTGTGAAGGGACTAAACGTTCTGGATGTATTTCTTCAGCCTGCATCCCTGAGGATCAAAATGTCCCTCACAACTGCCTGTAAATTTTTTGGGTTTGTAGTTGTTACAGTAACTTACTGTGGGAATTCTTGGCAAAACACATAAATAACGAGTATATTGCAAGTCTTTACTTCACTGATAGCACTTGCTGTTCCTCTTGTTGCACGTCTAAAACTGTTCTCTGCAACATGACTTGGTAAATTTAGAAATCACGTTATTGTCATAAAATAGCATTGTTTATAAAATCTCCAAAATTGGCACAGTGCAGAGGAACTGGCGGAATAAAGTCCACAAGCCTGGTGATGGGATCTTTCCTTCTGCCTGTTGCTTGACATGCACAGGAACATGCAGACAAAGGAAAAGTAACATCTTGATGATCTACAAGTGAAAGAGCAATTTGCTTCCTTTGGATTTTTTTATTTTTTTTTTCCTTCAGCTGAAGTTAATTCAAATCTGTTTGTGTGGATGTCGTCATGGGCTGGAATTCCCAGAGCTCCTGCTGGGCACATGATTCCTTAAACCAGAGGTCCTGCCACTGGAAGGGGAGCAGAGGGGCCATGCACAAAGAGAGTCCCAAAGCATCCAAATCCAGCTGTTTCTATTTATAAAGACTTAATTTCCTTCTGGTGTTATTAATTTGTAGGTCTTGATAGGAAAATTCTTTTCTTTCCTCTAAGCAGAGAGAAGAGGGAAAAGTGGAAAGCAAAGCTATGGATAAACAGTACTACCAATATTAACAATTAATTATGTTTTAAGGGCCAAAATGGTGATAGTTTGGTTGGCTGTGTTTAACTGCACAATAAGCAAAAGAAAAAAAGCACCCTACAAGAAACACTCCACCCCACAAAAAAAAAAAAGTCTGTAATTGAAATAAAACATGCTATGAAACATTGACTCAGCCCACAGGAAATGTAGGAAAACTTCTGCTTCTGATATTAATTCTTTATGTTCATTGGATAAATAAGGATGTTTGAGTCAGAAATGGAATCCTTTCGGTTTTTGAATGTGCAGCTTTGGTGTTTGACTTAGATGCACGTGCCTGATAGATGGAATGGATGTTAATTTTTGGTGTGCCATTTTCAGAAGACCCTGCTGGGAAGCTTTTCCATAGCTGTTTCCAGTAGTTCTTGGAATCAGGTTCTTGCCTTCCTTAACTCGTGTTGAACGGACACGTGAAGTCCGTCCTGTAGGTGCTGAGTGTCTCTCACCTCTGGCCGACTTGGACGAATGGCCAGCTGATAAATCTTTTGGAAGTGCTCAGGGCCTGACAGGAGCAGTGTCACAGGCAGGATGTAACGAGGAAATGTTCCTGTAAGGGCATTATTTGCAAGGGGACCAGGTACAACGCTAGCTCTGAATTTCCTTTGTTTGGACAGCGGGATGCTGTCCGTGTTTCCAGGAGGTCTGTGTTGGGCCTGCCCTCAGAAACAGCCACAGGATTCCAGGAGGGAGATGGAGACTCTGCTGTGTCACACACCCTGGTGCTGTGACTGTACCAGGAGATAATCAGGCTTTGATCCAAGGCTTTTGTAACCTTTCCCATCTATTTCCAGTGTTTAAAACTTGGTTCTTACTTGGAGCGAGTTCAGAGGAGGCCACCAAGATGATTAGAGGGATGGAGCATCTCTCCTGCAAGGAGAGGCTTAGGGGAATTGGGATTGTTCAGCCTGGACAAGAGAAGGCTTTGGGGTGACCTGATTGTAGCCTTCCAGTACCTGAGGGGACTCTGCAGGAAAGATGAAGAGAGATTATTTATAAGGGCCTGGAGTGACAGGACAAGGGGCAATGGCTTCAAACTGACTGAGGGCAGGGTTAGATGGGATACTGGGAAGGAATTCTTGGCTGGGAGGGTGGTAAAGCCCTGGCAAGTTTGCCCAGAGAAGCTGTGGCTGCCCCATCCCTGGAAGTGTCCAAGGCCAGGTTGGGTGGGGCTTGGAGCAACCTGGGCTAGTGGAAGGTGTCCCTGCCCATGGCAGGGGGTGGAATGAGAAGAGCTTTGAGGTCCCTTCCAACTCAAACCATTCCAGGATTCCAGGAACTTGTTTGGCTCTGGCTGACTCCCTATTTGGGACTGATCTTGCTACTAAGATACAGGTTATGAAAGAGATTCTCTGTCATGTACCTATAAGGTACTGATGAGACAATATGAATCATATTTGATGTTTCAGTTGCTGCTTGGCAATGTGGCATCAACTAGAACCAGAGAGCATTCTTAAAAATACCACGTGAGGATGAGAAAATTTATTGTAAGTTGTTTCATAATTCCAATAAACCATTTAAGAGAAGCACACACACCCCGTGCCTCACCCGAGGTTCTGGAATCCATAACGATCAGTAACTGAATTTTTCTGCTGAGGATGTTAAAGTAACATATATGTCTTTGGTTATGAAACCTTGCTGCTACTGGAATTTGCTGTGGATACAGGGGTAAACAAAGGTCTGATAGTCTTCACTGAAGTCACATTTTCTTACCTGTGTCAGATACTTTAATTTGATATTTGGCAATAGTTTTCCACAAATAAGTCCAAAAATCTTGGTTACATAAAGCTGTTGTGTTCGTAGAATCATGGAATGGTTTGAGTTGGGAGGGACCTCAAAGCTCATCCCATTCCACCCCATTCTCACTTTATCAGACTCACTCTTGTACAGGGAATTCACACAAACCTCTTCCTCCTCCCCAGCACAGCTCTCTCACCTACTGAGTTGGGAGATGAGATTTTACACCACAAAACCCCTCTGAACTCACAGGAGCTCAGCCCAGCCACTGACCCTTCACAGCAACTCCGGCGTGTCCTGCTCACATCCACAACTGCTCAGTCATAAAATCATGGAATGGTTTGGGTTGGAAGGGACCTTAAAGCCCATCTCCTTCCACCCCTGCCATGGGCAGGGGCACCTTCCACTAGCCCAGGTTGCTCCAAGCCCCATCCAACCTGGCCTTGGACACTTGCAGGGATCCAGGGGCAGCCACAGCTTCTCTGGGCAACCTGTGCCAGGGCCTCCCCACCCTCCCAGGGAAGAATTCCTTCCCAATATCCCATCTAACCCTGCCCTGTGCCAGTGGGAAGCCATTGCCCCTTGTCCTGTCACTCCAGGCCCTTATAAATAGTCTCTTTTCCCCCATATACATGTGTGTATGTAGAGCATTTCAGTAACTATGTGCATCCTTAGGATGCTTTTTATGTGAAAATACTCTGAGTTGTCGTCGCGGGCTGTTACTTCTCCGTAATCAGATGCTTGAACCGTGTTTATTCGGCTTGGAAACCGTGTTTAATTCTTGCAGCACGAATGGCTACGTGTTCATCAGCTGGGTGGCACTTCTGAATAAATGTTCTGCTTGGCTCCCTGCATTTCATGGGGAGCATCTTAAAACCAACCTGTTGGTAACAGGAGGTGGGAGCTTCAGGACATCCAGGATGTGAAGGTCCAGGACAGCGAGAGGAAGGAGCTGTTTTCCCAGCCCTGCCGAAGCTCTGGGATGACCATTTTGCTGTGTTGCTTATCCCTGCTCAGGGACAGAGGCAGTTTGGCCGTGGCTCTTTGCTGTGCCGGAGTCAGTGATGATTTTGTGTCCGTGGTTGGGTGCTGACAGTGAATCAGCCCATACAGGAAGGCATTTTTTGAGCAGGCACAGTGTTTTCTAAAAAAACGCGTGCGTGATGTGGCTATATTTAAAATGGAGTACATCTGTTATGCATTTAATTCTTTCCAAGATTTCAGGAGGTGACAAAGTTGGAAGTTGCCTTAAAATTCAGATTAAGATTTTGTTTTTCCAAGTTAGGATATTTGCCTGCTCGGCTTCCACCCTCACCAGTGCTTCTTTGAAGCAGTGTATTTGCAAAACATTTGAATAAACTGTATTACAGATGTATTTTGGGACTTAGATTATGATTTGAGTTGTATGAGCCTGATATCAGCCATAACCAAGTGTGCAGCCAAGATGGTCATAAATTAGTGTGAGTTCTGCTGCTGCTGTTACAGACCAGGCTTTGCAGTTGGATTATGCTGACGGTGTGTTATTTATCTAACCCTTTTGGAGCAAAGGATTTGGTAATTCTTGCACTGCTTAGTAAGCTCAGGAGTTGGACCATGACCCACCAGTGTTTGGGGCAGCTTTTTAAACACTAAATCCTCTGAATTCAAATGGCACTTGTTAAAGTTTGCGTTCATGATTGTGTAATTTTAAAGAAGAGCCAGTTGGTTTTAACAGCAGAATTATTGATTTGTGGAAATAATGTGATTGTGTGTGTGTTAAATGTGATCTTTGGGACATTATGGTAACACAACAGCCTGAGTGAGGAAAATACATAACACTCCATTCAGGAGCTGCATTTAATTTACACTGAGCCTGCCTATAGCTTATCTAAATAAGACAACTTTAAAAGCAGCCAGTGACTTTCACAAATACAAGTAAAGCAAAATGGTGTTCTCAAAGTGTTTGCTGCTGGTTTTAGGTGATTCAGTATAAAGTCAGAGAATCATGGAATGGTTGGAAAGGACCTTAAAGCTCAACCCATCCCACTGCCCTGCTATGGGCAGGGACAGCTCCTACTAGACCAGGTTGTTCCAAACCCCGTCCAACCTGGCCCTAAAACTTCCAGGGATGGGGCAGCCACAGCTTCTCTGGGCAATGGACACGGAGTTCCAGCTGTAAACACAGACTCTGGAGTCAGAAGAAGGATGGCCAGCAGTATTTATGAGAGTTTTTATTGTCCTTCCAGTGCATATATAACATTACAGCTCTGCTGCAGTGACTACTGGAGGACAACCTTATGGAAAATGAACCAGTGAAATGTAGCTGGTATCACATGGTCGTTGAAAGGGTTCATCCCTTGATCTTAATTTACTGAGGCACTTCTTGGACAAGAAGCAGTACTGAATTAATTAAGCAGCCTGTGCTGCTACCTGGGCTTCTCAGGTGCCGAGGAGCCAGTGGGGCTGAGCCTGTTAGAACCTTGCAGGACAAAGGAACAGTTCTCATTTTATGACCTTTTTTTTTTTTTTATTTCCTGATGTGACTTTGCCCTGTCCCCTAAACTGAAGAAAAAACCCTCTTGCTTTCAAGAAAGCCTAAAATAAATGTCTTGATTTGTATACATTTAGTTATTCCTTTAGTAATATATAGTTGACCCGTAACAAACGGGGGATGAAATTTTACTCTCTAGTATTTCCTCTCTCCCTTGTCAGGCGATAAAAATCTACCCCATGGGCACAGTACAGGGACTGGAAAGATCAGCAGGCATTTGAGTAACTTGTGTGCATTAAAGGTGGGTTACTTGTACGTGGATACTGAGGTGAGAGTGAGCCAAGTGCCTGGTTTGAAAACTCTATAGAGTCCTTTTATTTTCCTAATTAATAAACTCCTGATTTTTACCTGTGGAGCCCATTCCTAAAAAACCTTTGTCTAGATATTTGGCTGAATGTACCATTTTTTGGCCGTGCCCATTCAATAACCTCCAGAGGAGGTGGGTGCTCCCCAGTCACGCTCCAGTTTGAGATGTTGTTGGGGGGGTCTCGGTGTTTATGTTTTGTGGTGTTCCTGCCTCCTCTAACAAACCTCAGGAGTACCTGACTTTGGTTTCCTGCTCTGTGAAGTTTGACAGTTGCTAATGTGAGGTTTTTTTAATGTGAAGCTTTACCAGGCACATCCTGAAGAGGTGGTGACGAAGCGTTGCCTTGCTGTAACTGAGATTTCTGCTCTACATTCTACTCTGGGGTTCCTAAAACCGGGTTTAAATCCCAAGAAGTCACACATGTGTTCACTTCTAAATTGTCTTTGTGGTCAGATGAGGGATATGAAGTGCTGGTCTGTGCTGAGGCAGGGGCATGAGCTCATTTATTGATAAGAAACTGTGCTAAATGTCTTGGTGACAGTGTTTCCCAAAACGCTGATTTTGAGGTTTCTCCAGAAATCCAGGTGCTTGCTGCTGGAGGAGAGTTAAATAGACTAAATAGTGAGTAGATAAAAATAGTATTATTGTTCCATGGGACATGATGTCTGGCTTGGTCACTGTTTTCTGCAGATACTCTTTTTGTGCTGAGATGGGAATCCTTTCTCATATCCCATCACAGTTCCACATTTTCCACCTATGGCATTTTTCACCCCATGCTGAAATAAGGGGACATATAGGGGAGAATTGCACTTTTTACTGTGGCCTTCATAAAATAATTTGCAGTCTTAAAAAAGTTAAATCTGCACTCAAACATTAGAATGAGAAGAGAAGGGGGACTGTGGGGATGCCAGGCACTGTCGTTCCAAAAACAGGATGAAGGATTGCAGGGTCAGCACAGCAGCATTAGAAACGATATTTTTCAGTAAGTTTTTTTTTTCTTTAATACAAAACAGATAATGATTTACCTTTCTTATGCAATGTTATGCTTGTTCTAGAAGAGAGAGGGGGGATTTAAGTGACATATTTTTGGAAGGAAGTGATTCTTTAACGATCTAAAGTTTTCTGCTGCTGCTTCACATCTGGGGTGATTTGTGCTGCTTCATTTACCAGAACTGAGCTTTTTGGATGTTGGAGATGGAAAGACCATACTGCAGCAGCAGCAGCCTTAAATCTAAGATACTTTTTATTATTTTGCACTCCCCAAAGTAAATTCCAAGACTTTTAAAACGTGGAAGAGCCTCTACCTGTGCCAGGTGTAGAAGTGGTTGATTCAGTAAACATATCCAGCTAATATTTGACTGTTTGGGTACAGAGGCTGCTTACCACAGCTGTTTAAGTGAGTACTTAATTGGGAGTTTAGAGTGAGAAATTGGGAGTTTAGAAGAACTTAAGTGAAAGGAAAATGAACAGCTGATTTTTGGCCCGGTGGGAGATGATTAATTCCCGTGGTCTCAGAGCATGGAGACAATGGTGTCTCTCTATTTCGTGAGCTCTCCATGAAGGTTCGTTTTTTTTTTCTGGATGCTCCTTTTCCTTCTTGATTGCAGATTTTAGGAGCCACGGAGGGAGTTGAATTTTCTCAGTGAAGCCCAAGCCATTACCCACGATAACTTGTGTGCTCTGAAGAAAGGTCGTATTTGCTGGTAGATCATTCTCCCTCCTCCCAAAAAAACCTGACAGCTGTTTTAAGAAGTTATTTTCAGGCTGGAACGTGAAACTTGGAAGAGAACCAGACTCCTTTATAAACAAACTTAGCAGTAGTTGTTGTTCCCCCCATTAAAAATGACTCTGTGTTTTTATTTACAGTTCCATGTAGCTGATCATATGTTAATGCTGTAGTTTATTCCCCCCTTTTTATTTACTTTAATATTTGTATGCTAATAGTTTGAAAGCATAAACAAGTGGAGGCAGTGGTGGACTTTGTCCTGGGAGCTGTAATAGTGTTACCAATGCAATTTGCTGATGTAAAAAAGAAAAGGCAGTACTTGCAGACATTGGTATTATTATGGTTTCTAGCCATAGAACTGAAGAGCAAAACTGACTTCTGAGCAATATCTCACATATTTTGATGCAAGTTTCCAAGGTCCAACAGCACGATGGTAACTTTTCTCAAAATACTGTGGCTTATTTAGATAATTTTTCAGTGTTTGTTTTCTTTGTTCTCTTGCAACTGGAGATAATCCCTGTAGGCATTATAACAGCAAAATATTTTAATGGGATGGAAGCTGTTAAAAGAAAACAGTTATTCCTAAATTCTCTTTTGTATTTTTAATTGCCCGTTAGCTTGTATCTTCAAGAAGTAAATTAGGGAGGAATTTCGTGCTGGTATTTGGAAAAACTGGGAGGCAGTGGGGAAGTGGAAATCAAAGGGATGTTGGGTGACAGTGCGGGGGAAGAGATTACAAGAAGCTGAAATCTGCAGGAAGCTGCTGTGAAGCACTTTTTGTGGAATGTCTCTTTGTCTAGTCCTTAAATCTCGTAACTTGTTTCAATAATAGAAGAAACGTCATCTAAAAAGATGTGAACCAAATGTGGGGGGAACACCGACACCTCCAGCAGGAGTTAAGGAGCTCTGTGGGAACACCTTTGGGAGTCTGGCCTCGGAGCAGGTGAGGTCTGGACCAGCCAACATCCCTTGGAGCTTCAGCATTTGTCACCTGTGGGAAGGGAACTCCCACCTCCCAGGGGGTGGGGACAGCTGGCCGTGGCCATGGATTGCTCCCTGACAGCTCAGCTGCAAATAACGCTGCAGTGTTTCAGCAGGATGGCATTACAGGAATTTTAATCTTCTTTTTGAATAATTTGAATAATTTGGCATAGAGCTGTGGCTGGTTTACTGAAGTTGTTGGTTTGAGTTGGTTTTTTTGTGTGTGTGTGTTGTGAATCGTCTGACTTGTCCAGGACACTGAATGAAAGAGAATTGCTGTAGTTGAAGTGGATAGAGATGGTGTTTGTTGCCATCAGGAGCTCCATGGAGCAGTGATGTGATGCTGGAGCTGTGCCTTTCCTTTCCATGGAAGTTCAGCATGCAGCAGTGTCGGTGGCCCATCCCAGTGGTGTGTTCCCTAAGGAGCACAGGGGTGCACAGATGCAGGTTTGCCCACACAGGGTGTGAGATACCCATTGATATCGTGGAACCCATTTCTGGCAGGGAAATGTGGTGTTTAACAGATGCTTGGGCACTTCTCCTACCCCCTGAGGGCAGCTGAGCAGAGCAAGGGCCTTCAGAGGGTTGGTGTCCCTCTCCCCCCTCTCTCCCTGTCTCTGCTTCTCATTGCCAAAACTTTTCCCATTGGTAAAAATCCAACACCTAATGATACTAATTTTTACCTGTTATATGCACATGTGTAAGTCTATAAATAATCACATCCATTCAGTGAGTTCAGAACTGAAAAAATACGTTGCAGGGGGGGAGTTTGCTTTTGATGTGAAAACCTTTGGATGCTGCAGCCTTTCCAAATGCCAGGACAGAAGCTGTGTGTGCCTTTCCAAGCTCCCTGGCAGGCAGGTGTGACAGCCCAGGCCAGCGTGGCTGGTGCAGGAGCACATCTGCCTGTTGTGTCTTCTCTTGCCGTGCTTATCCGTGTTTCTTTGGCCGAATCCAACTCCAGCCTCGCTTCCCAGCGCTGCTGATTCCTGCTCTGGAGCTGCTTTTGTTGTGGGCACACTTGTGTGATAAGTTTTTGTGATTACGGATGTATTTGTTGTTGGAATTTATTCTGCTCTGCTTCGCAGGCCTTGCCCATAACATTTCCAAGTCTGTTTAACTGGATGCTTCACTCTTGCTGTGTAAACTTGCAGAAACCAGACACAGCTGTTTAGAAAGGTTGTTGTGTGAGCTGTTCTTTCTGTGTATTTTCCAAATTTATGTTGCATTTGGCAAGATGAAAGCAAAAAAATAGGTGATTTGGGTGAAAATATGAGCCACAGTAGTAAAAGAACCATTTCCTCCTTGTGTAAACAAGAACACTTGTGTACCATGAGACATTCTCAAATATTTTCTCTTCTTGTTTGAATTCTTTTCTTATCTACCTGTACAATTGTATAGGCTTATCAATAAGCAGATAAATATCAAAGAATAAGAAAATAAACTTGATTTTTTTGATTGAGACAGAGGTGGCAAGTGATAGAAACAGTCTGTGAATGTGAGAATGTTCTCTGAGGTCGCTGAGCCCTGATGGTTTTATTGATAATATTTCAGACTTAATGCCTCTCTCAGCCACGAGGTCAGCCATCAAATCATTAATTTAGTACCGTGTTAGCAGCTCTCTCCTTGCACTTATCTACAGGGAGACTAAATAAAAATACCTTAGAAAAAACCATGTGACTAAGATCAAAATATCCTCGGGGAGGAGCACCTCAGGGGCTGTTTTTAGGTACTGAAAACTTGAGACTGTCTTCCCTCCCCCTCCATAGTTTGGTTTTTTGTGGTGCTTTTTTTTTTTTGGTTGTTTCATTTGGTTTTGGGGGTTGGGATGGTGTTGTTTTGTTGTGGTATTTTTTTTTTTAATCAATTGTGTTTCTTTTCCTAATTGGGAAGTTCATTGCCTTCAAGTACTAATTTTTAAGGGTCTCAGCAAGTTTTAGGGGATTGTATTTTTTAGATTAATTTTTATGAGGGCTCTTACCCAAGGATTTGTTGCATCTGTTTCAATTAATTTTTATATCTCTTTGATTTTCTTATTAAATCGCACAGACCTGTGTTTATTACAAAAGGCTGCCAGTGTATGTTTGTATCCAGTTCCCTCAATAATTTGTTCTCTCTGAGAGTTTGAAACTCGAGTCTTTTATTTGGTTTTGTTCAAGTCTGATGTAACAGTGCCAGATCGAATTATTTAAATTTCCCATTATAACCTCCTTACAATTCAAACAGTTTCTACAACACTGGACTTCCACAAGCCCTGAGCTTCTCCAGCCTATGCCTTGCCTTTAATTTGCAATTTAAAATTTCATTGAGAGCTGTGTCCCTCACTCATTTTGATCTCTACATCGACAGGTTGTGGAAACAGAGTTCTAACCTTGGACTGGGGGAAATAAAGCAAAGTATAAATATATTTCACTCATGTCAGTGAGGCTGTTTAAGGAGGAAATGAGCTGTGTTGAGCAGTTTGAAGCCCTTACTTGGTACAATACGGGACATTCCCAAGGATCACAGAATCACACGCAGGATCAACTTGGTTGGAAAAGACCTCTGACATCATCGAGTCCAGCCTTTGACCCACCAGCAGGAGAACTGGGGACCTGTTTCTCCAGTCTCCCGCTCGTGTGAGATCCATGCAGTTGGGGTAGACCTGAGATTTACTCCAGTAATCTAAATCCTGCCTTCTCACAGAATCATGGAGTCACAGGATGGTTTGGGTTGGAAGGGACCTTAAAGCCCATCTCGTTCCACCCCCTTCCACTAGCCCAGGTTGCTCCAAGCCCCGTCCAACCTGCCCTTGGACACTTCCAGGGCTGGGGCAGCCACAGCTTCTCTGGGCAACCCGTGCCAGTGCTTTTGATGGAAAGAAGAGGAGTTTTTCAATTTCTCCGTCCACGTTCCAAACTCAGTTTTTTCAGAATTGCTGGAGTTGGATGTTGTTTGCTGGAGGACAAGAGAATCCCTACCGGGCTGGGGCTCAGCCAGCGCTGGCGGTGGCCAGGATGTGTTTCTCCACAGGATTTTCCATTACAGGAGGTTGGGTGTTTCCTGACAACGTTTGCAGTTTTCCCATGCCCGTAAAGCTTGTGCAAATAACTGCCCAGCAAACCTGCATCCCTACAAAGCCACCTCCAGGCTCGCTGTCACTGCTCCTCAGGCTGTATCCCTGCATTCCTGCTGCTCGCTTGCACTCGGGTTTCCCTGCTTTCTTTACTGCTTCTCCCCCTCTCCTCTCGTTAGTGTAACTCTTATTCAAATTGAATTAAGGAACCACAAGGGAAAGTGCATCCAGTTTAAGAGGCTGGTTCTTTCTGTTGGTGCAGTGGTTGTGAAGTGCTGCTTGGAGTTTGCCTTCATACAAAATGTCAGTTTTGCTTTGTTTTAGGGAAGGGCAGAAGTCAGATAAGGACTTTTCAGTCAGGGAGGTAAGGAGGCTTTGCTGTTTGCAGCATGGTGCAGGCAGTGTTCAGCCGTGATTTCTTGGCCTTTCCCCCTCCCTGTCTATTAGAACTGTTGAATTTCCGATTGCCACTTGGAAACCTTGTTTTATCTTCCTTATAGAAATATTTTCCTTCCATGCCTCCAGCTTCTTACTTTTCCCCATTCCCCTTTCCTTCCTCCCAGTCCTTTATTCCAGGTTTCCGCTCTGAGATTAAAGCCACAAGAAAGGGCTGGTTCAGGGTTTGGTTCAACTGAAGGAGTGCAAAGCTGAAGCAAAGGGAGTAAATGAAGTAGTGGGAGTGAGTAACCAGGGGAGGTTTGGAAACCTGCTCTGCAGATCTGTCTGCTCCTGGACAGGTGCTCCTTGTCTGTCTGCAGCTCATCTACTGCAGAGGTTTCCCACATCCTCGGCTCTCTTATTTTCTTCCTTGCAGTTGTTCAGTTCATGTGCCCATCAGGACAGAATTCCCAAAGAAACAGCCAAAAACTTGATTGGAAACGGTCACAGTCACCCTTTAATTTCATATGGGCTGCGATCTGGGACGTTGTGCAATCTCAGTGTTGAATCTCCAGGCCATTCGTTCTTCAAAACCCCTTTTAGCTGGTTCTAATGACACAGAAATTTAGATACACAAATGGAAAAGCAGGTGGCAGAGTAGCTGAGCCCTGTCTTGGTTCCTTTGTGGGAGATGAGCCCAAATCCGGTGGGCTCGGAAGCGCCCGTAAACATTTTTCAATCCAAGTGGTTTGTTTAAACTCTGGGTTTATGGGACTTAAAATAGAGCAAAATGGAAAGTAAATAATACAATATCCTATCTGGAGCATCTCTTCTGCACTTAAATAAGTGAGGGTGAGGAAGGGAATCATCAGGGTGACTATGGGAAGAACAGCTTGCCCGGGGATAGCAGTGCCACTGGATGAAGCACGTGGTGCTTCCCGCTGCCTTCCCCCCACAGACCACAGCCACCAACTGTGGGCCATAAAAGGAAACAACATTTCTTGTCAAAATACAGCTGCCCAACCCTTTTGCTTTCTGGGAAAAATGTCCAGTAACTGCTGGTACAGCCGTGTGATGTGCAGCTCAGCCTCTAAACATTTACTTTGAACTCACTCCTTGGCTTCTCAGAGCCCCAAGGGCAGGGGAATAATGTAATGCTGCCAGCTGATGAGTGGTCTCCATGCAGAGATGTAAAGCCTGGTTAGAGATTTAAAGTTCAAAGCAGTTTTTTTTAAAAAAAGTCCTTATTTTAAATCAGGACCAATAATGCAAAGTGTCTAATTATTGGTAAAAATCGTGCATCTTTGCATGAAATTAAATTTCGCATGAAAAAGGAGCAAATACGTTTTGCCTCATCATTTAGTTTGAATTATTTTATGATATCTTCCTTATTGCTCTGATAATTTGAAATTTCTATAAGCTCTTTAAATGATGCAAGAAAGTGCTCTGCTGGCACACCATGTAAACCAAGTGAGTGGAAAAGTAAATATTTAAGGCTGACATATTGAAGTATAAATAGCGGTTACTGTGTGTAATGTTTCAATTGTAAAACTATTTCCAGGGCTCCGTTAGTGTGCACCAGGGCTCGTTAAAATATGTTTTCTGAAAGTTGCATTTCTGTTTTGGAAAGTGGATCTCAAAGTGGTCACCAGTACGTCTGTGACACGATCCCTTACGTGTTTGTCACTCGTTCCCAGGGAAGGTCAGCAAGCACAAATTGATGGGCAGTGAAGTTTATTGTTCTCAGAGGTTTATCCATATATTCCAGTCTGGATTTGGTGTTGTCTAATCAAAAAATGAGGAATATGGTCGGGCAGTGGGGGCTGGCTTCATCAAATGCCAGTGTTGAGTCAGCTCAAGGTCCTGGGCTTCATCCTGGCTCCGGCGTAAGCACCACTCCCTGGGGAAGCTGCTCGGGGGGAATGTGTGTGCTGCCCCTCACAGATACTGGGAATTAACTTTTCTCATCTCAGGCCTCTCCCCAGACAAGTGGAGTTTAGTTTTTCTCCTTCTCTTTGGAACTTGATCTTTAGCACTTGTGTTTTGCAAGAGCAGGGTATTTATCGTACCTCGCGCCTTGAAGTACCTTGTCCCTCTGTCGAGGGACTCTCCTCTGGAATTCCCATTCCTGTGGACTTAAGGAAGAGCCCAAGTGTTGTTCCAGCACAGTTGTGGGGTGCAGCAGTAATTCCCAAGCTTTCCTGTCCCCTCTCTGTGTCAGGAGGGCTGAGTGGCTTCCACGTGGGCACAAACCCGGTGCGATGGAGGCTTTCAGTGCTGTGACATTGCACAACAGCTGTAAACTACTCAGAGCTAAAGTTTAGCTCAGGCCAAGCCAACTTGACTTTTAAACTTAATGTTTAACATGTTTTACTGTAGCAATAACATTATAGGAAGGCATCCCTGTACTGGAAAGAGTTATTGTGGTAACACGTATGTGGAATTCCACTGATAATTTGAGCTAAATCTGCTTTGGAAAGGTTATGTTTTGTGTGTAAAACATGCTTTTACTTCAAATTTTGTAAAAGGGAATAATGTGAGAGATCTTTCTGAATTTCAGCTTTTCCAGCTCTTAAAATATTGAGTTTGAAATGTAGAAATTCAGTCTTGGATTGCCCTGCAGGATGTGAATACACTGACGCCTTTCAGGATATTCCTCACTTTTCTGAAATGTTGCTTGGACCAGGTTAATAACTTTGTCAGTGGTATCTCTGTTATAAATGTTCATTTTCACAGTCTCTTAGATGCTCCTGGTGTCTTTGTTAGCTCACACTTTGTCTTGATGAGTTTTATTTAATTTATTGGGTTTTGTAATCTATGTGATATCGTTATATATACTTAGCAATAAATAGTTCCTCTTCAACTCTGATACCCCTGCTCAGGGTGGTGTAGTAACATTTTTAGTATTGCCTCAGTATAAATAATTTATTTACTAAGTTATTAATTATATATTAGTTCCTAAAGTAATAGATAATTATATAATAGTGCTAATGAAAATCAAGAACATTCTCTCAAGTGCTCTAAAAATGAAATAATTAATTCTCCATCCCTGTGAATTTTGGTTTAAATAAACAAGATACAGGGCACAACAGAGATAAATTGGTGTTCAGGATAGGGATATGCCTAAATATTTTCTTTCAAAATGAGGTTTTACAAAGTACTATTCAATGTCCTATCTTAAGTATTTAAAAGTCTAAAAGCTTTGTTTTGAATGATCAAATGTGCTGTGTTGATGGTGCCATACAGATAATTAGGAGGCCATTTAGCACTTAAGGAAAGGCTGATCTTGCCAACTTTCCTCTTAAATCTGTTCTCTCCTCCATTTGATCAGCTGCATTTCTTGCAACCTACTGCTACTTTTCCATCTCCCTAATTCTATTTGTTTATTTGTTCTCCCTGACATTCTTGAATCAACATTTGGGAAATGTGGAAGTGCAGGGTTTACCCTGCAGCCCACTGTGCAGCAGGGAGGTACCCAGGCTCACTGGGAGGGGATAATCACAGAGTCCCAGGATGGTTTGGGTTGGAGGGACCTTAAAGCTCATCTCCTTCCACCCCCTGCCATGGGCAGGGACACCTTCCACTAGCCCAGGTTGCTCCAAGCCCCGTCCAACCTGGCCTTGGACACTTCCAGGGATGGGGCAGGCACAGCTTCTCTGGGCAACCTGTGCCAGGGCCTCCCCACCCTCCCAGGGAAGGATTCCTTCCCAATATTCCATCTATAACCCTGCCCTGTGTCAGTGGGGAGCCCCTTTGTCCTGTCACCCCTGTGAACAGTCTCTCTCATCTTTTCTGTTGTCTCCTTTCAGGTCTGGAAGGCCACAATTAGGTCATCCCTGAGCTTTCTGTTCTCCAGGCTGAGCAATCCCAATTCCCTCAGCCTTTCCCTTCTAGTCTGCTACTGGGCTCACCACAAGCTCTTTTTACCTTCTGTGTCTCTCCAATGGTGCTTTTATTTTTTAAAATCCCTTCTACACACTCAGTCACTGTCTTTTAAACATAAACACGTTCATCAGTCCGTGTGGCTGTTTGGAAATGAGTTACTCGAGTTCATTTAGGTAGTAACTGTAAGCTGGATGTTTATATCCCATTTTACATTTTATTGCAGTTTGTAAATCCTGTCAGTAATTGATCAGAAATGTTCTTCAGGGAGACTGGATATGGTACGGGCAGGTCTCTGAGGGGGCTTGCTTTTGCCTTATTTCCTTCCTAGTGCTAAAACCCCAAGATTTTTCTCCTCATGGTACTGCCCATCATCCAGCTGTTTGAATGCTAGAGTGACACACACAGTGGCCAATAAATCCTTCCTAACCTAGAGCTCAGGAAGGAGCAGCTCCCTTCCTAAGCTGGGGAATCAATCATTTGACTTTGTGAATAATATGTATTTCTGCCTCTAGCAGCACCAGCTCTGATTCATTTGTATAATTTATAAAGCTTTAATCCCAACCCACCTTACAGGTTGTACATAGTTAATTCTTATCACACAATGTTATCTTGAGCAAATACTTAATTTCTTTAATTGCAGTGCTAATTTATAATGCAGTCGCATTCAGGTTGAGTCTTAATTTTATGTGTGTATCACTTAACAGATGCTCTGGGGAGTAAAGACTCCTATAATTAGATTTGACATATGTTTTCCTGCAAGGTGAAATAGTTTGCATGCTTCTAGAATAAATATTGTCTACAGCCTGGATTTATAATCCCAGTAAACAATTGAAGATGTTGCTGGGAGTCCTCCTCGCCTCGTGTAAGCTGTGGCTTTGGGAGCCTTGTGAGTCCTCAATATTGAGTCCTTCCTAATGGCCCTTTTTTTTGTTGTTGTTTTTACTCCAAAAAAGGGCAAGATCAAAGTGCAGCCTGTTCTTTCCTGCCCTTCTAGATATACAAAACAGCTGCAAAGCACAATCAGCTATTGTGGTGATATGTGCCCCAGGTCTATAAATAGATAGAGAGCTTCAGGCTGGAGCTGTGCTGCTACAGAGGCAAGGGGATTTTTGCTTGGGGTTACTAAACATTCCCTGGCTTGTTTGTGGTTTAGAGCCATCATTTCCGAGGCTGCCATATTCCAATTGAATTGGAATTCAAAAGGATTTGGCCGTGAAGGCTTTAAATGGCTTCACCGTTTCTGTTTGCATTTTCTCCTTCCCTTTCTGTTTTTTCCTTTCCCCACAACACACAAGAATTTTGCAGGTTTCTAAAGGAAAGCAATTTAAACACAGACAGTCAGTTGTTTACCAGTAAAATATGGCTGTGATGTATGGCCTTAGTGGGAAGTTTACAGAGGCACATGGAGAGCGAGAATCAGAACCACTTTTCATTAAATTGTGGTCTGGACTCTCCTTCAACCTGGAAACGTGGGGGGTGAGGCTCGATAAGAGCTTCATGTTCTCTTGAACTGGGAAGTGGGCGGCTGTGTGAGGACGCTCTGCCTCGCTGTGCAGCACTAATCAGATCTGCACGGCAGATCCAGAGCCGGCAGAGCTGTTCCCAGGTTGTTTTTTCAATTCAATGTGCTGCATTTTTGTTATTCGTTACGTTAACTTGTAGTGGACGAGCTGTGGAGAGTGGGAGAGCTCGGGACCTGTTAGGTGATGAGAGAAAAATTAGTGCATTGGGCAGAAGGAAGGTGCTGGAGATAATTTGGGTTTTGAGTATCCAGGAGGTGGCTGAAGCTGCCTCTGGCAGAGGTGAAGCTCTGCTCCTCTCCTTTCCTGGAAAAGCTATTGATTGCCATTGCATTTCAACAACATTAGCACCTCACAGTATCAGTCCCGCTGTCCTGCTTTAAATTTAAATGAGAAAAGGGATAAAAATAACTCCTTTGGCATTTCAGATGGGTACTTTTCAGCTGTAACCTTCGTGCTTTGAGTCAGGTGAACCCTTGAGTCTTTCTCCTTTCAACAACTGGACTCGAAACTTGGTTTATCGCCGTGGGTCAGGAGTGATTTAGAAGGTCTTGCCCCACATAAACATCTCACAGAAGGTGTTTTATGAAGCTTTCGGTGCATAAATACAACTTCAGCATATGTGGTCAGTGTTTTCCAAGGTCATGTGAGGTTATGGTGGAAATTCCTCAGTCAGAGAGCAGAGTGGGAATTTCTAATCCACTTGTTGTTTCTGAAGAAATAGCAATGAGAACGTCGAAGGAAAAGTGTTGAAATCTCAACTGAAAACCATACAGGAACTCAGATTTACCTGAATTGAAAGAAATCATCTAGTTTGACCTTTCTTTGTGAAAATTAGGGCATGAAGTGGAATTTTTAAGTCAAATATGATGAAAACTTGGAAAACTTCCTCCTGCCTATGTGTTCTTCTGCTGGATCGGTGACAATATAAACCAAACAGGCACGCAGCAAATCTCTGAGGCAAACCAAACTTTTCCTCTAGTTTTCTATGCATAACCAGGTTGTTCAGGGATCTGTGGAGATGTCTTGTCCAAACTCATGCTCAATAGAGGTTCAATTAGAGCTGGTTTTTAGGCATCTCCCCCGCTGCAACTTGTCCTCACCGTGTGTTGGTCCTGTCTCTGTGCTCCTCGGAGAAGAGCCCGGCTCTGTCTTCTCCCTGCCCTCATGTTTTCTAAAGCACAGCAGAAGAGGGAGGGGGAAGCACCAAACCTTGCTCTTGAACATTGCTTTCAAACCTTGCTTTCATGTTGAGGGAGCTACGAGCAGGGAGGACTCGGATCTCCGTGACCTCTGCGACTCATCCCTGGGGAGGCAAGCACAGTGGAAGAGGCTGAGGGAGGGAAATCAGTCTCCTTCCTGCAAATGGTGTGGCAGATTTTAGCTGCTCTGTGAGGACTTGGGCTCTTCCTTAGTGTATGTTTTGGTGAAACCTGGTTTCTCATGTTGGAGAGATTCTAGAATGCACTCGGAGAACTTCATCGCAAACCCTCCTGCACTTGGTGCAGTTGGTGGCTCTTCTCTGCAGCGAAAGGGTGGGCTGAGCCTGCTCAGGACAGCAGGGAATCCTCACATGGGTTTGCTGGAGCCAGAGGGACATTTATTTTCTGACCATCAAGGACCTTTCTGTGTGGGACTGTGGGCACATGTTTGCAGAAATAATCTGCAGAGGGCAACGTGCATCTTGATGAGCGACCCTTGCGACCATTGCCTTGCTTGTGAAGCATGTCCTGATGTGTGACCTGCTGCTGGTTCTGAGCTGGTCCAGGCCTGTCTCCAGGGAAGAAGTTGGCCAGAAGTTCCCTTTGGACTGCCTGGCTTGTAGCCTGATTCTGACTCCTCTCTTGTGGGATCTGCCTTATGTTGTCTCTTGAAACCAGCATAAGATTTGGTTCCTCTCTGTGCTTGGTTTAACACAAATCAATGGTCTCACCCACCTTTTATCAGGAAAAATAGTTCCCAAAATTTAATTACAAGATGGACTCCACCTCTTCTCATTAGAATGAAACAGAGGGAATAAAAACATGAGATGTGGAGATGTGCAGGTCCATTTGGTCACAAACAAAAGTAGAGGAAGGGAAAGGAACATCTTTTCATTTTCAACCGAGGGGTTCCTCTTGGAGGCCCTGCTGCAGGCCCAGCATGGATCTGTGTGTCCCTCTGAACACACATGGAGTGCCCGAGGAGATCCTGACCCTGGAAAGGGTCATCCAGGAGCAATTCCTGACCCTGGAAAGGGTCATCCAGGAGCAATTCCTGACCCTGGAAAGGGTCATCCAGGAGCAATTCCTGACCCTGGAAAGGATCATCCAGGAGCAATAGTGCCACCGGGGCTCCTGGAGCTGCGGGAGCACGAGGAGCTGCCAGGGCTGGTCCAGGCGCTGCTCTGGCCACGTGTTCTGCCACTGATGATAAAGAGGATGAAGAGCCTTTGGGAAGGTCAGTGCATTCTTTGTTTTGGACTAGAGGAAGATGTTGTCCTCCAAGTTTCTTTTCCCAGAAAAGAGAAACATCGAAGCGGAACCCTTTGGAAGGGTTGGTTTCTCAGGGCAGGTTCTGTATTTCATGCTCCTCTTTTTTGGGATCAGCCTCTTCCCAGCACTTTCAGTGCATCAGGCTAAAGAGGGCTTGGCCTCACCTCAGTACACAGTGTTTGTGTTTATATTGCAACAACTACTCTGTGTCTTCCTGAAATACTGTGAGGGGTTTTTTTCCTCTGTGAGGATGTCTGATGTTGTTCTGGGCCCCTCAGCTGAACTCCCAAAATCACCTTGTTATCTCGAGCAAAGCATAGCTGCTGTGATGGATCTCACAGCAGTTCCCTGTTTGAGCTGGCAAATCTTTTTCTGGACTTGCTGTACCCTCCAGTAGATAAAGTGGCAATCTAAGAGCAGCACAGGCTTCACACCAAAAGATCCGATTCAGGCTTCAGTGAGCACAGCTGCATTTTTATTTTTTTATTATATTTTTTACCTCCAGGCTTCTGTGCTTGTTGGTTTGCCTGGGAGAGAAAGTGCAGCTCCCCTGGATGTGTGTGCACCATCAGGTCCAGCTGGAAAGACAAATGCTTTGCTTGTGCTTTGGTGCTAATGGGAGAGCAGACTTCAAATAATCAGTTTTCCTCTAAAGTAAACAACTTTTAAGCTTCTGACAGAAAAGATGAAAAGCACACCTCCTTTTAAAACCAGACCTCGCTCCTTAAGATTGTAGCAGCTTCATAAATAAAAAAAGAAAATTAAAACTATTGTATAGGCTTCATATGAGCAATTCTTCCTAGGTAATACTATATGAATTCTGTATTCTATATAATCTTTGTATTCTGCAAAGACACTCAGCTGTTGTGTGATACCTTGGGTCGATGGCTGTGACTTAGTGGAGCCCTCCAGTAATTATTAGAGAAGTATTTCCTCTCTCAGTTGAAAGTTTATACTCTCCTGCTCCTGTTTCCCAAGCAAACTCTTGCATGAAATTCCAGTGGCATGGATCAATGAGAAATTAAAATGTCCTTTCTTGGACTAGACAGCTAATTGGGAAAAAAGCTACTGAATTATGGGTTTAGTGCAAAAAGTTTGGTTTAGGTTGGATTTTGTGCTCTGCAGGAAGATGATTCTGTTCATTTTGAAGCTTCGTTTTCCTGAGAGCCATGAATGGAGGTATCCAACTTAGGGAAGTGTCCCAGGTGGAACAAACCCCACTGTATTAGCCATGTATATCTGTGAGTTTATATATATCATAATATACTTGTAATTCTGATTTTCCTGGTGTTTTGAAGATAACCTTAGGTGATGCTTTTTAAGGGAGAAAAATCTCTCACTTCTCTGTGATACCCATGGTACTGATGTGCCTTCCTTTATATTAAAAATTATTTGCACTATGCATTTCTTATTGAAAAGAGTAAAAACTAAACTTCTATTAAACAAGTTTGTTAACAAAGGTACTTAGATTTAATCATATGGGGAGGTGCTCTTTATTTTGACATCAAATTCATCTGTAGTTGTGTATTGCTGGTTTAAGGAAGGAGAGTATGCAAGAGCAACAGGGCAAGTGAAGTGCAGTCAGATGACAATTTGGGAAGGCAAAACGTCTGTAAAGACCAGAGATCTCACTGCACACAAAAATGATGTGAAAACTGAGATGTGGACTTGTGTGACTGAAGTTTTGATGTTGGTGACAGGGAATATATCACTGACTCACCTCTGAGCTCACCTGTAAGTCCTGCACTTTGTTTAAAACCATTTCATGGCATCAGTGACTTTAATCTCATTATGTTGGGTGTTTAATTTCAATTTCCTGGAAGGAAGACATTGCAAATTGAAGAGTGATTTCAACATTGTAAATTTTTCTGGTTAGAAGCTTCCTCTGCATCTCTGAGGTGTGCAGCTGCCTTGCTTCTAAAGCAGCAAGAGCTCCTACGGGTTATCCCAGTTTTGACACCAAAAAATGTCAAAGGTTTGTTATGAAATCCTCCCTTTACATAAAACAGTTTATGCAAGTGTGAGGGTAACAAAAGTATATTGTGTTTCTCATTCAAACAAGTTCATAGTGTTTCTGAAATGCTTTTGAAAAAAAGAATTGCTTGTTATCAGATTGAAAACCCACACTTTTTAAGATGAGTAAGCTAAACCCACTGTGATTCATTGTGTTTCTCAGAAATCTCGATCCCTAACCTCAGGGAAAGAGTAATCCCACAAAATACTTCATTCTCCATTGAGGGATTTTGTTTTTGAATGCTTGGATCTTCAAATAAGTCATGAAAGACTTCATTAGGCAAGTGATTCAGTAGAAGTACAGAGAAATTAGACCTTGGAGTTGCCTCTTCCAATTCTAACCAAGTTATGGCAGGAAACAGCAACAGCAGCACAGATGCAAATACAGAGGTTGGGGAAATATTTAGCCTTGGTTTGATTTCTTTCAGTTTTGCCAAGTATAGCCAAGAGCCCTTTTTTTTAGGGTTTGATGGGGAAGAGGGTATTTCTTTTGTTTCTGTGCTTCCACTTGACTTTCAGGTTTTAGGTTGTTTTTTTAAGAGCTTTTTTCTACGGAGTCTGGCTGCAGTTAAATAAGTAGTTTTCACAAAAATCTTCTTATGGAGACCTGAAATCTTTTCATTCCCTCATGTCCTTTACACCTCAAAGTGATTGACTGCACATCTAAATGAGAAGGGATGTCAGTTAGGCAGATAAAGCCCCAAAAATCAAACTGAGGGGACTGATCCCCTAATTTCCATAGATCCCTGGGGCTGTCTGTGCAGGCCCCTTGCAGGGCTGCTCTCTTGTTGTGTGCTGTGACACCCTTTGCAGAGCCTGGAGAGAGAGAGACCAGACCTTCCTGGTGATCTCATGGTTTATTACTCGGCTGGAACTACCAGGTGGAGGGGATGCAGGAATTTGCTTGGACCCAAAGTAAGTTTTCATGACAGAAACTTTCTGTCAATAAACCTGGTGTCATTTAACCATAAAGAAAGCTTCCCTAAGAATAACTTTTCCCCCTTTTCTTTCGAAGGTGTGAGGTATTTGGCATATCACGAAACTACTGTTTCTTACATGAGTTTATCAACAGATTACACAGGGTCGTTCTCTATTTAACATGCAAACACAACAGAAACATTATTTATATTGTAGCTGTGTAGATATGAGATGCCTTTTCCTAAGAGCTGGGAGACTGGCTGAGTCAGTTTTCTGGAAGATTAACTGGAGGAGATAGTGGGTCTTTGTTTTTGGGTTTTTGAGAGGAGATGAGTTTCCGCAGTGAACTATCTATTTATACCAGCTCAGAGCCCACTGATTTTTCACCCCGGTTGTTTTTGCATTCCAGACACATTCCTGTACTCCCCAGTAATAACTTTTAGCCCGAGGGTTTGAAATGTAATCAGCTAGTTATTAGCACAAAGTCTGAGAATGTTTTTGCAGAGGATGAGGAAATCAAATCTGGGCCATGAGCTGATGGAGGAGCTGGTTGTTGGGGGCTTGCTCTGGTATGAAGCAGCTGCCAGGATTGGGCCAAATGTGGAGAATAATAATAGATGATTTATGGAATATTCAAACCTTGGAAAACCAGAAATGCTGATTTTACCCATGTCTGGTTTATGTCACTTGAAAGATTTCTACTCACTTCTCAGCTTGGTGTTAGTCTCTGCTTTGTTCTTAAAACTGTGTTTGAGTATCAGCACTGGGCAAAGACTTGCTGCTCAAAGTGTGGGAATGAACTCACTTCAAACAGGTTTGTGGAGTTGCATTTGGAGAATGTTTATTTAACTGTATGTTATTTAATGTCATTCCCGTTAGTGACATGACCTAATGGTGATCAAGCAAATCCGTTAAGTAGCAAGTGACAAATCTCAATATTCATTTCATCAAGTAGTTTTACCATTTGGATACCTGAAAGAGGTCATTACATATGTTCTGTATTTTATAGGCACAAATCATGTTATAATCTGTCCCATTATTTTATCTGGTGAGGTACAAGTTGCTAGACTGGACAGTGATAAAGCATTTGGAGTGAGTGCACAGGAGCACAGGTTTACCTGAGGTACCCACACATGGTTTAAGGCTGGGCACAAGATACCTGTGTTGGCTCTGAAGTCCCCTGACCCAGTTGCTTGGCTGCTCTATTCTGGGAGCTTTGAGGGATGGGATGAAGACCCTCAACAGCTACTTGTGTGACAAAGAATTTGTTTTCTGTCCTTGGAGTTGGTGGGGGGGGGTATCATCACCCTTCTTGCCCATCATTGTTGTTTTCTAGTAATAAGAGAGACAGTGAACTCCATTGGAGTGATACAGCGGGAGAGGGCAGTAGAAGATGTCCTGGAAGATCAAGGCCAGGTTGGGTGGGACTTGGAGCAACCTGGTGTAGTGGAAGATGTCCCTGCCTGTGGCAGGGCATTGGAATGAGATGGGCTTTAAAGTCCCTTCCAACCCAAAACATTCCACTATTGTACATCCTTTGTTGTGGTGGTTTTCAAGCTGTTCTGGTTTGCAAACTCCTCTGGGTATGGGTGGTTTGGCTCACTTAGAGGCCAGAGTCTGAGAATCACAGGCTGGAAACAACTGAAAGTCAAATCAGCTGTTGGACAAGACTCTTCCAGGCTTGGCCATGTTCTTCCCCTCTCCCTCGCTGGCCGAGAGCTCAGCATCCTTCACGTGGAGCAGCGGGTGCTGCCCTGCAGCCACGGCCTTGAGTGTCTGCTCCGGGTGTACAACACCTGGTTGGTCTCCGTGGTGGGTTTAGTGCCATGTCCTGGGTAAAAGGGTGTTGTGGATCTGAGCAGGGATCCCAAACTCTGGCTGCTC
The DNA here is from genome assembly GCF_009829145.1 of Chiroxiphia lanceolata. Lineage (NCBI taxonomy): Eukaryota > Metazoa > Chordata > Aves > Passeriformes > Pipridae > Chiroxiphia > Chiroxiphia lanceolata. The sequence continues at coordinate 2,270,808 of NC_045652.1, forward strand.
TGTGAAGTGGAAGGGGCCGGTTCATGTGTCGTGTCAGGACTGGAGATTGTCTCCGTGCTCTACACTGAGGAAATGGAAGGAATTTCAGAAACGTTTTCACTGGGTGAATAAACATAGTTCTGGAAATATTTCCTTTTTAACCTTGTTTTGCGACTTTCAGATGCTTTCTATTTTGGGGAGGGATTGTTTTTTTATGTGTTCTACTTAAGGAGGGGAAGTAAACTGAAAAGCTGATCCTCTTCTTGGGGGAGACACAACACCCGGTAGCTTTTCTCAGCAGGGGCTCTCAAAATTAATCTCATTTTGAGCTAGAAACACTGCAAATACTCAGTGTTGGAGTTTGCCAGTTAAAATACAGCTGTATAGTGATGGATACTTAGGTGGTGGCTGCTCTTGGGAATTTCTTCTTCACCACCTCGCCCGTGTTTGTACCACTGCTACATATTGCTATTCTGCAGTGCCTCCTGCAGCAGTTTTATTTGCATTAGCTTTATTTTTCAGTTCTGAATTAGTAACCATTTAAAACTGTCAACCACATGTAAACAAGTGGTGTGTGAGTTATGAATAACAACTTACCTGGAATTACAACTGCCTGCTGGGATTGCACAAGGCCCGGGGCTGGGGGAGTTGGGAAATCACTGAACTCGCCAGTGCAACGTCATTACTCTATTTGTCTGCTTTCTTGTAGCCCATTTGAGTAAATACCCCGATGCTCCCATGATTCCTGCAGCTGTCCTGGGGGGAGACTGCTGGTTTCCCATGTGTTGGAGTGTGCTGGCTTGATGCTGGCTCCTGTGGTGAGCAGCATTTCTTGCAGGCTCTGTCAAAGCTGTGCTTGCTCACTGTGTAACTTGGCAGTTCTGCCCAAAGAGCAACAGAGCTTGGATGGGGGAAAAATACCATTATTGACTGATTTAATAACAATAAAATGTATTTAACAAGCATTTGATCTAAACATTAATTCTTCAAACTGTGCTGATAGGCTCTGATGATAGGTGAAAAAATGTCCATAGAGTCATGGAATACTTTGGGTTGGGACCTTAAAGATCATCATGTTCCCCAAACCTGCTGTGGGCAGGGACACCTTCCACTAGCCCAGATTGCTCCAAGGCCAACCTGGCCTTGGACACTTCCAGGGATGGGGCAGCCACAGCTTCTCTGGGCAACCTGTGCCAGGGCCTCCCCACCCTCCCAGGGAAGAATTCCTTCCCAATATCCCATCTAACCCTGCCCTCAGTCAGTTTGAAGCCATTGCCCCTTGTCCTGTCCCTCCAGGTCCTTGTAAATACTCTCTCTCCATGTTCCTTGTCAGCCCTTTCAGGTCCTGGAAGGCCACAAATAGGTCTCCCTGAAGTCTTCTCTTCTCCAGGCTGAACAATCCTGACTCTCTCAGCCTTTCCTTGTAGCAGAGCTGTTCCATCCCTCTGATCTTGGTGGCCTCCTCTGGACTCACTCCAGCAGGTCCATGTCCTTCCTGTGCTGAGGATCCCAGATGATCTTTTTCTTTACTTTGAACACTGATACAGAGATGTAACTTTAAAAACCTAATATCCTCTTATATTTAGTGTGGGAATTGTCTACAATATGTAGATTTATTTCTTTTAATTTGGTCCCCTAAGGACAAATCTTTTATATTCTCCAAGTATGAGTTAGTTTAATCAAGTTTAAGAGGTGTTATTCAAAGTAACAACACTGAATGTACTTTGGTAAAATTTCATAAAGCATTCCCCTAGGAACAGTCAGAAATACTATTTCATAGAACCATAGAACGATTCTCATTGCCTGGAGAACATTTCTGTCTCATTCTTTTCAGGTAAGTATTTCAGGTTACTTGGAGAGCGTGAGGCTCATGTTTATGAAGATGCCCTAGTGTGTGGAGCAGAGCTGGCCAGAGTTTGTAGTGAAGCAGAACAGCAGCACCAGGGCTGTGCATTCCCTAAAGCCCTGCCCTGCCTCCTCACATCATTGCTTTTATTTTGTTGTGGCTTTTTGTCATGGGAAGAGGTGACAAGTGACACCTGTGAGTAGCCAATACTGAGCAAAGGTTACATGAGGAGGGTCCTTCTGACCAGTATGTGATGGGTATCTGGAAACATATGAATTACAGTTTCCTTATATGTGGTCTCAAAGATGCCTGAGGTTATATATTTCTGACATAAGTTAAACTTTGGGTGCTTGCTGTGTGTTTTCAATATTATTTCATCAGTTGCTTGGGAAAAAAAAATTAAAACCTACTGATGACAGGATGACACTTGGTTTTTATTTTACCTTCTAAACTCTGGACTTTACATTTTCAGCAGTGACCAACCCAAAAAAGTTTCACATGCAGAGCCCACCAGCTTTGCACGTGGTTTTTAAGCGATTTGGGTTTACTTTGCTGTGAGTCCTTAGAGTGTGGTGCAGTCTCAGCTGAGAGCAAGGGCAGTGTCAGCCCGTGGGATTGCCCTGGTTTGAACAAAATGCTGAGTTAGCATGTCACATCCAGCTACCTGCATTATGCAAGAGGGAAAGAATTTGCTTGATTGTAGTCCTGTCAACACACAGAGATTGCACTGGTATAACAAAATCAGCTCCTAAAGTCTTGTTTAAATTGGGTCTGGTTTCTATTAAGAAGTGTTAGTCCAGAGAGCCACATGTTACCAAGGGCCAAGCAGGCTCCAGTTGCATCAGACTATTGTTTTTTATTGGAATCCTCTTCTCCATCCTGCATGTTTGTTATTCATCAGTTCCAAAGTATCAATCAAAAAGATAGGTGGCATCTTCTGGTCCTCAGTGGAATTTTGCTGGGTGAGATTTCTAATAAACTTCTAACTGCTTTCACCCTGACCTCGCCTGTTTAGTTTGAAATGAATAAATTCCCATTCCTGAGAGCCTGGAGCTGAGAAAACTTGCACTTGGAGTCTCTCTGTCTTTAACCTTTTAATTCCAGCTGCACATAGTAGAGGCTGGCATGGCCATCTGTAGTTCCTGAGGTGTGCCAGCCCTGTGTGGGCAGAAAATGGAATATATGTGATGTCTTTCTGGAATGTTTGTGGCTTTGTATAATTGTCCCATCTACAGCAGTGGAATTATTCTTGAGAAATCCTTATCTGTCCATAGATCTCTGGTTTATAATGCTGCTGTTTGAACAGCTTGTTTGAAGTCCTTGCCTTAGAGATATCCCCCGTCCAGTTTTCAGATCTCGTTTCCCTCCCACACTAAAATGTAGCTTTAAGTTGGAAGCACTTTTTCTTTTGTAAAAAAGGGAAGTTTTGGAAGTATATTCTGCATATCCCCGAAGGACTGCTGCACTCTTGGAGCGATGTGGAATGTCAGAACTTCCCACATATGCAAATTCACCGGGGAAGCCTGGACAGATCCTGCCCGAGAGCTTGGACTGAAGAGGCTGAACAGGAAGCTGTTCCCAAAGGCTTCCTCTGTCATCGTGCTGACTCCGTGCTGTCGCCATGCAGCAGGAATTCAGTGCACAGACAGGGATGCACGGCTGGATGTGTGGGATGGAGGAGCTCCAGGGGCTGAGCCGTGGCCCTGCGTTAGTTCAAGCGGAGGAGTTTGGGTTGGTTGTGGCCTTGGCTGTCTGGTTTTGGACTCTGAGGTACCTTCCCTATGAAAACTCCAAACCCACATTTGCATCCTGAACACGAAAAGTGGAAGAAAAAGACTCTCTTTAATATCTTCAGAAGACTTTGCAGTTCTGTGGCCTTATCATTTTTCTCAAAGAGCAGAGTCCCCAGCCTGCCAAAACATATCTCAAACACATTTACATCTGCTTTGCATCACTGCAGCCACGCCCACAGCCTGGACCTCTCCATCCCACAGCTCCCAGTTTGCAGTGGGTGCCCCAGCGGGCTGGGCAGTGCTGGACTGAGGCTCTTGGTTTCCATCCCTGCTGCTCCATCCTTCTGCTTCTCCACCTCTGCAGTTTCTTCAGCGCTGGCCCCTCGTTCCCAACCCAGCAGTGAAGCAAATGTTGAGTTTCTAAACTATATTCATAGTTAAATTCAACTTCTAGTTCATTATTCTTTAAGTGTATTTTCAGAAAAGGTATTCTGTGGCAGGAATATCATAGTTTTTGAAGCAGTTGGAACCCCCTGCAAGCACCGTGTCCCCGTGGGCTTGGGTCGTTTTTGTTTGGGCAGCTGCATTGTTCAAACATTTCATTTTCTCTCATCACGCCTATTCCTTTCCAGGTGTTAAAATTAACACAGATTGCAAAGGGATGGTCAATAAATGTGAAAAATAATGTCAATTTAATAAGAGCAAATCCCTTTTCAGGCGTGTGATCCCATCATGGAATTCATTTTCATGACCAAGACTGCGAGGGTTTACAGGAGGGTTGATCAGTGTCAGGAAAAGCCAGACAGTATCTTTACCAGTTAATCCCAAATAAGGCCCTCTTTTTAGCTTTAAATGTAGGAACATCATATACCTTTAGGTTTTGGGAGGAACCCTTAGGATAGAGAGAATCTTTCCTCTGCAGCACGCCACTAAATTTGCAGGACTTCCAGCTTCCCTTGCGGAGCACGCTCTTACCCCTGGCAGGACTGCAAAATCCCAGGCTTACCTTTCCTCAAACCTGCTTTTCTTTCCTGTTAAGGTGTCAAGCTGTGAGTTGTATTGAGGTAAAAAATGTGTTCAAAACCCAGAGTGGTTGCAGAGAACAGGCTCATCTGCTGTTTGCTCTCAGGCCACGGTCCGTGGCACAGGTGGAGCAGAACGTGAACAGGGGCAGTTGTAAACCCCGGGGTAAGGATCAGTCTGGCTCTTCAGCCCATCTTTCATTTGCCAGCAGAGTTTAAAGATATAAATTTAAAATGTAAATATATTCCTGAGCCAGCAGTGGCAGCTGGACCGATGTGTTTGAGCTACATGTCTGTGCTGGATTTGCCCAGGCCTTTTCTCCCCCGAGTTTTTTGTTTGGTTGGGTTATTTTATCTCACCCAGGTTGAGAAGAAGATAAAAGAGACTGAAGGAGGATGGACTGCCAGGCTGCAACTTCATTTCTGCAGTTTAGCCATGAATGTAAATTGTGGGTTTGGATCCAGGATTCCCCACTTAAAACTGGCAGATGCTGAATACCAAAATTACATGTGTTGTTGATCAGCATTTTCCAAACCTGCTGATGTCTGTTAGCTGATCAAAAGTGAGTATTTTGCTAAACAAAAGAGGCATAAGGAAAACAGCGGTTTTCCATAATTCAGAAGATGCCTCTGGTTTCTCTGGCTCTTTGGAGATTATGAGGATAGGTTTAGGGGTTTGGTTTTTTGTAGTTTCTTTTGTCTTTCCAGTCTATAAAGTTCTGTTTCTCATTACCATTGTTTCTGCTTTCCAGAGACCTAAGATAGCAAGTTGGCTCAGAAATTCCCTTTCTCATTTTAGCCACAGGAAATGTTGCTCCATTAATTCAAAGTGCTTTTCCAGGTAGGCTGGAAATTTTGTTGGAATCCAGGTGTTTTGGGTTATGTGCTTTTATTTGCACTGAGCTGGAAGTGGTTTCTACAGGTTAGAGGGTGGGACTTGCTTCGTTGCTTTGCAGGTTGGGGAAAATTATTTCTTGTGAAGTCATCCAGTGTCCTCTTGCACAGTCCTGCAGTGTGACCACCACACTGTCTGCTGGTGTAAAAGACAGTGATGTGCTTCTGGCTTTCACCTATATCCCTGAAATATCTGGAGATAAGAAACTGGAATTCACATGCAACTCTTATGAGTATTTTAGGGCTCTAAAGAAAAAACCCTCATGAATTCATTTCATCTTATTCTACGTAGCCGTTCAGAGCAGTCGGATGTGTTGTGCCTGCCTTTCCTGGTGCTTCCACAACTGTTTTCCAAGAAGATATGATGATGTGAGGGTCTTTAGGTTGTATCTGATAATATTTAAATGTTCAGTAAACCACTGTGGTGTGTGATGTTACACACAAACCATCATGCAGAAAGAGTAGAAATTGGTCAGCATTTACTGGGGTTATGAATCAACCCATTTGATTGGGTTTATTAACATAAGTCTTCCTTAGTTTTGTGTGAAGAAATCTTCCAGCTTTGGCTTGCAGGGACCAGGTTGCTTTAATTGTGAGGAGCACAGGAGGAAGGGACTGTGCAAGGAAGGACAGCTGTGCCTGTGGTTCTCTACCAGGAGCAGCACCAGCCTCTCCTGCTGGGTTTGGAGATGAGATGAGGCTGTGGGATGTGGGGCTCTCCTTGTGCCTGGAGGAAGGTTGGTGAGAGGAGAGCTGTGCCTGAAAGAGAAGTGACTCACAGAATCACAGAATCATTAAGGTTGGAAAAGCCCTCCAAGATCACTGTGACTGATCACTGCCTTGTCAACAAGACACTAAGTGCCATGTCCAGTTGTTTCTTGAACACCTCCGGGGATGGTGACTCTACCACCTTCCTGGGCAGCCCCTTCCAGTGCCTGACAACCCTTTCCGTGAAGAAATTCTTCCTGATGTCCAACCTGAACCTCCCCTGGCACAACGTGAGGCCATTTCCTCCTCTGTTCCTTGTCCCCTGGGAGCAGAGCCCGACCCCCACCTGGCTCCCCCCTCCTGTCAGGGAGTTGCAGAGAGCCAGAAGGTCCCCCCTGAGCCTCTTTTCTCCAGGCTAAACAACACCAGCTGGGGATGTTTTCTAAAAGAATGAAGTAAATGTGTATTTGCTGCCTAATCATGGAAACGTTTTCTAGTCCTCTCTGAGAAAAAACTGTTTAACTTAACTGGGAGAGTGGTGAAAAAGGTGAAGGTCTAGAAAAGTAAAAATGAGGGAACTGTGGGTTTGTGATCAGAAGCAGGGAAAGCAGCACCCTGTGGGTACGTGGGGTGGGAGCTCTGACAGCCTTGCAGCTGGAGTAGGGACAAGATACCCAGTTCAGTACTCCTTCCTTTCTCCGTGAGCTTTCCTGAGGAGTGAGGGAGACCAGTCTGGTTTGATTGCTGTGCCCAGTGGTGTTTAACCACAGCTGCTGGTAGTTCCATCAGGAAATCGGATAAACTCTGCCTGGCACAGCAACTGGCAGCTGGGGTTGGGCCAGCATTTCCACTCTCGGAGCATCTCCTGGAAGCTCTGCCCTCTCTGTTCAGCATGGCCAAGGTGTTTGATCATCTGCCCAGGCCCCTGTCGGGGAGGAAGGTGCTGCAAGCACTTGCCCTGGGAGTGGCCTCTGGGCAGGGCCTGTGGCACTGCACAGTCCCACGAGTGCTGGGCTGCTGCAGAGCTTCAAACACAAACTGGTAAATACTTTTTTCCCCCAATTGTTGACATGCTTTCTCTCCAGACAGTCTAATTACAATGCACTTGCTTCCTTCAAATTAAAAACATACCTGCAGGCCTTTACGTGTGGAAGCCAAAATTTAAAGTTGAGCTGCAAAGTCAGAGCGACTTCTTGGGTCTGTGGTGAGGAGTCAGTACCAGGGCAGTGTCTCTGCTCTCACAGCTGGGACAGTTCAGTGGTTGGAAAGTGTTTTGCAGGGCTGTCACAGCCCCTGGTTTGTATTGACCAGGTCTTGTTGCCCAGGTAACATTCCTCTGAGCTTTTGCTTCTCTCTTCATTTCTGCTTACACAAGTTCTTTAATCGTGAAATTAATTGAGGCTTTAAGGGGGAAAACTTTGTGAAGTTATTTTTGGTGTAACAGTCTTTTGACAAATAAAGGTTGCAGAAGAGGGGAGAGAACATTTTTATATAAATAGCGACCCTTATTTACATTTACAGTTGCACATGTCTTGGCACCACCTTCAGCTTGGGTGCTGGGTACCACTTTTGAAGATGCTTCAGTTGACGTCTGTTGTGTATTATGACCTGTATTATGCACCTTCCAGTGCCTGAAGGGGCTCCAGGAGAGCTGGAGAGGGACTTTGGACAAGGGCCTGGAGGGACAGGACACAGGGAATGGCTTCCCACTGGCACAGGGCAGGGTTAGATGGGATATTGGGAAGGAATTCTTCCCTGTGAGGGTGGGGAGGCCCTGGCACAGGTTGCCCAGAGAAGCTGTGGCTGCCCCATCCCTGCAAGTGTCCAAGGCCAGGTTGGACAGGGCTTGGAGCAACCTGGGCTAGTGGAAGGTGTCCCTGCCCATGGCAGGGGTGGAAGGAGATGGGCTTTAAGGTCCCTTCCAACCCAAACCATTCCATGATTTTATGACTGAGCAGTTGTGGATGTGAGCAGGACACACCAGAGTTGCTGTGAAGGGTCAGTGGCTGGGCTGAGCTCCTGTGAGTTCAGAGGGGTTTTGTGGTGTAAAATCCCATCTCCCAACTCAGTAAGTGAGAGAGCTGTGCTGGGGAGGAAGAGGTTTGTGTGAATTCCCTGTACAAGAGTGACTCTGATAAAGTGAGAAAATAGTCCTCATAAATACAGATTTGGCAACTGTTGAATTTTAAAAATAGGAGAGGTATTTGCTACTGAAAACCACCTTAGATTCAACAGCATCTTGGACCCAAAAGATACTAAATGTCCTAGGCTGAGGGTATTCTCTATATTATTTATTGCATGAACATTAGACTAGGTTAGTGCTTGAAAAATCATGTAAGCTTTGACCAGATAAAAAAAAGAAAACCAACACAGGAAAGTTAGAGAGAAGCCAAAAAGAGATTGCAGTTAGAGGTAAATACCTTTCTGGGTTTTTTTTTGGTTTGGTTTGAGGGTTTTTTTGGTATTTATTTTTTTTAATTATTATTTGGCTGTCACGTTACATTCCAGAAATCACAGTTCAAAATTTAGTTTACAGAGCAGGTCAGAGTCTGATGAAATGGTGTGAGCAAATCTCACTGTAGGTATCTGTTTCCTTTTCCTGGAGTGGCAGTGCCTGAATATCAATACTTGCACTCCCAGATTTTTGGCAAAGTGCAGAGAGGGTGTCTTTAAAAGGCGTGGAGAAAACTTCCTCCTGTCTTTCTAAAAAGAGAAGGCAAGAGCTGATGGGTTGCAGAGAAGCACAACCCAGGAGTGAGTTACCCATCAGTGCAGGAAGGAGCTCAAGCCAGTCCTGAGCTGCAGAGCTCTTGTTATGACCTTGCTGGCTGCTGGTATCAGTCATATAAAACGAGATATTAAATTATTGAAAGTGAAGAGTTAACACTGTCCATCACAGACTGCAGCAGGAGATTAAACCACTTTCTGGCTGGGAAGGGACTTCTGGCCTGCCCTGGCAGTGACAGGCACTGGGGTTCTCACAGGGAAACAGTTTTCTTGGAAATTCAAGCTTTGTGAGGTAAGATACTGCAGGAGAGGGGTGTGAAAATAGAGCTCAGGTAAATTTAATTCTGTAAATTTAATTATCGGGAAGAGATGAGATTAAATGGCTAAACCATGGGGACTCTAAGGGAAATGATGGAGAGATAAACAGAGAAGGAACAGCATTATTACAAAAGGAGTGTAATCAATACAGTTTGGATTTTATTACATCAGGGTAAGGAATATTGCTGTGTCCCAGCACAGAGGGATGGTACTGGAAAGCATGGAATCAGAAAAGGAAGCTCACCTGTTGGTTAAACTGCACATACTGCAACTAAACAGGTGAAGTGATCCATGGAGGAAGGAACAGGGATATATAACAAAAGTGGGATTATATTTTTATTAAATGAATCAGTAAGACCACGACTGAAATATTGCCATTTTTTTTGGTGTCTGTTCGAATTGGTGCTGAAAAGAGTTTCAAAAGCATTTGACTTTCATTAGATAGAGACGTGAGAAGCCTCAATATGTGTGCCAGAGAGAAGGGAATTTTGCTGTCTGCTGTCAACAGAGGGATAAAAAGTTTCAGTTCCAGACAGGTGAAACATCAAAAATTGAAACTCGAATGTTATTTTGCCAAGGAATTGCTTATCAGTATTTGTGGTAATCCCCCCTCCCCTGTAGGAGCAGACATGCCATCTTTAACAGCTGCAGGGAGGGACGTAAAAATGGGATTAGATTGGCATAACAGCAACTCCTGACCCGAAGTCTGAGGATAAATGAGCTGAAAGGAAGGTGTAAATGCCTGAATTTGGGACTTGAAGGACCAAGACATCTCTTCTCTCCTTTTCCCTGTTCCTTCCCAGCAAGTGCCTTCCCACTAATTCCCTGAGAGGGTTTTCCTGCTGCAGCCAGGGATGGTGGAGTCACTCCTGTGGCCCATCCCAGTGTTCCCAGGGTTGGGCAGGAGGGAGCCCCATCCCCTGCCTGTGCCTGTGCTCCACAGCCACCAGCTTTTCTCACACCACCAAAACCTGCTGGAATTCCACCTGACATGTTTGCACACGGCCTTATTTATACTCCTGTTTATTTTTGTGCATGCAGAAAATAATCTGTGTGTGAGTGCCTGCATAGGATTTTTGTGTCGTTGTTAGGAGTATTTTTTAGGGGTTGGGATGGTTCTCTGTTTTTTTGAAGTTCAGAGAAATGCCTGATAGAAGAAAAGCAAACTGAACAAAGGAGCCAAGTACAGAAATTTACTGTTTCTTTTAAAATTCAGGACTAATAAACCCACAGTGGACATCTTACCTGTTGTTATTTTGTCAAAAATATCCTTTACGAATGCTGCCATGTCAATATTCAGAGCAGTTGGATTAAAGAAATAAGTGTTTTGGCTCAGTGTGCAGGAGCTGTTAGTCTTTGTAACACTTAGAGGTTTTCAGACCTGGAAGTCCAGTGAAGGAAATGGCTTGTGTTTCTCAGAGATACATGATGTAGCTCATTTTTCCTCCAGGGCAGAAAATACTGTCTACATTAAATCGCTTTGTTGGGGGGTGGGTTGCTGTAGCTCGTTCCCTTGTCTTTGCTTCCAAAAACCACCTCTGGAAAAAGCAGAATTTGAGGATAAAGCCTGCCAGAGTACGAATTCACTATCAGCCACTTCGAGGTTGTGTTTCAGCATTTATTTTGAATAAATATAGGGGAGTAAAAGGTTGAGCTTGGCCTTTAGAAATAACACTCCAAGCACCTCATAGCACTTTCTTCTTGCCGTGTCTTGAGTTACTTGGTTGCACAGCAACACACACTGAAAGTTGCACTTTCAAATAAAATATCAGCTCCTCTGCTTATTCCTTATTGTCACATTACTTCATTGATTTAAACGTGCAGCACGGTGGTGTGGATGTTTTTCCATACTCCATACACCACTTGTGTGGAAAATGTCAGTGTTGGTTGTACTAATTCCCTGGGGTATGTAGAAGGAGGAAAAATACTCTTCCCAAATAATACATCTTGGTTACCCCATTACAGTTCTACTCCATTAATGACCCTTTTTTATACTGGAATGTTTCAGACTCAGGGTAGGAGTTGCTTTGTGAAGTGTCACAGAGTCCCAAGGAATACTGAAGCAAATTGAATTCCCCTATCATAAGGATTTAATAACAAACAAAGCATTAGTTAGGCCATGTTGGTAAAGTTCTGTAAAGATGAAAGGTTTTTACACCTCTTCATTTTCCAAAACTTTGAAAAAATAACCTTTTTTTCCTTCTTTGCTCTCCTGTTGGCTCCACACAAAACCTGTGCTGTGATTCTGCAGGATACTGGCTTTTCTCTGTCCCATTTCAAATGACCCCTGTTGAGTATCACTCCTTATGCAGGGATGTGGTGGGGCTGGGGAGCATGAGAAAGGAATAAAGAGATTAAATTTTAGAGTCCTTGGTGCCAAACCCAACCCTTTCAGCCGACTTTAAAGCCTGGGGGGCAGAGTGGGTGCTGTCAATGTGGCCGTGGGCTGGTATGTTTGCCAGGGAAGGAGTGGTGAATTCTGCTTTCCCAAACCCATTTTTAATGTCTGGTTTACTGTGGCCTTTTCCCTTTTTCCTCAGCGTGGAGCTCAACCTGGAGGTAATTTTACTGCGTGCAGCAGATTGACAAAATAATTCTGCTGCACAGCACGGTAAGACATAAAAAGTGCCTTTTCAAAAATACAGTAAACAAAGAAAAGATGTTTGTTTAGGAAAAAAAATAAAGAAGGAGTAATAGGAGTAGAGAAATAATCCTGTTGCTTTAAGGTAGCTTTTAAAAATAGAAGTAGTAAGTTAATGCTTCAGCTTTTACCACACTAAACATATAATTGTAAGCTGATTGTGGTGAATTCCTCACTCGACAGCCCCCATCGATGGAAGTTTGAAGGACAGGGCCTGACATCTGGAAGCCAGCAGCAGCTCAGGATTTTATTAAGCAGCACTGCCAAATAAAATCCAAGCACTACAATAAATGATTTAAAAATGAAGATTGGCTGTGGGGCAGCATCTCAAAGACGGAGCGAATGAGTTGGAGTTCAGAGCACTGTGTGGGAGCACCAGAGCTTTCCCCTCAGCTGTGGAGCCTGAGGGGGACATGGTGGATGTGGCTGTGGGTTTCTGTGATGGTTGGAGTGCTCAGGAGTTGGGAGATACAACTGGAGTAGACAGAGAAACTGCAAAATTGCTGCCAGTGTGCCTGGCTCACATTTATTGGAGAGGTTACGGCCGAGGGATGGTGGGTGTTGTGTATTACAGAGCTAACCTGAGGTTTATAGAATATGATTTTGCGTCTGTGAAGAAGGTTATGAGAGAGTGACCTTATCACCCAGAGCAGAAACCTGCCCTCTTCCACAGGCTGCAGCTGGACATGTTTATTTCCAGCGTTCGCCCCGTGGACAGAGGCGATCGAGTGCGGTCGATGGTGTGACAGTCGGGTCTGGCTGCAACTGGGTGACAAGTGTCAGGGCAGGGAGGGGACACAGAGCTGACCCACATGGGAGCCAGCAGCCATCCCACGAGCCAGGGGCAGCATCCCAAGGGACACTGGGATCTGGCAGCGCACAAGAACGAGCGCTTTCCCCTTCTGCACACTGGTGACCTCCACACTTTTCAGGGCACGTCGCCGCCTTTCAGTGCTGAGCAGGAGATTGCCCATCCAGTGGCAATAAAATGAACTCCTCTGAATTCAGAAAGCAGTGATTAACAGCTCCTTCTTCATCTTTGTGTCTAGAAATAACCCAGAACATCACAACGCAAAGTTCAAGGAAGTAGAAGAAGTGATATGCTAAACAAAATCCCAAGCTTTCATTTTTTGAACAGGTTTTTGATACAGCTCAGCTTGATACAACCTGCTATTTACCAGCCTGGCCTTTAATATTGGATCTGCTTCCCAATTATGCTTCAATTCATACACCAGTTGCAGAGGGCGTGTGTGGGTGTACGTGCGAGAGAGGGAGATTGATTTTGTTCTTTAAAAATGTGAAGTCTGCACTAACTCTGAAAACCCATCAGAATTTCTAGCACTTAAATGCCATTTCCTTTCTCGGTGTGCTACCAGCACTAAGTGATGTTCACGACAACTCCCTGGCAAGTGGAGCAATGCATGCTGGTTTTCAGAAGGAGAATATTAATACAGATATCAGTGAAAACCAGGCTGCAGATCCTTTCCACAAGTAAAGGGTTAATGTGAGAGCTCAGATTACAACTTGGAAGCGAATACATAAGGTCTGAGCTGTGTTTTTCAGAAGCAGATGAGTGAAAATGGAATAAAGAAAGTACATTTCAGTCCTGGCTGTTGCTGTGTGTTTGAGTCGTCCCTTGTGCCTGGGCAGCAGGTTTGGGTAACCCTACATGCCACCACTTCAGACATCTTTATATTTCTGGTTGTTCTTCCCAGCCTTTTCCTGTGTGCTGTATTCCCGAGCCTTGGCAGTGCTTTGGGAGTCACTGTATTTCATATCTGAGAAGCCCAAAGGAGTGTTGTCTTTGTCTTTCTGCAGCTCTGACTGTTCATTTCTATTTTCTGCAGGTTTGAAGACCTATCTGATCTCAGGTCAGAAGGTAAGGGAGCCCCACTGCAGCTGCTCACAAGCGTTGCTCCCTGGCTTGGAGTCCCCAGAGGGAGCCAGGACACAGGGAGCATCCTCAGCCGAGAACCCCAGAGACTCCACCGAGGCTCTCAAACAGGTGGAGAAACCAAAGGTGAGTTCTGATCTCAAAGACCAGCAGCACAGACCTCAAACCAGGCAAACCAGGGATGGGGAAACCTTACAGGCTTGTTTATGCAGTGCTTTACATATATATGTGTGTACGTATGTATTTGTTTATATACATGGAGTGACAAAACATGGTTTGAGGGAGGAAAAAAATGACCAAGTAAAAATTCCGCTCACCAAATGACAGGCAATCCCTCAAGTAAGGTGAGCACTTTTTAAAGGTGGTTTCAAAGAAGTATTTCCTTTTATATTTCAGGACCGAGAGGTCAGTGCTGCTTTTTCCATGGTCTGGATTTTATGCGGGGGAAAAAGAACATGATTTATGCAGCTACTGTAACTTCTGTGATTTTCTGCTTTTGCTGCTCCTGCCATTCCTCTGTCATGCAGGTTGTGTACCTGTGAGCCTTTTTATGGGTATTTAACAGACATCCCTGCAAAAATATAACGGGATTGTTTGTGTGGTGGGAGAAAATGCTCTGAGGGGCTGTGACATTGTTATATCTGTTTGCTCTAGAAACCTGTATCTAGAGCTGAGGGCAAGGATTTGTATGGATTCAGCTCTGAGGAATGATGACACTTTGTTATGTTCACACCTCTTCCAAGATCTCTTGACAAGGAAATCTGTGAAACAATGTGTATTGCTTCAGAGCTTTGCTGTTACTCTCCATCTTTCAGCTCAGAACAGATTTCCCAAACAACAGATGTCTATTCTCTCTTTTCACTCGTGCTAAGAATTCCTTATCCTGGGCAGCCTGAGCTGGGCACAAATGTCAGAACCGGGGTCCCTGTCCTTAGACTTCAGTGTATTCAGTCCTGACTGGATCCCTTCAACACAAGTTTGAGATTGAACTGGTGGAGTTCATGTGGGGATGATTTTTGTGCTACTCCATTTTTACTCCTTGTTTGTTTGTTGTCTGGATTAGGAGAGCGTGAGTAGGGCCCCTTTACCCTGCCTCTGCACATGGTTTTATGTTTTGCAGTAAAGGCACTGCATTACAAGTCAGATCAGCTGCACTGTCCAAAGTCAAGTGAGCTCCTTAGAGAGCAAGCCAGGCCTGTTTAACTGCAGAAGGCAGCTGTAGCCAACTTTATCCCTCCACAAAATATGCACTGTCTGTGGTTTGACAGCATCCAAGTTGCTGGTGATACGTTTCTATTCCTTCTCCTGTGTAAGAAAGAATATATTTGGCACCCTGCAGGCACCAGCTTTCCATCTCCTTCTTACCTTTCAGCGAAAGCACCAGCAAATAAGGCAGGAAAATACACCTTAGAGTTGGTGGGGAGCTGTTCAAATGAACCCATGAGCACTGCCCAGTGAGTGGCCGTGCACGAGTCCAGGTGTGACAGTGAGGGTGGAAACTCCTTCATCTCAAGCAGTGAAGGAAGAAAGTGCCAAGTGGAGCAGCATTGCTGAGCTGTCTCTCTGGAGCAGAAGGGAAAGAGAAGGGCTGAAACAAAGCAGTGAAGCTGAGGGTGCTGTTCTGAGAGACAGTGGGAACGTCAGGCAGCAGAGGAGGCTGTGACTGAGGACCCTGAAACTACAGCGAAGTACAGGACTGACCAAGGTTGTTATATACAAACTTACAGTGGCACTTCTTAAAATGAACCAGGTCCAAAATGAAATCTATTGTTAAGGATCAGCTCTGTGTTTGCAGGTACAGCTGCACCACTGTCCCTGAGCAGCTGATACGTGATGTGGAGCACATATGTGCCCCACCATGCTTTGTTTGCTGCCTAGTCCCTGATTTTCTGCTCTGGGGCTGTTGCTTGGTGTTAATTGCTGTTTAGAGTATCCTCAGTTGGAAGGGACCCACAAGGATCATCCAAGTGCAGCTCCTGGCTCTTGAAGTGTTTAAGTGCTGAGTGATGGTCTGTGCAGTGCAGAAGTGCCAGTGTGACTATCTGAGTGAGGGAAGGAGAAGCTAAAAGAAGCTGCTAAGAGGAGCATCTCGGACAAGTGCCAGCTTGCTTTCAGCTGCCTTGGATACCCTGTTGTGCCACAGCTACTGCAGAGTTTGTCTTTATGAGTGCCTGGTTTTACTCATCACCCTGAGCCCTGCTCGTCTGGCCAGGGATTCCTTGAACAGCCTCACAGTTCACTGACGCTGGAGTGAATTCTGTGGTCTGAATTCTGTGAATTCCCTGTGGTCTGATAAGCATCTGTATGGTGGATGCCATGGAGTGGTGGAGCAATCCTGTGAGTGCTGAGCACGGGCTTAAAAATATGTTCTGGGACTGTAGTTGCAGCACAGGAGTGCAGAGTGTCTTTGCCTCTCACAGCATGGCCAGGTACAGATATTCCAGGTTCCACAGCACAAGGGTGGAGGTGCACCAGCCTTCTCTCTGCTGTTACAGTCACAGAGTCTTGGAATGGTTTGGATTGGAGGGGACCTTAAAACTCATCTCATTCCACCCCTTGCCATGGGCAGGGACACCTTCCACTAGCCCAGGTTGCTCCAAGCCCTGTCCAACCTGGCCTTGGACACTTGCAGGGATGGGGCAGCCACAGCTTCCCTGGGGAACCTGTGCCAGTGTTTTACCACTCCTGTTGTAAAAATCTTCTTCCCAGTATCTAATCTCAATTTACCCTCTTTCAGTTTAAAGAAATATGTGTATCAAAAAATGTCCACAAAGAACGACTGCAGTTTAATCACAGATCATGCACAATTTTTGAAAAGGAGTGGGTTTCTTTGGGGATTTGTGTGCTGGTTTTTTTTAAAGCCTGCAGCTCACTGGTAGGGTCTGGAGATAATAATTTGCAAAAGAATCATGACTTATATGCGACTGTTTTAAATACAAAGCTGTAAACAGTGTCAGTGTAGGAGGAGATGACTCCAGCTCTGCAAAAGAGACTTAAGTAGGAGGGGCAAAATTACAGGCAAGATGAAATATTTTTGCTTTAAAGGGAATAAGTGGCCATATTGGATGCCAAGGATGACTTTCACATTTGGGGCTTGAACAAATGTCAAGGAAAGTCAGGAGGGAGAATGCAACAGTACTTGATCCATGAAAGGAATCGTGTTTCCTCCTCTGGTGTATCTGCAGTTCATTTAACTGCAAACTGCAGTAAGTGTGGATATCAATACAGTGCATGTATGTGATTAAAATGGTGAAGACAGAGGCTCAAACTATAAGTAAGTCTATAATAGCAGCTGGTTTTTGAATGAAAACGCTGTAACCTGCTTAAGCAGTTTTGGTATCAGTTTATTTTCCCTATTATCTTTAATGAAATGCCTCACTTGACAGGGAATCATAAGCTGTTGTAAAAATGTTTTAATCATTGCTTGGTATGAAAACAGAAGGTCCTTTTGCTTGTCTGGGTGTTTGCTGGAAGTGCATTAATGTTTTATTCATGGCGGTGAGGCCACAGCACACGGAGCCCTGTGAGCGCCTGCAATAGAGAAGGAACTTAATGATGTTCATTTGAACACGTGGGGAAAGTCAGAGGGACTTCTGCCTCTTCCCAAGGATCAGGCTGCTTTTCCGAGCCCTTTGTCTCCTGGTTTAACCCTGGGAGCTGAGTGTTTGAGGTGGCCTTCCTAATTTATTAGCAAGATCAAACAGGGAGTATTTTCTTTATTTATTGCTGGAGGTGTTTGGTTTTTGTTGCCATTAACTGACTTCTGCCATGGATAAATCTATTAACTAACCCTCTAGGAGTTTAGAGGGCTTGTTAGCCTGTTGCCAGTTTGTTTTTCAAGCCATCTAATAATGCCTTCCACAGAGTGGTCAAGACATTCTTGGCATTTAGTCCGAGATTATTTTTAAACACAACCGTTTGAGAACCAGCTTCATAATTTCTTCAGCTGTGCTGGTATTTGTTCAAACTGTGCAGGTTCAGAAGTGGACATAAGTTGCTTTTCTGATGCCAGTTAGGAAACTCAGAGTAATTTCAGTGCACCAACCTGGACTGTGCCCCTGAGGAACAGCAGATATAATGGTCTGCTGGCCTCTGAGAAGGCTCAGGGTCTTCATGAAAGCCTTTGAGAGGCATTGGTGAGTGGTGAGGTGGGTCAGCAGTCACAGGGAGAGTGGGCTGGGAGAAACACCTGCAAATTAAACATTCTGGGTGATTCAATTTCAGGCATGACACCAGAGAGAGAAAAGGGGCTTTGGGTGAAGAGTCGGTTCTGAAAAGACTTAACAGCCTGGTCTCTGAAACCAGGAGAGAACCCAAAGGCAGAAGTTGTGGGTTTGGACCAGGAGAATGACAGACTAGAGAGACTTGAACGTGCCCCTCCTGAGTCCAGAAAAAACAGCTAAAATGAATGTTGAGTTTGGGACAAAAGGCTCAAAGTGCTTTCTGAAAAACTTATCAGGATGCTCAGTGAATCCCCTCCCACACATCAGCAGACCTCTGGTGAGCCTGGTCGCAGTGACCATCCCCAGAGCAGGGCAGTTGCCAAGAGGGCTCAAGCACAGGGTGCTCCGAGCAGGATCCTGGCAGGACAGGAGGAGAGAGCGAAGAACTTGGAAGATACAAGTCTGGGGTTCATTCCCCTAAAGAAATCACATTTTAACTCGAAGGAATTAGCTTGTTTTAAAAGCTCAAGTGCAACATTTCAGGTTGCTTCCAAAACGCACAACCTGGAACTCGTACAAATCCCGATGGGTTCGCTTTCCGTGTTCCCTGTGACGTTTACTGAGTGTTTGGCTTCAACAACATACGACAGCCTGAGCTCCACTCCCCTGCCTTAGACCTCTGTATGAAAAAGTATTTCCCTTCCTTAGTTTCAGATTTGTTGCTTTCCATTTCCCTGTGCTGCTCATAATGCATCACACTGTTTCGTGCTTTTTCTGGATTTTGCTGCATTTTGTGCTAAGTCTTCACTCCCGATGCCGTTCAGGTCCCTTTGCAGGCAGTTTTTACACAAGAAAATTGCACTCCACCTACTAAAGAGCATTTTACTCCTCTCGGGGAGGTCCTGTGCTAGTATGCAGCGATTACAGTGTATCTGTGATCTTGCACTAGTGAAGCTTTCCTGGGTTAGATTTAGCTCCAGTGAACAGCAAATCTGTGATTTATTTTTGAAACGGTGCATTCTGTTCCAGTCAAGTTTTGCTCCCTGCTTCCCATTCTGTAGCTTTGTTTATCTTTTAACCATGCTACAAGTATACAAGTGGACCGAATTACAAATTGCATAATACTACAAGGACACCAGAACATTCCTGGCTAAAATTTTTTTGTCTCATTGCAGCCTTGCCCTTCATGTAGTACCACCCTTACTCCCCACTGCGATGTCAGCATAGAGGAAGGAGCTATCCAAAATGGTTGTCAGGATGAGCATAAAAACAGTACAAAGGTAATTTAAGTATTTCTCACTCCCCTTCTTTTCCCTTATTTCTCTGCTTCCCTCAGCTTTCTCATTTTTGCTCTGCTGTTCCTTTATTCAAGCTCTTGAGCAGCAGAACGGATTTTGATTTTGAGCAGTTGTGTTCTAAAATTTAGTTCAAGTCCCCCGCCTCAATTTTCAGGATTTTTAGTAATTTTATGGGCTCAGATTGATACTGAGAAGGACCTAAAATTTGGACTCTTTCAGTTACGCTGAGGCTACTCAGAAGGCACAAACAGCACTGCCAGGCTCTCCATCCCTTACCCCCGTGGGCTGTGTCACCTCACCACAAGTGATGTGTCTTGCCAATGTCTCCTGCATTGCAGCTCTAAGACACACAGCTGAAATTCCCAGCTTTCAGTCGCTTTGCATCCTTTTCTGACCAACAGATACAGCACCTTACATGTTCCTCGTGCTGCTGTTGCCATGATTGCTTTCCTGAAGCCACCTACTTCTTCCTCTGCCTCACCACACGTTGCCTGTTTGTCATCTTGTTCTTGGCCTTCACAGCCCCTGCTCTGCCTGTCACCTCTCCTTCCTGAACATTAAGCTCCTGCCTAAATGCAGACTGGGGACCAGTGCTCATCACCTGACTGTTATACATTCAAATAAGTTTAATGCTTTCCCTCCTCAGAGCAAATCACTTCATAAACACACTGAGACAACAGTCTTGTTCTTCACGTCTGGCTTAAAACCCTTCTTGCCTATAAAGGTGGTTGAAAACCTTGCCAGCACTTACTCCACTGCTCAGCCACTCAATTACTCTGTGTTTGTCTCTCTGCTCTCTGTCTGTACTTGACCTGTTGTCTCATGCCTAAATTGTAAGCTCAGAAGCAAGGCCTGCCTTACTGGGCTGTAGGGGTGTGTTACACAGCAGTTCTGTGCCAGGATTCCCAGGAAACAGCCTAAGAAAAGAGTCAAATAATAATCCCTTCAGCCCTGAGGGAGGTGGAGCAGAGTGGCCAGCATGTACTGCTCTCAAACCAGCACAAGATCTTTAAGACAAAAACCCTGGGAGATCTGCAGGTGGGCAGGAGATGTTTCTTCTCCACGCTGCCTCTGCCCACGTGCCAGGGATCTCCAGGATCCAACTGCAAACAGAGATTGTCCTCAGGTACCGACTGCCTGGTGTCAGGCGATGTCTTCATTGGAATTATCCTTTAAGTTCCTTCCTCCTGCAGCTGTACTGGCTTCATGTGTGTGAATCAGCCAGTCATCTGACCCTGCTTGGAGGAGGTCTGTGCAGAGCAGAGGAAAAGGGCTGTAATTTTGCTGGAAGAAACATGTTAGTGGAGACCAAATTGCACGTCCTCCTTGGATTTGGTTTGGTTATTACTCAGCCAAAAGTTGGAGCTGTTACGTGGCTCTCCAGTAAGTCTGGGATGCCTCTTTAACTGAGAGCCTTAAGAACAGCCACATGCACAAAGTTACTGTGGCATTTGATTTCCAAATCTTCCTTGAAGTTTCAGGTCTCTGGGGAAAAGGAGCCGTAAGCTCCCTCTACCCATCTCTGGAGTCTGTTCCCTTCCCATGCCACATGCTGCCCTCATGTCCTCTGCCTTTTGGGAATGTTACTGATGTTTGACCACATCCTTGGACCTCTGTGGGTCCCAACAGCCTCTGGAGCTTCCCTGTCTTTTGATGAGAGGAAACTCTCACATCGTGTCTCTGAGTTCTCAAGCAAACCCTGTTGCCTTCAGAAGCCACAGTAACACTGGAGCTAACAGCATTTAATAAATAGAGATTTTCTCCTACACAAACAGTTTCACACTCTAATCCCTGCCTGTAAAGATTAACAGAGTGGAGACAGCACAGGGAAACCTTGAGATGACTGAAGGAAAGAATTTTCTTGGGGATTTGAGCCTTTGCCAAGGAGCTGAAGAGAAAGTCCATGCTGACCTTCTTTGAAGGAGCAGAAATTTTCACTGCATTTTTCAGATGATCTTAAAGAACAGCAGAGAGAGCAGACAGTGCACAGGAGTCCAGATCTTTTATTTGAGCTGATCATAGCAAAAACTATGTGCTCTCAGTTACTGCTTTTCAAGTAACAAGTGGCTGCAGGGGTGAGAAAGAGGAGAAAGACAGTTTATTATGAAAAAAAAAGGTGGTAACTATGACCTTCAGTTTTTCTTTAGGCCTCAGGTTGTTCTGGGAAGTGCTCTGAGCAAATACAATCCTTAGCATAAATATAAAAAAGCCCCCACCAAACAAAGAAAACCCTTCACTAGCAGCTTGTTGGTCCTTTCTCTCTGGTTTGCCTTTGTTAGTTCTCCTTATCTCCAAACCTGGCTCTGCAGGATGCCTTGTGCTCCATAGCCATGTTCCCTCTGAGCAGGCTGGATAACCTGGTAGGGATGCAGGAGGACTTGCTTGGAAGCTGCTAAATGTTTTCCCTTAGAAAGAAAGAACATGGTGACCTTTTATGTGAGAAGTCCTCCTGCCTCTGGCTTACAGGGGAGTGTCCCTCTGTCCCAGGCAGCACCTCTCCGTCCAAGAAGGCTCTTGGTCTGCCCCTGCTGGGATATGTGTGGCTGAAATCACCTTTCTCTCCTGGTTATTATGGTCTGTAGCAAAGCATTGGCAGCACACCAAGGAAACTACCCAATTTCCTATTCCTTCCTCAGCTGCTGTCGCTGCGCAGTGAACACCTGCAGGCTGCCAAAACAACTGTTGTGAGGGCTAGAAGGGACTAGACTGGGAATCCTTCCATCTCCTGGCTCCCAGCTCTCGGGCTCACACCTCCGCTGGGGCAGCCCAAGGATCCCGCCGTCCCCCTGGGAGGGAGGAAGGGGAAGCACAACCCACCTCCCTCCTGCTTTTCCTGTCGCTCCAGGGAACCATTCCAACACACCTTGTTATGGCTTCAGCTCTTGAGGTCTTGGCTGTGACAGGGAGGCCAAGCCTGAGCGGTCCCTGACTCCTCCCTGCACGAGGTTCTCCTGCTGCTCCCTTAGCTTTGCATCTCCCCTGGTCGTGCCTGCACCTTTCACTTCACCTGTCTGTGTTCGTGTGCCTTGTTTGCTTCACAGGATAGATCACACGAGGAAATTGAATTAATTTTGCACGAGCAGCCAGCAACCAGATATTTTTTAACTTTAACTAAGTTGATTTTACAATGTCAGTAACATATTTCAGCGTGTGGTTGGGGTGGTGATGATATTTATGGTATTTATTTATGGTCACTGCGGTGGCATCCAAGAATAGTCTTCTGGAGGAGCTTGTCAGAGCTGTACAGGCAGGAATGGAGAAACTTCTGTCATGAGTGGGCTTCAGGATGAGGATAAATGCTGCATGATAAGTGATAAGACGTGGAGGGGGGAGATGAACATTCAAATATGCTAAGTTTGCTCTGTGTTTGCATTTGAAAATGATCCTGACTAACTGCAGTTCATTTTCATTCTAACCACACTTAGTTATCTAATTCTTTTGGAATTGCTTCAGTGCATATTGGTCTAGGTCAAACAAACTGTAAAAGAAGGAACTCCATGCTCCATGAAAATAGAATGATTTTTGGTTAGAAGTAATTTGTGTTCTCAAATGGAAGCAGAATTGGTGATGCTGTACCTAAGCTGTGTTGCAGGCTGTTGTCAGAATTAACACTGCAGTCTTAATTAATACAAAGGCAGAAGAAAACCAGAAAGAAGAAGTATGCCTTAGTCAGTGAAGAAAATGTAGTTTAATTTGTAGGATTTTTTTTTTTTTGGTGGGATGATGAGATGTACAAAAGGGCTGTTCCCACAGGTAGGAGAGAGGAGGAAGCTCTGGGAAAGCAGCAGGGCTGTAGTGGTCACTGGAAGGATCAGCAAGGGCTGGCAGAGTGAGTTGTCTCATGATCTGTGGAAAGTCAGCACAGCTGACGTGGGTGTTTAAAAAGCTTTTTAGGGGAATCTGAACCTTAAGACAAGGGAATGAAATTTGGGCCTGTGGTTGGTTGTTCATTGCATGTGTGAAAATGGACATTCCTGCTCCTTGGAAAGTTGGTACAGAAAAAGCAAAAAGACACCTAAATAGGGATGTGCCTGCAGAACATGGAGGAGGTACATCCAGAGGAGATGTGGATGGGTTCAGGGCAGGTGGAGTTTGGTCTTTGACGTGGTCAGGTCAGAACTCAGTGTGTTGAGGAAGAGCTTCTTCCAGCTTTTGCTCCTTGGAATCTCATCTGTTTGCCCTCTCAACCACTAACATTCCCTGTGTATGTTTTCCTTTCTGCCACCCAGGCTCCGGGAGGACACAGTCCCAAGACTCAGAATGGACTTTTGAGTCCTCCACAGGAGGAAAAGCTCAGCAACAGTCAAACCTCTCTATATGAAATGCTGCAAGAGAAAGGCCGATGGGGCGGGGTGAGCCTGGATCAGTCAGCTCTCCTCCCTCTGAGGTTCAAAAATATCCGAGAAAAGACAGATGCTCACTTTGTGGATGTGATTAAAGAGGACAGGTAAGGAAAATGGAGTGTAAAATCTTGTAAAGGTGAAAAGGCAGTACCAGGGTCCCATATCTTTAGTCTTTATTTGTGTGCTTTTTTGTCTAATTACTGTTAACGTACAATACGTTCTACGTTTTCTCCGTCTTTATTCTTCTTAAACTACCGTAGGAATTTGATATCAGAAACATTCTGTTTAGAAATATGCAAAGCCACTTTTTTCGTGGCTTCCATGGTGAACAGTCCTCCTTCGGTCGAACCTTGGGAAAGGAAATTGCTCTTGAAATCCCTTGTCACGAAGTTCAGCTCCATCTCGACAGTCGAACGTCGTCTAATGCGCGTAGTTTGTGCCTTCCTCTGCAATTCACGGTGTAACATAAAATCTGAACCACGAAACTCACATTTTTGTATAGCAAGAGAACAACAGCTGATAACATTGTGTGACTAACACCTAGAAATCATGCTGGGCTTGGAAACAGAATTAATAGGAGAGAATTCTCATGCAACTGCTGCCTCCTTGCATATTGTAAAGTTGGTTTCTCGCTCTGTTTCAAACAAAGGAAAATGATTTTGGGCAGAGGAAATGTTGTCCAAAATTCAGTAGTGTGGGATTTTTATAAACACAAAATGATATAGCCCCTGTTATGACAGTGACTTGACTGGAGCAACTAAACAGATAACTTGAGTTTGTTATTATCTATGGCTATTCTTGTTTTTGTTTCACTGCTTCCACTCAAATTGAAGGTGTTTTGTCTAAATATCCTTGAAACTGCTGCGTGCTTGTGTGGACTCTGGGCTGCTTGGAATAGGGACCCATCACCTGAACCTGAAACATAACTAAGGCAGGGAGAGGTGACAGCAAAGGACAGGAGTCCCTCTCCAATCTCTTTTCCAGGTTTTCTCAGTTTGCCTTTCTCCTGTGCTCAAATTCAGTTAAAACTTAGGTTCCTTTAGTGTTTTTCTCTGTGTGTGTTCTGGCACTGGTGGCTGAGAATTGGTGTTCAGCTGATATTTTCAGATATTAGAAGACAGTCGGATCGGGAAAGTCCAAGTGTTGGCAGAAATCAGCAAGAACAAACAGGATTGTTGTTTAAAATGTAACCAGCACACTGCAGGCTTTAACTTATAGAAGCAGCTTAATTTATGCCCTCGGTCTGCTGAAGATACTTCGCTCAAGCTCTCGTGTTCCCGGTGCTTTCCTCCCGCACTCCCCAAATGGATAATTCTCTCTGATTCGGAAAAAAGGAAGAAGCAGGACTGTGATTTGAGATCAGTCAAAGCCTGGCTCTTTTTTGGTCTCAATTAAATATCATCATTACCATATTAAGTGGGCCATTTCTTGTTGCCACGGAAACTTCTCTGCCGAGTTCAGTTCATGTAAACAGAACTTTCCAAAAATAATCTTCTGATTAATTAGCTCTAAGCAAAATGCTTTAAGCCTACTGGTTTACACTGATCTTTTCAACATCTCTCAATGAGAAATTATATGGAATAAGTCCCTTTAAAAGCGTTCCTGATCCCCTGCTATGAAACATAATTGTTGGTCTTGACGAATCGAGCATCTGTGGGGATCTTTGGATGTGGAATTCGAGGTGTTGTTTCACAGGAATCCCCATTTTCAGTAGGTTTTGTTGCATTGGTCTGACGTTGCTGCAAACCCAGCAGCAGCTAAGTGATTTTCCCTGAGCACTGGGCAGCAATTTCCACAGGATTCCTATTGACAGAAAGTACTTAACCCAGATATGATGCTAAGGTGCATAAATTAACCCCACAGGCTTCCTGGAGAGCTGGGAAGAGTAAATGTGTCCTCAGAGGATTCAGGAGCCTGGACACTGCATTAGGAAGCTGCCTGGGGCTGGCTGGGAGGAAGTGCTGGACACTGGTGATATTTTTCCTTTCCAGTCTCTTTCTGGAGCTTTAGCTGTGTGGTTGGGAACTTCTTTGCATGCTGAGATTTAACCTTGGAGCTGATACCTCAGCACTGCCTTTAAAAATAATAGTAATGAAGACAGTCTTAGTCTGGCATGTTTGTATTAGTAATTATAGAAGAATACTTTTATGAAAAGTTATCACTTCTTACAACTTGTTTCTCTATATTTGACAAACAGGGTATGGTTTGAGCTTTGAGTCTGGCTTTACTACAATCACTATAAAAATACTGTTCATTGTAATCTGCACATTACTGTGTGTATTTTAAAAGAAAACTGCATTGTAAGAGTACAGAGTGTTCGAACTTAGTTTCATTGGGAATATTCTCAAAGGATTCTCTGTTTTGGGATTTTTGTTTCCAAGAAAAATTAGGTATTCCTTAGGCT
The DNA here is from genome assembly GCF_009829145.1 of Chiroxiphia lanceolata. NCBI lineage: Eukaryota > Metazoa > Chordata > Aves > Passeriformes > Pipridae > Chiroxiphia > Chiroxiphia lanceolata. The sequence continues at coordinate 2,296,778 of NC_045652.1, forward strand.
ATAAACCTCCTGAAGTACAAGAAACAGGTACTCATGAACTGATCAGGGCAGTAATTCCAGTAATCTCTTTAGACTTACAGAGCACAGTCCCAGGGATGTATGGAGCTCCCCCAGAACTGGGTTCTGTGCAGCCCTTCATCCCCTCCTTGGGTCAGCTTCCTGTTTAAATACTTTTAAAATTTGTTTGTTTCTTTCATCTCCCACTTCCCAGTGTTGCTTGATCCGGGGAACACACAAATCCCTGTGCTGGGAGGCACAGTGGCCTCCTGGGGAGCACATTATGTACTTGACTGTTTAGTCAAGTAAAGTGGGATCTTCCTCTTTGGGACAGACGTGGGTTGACATGGAGCTGGATTGGCACTGGGAATGCTGCCTTCTCCCTCCTTCCACCCTGTTGCACCTTCTGTTTCGTGCTGCACTGGCAGCTGGATTGTTCTTCTGACATCATCCAGCACAACATCACCGTCCTCTATTGAGCTTCCTGGGAGGAAGAAAGGGAATTCAACAATTTTTTTAAAAAAAAAAACAACCAAAGGCCTTCAAAATTCTTATTATAAGATACTCTTAGAAACATCTAAGAGAGGGGAGGAACAAAGACAAGGAATAATGACAGACAGAAGGGTGACTCAAGTGAATGTGTCCTGTCCTTCTTTCAGGGCATCCTGATGTTCTTAATATATTGGCCAAGGCCAAGGTTATGAAGTATCAGCCATATTCATGGTTAGAGTCGTTTGTCTTCTCTGGCATCAGTCTAAGAATTTGTGGTTGGTTGGTCTTGCATTTCAGTTAAAAAAAGTGCTTCCCACATGCCATTGTGTGCTGAGGAGCCTGTACTTCCAAAAAACCCCTCTGCCAAGAGTTCAGCAAAATTAAACAGAAACAAAACCCATAACCAGCCTCCCCCAAAAAGAGGCTCTGCAGGATCTTTCAGCTTCTTCATCTGCTGAGAGTTTGACCTCATGTGCATCTCTAAGTGAAATTCTTTCAGCTCTCTGACACCTGCTCAAGAAAGAAAAAAAGAGGAGTTGCAGAGCTGTCTTTAGGAAACTTCACTCATAAACCTCTTACAGCTAATGCAAAATTCAACTTTCTATTTTCCCTCCAGAGGATCGGAAATATAAACAACTTTTTAATGATTGAAGCCTCTTTTATGTTGTTTATTTTGATTTTTTTCTGCACCTGACACTGGAAGAGAAGGTGAAGGAGGGCATAAACACCCTCTGGTGGATGCTGCCTCTGGGTCTCTCAGCCCTTCTGAGCTGGTGTCATTATTTGTCACTGGCTTTGTTGATGATTCTGGTCATTTTAAATCTTCTGTTTCAACAGTAAATCTAAGCTCTCTGTCTCCTCAAGTTCCATTTCTTTGCAGCCCAGATTCTTAAGGGAGTATTTTACCAGTTGAGTTACTGAGTCATTTTAGTGTCTGAAATAACAAGAAACTGCTGTTTTCTAAAAGGGACAATGGTTTTTTTCCCCTAACAATTTGTCACCTTTGTCATCCTTGGCTTGCTTTGAGCAGTAGAATTCCACCCAAGGCACAAATATCCCGCAGCCACGTGTCTCCTGAGCTTGTGCCTCTGTAGCAGCAATTAACCTTTACTGTTTGCTGGCTTATATTGCAATTATCTGGAGTCATCTGGAGTGAGAGCTGTTAAGTTTCTTGAAGGACTTGTTAGTCTCTTCCTGAAAGTGTAAAAGTTTGCTCTCTCATTTCTTTTGTGGAATATTTCCTTTGACTGAGTGAGTGTTGTAACTAAGGGGGTACTTTGGTGATCAAGAGCAGAGAAAAGCCAAAGGAACTTCAAAGCCAAGGTCCAGCATCCCTAGAAAGAGCAACCACAGACTAGAGGGGGTCTGAAAGAGGTACAGCTGAACAAACTGATGTTTATATTGTCTTTTTTTTTTTTTTTTTTTTAGCCTCATGAAAGATTATTTCTTTAAACCACCTATTAACAAGCTGAGCCTGAACTTCCTGGATCAGGATTTGGAGATGACCTACAGGACAAGCTACCAGGAAGAGGTGTGTTTCTCCTGGCATTGGTTTCCTTCTGTAATCCATCTGAGAAACTTTCTGTCATTTTCTGGGGGTTTTTTTCAACACATCTCGTTGTAGTTGATGACAAGGGTCATGAAATGTCAAATACTGCTGGTATTGCTGCCTCTGCAAACAGTCTCCTTTCAGTTTATCACAGAATCACAAACTGGTCTGGGTTGGAAGGGACCTTAAAGCTCATCTTTTTTCACCCTCTGCCATGGGTCTCCCTGGAGCCTTCTCTTCTCCAGGTGAACACCCCCAGCTCTCCCAGCCTGTCTCCAGAGCTGGGGGGCTCCAGCCCTCAGAGCATCAACATACCCTGTACCCCGAATCTAGTCTTACATTTGGGCTAGAAATCCATTTTCACAGTCGACCAAGGTTCACTAATTACTTCTCACTCGCCTTTTCTCCATGTTCAGGTTAATGTTTTAAGGCTCTACGTTGGCCAGAGAACCATGTTGAGATGAAAGTAAAGGACCACATGCTACTTGCCTTCTCAGCAAATATCCCAGCTTTGAGAATGGCAACTTTGAGTTTGATTTTTTTTCAAGTCACAGCCCCACAGTTACCCCTGTGGAACCTAAACCTGTGCTGAACTCAAATGCCCTAATTCCATAAGTGTGCTGCATTCAGAAACCCTGTGGAATTGTAAGGAGCAGTGAGTAAGTTGTGAGGAACTCGGTACTCTCTCCAGGATTCTGCACCGAGTGTAACAAGCCCTCAATTCCCTCGGGGGCTAATAATATCACAGGCTTTCCATGTCAGTGGATATCCCTGCCTGGCTGATAGGAACTGGCATTTACATAAAGTGACATTAGGTGTCAGTTAGAACTGAGGCTGCATTTTCACCAGGAGCTGAAAAGCTGCTGCCAGAAGAAGGCAATTGCTCTGCTCTGTCCTTCCTGTTCCTCCTCCTCCCTGTTCCTCCTCCTCCCTGCTCCTCCTAATGGCTCTGGTGCTCACCAGCCTTCCCTGCTGTGAGCAGCTCATTTACTGGCCCAGCATAAAATATTCATGGTTTGTTTTTCTGTCTGGGGCTCTTTCTTTTCCCATCCCTCTGTTTTCTGCCCAGCAGCTCTCAGAGGGGTTGGCAAATGCCAGAGCCAGCCCAAGATGCCAGAGCCAGCCCAAGATAAGCGGCCGGCAGCAGGAAGGGGAATGGGCCCTTCCCTTCCAGCAGTGCAGAGCTGTTAGTTTGGTTCATCCAGCTGCAGAATTGCATTGGGATAAATGTAGGTGTTGGTTTCTTTTCTTCCCAGTAGTATGTCCTACATCTGAGGGCAGGTGGGATTTCTGCTTCTGCTGCTCATTGTTTTCAGTTCTGGGCAGCGTTGTCGTGTTCTCCCTGGCAATAGCCCCTGTTTGCTTGTTTTCCAATACTTCCAGGTGAGACCTAACTTAATTTATTTTACCAAAGGAAAGCCCAGTTGTGTTACAGTTCAGCCTGTTCACTTTGTTCACTTCATACTCATCCTGCAGCAAAATAGTCTAGTGGGATCTGCATAAAGCTCCTGTAGCAACAACAGGGAGAAACTTCCCCTGGCACACTGGTTTATTTGCAGATATAAAATAAAATTTGCAAACTACACAGAAAATAGTAAATCAAGTTGTTTCCAATGGAAAGATTGGAAAGAGAAAGGAAGTAGTAATAACCAAACATATACAGATTGACCTATTGATGTGGATACGTAGGGAAATCCTAGAAGGAGCACCGATGAGGTCTGTGCATTTTGTTAGTAGTAAGTTATTAATTTGAAAATCATTATATAAATCTCCCTGGAAATGGGAATCTTCACTCTCTAATAGTAACTCTGCAGCACTGGGGCAAAAACCTTTTAAAGCCTTAATATTAGCAGAGTACTGGTCCGAAACAACAACAAAATCTTCTCTTGGAGAGTGAAAAGAGTTGTCAGCACTCCTAGATCTCTAATTGCCTGGCTGTCAACTGCTGCTGAAAGTAACTTCCAGCACCCCTGAATTCCCCTCTAATTACACAGTGCCAGCTGCATGCTTGGGTTGTGATCTCTCTCCAGAGTCAGCTCTGCTTCCCAGGAGCTTGTTTAGCCTGTTCTTGTTTGGAAATGAAGGCACTACTTAGCCCTGTCAGAGCATCTTTAACGCTGTCACCTGGGGATATGGTGCTGCTTCCCTTAATTCAATTGGTGGGACTTGGGGTGTGAACAGCATTCTGCTGCTGTTCAGGTTAAAAGGTAATTTTGGCACTGAAGTGATGCTGCTTGAATTTATTGGGTTGCAGAGAGGTACAAATGAGGGACAGGTTTGTTTCCCAGTATTGCTGAGTGCAGGAAGTGTTCTGAGGAGCAAAGGAAACTTCCAAATTAAACCAGAGCCCTCCAACTGGGTGCCTTCATGTTGACATTGATAACATAATTTCTGTTTTTCTTTGGAACTTGCTTTCTGTGGTCCCTTGGGCACATACAGACAGTCCCAAAACTGGGCTCACCTGAGTAAGCTGGGATGTAGAGCTCATGATTAGTTTTCAGCTGGACTGTTCACAGTAGCACAAGCACAGCTGCACAAGCACTGGGCCAGGACAAGAGGGGATGGGAATGTGTGGTGAGGGGTTAGGGAAGAGCAGGACTTGGTGTTCTGGGCTCTGATCAATTTGGATTACACATAATCTCAGTGGCTAATTTTAATGGTCTGAAAGGGAGATGTGAACCCTGCCACAGGAGCTGTTACTGGGGGGAGGTGTTTGGAGGGTTTTCTTAAAGACCCATCGAGGCTAAAAAGTAAAATCTGTTATTATTTTAAATTGAAATCATTGAAGAAAATGTCTCACAGCTTTATCTGCTAGTAATTATATTCATGTTTCTTTGCACAGAATAGTCAATTTTCATGTTATTTTATTTCTGTATCATAATAGTGTGTAAAAATCACCTCAATCCTGGGGGCTGTGCTGCCAATGCTTTTTTCAACACGGTCTTCTCAGGGAACTGTGACAGCCATGGCACCACCTCTTCTGCTTCATGTTTCCAAACGTTCCTTACATTGGATTAACGAAGTGGCCAAAACTTCTTTATTCCCCAACTTGTTTTGAGCTGCTGTTTATCACCCAGTTGAATTCAACAGAGTGGCGTTTACTCATGTCCAGCCCTTCCCTCAATGCCTGTGTTCCACACAGGTCATGAAGAATGCTCCAGTGAAGACGTTTGCCAGCGCTACCTTCAGCTCGCTCCTGGACGTGTTCCTGTCCACCACAGTCTTCCTCATCCTCTCCATCACCTGTTTCCTGAAACACGGCATGGTGGCGTCCCCTCCGCCCCCCGCCGCCGTCGCCGTGTTCGTCGTCGCCATCCTGCTGGAAGTGCTGTCCCTCGTCGTCTCCATCAGGTAAATAAGGAGTGACGGAGCCTGGGAATAGCAGGGGGAGCTGAGGTGGTGGCTGGCTCGGGAACATTTTGTTTGACAGCCCCCCAGGAACATGCTTGGACGGTCTGGGATGTTTGAAGAGCAGCGTCGGCGCAGCCAAGGCTGGCGGCAGATCTTGTGCAGGGAGAGCTCTGGCTGCAGGGATGGCAGGAGAAGTGTGGCTCTGATGGAGGCCACTTAGGGAAACGGGATCTGCACACCATGCCTGCGCCTCTGACTGTTCCTTGGGATGCCCCATGAGCCTCCCCTCACAGGGCCATCAGAATCCAAACAGGAAACTTTTGTCTGTCCTTCAAACAAACCCACCCAAAAAATTCCTAGATAACAGTACACAGTTCTCGGGTTAAAACTGAAATCATGTATCAGAGGTGCAAAGAGCAGTCCTTCTCTCAAAGGAAAAAAGAAGAAAAATTGATGAAGTCACATTGCATCTGTCCAGAAATAGTTTCTTTTTAAAGTTTCGTGGATTAATGTTGTAAGAGCTTGTGTTTTCTGTCTGACACGTAACTGGAGGTCAGCATTTCCCTGGATTCAGGGCTGTGGGATAGGCACTGCTACTGAAGGGAAGGGAGCACTGGTTTGTCTCTGCAGAAGGAGTGGTACTTTGCAGTGCCAGCCCCACATAGCAGCAAAGAATCCTCAGTCCCTGAATCCTTGTCCTGCCCCTCAGCCTCTTCTGTGCCCTTGCAGGGGAAGGCTTGGCTGTTTAACAGTGACTCCACGTTCCCCATTTGTACCCAGTCACCCACAGGACGTGTCCTGGGCTTTGAGGACACCTGCAGGCCTTACTCCTGTGGTAACTACTCAGTGAGCAGTTCCTCTGGAACATGGGGTTCCAGGGGTTACTCACATCCAGGTGTAGCAACCAGCAGTTGTCCGTGTGTTCAGTGTTCGTGCTCTCCTGGGTGTGTTGTCTGATCTGTGCAGATACCCCGTGTAACCTGTAATTAACCCCGATGATGGACCTATTAATAAGTTGTTTGTGTGTGTGTACGTGTGAGAGCAAGTTCACTGTGCCCTCCTCAGCCCCCTTTTCCCGGCGCTTCCCTTGACACAGAGCGTGATAAGGGTGGTGTGTGGAAACCTGTGTCCTCACTTGTAGTTCTGCAAATCTGTCAGGAATGTGTAAGTCAAAATGCTTCTGTAATTACAAGTTGGAAGCAATTCTGCTGCTGTTTCAAGAGAAACAAGAGATTACAGTGTGCACTCTTACTTTGACTTTACAAGGTCAAGGTAAAAATACTGGATTAGTGCTTTAGCCACTGAAGGAAGTTTGTATCTCAATGAGCATATAAATGTCTGTGTGTTACATCAAAGCTGGCACACAGAGTGAAGAGAGGTCATCATGTGTGAACAGTGGAAATGCTTTTAAAGATAGTATTTCTTAGTGGGGGTATTTGATTGTTGCGATTCAAATAATTTTTAGAAAACCTAGAAATTCAGAAGGTGTTAAAAGCTGTACTGGGAGATGGTTGAACTGTAGGGCTGTCATTGTAGTGTATCCTAAAATGGATTAACTCATGTTCTGTCCTCTCTCTTGCATCAGAAATGCATTTTCCCCTTTGCAGAAGTCTCTGCATGCTGATTTGGGTGGGGGAGAAGTTGGTTTGGCACTTCAGTGTGCCCAGGCAGCTCTGCCATCTCACCAACAGCAGGTGGTCTGGGTTTGGTGGCCATGAACTTGCTCAGCTGTGAACAGCTCAACACCCACTTTGCTGAAGAGCTACTTTTCTGCTATCCAGATTATTTGGAGAAAAGTTGTGTTCACTCACTTTTCAGGTGAATTCTTGCTTCATTTTAGTATTTTTCAATTCACTGTTTTTCCCACTTGTTTTCCCAATGCCACATTGCATTTGCCTTTCCTTGTTTTGTCCGTTCATAAAAATTATTGCTATAATCTTAGAAATATTTATAGGTAGGTACATAAGGTTTTATTGCAGTCCTGTTCTATAATTGGTGGTTTATGGTTTTCTTAAGGAGAAGGAAAATTGTTGTTTTCAGTCTGTCTATATAGTCAAGAACTGGCAAAGCAGTTTTGCCTTCCTGAGCTGCGTGTGGCTGTGCAGGGGTTTGGCTTCAGTGCAGCACTGTGTGGTCAACCCAGAGACCCCACAAATTCTCCTGGTTACTTTGGGAACCAGGAATTGCTGGATGGAAGAAGCACCAGCTGCCCTTCCCTGCCCTCTCTGTCAAACCAGCTGTTGAGGAGTAGGGATGTAGAAATTGAGGCCCCAGATATCTCTTGGAGTGTCTGCAAATCACTCTGTATTTTAGCACTTATATATTCTGAGTTAGAAGGGGCTCAGAAGGATCACTGAGTCCAGCTCCTGGCTGGAACCTCCTGCCATGGGCTCACACTTGTGATCTTTCCTCTACTAACGAGATTTAATTTGTATTTAACTTAACTCTGATCATCCCATCTAAGGTAACACTGGAGTAAATCTCTTACAGTACAAACCCAGGATCATCTCAGATCTGAGCTGGTCCTACCCAGGGTACCTGCTTGAAAACAGTCTCAGACCTCACCTGAACAGAGCAGGCTTTGTAGGTGAAAAGCCTCAGAAGCTTTCTGGCAGGTTTTCAGTTTTAAATGTAAGGACAGTGGTGTATTTGGGTGGAGCTTTGGTAAGAAAAGGTGTCTAGTTGGGTTTGGAGGGTTTTTTTGGTTGTTGTTTTGAATTTATAATACATATTTGTTTTATAGTAAATACATAAGATAGACTTTTGGGCCACCCCAGTCTCCTGGGGCACACACTGCTGTACGGTTCCCTTGAGCAGAAAGAAGGCAATCATATTTTTCCTCTTCAAATCCTCTCCCAAGTGAGGACTGCTCCCTCTGACCACTCATTATGCAGTGCAGAACTTCCTGTGCAGAAATGTCATCCCAAATGACAATCACAGAATACCAGCGAGATATCTGCAGGGAGGAGATCGGACTACAATGCTGGGCACAATCCCAGAATTTCAGGAAAAGGGATTATTTTAAGACCAGAAAATTCTTGCCTAAGTTTCACATTGTATTTTCATTATCGTGATGTGAAACACCCTGTCTTTAAATCAGTCTAAATTGTAATTAAATCCAGGACTCAGCCTAGCAAGGATCACTTGGCTCTTGTGGCTCAGCCCTCAGTCCAGCTGAGGGAGAGGGAAGGGGAGCACTGTCTCTGCCTGAGAAACAAAACTTGAGTTCTGGAAGAGCAGAAGGCCTCATGGAGCAAAGCTTACGAGGGAGAAGGATGTTTTGATTCCTCTGAAGTGTCTGATAATAAATTATTGGAGTACCTGTAGATGAGGATCCCACTGTTAACACAAGAGCCACTTGAAAATTAATTGTATAAAGCTGCACGCAAAAATTGGTGCTTCATTTGTGAGCACATGGAAAATGTCATCTCCTGCTCTGTAAATGTTCTGTAAAGAATGTCCTTCGGCCCACTTGAAGTGTAACTACTTTGACAAGTTCAGTTGAAGCGTAAGAGGTCCTGAAATTCTGGTTTTTTATAAAAAAACCTTGGGAAATGTCACTGAACGTACAAATGCAAGGTTTCACTTGGGAGTCTGAGGAGTGGGTCTGCAGGAATGCAGGTAAAAGATAGCTGCCCATTATTTTTGTGTAAATACAGGATTTTTGTTAACTAGATGATTTTGACACATAGCTCTTGAGTAAAACTCGCCGTAAATGAGTTTGTTTACAAAAAATATGTTGCTTTTGATAATGTGCTTCAGAGAAGACTTGTGGGTGAAGAGCTGAGGGCAGAGAGTGGGTGTTTCAGCCCTGTTCAAAAGAGTGAAAGGTGGGAGCACTTCAAGTTGATTCATGAATTTAAAAGGGCCTTTCTAGAGAGCAAAACAAATTATCTCCTGGATGAAGCAAGCGAGTGCAGTCGAACACTGGAATGGGAAGTTGTGCTGTTGTCTGACTGAGCAGAACTGCCCTTTTCCTTGAAGTTGTGCTTCACCATCCCAGCCCTGCTCAAGTGCCACCCACGAGGGACCCTGTGGCCAAGCACTTGGATCTTCCTAAATTCCCAGTGACCAGGAGCAGAAATTGTTTCCTGCATCCCGAGCTTAATGAACCAGATCTGTTAACACGACTGATACAGAGTCCTGATGCCGGGGAAAACAATGGAGTCTGTTTGCCTTTATTTATTTCTAACATCTGGTATTTAATATCCCACCAAATTGCTGCTGTGCCAAAAGCTTTTGATTTGAACTCTGGGAATTGATTTTAAACTGCCAGTAAATACAGAAATGATGGTAACAGTCTCCATTAGCCATTAATCATTTATGTCAAAGTTACTAATTTGAACTCCAGCTTGTGTAAACATCTCGGAAGCTTCAGCATTTAAGCCCCGTTGAGCTGCCCACTGACACTGCATTATTTACTGATACTGCCCTGTAGCCATTAAATCTGTCTGCAGCTCTCACTGCTGTCTGGATTTAATGCACTCCTGACTTCCTGTGCTGGGAGCGCTGGGCTGGATCCGCCGGCTTTCCCTGCTAGGGACGGGAATTCAGTCGTTTAATTCCAGAGCACAGAGCTCTGCGATAAATACCAGCCCAAAAATCAATGCAAGAAGGTAAAGATTATCAGGAGAAATGTGACATTGCCCTGGAATTTGCACTGTCCTTTTGGAAACACACAGCTGCCTAAATAAAGCAGTGTCCTCATCGCAGGATTAACCGATCGCGTTCGCCGGTGGATTTGTTGCTATAGTTCCCACAGGAATTTGTCCTGGCATGGAGGCTTGGCAAAAAGGAACATTGAAGAAGTGGAGTCCCTGGTGTGTGGGTTGGGGTGAGAGACATGAGCTGCACTGGGTATCTGCCACTGAGCTGGGTCCTGTGCCAGGCAGGATGGGAGCGATGCGGGGATCCAGGGGAGCGTAGGCAGAGCTGCTGCCGAGCTGCCTTGGGAGAGTCTGGGGATGCAGGTTGTTAGCCCAGGGAGCCCCATTCCCTTTCCTCTCACACTTCAGCCATGGAGATCCTAATCCCAGTCTGTAGGCTTTGGGAGAATGGAACTTTGTTTTTAGAGGCAGGAACTTGATTTCAGACGTACTTGGTGCTGAGAAAGTAGGGCTGTCACTGAGCACAGGGACAGTTCTGTCATCAGGGTAGGACACTTTACAACCCTTCAGAAACCCCAATTTTTACTCTGCAGAGTTTTTTGGTTTTTTTTTAAAATTTTATCTTGCTCTATATCCAGTTTTTAAATTTCAATGCGTTGTTGGAAACTCTGTTTCCTGATGGAATACAGGTATAATTTTTGGTGTGAATGGAAATCCATTAAACTGAAAACTGGCAAATCTGTGAGCACCCTCTCGTGGGATCCCGGTGTATTACAGTGTATGCCATCCTCCCAGATTTCTCTTTTTAATGCATTTAAGGATAATTTCCAGACTTGAATGTATTAAAATTAAATAAGTTAAATTAGAGGAGAGCTCTTGATGCTTCGAAAAATGCTTTTGTTCGCAAAACTCACAGAAGTCCAGACCAGAGAATTAAAATATCATCCGTAAACAATGAATATTTAAAGGTGTGGAATGAGTGTCAAATTCTCATAAAGAAATTTAAATTCAGGTGGTTTGTATCAGGCTTTTATCCAGCATAAAACCTTGTATTTCAGACAACAGGGGTAAAAATAAGTGTATTGCTTTTCTCTTTTTAAAAGTATGGTGATATGGGGTAATTTATGTAACTTTGAAGATTGGGAATTTCATATTTAGTGTATGTGATACTTTTTTTTTTTCAACTGTGAGCATCTCTGTTCAAAAAAGGTGTAATTCTGTACTGTTTGGGGTCTGCTGTTGTCCAGAAGTACCTGCCCGGGCTGAGTCTGGGAATTCCACACATCCCACTAATGGCTCTGGATGCAGCTAACTGTGCTCCACTACCTTTTTATGTCTCCATAAAAATAATTAGGCACTTGAACAGCAGTTGCAGTTTTTCTCAAGTGACTAATGTTGAGCTTTGAGAAGGAAGTTATCCCAAGGATTTATTTCTGTGGATAAATAATAGTTTTCCATGCAATGCCCTTGAGCATTGAGCATCCTTTTACCATCCCTTATTCATTTTAGCAATTAGAGCTGCTCTCATTAAGGAGCATCTCCGGTGAGCTGCTCTCCAGAGCTCTCCCAGTTGGCTCCCTCAGCTCTTCACAGGTTGGGGCCGTGGTTTCATCGGCAGCTCGAGGTGGGAGCCGTTCCTTCCCTGTGTGCCGTGTGGGATCCAACTGGGATGCTGTGCTGGCTCCCAAGGAATGGGGTGGGTGCCAGCTGGCCCACGAGGGGCTCAGCCCAACTGCTTCTCCAGCTCTGCTCCTGCCAGGCTGCCAGAGCTCAGCCCACGCTCCTCTTCCCCTTCCCTAATGAGAGGGAACGGAGCCTGGTTGCAGACAGGGTGGTTGCAACTGGGAGAACTGGTTTTGGTTGCAGTGGGATGGAGCTGCACAGCCCTGGGTGCTGGAGCTGTTAGTGGGGTGCACAGCGCTGCATTTCAAACATTTCTGCTGTTATTTTCAGTCATTTGAATTTGTAAAAGCTTCCCCTCTCCCTGCCTGCTTTATTTATGAATGGAGAGAAGTCTTCCCTGTGCTTAACCGTCCAAGTGAGTGAAATTTGGCTTTCAGTTTGCCTCCTCGAAGCCCCCATCCCGAGGCTCTCCCTGCTGGAGCAAACACCCAGTCAGCTGTCAGCAAAGGTGGATTATTCCCTGGAATCACCAGCAGGTGCTGTGGGTGTAACACACCGTGGTTGCTCACACAGCCCCAGTGAGGGATCTGAATTCCTGCAGGTCGATCAGAGACGGGAGGTGATGTTGCTGCAGTTAACGCCCCGCTCCGTGATTTCCTGTGTTCCAGGATGGCGTTCTTTCTGGAGGAGGTGATGACTTGCACCAAGCGTCTCCTGGAGGTGATATCTGGCTGGCTGCCTCGACATTTTTTCGGCGCAATCCTGGTTTCTCTCCCGGCTCTTGCAGTTTTTTCACACTTCACCTCTGATTTTGAAACAAATATACATGTAAGTTGTCGAACTCCGTTCCTAATGTGATGTTTTGGATGGAACAAAGCTTGCTGTTTGCCTGCCGCCTTCCTCCACCTCCCTGGCTTTGCATCTGTTTGATACAGATCCCTTGGAGGGAGAGGGCTTTGTGGATGATGGAATTCCTAGTTTGTTATGTAAATACAGTCACGGCTGCTTTGAAAACTCTCAGACAAAAGAGGAGAGCCAAACCTAGAAATGCCTGTGACTTACCTACCTTTTTTTCCTTAGACCAAGCACTTCTGCAGGGCTTTATTCGAGACAGTGCAAGGAGTTTATCTCAGGCTTGTGGATCTAGGCTGAATTTGGAGTTTCTGGGTGGACATGTTGTGCAGTTACTGAATCTTAGCAATGAGAACACAGTATTAGTGGTGGGTGTTTGGGCTTTGCAGAGTGAGATGGAGGAACTCAAAGGAGAGAGAGAGCTCTCAGTGCCTAGAAATGATCATTGCAGGAGCTGTGGAAGTGGTTAAAGGAATGCAATACCTGCCTTCTGAAAAGGAACAGAAGGAAATTGGTATATTTAGCCCAGACACAGAGATCCACAGGAGATTTGATGTCTCTCTTAATGAGAGCATTCCAAAGGGGAGAACAAGGGGTTAAATATTCAAAGAATTTCACATAAATTCTGTAAATTCTGTGAATTCATAGAATCCCAGAATGGTTGGGGTTGGAAGGGACCTTAAAGGTCATCTCTTTCCAACCCCCTACCATGGGCAGTGATGAGAAGGGGGAAGAACAGTTTAATTTAAAGGCCAACTGTAGCATAAAATCAGGGCTTTAAAACTGTGAATAAAATGGCCTCAAACTGGAGATGAAAGTTTGTTTCTCTGCAAGTTTCTCTTCATAGCACAGTGATCCTTTCCAGGAGCTTCAGGGAATTGCTTCACAAAGCTCTTCCTATTTCAGGGCTCTGGGTGTAGGTAATGGCCAGATCCTCCTCACTCTTCCTATCACAGCTTATTCCTGGCTTTTGGGAAGTGTTTGTTCCATGGGAACATGTGACCACATGTTTTTTGGTCCTTGCTGATTTAAACACATATCCCGTGGTTATCACAGTCACAGAGGAGTGTGTTTGACATTCTGTTACATCCCATGTTTAAAACCATTCTGCAGCTTCCACCTCTTGGAACTTTGCTTAAGAATTTTTAAGCAGTAAATTTATTTTTTGTTAGTTCAGTTTAAACATGGTCTTCCTCCTACATGATTATCAGTAATTTAATTGTAGGAATGTCTTCTTTAAAGTGAAGGGACCCAAAAACCTTCAAATCTGTCCATTGGTTTTGATATCATCCCATTCATCACCATCCTTGATCATCTCTCCAAATGTTTAAAAATAATAAAAAATGTTAAAAACCTTTATTGGTGTGTTCTCAATACCTGTTCAGGACAGGCTGAGTCGAAACACTTGAGGCAGCAGCAGTAAAATGGTGATTTCCATCACCAAACTGAGAATGAACTTTGCTTTCTTTCCTCTTGCAGGTCCTCCAGAGTCGTGGGGCTGTTGGCTCCCTCTCCAAGAGATGTCCCAACTCGGCTTGTGCTCAGTGTTTCCACACTCATGGAGCTCTAGGAAATGGAGTCAATCTATAGAGGGTCAGGTAAGTGTCCTATTTTACTATGACATGGTTTTGCAAAGTTTTTTTTTATTCATAGCATTTTATACCCTCCCTGGATATAAAATAATTTAAACGAAAATTAACAAAAAAACAGCCATGAAAAAAAAAAAAAAACTTTCCAAAGCCATGCATCCATAGTAAAATCCAGCACATCCTGACCCTCTATAGGCTGGCTTCATGCTGGGGCATCACTTGGAGTGAGAACCAGTGCTCTGCCACTTTAGGAGACCTGAAATGGGGGGAAAAAAGTAAGTTTAAGTTATGTTTTTTTATGGACACTTCTGAAACTCCTTTTATCTGTTTTTGAGTCATTTCAAAAAAACCAACAACTGTGCTTGTGGTTTAAAAATGGTAAATTATGTAAGGTTTTTTTCCTATACTCTGTATCTGCTCTGAATCACATGTTTGTTTGTTGTGCTACAGGATTGCAGTGTCTGTGCTTCAGCTGTACAGGAAATGTAAAATTAAAAAAAAAAAGAGATTACTAATGAAAGGATTGTTATTAAAAATAAAAGAAAGGGAGAGAATGATCATTTCATGCTGTAAAACACAGCATAAAGCTAGAACAGAACTCCCTAATGCAAGTGTGGAGTCTCTGTTTTAGCTTGGATGGTCATGAATATTCTTGCTAAAACCAAAATTGGCACATCAGCCTGAGAAGTTTGACCACTGTAGGATTGTATCTCGGGGAAATGAAGGTATTCTGGGCAATGTGTCTGTCCTGCCCGTCCTTTTCTTTATCTGGTGGAGTTGTGGGAAAGGGAAAGGGGGTTTGAGATCAGGCATTTGGAACAGAAAATGTAAAATTGTCCTTGCAAATTGGCACAAGTGGTCGTGTCACAAGGTGTCCATTGACAATGACCAATACCTGCCTTTTGTTCCCAAGGCAGATCTTTTCAACCTGAGTTCCTCTGTTGCTGATCAGGGTGAC
Organism: Chiroxiphia lanceolata; assembly: GCF_009829145.1. Classification (NCBI taxonomy): domain Eukaryota; kingdom Metazoa; phylum Chordata; class Aves; order Passeriformes; family Pipridae; genus Chiroxiphia; species Chiroxiphia lanceolata. Next base: position 2,311,796 of record NC_045652.1, read on the forward strand.
AGTGTCCCCTAAGAAGTGTTTTTAAAAACAGGCAGGTGGGTGAAGTTGCATTCCGCATTTTCAATGCAGCGGAATTTCGATATTCAGTTTAAAACAGACGGGATCTAACCCCAGCAGTGGAGTGGAGGTTACCATGAATATTTACCTTTTTTTTAAATTTTATTTTATTTTAACAAGAAGAGGCACTGAGCTTTTTGCAAAGGTCAGCTGGAGGCATTGGAAGTCGCTGAAATAACCGTGTAACGCAGCGATACAAAACTCCACCCAGGGGAAACTGTGACCAACCACCTGTGCTAAAGGTTTTCTTGCCCTTGGAAGGGAAGATGTCCATCTTCACGTGCTGACTCCTGATGCACCATAACACAGATGGAATCAGACCCTTCTGCTCCCTGTGCCCCTTTTTCCCTGGTGTTGGTGCCCGAGGGCGCGGGGCAGCCGCTGACTCGCTCTCTCTCTCTGTTGCAGTACACCATGTTCATGTGTTGTGCCATTCTCATCACCATTGTGCAGTACTGTAACTTCTGCCAGCTCAGCTCCTGGATGAGGTCCCTGCTGGCAACCGTGGTGGGAGCAGTGCTGCTCATCCTGCTCTACGTCTCCCTGTGCCCGGACAGGTGAGTGTCACCCCAGCCCCGCACGCTCGGCTCCAGGGGAACATGTTTGGGGTTCTGCACTGCTGCAGTGAGGATCTAGTGCACAGGATTGTACCACCTGCCGTGACTTTCTCCACCACCTCAACTTTAGTAATTTTATTTCTGCGTTGTTTATTTTTTTTGAGGTTTTCAGGATGGTACCCGAGGGCCCTCTCCTGTGTGACACTGTCCTCACCTCCTGTGCTTCAAGGGCACACGTGTGTTATCAGGCCCATAGAATTGCCTTTTACCATTTGTTTGATAATCTGTCTTATTAAGGAACTTCCCAGGTATTTGATGGTGCCAGAGAGCCCAGATGTTCCCCCACACCTCTCTGGATTTATTTTTGCCCTTAGGAACCATGTGTTTTTCTTCCACCACCTCCCTCAATGCACCGGTTTCGTTTCTCACTTTCCTGCCTTTTCAGAGGATGCTGCAGGACAGTAACCAGGAGAATCAACATAATGCAGTTTCTGTGCAATAACCCCAGGTTATTTCAGTTTTCCTCTGATAAGCAGTTTTCCCCAAGGAGAAATTGTTTGTAGTTTTCTCCTGTTTTCTTGCCAAGAGAGTCAGGAGGGTCTTTCCAGCCTTACACTTCTATTGGCAAAATTTTATAATCTACTTGCACTTCTCATTGGCTTAAGACCTCTCAGAGCCTTTGGCTCTCCTGGGATGGACTTTTCAAGGTCTTCTGGTAGATCAGTCTAGTTCCTCTCCTTCGTCAGAGACCTGCTGTATCATATGTTGAAAAACATGAAAAAAAAAACCAAACAAAGCAGAAAGAGTTGGCAGATACATGTTTTATGTGAGTATTTAGCTTTAATCCCCTCTTAAAGTATCTTCAGTAGGTTCTTTTAATCTCAATTTAATTTATATTAAAAAAAGGGGGACCATAAAGGTCACCCCTTACAGCTGTTCACAGCTGTGATTTGGAGGTGGCTGTAAGGGTTGTGGGAAGAAAGTCTTTCCTTCGAAAAAAATAACTTAGAGCTGGAGCCAGTTGACAAATGATTTCTAGATCATACTGGACTAAAGAAAAATCCCTTTCTTGTCAGTCTGCAGAGCACTCAGACAAGGAGGGCAGGACAGTTCTTTCCAGCCTCCGTGGAGGGAAGGAGTGTCTGGGTTCTGGAGACTCCCCTTTCTCCTCATGGATTTGTCCCACTGGGTTTAGATTCCTGGTGTAGCCAACACTGTCTGTCCTCCAGCACTTGAACAGGAACTCCCAGGAACAAAGATGACTTTCTCCCATAGCTTTTCCCTTTGTAGCACTGATGCTTTCACTGGCCAGCCACCAGCTTCACTGAGCCATAGAATCACAGAATCCTTTAGGTTGGAAAAGCCCTCTTGAGATCATGGAGTCTGACTGTTCCCAGCACTGCCAAGGCCACCACTAACCATGTTCCCAAGTGCCACATCCACGTGGCTTTTAAATCCCTCCAGAGATGGGAACTCCACCACTGCCCTGAGCAGCTGTGCCAGGGCCCGACCACCCCTTCCATGAGGAAATTTTCCCAGTATCCAACCTCAACCTCCCCTGGCACAACTTGAGGCTCTTTCCTCTTGTCCTGTCACTTGTTCCCTGGGAGCAGAGCCCGACCCCCTCAGCCCCAGGTTTGGTTTTTCAGGGAAGTCAGTGAAGAGCAAACCCTTGATGCCAGTCCTTGACTCCCTGGTTACTCTTCTATAATTCCCCAGGCAGGAGTTCTTGCAGCTCCTTCAGCTCCTCACGTGCTGGGGTGTCTGCACAGAGCTGACATGACACAGCCACCTTTGAAAGAGGGTAATAGAATATACTTGTGCACAAGCTCTGTCTTAGGACTTTGTGCAGAAAGAAACACAAAACTGGGGGGTTTTACTGCCTTTCAACTTTATTAAGGGGTGGAGAAAGGCTGTTCCAAAGCACAGAAGTGGAGGCCTTGCTGTGGTGTCAGTTCACAGCATCAGCTTTTGCTGAGTGCTAGAGGGGTTCTATGAATGTTACAAAATCATTATCTTAAGAAATGTTGCTAATGATAGTGTTATTCCACCTGTGATTTGAACAGTGGTGACCATTAATGAGGAAAGATCAGAAATCGTGGAATATGTTGTCATTTCATCCCTCAGAAATAAATGTTTAAAGTAATAGAGCTCAGTTCAACTGCAGGTCTGAAAAGGTGCTTGATAGAAGTTATCCTGAACAAAACTAATACAGGCTGAATTAGTGAAACTCATAAATTCTGTTTCTTAATATTCATCTTTTTGTTCCTCTCTTACCATGAATCTGGATAATATTTTCTGTCACAATGGTTGTTGCAGCTTTGTCTGCACCACAGATGGATCCATTCTGCATGTGTCTTTACTTCTTTTAACAGATGTAACTAACCCTGAGAATTTGATACTCTCTTAATATTTGAAAAAGTACTACTTATTTCCTGTAATGGCATCTTTCAAAAAAACTATGTTTATTAGGCATTTGTTTGTTTGTTTGTTTGTTTGTTTGGAGCAGTTGGGGTTTGGGTTTTTGTGGTTTATTTTTAAGATCTTTGTACTGTGTGCTCAGATAAGATGAAGGCATAACCAAGTTTTAGAGTTCTGAGGTTGCTCCTCCCTGTTTCCCAGGTAAGATGGGATTGTTTAACAATTACTCACTCCAGGAACCATCAGTTTCCCTTTGCAGGGATTTGCATCTCTGGCTGGTTCCTTCTTTTGAGCCAAAAGAGCAGATAAGTCGTGTTCAAACAAAGATTTTTAAGGCTGATCAGGTGTGTGGTGCAGTTATTGGCCTATATAACAGAGCAGTTTAACATTCTCTCTGAAATTCTGCAGGATAGTTTGTTTATTGCTTTAACCTCCCCTCTGAAATCAGTGCTTTTTTTAATTTCAGCTCCATGGAAACTCCTCATCTAGATTTGGCACAGAACTTTAGGTAAGCTTTATATAAACTTACTATCTTTATGTTTAGGGATGGAAACATTTTCAGTGAATTATGCGTAGCGAGATTTTGCATCCACAGTAATAACTTGGGAGTTCAACAAATTGGTTCAGCAGGTTGTGTTTAAGCTCTTCATATGTGTAATTTCCTTTACAGGGGACTTGGGTATGACCAAAACTCATCAGAGTTGATGCTGCAGTCAGAGTTGTGTAATGATATTTTCTCTTTAAATTGGATTTCTAGGAAATAGAACTGTGGAGGAGCTCTATAAAACAGCATCTGTTTTTCTGGTAGTAGCAGTTTTTAGAGCATTATCTGTACATCACAAGCTGTTTATTTGGTTCACTTGGCTTGTTTGCACTATCCAGGAGCAGTGTGAGTTGGATGCTCCCACAGCTGGATGGGGGAGAATTCCCTGTGGGAGAGAAGCTTCTGCTGGAAAAGCTGGATGTGCAGCCAGGTGCCTTCCCAAGATGAGATGTGACAGCCTGGGACTGGCTGTCACCTCGGCTCACCTGGGCAGAGCAGCAAAAGAAAATTGAGAGCAAAGGAAATTTTAGCCCCCAGACTTCCAAACAATCAAACAAAAATCTCTTCCTGGGTTATTAATGGCCCCTTAAAAATGAGCGTGTTAAAGATTCACTCTGATTATTTCAGTGTTGAGTTTCTCATGGGTTTTATTGCAAGTTTTGCAATACCATTTTTAAAGTGTTTTTACTTGTCTTTGGTATTAGAAAAATATGTGTTTGCTAATGACAAGTTTGGGGACAATACTGGGGTCATGCTGTGCTTGACTGAACTACTAACCCTGTGGATATGGGACTCAGTAATTCATCTCATATGGGTTTTCAGGAGCATGATGCTTTTCCTGGGAGTATGTGTCAAAACAAAATTACTTTTTAAAACCTGTCATCTCCATGAATTCTGTGATAGTGGGGAAGACACGTGGGTTTAGTACAGAGAGATGGCAACTGGGCTTTCACATTAGGTGTTTCTTCACCAAGGAGTCAGCACTTTAGTGTTGGGGTTTGGGGTTTTCTTACACAGGTTTTTCTTCTTCATGGCTTTGATTCATAAAGGTAACTTCATTTTAACAGCAGAATTCCGGTTCACTGAATCCAGAATGGAAATTTAAAGCCAAAAGAAGAGGCAGCTTGATTTTTTTATAAACAAGCTCTGCAAGGAACTTGCTGTAAAGGCAATGAACAAAGTATTAAAGTGTGGTGGTCACTCCAGTAATGTCTTAGGATCAGTCCAGGTTTGGATCCTTAGTTGTTTATTATTAGTTTGTGAAATCACTAAAGCTTTTGTGCTGCTCAGAATTACAAACCTCTTCCTCAACAGGCTCCCAACCAGCTGTTAATCACTACTAAGTAATTCATCCTGTCTTAAATCATTAACAACCAGGTCTTCCCCTCGATGACAGAAATCTGTGAAAAAATCAGTTATCAAGCATGCAAGTATTTTTCTTCCATAAATACACAACTTTTAAGTCACTGCAGGTGAAGGTAAGAGTTGGTGAGAGACCAAACCACGGATGTCACTGAGCAGGTGTGGAATGGGCTCTGCCTCTGTGCAAAGTCTGACTTGTGATTTAAGGGCCAAATAAGGCAGTGACCAAAATATCTTGCTCATTAAACATTTCTAAACCTATTTTTTCACTTTTCCTTTGGAGGTGTACTGGGTTTGTATGTTGTCTGTGCTCCTTTATTTGGGGAAGAGACACATGTGCATGAGCTAATACTGCTTAGCACTGCCCTTCAGTGCAGGCTCCACTGGACCTGACGCTGCCCAAACTTGTAAATTAACAAGTATTGGAAGTTAAAAGAGAGAACTGGGAGTTAATCCTGTTCTGTTTCTACCATTAAACAGAATTTGGCTTCTTTTTCAGGGCTCTTTTACTGTACATTATTGTGTACCACATTTCTCGAGTGCTGTGCAGACAGAATCTCCCCTTTTCCTGGTGATGGACTAATAAAAAGGTGAAACTTCCTTATCCTAACACACTTTTTTTTGCAGCACCTTTCTCATGGAATTAAATAAATCAGGTTCTTTTCTCACCCCAGTCACTGCAAAAGCTTTCCTGTGTTCTAAGAGGGCCCAAAAAAGTTATGTTTTGCCTTTAATGAGGTTGTTCCCTTTCCTTAATCAAGAATCGAGATAACATTAATGTTGCCTAGGAGGAGAGACACTAGCAATGGTAATGAAGTCTTAGCACAAAGTTGATCTCTGGATTGTCCATGAATCAAAATATGGAATCTGCCTTGTTTTCCAGACAGCCAAATTGTTCAGCCCAAAGGATGCAACCGTTAACTTTGTCTTTTAAGCAGGAAATAGTTCTCATTTTCATTCATTCTTTACTTCAGAGCAGGTGGGGGGTATTGTTTTCCACTGTGGCTGCTTGAGGAGGATCAGCAATAGGGAGGACTGAAATCTCTTGGTTGTAGGGAGGGGTTTATAGGCATCAGTAACACTTTGTTCATCAAAAGCAGCACTTTGATCCCCTTTTCCTTTCCATTCCTCCACTGCATTCTTCTCTCAGATTCAGCAGGCAGGCATCCTCCTTAGATATAGCAAGATATCCAAATCCAGACAGGGGTTACTGGCTCAGAAGCAAACTGACTTTCCAAAACTATAAGTGGAAAGCCATTATCTTTGTGATTTGTGATCGAGATCCTGTCTCTGGAGCTCTCACTTGTTCCATATTCACACAGCCTGGATGGAGGTGCCAAGTTAATAGTGAGGTGGCTGTGCCAGGCAGCACTTTACCAGTTTGAGTTAAAGGAACATTGTCAGCCTAAGATTTCAATTTGAATGACTTTTAAAATTCGTTTTCTGCTGCGGCAACTCGTAAAAAAGTAGAATTTGGGGGAGGTGATCCTTTCTGTTAGAGCTGTGGGGTTTTTTTCTTCTTCTCATTCTAAAGGGTCATTACTGCTGACTGACTTGTGAGGTGATTTATAGTCCTGTGGGTCCTGTAGCCTGCTCACTGGGACACCCAGAAATTTGCTTTGCAAATGAGGACGATGTGACCACTCTCTGCTCCAGGCTGGAATCAGAGCTTTCCATCCTGATGCTTCCAGCAGTCGCATCGGGATAAAAACGCCTGCTCTGGAGAAGACTCTGCACCTTCTTTTTTGGGATCCAAACCCATTCCTTATTAATGAAATCAGGTCAGAGAACAGTGAGTCACTCCCTGCACATCTCTGGGTTGGAGCCCACATGGCAAAGAAGGTCAGGCTGGTGCTGAGAAGGTGACTGAGAGCTCATGGATGCCAGAGCTTCAGGAATGGGCAATGGGAGGCAGCAGGTCCTTCCCAGAAAGCAGATCGTGCCTTCTCCTAATGTACCATTTGTGGCTCTCACCTAATTCATTGGAGAGGAGTTAAAGTACTTTGAGGAGTGTTTTGTACAACAGAGTGTAAATAAAAAGCCTTTAATGACTGAAATAAATCCCTGTGGCAGGGATGTCTGATGTTACAGAGGATTATCTGGATCAAACTTGTACTCTCAAAGGAGTAACATAATCATTGCTCAGATCTTCTCACAGGTCTCTGCCCACAAGATGCAGGAAATAACAAACTCAGATTCTGAAAAGAACCTGAATTGTTTTTCTTAAACAAGATCCTTTCCCCAACCTTCTTTTTATTTTCCAAGATCTTTTCTCTCACTTACCCTCCCCTCATTTTGTTTTATAAGCCTATTGAGCTGGGAGGATATTTTACCACCTGCAAAATAGGTAGCAAGGATTGTATTTCGGGAATTGTCCCCATTCTAGACATTAATTATAGAATCATTTAGGCAGGAAAAGACCCCAAAGATCAGGGAATTGTAGAATATCCTGAGTTGAAAGGGACCAACATGGATCATCAAGTCAACCACTAACCCAAGACTGCCAAGGCCACCACTAAACCATGTCTCTGACTTGTCTTTCAAGGGAGGAAATAATTAGGTTCCTAACAGAGGTTCTGTTGAGAAAAGGAGCTGTAAGTTACAGGAAACTGATGGTGGGGACCTACTTTGAGCTGGGCATATCTCCTCCTTTCATTGTTCCCTCTTGAAGAGGGAATAAAATGAACATACCTTCCCTTCTCCTGGGAGAAGCATATTTATGGTAGAAAACAAAAGGAGTAATTTCCAATATAATACGTTGTCTTATCTTTAATCTGAAATCCAATCTGCACACTCTGTATTGCAAATATTTTACTTACAGGGAGCTCTTTTCCCTATAGAAACAAAGACCACGGCACAGAGAAATGTTTTCGGAGATGGGGCATGTTCATCTGTTCCACAGCTGTGCTGTGGTTTTGCTTTGTTACACTTTTCTGTCAATCCAGAATTTGAGAATGAAATTCAAAAAAAGAAACCGTGTCTCTAATAAAGCTCAGTTCTAAAATATTTCCAAAGTGGAAGCCTGTCCCCCCATGAACAGAGAGAAAGAATATGAGCTGAGAAATGTTTTCATGTGCTGTAAGAACAAATTCAGCCTCTTCTTCTTGAGCTGTTGCTCCAGTTGTGCTGGAGCTGAGTTTTAGACTCTTCATACCTTCATAAAGAAATGGAGGCACTGAGCTTGGATTGCCTTTCTGGTTCACAAGGAAAAAGGTTGATGTGACACTTTCCCTTAAAAAAAACATCTCTTAACTTGGAAAACTTCAGCACATGTCTGCTCGTATCGAATCTTAAACTTTGGCATAATGTTATACAAAAAAATGCAGTTGGGTGCCTGCAGAAATGACTGGGTGCCAAGCTGTCTGGGTTTAGCCTTGGTTTCTAGGATTACATAGGTGGGGCCTTCTCAGATTCAATTTGTGTCTTTGCCTCTCTCCAGAAAGTTGAGATTGTAGAGTGCAGATGTCTCCTCGTCAGGGGCGGTTTGGCACTGGCAGATGCTCCATCGACGCTTCATAATCTGCACAGGCAGGCGACAAACTGTCGAAAGGATCTGAAATATTGCTCTCAATCTCTGTGAGACAGGAATTTTTTATTATTTTATGTAATCTTGGCACTTTGAGAAACTTTGTCTCCACTATGAAGAGCCTCAGCGGTTTTATCATAGAAAAGATGTCAGCCCAGAGCGCCATACTCTCCACTTCCATGCAGTTCACAGAACCACAGGCTGGTTTGGGTTGGAAGGACCTAAAAGATCATCTCATCCCAACCCCCTGCCATGGGGGTTCTCCACGACCTGTCTTGTACAGTATTACCTTCTTCCAAACCCTTCATGTGTAGTGTTAAAGGCACAGAGCAAAGGTCCTCTTGATGAAGAGACGAGGAAAAGGCACAAGGAAGGTAAAGCAGATGTTTCTGAATATTGAAGGTAATAAAAAAAGAGGTAAATCCCACAAAACTCACACACACCCCCTCTGTACAGAGGGCACATACCCACAGACATGCACATACCCACAGATATCTGAACACACTAGACATTATTAATTATTATTAAACATTGTATATGCATATTTACATGTATGCTTTTAGTTATATATTTAGGTATAAAGATAACTGTTTCCTTGGTGAAGTCCTTAAAACAGTACTGGACGACTTCCATGGTGCTGAACCTGACGATAAGGGAAATAATCAGTTAGTTTAAGAATGAAATTAATTCTTCAATGTTTTCTTAACAGCAGATGAAGTTCTCAATGCATATTTTATAATTCAGTATGTAACTGCACTTCCCACACTTCTTTTTCCAGCGCAGGATTTCTGTCTCCGGAGCAGCAATGGCAGTGCCCTGACTCTGTGGTTTTAAATGCCCCTGTCTGTTTTTCCCTCTCTCCAGCTCCAGGAAGAGCCCATGCAACAGCTCAGTGCCAGATGACACCAAGAGGCCGGCAGACCTGATCGGTCAGGAGGTGGTTCTGGTCTCCTTCCTCCTGCTGCTCCTGGTCTGGTTTCTGAACCGAGAGTTTGAGGTCAGCTACCGCCTCCACTACCACGGGGACGTGGAGGCCGATCTCCATCGCACCAAAATCCAGAGCATGAGGGATCAAGCTGACTGGTTGCTGAGGAATATTATCCCATACCACGTGGCTGAGCAGTTGAAGGTGTCCCAGAGCTATTCCAAAAACCACGACAGCGGCGGGGTGATCTTTGCCAGCATAGTGAACTTCAGCGAGTTCTACGAGGAGAACTACCAGGGGGGCAAGGAGTGCTACCGAGTCCTGAACGAGCTCATCGGGGATTTCGACGAGCTGCTGAGCAAAGCCCACTACAGCAGCATCGAGAAAATCAAAACCATCGGGGCCACCTACATGGCGGCGTCGGGGCTGAACACCTCGCAGTGCCAGGACAGCAGCCACCCCCACGGGCACCTGCAGACCCTGTTCGAATTTGCCAAAGAAATGATGCGGGTGGTGGATGACTTCAACAACAACATGCTGTGGTTTAATTTTAAGCTCCGGATCGGCTTCAACCACGGCCCCCTCACGGCCGGGGTCATCGGCACCACCAAGCTGCTGTACGACATCTGGGGGGACACGGTGAACATCGCCAGCAGGATGGACACCACCGGCGTCGAGTGCCGCATCCAGGTGAGTGAGGAGAGCTACCGCATCCTCAGCAAGATGGGGTATGACTTTGACTACAGGGGGACGGTCAACGTGAAGGGCAAGGGTCAGATGAAGACCTACCTTTACCCCAAATGCATGGACAACGGGATTGTGCCGCATCACCAGTTGTCCATATCTCCAGACATTCGGGTTCAAGTGGATGGCAGCATTGGGCGGTCTCCCACCGACGAGATTGCCAACCTGGTGCCTTCTGTACAGAATTCTGATAACATAGCCCATGGCACAGATAACTCAGAAAACAAGGACATCCCTCCTTCTGCCAAGAAGCTCCAGAAAGACGCGGTGAAGGCGGAGGAGAAGGGCAGGTTCGGCAAAGCCGCGGAGAAGTCTGACTGTGAGGAAGCGGGGACTGAGGAGGTCAATGAACTGACAAAGCTAAATATCTCTAAGAGTGTATGATGCACTGTCAGAGTTGCATGAAGTGCTCTGTCCATAGAAACACACTGACTTTTGCAATTGGCAGTTTTCTTTTTCAAGAGAGACCTTCTCCACACCTGGGTTGTACGTTTGTGTTCATTTCGGCACCTGGGGCTGTGTGGATCACAGCTCTTCAGGGCTTCTTTCCATCCATCTCTCTCCTTCATGCCCCAAATCACATCTCAAGCTCCCCAGCTCCCTGTGCAACCATCTTACAGCTGAGTAGAGGATATTAAGTGCCTTCAGATATACTCCATTGGACTCCCTGTCAAGGTACAGAGGCCCCAAGTGAAATCATAGCTTTGGGTATTTATCTAATTTTAAAGAAAAGAAAAGCTGTGGTTATATCATTTTTATTGTTGTTTCTCACAAAACACTTTTTTTGGCTAATGCAACTCCTTGGGTTTTTTATATCTCTCGGAACAATGTTTTACTGTTATCAGACCTTTTGTATGTAACACACAGACATGTGCATGTATCTACCATATGAGACTGCTATAAAGTGCCAGTAATGCACCACAAGAATGTCTGGGCGAGGGGTGACACACTTTGGGTCGGGCTGGAGGAGGAGTCGTGCCGTGGCTCAGCCTTTAGTTAGGGCAGGAGGAACAGCTGCTGCAGTTCTGTTCTCCTTTACCGATGCTTTCTTCAGCCTCCACGTGCCATCGCGTGCTTTGGATACACTTCTTTTCCATATAGCCAATGAGTTACTGATATGTGGGAGTGGAATAAGGGTTGGGACAGCACCAGCTCTCGGGACAGGTTTCCAGAAGCAGACAAGAGACCGTGGGAGTGTTGCAGCTCAGGGCTCACGACTCCAGCGCCGTTCGGGGTTGCTCCGTGCGTGGCTGAGGTGGCCAAGGTAGGTGACGTCAGTGTCTCTGAGCTGATTGGAGAGACAGAGAGAGAGAGAGAGAGAGAGAAAAAAAAGCAAAATAAATGTTTTGGGAATGCCTTTATTTATTTATTTATCTATTTCATTCCTGTTTGGCTTTTTTTTATTTTCTTTCCTTTGGGGATTTTCGTGTGCGGAAGGGATCAGGAGAGATGGATCATGGATTGGTTTAATGGGAGTAATAAGATGGTGTTTCAGCCTCTTCAAGCTACCAACCACTGTGAGGATGTTACCTTAGGCAATATTTGTTTCCAAGCTGGAGACACTTCAGAAGCCACCAAACGTGGTTGAGTATCCCAGCTTCCCTCTGGACTGAACCAATGGTGCTGCACAATACTTTTCAGGATTTCCCCCCCCACACACACTGTGCTTTTGCAGCAGGGAACAGGTCAGTGTGCTCCCTGCATGCCACTGAGAGCGGGAATAGGGAAAGAATCCTTGTAGTGAGCTGAGAAGCACAATCATTTCCCAGTCCTGTGGATGACTCCGTGCAGTCCCTGGGAGCGAGGCCTGCGAGAGCACAGGAGCTGCTGGCACAGAGGGAGCTGTGAGATGGATGCCATGGGCTGTGCCAGTCTGTCCTCTGCTTCCCTCACCTCCTTCACTGATGTTTGATAATATTGGCTATTCAGCTATTCCCGTTCAGCCAACTCCTTGTGACACCAAATAAACTATTTTTATGCCCAAAAGAAGTTCATCAGCCAGGGAAGAGCTGGGGGAGGGCAGTGCTGCGCTGGCTGCATGGTGCTGTGGGCTCTGATTCTTTCCATCTGAACTCAAGGCAGAATATATTGATTCTTCTTCTTATCCCCGTGTGATTTTTGGGATATGAGTAATAGCTGTATCCATTGTGGAGTTCCTCTTCAGCTGTTGGAGAGCCATCTCCTCTCCATGGCCAGCATGGAGCCCTTGAAGCCTTTCTCAGATGTGGGATTTCTGGACCTCAGTTAAACAGGACTCTGCACACTGGTCCCACAAAAGCTGCTGTTTGTGCACAGCAGTATTCCATTTGATAGGAAAGCTGTTCAGAATTCATCTTGCTCAATCTGCCAGCACACAAAAATCCAGGGGATCCTCATCCCGGAATCCCTCTGCCACAAGTGCTGTTGCCTGTTTGGAAGCTGTTCCTGACGAGCAGCAGCGTGAGGTGTTTGGAGTGCACAGTTTCCCAGCAGCTTCCTTCTCCCTAGGTTACAACTCCCCCCTCCCCGTAGTGAGTTGCACTTCCAACTTTCAGGTAGTAATTCTGCAAATACCTCTTGCATCCGAAGAATGTATTCCTGAAGCACTTCTAGGGCTCTCGGTTCAGTTGAGGTGTGTCAGTATTCCTTTTCCTACAGTCGAGGAGCTAACATGGTCCAGAACTGTTTACATGCCTTCTAGTGTTATATTTTTGTTCTCAGAGTTGTTCCAGCCTCTCTCCCTGCCTCTTCTTTCTCCCCATTTTATAGAGCCTGGCCATTCCCCCTCTCTCCCTGCTCAGCTGTTTCCAGTGGCAGGGCTCAGTCAGGATGTGCCAGCTCCTTGAGATGCTGCACAACAACCAAACCTCCCCCAGCCCCAGCCCTGCACCCCAGGACAGGTTGGCATCTTGTGGTTAAACCCGAAAGGAGGAGGTGCTGCAGTGGGGCCCTGGACCCAGAGCACCTTCCTCCTCATCCTTCAAGCACTGCAGGTGCAAAACCCTTCTCCTCCAGCCTGTAAAGTGCACAACGTTCCTGTGCTGCCATGGGGGGGCTGCGGGGGGATCGTTGGGTTTGTGGGAACATCGGAAAACCAAAATACAACCCACCAGGGCCTCTTTGTGTTGGCACTGAGCAAATACAGGGACTGAGGACAGGGGCATTAGGGGGCTCTGAAATCAGGGCTGTTGTCTGCTCTGGGAACTGCCGGCGACGTTCCTCTGCCTTAACTCTGGAGCTGGGAAAAGAGTCGTAAAACCTTGGGTGAGCAGTGGTGCCCTGTTTGCTCCTTGCCAGGGCAGCAACAAGGTTTCCACAGCTGGGGCTGCGGCTCTCGGGGGTTAAATCTCTCTAATGCAGTGGAACAACCAAACCAAGAGGTCCAGCTCTTGGTGTGTAATTTGGAGAGGGAGATTTTCCAGGCATAAAGAGCCAGGAGCCACCTGTTTCAGTTCTGAGAGCTGAACCTTTACACCTTCCCTTTATGCCTTTGAAGGTACATCCTAACACAGAACCGACTCCGGGGGTGTTCTCAGCGGGATGTGCGGCTCTGCTGCTGAATTCCTGACATGGGTGTGCTGCTGGGAGGCCACGGGCAAAGCTCACTCTGTTAAAATCCCTGTGTGTGCTGTGGGTGCCAGCACAGAGCTGTCAGTGAACGGAGAGGGCTTTGCCCAGAGGTTTGGTGAAGATTTAAAACTGGTCCAGAGGAGGAGGTTGGGAAGGTTGCTGAGTGTTTAAGATCCCCGTGTCCCCTTCTGCCACTTGCAGGACCTACTCTGGAGTGTGGAGTAACGAGGAATACACAGAATACTGTCAGCAGGGAGGTCTGAATCTGTTGCTAACACACCAAAATGCTTATTTTCCTCCCAGCTGAGAGATTTCTCATTGAGGAGCAGGTAAATGGCATTCCCGTTGATTTATGTCTGGCATTATGATTTTGAGAAGGATGGATTTGCCTGTTATTTCCCAGGATTTGGGACCGTTCTCCTTTGCTGGAGGTAACATGAGCACTGCGAGCAGGGTGTGCCAGTGCTGCTGCCTGGCTGTGGCTCCTGCTGTGTCCCAGGAAGATTCTGGAGTGATAAAATGAGGGGAGGAGAGGATGGATTCCCCAAAGGCTTTACAAAACACATCAGTATTTGGATAATGTTACTTTAGGGCTAAAACATAGAAAGGAGATGCCTGGAGCAAAACTGAAGGGAGCTACAAACCAAACACTTAACCATGGCAGCTTGAGCTAAAGAGGAGCTTATTCCTGAGTAAAAAGCCAAACTTTTAGGATTTCCAGCATTTTAAAATTGGTAACTCTGACCTGTTTCTAAAGCTTTCATCCTGAATACAGCAAAAAGTGTTGTAAGGGAGCAGTTAAGTCACTCCATGTCTTCATTTTGCAACATCTCAGAGGCCGAGGGCGCCTGTGTTGGCTGTGATGCCATCGATGTTTAACTCGGCACCTTGTCTTGAGGGGTTTTTTGCCAGATTTAAGGACTCTGCCTTTTTTTCTCCCTCATTCCCTGCTTATTCTCATTTGCTCTCTCTGGACAGGACACATGAGTGGCTGTTGCCTCCCACCTCCTCACCTCTGGTAACCCCTGTCTTTTCCTCACTGCACAGAGCATCTGAGCTCTGCCGCTGCCGGTCACGGCTCCGGGTGCTGCTCTCCCTGCTGGTGCCTCTCTGTGTCCTCATGGAAAAGGGAGAGTGTTTTTGCTTTGATATCTCGGTCCATTTTGCCCAGTCACAGCTGCAGCTTCCTCATCATGGTGGTGACAGAAGACACAGAAGAGCAGTAGACACGTCCCAGCAGTTAAATTTAGTAAATAACTGCTAAAAAGGCAGTTGTTATTTATTGATGTGATTTTCCCAGTTGCTGGAAATGCCACTGTAAGTACAGAATGATTTGTGTGTGGAAACAGTAGAGGTGGAGGTTCAGGGATCCCCCAGTGCCTTGGTGCTGCTGTCTCAATGCCCAGGCAGCTGTGAAAACCCAGTTGGGGTTTCAGAGTAATGCTAAGACTTGACTGGCTACGTGGGGAACATCAATTTGGGCAGGAAGATCATTTATTCCAATGTTTTTACCTAGTGAGTTTTATATGCAGTCTGTAGCAGTCCTTGTTTTGTTTCCTAGAGGTAAAACTTGGGTTGCTGAGACTGTGCTGTGCATGCAGCTGCAGTGGGATTCTGCAATATCCTGTAAAGAAGGTGGAATTTGTAGCCACTGCACAGCAGTTCCTGCAGGTGCTGCAGCTGGGAGTGCTGTGAGGGGCTGAATGTGTTTCAGTTCAGAGCCATGGGTAGGACTCGGTGCCACGGTGGGGTTGGCTCACCGAGAGCCTCTGGATGGGAACGTGTGTTTCCATGTCCTGGAGCTGAGGAGACGAGGAGAAGGGAACGTGGAACGAGGTGTCAGGTGGTTCCAGAGGCTAATCTGCATTTCCAGGTGTGATGTCTGTGCCTGGTGGCTGCAGGGGAGGTATCTCGGGGGTGAAGCTGAGCTGTGTTTGTGCTCAGAGGGGGCACCAAGGTGCCTTAAAATAGGCTGATTTTATTAAAATCTGCATTAACACCACGCTCTGAACTCTGTCCAGAGAGTTTCTTTGGTGAAAATGGGACACCAGGAGCTTATTGCCCTTATGAGATTTTCTTTTAAAATCAAATGTCAGGTTCTGAAGAGGTTGGAGGAGAAAATAAAACAGGTGGAACGTGTCTTGTCTTAGGGGTGCAGTTTGAGGGTGCTGTGGTGAGAAGGTTTGAGGTGCTTTGTGGACACGGGGTAGAAATATTGTGCAAATATTGGGTATAAAACCTTTTCCAGGTCTTTGTGATGTGAGCTGAACTTCTGTCTCAGCCCTGATGAGTAGCTGGGCTGTACAACATGTGCAGAACTGTTTGCTGCTCATCTTCAGGAGTCAATATTGGCTTGGGAGAAAGAAGATTAGCTTGGAAAAAATAGATTGGTAGAAGATATTTAAAGCTTTTTTTTCCCCTGGTCCCTTATTGTAGCCGTTAAACTATTTCTGCCCTGACCAAACCACCGAGCCTGAGGCTGGTGAGGGGCAGGAGGCAGATGCCCGGTGTCTTCCCACACTCTGCTCCAGAGTTGGAGTTTGACATCCTTTTCAGGAGCTGTCCCATGTGTCTCCAAGTCAGAGGTCAGTGTCACTGCTCTCAGCCTCTCCTGTCCTGCCTTGGTGTGGTTTGCTCCATTCTCTCTCTGTTTTCTGGCTCACTGCCACAATTTCATAGAATCCTGGAATGGTTTAGATTGGAAGGGACCTTAAAGACGATCTCATTCCACCCCCTGCCACAGGCAGGGACACCTTCCACTAGCCCAGGTTGTTCCAAGCCCTGTCCAACCTGGCCTTGGACACTTCCAGGGCTGGGGCAGCCACATCTTCTCTGGGCAACCTGTGCCAGGGCCTCCCCACCCTCCCAGCCAAGAATTCCTTCCCAATATCCCATCTGACCCTGCCCTGTGTCAGTGTGAAGCCATTCCCCCTTGTCCTGTCACTCCAGGCCCTTGTCCAAAGTCCCTCTCCAGCTCTCTTGGAGCCCCTTTAGGCACTGGAAGGCTGAACAGCCCCAGCTCTCCCAGGCTGTCTCCATGGCACAGGTGCTCCAGCCCTTGGAGCGTCTCTGTGACCGTAATGGATTTTAATGTCCAGAAATTTCAGCATTCGATGAAGCTGAAGAACTGCAGAGAAGATCATGGCTGGGAACAGTTAATAAAATTTTAAGTTTCAGCTTTTATTAGTGATGCTCTGACCAGTTTGTCATCCAGCTCAGTGCCAGGTGTGTGGTGAAACCAGTGCCACCACTTGCACATCCCTGATTTGAACATCGACTCCCAAATCCTCCTCCAGATGAGTCAAAACGAAGCAACTTTCTCGAGTTTTTCCTTCTTTTCCTCCCTTGGTCACTCATGTCTTTGTATCTACCTTACTGCACCTGCTCAGTGTTAGTTTGGAATTGAAGATGGTTTGTATGGAGCTTTAACTCGGGGCAGGGAAGGACACGGCACGTGGTCCATGTGTGGGTGTGCCCAGGGGGAAGGGCCTCCTCAGAGTCTCTGAAGCTTTGCCTTTGTTGAGTGAGCCCAGAGCTGTGTTTGGGGTTTATTTCCAGTGTTGGTTGTACGACTCCATCGTGTCCAAAGGCAGGGGGGCAGCGCTGTCCTGCATTGCTGCCTCAGCCGGGGTTTGGCCACCGCACAGGTCCCGGCACAGTCCCAGCGGCACCGGCAGCTTTTCCTCTCCCTGTGTCCCAGTGCAGGAGCCCACGGTTTCCAGGGAGACCCTCTCCCCAATTGACTTGCTTCTAGTTTCAGAGACCCTGTTGAGATATAGAGATGTACAATATATATCCTAAGACAGAGCCTGTTACACCCCACTCCACAGTTTTAAACTTCCAAAGTAATAAACTCTCTAAAGCCAAGAGCCTTAACAACTCCAACATCTGCTGAGACAAACAACCCAGTTCTAAGTTTGCACTTGAATATTTGGGAATTTTTCCTGCTCAGTGGTGGATGTCTCCAGTTAGCGAGGAGGCAGCAGCAGTATCCAAAGATGACAAGGACCTTGGCCACCCTCACTGAGTTCCCCAGGAACAGGTAAACAGGCTCCCTCCTTGTGCTCTCAGGAAAGTCACCTCGCTCCCCCAGTGCCGGCAGGGTGGCTTTAGGTGTTGTGTTGTTCTGCAAAGCTGCTTCTTCCCAAGAAACAGCATTTTTAACTAGGCATAAAACATCATCTTTGTTGATGGCAGGGGCTGGATTCCTCCTTTCCCACCCTTGGGGTCTTTCGGTCCTTCGGCATTGAGGTGGAGGAGGCAGGGGTGTAAATGATGGGAGGGCTGGGGGATTGGGAAGGAGCTGGATGTGCCCCTGGAGCTGCCATGTAGGTGCCATAGTGGTGCCCAGGCAGCAGCAGCTCCCGCAGCCGAGTTGTCCCCGTCGCTGGCGCAGCAGTGAAGCTCTGGGAAGGGAGAATGCCAGAACTGAAACCACTGAAAGCTCAACAAAACAATATCTGTTACAAAGAAGTGGCCAACAAAACTAGAACCCGAGAGAGAGGAAAGAGGAGGGAAATAAGCCCTCAGTACAACCCCCCACTCACTCAGGTGATGCACCTTCAGGGTGTCCCGTGGATCAAAGCAGTGTGGTCTCATTCTCCTCACCTGAGTGGTGTTTTCCCATTGTGACACCGGCTCACACATGACCGAAATCACAACGGCTTTTGATACCAACCTCGTGCCAACAACGGCTCTGTTGTATCTTTTCCAAAAGTCAAGTTCCCAACAGTAAAACCATACAATATTTTCCCCACGCCACACTGGCAAACACAACCACGGACCCACTACAGCAGAGTCTCAAACACGACTCAGATCCCTGACACAGGCGTAAATCAATCAATCAACCTGAAGTTTTAACTTTTTTTTTCTTCTCTTCATCAATTTTAATATTATTCTTAACTTTCTTCTTTAAATCTCAACTATGGCATGTGTGTGAGGGCATCTAATTGTACACATGCAATTGTACACTTGGTGTTTGTTGCTTTAAAGCACAAAACACACTGAATAAAAAATTTCACTTTTTTAAAGTTACCAAAACCAAAATTGTAGACACTTAAATTTTCAAATAGATTCGATGGTTCCAACGCTGTGAGTCCACTCTTCAGAGGATTCATGTGTCCAAGCTCTCCCCCCTTTTCTCTTTTTCTTTGCATCCCAGCTCTCCCCTTTCTTTTTTCTGTTCTTTGCATCCAAGCTCTCCTCCTGTTGTGTAGTTGAGGTTCAGACCCGACATGTTGGAGGGCTTGGAGACTCAGAGAGGTTTTTTCCTTTTTTCCTGCTGCTGCGGCCACCACTGGGCCACCTCCCTCCCTGCGGCTCCTGCGCAGTGGCCTGGCCCTGGCGCGGCTTCTAAACGATCCCAGAGCATATTCCAAGGCTCCTGCATCCACCCGGGATGCTCAACGGGAGGGGCACCTTCTGGACCCTCATCCTGGGATTTTGACACTGTTACTAACAAACTCATGCTCGTTCCTCCACCCACAGCCCCCAACACGCTCACACACACTAACACTCAACTCGGGAAGAGTCTTGTCGGGCAGCAACCAGCCGACCCTGCACACACCATCACTGCAGGGTCCAAGAAAACCCCCATGTAACAGATAAGAGATGACAGTACCATTAACAACACCCTGAGCTCACAATGACACGATGGTCAGACAACACAGTTAACAAGAGAACAACAAAAACAGGAGGTGACAGCTACACTCTCTAGCCTGCCCCCCCCCCAGCAATAAGCAGCAGCCCCACAGACTGTGTGGGTCCCACTTTTTCCACGAAAAACCCCAAACAGCAGCGCACCCCGCAAGCTATGCACTCCACTGGCGGGTCCTGCTTGTTTTCCACAATAAGTGGCACAACTCCACAAGCCATGCACCCTACTTGCAGAGTCTGCTTTTTCCCCAGCAATGATGTGTTTCATGTTCAGCATCCCACCCTCGTCACCAAATTACATAGCCTGGAGAATGCCGAAACTGAAACCACCACACCACTGAAAGCTCAACAAAACAGTATTTATCACAAAGAAGTGGCCAACAAAACGAGAACCCGAGAGAGAGGAAAGAGGAGGGAAATAAGCCCTCAGTACAACTCCCCACTCACTCAGGTGTTACTGACCCCAGAATGCTCAGAGTTCCCCATAGCAGAGGCTGCATCCTCGCAGTGTCGGCAGGCTCACAGGGGAGGGGGTGTCCCCACATTAGGACAGATTAGTTGGAGGGGGAACCTTCAGGCTCTTGGGTGCCAGCCCATTACCTGGAAGGTGAATGCTCCTCCCCCCTGCCCCCCGGCACGTGGCCCTGCGACCCCGTAAGGAGCTCACAGAGCACCAGGGAGGGACGGACGAAAGAGGAAGTTTATTGTGGGGTGGGGGTTTATAAGGCTTTTAGCAGGGTCAAAAGGGGACCAATCACAAGTTCAGGGGCACACAGAAAAAACCATCAGGTAAAGAGTCAACAACCAATAGGAAGGGGTTAACAAAGGACTATGAGAAACACCTCAGGACACCTTCCCAGAACACTCTGTGTGGGAGACAGTAGTCCTTCACAGGGGGTGTCGGGAAGAAGGAGCAATGACTTTGCAGGAAAGCAAAAGCCATTTTGAAACCTGTTTAAACCACCTTAAAAACTTCTGTTTCTGTAACATTTGAACCATTTTCTTCTTTTTCTTCACTAGTCCATCTCTGACAGGACTTCTTCCATCCCACATATGGCAAATCCATTGCCACACCCACAAAAGGCAACGTTGTCCTCCATGTGAAGCTTGAGTTTGCTCCCAGCATGAGCTCTCTGCTTTTCATACAATTAACCTGTGATGTCTACCTGGGCAGGTGTGGCCAGCACTGCCCAGCCAGAGGCCCTCTGTCCCTCCCCCCTGTGGTGTAGGTGGTGCTCCTTCTGCTCACGCCTGTGTACACTGGAATTTCCCTGCACCTGCGTGTTGCACCTCGGGAGGTCTTTCCTAAATGAGTCTGGGGGCTTACTTCATCCTCCTCCTCTTCTCTTCCTCCTTCAAATGCCCTTGGAGGGCTGTTGGCCAATAGCCAGTCACCAATTCATTTCAGTTTATACGAGGTGCTTCCTTCAAGGACAGAGTTCTCCTTTATCAGTGCTTGTTTTCTTATAACTTGGCAGGAAAAGAACAGACTCTCACAGGTGGCTGGGCCAAACACAGACCAAAAGTAGCAGCATCTAATTAAGCACAAATACAGAAGGTTTGCTCTAGGACAACATCCCACTGCCTGCTCCCTGCAGCCAGTCCATGGACACCTTTGTAAATGCACCTCCCCTCCTGCCTGTTGGTTTGCTTTTCTTGTGGGAGCAAATTTCAGCTGGTTACTGAAACCCTGCGCTAGAAATTGGAGTGCTGCTGTCTGACCATGGCTGGCTGGGGATGGGGATGGAGATAAGGATTGGACTGGAGTGGGGGATGAGGGTGGGGATGGGGATGGGGATGGGGATGGGATGGGGATGGGGATTGGACTGGAGCAAGGGATGAGGGTGGGGATGGGGATGGGGATGGGGATGGGGATGGGGATGGGGATGGGGATGGGGATGGGGATGGGGATGGGGATGGGGATGGGTCTGCCCACCCTCCGTCCACACAGTGACACCTACACGTCCACCTGTATAAGCCATCAAGGGTGGCAGTACCTGATTACAAACAGCCTGAGAGAGATTATTTTTGGAGTAATCAGCTGAAACCAGGGTTGGCTTTGGTTTGCCAGGGGGTGGGTCTGGGAGCCGGCACAGACCCCTGAGCATTCCCCTGTTTCCTTGAGCATCCCCTGCTTCCTTGAGGAGCTGCCTCGGTGCTGCCCCAAGGCTTCAGCACTGCCTGTCCTTGCACAGGCACACGTGGGGATGAACAGAAATACAGACGGGTAGAAAGCATTAACTGAGAACGTCATCGAAACGTTACTGAATTATGAAATGAAAATTAACCAAGAACAGTTTCCAGTTACAAATTTTTTAAAAGGCAAATCAAAGTGTTTTGAAGCCTCCAGGTTAGCTGGACATCATTTCTTCCCTCCTGCCCAGCTCAGCCCGTGTTCCCCACCTTGTCCCTCCCTTGCAGGAAGAGGGAACACCTCTGTTTACACCCACTGCTCGGGCAGCTTCGGATGGGGCTGTGACAGGGGATGGGGCTTCCTCACAGAGGCCTCACTGTAAATACTCTGCCAATGCTTTGTGGACAAAACCGAGATGGAAAAAAGTTGTATCTGTGAAATATTAAGCGTTGTGTGTACATAGATCCAACGTATTATCTGCAGCTCTGTAATCAATTGTATATTGAACTGTTTCACTGTACGGACGCTCATTTCACGCTCTCTTAGATGTAGAAAAGCTGAGAAGTCATTCACAATACACTATGTCAACTCCAAATCGGTTTGCTTTCGTATTTTTGCTCCAGCCCCACTTCAGCTGCAGCCCTTTGCACATGGTCTGGAAGAGGAACAGTTTGGAACAGAAGGTTTTTCAGCCCTTTGGTTTGGATCTGGCTTTTGACAATGTTTCTTTGGTAATCACGAAGCCACCGAGTTAATTTTTGATTAGGGACGTACCTAGGACGTGTTTTAAACGTGAAAGGAGTTTGTCACATGAAGTTGGTGGTAAATGACCTTCTTGTTCCCAGTGCTGGGTGAGAAGATGACTCCTTCCTGATTTTTCCTCATTTTAGTGCAGCTCTGAAGTGTCGGGAAGGGGCCGTGCAGCCACCGGAGGTCACTGCCAGCTGTGGCAGGAGGTGTCAGCAGAGCTTTTCCCCCCAGGGAGCTTGTGTTGGCCAGAATGGGGGATGAATTTGAAGTAGTTATTTTTCTCTTTAGCAGAGAGCATCGATGGTTTACTCTGGAATAGCAATGCCTTACTCTGATCCACTTGATGCGCTTGGAAAGGGGAGTGAGGCAGTTATTCTGGAGTGAGCATCCACAGAGCAAGGACTGGCTGAGTGGGGGTGGTTGGTTGAGAAGAGGAGCCTTGGTGCTTCCAAAATCGGAATCTGACCCAAAGAGCAAATCCTGTCCGTCTGTCTGTCCCACCAACCACCCCCTGCCTCCCTTGGGGTCTCTCCTAAGCCTCCCACCGTGTGTTCATGGGGTTTCACTGGGGGATGAAGCCCCAGATGAGGCCCTGAGCCCTTGCCCAGCCATGGTTTGAGCTGGAAGATGTGAAGGTTTCCTCTGGATCCTGCTCCTTGTCGATGACCAGCGACCCACTGCCATCCTGTCCTGCAGCACCAGACCCTTCTCATGGGGCAGCCATAGCATCAGGATGGGTCCAGCCAGACCTCCCATTTCCTATTTTTCTGCTCTTCCTCAGCTGCAGCAAGACCAAGAGCTTTGTCCCTCTGGAAGCATGGAGAGGTGGGATCTGGGTTCTGAATAATTCTTTTCCCTGTATTTTAAATAGTTGGGTTTTCCCCACAGCCCAGGTAAGTATCAGAGCACACAGTGATGCCTGTGGTGTGATTGGTGCCACAGCCAGGGCACCCCGTGCTCCTCAGTTCCAGCCCAGGTGTTTGATGCCAGTAGGGATGTGTAGGCCTTGCTGTGGTGTTCCTGTGTGTTCACCTTCTGTTAGGGGCAAAAACTGTTCCAATGTTGTCCAGTCAGGTTCCAATTGTGGATCATGGTGATTGTCAACTGCCAAGGGATATTTTTTAATAAATCTTACCAAGGTATTTCAAATAAACCCTGCCTTCCTGTGTTCAGTTTGGTGTTGTCTTGTCCTGGGTAACCCCATGTTAAAGTTTCTTCTCTCTCTGTGCTTTGGTTCTTGTTCAGGATGTGTCGTACACCAACGCTGGGTGTATTGAAAGATCCACCCTGTGCTTGATCAGTTCACGTGGGGACTTTCCTTCCAAAGCCCAGAGATCTCTTGGATGTGTTTCACAGCAGTTCCCAAAAGGCTTTCTGGGACAATGGGGGACAACGGCTGTGCTGCTCGTGGGGTCTCTGCTTCTGAGCAACCACCATCAGCTCGGGGGTGATGGAGAGATGCTGCAGCAGCTGGAGCTGTCTCCCAGTCTGTGATCCATGGATGGCTGGAAGCTGCCTGGCTTGTGCCCTCCTTGCTGAACTGGAGGTGATATTTCAGCTTTCCTGGGGAGTTGAAAACTTGCAGGTGACCTCTGGCCTGGGCTTGGCTGGGCACGGGGACCCCCAGTGCCCTCCCAGCTCCGGCGCTGGGGAAGGTGGGCGTGGGGCAGATCTCCTCTCAGCTCCTACCCTTGTTCTCCTGGGTGTTCCCTGGCAATCTCCAAGTTCCAGCTGTTCCCCTGGTTTCATGAGGCAGTTCCAGCTCTCTCTGTGCCTGAGGGGTACCCACCTGCCTCTCTCTGCTGTTCCATCACTGAGGCTTCACCAAAGGACCCTGCCCTGGTCCTGCTTCAGGGGCAGCCCATGGAGAGCAGGTGCTCTCACCTGGCTCCCCACACCAGCCATTGTCTTTCCTTTTCACACCACTCAGAGCTTTTCCTCCATCTCTGGGTCAGGTCTTTCCCTGGAGCAGTAACTCCCCCTGCTCTCCCTGGGTTTGTGCTGTTTCAGTCCAGCAGAGCCCATCAGCACTCTGTGTTAACGTCTGTGGCTGCTGCAGTGGCATCAGTGGCATCGAGTGTCACAGCTCTGCCACGGGGGCCTGGGGGGCTGCGACCGGCTGGGCCTTGATGACTTTGGGTCTCGACTTGGTAATTATCATTTTCTTTTGGTAACTAAACTTTTGCTGCTTTGTGGCGTCGAGCAGCGATTCTCATTTCCCAGCTTCGTCGAGTTTATGGGAATTTAAGAGCTAGATGCAAATGAACTTCATTAACATGCTTAATTATCTTATAAGCCTCATACCCGTCTGTCCTGCATATGCTTTGTACTCGACACTCCGAGACAAGTGACCACGCTGGGCTTGGCACGAGGCGCCTGTGAGCGGGAGCCTTTGGGAAGAGGGGCTGGATTAGTGCTGGGGGTGCACTGGAGGTGTCCTTTTTCAAAGGTTGTGTCCAAGCTGGGAGATGGGAATTGAATGGGTAGAACATGCAGCAGAATGGCACCGTCTTAGGAATGATTTGCTAAAAGCAAAACAGCAGCGTGGAAACAACTGAAACAAACCCCAATCCCTGCCTGTTTGCAGCCCAAGATCCTGGACTGGTGTCCCATGGTGGCACAGGATGCGTTTCGCAGTGGGGAAGCTGTGGTGGAGTCACAGCAGTGGGTGCAACAAGCAATCCCAGGCAGTGCCTTTGTCCTTATTTAATGTTATTGAAAAATAGCAGGAAAAAAAAGCCTTTGCTTCCAGGTTGGTTTGCAAATCCACGGGTATCTGCTACTGGCTAAGAGACAGTGCAAACCCCAGACTTGCACAAGAGCCTCCAAAAGGTTTAGGGGCTGTGCTGGGGGCTGAGCACAAATCTTCAGCATCGTGTCAGAGCCGCCTCTGTCAGCACACTCTGCACACGGGGTGAGCCACGGGGTGCTCCCGTGTGCACCTCACTCACCTCACAGCACGGGAAAAGCACCGATGCACCGAATCTCTGCTTTTTGAGCATGTGTTTGTAATGAAGCTGAAGTAGAACGTGAAACTTTCCAGGCCTGGGAGGGAGCAAGGAGCCAGGATGAGCAGACCTGGGTATGGGTGTGCTGCCACCACAGCGGTGAGTCCGTGTGTCCCTGGAGTGGGGGACAGGGAGTGCGGCGCATAGCAAAGCGCTGACGGAGGATCTCCTTCCCTCCTCTCGCTCTTGCCAGCTCATATCCAGGCAAAGACACCCTGTTCCCGCAGGGGCTCAGATGACACCCTGCCCCAGGCACCCCTCTGCCTTCCTCCCTCTGCATCCAGCCTCCTGGTCCGAGGCCAACATCCCGATTGCGTTACCAGCCGCCCTGTTCCCCTCCCATCTCCCCCGGCAGATGGAAAGTTCAAGTATTGAGAACTGTGGAGCTGGAGCTGTAAATAACTGTGAATATGAGCAAATCAGAGATGTGGCTGCAGGGGAAACGATGCCACGGTGTGACCAAACTGGAGAGTGGGAGAGAAAACACAAGTTTGGGGTAGGTTGGTGGTTTGGGGGCAGGTGCTGTGTGGGTTTTTTAGGGGGAGCTCAGGGATGTGCCTGGTGAGCCGAGGTCCCAAGGGCACTATGGATTGATGGCATCACAGGCAACGTACAAACCTCTATCAGTAGTATTTGGGTTAACTTTGTGCCAGTCACGCTGGAAAAGGGGGGTGAGATGTAACTTTTCTTTCTAATCCATAGAAAATACAAGGGAGAAGTGCCTCCCTCACGTGGGTCCTGCCCACGGAGCTGCCCTCGCATTGTGCCTACCCAGCATCTGGAACCAATTCATGACACTGCAGCCAGGGCTGCACCCACGGGGCCCTGTGTGATCCAGCTGGCCACAAACAACTCTGCTGGGGACAGGTCCTGCTGGTTTGGCTCTTTGTTCTCCTGGGACCTCCCCCAAACTCTGCCCAGTGAAATCTTCCCATCTCTGGTGAGGGAGCCCCTGTAGAAGGGAACATCCATGGGAGGAGAAGAGCTGGTGTGATACCAGGGTGGTGCCTAGAGCCAGATGTCCCCTGGAATGGTTTTAGCCCTGGAGGTGCCCAGTTTGCTGGTGCTGGGGTCCTGTGAAGGCTGTCACAGCTGTGCCAATGCCAAGTGCACCTGAGGGGCATTGGGAAAGGGAAGTTGGGGCAGCAACAGGCTGAGCTTCCAGCTGAGGTCTTGCACTGTGTGTCACTCTCTGCTTCCAGGCTGGGTCCCCAGACCCCTCCTTCCCTGCTGACCCCTGGTCTGGGTGCTGTATGCTGTTCTCCTTCCTCCTGGGTGAGATTTTGGGGTGCCCCTGTGCTCTTTGCACGTGGGAGAAGGTGGTTTCTTGCTTTTATACCTGCTGCTTGAAGATGTAAATGCTGTAAGGCCTCTCGTTGCCAGAGGTGCTTCCCAGAGACTGAAGATGCCAGGAAAGACCCCGCAAAGCAACGGGACTGTGGCAGGCGGAAACCTGCAGCTCTCCTCTTTGTCCCTGCCAGCAGCCGGGACCAGAGTGGCCCTGGGGACAAGAGGGGCTGGCGAGGGCGCAGGGCCCGGCATGTCCCGGCCTTTATCTCCCCCTAGTGCCTCCGGCTCCTCTGCTCCGGTGCCGTGCCGGGCACGGAATCCGGCGATGCCACACGCGGTGGCCGTGGGGGCGTGGGGGGACCAACCCTGGGGCAGCCGGCACAGGGAGCATGGGGGACAGGGCACAGGGCACAGCCGTGGGGCAGGACCCTGTCGGCATGAGGAGATATGACCTGAGTAACACAAAATTCTGGTCCAGTGTCAGGAAGAGCTGTGGCATCCCGCAGCACCAGGGTGGAACTGTGGTGGTGATGGGGAGGAGAGGGAAATGATGGAGAGTGAAGTGATGAAGGTGCCTTTGCTTGGCCCAAAGGGACACGAAAGGTGACATTTCCGAGGCTTAAATGAGGTTGTTCTGGTGGCAGGGTCAGCTGGGCACTGTGACCTGAGCAGGCCCGTGAGATTCCCCGGAGAGTGGGGAGAGGGTCTCCTGGCCTGCGAGACCCTGGGGATGTCCAGCCCTGTGCTCGGGACAGCCTGGCCCTGCTGGAGCTGGGGATCAGCCCTGGGTGCTGTGAGACCTTTGGTGACAAGGACCTTGCTCGGTCCTGAGCCATGTGTGCACTGAGTTGTGTCCAGCCCCAGCAGGAGCCACAAGGTCACAGACAGCTCATCAGGCTCTGCTCTGCAGGCTTGTCCTCTGCCATCGCTCTGAGCTTTCCATCTCCCGTGGTCTGAACAGGGTGAAAGGGGGAAGAGACTCTTCCTTGGAGACTGTCTTGCCCCTCAACCCAGCAGGGTAGAGTTTGTGAGGGAAATGGTTAAAAAGACACATTTGGCACCATGAAAGGGCTCTGTACAGCCTCGGGAGGGGTAGTGAGAGTCTCCCCATGTGTTTGGCTTTCCAGAGAGAGCCCCTTCACACCTCACTGCACTGTGCTCTGCCTCAGGTGACCAGACACCACTGGGGACTCCGCGTTTTGGGGTTGTCCCTGAGCCAGCGATGGAGCTTGTCCTGATTTAGGGCATTTCTGTGGCACTCCGGGATTTTCAACAAGTTTTAGACCTTCTGCTGAGAGTGAGACCTGCACATGGGGCCAGGGACACGGGGCAGGCTCGGGGGTCCAGGGCTGTAGTGTATGGGGCCGTAGAGGGCAGGGTGTGGGGCTGTGCAGTGCCAGGCTGTGCTCTGAGGGCAGTGAGAGGTGCACAGGCAGCCTCTGCTTTAGGGGACAACACAAGCCATGCTGGCCTCACATCACCATGTCCCCAGCACGAGGATCTGCCCAAGCTGGGGGGTCACACTGTGGATGTTCCTGGCCACAAACCACCCATTCCCTGCACTCCTCCAATGCCAGTCCCCATGCCAGGGCTGTTCCCAGCAGGAATCAGCCCACAGAAGGAGTTTGCTGCACTCTTCTGGCTTCAGAAACATTCTGAATCGGATGATTCCTCTTTCTCAAACCACACAGAGAGGACTTGTGCACCCACAGGGTTAATTGCAACGAAACCCCTTCGGGTTTTCTCAGCCCCCCCACCCGGCCGGGAGCACTGGCGCCCTGCTCCGGGTATTTATAGCACCGTGAACTTTGAGTGCGTCCAGCGAGCTGGGATGTGGGGACGGCCCCGGCAGAGCTGGAGGCTGTTGAGGTTCTGGCCCCAGGGGCTGCAGCAAAGCCACAGAGACCACCCAGCACCACATCCCGGCCCCTGTGCCCCACACATCCCGTGCCAGAGCTGGGTGTCCGGGGCTGGGCTGCACCAGAGCACCCGGGGACCTCAGGCTGTGGGACCCCTGTGAACACACCTGGGCCGCCAAGAACACGGGGTTAAGCCTCCTTCAGCCACAGCAGCATTGGAGCAGCATCGTCCCAAGCTGATGTTCCTGGGTTTGAGCTGATGTTCCTGGGTTTGAGCTGATGTTCCTGGGTTTGAGCTGGTGTTCCTGGTATTGGCAGCAGCTGAACACAGACATCTTCCCTTTTTCATGGCAAACAACAGGCAGAAGCTCCCACCTTTTCACAACATCCCAGGACAGATCCCTTCTCACCAGACCACCTGCCAGCCAGTTCACCAGGTCCTGGAGAGAAGGAACATCATGTGTGTCTTCCTAACTCTGACACCAGGCAAAGGAAGAGGGGAGTATGGGTGGTAGGGGATAAGAAGCCTCTGTGTCTGTGCAAACACTTGAAAAAAACCCTAAAACCAAAACAAATTAGGATTTGCTTATCTTTTAACAGATGCCATCTGTACCTACAGATTGAAGGGGCAGCCCAGAAAGCCAACCACGTCCTGGGCTGCATCCCCAGAAGAGGAGCAGCAAGGTGAGGGTGGGCTGTGCTCTGGTGAGACCCCACCTGCAGTGCTACCTCCAGCTCTGGGGTTCCCAACATGAGAAGGATGTGGAACTGCTGGAGCAAGTCCAGAAGAGGCTACAGAGGTGCTCTGAAGGCTGGAGCAACTCCACTCTGGAACCAGGCTGGGAGAGCTGGGGATGTTCAGCCTGGAGAAAAAGCAGCTCTGGGGAGACCTGAGAGCCCCTTCCAGTGCCTAAAGGGGCTCCAGAAGAGCTGGAGAGGGACCTGGGACAAGGGATGGAGGGACAGGACAAGAGGCAATGGATTTCCACTGCCAGAGGGCAGGGTTAGATGGGATACTAGGAAGGAATTCTTGGCTGTGAGGGTGGGGAGGCCCTGGCACAGGTTACCCAGAGAACCTGTGGCTGCCCCTGGATCCCTGGAAGTGTCCAAGGCCAGGTTGGACGGGGCTTGGAGCAACCTGGGCTAGTGGAAAGTGTCCCTGCCCATGGCAGGGGGTGGAACAAGATGATCTTCAAAGTCCCTTCAAACCCAAACTATACTATGAAAGGGCTTTGGTCTGAGATGGGATCAGGTCTGGGAAAGCCAGATTGAGCAATGTCTTCTTGCCGTCGATGGAGACTGTGTGTGGGCTGGGAGCTGGCCCAGGCACAGTCCAGCTGGGGAGGAGCATTGGAGTCCAAATCATAGAATTGGACTTTAGAACATTAAGGCTTGGAAAGGACCTTAAAGACCATCTAGTCCCAACCCCCCTTGCCATGGGCAGGGACATCTCCCGCTAGACTGGGTTGCTCAAGGCCTTATCCCACCTGGCCTCAAACACTTCCAGGGATGGGGCAGCCCCAGCTTCTCTGGGCAACCTGCTTTCAGAAGGGCCAGGAGAGAAGGAGGAAGGCAACAAGGATAATTAAAGAAATGGAGTAGTTTCCACCCAAGGAACAACCAAACAGGTCGGGATGCTTCACCCAGGGCAGGAAATGACAAAGGGATAAGAAAAAAGGCAGGAAAATCAAAGTTTTCTCTATGTCAGAGAAGTCTGGGTGGACCTCCATGAGTACAATGGGAGATCTGTGATTCTATGATCAGATGAACTGCTGACATAAAAACTATCTCCAGCCCCTTCTCCTGGGGCTGAGCACAGACCTGGTTACTGGAAGCACACCAGGATCATGTAGTGGGGTTTTTCACCTCAAAAGCAACTGAAATGTTTTGGCCAAAATTTGCTCTTTTTCTCATGAGTTTTCACTGTGATTCTGTCCCAGAAGAGAATGTTTCATCTGCCATGGGTTATGTTTGACAGCACTGTAAGCAAAGGAAAATTGGGACCCACAAGGGCAGCATCTGGAAATGTTCATCATGGAGGACCTCATTTATAATTACAAATATACACAGTTTTGTACAATTACACACCCCAGCTGGCTCTGGGGGCAATTGCTCAAGGTTGCCCCTTTTTTCCTGAAAGCCCTGGCAATTTATTTATGGGAAGAATTATTTTATATCCTTGGGAGATTATAAGGGTGTTGCTGTTGCTCTCTGAGATGTCTTCAGGTCCTGCCCACCCCAGAAACAGCGATAGAGCTTTGCATCAGCTCCATCTATTGCAAGCACTGAAATATCAGGAAGAGGAGAGGAATGGTTTCAGTCTCAACAGATTCCTGCATAAAATAGAGGCTAAAGCGCATCTTCAAAATGATTGAGCGAGAACACTGCTCATTACATAAGGTTGTTGGGGGGAAAAAATAGGCTGATTTACATTTTTATAGGAAATAAAAGGAGGTCTGTGGGTGACATAGCACCTTCCACTGAGAATGTCAGTGTGAGATAAATGGGCTTCAAAGGGAAGAGTAACCATTTTCCTGTGGGGACAGAGTCCATCCCAGAGAGCTGAATCTGGGAGAAAGGGGCTTTCTAGAGGCAATTTTTCATCGGCAAAGCAAATACATTTTGTTATCACAGTATGTACCGACTGCAAGGCTGCTAGTTCTCAGTTTTGATGGTTCCTCTGAGTTTTGGTGGAGCTTTGGGTAGCAGGAAGACCAGACTGCCTCTATTTTGTGGACGTGGTGTTTTCCGGGCAGGAATTTCGGGGAGGAGGAGAGGTCAGTGTGCTTTTTGGGAGCGGGGGGATTTTTCAGTGTCCGTCAGAGCAGGCTGGAGTTTAGTGGTACTTTAATTTCATTCACAACGAGTCACTTGGTAGGTTTTACCCTGGTTTCAGGTTGGTGGCCCTCTGAGATTTGCTCTGCTGTGCTTCAGATCCGCGGCTGTCTGGCAGAACAATTCCGGTTGCTCAAAAGCACCGATTAGCATAAATGAAGGAGTGGGTGAAATGTTCATTATACTGCCTACTGTCATGTTTGTGTACCAGATTTTGTTACCATCTGTCATTTCTGTTTTCTTGTTGTTGCCAAAAGTTGTCATTCTGAATGGAGGGTGGAGACGTATCTTCAAAAGCCAACAGGAGATAATTTGAGGCACTTTGGAGCTCGCGTGCTCTGCGCTGGGTGTCAGCAGCCCGCACGTACATCAGCCTCGCGCATCTTCGGTAAAACCTGGGCAGTGCTTTAGTTAAAGGAGTTTTTAAAATCATTGTGGTCATGCAAGCACACAAGATTCTCAGCTCTCGTCATTTAAGAAGAGTATCTGGTCCTTGCAGTTGCACGGAAAAGGCTGAAAATAAAATATGGTTTCCTTAATGTCTAAGAAAAAGAAAAAATAGAGAGTATAAAGAAGGGAGTATGTGGGGACATCAGAGTGTTAAAAACCAAGCTCCTGTCCAGAGATCTGATCAAGGGAAGTGACAGCTCTGCTATAATGGACTGCAGCATCCCCACATTATTTCCAGGGAGGTAAATGTCTCAGGGTCTGAAGCTGGACAAATTCAACCTTGAAATGCAGCGCAGCTCTCTCACAGTGACAGTCTCTGTGCACTGTGACAGCGGGCAAGGGGGGCAGTGCCCGTGTCGGGGCTCGCAGCCTTTAAAGCAAAATTAGCTCATTTTCAACTGCACGTCTTTAAATCAGTGTCTGGGAGGAAGGGCTCAGCCTGCAAGTGGGGAGTTGGGAGGTGAAGCCACAAGGATTTCTTGCCTTGCCCAAGTGCTGCAAGCTCGGTGCCCTGTGCCAGCTGGGGAGGGAGGGGGTTTGGGGTGCCTGGATTGTCCCCCTTCCTTCAGACTTGAGCACCAGGCTGGTGCTGTGAACTTCGAAACCTTCCCTGGCAGCGCCGGGGCTGTGCTGGCACCTCGTGGCTTCCCATCTTGTCAGACAGTAGCTCTGCTCTCTTGAGGCTTTAATCTGACCTGAGTGACAGGGCTCCATGTTCACCCGAAATGCACTGACTTGTGGCATCCAAAAATATAGAAAAAACGGTCTAATGCCTTCAACTGGACTCAAACTCCAGGAAAATACAAAGCCAGACAGTTTTGGGATGTATTTTTGTTGGTTTGGGCACAGATGATGCAGGTTCATAACCAAAGCCGTGAAGATGTCGCAGTGTCACGGGGGGAACTCGCGCTGGCCTGCAGGTGCAGAGGGTCACTGCTTGCTCAAGGAGAGGTGGAGAAGGAGGAGATGGAGCTGCTGTTGCTCTGGAAGAGGCAAAGATCATTCTGGGCATCTCTGATTGAAGGCTGGGGGGAGACCAGGGCCATGTCATGACTGCAGTGGTTACTGGTACCTCTTTGCAGATGCCTCAGGTGATCTGTATTCTGCACCTTCCAGGGCCTAAAGGGGCTCCAGGAGAGCTGGAGAGGGACTTTGGACAAGGGCCTGGAGGGACAGGACAAGGGGCAATGGATTTCCACTGCCAGAGGGCAGGGTTAGATGGAATATTGGGAAGGAATTCTTGGCTGGGAGGGTGGGGAGGCCCTGGCACAGGTTGGCCAGAGATGCTGTGGCTGCCCCATCCCTGGAAGTGTTCAAGGCCAGGTTGGACAGGGCTTGGAGCAACCTGGGCTAGTGGAAGGTGTCCCTGCCCATGGCAGGGGTGGAACTGGATGAGCTTTACAGTCCCTTCCAACCCAACCCAGTCTATGATTCTATGAAAATCCTGTATTTTACGAAGTCTTTGGCTGCTTTTAGGTTTGAGATAACAGCTCTGTCCTGCTTTAACACTTCAATAATGTAAATTGCCTTTCCTAGCTTGAATTCTCCCCTATTTTCTCTCTCCCAGAGGGTAACTGTACAAAGCTCACAAGCAAATTCCACACAGGATTGCAGGATGCTGCAAGCATCACTGACAGCCGCTGTGAAGAGCCTGGGTCTGGGTTCGTTTCACAAGTGTGAAATAAATTTCAGAGCTCTCATATTCAAACCAGCCCAGTAAATTGCCCTGAATGAGCACCAAATGTTGTCTTGTGTAGAGGAACCTGGCAGGCAGCTGAGATGCCTTCAGGTAAGCAGGGAGATGTGGGCTTGGGCCACGGAGAGCGGAGCTGACCTGACTGAGGGGCCAAACTTATTGCTTGGGGGTTGTTTAGTAGCACATAATGGATATTTAAGAGTACACTGGATGTGGAGGAGCTGGGGGACTGAGATGAGCGGCAGCAGTTTGTCAAGCCCCACTCCAGGATGGCAATGACAGGACCTCCAGGCTGGGTGATTCGGAGCTGCCCTGGCTCCACTCCCCTGCTGAGCACAAGGCTGGGATCAGCTTTAATGGCTGATGTGTGGCAGGAAGAAAAGCAAGAAAAAAGGGAGTTTCTCTTCTTAATGCTGAATGTGCTGTGGCTGATCCAAGGCGAAAGCACAGAGAACAACGACAGCCAAACTGTGGAACTCCACATTGCAGGAATTGAGCATCATGCCCAGGGTGGACAGCTTGGGCTGAAAAGTTAATCCTGATGTAATCAGAGGCAGTGTTGTGACAGCAAAATTGTGAAGTCACAAGTCAGAAGGTGAGATGCCACCAATGCCAAGTCTTGCAGGAATGGGACAGGAGTGATATGTGTAACAATCTTCTGCCTCATGCTTAAAAGGATGGAGCAATATCCTGGGAGAGCCGGGGAAGGTTTCTCTGTCCACCCAACGAGGTGTTTGGCCTTGAGG
The DNA here is from genome assembly GCF_009829145.1 of Chiroxiphia lanceolata. Taxonomy (NCBI): domain Eukaryota; kingdom Metazoa; phylum Chordata; class Aves; order Passeriformes; family Pipridae; genus Chiroxiphia; species Chiroxiphia lanceolata. The sequence goes on from NC_045652.1 coordinate 2,345,904, forward strand.
AACTTCAGGCGAGACAAGTATCATGTCCAATCAAGGACACAAAATCCAAACAAATTAAAATGCATCTGGAGGGATGTGCAGGTATGTTAAAAGAGCTTCCTGACCTTTACAGGGATTGTTTTATACCCTGGAGCATGACATTTTATTACTCTCGCCTTCTACATAATTTATCGTAGAAAAATATTATTTTGGCTATAAAATTATTCACCTTCGTTTAAGCTCAGCAGTAGTATTTAACTTTCTGATCCTTTTTGAAACTAATTTCCCCAGGCAAATTACATACTGTGCCAAGACATTCCTTCGGCTTTAAATTTCCCTGCCATTAATGTCACAGAGTGGGACATCACAGCTGGGAGGGTGATCATTTCTTTGATAACCTTGAAACAACAGAGTCGGGCACCTCACTGGAGTCATTCTCACACCGATTTTCCAGTGGAAATGATCCCAGTTTTTCCTGTGCTGATTATTACCACCTCCACAGCCACTCTGCTGCCCTGCTCTGATCCCCTTAACCCGAACAGGTTGCCCAGAGAAGCTGTGGCTGCCCCATCCCTGGAAGGGTTCAAGGTCATGTTGGATGGGGCTTGGAGCAACCTGGTCTAGTGGAATGTGGTGGAATGAGCTGGGGGTGGAATGAGATGAGTTTTAAGGTCCCTTCCAGCCCAAACCAGTCTGTGATTCCATGATTCTGTGAGCTAGAAGATACAATGACAATAGTTGTTTCTACTTTCACCTGAGCCCACTGTTTAGGCACTGTGCAAACTTATGGAGAAAGGTGATTTCTGCTGAAAAAGAGGTTTTCCAGCTAAAGCCCTCGTGCTGTGATGGGAGAAACTCTGGATTTGGCCACCAGGAAGAGTTTGGGTCTGGCTCTATGCTGGGCACCCAGGAGATTCCAGGTGTGATTCAGGCAGCTGAAACAAGGTGATAGGAGGGATGCAAGAAGCATCCAGCAGGATGATGCACGAGAGCCAGACCATACCCAAGGAGCTCTCTGAGAGAACCACGGGGCTGGAGAAACAGTGGGGCCTTTGAACTGGTTGTTGCCATAAAAAGAAAAAATAAGGAATTTGGTTTGAATCAAACTGATGTGAAAAATTCAGTGAGGGGAAGGTTAGTGGATTGGTGTATTGATGTCACTTTGTCCTTTCTTACTTCTTTCATTTTCTCAGTTTCAGAGGTAAAAGCTGTTTTTAAAGCTTTGCTCACACAGCATGGAAATTAAGTGTTTTCTTTATCAATTAATAGATCAGAAGGTTTCAGTGCTTTCCGAATTCCAAAAACTAAAACCTCAGGGGGTTTCTGAATACTCACTGAATCCCTGAATACTCCAGAGTTACCCACCTGAATAAAGTAGTTTTCCACAAACTTGTTATCTGCTAGAAAAAGGGGGAAAAGAGCCATCATCATCCGACTTGTGGGGCAATGTGGGACTGGGCCAGGTCCCACTTTCCACTGGTCCCAAACCAGACAGCATTGAGCTCTGAACTCCTTGGAAGTTGCCCTTTTTTCGTCCAAAACAAAACAAAACACCTTCTGGTAGAGGAAGACAGAGGGTGGAGGCACAAACTGGCAGTTAATGTATTCCCCCTGTCAGCCCAACTCAGTATGCTCCCTGCCCTGATGAATATTGAAGAATTTCATACAAATTGGAACTGGTTCAGCAGGACAGTTTTCCAGAAAGGCTTCCTGGCCACCGCTGGGGGCCCTTTCCTCCCTGGGAGGAGCACGCAGTCCGCAGGAAGGGATCCTTCTCCATGAGGGGCCCTGGCACAGGTTGCCCAGAGAAGCTGTGGCTGCCCCAGCCCTACAAGTGTCCAAGGCCAGGTTGGACGGGGCTTGGAGCAACCTGGGCTAGTGGAAGGTGTCCCTGCCCATGGCAGGGAGTGGAACAAGATGATCTTCAAAGTCCCTTCCAACCCAAACCATTCCATGATTCTGTGATAGCACATGGCAGTGCCTGAGCAAGGACAGGGCAGTCACCTCTGAGGCTGCACCTTTCTCCAAGAACTTGGGCAGAGTTGACCCTTGGAGCCTAACACAGAAGGTGAGGGACCTGTCTGCCACCTAAATCCAAAACATTTCACAGTTGGCTTTTAACCTGGGTGATGGAGAGAGGCTGACACTGCAAAAGAGCTTGGAGTTGCTCTCTGGGTGACTCTGGGAGTTCAAGAGAGTCTCTGATGAGAAATAAAGTTTTTTAAGAATTGAACCCACAGCAAAAGGTTAAAGGTTGGTGGGGGAGCCAAGATTAACATTGATAAGGTATGGAGAATTTCCCAGGAATGAAGCTCCTAGAGATCACCAAAGCCTTGCACTGAGCCATGGCTGACACCAAGGAGAGGAGAGGCAGAGGTACAGGCAAGGCTGAATGGAGCAGGAGGAACTGCAGAGCTGTGCTGTTGTAGCTGCCTCCACCAGCCACAGCAGTGGCAAAGCAGGGAGAAGTGCCACCAGTGTCCCCATGGCCTGGCTTTGCAGTGGCTCAGCAGAGTTTTGCTCACAGGATGGTGGTGAGACTATGAGCTTGGGCAGAGTTTTCTTGGGAACACCAGATTTTGCTGCAGCAAAAAATAAGGACCGTCAGCCAGAACACAGGGAGGGCGTTTCCAAATGTCATCCCAGACACTTACGTGGAAGTCACTGCATTGCTGTGAGCACTGCTACCAGTAAAAAAATGAAAGCTATATGCAGAGAGAGAAAAAACCCTGAACTTTGAGATTTATAGTAATGAATTGCTTCCATAAAAGACATATGCAGTGTGTCCAAAGGAGTTAATAGATGGTAGGATGGCCTTGGATCAAAAGGAGCAATGCTTAGTGTGGTCAAACATGCTGAGCCCTTGATCCTAGAATTAGAGAATAGTTTGGATTAGAAGGGACCTTAAAGCTCATCTCATTCCAATCCCTGCCATGGGCAGGGACACCTTCCACTAGCCCAGGTTGCTCCAAGCCCTGTCCAACCTGGCCTTGAACATTTCTAGGGATGGGGCAGCCACAGCTTCTCTGGGCAACCTGTGCCAGGTCCTCACCACTCTCACAGGGGTGATTTTTTTCCTAATATCTAAACCACTGTCTGTCAGTTTGAACCCATTCCATCTTGTTCTGTCACCACATGCTCCTGTAAATAGTCCTGCCCCATCTTTCCCATAAGTTCCCTTCAGGTACTGGAAGGTACTGGCCTCGTCTCTCTTCTGCCATGGTGGGAAGAGCAGAGGGCAGAGATGGGTGAGGAGGAGTCTGGAGACAGCTTTCAGGGGACGAGGAATCACCCCCTCCCCCAGGTTTGAAGATGCTGACACACCACTGCTCTGAGCTGCCAGGAGAGAACAGGAGAACGAATGGAGGGAGGCATCAGCCTCGTGGGAAGGATGGGGTCTTTCTCCAATATATGGGTTCAGGCAAGAGGTGGATCCTGTGGGGATCCAGAGGGGAATTGAGATCAGTGCTCGCTGCCAGAGTTCACAGTTCAGCACCTGAACTTGGACTGCCTTTCATCTGGGATTGACCTCATGCCAAGGTGTGAGCAGCAGCACCTGAAGAGCTTGCTAATGCACCCTCCTCCTGATGGTGTGATGGGGAAGGCCAAATCTTTAACTGAAGGACAAGGCAGGGAGGTGGGAAACACAGAAATCTTCCCATCACAAATGGCCAGAGTGTATCTATGGGCATCCTGCCTTTCTGTGTGCTCAGGGAAGGGATCTTTCACCGTAATCTGCAGGGGAGAAAAAGTTCCATGTCTTTCTTTTGGCCCATGTTGGCTGAAACCACCCACAAACCACTAATTGCAACTGCTAAAAGTGAACTCACTATTTTATGGCTAGAAATATGATTTTTAAACTGACTCTGGGGCAGGGTGCGAGCTGGTATCAGATGGACGAGAAACCATAACGTAGCACAGCCCAAAGACAGACATTTTTCAGAGCAGTTTGACCTTAAAAATAAAGCAAATGGACTGTCGTCTCTCAGACAAAGTGCAAACTATGATTTATCAAGCAACAACCCAGAGTGAGAGTGCAAAGACAGATTTATACAGATTTTTCTTAATAGTTTTTTGGTCATGGCAAAAATACAGGCCAACTCCAGCAAAAAGGCTTCACAGTTGGGACATAGGAAAGAAGGACACCTCTGAGTGATAGATTTGATTATGCTGATGACAGAAGACTACATGTTTTTCCTGAACTGTTATTCTCACTTCTGTGAAACAGCCTTACTTGTTACATGGGAGATTCCTCTGCATCTGAGTTGTGCCTGTAGGGAGGATGGGCTTGCCAGCTGATAGACAGGAATTTGAGCAGTTCACAGTAATGTCCAAGTCTGCATCCAGTCCCCACTAGACTCTTTCAACAAGTAGGTAGGAAAAGGCTTTGAATTAATGAATACATACTGAAAAGCAGAGCAGAATCAGAATCAGTGCCTGATAGCATTAGATGGCAGGATGGCACTTACAGAACATGTTTAGCCACCTGCGAAAACCACTTTTTTTGCATCAAATGAAGCAAGGAGACCCTTTGGGCTGTGCGTTAAGCTCCGCAGCCCAAGGAGCTGAGGGTTTGCAGAAGTGCACAGACATAGGGCTAAACACAGAACAGCGCTGTGATTGCGGTCCCGGGTCACCACCACTTCCTGAACACCACGGAATTCACACATACAACGAAAATCAGAAGCCAGAAACAACAGTTATTTCACAGAAAGTTGCTCCACAATCCCATGAGTGCAGGGTGTGTGTAACCAGACGTGCTTGGAGAAAGAATAGGCAGCACCTTCTGCGGCGGCCGAGGGGAGAGGAGACAACAGGCTCTGGGCTTCTCTTTTCCCTGGGACAGCTCTGGCAGCACACGGGGATGGTAATGCATCCAGGTGCTGGGACATAATACTACCAGGAAAAACAGACTCCCATTCCCATTGAGAACTGCTCTGATGATGCCACAGTGACTACAAGTTACAGGGCAGAGCTCCTCAGAAGTTACTCAAACAGTGCTAATTGTTTGGCTGTAAGGTTTTGAGGTCACAAGCTATAGAAATGATACTTCCATGTTTTGGGTGGGGAAGGAGGGTAGGATCTCAGGAGCTGTGTCTTTAAGCAGCTTAGTTCTGGAGACAGGAAGTCTAGCAATGGGCTGCAGCAGTGCAGATTTTATTATGCAATTTCTCTTGGAACTAGTCCCTGAATAAAGGAGTTATCCATTAAGCACCTGCTTCACCCTGCCTCCCAAGCACCGTGGATGAAGGCTGCAGGAATCCAAGCAAGGGCTTAGCCATCAGCTGGGGCAGCAGGGAGCCATGCACTGGGGTCCAAACTGGGAATCCTGGTGTGCTTGTTATGTGGTGTCTTTCAAAGAGTTTCTTTTCACAAGATCCTCCTACTCTGTTTGAGCTCATTCCCGTGTTTGGCATTTGCCAGTGGTTCAGCTCATCTGACTCCTGCAATACTGATACCAGAGGGCTGTGGTACCCTGGGCGCTGCAGAACTCTTAGATTTTTGGGGTATTTAATCATAGCCCTGTTTCTGGGGGCAATGGATAACAGGCAAAGTCTTCCTCTCCCTCCTGCCATCAACCCGGTGCTGTTCGGATCTCATGGCAGGGGGCAATTGAGGCCATCCTGAAGGGACATCATGTCACGGAGAAGCTGCAGGACCCAGCAGCAATAGGATCCTCCTCCTCTGCCCCCACTGCCTGGGGGAAAGGATTCCCTCTCTCCAAAGCACCTCCTTGCCCTTCCACTCTGTTCCTGGGACTCACAGCCCCGCTCTGATTTCCCCAACGTGGCAAGCCTGGCGCTTGCTGTGAAGATGGAGGAGTTCTCCCAACTAATGGAAGAGGAAGCACACCCTCCATGTCTGCTCCTCTGGTCTGCTCCCCGTTCCCAATGCTGAGCACATGGCATTTCCCTCTCAGGCACCAACACAGCGGCTCCTGTCACAGCACTGGGGCTGTCAGAGTCCCTTGCTCAGTGGCTGTGTGGTCAGAGTCACAGTGCTGGTGCGACATCGGGGTGTTGCCCAGCACCAGGCAGCATGAACCTCCTGGAGCCAGGAGGTAGCTGTGGGACCACTCAGGATCTGTCCCCAGTGGTAAATCTCCATCCTGACTTCATGCCAGAGCTGCAGAGTTAGAGCAGCCGCAGGGAAGGGGAGCTAAGTGTTATGGGGGCTCCTGGTGTCAGCTGCTCCAGCAATTCCACAAGTGATGTAATCATAGAATCACACACTGGTTTGGGTTGGAGGGACCTTAAAGCCCACCTCATTCCACCCTCCTGCCCTGGGCAGGGACAGCTTTCACTGCTCCAGGTTGTAAAGGGCAAGGCAAACACAAGGAGTGATCCAAGCTCCAGTTCAAAATACACCAACCAAACTTGTTAAAAAGTCGAAGCAGCAGCCAGCAAAGGGCACTGCTGTCCTCAGCTGTGCCTGACATCTGACCTGACTCCCACCCCTCACCTCCAACAGCAAAATGTATTCCCTTCACCTAAAGTGGGATAAATGCCTTCTATCACAGTAAAACACTGCTGGACGAGAGCTGTTGCTCTCATGTCTGGAGCCACTGTGGGACACTGAACCCTGTCCCACACTGAGACATCCTGAAATAGATGGGAACTCGCTGGTTTTGAAGGCAATTAAAGCAGGCAGCACCAGGGAGCCCTTACTTGGGTAACTAATGAGTAATACAGTGATAGAAGCAGAGGCCTGTGAGAGACCTCCATGTGATTACAGCCAGACCTTAGCAAGGACAGGCACCATGTAAATAAATACAGAATTTGCAAGTAAATGTAATGAAATGCATGTAAATGTAGAAGTAAATGTAATGAATTCTAGTTTTGCAGTAAACAAAAGGCAGACTTAGTCTTTGCAAAAGAAGATGTCATTATGGATCTCCTTTAAACCAATACATTATTGCTGACGAATCCACCTCGGCTTATGGAGCTCATCAACACATCCTCGGGATTGTCTCAGTGCCCTTCTCCAGCCTCTCATCCCACTGAGGCTGCCCTTCGAGGACATTCCAACATGAAGGTGATGAAAACAGCCCCAAGCAACCAGTTTGGGTACAAGTAGCTCTGCTGCCACACACGTCACCAGGACTTATATGACCTGCTTCTCAGGTTGGGAACCAGTATGGAAATCCATGGAAGTGTATGAGCACCAGTCTTCTAAACTTGTTTTGGGCTGGGGAGGTCTGTCTAGACAGAGCATAAGGTGTTTGTAAAGTGAGGCTGGGTTTGTTGTGAGAGTGGGTCAGCTCCCACTGGAGATTTGCCCTCATGTGGGGCTGCTCTGAGGGCACGGGGGGAAATGGGGGCACTGAGAGGGGAGCTTGGCAAGGGAGGTTGTGAGGGGACATTGAGAGGGGACATTTGTGGTGGGACTGTGAGGGCTGACTGAGAGAGGGAACTGAGGGGAAACTGAGACGGGAGACTGTGAGGGGAGTTGCAGTGAGAGGAGACCAAGAGGGGACATTTGTAGGAGGACTGAGAGGGGAAACTGGGAGGACTAGGGGTGACTGAGAGGAGATGCTGTGAGGGGTGTGGCTGTGAGGGAGACATTGAGAAGGGATGTCCATGGTGGGACTGAGAGAGGAGACTGGGAAGGGGGATTGTGAAGAGGTTTTGAGCCATTTGCAGTGGGACTGAGAGGGGAGTTTGTTGGGGGTGACTGTGAGGAGACTGAGAGGGGAAGGGAGAATGTGGGGAGACTTGAAGGGGACACTGTGAGGGGGGTACTGAGACATCTCAGGGGAGATGGAAAGGGGACACTGTGAGGGGATTACTGAGAAGAGGGGAGACTGAGGGGGCAGCTGTGGGCTGCTGAGGGGGGAGCACCTGACAGGAGCAAGCAGGAGAGACTGAGCAAGTGACCTGGGGGGAGGCACTCTGAGGGAACTGAGTTGAGACTGAGAGGGGAGATTTTGAGGGGGCATTGAGCCATCTGTGGGGGAAATGAGAGGAGAGATTTGGAGGGTGACTGCGAGGGGACTAAGAGCGGAAGGAGGGACTGTGGGGAGACTTGGAGGGGACACTGTGAGGGGGGCACTGAGATATTTGAGGGGCACTGAGGTGGAGAGGGGACGCCATGAGGGGGCAGCTGTGGGGCGCTGAGGGGGGAGCCCTGACAGGAGCAAGGAGAGACCGAGGCAAGTGACTTGGGGGGTGAATCTGAGAGAACTGAGGGGAGACTGAGAGGGAACAGGCACTGTACGAGCATGTTGAACCACCTGGGAGGGGGAGTTGTGGGGCTGACTGTGAGGGGACTGAGGAGGGAAGAGGGGACCGTGGGGAGACTGAGCGAGGATGCTGTGAGGGGGCCTCTGAGATATCTGAGGGGACATGAAGAGGGGACACTAAGGAGGGCACTGAGACATCTGAGGGGAGACGGAGAGGTGACATTATGAGAGGGCAGCTGTGGGGGGAGCCCTGACAGGAGCAAGGAGAGACCGAGGCGAGCGACTTGGGGAGCCACTCTGAGGGGGACTGAGGTGAGACTGAGAGGGGACACTGTAAGGGCGGCCCTGAGGCATCCGAGGGGCCGCTGTGAGGGACGAAGAGGGGACGCTGTGAGGGGGCAGTTCTGGGGTACTGCGTGAGGAGCCCCGACAGGATCCAAGCAGGACAGATCGAGGCAGGACCCTTTGGACAGGTTGAGGGGGCCACCGCCGCGCACAACGAGGGCGCGGTCTGGGGGGGCGGGGTCGCCACCGGAGACCCTTTACCCCCCCCATACCTCCCCTTCCATCCCCGATCCCCTCAGCGGAGCAACTGAGGACGGCGCCGGGCGCTTCCGCCGCCGCGCGCGCGCCTTTCCGGCGGGGGGGGCGGATGAGGGAAGGGACGAAGGGGGGGGGAAAGGCGGGGCCGCGCCCGCGAGCGCGCTGACGCAGCGCGCAGGCCCCGCCCCCGCCCCGCCCCCGAGGGCTCTGGAAAAGAGAAGAGAAAAAAAAACTTTTTTTTTTAATTGAGGAATCAACAGCCGCCATCTTGTCGCGGAGCCGGAGCGCGGCGCGGGCGGAGCGGGCCGGGCCGGGCCGGGCCGGGGGCAGCGGGGCCGCCCCGCCGCCGCACGGGGCAGCCGCGCCGAGCGCCGCCGACGCGCACAGCGGTGGGGGGGGGGGGGCGGCTCGAGCCGAGCAAGGGGCGCAGCCGCCCAGAGCCAACCGACCGCCGCCGCCGCCGCGACCGGGGGGAGCCGCCGCCGCCGCGGCCGCCGCCGCGCCGCGCTCATTGTTTTGGGGCGGTTTTTTTTGTGGGGGTGTCGGCGCGGTTTTTTCCGCTTTCTGACGATTTTTTTCTCCTTTTTTTTTTTTTTTTTTTAATTTTTGCCGCCCCCCCCCCTTCTCTTCTCGCCCCCCCCTCCTCCCTCCTCCCTCCCCTACCTCGGCCGCGGGCGGGCGGCGGGCGGGGGCCGGGGCGAAGCCGCCGCCGCGGAGGGGAGGGGACGGGGCGAGGCGAGGGGAGCGTGTGGGGGGGCGGAATGCGCCCCGAGTGACGGCCTGAGCCGCCATCCGGGCACCGCGGCGGGGGGAGCGCCCGGGAGGAGCGCGGCCGGCAGGGAGGGGGCGCTGGGCCCTTCGCTCCCCGCCCCGAGCCCTCCTCCCTGCGGCCTGCGGCGGCCCGGCATGGGGGAGCGGGGGCGGCCGGCCGGGCACTGAGCGGCGCTGTTGGGTTCCCGAGCGGCGGAGGAGCGGGGACAGCGAGCTCGGCCCCCCCCCCCGGGGCACCCCCCGACAACGATCACCGGCTCCGCCGCCTCGGCCACCATGGCGGAGAACTTACTCGACGGGCCGCCCAACCCCAAGCGAGCCAAGCTCAACTCGCCGGGCTTCTCCGCCAGCGATAGCACAGGTAAGGCCGCGGGGGTGGCTCGGGCGGGGCTCCACGGCGGTTCCCCCCCCCACACACACACTCGACCGCCCCGCCGGAGGGGGGGCTGGGGGGACCGCCCGCCCTGCCGCGGTTCCCGGCGGGGGTGGGTTGGGCCTCCTGCAGTCGAAGTTACCGGGCGGGACCCGTACGCCAAGTACCGTCCCGGCTATAAATAGCGGTTGGAAAAGGCGTTTTTTTGAGTCGGGTTTCCCCTTCTTTTCCTCCGTCGTCCTCGTTTTTAGCTCCCTAGTTCGGATGATGGAGGTGCGCAGGTGAGTGGGGTGCGCGTAGGGAAGGAGAAGGGCTGACCATCCTGCTTACTGTAGAATCGTGGAATGGGGTTTGGGTTGGAAGGGACATTAAAGCTCATCTCGTTCCGGCGCCCTGTCATGGGCAGGGACACCTTCCACAAGACCAGGTTGCTCCAAGCCTCGTCCAACCTGGTCTTGGACACTTCCAGGGATGGGGCAGCCACAGCTTCTCTGGGCAACCTGTGCCAGGGCCTCACCACCCTCACAGAGAAGAATTTCTTTCTGATATCTAATCTAAATCTAAGCTGAACGTGGCTTCATGGAAAGGTGGTCAAGGTTTTTATATACTCCTGAAAACCCACATCTTACCCACAGCTAACAGCCCTGTACAGGCTCTTCCACTGTGCCCCTACATGCAACACACTACGGAATAAAAACTCCCTAACAGCTTCTTAATCAAGGAATGGTTTGGGTTGGAAAGGACCTTAAAGACCATCTAATTCCACGCCCCAGTTAATACTTTTGCTTTTTTTTTTTCCTTGCCTCCCCACCTGTGACTCAGGTTTAAGGCTCTTGGCTCAAACAGTCCCGAGCGTTTTTCCTTTAAAACCCGAACGATTTGTAGATGATAATTGAAGTTGTGGGGTTGGTTGTGTGACGAAATGCCCGGCAGCCTGGCAGTCGGGCTGTGTGTAGTCTCTCTGGCGTGCCTTGTTCTTCAGTTGTGATGGGTTTGTAGATAATAAGGTGCATCAAAATGTTTCATTTCCAGCAAGCGCCTGCCTGTTGTAAATACACACGTGTGTGCACAAGAGCATGTGTGTGTGGACCGACATCTCCCGGTGTTCCCACTGTTTCAATCACTGAAACACTGGTTTCTGAGGAACATGAAGTGTGTTGGACTTGCATTTCTGCTTTCAGAGATTAATGAATCTCGTGAAAGGGACAGTGATAAGTTAATCGTGCTATGCCTGCTGTGTTTTCATACACTGAAAAAAATTACTATAATTGAGCTGATAAATCCTGTGGTTTTTTTCGGCTTGCTCAATCTGCGTTTGGCAATAGCTTTTAGGTGTCCTTTAGGGTTTTTTATGGTATCCTTTTCTTTTCAGCCTACAAATAAATGAAACAAGTGAGAAAGAAAGAGTATTGAGAGTAAGACTTGTAAGGTAATGTCTAGGTGAGGTCTTGTGATTGAACCGTGTTAATCCCTTTCGTGGAAGCAGTGGAATATACGGGAGGCTGATACACAAGTTGCTGTGAAACGCTACACAGTAACTCAGGTTAAATACAGTTTTTCTTTAAGGCTTCTGCTAGACATCTTAGGTAGCCAGTGAAAGGTGTTTGAAGAGGTGTCTTGGATTTTTTTTTTTTTCTTTCTTTTTTGAAGTTCACTTGGTCTGTTCTGGAATGCTTCAGTCTTAATTACGTCCTGTTCAGCAAGTTCTTGTGCATCTCGGTGAGCTCTGTGCAGTGCTGGATGTGTGAACTCCAGCATCTGCAGAAAGTTCTGCAGGGCTGAGGGGGCCTCTGGGCACTGGGATGGCAAACCCCAAGCTGTATTTTGGACAAGTGTGTCCATGGAGTTCTGTTGTCACCCTCGTGTTCCACAGGCAAAAATCTCTCTCTGCCGACAGCGTGGGTCATGTTTGTTCGCTCAGAGATTTTTTTTTTTTTTTTTAGGAAAAGCACTTCTAGGTTTGTTGCCAGCACTTAGTGCTGCTTGTTGAAGCATCTCTGGTGGTTTCTGTGCGTTGTATGATACACATAGTTTGAATAGTGACTGCTGTCAAAAACCTGCCCTGGACCTAAACCAGGCTGCTCCCTGGTGCCGAGGCTTAAATGAAAAAGTTCTGCTGCAGCCTGGAAAGGGGCTTTTGTGACCGGAGGAGCCTGGGGAGGTGGGTTTGAGCCTCGTTGCCTGGATGAGCAGCGAGTTGTGTGTGGGTGGACAGCACTGTAATTGCAGTGGTCACCCCGTGCCGGTGGGTGCTGCGGCTGCCGCGGCGGGGACGTGCTTTCACAGCCACCGCGGCGGGCCCGGCTGGGCCGTTCTGCTGCTGAGCAGTTCAGCTCCCAGCCTGCAAATGCCGGTACCCGAGGGTCTGGTGGCAGCCCTGAACGCTCGGCAGAAAGCAACTGCTCCTCCTTGTTTATATTTCTCTCGATGCTTTGATGCGGTGATGTTAAGCAACTCCTTTTGTCAGGGTAAGTTTTAGCTGCCTTTAATCTTTCTGATAAAAATAACTCCTCAGCTTACCAGGGCGAAGTTTGTGCCGTTGAAATTGGTCTGCTAACATTCTGAAAATACAACCTTTCCTGTTAAACCCAAGCAGCTGAATCTAATGTCTGATCTGGAGAAGGGAGCAGAGATGAAGGGTAACAGAAATGGGTGCTGTGACCATCGTTAAATTTCACGATAGTCCCATTTTGCAGTTGCCCCGCTGCTCTTTGTATGAATAAGAAAGGTTAAGACTGGTGTCTGTGCTGTATTGAACAAGCTGACTCCTGTGCTAAAATGTCCGTGGGAAAGATTTTTCCTTGTCTAGCCAAGTAGGAGTAGTGCTTTTGTCTAATTACTGCTTTATTAGATACACAGTCGTTTTCATACTTAAACATTTCTCTTCTCTGTGTCTGTTGTGAGACATTCTCATCCAGTATGGGGCAGAATAAACAAGGGACTCCTACGAAAAGTAGAAATACAGTAACTTTGCTTATGGCAGTGTGTTATTTTAACGTTGAGTGTCGTGATTATTTGGTACGTTGCTGGCATTGGTCCTCCAGCAGAATATACAGAGAGCCCACGTTGTTCTTGAGCTGGTCTAGGGCTGAATGCTGCACACCACACGTTGGGAAAAATACAACTGTGTGGAGCAGCAGCAAAGCTGGAGGTGTTCAGTGCTCCTGGACCATGGTCCCTTCTACAGGTGGCTCGGTGGGGTCTGGGTTGCACTGAAGTCCTGCCTCTGTCTGCATTCGTCCCGTTCCCTGCAGCTTGTGCTGCTGTGGAGCTGCGCCAGTTCCAGAAACGACACCGCGTAATCTGGGCCAGGGCAGAGGGTGTCCCTGACGGTGGCAGGACTTAACGAATTCCTAAAGTAGGTGAAGTTGGGAAGAAGGTGAGATGAGCGGCTTCGGAAACCCCTTAGAGCTGGATTTTCACCTCAGAATTTCTTGGGGGGGGGGGGGGCGGTTGTTGATTTTTTTTTTCCCCAGCTGAAGCGGCAGAGCTGCGGCTGCAGAGTCCGCGGGCTGACACCCCCGGTAACTCACCTTCTCCTCACAGCCTCGTGCTGGCATCCAGGACCCGGATTTCGTGCCGGGGAAGGCTGGCCCTGCCGCACGTGCCTTCCTACGTGCCGTGATAAGCAGATCTCTGGCTGACTCCCAGCCAGCTGCAGAACTTCGCAGAAGGGAGTTCGTGTCGATGCGCAGCCTGATTTGATCCTGCTCCCCTGCCAAAAACCAGAGAGGTGTATTGCAGTCGATTTAGGTTTTAGTTCTAAAAGAGGTGGACAAAACCAAAGTAGCTTAAGGAGAGCCAGCAAGGTTTTGTAAGCTTGTGTTCGTGTTCTTAGCTGGGACTTCAGGTGGAGTGATGTCTCAGTGATCTAAAACCAGATTTTGTTTGGGCACGTGGAAGCATTAGTATGGATGTTTTAAAGGGTTCATTGCTGCGTGGCTGAAAAGCTCCATGCAAGCCTGTGTAATCGGTCTGCTCTTGTTCTGTAGGATATGTGCAAACCTTCAGTGTCATTTGTGTGCTGTGGCAGTAAGAACTGCAGTTACACACGTGCTTCCTCCATCTCTCCCTGGAACAAGGAAAAGGGTAATTCCATTAAATGACCAGACTTGGATTTATAAGCAGACAATCTGGGGAAGAAATGCATCTTCTGAAAAGCTGCAGGTGAAGGAGTGTGTGCAGTTGTAATTATTCCACCGGAAAGTCCTCTATTTTGTGGAACTTGCACCATAAGTATCTGGGGTGGGAGGTGGGATATTTTATGGCTATATTGTTTCTTAAAGGGTATTTCATGGCTATATTGTTTCATAAGACCTAGTATTTAGGTGTAACAATGTGGGTGGTGGATGGGAAAGGAGGATGCCAAGCAAGAATGTTTACTTTGAGCTGTGAGATTTGATACAAGCTGATTATTTTCTTTTCCACCCGAAGTGACTGACCCTCATAACTTGTTGCCAGCAGTTGTGATCTGGAACAGGAGATTTGTAAGATTAGAAATGGGCTCATTTAGAGAGTCTAGTGCAGCTAATTCTTACCAATTCCTAGAGCATTGCTGATAGCAGGATATTGTGTACTTTCTTAGTGTTTGGAGACTTTTATAGATTTTTTTTCCCAGGGAGTTTGATGCTCACATCTGTGTGTGTGGGATGAAAAGTTGAGCAGGTGATCTACCACTCTGATCATGTGTGGCAGTCCACAATCTTTTTTTTTTGGAAGTCATATTTTGAGTGATAATTGCACATGTACTGGGGAGTTTATCAAACTGATTCCTTCCCTCTTATGACTTAAAATTAACTCAGTAAATGCTGTCTTGTGCAGTGGCTTCGAGCTCCTGGAGAAGCCCTGCCAGCAGCAGGCAGGAATAGAGGCTGTGCTCGGGGGTCAGTCTTTGCTGTACTCCAGAGATCTCTTGGTAGCTTGTGAATGATTTCCAGTTTTCTGCTGCAGATGATTCACTTTCTGTTCTGGCTGGACGTTCCTTGGCATCGTGATCCAGTGCCATTAATTATTTCTACAGCAACGTGCAGTGTTTTGTTATTATACCTGCAGCTTCACATTAAAAAAAAATCCCCATGTTCTTAGTGTTTACCTTTATTAGATATTTTACTCTCTGTTGTTACGTGCTAATAGAAAAGAACATGAACAAAACCCCTCACTCTGTTAGCAAAATACTGCAAGTCAATGTGAAATCAGGGTGGAGGGGGTAGTTGAAAAACACAATTTGAAAAATTCTAGGGTTTGTTCTTATACAGTGGAAAAGCATGTGGGTTAGCTTAGAAATCTGACACTTCCACCCTAATTTGGTTTACACTTTAAAGAATTTTTGCTTTGTAAATCTTCCTTTTAACATATGTTACGTTTTCCATCTGTCTTCTCAGATGTCTGAGATACAGAGAGAACCTAAATCGTTTATTTAGAAACTCTTTTAATAGAGATGCCTCAAGAAACACTGTTAGGTATTGTGCACAATCAAAGTGTGAATGAAAAGAAAACTGAAAATTCTATTAGCACTGATAATTATAGCTCGGAATCTAAACCCCTTAACATATACTCTTCAAAAGCTTCATTTTTCCTTTCCTCCTTTCTTATTCACCACCATTGAGAAATAAGGATCTTATTTGTGACGCTGGATAAATACAGTATCCTTGGTTTGCAAAAACTTCATTTATATATCTGTAGGTCTGTAAAATAATCTCCTTCCCTGCCAATCACAGTTAATGCTGCGGGAGCTGCCTCGGTTAGACAGTGCTGTCCAGAGGAGTTGTTCTCCCTGGGTGATCCCCCTCCCAGTCCCACAGACAGACATGTCCCTGCTGCAGTTGGATGTGGCTGAGCCAGGCATCGGAGCTGGATCCTTTTGGTTGCAGGGTGAGAAGCAAAATGGAATATTAGATTCCAACCCCTGTCCTTGTGTGCGTCACCCGAAGAACTGCTCCTGCTCTGCCCAGCTTTGCCACCACGGGTACTGGGCTGGCTGATTTAGTGGGTGTTGGTGATGACATCACTTCTGTGTAGTATCATCTCACAGAGAAAAGAACTGGGGAAATTACCAAGAGGCTTGAATTCAGTAAGTGATGAGTGTAAGTCTGGTTTGGAGGAGCTGTGAAGTTTTTTTTCCTAAGGTTCATAAACTCCCTAAAGGAAAGTCTTAATGAGAATGATTCAAAACAGCCTCATCTCACTGAAATCAGTGCTTTAAAGTGAAATACATTTGTGAGGGAATTGGGGTTTTTTGGATTGTCAGTTGCGGTTGGAAGGTTTTTTAGACAGAAATATGCAAAAATCATTAGTTTTAAGCACACATCTGCTGTTGCTTCCTTATGTGTATTTGGTTTGTTTTGGTATGTATGTTCTTGCACAGCTGAATTTGAGTTGCCAAGCAAAAGACACTTCACTTAAGTTTGGTATCAAAAGTAGGGAGGGAAAAGTGGCATTAAAAAGAACAGAAACACAGTTTTTGCAGCTATTGTGCATCATAAAGGAGACCCCAAACTTGCCTGTTTCCTGGTAGTCTTGCTTAGCCTTTTTGTTTGTTTGTTTGTTTTAATAATGTTACTTCAAGTACGTATTTATCTGGTTTAGTTTTCACAGAATAAGCCTGTTCTGTGGTTCTGTTGGAGAAGGTGCATTAAGGTGGGAACTTTAGGAGGAGGACTCATGTAGCTGAAGGGAATATTGGGAGCTGCCTGAGCCAGAACCGAGCTTGAGTTCTCATCACTGTCAGTCATTGTGGGGAGGATGGGGACTGAACACTTCCAAGTCTGAACCACCTTTGTTGACAATATATTTACTAAGAAGTCTGTGGCCAGGGAATGTCACAGTTAAAGTTTGCTTGTCAGGGTAATTCATGTCCTTGCACGTTATCTGCTGATTCCTTTTCCAGCTGGGCAGGGAGGGTGGCACAGCGAGGGCAGCAGTGGCTCTGTCAGCTCGAGGCATTTGTGTGCAGACACTGGTTTGGTGCAGACCCTGCATTTCACGCTGCCTGAAGCAAGTGCCAGCTGTTAATTACCAGATTCTCAGATGAGTCCTCTTTAAAGGGTCATCCCCAACTTAAAGGTTCTGTCAACTATAAAATTAGGGCAACAGACCAGATGTGTGTGTTTGTGATAGGATGAGAAGGCAATCCTGCTGCTGTTAACGTGCTCCAAGAACCTTAAAATATTTAATCTTCTTCAGGATGGTCTTGTGAATGGGAAGCTGATGTTCCCAGTGTGGTGTCTCCCAGTCCATAGGCAGATTGTTTACCTCCTTTTCCTTCTGTCCAGGTTTCTCTTCCTGTGGCACAGAAATGTCCTGGAGTGTTTTGGTCAGTGACAGTGCTTGCCCCATTGCCACCTGCACTGTTACACCGTGTCTGTGGTGGATGCTGCTGGGTGGCATTTAAAGTTACAAGAGCAAACACAGCAACAGTGTCAAAATAGTGAAGGCACCTCAGGAAGAGAGGAAGCAAGGGTTTGGAGAGGCTCTGTAGGACTTGAGAAGGGTAAAGTCAAACCACTGTTTGCCATCCAATGATTTCAAGAACAGAGGAGAGCGAATGCTCTTGTTGGGCTGCTTCTGCTACATATTTTGGGGGTTATTTTGGTTTTATCCCCCTCTGGTCTCAAGAGACTGGCTTCTTATCTGATTATTTTTCCTGTTTTTTTCTTTATATAAACTTCAGTGCCAGGTGCATTTAATGTGCCCTTTTGTACTACTTTGTAATTGATAGGGAAACAGTCAAGCAATCCAATTTTTATGGAAGGGTAGATCTGAAAACAGGGATAATTCCTGAAAGAAGCCAGTATCTTAGGTTTTTCTAGGCTTTTAACACAGACTGTGTTTTCATTATGAGCACAACAAAAGAGAGATGGTGGAGACAGTTTGGATGAGTACAGCAGAGGTTATGACATGACACACAAAGCGCAAGTGGAAAGAGGCTGGGAACTAAACCTGGTGTAACCAAGGAAGGATCTCTGTTTATAACATTTTCATGGAGGTGAGAAAGAAGCCAGGGACAGAACAAATGACCTTTCCTGTATCAGGTGGTGCTTGTAATCACACACATTAGCCATGGTATAAAGGTTATAGATACCTGCATTTTCCCCATCCTGACTCATGTGTCTGGTGTTGGGGCTGGTGTCAGGACCATTTTTAAAATAAGTCAGTCATACTGGTAGTATTGCAGTAGAGATTAGAAGAGAAGGGATGCTTTTTCATTAGTTTTGAGATTTGTTTGCTCTGTCTAATGAGCTTCACTTTTGAAAAGTCACTTAGTTGCTGAAGTCTTACAAAAATGAACTGGGGGAGATTTTTAGAAGTGTGAAGCTGCTTTAACTTCAGATTAACAAGATTCTAAGGTGATAGTGTCCCTTTGGCTTATTGGGATGCACAAAATGGAGCTAATTTAATTGATTTTAGGAACTTTGCTGTTTAGTTACATGTCTGTACCCTGAATGGGATTCATCTTATGAAGGAGAGTCACGCTGTGCCAGAAAACAAGTTGCAAAGGAAGTGTGGTTGAATGAATGTTTCCTTCACAATCCCCCCATCCCTAAAATCCCAGCCACAGGAAAGCAGAAGGCACATGTTACACCAGTTTTCAAGAAGAGCTAGAAGGACAATACAGGCAACTGCAGACTGGTCAGCTCCTTCCATCACTGGGAAGGTCATGAAGGAGCTGCAGTCAGTTTAGTGAAGGACTAACAAGGAGGTTGAGGGCTGGAGCAAGTGCCTTCTGATAGGAGCCTGAGGGGCTGGGCTGCAGACAGACCTCCTGACAACCTTTCCAACCCCAGTGCCTGTGGGTCTGTGAGCGAGAGAGTGCTGTGATAATGATTCCAATGAGTTTCCTAGAGGCAAGTACCAAGAATTCCAAAAGGTCAGGCTCATTTCCACATATCGACATCCTTGAATTTTGACCAGTCCACTGACTTAGGAATGAGCAAACCAGACCATATTCCTTTCTCATCCCAAATGCAAGTAGTTCAATCAATCAGGCAGGAAGAAATTAAGAAGTTAAATATTCAGATCTCTTATTATGCAAGCCATCAGTTGTTGGGACTCACCCAGCTCCCTGCTGCTGGATCTCTCATTCCCCCTTACCACCCTCCACCCAGCTGGGTGTCCTTGACCCAGCCAGGTCCCTCATCACCATCATTTTCAACCAGGTTGTTAAACATCTTGTTTTGAAGAAGTGTTGCTGCTCTGCTGACAGTCAAGGTCAGATGCATCACAATCTTTCTGTGTCTTGTTAGGTAAAGACACTAATGTAAAGTTTCCGTACTGGAAATTTTATATTTTCCATGAACTCGTTGTTTAATTGCTCTAAAACATTAAATGCTGTAATTTTCTTTTATGAAACAATAAATTACAGAATCCTCAGACCTTGAAAGGAGGTTGGAATGGAGGTGGTAATTGCTGACTGCACCAAACAGTGTGGCTATTGAGGGGAGCTACCTGACAGCGAATTTTAGGGAATGGCTGGAGCTCTGAACTGTTGAGGCTTTGTCTGCTGGGGTCTGGCGTGATTGAAAGAGGCCTTACAAAACAAAATTGGGCTCACTGAAATGTAACAGCTATGTTGGCATGAAAGAAAGGCACGGTGAAAATACTGCCTGTGTGCTGGACTGCAGTGTGACTCCAGTGCCTGCTCCGTGCACGGGCAGTCAGGTTGTGACAGGAAAACTCCCAGTCACCTTTCAAGCAGAGATTGTGCAGCAAAAAACGAAACTGAATTTGGTAGTTCTCTTCCTGCTCGCTGTGTGAGATAATAAGTCACATAATGAAACACCTTAGGATGTTTGTCACCTCTCTAGGGTCAGCTAAAGGGGAAAAAATGGTGACATTGAAACAATTTAATTGACTGAATATGTATATTAAGAAAGTCTCCCAATAACAGTCAAAAGCAGTCACACAGATGAGAATGTTCTGCCTTGAGGATGCCACACAGTTTGGACTTTTTTTTCTTCTGAAAAGACTTAGAAGGAAACAGAACATCTTTTTTTATTCTGGTTTCTGAAAGTGTTGTCCAGGAAGGCAGAAAACTGTGACATTTAAGCTCATAAAACTGAAATTAGGAGAGAAAGTGTCTCAAGTGTGGTTATCTTCCATGTGTGAAAATAGCTGCTCAAGGAAGGCAGGATGCTCAAATTGGAGAAGGAGCCTTTTGGAAGGAGTGGGGGGGTGGTAGTTGCCTAGTGCTTTTCCATGCCTTCCAAAAAACATGTCATCTCTGTTTTTTGGTGAGGATGCTTGGTTTTATGTAACAGAGGTAATGAAAGGCACGAGGTTTAGGATCAGAAGTACTGTGTTAGGAGACAAGACGCTGTGAGGTGATTCTGCACAGCCTTAGTCAGCTCTGCTGCGTCCTGAGCACTGAATTAGAGGTATGTGCCTTATGAGTTCAGGGAATCTGTTCTCCTTTAAAATCCAGATCACTTTTCCCACTCTGATGTGTGCTCGGAGAGCAGCAGTTGGGAGGGATGGAGCAGCTCCAGAGCTCGGTGGTTGCAGTGGGACCCCTCAGCAGAGGAGTTTCCTGGGCACTGCTTCAGGTAACTGGATGGAAGGCAAAGGCATCCCTCGATTTTTAGGCTCTTGGTAGCTGCTTTTGACTTTGAGAAATAGTTGAAGCATTGACAATGGGATCAATTATGTTCTTCTTGTGAGGATGGAGGGACTGCAGTTGCTTTTCGTTTTTCTGTCAGTAGAAATAGGCCGTGTTCTTATTATGGCAGATTTTTATATGTGTGTAAATATATTTATTCTTTTTATAACTGCCTAGACAATCTCTTATCTTTATGGATTTGTTGCAGACATGCTCAGGCAGATTTTTTGTTTTCTGTTGTATTTTATAACTGTTGTAAAATGTGCCTCGTGTTGGGTTTTTTAATGTACATGACTGATTAAATATAAAAGATGATGATTAATCATTGTGTGAACATTTGAATTCTCGGTGAATTTTTACACAACCACTGTGCTAAGTTGTTTACCTGCATTTTATTTTCCTGCTGGCAGAGCTGTATGTTTTCCATGCCTAACCTTAATGTACAGCCTTCTTACAGGAGCTTAGGAGCGGTGGGTTATTTCAGGTTTTAAGAGGCTGTGTTCCCAAATGCTTTCTTCACTCTTTTTGTAAACTGCAAAAACATTTCCAGTCCTTGGCTCTGGCAAGACTGAGTCCAGCCAGCCAAGCTGGAGCATTTATGCTCCAGCATCCCATTTGGAAATACAGCTGGAAAATACTACCCTTTAAGTAACAGCAGCATCTTCCCCCTCTACATTTTGTCACCCCTCTACCCCTGTCCCAGCACGCACACACATCTCTTGTTGATGAAATACTAACAATTTTGGTGCAGAAGCTTGGAAAAACACCTTTTTGTGGGATTTAGGGAAGTTATCTGAAGGAGTGCTATAACACCTGAACTTACAGCGGGGTGGGATGACGAGAGCAGTTTAACAAAGGCAGAGCCTCAGCCGTGGCCTTGTGTCCCACCCTCGGTGACACACGGGCAGATGGCTGTGGTGGAGCTCCAGCTCCAGCTGCAGTGGCAGAGCCTCCTGGCATTCCAGGATGGCAGAGCCTCTCAGTACTCCAGGATGGCAGAGCCTCTCAGTACTCCAGGCTGGCAGAGCCTCTCAGCATTCCAGGCTGGCAGAGCCTCCCGACGTTCCAGGCTGTGCCGCAGGGCCCCGGCACCCACCCGGGACTCACCTGTGGACAAAGTGGGCTGGGCCCCAAACAGCCCATGGGTTTTTCATCAGGAAGGGTGAGGGATGGTTAAAAACAGGGAAATCTTGGAAGAAGGAAAGTAGAAGCCAAATGTGTAGGGAGAGACAAACTGCAGCACAGTCAGTGTGCAGTGGTGGTGTGGGAGAGAGGAGGGCTGAAGCAATCACAGGCTGGAAGGGAGTTGAAGGTACAGCAGGAGTTTCTGTAGAAGGCAAGCTGAAAAAGTGAACTAAACACCTGAAAGGAAAGGCAGCAAGTAAGAGAAATTAAAAATACCTTAATGAACCTTGCTGACAAAAATATTACCTCGTTACTTGCCAGCTTGGAAGGGAGCAGGGGGGCTGTTCTGAGCCAGGGGTGTGTCTTGTCACAGCCAACTTGGTGCAGTCCTGGAGGGATTACTGACTTCAGTAGGTGCTGATGGCAAGGTGTGGGCCCCCGAAGGATGGGCTGCTGTGAGCCTTCAGAATAGGCAGAGTTTAACATTTTTGCTGTGACTGTTGATGTAACTCAGTGGTCATTGTAAATCTGAACATTTTTGCTCATTTTCCTTCAATTAGGTGTAATTGGAAATTCACATGCTGATGAAATGTGTGGGATTTAAGTGTACTGAGATTTGTTGTTTTGCATCCCTGCTTTGTGATACAGGTTATGTGTTGTCTGGGGTTTGTTGTTTCTTTTCCATGTACCATCTTATGTCATTTTTGCAACCTGGGTCTTCTTGTGGTTGAAGAGTGAGTTAAACTTTAAAACAATAAAGCTTTTTGGATGCCCTTCTTTAGTAAAGATCTTTTCTTTGCTCTAACCTGGAAAAAATGTGGTTTGTCTCTTACTCACTGTGAGGGACAGGAGTTTGTCAGGGCTGGTTTGGGGGGCAAAACAGAAGTTTCACATATTTATGTTACAGTGGGAAGTGGTTGTTTTAGATCACATCCCTGGACTGGAAAAATCTTCTGAGATGAGCTGTATGTCTGAACAGCTGCTCTGGTGAACTGTGGCTGGTCTGTGTAGATGTTTATTAGTATTGCTTGTGCTTGTCTTTATGTCTTCAAATATATAATTTTTTTATTTTTATATGGAAGTACCTATATACAGTGAAGTAACTTTCTATTTTTTAGTTACGTGCCAAAATAACCTTGTTGCACAGGTGCAGCTTATGATGTGCAAAAAAATATTTTAGTGAACCTGAGTTGCTCCTTAAAGGAGTAAAAAAAAAAAAAAAAGCCCCACCACTTTTTTATTAGTCTGGGTGCTCCAGCCAGGCAGAGCTGTTCCTTCAAGTGGCTCAATGAAGATTTGATTGATTTATTTTGCTCATCTGGAGAGTGTGTGGATTACCTCTGTCAATACTGGGCATGATAAATGAAGGCTGGGCACTTACAGAGCAATTTGAATTATTTGAGCCATTCAGGAATCAAGCAGTGCCTTGATTCAAGAGGCATTACAAGGAGGAAATGCTGAGTGCATTTTGGGATCCTCTGGAGTAGTGGATCAGGGTAGAAATCAATGAGCAGGAAGTGATCTGAAGCGTGAGGCCGGGATCAAACTGCTGAAGGAGTGGTGGTTGTGTTTTGGCGAAGCTTTGAAGCCGAGCTGGAAGATGTTCTTTGGCCATGTGCACACATGAAGGGCAGGGTTGAGGGAGGATTGCTGGGTGAAATTCAGTGGCTTGGGATTACAGAGGAGGTCAGAAGAGGTGATGTAATGGCTCTTTTGGGAGAGTAAATCAATAGGAAAAAAACCTCTTGTTTCCGCTGTCGTCTTTTAGCCAAAACAAGGGGAATTAGGAGTTAAGATTAGATCGTTGTATTCTTACCACCTTAGTTTTCTTAAGCTTTGTTTTGTCAAGTCTTGCCAAAAAACCTGCTTGTTGGCCAGTGCTCTTTCTTCCCTGTGTGGTTGTGTGTGCACAGTGTGTACCAACAACTGCTCTGAAAGGCTCTGGAGTTCGTGTCCCAGGGACCCTCACTCGCTTCCCGGCAACTTGGGTCGTGGGTGAAGACGTACCTGAATGCCTGTTGTTGTTAGCACTGGTACAAAGTAGTGAAGATAAGTATTTTAGCTACTTGTTTGTCATGTTTTCTCACTCATGTTTCTGTTTTAACTTGTAGATTTTGGATCTTTGTTTGACTTGGAAAATGATCTTCCTGATGAGCTGATCCCCAATGGCGAGTTGGGCCTTTTAAACAGCAGTGGGAACCTCGTTCCAGATGCGGCTTCCAAACACAAACAACTTTCTGAACTCCTGAGGGGAAGCAGCGGCTCTTCCTTAACCCCAGGAATTGGCAATGTGAACTCCAGCAGCCCCGTGCAGCAGGGAGTTGGTGGGCAAGTCCAGGGGCAGCCGAACAGCGCGAACATCGGGAATCTGGGTGCGATGGGTAAGAGCCCTCTGAACCCGGGAGACTCGTCTGCTCCGGGCCTGGCCAAGCAGGCAGCCAGCACCTCTGGACCTACCACCCCTGCCTCCCAAACCCTGAACTCTCAAGCACAAAAACAAGTGGGGATGGTGACGAGCAGCCCTGCAACATCACAGACTGGACCTGGGATATGTATGAATACTAATTTCAGTCAGACACACCAGAGCCTTCTCAACAGTAATTCTGGTCACACTTTAATGAATCAGCCTCAACAAGGACAAGGGCAGGTAATGAATGGATCTCTTGGGGCAGCTGGAAGAGGAAGGGGAGCAGGAATGCAATATTCTGCCCCTGCCATGCAGGGGAATGCAGGCAGTGTGCTGGCAGAGACTTTAACCCAAGTATCTCCACAGATGGCTGGGCACACCGGGCTGAACGCAGCACAGACAGGAGCAATGACTAAAGTATGTACATGTCATTTCATATATTCTATTTACTGCACTTGTTTTTTCTCCATACAGGTGTTTAGGAAACGTAGTAGATCCTTTTCTGGAACAGAACTAAAGGATGTGCTTTTTTGAGCCTGTAGCTATCCGTTTCAGTCACCAGTGATAGGGTGAAAGCAAGATAATTGAAGGAGTACTACTCATGTAATCAGAAATGAAAGCACTCATTGAAAAAGGCATCCTTGGAGTTAAAAGTTGGAGAGTATCTTAGCAGGGTGAATTAGAAAAGAGTAGTGTAATCCTGCAGAAAAGGAGCAGCAGATGATTTCTGGTGTGCAGGATCTCAATTTAGCTGCCAGACAACAGCATCTTCTAAAGCAGTGTGAGCATTGTGAGAAACACTTGTGGATTGAAGGGAGAGGTGTAGCAATTGCTCCTCTTGTCAAGGACCACTGTCAGCAGCTGTGCAGCAAATGTTTTTTAAATATGGAGGAACTGATCTGGAAACATCAAATTTCAGGATTGCCAAGCTAATGCAAACTTGGGAAGGGCAGAAGTCTAATTCAGTGGCCATTGCTTAGAGCAGTGTTTTGACTGCTGTTCCTCCTGCCTTGTGTCTTATCTCATGTCTGGGTTGCTTTGGTACAGTTCCTTCTTGAAATGCTGATGGCAAACCCACCACATTCTGATATGTAGAAAAATATAAAAAATTTATCTCTGATCTTTTATCTTTTCCTGCATCACTAGTTGTTATTACTGGAAATTATTAACATGTTAATGTTAATTCATGGAAAAAATTGTGTTGCTTGACATGGGAGTGTGTGTCCTGAAGAGGTGTTGACATCACTGTAGAGTTCTGTACAGTTAATCTTTTTTTTCTTTTTAAATTAAAAACATAAAAAGCATTCTCTCTGCAGTGAAGGAGCCCCCTTTGCTTAAGGAAGAGATGCTTGTGGTCTCTGTGGAGGTCAGAGCATCTGAAAGTGGATGTAGCTGTCTCCAGCCTCCAAAACAACTAATTTTGCTGGGTGGAGCAGATTGGTTTGCACAGAAAGAGAGTCAGCTTATCTTTCATTTGGTTTTTCTTTGAAATTTGTGGGAAGAGTGACAAGTTCTGATTGTGTGGCTTATTTCTATAAACTTACAGAAATCTAAGTTCTTGGGAGTAGACTTCTCCTAGCCACTGCACAGCTTTGTGGTGAAACTACTGATTTTCTGTGTGAAGCAACTCAAGTAGAATTACCCCAAAGCAAAAGGACTTGCTTAAGGTCTTCATGTGACAGAGTCTGTCTGAGCCTGGTGGGAAAGGTTCTGTGGGGTCCTGATGTATTTCAAACAAACCCACTCTGGTAGGGAATGGGCCAACACTCAGACAAATTCCATATTTGAAGGAATTCAGGCTCAGCCTGATTCCAGCTGCAAATGGATTCATCAGTTCAGGAGGTTAATCGAGACTTTCTCAGTTAACATATGTTCAAGAAGCAAAGTAGAGTTAGTTTGAACAAGGAATACACTGGAAAAGAGTAGTGAAAGGGTGATAAAATGATGGTGCTGTGAAGCTGCACTTAAGAGAAAACGATTTTAAAAACTTGGCCAACTTACAAAAAATAGGAAGGTTGGTGTTTTCCAGGGCTCCATCTCTTGCTGAACAAGATGAAGCTTAAAAACATTGTGTTTCCTTAGGCAAGTTTTACTTTATTCACATCTAATTTTCTCTTAGTAAGAGAGCAGGTGAGCTCAGTCTTTTTACACAAAGATTTAGGGGTTACATTTTGGAACAAGCGCTTACTCCCTGAATTTTCTTCTGCCAAGCAGCAGCTTTCTCTGGTTTTACCATTTTCCTTAGTAGACATTGGAGGATTGGTACCCTTTTCCATTTTCTTCCCATCCCCCAGTTTCTTGTCCTAATAGGATTATCAACCATGATTGTGTGTTCAGCTTTTTCTTACTGATGCTCCAGTTGTGAGAAAAGCTTTTAAGAAAAGCACTTCAGTGAGTTTGTCTGTTCTTCTGAAACTGAAATTTCTGCTGGAGGAGAATGTGGGTTGGTTTGTTTTTTCACCTCCTGTTCCCTGGTGTTTACCACTTAATGTGTACAGCTTAAAAGATTTGAAAGGCTGTAATAAAAGTGGTGAGAGAGCTGATCTGCCTCATAGTGAAGGTGCCCAACTTGAGTGAAGGGCTTAAAATGTAGCTGCAGTCCTGCTCGAAAAACTGTATCAAGGCTGGAAGGAAACTCTCCAGGTTGTGACTGTAGCAATATCCTAAGGGAAGGAAAGAGGTGTGAAATACAAATGCAGAAAAACAAAATCTTAAAGCACTTTTAAAACCAAAATTTTCTCCTTACATTTAGAGTAAGTGATGTGCACCACTGACTAACCTCACCCAAGTATCAAGTACAGCTCAGTGGCCCATTTTCCTCAATTCAGTGTGTTTATATGCAATGTGTGGGACTCATTGACCCTTCATAGTTTGGGACCAGTTTTGTTGGACAAGACCTTGTTCTGTGGTGGTTCGTTCTAATTCTTTTTTAGTAAAAGACTAATCAAGGAAAGTCCATTGCTTTTTCTCTTTTTCTTCCTTGTGATATGTTTTTGTAAGCATTCTTTCTAGTAAGAGAAAAAGAAGAAAAATATCCAGAATCTGAGCACCTGCTCTCAGAAGTAACTGGGATTCATTTCATCTGGGTCATCATGAGCCTATATTGTTAATTTTGGGCTGGACTTGCCATTTTAAGGCAGAACTGAGCATGGTAACTGAAACTCATGTTCATGTGCTTGCATGAGCCCGAGGTGGGGATAAACCTTGCCCCTAACCTAAAAAAGGGAGTGGAAAATAACCAATTCCCAATGTCACAGGGCCAGAAGGTGCTGCCATCATGACAAATGTTTTGGAGAGGTTAAAGTAAAATACTTTCTCAATCTGTAAAGGTGTAAGCAAAGGATTTAGTAGACTTTATATGATCCTCCCAGAGATTGGTGACTTTATGCTACTGAGATCACCTGGAAACCTCTGAGGAACCTTCTCTTTCGTGCTGCTGTGAATATTTCTGCTCCCTTCACTGCCAGACTTCTTTCCTGTAACAATTTTGCTTGCAACTGTGGAGCTGTGGCCCTGTTTTCTTGGATGACACTACAAGGATAGTTTTCGTTTGACTGGGTTGAAGTTCTTGAAGAAATCAGCTTTAAAGAGCAGAAGGATTCTTCCTTCAATGATTATCACTTGATGGGGGCAGAGGAACAGATCATCTTGTCACAGTCATTTCCAGTAGTAATGAATTGTCCTTTTGTGTTGGAGCATGCTTTTGTTAAGTCCATTAAGTCCAGAAAATGTGTTCAAACCATCTAGAGAATCTTGTCAGGATTGTTTTAAGATTGTTGGCTGTCGAACATGAGAAGCAGCAGCAAAGCTAAGCAGATGGTCATTACTTCCATAGGAATGAGCACTTCATTGGAAGTGCTTGTGCCTAATATTCTCCTGTTGCTGTGGGAGCTCTTCTTTTCCAAGGGAGGGATTTGAAGCCTTCCTATTGTTCATTGTGGCTGGCAAGAGCTTGGAGCTGTGTTTCTGTAGCTGAGTTGTTGGATAGTCTCTTGCTGAGGTGCATTCCCCTTGTCCTAGTACTGCTATCAAAGCCTGTGGAAAGCCAGAAGAAAACATTGGAAAGTTCCCCTTTATTTTGTCTGGTTCTCAGACTCCCTTTGTGCACTCTGTTAAGAGTTCTGGACAGTGATTCACCTAATTGGTACTTCTGCTCTTTCCCTTGAGAAGTAGTGAAGTCCCATTCAGATGAGAGGGCTCTCTCTCCATGTGTTTCCAAGCTATAATGCCTCCTTATGCAGTTCTGTAAAAGGAATCACTTTTCTGCAGTAACCTCAGAGCTGTAGCACTCCAATAAGGATATGCTGGTACCCAGCAGCAGGAATTTAGGGAAAAATCCTGCAGCTGTGTGTGGCTGATCTACAGAAGCCGTTGCTGTTGAACTGCAACGAAACCATTGCTTGCTGGGGGCTTGTTTCAAAGTCTTTTTCTTTATAGAACTAATGAACCTACCTCAAGTTCACTTTTCTTTCTGAAAGGTGCAGTTTAATCAAATGTTATTGAGTTCTGTATGCCCCAGAAAAAGATTAAATCATTTGGTCAGATCTTAGTCTGAATCTATAAACAGATCAGGAGAGAATGGTTGTTTATTTTCATACCAGGTTATGAGGGTTACAGCATGATCACTTGGTTGTTTGGGGGGTTTTTTGGGGATGCCCTTTGAAGATTGTACATTTTGAGTAACCTTTTTGAAAACTCTAAAGGAAAATATTTTTACTGATATAAACTAGAACCTGCCTGGCAGGGAGAGACCGATAGAAAAGCTTATCTGGCTGTCAGATCTTCCAGTGTAGTATTTCAGGAGATGGTCTGGGAGCAGTGAGTTTAGACACAGAGTTCAAGTGCTCTTTGCAAGTGGTGAGTTCTGTTACCTGTGTGTATCTATTTAAGCCCCACTGAAATTGGTACCAGTAGTAGGATTGACATACAAGATCTGAACGGGTTCAAAACAGTCACTAGCATGGGAAAACCAGAACTGTTCTGCTGGGTTTTTGCCTATGAGTTCAGAAGAGTTTTTTCTCTAAACTATATTGGCCTAATTTGTTTGAACAGTGCATGTTTTCAACTCAGTTTTAGTCAGAGTAACCACATGGCAGTGGCACGTTGCAGTAGGAGAAGGTTCAGATTAGAGAGGAGGAGGAACTCTTACAGAAGTGAACTTCAGAAAGCAACAAGACCATCTTTTAGTTCTACCAAGAGAATAACCAGTTGTCTCATGTTCTTTTTTTACTATTGAGCTATAAAAGGAGTGCATTCTGTTATTGTTGTTTTGAGGCTTAGTGTCTGTATAATACACCTGCTTTGGACAAGCACATTCAGTTGTTCACTGAGTGATGTTTTGGTGTTGGGTATTAATCTTGAATCAATTTAATAAGATAATTAACTGTGTTAAAGAGGAAGAGCTCTGGTACAAGACTTACATGGTGTATGTAGTTATGTTGCTTGTCTCGGTGCTGTGAGGAATCTGTGGTGAGGAAAATGTGTGATGAGAAATAACGAAGCAAACTATTTATTTAAACAGATCCCCCGGTACAGATGGGGGGATCAGGTCTGAGTACCAGATTTAGACACGCTTGCTGGTTGTGAATTAAGTCAGCTGAAGATGTTCTCATTCCTCTGCAGCTCTGTGTGTTTTAGCAAACTGCTGGTGCAGTTTGTTTCTCTGGTGACTCTCAATCTGTCTGAATCTGCCTGAATTATTTTAACATGACTTGCAGTTAATTTGCTTCTCATCCACGGAGTTGTCCGTGCTCTGCTGCCAAGCTGCCTGTCTCCTAGCAGACCATGCCTCTGGCAAACACGAGCAGGCATCCAAGGCATATTCCAAACAGTGCTGCTTCCCAGTTCCAGGGCACTCTTAATAACGTTACAGACTTGACCGTGGTCGCTCGGTTCTGTGTTGAATAACAAGCACCGGAACAGGGTTTTTTGCTGAGGAGAGACATATGTGCTTTCACAATAACACAAACAGAAGAAGGATATGAATGCAGAGAAACACACAACAGCAAAACTCACTGACTCGTAGTAAAATGAAAGTCTCCGAGGCAGTTTTGTTTTGAAACATGACCGTGCAAAGCACTGCTCCACAGATGAGTTTGCTGATACACGGAGGAGATTTGGTGACTTAAAAAGCTCACTTACCACAACTATTACTGCTGGCACCTGAAATGGAGTTGTTGTTTCCTATGTGTAGTACAGGAGTTAAACCTGGTTTGCAGTTGTGCAATGTCACTGCAGATCTTCGCAGCGATAGTCACTTGGCTCAGGCAGGTACCAAGGTTCACTTTGGCTCCGGGGCTGCAAGAAACACAACACTCAGACTGAGTGGGGACAAACCACAGCCTGGTTTCCCCTCCTGCTTCAAACCCGGGCAGTTAAAAAGCCTCTCTGTGAACTGGCTTATCATCCAGCTGACAAAAATGACATATTACGGGATCTTTTCAGAGTAGAACTGGGCTGTTATCTTTGGCTGGGGTAACACGGCACAAACATTAAGGATTTTGTCATTAACCATAAATTGTATTATTACAGTCTTGTAATTCTTCAGGTTTTGTTGCTGGAATGGGGTTTATTCCCGACAAGTGTATCTGAAAGAAGGTTTTGGAAGTGAAACTGAGAGATCTACCAGTTCTTTCAGAAGCCACAGGTTAACAGCGAGGTTTACAGTGTTGTTTCAGGTTTATCAAAGTAACAAAAACTTCCAAGTTCTCTCTGACTGAAATGACTTCTTTCTAATTTTTAGCCTGCTTTCACGTACCTTCCTGCTGCTGTTCATAGTTTGGTGGTTTTAATACACAGGTAAAAAATGACTCAGATGTTGAGAGGGAGGAAAACCTGCCAACTGAAACGTCGGTGTGTGGAAGTTACGAAATGCCTGGTTACTTCAGTCAGAGGGAAATGTCTTTGTCATAGTAATTTTCTTAACAGACTCTAATCATGCATGTAGATATGATTTCACAGGAGCCTTTCTGATGACAGGACCTTTTAGCAGGTCTCAGAACTTGCCCTTACTTAAAAGATAAATTTAATATTTGTGCTTACAGGGAGCTGTGATTTTATTGGGGATCCTGTAATTGGAAGGACATACCGAAATGTATCAAAGCAGGTGATATCAAGGTCTGAAAATGAAATGCTGGTGGTCTGTTTGTTTAGAAAAAAGGCAATGCAGGAAACTTGAAAAATTACGTAGAGCTTGATAAACTGTGTCAGCCTTCCTGAGAAGTGGATCAGGAGTGGAAGCAGTGAAAGGAGGCCATTCCACCAGTGAAAAACACTTTGTTGAAGGAAATGGGACACTTCAACCATCAGGCAGAAAATAACATTATGTTGGAAAGTTGCACTTTGGAATTTTGAAATTCCCTCACTTTCACAGGGGGCTAAAATTTCAATCCAAGAGGTTCCACAGAGCACGCCCAGATCTACTTTGTAGTGGGCAGGTTATTCATATTGATTGATTTTTAAACTAGAAAAAGTGTTTTAATACATACTTTCCCCCACATTTCAAAAAATAATCCTGAATTCTTATTGCCACAGCTGCTAGTTTACTCTGCAGGGCTGAGTATAAGGAATGGCAAAATAAAATGGCATTTTTCTTTCTTCTTGTGGATGTTTGGAGGAAATACCTGTTGGTTTTTGTTTGGAAGCTGAAGTCTGGTTGTGTGTGACATCAGTAGACAGTTTGCTGTAGCTGTGCTCGTTTCTCCTCCTCATCCTCCTCCTTCTGCTACTACAATGAAGAGTATTTTTATTTACCCCAGAAATTACTGTGGCTGTGAAGGGAAGTGGCACACTAAGCTTACTGCTTGTGTTTGAACTGTTTGTATGTCACCCATGCAGTGGCTTTAATTCTAAGGCCAGAAATACTTTGCAGAACTGAGAGTTAGATGAATGAGAACTTGAGATGATTGTTGAACTCCTGGTGCTACAAAAACTGTGTAAGTAACACCTGGAAATGTCTGTGCTTACGAGTTCTGAAGATGCTCAAGCCCCAAAGTGACTCTTTTGTTCTTTGGTATCTGTGTGTCCAAATCTACTTTAGGTTTGGGAAACAAACATTTTTAGAATGAATCATAATGAAAATACAGCACCTTAAATATAGGGACATCTTTGCCAAAAAAAAAAACTATGAAATATATTTCTAAAAGATAATAGTAAATAGATTATTTAGCAGTCTGAGATGCTGCTGTGTTGGGGGGTGGAAAGGTTTTGAGTTCTCGAAGTGACAGCAGCATTTTGCTGTCCTGGCTGCATGGCTGCTCTTTTAAGGGGATTTTTAGAAACAAACACTAAACAAGTGCCCTTTGAAACTTTTGGCAAACTGACTTAATTAAATAACTGCCTTTAGGGTGGGAGGATCTTCGTACTCTGGAAGTGGACAAGTGTTGGAACACCATGGGTCAAAAATGGGATTTCACTCTGGAATGAGCTGTCATTGCTTCCCTGGTCTGATATGGGGCATCTTGGGTTAAAAAATACATTTCTGGATCATCCTGTGTGCAGTTGCTGTCAGTAAGGAGTGTGTGCACAGGCCTGGTTTGTTTGCACTGCTCTATTTTAATCATGTGTTTAAAGACAACCATCAGATCTTGCCTTGCTTAAAAACCTGTTAGGAATTGCCTCTTGATGGTTTCATGGGAATTGTTAAATCTTCAAGGAGAGCACCTTTTATAGAAGGACTGGAAATGTCACAGTAGCTCTTGAAGTCAGTGTGGTGTTTCAAAACAAGCATATTTTGCTCTTAAAGATATTTAAAAATTATTTTAACGGCGTAAATTATTTATAGTTACGTTTCTCCATAGTTGCTGTTAATGTCAGGCTGTGATATTTGTGCTAAGTGGTTGTTTTGAGGAAGCACTATTGATTTTTTGTTTTCTTTTAATGCATTTAATGTAACCTGTAGTGTGAGTTTGTTTCTTGTCTTATTTGATTTTCCTCCTGGATTGAATAGTTACTTCTTTTAGAGGCATAGTCTCTCCCTTCAGTGTGCCTGCTTTCCCTTTAGGATTCACGTCTCTCAAGGAGAGTATACATTGTAAAGCAATGACACAGAATAGCTCTTTTCATTATATTTTTGAGATACTTTTCCAGTTGCTCTTACTCTGCAGAGCTATGATTGTCTTTCCCCTCCCTATGGAATATCACATCACAGGGAATGCTGGATAATGTATCCTTGGCCAGCTTCTGGGAGATAAATGGGGAAAGAATCTCTTAAATAGTGCTGCTGCTTTTTCTTACCAAAACAACTTATTCCTTATAATAACTAAATTTTTGGAGCATGACGTGCTCTCCTTTTACTTGGCTGTCTCCAGCCAGCTATAGGCACTCCTGAATTGCTGAGGTGCTGCCAGACACAGCTGTCAATGCTTTTGGGGCCTTTTGGGTACTTTTTGAAATGCTCATATCCAATATCAGGAAATAAAGGAAGGAGCATGGACACGGTTTGAATTTCCTGTTGATTTAGAAGCCTGCATTTATAGAATTCCAGACTGGTTTGGGTTGGAAGGGACCTTAAAGTCCAACTCATTCCACCCCCTGCCATGGGCAGGGACACCTTCCACTAGCCCAGGTTGCTCCAAGCCCCATCCAGCCTGGCCTTGGACACTTCCAGGGATCCAGGGGCAGCCACAGCTTCTATGGGCAACCTGTGCCAGGGCCTCCCCACCCTCACAGCCAAGAATTTCTTCCCAGTATCCCATCTAACCCTGCCCTGTGTCAATGGGAAACCATTGCCCCTTGTCTAATTCCTAAACTTGTTTTTTGTTTGGCTTAATGCTGATGAGGTATAGGAACTGGGGGAGGACAGGGATACTCAGTTAAGAACCTGTTTTATAAAATTCTGCTTTTGTGTGACTGTAACATGGTTTAGTTCACACTGAGGCATTTTCTAGAAGTAACTCATAAAAGATTTTGACCTGTGAATATACAATCAAGTGTCTGTCGAGGCGTATCTTCACTGAATTTCAGTCTTTTGGGATCCTCTAAACTGTTGTTGAATTACTCTTTGTGTCCAAACCAGATTTTCTTGATGAAACAAACCTTCGAAACATCTTTAGTTGATTTTGTGGTTCTGGTAAAGTTTCTATTCCTGTGTACCAAGAGTAGTTCTTGTTTATCTGAAGAAAACCACTTGTTCTGCTTGGCACTCATAAAAGCTCTTGAAGCAATTGAAATACATTGATCAATTGTGGCTAATTATCCATTAGAGCTTTGAAGTTGTTATTTGCAGAGGTGACACTCCTTACAGAGTAAATCTTCTGAGCTTTGTTCTTTATTCATAAGTATGACAGTGCTGCTGAGTGCTGGAGTTGTAGAATACTCCATTGTGTTTGTACTCAGGCTCGTGCAGAATTTTGGAGACATTTTCTTTCTCTAGGCATCTAACAGTGCAAGCACATGATTATTTCATTTTCTTTTCCTGGAAAAGGTTGGTTTCTAGTTAAATGTATTAAGAGTTTATTCTCTATGTATTTCAATGTTTAAATATAAAAAATTCAGTCATTTGTAAAGAGTGTTTTCCCACGAAATTTTGTCTTTTGTGTTTCAGTAATTATGGGGAAACATTTGTTCATTTATTTAATGGTCTTTGAGTACTTAAGTTTGTCTTTGACCTCTGTGAAATGCTTGGAAGAGAATTTCAAATCTTATTACAACTGGTCATAAAACACCAGTCTTCCTCTTAATGGGATTTCTAAAATTTTATTTTTCGTTTTACCTAATCTTTTGTAGTAAAGGACGATGTAAATTAGTTATTCCTGGGCATTTGAGTATTCTTCTGAGTTAGCTTACTACTGAAGAACAGGACAATAATTGCTTCATGGATTTGTTGGGGCTTTGGTTATAGAAGTTAGATTAGAGAGGAGGGAGAGTGGAGACTTGGAGCACAGGCTCGACTTCCTCCGAACGCTGGGAGCCAGATCATGATTTATTTCTCAGAACTGATTCTTGAAATGTTACTTTTTATAAGGCATTCTTGTTACTGACTTTAAAAGTGAGTATTTTTAACTGAGTATTTTGTCCAACTGCCAAACCTGCAGGTTGGTTTAGGTGAGCTCTCACCTCAGCTCAGATACCAGCATTGCCCCCATTCTTGCACTGAACCTGAACTCACTTTTTTTTTCTTTTTTTTTTCTTTTTTTTTTTTTTTGGTACCACCACTGGCTTTCTGCCATAAAATGATTAATCTTTTCCTTGCCTCTCCATCTGTCCCTCTGGCATATACATTCCAAGTGCCGTGGTGACTTTCTCTTGGAACACGTTACTATAGGATGAAATAGTAATTAGTAGAGACTTACTTTTTTTTGTCAGTAAACAGATGCAAGATGATGCCAGTGTAGTAAAGCAAGCCTGGCTGCCCCCTTCACAAACGAGCCTCAGTTCCTGATGGACCTGTCTCTTAGGCTTCTCCGAGAGCCGTGGTCGGGGAGGTGGACCTTGCTTCCTGCTGGAGAGCTGTGCTGCATTCCAGAGGGAGATAAGAGTCCAAAGAGTGAAGTCCTCGGCTGGAAAGCTGCTCTTTGGTCCCGCAGAGCGCCGGTGGGAGTCGTGGCAGCAGCACAAGGCACGGAGCAGGGGGGAACTCCAGGGGGTTGGTGCCAGATTGTAGTAGCTCTGGAACTCGTGTTACACTCACCTGGGACCCGGCAGTGAAGTGGTGCAGATGGCACAGGTCCTGTCTCATTGAGTTACCGCTCTGGAAAGCAGAAATAAGCCCTTCTGTCCTCTTTCACTGTCACTAACAGCCTGAAGAGCAGCTGAATTATCTGTCAGTCTGAATTTCTAAGGTCCTCTTTCATTCACAGTGCTTTGTGTACTTCAGTTGTAACTTCTGAGCACCTCAGACACCCGACTGCCTGATTTCCTTGTCTTGAGAGAGAGAGAGGAAAGCACCAAAGAAGGAAGTTAAAATTATTTAAGCCAAGCAAGGTGACGTGCTGCTTGTTAGCAAAAGCATTTCAGTGGATGGGAAGAGAGAAAGAGGGAACAAAATGCTGAACTCTTTAACCAAGTTACATGTTGAAAGCCCTGGTTTGAGGTAGGTGTGGTAATTCGATGACAAATGACTTGAAGGGTTAATCTAATAATGGATGTTAAGTGGCTGGTTTTGTTGTTAAGAGGGAAGTAAAGGGTACATGGCATGTCCAGAAGTTCTGAGTCATCCCTGTCCTGTAGCTTGGATCTGTGGGTCATAGTGGGAAGTGCAGAATTCCCATTTCATGCCAGCTTGCTCTATTTTATAGAAGAAAAAGAGAGAGAGAGTAGAAAAGTGTCCCTGACATCTTGGTGGCATAACTGGGGGTTTGGGATGATGCTGAGTAGCCGGGGGGTTACTCAGGGTTGGAGTGTTTGTGCACATCTGCTCTGTCAGCCTAAAGGTGTTGATTCTGTGTGACCCTGAAGTTCCAGCTGAGGCGTTTAGGAAGCAGCAGCAGAGTTTATAGCAGCTCTTGAAAGGTGGAAGCAGTTAGTGTGTCCTCAGCACTTATATGTTGTATCACCAGGCTTGTTTCATTTGTTCAACACTGGAAGGAAGTGTTGGAGGAAGCAGGGAGAACATCCTTCCTTGTAAATCCAGGGATTTAGAAGAAAGCAGTGATGAGCAGAAGATGTGTTTTACTAGAGCAATTTACACTGCTGAACAGCCGAGCTCTCATGTATGTGACTCTTCACCACTGCTATTAGTTTGTGAAGATCTGGCCTCTTATCAAAAGAGATCAGATCTAAAATGCCTCTGCTCTCTCTCTTTTCTTTAATTATGACATGCATGTTCTGTTCTCTGAAATAATTTAAATTATTAATCTGGGGCTTGCAGTTAAATTGATTTTTAGCTTTTATACCATAGACTAAGCTGAGAATAATACAGGGGTAGTGGTGGCTCAGTAAAAGGCTGACTTTTTGAGTTCCTCCTTGTCAGATTCAGAGGTGGAGGAACAGTTTGGTGGGGGGAAAAAAGGCTCTGACCTTCTTATTTTTCTATTGCCAAAACAGGGCAGAGAGTAGCATAATCAGTAGATTGTCTGTGTGTCCTCACTGCCACTATTGAAGCTGCAGTTCTTCACAGTACCTCTCCTCAGGGGTCTTCTGAACTGTTTCCTATCAAGCTTTCAGCTCCCTCCCATGTCCTCAGATAATCCCTGAGGTGCTGACAGGACAAAACTGGCGATGATGGTGGCTCCTGCAGAGCCCTGGGTACTGGATCTGCTGCTCCATGCAGTGGGTGATGGCAGAGGTCTGTGCTTTTCTTCATGGAGATGTTAATCTGAGTGTCTGTCCTGGTTTAGGAATGGTATTCCCCAGTTTAGTGCTGGTCCTCCCTGCCCTGGCCATGCCCCCTCCCAGCTACTGCAAAAATGAACCCTGTCCTGGCTGGAACCAGGACATTATCCACCCCTTATTCTGTACCATCTCTGTCATGCCCAGATCCTACACCTTCTAACTATATATGATATATGTTAATGTTTATCTGTATATACACAAGCACAGGTATCATTTCCACAGTCAATGGCCATCCCTCCAGGATGCCTGTTGAGTTCATTTAGTCCAGGACTGTGGGTTCCATCTGTCCTAAATGTCTCCCAGGGCAGGAGAGGTGATGTGCAAAAGGAGCTCAGGACTGGTGTATCTGGAGCAGTCCATCCTCATTGTCCATGGCAGTTCTGGCACACAGTGGCAGTGTCATTCAGCAACCAATATCATACAGTGCAACATTACAGACTGTTCTCACCCAAAATCCCCTTGAGGAAAAAAACGTGTTTCTCTGTCCCTCTGCATCACCCACCAAGTGCACCCAGGTCCTTGAGCCAAACTAATCCCATGGGTGGGTTTGCCCCTGCTTGAGGCAGGACTGATCCAAACTGTCTTTCCTAACACATTCCTCATGTGCACCAGAGGGGGTTTGTCCCCTTCTGTAGTACCTGGAGGTTCAGATTGGGCAGGGCCAGCTCGGGTGGTGGAACCTCTAGTTCTGACTAACAAGATGGCCTTTGCTAAATGTAGATCCTGGTGTTTGAAGGTCCCACCCCCATTGCTTTCAGTGTGGTTTTGAACAGTCTTTTGCACCATTCACCTTTCCCAGAGGCTGGTGCAGGACAAGGGATGTGATCCCCCCACTCCATCCCCTGCTCCCTGGCCTGGGGCTCTGGGAGTCAGTGGTGCTGTGACTGTGGTCAGGCCAAGGTAGTCCCCTGTCAGTCTCCACTCTGCACTGGGCTTACACACTGGCCATGTGGGACTATTAAAGAGGGAGTGAGCCTTGCTGAGCTCTCCCTGGCTTCCACTCCATGAATCATCTCCTGGCTGGGGGTCACAGAGTCCTGGCTGCTGTGGTTGCTGCTGACACTGCACTGTTGTGGCAGAGATCAGTGCTTGTTGTCCATCATCGCTCAGCAGTCCCACAGCAGAGGGGTCCTCTGAGAGGCCAGGCAAGGTATTCAGCTGTCTAATTCCCTCTGTCTCCACAGCAGCTATCCCAAAAGCCCAGCAATGCCCTTTTGGGTCCTTGAAATACTCTCTCTTGAGGTGAGCTGTGCCAAGGATGCCCAGGGCCTCTAGGCCAGTCACAGTGGGGTGGGTTTGCCATTCATTCCCAGTCAGGCTCCCCTCAGCTTCCAGTACAGTCAGCTCGTGGGATCCCTCTGTCACCCCAGAAATAGAGATGGGTTCTGCCCCTACCTATCTCGATGGCATCAGGGTACACTGTGTGCTGGTATCAGCTAAAGCCTTGTACTCTTGTGGGTCTGATGTGCCATTGGATCCACACAGTCTGATAGCTCCAATTGTCCTTTTCCTCTCCCCAGCTGGAGGCACAGCCTCTCTGGTTCTGGTCATAGAACTCAGTGCTATATAAATAT
The DNA here is from genome assembly GCF_009829145.1 of Chiroxiphia lanceolata. Taxonomy (NCBI): domain Eukaryota; kingdom Metazoa; phylum Chordata; class Aves; order Passeriformes; family Pipridae; genus Chiroxiphia; species Chiroxiphia lanceolata. The sequence continues at coordinate 2,384,724 of NC_045652.1, forward strand.
GAATATAAATGCTATATGTAAATATGGATATAAATATGAACCACAGGTCCCTTCAAGAGGCTCAGAATTGCCATCATCCCTCCTGTTCTGTCCTAGGACCTGCCCACTGGGAACTGGAGCAGCATTTATCCTTGAACAATTTCCTGTGGGGGTTGTTGTTCTTCTCAACTCACATATCTGTGCTGCATCCCACCTCCTCATGTCCTTTCCATGGTCATGCAGGTAAAACCTTGTTACCTCGTGGTGTGTGTCCTCTCTCTCGAGCAGGGGGCACTTGCTCCCAGTAGCAGAGGCTCTGGTCCATACTGGCAGGACATGGGACATTTCCTCTCTAGTTTGCTTAAGACTTTCAAACCTGTCCACAGCCTTGGAAATCTTTGCACAGCCGAGGTGCAGGTTAGCAGGGAGGAAAAAAGGTGATCATATTGCCAGAGTCGAGTGCTCACTTGGAAGCACTGGCTGGAATCAGGACAGTGTCATAATCTACCTGTCCATCTCTCTGCTCAGCAATCTTGGGAACTTAATTATCTGTGAGACCATTAACAAAAATGGGTCAAACTGACCAGAGATTTCCAAAGTGATTAGAGAAAAATTGATCTGAGGAAGGGAGGGGAGATGGGGCACTGATTGTCACGGCTCTGTTGTTTAAGCACAGTTTCCTGAGGATGCCTAACTGACAACAGAACTGGTTTGTGATCCTGCAGTCAGTGTCAACCTGAAGAGGTGACTGAATTGCTGCTGGATTGGGTGAATGGGTGGAATTCTGTGCTGCAGTTCCATCGTGTCTGTGATCCCATGGCACTGGAAGAGCAGCCACCTGAGGCTTTGCTCAGCCTTGCTCAGTACCACGGCCCTGTGGGGCACAGGGGATGCAATAGTTTGATTCAGGTTTTGGCTTCTCTTCTGCACCTCAGCTTTCCTGGCCTTTGCTACTTGTCCCTGGGTTTGATTAATGGACTTTGGTCAAGGTCTCAGAATATTTTTGCTTCCCAAGTTAACTTTTTCATCTCACCTTTCTGTGTTGTCTTTAGACAAGCAGAAGGGAACTTGTAATCTTTCTAGTAGCAGGTTCCATTTTATAAAGAATTAAGCATATGAAAATGAAAGTGATACAAAATCAGGATACCTCTGATTAGAGACCTTATGATTTTTGTGAACTAATTCTTGTTGATGAATAGAAGCACCCCTTATTTAAATAAAACATTAATATAACCTTAACAATTTCAGTGGTATTTGGTCACTTCCATTTTTTTCTAATTTTTTCTTTGAAGCTGCAGAACTTCAACTCTTACCTGTTTATATGTCTTTGCTAAATAAGAAATATTTGTGAGATCACCTTTTTATTCCCGAAATCAGTACTTTGGGATCACTTCAATCCTTGCCTTAATAAGATAAGCAAATTAATAAGCTTAAATAGTAAGCTAAATAAATTAGGCTATTAGATTGCAATTAGCCTGTCTTTAGCCATGCCTTTTAGTCCTTTGAATAGTTCTTTAAGCATCTCTGGGTCCTGTAATTTTTACCTCTCACTCTTGAAGTACTCATAGAGCATGTTGGTCGTTTTTGCAGCAGCATTCACGTCACTCCAAACACGTGATGATGTTGCTTTCCCCTTACCCAGTCGAGTTTTCATCCCTCCTGTTGGCATATTGAGAGCTCGGATTTGTTCTTCAAGCATTTTGCCGATTCATGGCTCTCCAAGTCCAGCCAAGCTTATCTAGCTTCCTTCCTTTCTTTCCAGGCTTCTTTTCTAGTTAGATACTCAGCAGATACTGAAATGAATATTAATGATAACTATTTTTAGTTTACAGGATTGGATCATAATCAGATTACTTCAGCCAGGCTTATTTTCCACTGAGCCCGTGCTGCTTTGAGTGCTTTGATTCTCATATCAGCCTTTCAGTATCTTTTCTACTGTGAGGCTAGTCCAAATCCAATGGTAATATTTTGATTTTAAATACTTGGCCAGAATAACCTTCTTCCATTTTTGTACAGAGTCAGTGCTTCAAAACTTAATGAAAATCAACATTTAGTTTGGAGATAAGTTTGTTGGTTTGAGTTTTTGTTTCGTTTTTATTTTTTGGACGAATCTGACCGGACCAGCTAATTAAAGAAATAATAACAATTTGTAGCATTAACTTTATGTAGGCAGTGGTGGTGCAAGATACAAACCCAGGAGTGTGGCAGAGGTGAGTGCTGCTCCTTGGCACGTGCCTGCAAATGCAGGTGCTTTCTCTCTCACAGGAAAGCTGAAAGTGAATTCAGTCTGTCCTGTCAGACCTTTTGTTAAATTTGGAAATGTTGGAGTGAAAGGTGGGTTGGGGTGACAGAAGAGAGCAGAATTCCCCAAAGGGAGAGGGGTAGCAAGGAGCAGAACTGTGTACAGTTGTGTGGTTTATCACAGCCGGTTGGAGAGGGAGCTAAAAAAGGGATTGTGAGTAGGAAATGATGTGCTTGTAACAGGCAATGGGGTTTGCAGCCTGGTGTATTCACTGCATGCCCTGGGAACCCCAGAGGAATGTGATAATGGAGTAACCTGGACTGCTGGAGTGAGAGAATGGGCTGTGGTGCTGGAGATGAGGGGACAGCTAATAAAAACTTAGCAGAGGAGGAAAGGACAGGATTTATTTGCAGCCTGAACAGTTGGTGTACAAGAGGTAGTAGCTCCTTGATGCTGGGCTGGAGGAAGAGGTACTGGAGTGTGTCGGTGGTGCTGAAGGAGGGAGGAAAAAAACCTGAAAAGCAGAAGAAACAGCAAGTGTGGAGATTCAGGCTGCTCCTGAGGTATCTTGGAAACTGGATTGGTGAACTTCTTACCTCTGTCATACCACGTCCAAGTTGTACCCTTGGATGAGGTTCAGATTTGATCACAGCCTTGCTCTATAATATCTATGAAACTCCAGGAATTAGAGGAAACAGAACTACTCTTCTGCTCTGAAAAGACCTAAAAAGCAAAACAAGAGAAGTGCCTCCAACACCTGCTGCTCAGAGCAGGCTGCAGGGTGGTGGCTTGGGTGGTCCAAGTCAGCTGAACAAAGGTTTTAAGTGTTGGGGGTTCTTTTCAGCTTGGAATTTTGTACATTCCTTGTCTTGTGAGAGTAGAGTGCAGTACCCCATTTCCTATCCATGCTGGGTAATAGATTCCAGGATCTTAGAGAGTTGCCATAGTGATAAAAAAGGGAACAGAATCTGCTTGTCTTTCTGGGATAGCAGAATTATTAAATTAAATGCTTCTCTTCCATTAAAAGAGCGTCTCATTATCATATTTCTGAGAAGAACTGTTTTAGAGCAGAAATAATGTGTTTTAAGCTGATGTCCTGCATTAATTGTGTTCCTTCTTCAGGCACCTCTAGCCTTGACTTGTGCTTGGGATGCACCTCTGCATCTCTCTGCCTGCAGCTGGTGGAACAGCTGCCTAGAAAACACCTTGTGTGGGAAAAAGTCTGCTTTTGATCTGATGGATAGAAGTCTTGGAGTTGTGACCACAAAGAGCTGGGCAAGAAGCAAGAGTTGCCCAGAACTGTAACACAGAAACAGAAGTAGAAAACGTGAGCTGTGGAGGATGAAGGGGGATGAAAAGGGATGGAGCGCAGGGAACGTGGCTGCCAAAAATGGTGGCTGCAACAGGGACATGAACTGAGAGGGAAGAGGAGAAGGCAACAGGAAGGGAATATCCTTAAGCTTAGAACAAATTGGGAGTGAACAGCAGCATCACCCAGGTTTTCAGAGAAGCTTTCAGTTCTTGCAGTGGAGATGCACTGGCTGCCTGTGGAAGCTGAAGTAGCCCAGGCAGGCACGTCCCAGCCCATTCATTGCACGTGCAAAAAGAAACAACTCACACTGAATTGCTTTTCGCTTTAGTTCCTTTCAGGAAAGGGAATTTAACAAACTTTAAGCCAAATACAAATCTTTGTGATGGCTCAGAGTTCCACGGGAAAACGACCGTTCTTAGCAGGCTGTTAACTCCATGTTCTTGCCGGTTTATCTTCTTTGATGGCTTGTAATTACCTGGTAATCTTCCCTTATTTTGGGATGGCAGTTCTGTTTCAGAAATATAAAAACAAAAGTCTCTGAGTATCTTCTTCCCCCCACCTGCCCCCTCATTTCACAGGGGAAAAAACCCGGGGGCAGAGGCTGGAGCTGCGGCGTTTGAGCCTTGCCAGTCCTTTGCTTCGGAGCTGCAGGTTTCAGTTTGCAGAATGAACAAGCAGGCTAAAATCTTTACTGCTTACAGACTCAATCCTCTGCTTATATTTACCAGTTATCTTTTGAGATTTCAGTCAGCCATGGTTTAAAGTTCCACAGAAGTCACTGAGCTCAGAGTTCCGATAATTAACCAGGAATTGCGGTTAATTCCTCGCTCACTGGGTGTCTTTCAGCGTGTGATTTCCTAATTCTTCCTTTCCTTCCACCTCCTGTTTGCTGCCTTCCCACCAGGGAGGAGCTGACAGAGGTTTGCTTTGCTGGAGTCCCTACCTGGCTGTGTTTGGAGGTGACTGCTGCTGGAATACATTCCAAGCTACCCCTCAGGGCACCAGTAACAGCTCTGGAACACTGTGGATCTTGATGCTGTTTGGCAGCAGGTTGTTCTGCCACTAAAACTCATCGATCCCAACTTGGTTGGAAGCTCTTATAAATAGATAAGAGTTCATTAGAGTAGGTCTTGCATTGTATTGTGCACTCCTAGTCTCTGGAAATCACAGTCCTGTTAATCTTAACTCCAGGAATAACTGAGTTTAAAACCCCCTGAAACAAGCATCCATCAGTTTTAATGAACTCATCTTGTGATGAGTTTTTGTCTCTCGATTTACTTCAGGGATTGCCACATAAAAAAGGTCTTTCCACCTTTTCAGATTATTTTTCGTAAATGGACTTCAAACAAAAAAAAGTCTTTGGCAGTTTATTTTTTCTTTGGCAGTTGGCATTAATTTACAAAAATGAAGCATAGGTTAAAAGGCATGTCTAATGTTTTAACATGTTATCAAGCTATGCTATTTTATTAAAGTTATGGACTGGTATAACTTTTAGCCTTAGGTTCCCTTTCCTTATGGAAGCACAACTTTGGACACTGAAATACAATGTGGCCGAGAGCAGGTTTACCAAAATACAAAGTTTCAATTGAAGCTATTCCGCTTCCAGCTGGGTTTCAAAGAACAGCAAGACACTTCTTAAAATTTCAAACAAGTATTTATGACTTAATGACCACCTAGAGTAGGAAAAATTATCCTCATCCTATTAAGCACTCAGTTTGGAAGACTTGAAAGATTGCTTTGTTGTCATACTGAGTTGTGATATGTTTAATAACAAGATCTGTCGAAAAGGAAATGTTAAAATAAAATGAAGCACCCATGTGGTGGTACCTGTTAGGATTTCAGGTCCTCGGTGCTTTGGGGGCGTGCTAGAGGTTTAGAGCTTTAACAAAATTAAAATTAATATTTCTGTTCTTTGTCTTCTGAGACCAAAATATTTGTAATACTTTTTCAAAAAATCTATTTTTAAACACTTTAATATGAAAGTGTTACTCTTCTCTGTTCCTTTTGGAGCCAGACTTAAATTTGATGTAAAACTTGCTCAGCATTCTCACCGCCTAAAGAAAATCTCTCTCCTGCATTTTGAAAATTCAACTGTAAAGATTCTGCCAGTATCTTTCCACACCAGGCTGCCAAGCTCAGCACATCCATGTTGGGCATCTTTGTTGCCCGCACTGAGCCTTTTCTATCTCCTGCTTGGTGCCTGAGTCTGCTCCACCCATGAGCTGCCAGATCCAAGGAGGGCTCTGCTTGCACTGGCCTGAGTAGGGCCATGGAAGCCTTGGAAATAATGCTGTATATGCAGCATTCCTGTCTCCCAGTCTGGGCTCACCACGGCTCTTACAGTGCTGGTGGTGGCTCCAAGGGCTCGTAGGAAGTTGTAGCACAGTGGTGGTTGCCAGAGTAGTCAGTATGTTATTCCATTCAAAAAAAACTCCACCAAACTTCAAAGCAAGATCAAAGAAGACTGGAAGGGCCAAATCCTTCCACAGACAGATGAAGTTTGTAGTTGGGAATTAGACAGGGGGAAGCTGAATAACAGCCCAGCAGTTACTGTTCCTATTTCTGGCCTCTGAAAGGTTTCAGTAGTTGGTCATAATCTTTCTTAGAATCTCCCTTTTAGTTTCAGAAATTTTCCTCACTCTTAATCTGATAGACCCTCAGAGCATTAATGGACAGCTGTAGTTATCAGTCGATCCTTTCTCATACCTTGTCTGAATTAGTGGGGAATTTTATTAAATGCTTTGCTATTAATTCTTCAGATAAGAGCTACCAAAACCCATAGTGTAATAAATAATAATTAAACTAATTTCTTTGAGCATGCAGTCAACAAAACAAACACAAATACAGAAAATAAATTCTTGATAATTGTGCCATGTGATAGTAGCCAATACCACTTCTCTTTAAGAGCAGTCTTAGGATTAAACTTTAGATGCTGTTTTTTTGGTCTTATACGCTATTTGAATTATTCAGCTTTACTCTGGAACCCGTACTTGATAACCTCTTACATTGCCAAGTGACAGCTTTTGGGATTCTTTTTAATGTGTGAAGATAGAACGTCTTGTACAGTGAAGAAAGGCCCAAATCTGGCAACAGTCGCTGGGCAGGATGCAGGGAGAGGGAGTGTTTCCTCACGTGAAGCTGCTCGGAGGGCAGCTGGGCCAGCTGTCTGAAACCTGAGGGTACAAAGTACATGGCCAAAGGGACAAGGCCCAGTCAAACTGTGTTTATTGGACTCTGCCCCAGTGGAATTTACTGCTCATGACTGGGGCTTCATCAACTCTCGTTCAGTCTGACTCCTGTAAGCATGAAAAGCACCCACTGAGTAATCCCTTATTATGAGGCTGTTGCAGTGATAAGCTGATGTGTTCGGTCCTTCTTCCAGCTACGGGAATAGTCCTCCTGAATCCCTGCTGGGAAGGGAAGAGAAGAGAGCAGGACGTAGAAAACTACTGTGTTGTGTAAGGAAAGGCTGGGGAGCTCAAGGGAAGAGGAAAATACAGTTTAATATTTCAAGTAAAGACTTTGCTCAGGGGTTGGATTTATATTTAGGACATTCTGATGGGTGATAAAGTCACCTAGAAATCTTCCCAGTGCGGGGCAGGGGGAAGAACAAATGGGATCTGTTGAGCATGTCCTGTGAGGAGCAGCTGAGGGAGCTGGGGGGGCTCAGCCTGGAGAAAAGGAGGCTCAGGGGGGACCTTCTCACTCTCTAAAACTCCCTGACAGGAGGGGGGAGCCAGGTGGGGGTCGGGCTCTGCTCCCAGAGAAGAAGGGACAGGACAAGAGGAAATGGCTTCAAGTTGTACCAGGGGAGGTTTAGGTTGGATATCAGGAAGAATTTCTTCACAGAAAGGGTTGTCAGGCACTGGCACAGGCTGCCCAGGGAGGTGATGGAATCACCATCCCTTGGAAGTGTTTAAGAAACAACTGGTCTGGTTGACAAGGTGGTGATTGGTCACAGATTGGACTTGATGGTTCTGTAGGTCTTTTCTAACCTGAATGGTTCTGTGACTGAAATTTCCTCTTTATTTTGAGGTGAGCAAGAAGGATCCTAGTCTTAGTCATCCTCTTTGGAAGAAGTAAATTCCTGCTAAAATGTCTTCAGGACCTTTTGTCTAATGTGATATCAAGTAGCTCCAGCAACAGAGATTTCACCACTGGGGAGACTCCTGCAGGCCAGGGGACTCTTTGGATGAACAGGGATTGTTTATTCAGGGGTAGTTGTGTTTCTACTTGGTAATCTCAAGGAGTTTTGGGGTGTCATTTGTCAAGGATGTCAGCCTTGGATAGATGTCCTTTTGCTCAGACACTTCTCAAGCACCAAAACATAAGCTGATAACCATTTGCTCGATGCCTCTGTGTATTCCCCTCCCTTCTCATCTAAACTATGTACAAAGTCATGCTTTGTGCACAGAATGCACAAAGTATCACAGGAGTTGAGGTTTGTTGGGTCTTCAAGAGCTTTTGTAGTGTTGGAAAATGTAATTTCTGTCAGTGCAGACTGGGAAGGATAATCTAGTATTTGCCTTTGGTTTTGTAAGTTGAATTGCAAGACTTCAGCCCCACACAGCTGTATATATTTGTAAAACATCTTTTTAAAATATATTTTAACTTGATTAAAGTTGTGAAATTATGAATTTACTATTGAGAATTTAATATTGAGCAACTTAAACTAGAATTTGGTCTCTGTGAATGCAAAGACGGATATTTAATGTATGTTTTTGTTTTTTGGGTTTTTTTTTAATGTCCCTTTGGAATCACAGCAATTCTAATCCTTTCATTCATTCTTTTCCAGATGGGAATGACAGGTAACACTAGTCCCTTTGGGCAGCCTTTCAGTCAAACTGGAGGGCAGCAGATGGGAGCTACAGGAGTGAACCCTCAGTTACCGAACAAGCCAGGCATGGCCAATAGTCTGTCTCCCTTTCCTGCCGACATCAAGAGTACTCCCGTCACCAGTGTGCCAAACATGGTGAGTTGGACCTGCTGCTTCCAGCATTTTTTACCTCTTCATGGTGCTTTCTGAATTCTTGGGTGATCCAGCTTCTGCAACATTATCAAATCACTTCCCGTTTAAGCACCAGCGTTGCCCCGTGGTTCCTTCGTGTACGTTATTATGCTGTAGTTTAACTTTCTGAACAGTCACAGCGTTCTGTTACAAGAATTGCATTGCATCCTTCTGTTTTGTCTGGTACATTTAGTTTCAAACCAGATAAAAATGTCTTCTTTAAGTTCTGTTTGTCAATTAGAATGTGTTGGATGCATCATCACCTTCCTGAACTGAAGAGAACCTCATATCCTTTTAGCCTGTTGTAGTAAACACCCCACATGCTTCTCACTTCATATTGTGCACAACTTGCAGCTCACAAGCCTATGAGAACAGTTCTTATTAGGATACCTTACGAGTTTGTAGTATTCTGTTTACTCGAGTTTTCTTTATAAAGTGAAATTAAATATTCCCATTTGTCTCAGGATGTTGCGTATTAATCAAACTGCTTGTGTTGTTTCTATGGAAACCCCAGCATGTTGCATTTTATATTCTTATACATGATAGCAGTTACTATAGAAACTTGTTAAACCTTCCATAAGATGCAAATTACCTATTTTTTAATTTAAATCAAAAAGGCAACTATTTTTTGGCACAACCAATGCTTGTCCTTCCATCAGTGAGTTTGCTACCTGCCTGTCACCAATTGGCTCTGTATGAGAGGCAACAGGATGTAAGAAACTTCCCCTTTTCTCCTGATTTTAAAGGATCACTTCTAATTTTTCTGTAGTCAGTCTGTGAGATCGTTGTTTAATATCATCTGTCATTTACTGCTTATGATTATGGAAGGGAGCTGGTGACTCGTATTTAAAACCATGTTTGAAATACCACTTGCACTCGTGCAGGATATTTGTAAAAGACAATTTGCTGCATGACTACTCTAAATTTGTTTTTAAAAATTTTGGATCAGGTGTGAAGCAAGTGAATTATTGTCCTGATCCTGCAAGGAACCTGCAGGTCTCCCCAAAGTGCTGTATTCATCTCAGGGACTGGGTGATCTTGAAGCCCAATTTTGTGCTCATTTTAAATATCAGGTTTTGGGAAGCCTAAATTTTAATATACTCACTTATTAGTATAAGATACAGTGGCAGATATTCAGGTGGAGTAAAAAGGGCATTTGCCATCAAGGTTTGCTTCGTGGTGGGAGAGAAATAAAAGAAAAAGCTGTTTCCTTTCTCCCATCTTGTCCGAGAGACAGAGGAAAATAAGGGAAACTTTCCCAGTACTATCAATTGCAGTTTCTTTAAAATGTCAAAAACACCAGCTGAGAGAACAGTCAGAACCATCTTTCTTTGTTTCTCAGGTGTCAAAAGCTTCATGTGTCCAATATATGGAGAGTAATGGCCATTTCAGCCAAAAGGCAGTGGTGCTGTCGGGCCAAAAGGTCTCAGCTCACGGCTCACGTGTGGCTTAGAGGGATGATGGTCCTGACAGGGGTGGAACTGTAAAAACTGAAGTTTCCATCCAAACGTTTTTATTGTAAAGCCAAGAATTTAAAAGGAAATGTCACACTTGTTAAAATTTAACCTTTATTTGGCAGCAGTGTGTAAGGCAGTGCAATTATTTGGTAATAGCACATCCATGGCCATATGCTGTTCCTTCCACAGGGACTTTGCTTTACTCAGTGAACAATATGAACAGAGCCCTTGGAAAGAGCACATAGTCAACATTTAGTTCTGTTTTTGCTGCTTGGTGTGTGGCTGTGGGCATTGTTGGGTGTGTGTTGGAACTTATTTCGCTCGAGTCTTTTCCGAATGGTCCTTCCCGTGGCAGCCAGCACTGGAGCAGGCCTAACATTTAGGATTAGTTAATTTTCACAGCTCCTCTCTGAGATAAAGATGTGTTGCCCTAGTTTTAAACACAGTAAGACTGGAAGAATCTGCTGACTCAGAGCCTGGGGTTTGTAGGTTCTGAGTTCCTAAACCTTATTTCATATGTTAAGACGTTATCTGAGGGTAAAATAACATTCATGGCATTCACTGAGTTATAGGAGCACACATCAAAGTGACGTCTGTCTCTCACATTGGGCAACTAAGATGTGACCCGAGTGGCACTTGTGAAAAGCAGCTTGTGACAGAGGCAGGTCCCCAGAGCAGAGCTGCAATGGTGGAGCAATCATGCCATGCTTTCTTGCCACAATCCCTTTGCCATTTCTGTGTCCTGGGGTGTTTCAGGACCCTGGAGATGATGGTTTATTTAATGTATTTGGCCTTGTGCGTGATCTGCTGGAGACACGGCCTGTCCTGTACCCTGAGGGAGGCAGGACTGTTATGTTAACATCTATCAAAAATGAACCCATGGAGGATCAGCTCAGACTCCATCTACTACAGCAAGTGAAAGACCAACTACATATTTTAAAAATAAAAACCTCTAGGGTCTTTTGTGGGATGATTGAAACCACATATCTTGCTAAACCAGCCCTCTGTACTATTCTTATCATAAAAGGGCCCCAAAAGTACTATTCCATGTGAGAGACAAGCCCATGTGAATGCAAACACTGGTGATATGTGGCATATCTGTGGCAGGAAACCAGATTGCAACATGGCATTGAACACTGCTTACCATGAAATAATATTTAAATAAGAAAAGTATTTAAATAAGGAAAGAGGAAATAGAAAGGTGCAGCCATTATCTGAAGACCCCAAAGTCCTGAAAAGTGATATTTTTTAAATGCTCCTTTCAGTCTTCAGCCTTACACTTTACATGTGGGCTGCAAAAGTGAAAGACGAGTGAGTTTCTTAACCCACTTTATTCTAATTGTTGTGTGACACCCCTGTCCACAACACTAACCAGGAGCTTTACCACTGCCAGGCATGACCCTGGCAGCCAGGACAAATGTGCTGCAGCTGTGGATTTGGGTTTTTTTAATCCAAATTCAGGCTACCACTCTCCTGAGAACAGCACTCTCTTCCCTTCCCAATAAAGTGGGTCTCAGAAGTGTTAGTTCGTTGCAGCCTGTATTCCAAGCATGACCTTACACTACACCCTGAGAAGCACATTTGGATTAATCTCTTTAATTAGAAAAGAAGAACAAACCTTATGGTATTAAAATGATTAAAAGGTCAGCATTAAGGTATTAATTTTCAGCGCCAGCAGGATGGATTGATTTTTCTGTTTGTTTTGTTTCAGTGGTGGATCCGAACAGCATATTAGCACTTAATTAGTATGACTGCTACAGAATCAGTTCTCTTTACAGGATGGGCAGCTTGAAATCTTGAGTGAAAGGCTTGTTTCCAAAGGAGAAATGTTGCTTCTCATGTTGTTGGAAGTTTTGGTGACACGTTATTGAGATTCAGGGTCACTTAAATGGTTCGATGCAGGACTGGCAGCGCTCTGCTGCTGTGAGATCATGCAGAATCCCTGGGCTGGGGAAGGGAGCCACGCTCTGCTCTTGGGCACTCAGCACAGTGTGCAGCCTGTTCAGGAGCCAGCAGGCTCCTGGTTTTGGAATGTGCAGGCTCCAGAATGAGCTGTCAGTGGAGAGAACCCTGTTAGACTTTTCCATCACGCTCACTGAGGCTTTGCGCTCCCCCCAGTGCTGCCTGTTCCAGGGGTGGTGATGGATGGTTCCTTCGTGGACATACCAGTAAATCTAGCATTTCTACATGAATTAAGAACACAATGGGTGAAGTTTGGCTTTCAGACACCAGCTTGGTTTCACAGTTATCCCTATGACCAGCAGATGGAGTTGAGAGAATGTTACTTTTTGGAAGCAAAGGAAATCATTTCTCCTTGGTTCTTGACTTAGAAATGGAGCAGCACATCTTCTCCTGGTTTTTTCCCCCATCTCTTACTAAACTACATCGGGAGCTTTGTGTTGAGTTCTTTGTTTCCTTTTATGTCCTTTAGGATTTTTGTCGTAACAGATTTTGATCAAAAGAGAGGAAAAGTGACTGGGGGTGAGGATGTGCCTTGCTATGGACCTCTGAGAGAGAGGAAGAAAGGTCTTAAACTGGGAGGCCAGGTTTAATTAGAACAAGTAGAACTGAAGCTACTTAAAATAGACAGCTGGTATTTTATTCTAGAGACTAGAAATAAAAGGCTTTGTGAAAAATTACTTAACTCTTGTGCCCTTCCAGGGAGGAAGGCCTGCGTTCTTAACCTCTCTGTGGTTTTTCCTCTCTTGCAGCACAGTCACTCTTCTCTTTCACTGTGGGAAAGGTCTGTGGCTGTTGCCCCAGAGTCATGCTGTGTGTCTGCTTGCTGTTCTCTCCAGCAGTCTCCCAGTCTCTGGTGGGCTTGCTGTTAGCTGTGCTCACCTTCCCTGTGCCTGCCCTGACCTCCTCTCTGAAAGTTTTTCGTTCACAGGCGTGTTCACTCCTTCTCTTCCTCAAGAAAATCCCTCCTGATGTACAGCAGTGAACAGCTGGGAAAAGCTCTTGTCCATGTTGCTTAGCCATGGGCTCTTAAAGGAGAGGATCTTAATAGCCTGGAAACAAATCCAACAGATAGTGTTGGGTGCTGGAGGAACAACGCTGTTTGGGGAGCAGAGAAGGCATCTGTTTTCTGCCTTTGTGCAGGAGTTCATCCTGGGACTGTGGTTTGCTTTGAATGGTGGAACATTTTAGTTTTTGCACCATCCATAAATACAGTGCCAGGCTGGCAAAAGCTGACAAAGAGGATTTAGTCTTTCCACAGCACTCTTGTCCATGTTCTACTCTCCCATCCCCCATATGCAAATACACGTGGTAGAGAATATCCATTGCTGTTTCTTTCTCTGTTCCAGGAGTTGAAGTACTGCATAGTCAACATGACTTTCCCTCCCTTACAAACTTCTCATTTGCCTCTTATCCCTTTTTCTATTTGGGATTTGCTATTTGGGATTTTTAATGTTCATCATTCCTTAGTCTGTTTTATCCCACAGTAAAATATTAAGATTTATGTAGGATGTATAAACCCCTCAATATTTCATTCAGGTAATTTCCTGTATGTGAGAGCTGAGCTCTGTCTAAAGATTGCTGTATTTTGTCCCTGTTTGCTACTTTGAAACACTTCTTCAGTGTGTATTTCTTGGCATTTGCTGGTCCTTCAAATCAGAAAGTTGAGGGGATAGAATTCCACAAGTGTATCCTTAAGAAAGATGCTGATCCAGCCTTGCTTCCCAGCAGAGTCAACTGCATAGTATTGAGACCTTTGCTTGGTTTTAAAAGAAAATTCCTTTAGCAATTAAAAGCCCAGTGCACTGAGGGAGCTCTTCAGGACCAGCTATTCAGGTTCCTTCCATGGCCTGACCGTGGGAACCTTCTCACCTCTGTGGTTGTCATGGGCTTGCAGGGTCACTCCCCAGCACCACCCTCAGAGTGGAAGTTACTCTCTGCAGTGGTAGGTGAAAACTGGAAAATTAAAATATTCCTGTTCACTCTTGACATGAAAACTCTGCTTGTATCCATGTCAATGCCAAAGCTTTGAAATAAATCTTGGGCTCCGAACATGTTCTTCATGTTAAGATCGTAGCCTCAAGCTGCTCCAGGTGAGGTTCAGGTTTGAGATCAGGAGGAATTTCTTCATGGAAAGGGTTCTCAGGCATTGGAGTGGGCTGCCCAGGGGGGGGGTGGTGGTGTCCCTGTTCCTGGAGGTGTTCAAGGAATGGCTGGACATGGCACTCAGCGCTCTGGTCTGGTTGACAAGGTGGTGATCAGTCACAGGTTGGACTTGATCTTGGAGGTCTTTTCCAACCTGAATGATTCTGGGATTCTAGGATCATGCTGGCTTTGTATTCAGGAGCTGAGTATCTCCTACCTCCTCATTTGCTGGAGCAGTACCAGGGTTCAGGTCTGTGCTATTAACAGGCTGATATAATTTCTTGACACTTGAGTCATTCTCCCTCCAGAGACCATGACCACCTTCCAAGGCCCTATCCAGTTCAGGAAACCTTTTCTCCTTTCCTCTGAAGTCTTCTGCCCATGATCCAGCCTCAGATTCTGATTCCTCCAGCTCCTTGGATGAGGAAATGCAGCACTGCAGGGTTTTTGGGCACAAATGCAAAGGCTTGTGCTTGTAGTACTGGTGCCCATCTCAGCCTGGTTTGTGCACGTGTGAGCCTCCAGCCTCTGGGGTCAAAGCAAACCTTGGGATTCCTGGTGTCAGAAGGATTCTTCCTTTTTGGATAGGATCAGGCTGTTCAGACCATACCTGTTCAGAGTAACTGGTGGAACCAGAGAAGCCACCATCCACATGGAGAAGTGTAACTTGGTTCTGTGCCACTTTCCCAGTGGAGCTCTGGTCGTCACTGGACAAAGCCTGGGTTCATCTGGTGACTGCTCTGGGGACTGCCTCATTCCTGATGCCATCTGACAGCTACTGCTTGAGCTCTCCTTCAGTTTTGGGACAGAATTCCTGGGTTTTCAGAGCTGGTTCAACAATTATTAGAGCATTTCTGCAATTCTTGTGTGCAGGAAGGACTTCTTTGAATCTTAATGAAAGTGTATTTGGGTACATGACTGGAGGTGATCACACTGTGAACACTGAATTCAGATAGAAGTGTTGCTGATTAGAAATGTTCTTTGAGATTTACAGTTCACGTGTGTATCCACCTTATGCCCACTATCCCTTCTCTGGAGGGGACCCTCAGGATCACACTTTTAGCCTGTGGTTGAAGGGGAACTGAAGAGGTTTGGGTGTGTTTCACCTCATGTACTTGTGGGTGCCTGAAGGTGGGATTTGTGGCAGTGGATTTTTAATTACTTCACTAAGATCCACTGTTGATTACAAACCTGTCTAAAAGAAATAAAAGACGTTTTTTAAACGCATGATTTGTCCTAATACAGTGATTCCAGACAGTCATGTTCTCCTACCAGGGAGAAGGAAAAAAACATGGAAGTAAAAAGAAATTACAGAAGAGGAAATGTATTTTTAAAAACATAGTGCTGTATGGAAGCTGGGCTGACGCAGAGTTCTGTATCACATCGTTTACCTACTCTAAGATTGCCACTGCTGCTGAAATTGGTGCCTGCTTTTATAAGAAGAGGTACATAGTGTTCCATCTTGACAATGTGGAGTGGTTTTGAATATACATACATCAAAATGTAGAGAATTGGTCACCTCAGCAAAGTAAAATACCAGGGAACTTTGTGTCCATCCAAGCTCTTGACAATGAGATACTCATGCATCTGTGCTGCCCAGACGTGCAGGATGGTTTTGCCCTTCAGGATAGGGACAGGGCAGAACCATCTTCCTATGGGAATACAGAGTGTCCATAATTTTGAAGGGTATTAATGACTGGTTTACCCTATAGAAATGGGTATTGCTCTGTTTCTAGAAAATTGGTTAATGAACCTCCCGTCTCTGTCAGAGGTTTTAGCAGACTGACAACCCCTGATCCATTTGTTCTGTTGATGGTGGAGCTCAGCAAGTGGCAAGAAAAACAGAACCATCTTTTTTATCTCATGTATCTGACCATTGAAAGATTTATTTTAATTGTGGGAGCAGAAGTGTCTGAACTTGCTGCTTCAGCAAGAAAACTGTTGGTCGTTCAGGTGAAGCAAAAAGAAGCCTCCTGCTCGTTCTGGAGTGGGATAATTCCTGTCCCTTTGGTGTGACTGTGGTGCACTGGCAGGTCTTCACTTATGAACTGGTCCTGCAGACCACTGTTCTTGGAAGGCAGAGTAGCAGGGAAGAGATCAACTTCTTCAAACAGTCAGCAGTCCTGGGAAGTAAGGCAGGCAATATTCTGAGGGGGGGGTTGTGCCTACCTGCAGACACTCTGCTCTCATCTGCACTCAGACTGCTTGTTTTTCAACCCACTGATACTCTGTAATTCTGCTTTTTCCTTACTCACTCTTCAAGAAACCCTTTTGGGTCAGGGCATCTGTGCTGATACAGCTGTAGCTGTGTCTGTTAACTGGTGGGGTAGTAACAAAAGGAGAACTTGGCTTGGGAAACAATTCTTTGACTGGGATGAAAACACCACTTCCAACAAGATTTTCTTTGGCATGGTCTCTGTATTTTTTTGAAGATTGGCTGAACTAATTGTTTCCTATTTGCGACCCAAGAATTGTTTCAGCAAAACCTGTCTGCTCTGTGGATATGTTCACAGGAGAAATGGAAGACTGAATTGCAGCTGTGTGCACTGGAAGCAGAAGTGGCTGGGTTTCCTTCATTCACCCTTTTTCCTTTTATTGCTCTTTTTCTTGTCTTGGCAAGGCCAAGACAAACAGATTCAGCAATTCCTCTTTGTTTTTAAGACTTACTATAATCATTATCAAGTGGCAGAGTCCCCATCCTCCTCCATCAAATACCAGCCATGGTGTTTTCTACTTGATCTTTTGTGCTTCATTCTCCAGAAGAAAAGCCAAGCTCTTCAAAAAGCTGATGTGCAGGGACAAAGCTTGTTGCTGGAGTAGTGACAACTCTTGCCAGGGAACCTTTTGTTCACCAAACAAAAATAAGGTTGCTGTTATTAGGCTGTGGAATTTTCTGGGGAGTTCCTTCTCAAAGGTCAGAAGTAGAAGGGGCTACAAATGGTGTATTCTGTCACTTTAAACTGATTTTCCTTAAATGTAGTACATAGGCTTTGGTCAGTAGTGGTCAGCACTGAACTATTTCCTCTGTTATCTCCCCAGTATAATCCTATTCTTCCTGTATTCTATTTATAAGTGCTTTTAGTGGCTGATTTTCCTTAGGTAGCTTTTCTGTGTTAACCTATTTTCACAGGGCATAATCAAAGTGATTCTTGGGACAGTTTTATGTTTGTCCATGAGATTAATTCAGGCTGCAAATCACAGGGATTCAAGTGCTTTTGCAGTCCCATATCTACCCCTGCTAGGGGAGACATTACAGACTGTGGATGTGCTTTATTTTGAAAATTAGGTTTCTACATTTGTCCAGAAAGGCAGAAAAAGGTGCTGAATCTGTGCTGGAGAAATGACGTGTTAAGGAGGCTGTTCTCTTCTGCAGTGTTATGAGCTGTGCCTTAGACTAAAGATCTCTGTGGGTTTGCAGCTGTCAGGCAGAGCTCAGGCCTTGGTGCAGAAGTGTGTCCATAAAGAATGGATGCTGGAAGTAAAACATTGGATTTTACAAGCTGATACATCCCAGCATCACCCTGTAGTTAACTCTGATTCACTTCAGTAGCCATAATGCAACCAGATTTAGGTGGCCCTTTCTGGAAGAAAACCATATACAGCTTACCCAGGGAATTTTCTCTTTGAAGGGAATATCAGCACTCACTTGTGAGACAAAAGACTAATTTATGCTTAGAAAATCAACTCTGCCTTTTGTTGTAATATATAGAGACAGTCATAGAATTCTGTTTTCTCCCTTTGGACTCCTCTTTCTGTTAGGGATGAGAAACAAAGATTTAAGTGTATAAAACCTGTAATATGAAAATATAATACGAAACAGGCTTGAATTCATAGAATCATGAAATGGTTTGGGTTGCAAGGACCTTAAAGAATTCCACCTCTGGGTGTGGTAAGAGCTTATTTCTGTTGGAATTATGGTCTCTCCAATAAACAGAAGGTTTTGAGTGGCTTGTGTTTTAAACTCTTGTTTGTAAATGTTTTAACAGAGGAACCTCTCAATACGTTGTTCCGAGATTAGAATAGAAAAGTTTGAGAATGCTGAGGGAGTGGTGTAATAATCCTGGTAGCCTGGTGAACAGTCTTGTGATACTCACAGAAACACAGAATATGTTGAGTTGGAAGGGATCCACAAGGGTCATCAAATCCAACTGCACAAGACCATCCCCAAGAGTCACACCATGTGCCTGAGGGCGTTGTCCAACTGCTCCTCGAGGTCTTTCAGCCTTGGGGCCGTGCCCACTGCCCTGGGGAGCCTGTTCAGTGCCCAACCACCCTCTGGGGGAAGAACCTTTCCCTGATATCCAACGTAACCCTCCTCTGAGACAACTTCAGTACCCTGGGGTCCCGTCCCTGGTCCCACAGGTCAGTGCCTGCCCCTCTCCCCCGCTCAGGAGGAAGCTGTAGACCACAATTCTTACGCAGGTTTAGGGTCAGAACCGCGACTCTCAGACGTGCCGCTGACCTCCCCTCTCTGCTCTCTCAGTCCCAGATGCAAACCCAGGTGCAGCAGGTGGGGATCGTCCCGACGCAGGCCATGGCCACTGGGCCGACGGCGGACCCGGAGAAGCGCAAACTGATCCAGCAGCAGCTGGTTTTGCTGCTCCACGCCCACAAGTGTCAGCGGCGCGAGCAGGCCAACGGCGAGGTGCGGGCCTGCGCCCTCCCGCACTGCCGCACCATGAAGAACGTCCTCAACCACATGACGCACTGCCAGGCCGGCAAGGCCTGCCAAGGTGAGGGCAGGGGCTGGGGCCGCTCGGCACACGAGCTCTGGAAGGTTGCTGGGGTGTTTGTAACCAGCGTTCCTCTTCTTGTCAAGAACAGTCCCATACCTGGCACAAACGAGTGTCAGCGCTGGTTCTGCAATTAAACGGCTGTTCCCTTTGCCTGGTTTCCACTTCCCACCTCAGTTTAAAAAAACACAGTGCAATATTTGCCTTTTCAAGGAGGGGATAGTACCAGGGTAGACTTGCAAGCATCTTTTTCATCTCCTCTGTTGTATAAAGAGGGTGTACTATTCACCACATCTTTGTCTTAGATTTTAGTACTAGTTTCTTTCATTGTTTTCTTGACTCGTCCCAAAAAATTTTAGTTGTGTTGAGCTGTGTTTACTTATATGCACAGTAAACCTTGGAGGATGGAGAACTGGTCCTAAATTAGGTGGGATTAAGACAGAGGAGAGAGTAGCTGGAAAGACTGTCAAAATTATCCATTGAGCATTGCTCTCTTTATAGTTTCAGGAGGGGGTTTTCCCCTCCAAAACAGGAAAAATTACAACTCATGAAGGAGAAAGAATAGAATTGCTCTTAAAAATGAGATTGAGTTAATTGAAAACGAGTTAACCTGGTTAACAGTGACCTTAACTCCATTGCTTTTCCTTGCTGCAGTTGCTCATTGTGCATCTTCGAGACAAATCATCTCCCACTGGAAGAATTGTACTCGGCACGACTGTCCTGTGTGCCTTCCTCTGAAAAATGCCAGTGACAAAAGAAACCAACAACGTGAGTAGTTCTCTTACTGCTGTCACCACTGAATGATACTAGCAAAGCTCATCAACTGTGCAGTGTAGGAATAAACTTTGGGAGTGTCCTAACAAACTTAGTAGCTGGTTAACTTGTAGAGGGATAAATTTACTAGTGAAATCTCCTTTCTGATCATTGAAGGCAATTTACTACTGAAAAACATAATAATTGGGAAAGCCTGAGCTCAAGCACCCATCTTATTTTAAAGGGTGTGGCAGCTTCTAACTGGTGCTTCATTGTGGGGCAGGTCAATAGATTGCAGTTATGAGGCCTAAAGTTTTGGATATAGGTACAGTTTGGGGAAGGAGATAAGCTACTTGATTGTTTTTCTTGCTGCTAGGAACAAATTAACATGCTAGTGATTCAAAATAACCAAAAATGTTTGGAAAAAAAAAACAACTTGCATACAAAAAGATCTGGTCTGGATGTCTTAATCATTAAGTGTATTTATTGCTGCTGTAGATTAGCTAAAACCCTGCAAATCACAGTGCCCATGCCTGGTTTTTATAATAGCTGAGCTGTTACTGATGCTTGGGGCAAGTCCATTTCTAGTGTGTTTTTATTTCCCTCCTGCTCTGAAACAGAAAATACTGAGCTTATGTTGGTAGGCTTGCCTCTCATCAAATCCTTTGAAAAGATGCCAGGATGGAACATTTTACAGCATCGACACTGCAGTTCTAGGAGTCTTAAGTAATGTTATGCCTGAGTATATTTAAATGAGGGTTAGGAAGTGGAAAATAGCTGGAGAACTTGTAAAGCTTGTACATTGGAATTGGGTTGGAAGCATTCTACTAATTTCCAGTTAAGCTGAGTCTGCAGTGAGGAGCACCAGTAAACCTTGGAGGATGGAGAACTGGTCCTAAATTAGATGGGATTAAGACAGAGGAGAGAGTAGCTGGAAAGGCTGTCAAAATTATCCATTGAGCATTGCTCTCTTTATAGTTTCAGGAGGGGTTTTTCCCCTCCAAAACAGAAAAAATTACAGCTATAGAGGTACTTGAAGGTCAGGATTTTGTCTGTGTTTTACCAAACTTCTTGGTAAACAAGATAAGTCTTGTGTGTTGAAAATAGTAATTTGTGGCAAGTGATTAGTTGTTTGGTCCTCAAAAAATGTGTTGAAAGCTTTGCTTTTTAATTTGTGCATAACATCCTTATTAGACAGTTGTTATCAAAGTGCTAACAACATCTAGCACAACAGAATTGTGTTTTTTCAATGCAAGCTGCTATAGTAAAGTAGTTTGTGCAGTGTTTTTATTGCTCATGCAGCTTATCAAAAGAGAACAAAATCTTGAACACAGGCAGTCCTCAAAAATAATTTTGTTATGAGATGTTGTTTGGCTGCAACAGAATTATAATGGGTAAGTGTAGAATTTGGCTCTGTTGTTGCATATGGAGGGAGATAAATATGAAATATCCTTCCAGTCAGTGAATCAATAACCCAGTGGTACAGGATTCTTTGTCCTGGATTATGTCTCTGAGTCATACATGGAACAGCTCATGGTTTGGTTGAAGGTGAAAGAGGAACACTAAAATACTTGTTTAGATCTATTATAAAGGATACCCCTTTTTGGGCAATCAGAAAGGTTTGTGAAGTGATTCACATCAATATGTGCAAATGGTGAAAACACTGTGCCTGCTCAGGTGAAAACTAATCTAAGTTGCATTAGTTTAAGACTGGAAGAAAATGTGGGCTGTTTTAGGAATAAATAATCACAGAATCTACTAAATTGGAGGGAAGAGGGGGTCTGCATTTGGCATAATATGATCAGAACATTTAGAAAGGGAAAAAGAAATGAGAAGTGTAGAGACCCTCATTCTTTTGTCAGGCTGCCTTCCTTACAGAGAGTCTGGAACCCTCCTTCCTGTGCTCTGCCCTGTTTTGCCGTATTATTTTAGTCCTGGTGTGTCTGTCCTGGGTTTTCAAGCAGCTCCTTCAAAGGTTGCCCATCTTTTAGAAAGTTCTGCAGTTGAGCCCTGCTGAACCACTGCACTGTGGTACCTCACTTCCACCTTTCCATGTGCAGCCATTCCTGTGCCTTTGTGGCTTTCTGTTCCCACTCCTTGGGGATCTGTGTGCTGCACAAAGTCCTGGGGTTTGGGTTATTGCCATGGAGCTGTTTCTGTACACGTCTTTTAGTGTGTAGATTTTTTTGCAAAGAACATCTGTACCAGGTTTCTTTTGTGTAGCTTTTTTTATTTTTTTTTTTAAGCAATCTTGAGCTGTATTTTATTACAATGGTTGATAGTGACCTGACTTGTAAATAGGACATATTGGGACAAGTTGAAAATTCTTTCTGTTCCACGTGGTTCTTGTTGTGTGTCCCTTGTACCTCTGAGGGGGCTGAGGAAATGGAAAAACAAGTGTTATTTTGCACATGCTGAAACATTAAGCTTTTCTTTTGAATGAGCAAGTGACTCCTCTGTTTTGAATTAATGGCTTGAAATGTTATGGGGCTGGGGGGTTGTTTTTGTTGGGAAGTACCTGCTCCCTGCTGAGCCCACCACAATTTGAGTTCTGGACTCTTGCAAACAGTTGTTGATATGTTTCCTAGTTCTGTAGCTGTGTCATAACAGTTTTGGGGTTTTTTTTTTTTGAAGATTCATCTTCTCATGCACATGCTTGAACTCCTTAGTTCTTCCATTCCTGACCTGGGCAGGTGTGTTGTGCCTCAGCTCCTGGGCTTTGTTCCTCTCACAACTGTGCAGGTGGTGATGTGTGTGCTGTGCTCGTGTCCTGGGCCATCCTTGTGCTCTCTGTGCTTCATTCCAGGATCAGGGGACACCAGAGATCCCCTGCTCAGCTGAGACTGGAAGGTGGAGTTGTGAACATGGAACTGGTTTCCTCTGTAGTTTTCCTTGCAGGAAATTTTTAAATAAAATGCAGCAAGGAGAAAGCTTGATTAAGAAAAATTAAATTTGAAACCACTGATTTTCAGTCAAAAATGTGATTTTAAAGAAGACTCTGAGCCAGAAATTCTGGAGTATGTGGACTTGGGGATGAAGAGTGGGAATCTGATGAGGGAAATGGAAATAGGGACCAGGAGCTAAGAGTATGGGCAGAAAATAGAAGAAGGCCTGGATGTGGAGCATTTGGGAACCAACCTTTGCAGAGAAGGAAGGAGTGCATTGGTGCACAGGGAATTGTATCCAGGAGGAGGAGGCCTCAACTTCTTCAGTAGAGCCTGTTTCCTGTGAAAACTAGGAATGAAATCCAGCTCACTCAAGTCTCACTGTCAGTAGCTCTGACAAACAAAACGTGTTTCTTGTTTGTTCAATTGCTGGAAATCATATATATATATAATGGTGACCTATCAGTTACCCCATGGAGCCATTATGGATTAAGGAGTTCCATTCATAGATTAATATGGTGCTGTACTGTGAGGCTTTTGGTTTAATGCTTAACTTAAATAAGCATTAACATGGCATTGGTGGTCAACTTTAATATTGACACTTCCTACCTTCAAGTTCCTCGTAAAATCTTTACCCCGTGATTTGAGTCAAGATACAACCTTTAATTAAATGATGGTGTACATTTACCTTTGTGTACCTGCCTAATTCTGGGTGCAGGACAGGCTTGTGCTGAGGTGAGTCAGAGTCACCAGCAGAATTTTTGCTCCAGCCCCTTTGAGCTGAGATGGATGTAAGGAGCAGAGTGAGGAGCTGCAGGACAGAGCAAGTCTCGGTTACAGAATTCAGAAACAAAATGAAAAATTTAAACCACGCTTTTCAAAAATGGATTAACGTGTTCACTGGACTGGTCAGGTTAGAGAAGTGCTGGGCATCTGTGCTTAAAATAGAATTAGGAGTCTGTGTTTAAGATAAATTTTAATTAGCTGGAGGGATTCCCCTCTAAAAGACATGAGTGCTTCACACTTGTAGCTTCTGTCATGAGCTCATCAATGTCTGAAGCATCAATTCATAAAAATAAATTGCAGTAGACGTTGTTTCATGTAGCAGTAGCCTAATGTGATAACTCCTGTTTGTTCCAGGGCTATATTTATTTTAATTTACTGTATTTCCTGCAGTATCTGCCTCAGAGGGGACAGCATTTGACTTGGTCTGTCCAGAATGGAAGTGTAATACTCTCTGCCTCCATCTTCTTGTTTGACAGATCGAAATAATGGCATGCCTTCCTATAAAATCAGTGAACAAACAGACAAAAAACCCTCTTCAAAATCAGATTCCTGATGTCAGGAAATGCTCAGCATAGTGTCCTATTAATAGAGTAGTGAAGTGTAGAAAAGCTGAGGCCAAATAGTCTAAAGCTGTTCTAGCACAAGGGCTGAACTTGTGCTCTGGTCGTTCTGCCCTCCCCACATTTACAGCCAACACTGAAAGCACCAGGGGTGTTTGGTTGTAACTTTTCCAGAGGAACATCATCCTCTTCCTCTAACATAAGCTGAAATTCTTATTAGCTCCTGAATCAATCCATGCTGTCGCAGCAGCCTCTGAAGCCTTTTGAATTTCAAGGTGCCACAAGTTTTGTGGTATTTAACCTTCCTGAAGACTTCCTATTCCTTGGCTTGCACTTGTCTAAGGCATTTTCTCTTAGATGGTGTAATTCCAGAGTGCTGTGTGCAAGTCCAACAAGGAATTCATGTAGTTACTCTTTATTATGTCTTTTTTTTTTTTTAATTAAGCTGATAGGATCTTAATCAGCTTCTGACTTTGTTTTTAAAGTCTCTTGGAAATGATCATTAAGTTCAAAAGTTACTGTGAATGTGTCCAGAGAGTGTAAGTATGTGTAAGCCTAATTTCCATGGTAATCCCAGAGTTAAAAATACTGTGGATTGTCCTTTGGGAAAAAAAAGGATGTTTTCTGTGGGGCTGCTTATTCTGGAGAGGGAGATCTCTGACTATATTTATTTGTAGTTCTTTGGCAAATGAGATCAAATTGAATTCTCATCTGTAGAGAGAGAAGTCTGGACTCTAATGTGTGTGTTTTCTCTTGGGTGGAAGCTGAAAGCCTGTGTATCTCTTTCAGTGATTCTCTCAGTTTCCATAGTGGGTAAGGATTTAAAAAAGCCTGGATAATGCTGTTAATGTCTCAGAAGGCTTGTTTTCCTGAGTTTTTTATCTAACCACGTGCCCCTCCTAATATTTCAATAAAACAGTTATTGTTGCCTATATTAAAAGCCATTACTGTTGCTATGTTTAGCTCACAAATTTGTAATGCACATTACGTATTTAATTACTTGAGGGGGAAAATGTGAAGGATGAGTTACTTCTACCAGAGTCTCACTTATCAAAATGCAGTGTCTCTGTACTGAAGGATATAATATTCCATGGGTCAGTCACAGTGGAACATGTTATTACTTAGAATGGCAGCTAAAATGAGGTCCAGAAAGCAGAATTTTATTCGCTTCTGGGTTGAGTAAATACTGCTTTTCCCCCTGTTGTTTCCATTACCTGTCTACAATGGAAATGACTCTTCCATACATCTGTGTGGTGAGAGGGGTTGGTTGGTTGTGGTGGTCACATAGGTCAGTACAAACTGAAACCCATCAGGGTTTTTCATATCTCTGAATAACTGGGCTTTAGGGTAGTTTGGCCTTCAGAGGGTTCATGCAGTGACTGCTTGCCATGAAAATTTCTACCAGCAGATCTTCAGTATTACCTTTGTGTCCAAGGACACAGTTATTTCTGCTGAACTCAGGATCTCTGTTCTGGAGCCAAATATTTTGACCTAAAATGGGATTGATGGGAAAGAGGGAAGTAGAGGAATTAAATTTTTTTTTCACCTTAGCCTACTGTCCCAAGCATGAAAATCCTATTTAGCCTCATATAGGAGCCTTATCTTTGTATCTGTTACAGTAATTATGGACTTATCTGCCTGAAATACACAGCCCTCCTCTTTAGACTGCATGGATTAATAGTTAGGGTGGTTTCTGTCCTGTAGAATCCAAGGCTGAGTTTCCCCACTTGGGATCTCAGGTGTCATTCTGTCCTCTGGCAGGAAAAGATACACAACATAGAAGTATATGCATGTCTGGTGATTCTTGGCATGATTAGTTTTATTATTTATCCTCATCGATTTTCAATATTCTCTCATCCTTTTTTTTTATTTTTATAGCCCTCTTAGGGTCTCCAGCTGGTGGAATCCAGAATTCCATTGGTTCTGTTGGCACAGGCCAGCAGAACACCCCATCACTAAGCAATCCCAATCCGATCGACCCCAGCTCCATGCAACGAGCCTACGCTGCCCTGGGGCTGCCCTATGGAAACCAGCCCCAAACCCAGCTGCAGCCCCAGGTACAAGGCCAGCAGCCAGCACAGCCCCAGGCTCACCAGCAAATGAGGACCATTAATGCACTGGGTAGGTGGAGAAAACACCAAGAAACCGGGTGTTAAAATAATTTCTGTGGAATTTTTAGAGTAGCCTGGTATTTCACTTGGTCAGAGCAGTGACACTGTTTGTATTCCCTACTGATCATTTATGTTTGAATAGTAGAAAGTTTTGAATATAATGCTTTTACCAAATAGCAGGAGTTTTAGTTTTAAAATATAGCTCAGAGCTTGATGTTGCCTGAGGTGATGAGACAGAATTGCTGAAGAATTTTGCTTTAACAGTTGTCACCTGTTCTAACAGACAATTCTGTCTCAAATGCTACTTTCTTTCTGGAGCTTAATTGTTAGTATTATCTTCTTTTTAGCTTATTGACCTAATATTAAGAGTTTATGAATTTAAAATTTGAATAGACTCTGTTTTGTAGTTAACACTGAAAGTAACTTTACTCCATAAATAGCTATGTATATGCACCACAGCAGATATTATTATAAAAATACCTGATACACTGATATACTTCTTCCATTAAACCACTTGGGCCAGTAAAGTATAGTTTTGTCATATTATTGTCAAAATTGTGAACTCTCTACCAATGATGTTTAATTTTGTCCCAAAGGAGCCAACCAGATGAACCTTCCTGCAGGAGGAATAACAACAGACCAGCAACCCGGTCTAATTTCTGAAACTGCTCTTCCAACATCCCTTGGGACAAATAAGTAATGCACATATTTTCATTCTTACTCAATTAAACATTTATTTACATGCTTATAAATAAGGAACTGCTTTAAAAACTGATTGTATTGGCATGGGAATGGTCAGTGACATCTGCAGATATGCTCAATTTTAGAGCTGCCACTTTGTGCCTCCTGGGAGCCCCACAATATTTAGTAGTTTTAAACGATTTCCCAAAGGAAGAATATTTTGTGGTTTTAAGTGTACAAATACCTTAGCAGTTGTGATTCTTTATGATTCACCCTGTCTCTTGTAAATTCCTGAGCTTTGCTGCTTTGTTTGCTGCAGTTTTGTTGATACCAAAATTTCACTTAAGGAGTGTTTGACACAATAGCTAAAAAAAAATAATGATGAAAAATAACTTCAGGCATCAAACCTACGACAAAACTCTGCATTTCTGTAACAGTCCCTTCTGGCTTTGTTTTAGCCCACTAATGAATGATGGCACAAATTCTGGCAATGTTGGAAACCTCAGCTCAATGCCAACGGCTGCACCTCCTTCGAGTACCGGGGTAAGGAAAGCATGGCATGAACATGTCACTCAGGACCTGCGCAATCATTTAGTGCATAAACTGTAAGTATTCACCAAGGCTGCCTTTTTCCTGAATGTTTTTAAAGAATTGCAATACAGTAGTTCTACTATTAAGCTGAAAAAAAAGTTGTCAGTAATGGTCCTCTGGTGCTGGGCCACTGAGGATGAGCTGTTACCTTTAATCCTCCTCTTCAGTTCTTCATGCTCGTTAAGGAGTGGGCATGAAATTAGTTTATATTGCCAGTAAATTTGCTCTGCTCTACTGAACAGGTATTTAAACTCCAAACTGTTAAACCTCACTTTATTTTCATCATTGCTTTAATCTGGTGAGAAATAATAAAATATTGATTTTTTTTTTTTTTTTAGCAAGTTTGATATGTTTTTACATACCTGGTGTATAAGGCAATGTCCAGGGTGATTGTCTTAAAGCTGTATCGAATTTTGATTTTTTCCTGAAGAATTTTTCTTTTGTTCTTCCTCCTTCCTTGTAGTGTCCAAGCCATCTTCCCCACTCCTGATCCAGCAGCACTGAAGGATCGACGCATGGAGAACCTGGTGGCTTATGCCAGGAAAGTGGAAGGAGATATGTATGAGTCTGCTAATAGTAGGGTATGTTGCCTGAGTCCATTCAGTAGTTGTTAAAAAACTGTAGGATCACTAATCTTACAAGTGTAATGAAAACCACAGGGAATCATTTCACTGCTCCCTTGATGAGGAAAGTCATGTTTTCTGTCTATGACAGTGTTTGTGTAGTCCCAAGACAGATGATTAATGTCACTCTGAGCTAATTCAGCTCCCTCAGCTCCATGAAAACTAGACAGCATCTCATCCCAGCCCAACCTGCATTCCTCCTGATGTGACTGACGTGCACAAAGCTTGGAGCACAGCTTGCAGTTCTTGGTGTTCCCCTTACTGGCTTCCTCCCTTTTTGGAAGTCTGTGTGAACAGTACTTTTAAAACTTCCTTCATGTTTCTTTACCATTGGAGGTTTTCTGTAGGGCCCAGTGCTGTTCCACTGCTTACCTTCTGCCTGTGCTGCTGGAATTAGTTCTGCTCTACTCAACAGCACCAAAAGTGGTTTGGCAAAGACATAGGAAATCAGTTTGCCTGCCTTTGTTCCTGTGAGTGGAAACAAGACAATTCCTGTTCTTGTTCATGATTCTCACTCTGTCTGCAAAGAGGTACCAGTTCCAATCTCTCCTACTGAGAGGGAGCAAACCCCTGCTGATTGACAGGCTGAGGATATGACACTGTGCTGATTCTACCCTAAAGGAACCACTCCCTGAAAGTTTTCACTGGGAACAGACATCCTCAGTAGTGCCAGTAACAACAGCCAGTGAGATCTTAGCAGATCAGAATCCTGAGATCCTTTCTTAAGTGAGGGAGGAGTATCTGAAGAGAGTAGTTAGTGGCATTTCAGGTGACAGTTATTCAGTAAGACACTTCCTTCATCTCTTTCAGCCCATTTCACAGAAGAGCTGAAGGTGGAAGGCAAGTTTTATTTCCTAGAGATAAATATACTGGCCATACTTGTAGTGCTGCTGCTGTGTCAGTGTTGGTCAGTAACCATGTTGTATCCTCCTTGTAGCTACTAAGAGGTTGTTTACAAGGAACACTTGAGTGTGATCACCCTTGGTCACCCTGGCAGCTTTAGAGACCAATTTTAGGGAGAAGGAGGATTCATACATGGGAATCTAAATATCTTCTCAGTAAGGATGAACATAGTAAACTGCTGGTTATAAAATTAAATGTCTTCTGACAGACAAACACCCAGAAGTGTCTCCTCTTCACCCCTCAAAACAGCTGTCAGAGCCTCATTGCCAGAAGTTGCTGTTATTGGAATTCATCTGATGTTTTTGGCTCCAAGCAGCAAACTTGGAAGAAGGGAGTAATTCAGAATTTATTGATGATGCCGTGAGGAATTGCATCCTTCTTTTTGAGGAGCTTCCGTTCTACTTTGACATTGAAAACCATATTAATAAGAGGCATCATTGGAAGCAGTTTGACACTGTTCTAGTAGTGTGTGCTCCTTATGAACACAGCCTTTTCAGGAATCTTTGCAGTGGGAAAGTAGCACAATAATAAATTTACAAGTAGGAAGTTAGAGGTGAAGTGGCTTGAGCAGGAGGAGAGAAAGGGCTGTAGAGCTTTTGTACTGGACAGCAGAAAGTGTCTGCACTGACTTTTGAGACATTTGGAGGAAGGAAATTACCTAAAATCAAAGCTTTATATTGCATCACTGGACTTCCTTAACGAGGCTGCTGAGGAATACCTATCTCCTATTAAGTTTTCTGAAGTGAACTCAATCCTGCTGTAATAATAAGTCACGGTTGTGATGAAAATTGAATAAAGACATAATGACTGTGGGACAAGCATCACTCAACCTGTACTCTGTGTAACACTGGATTTTGAGAGCATAGGTGACCCCAAAAAAGAAATGTGGTGTTGAGGGTTTATGGGGGTTTTTTTGCCTTTAACAGGTGCATAATCTCATGCACTTGGCAATTACTGACAAGCAAAATTGTCTACCTGGTGTGCACTGTGACTGTCGTATTGGATCTGTTGTTGTTGTTGTGGGTTGAGTAAAATGGATTTTTCATCTTCTGCAGATGTAGTGTTCAATTGTCTGTGCCTGTGGAATATTTTTTTCAGTGAATTTCCTCCATTCCTTTGAGGTTTTCCTGGTTTTGTTTATCCTTTACCATGGTTGTTGATAGTCAGACTCTTTAGGAAAAGAGCAGTTCTTTTATGTAAAAATTGATCTGTTCTTAACATCTGTCTCCTGAAGTTTATTCAGTGTAACTGTGTGCTGGGAATATCTTTTTCTTTTGTCTGTGGATTAGTAAAAATGTTTATAATGAAAATAACATTTAGAAATCATTCACATTTAAAAACTAAACCTCAACTTCCTGGCTTTTGTCAAAGCAAGAGAGAACCTCCAGCCTTCTCCTTTGCTAATCTACTCAGAGTAGGTATGAAGGATTAGCCATAAAAAAGCAAGTGTGTTTTCTATAATCTTTGTGTTTCCTTTTCTGCATTAAAGCAGTGATAATTCTGAAAAGAAATATTTCTTTTTCAAATAGATATTAAGAATGAAAAACCAGGTGATGACATTCAGGTAGTAAATGAGACTAAATGAGTTCTGCTGCCGCTTCTTTACACTTGATGCTGAGCACTCTGGGTTTTTTTTTTTTCCCCTCCTTTATAGGATGAATACTATCATTTATTAGCAGAGAAAATCTATAAGATACAAAAGGAGCTGGAAGAGAAACGGAGGTCTCGTCTCCACAAACAAGGGATGTTGGGGAACCAACCAGCCTTACAGACCCCAGGGCCACAGCCCCCCGGGATCCCCCAGGTGGCTGCTGCCATGGGCCAGGCACAGCCCGTCAGGCCACCCAGTAAGTACTGCTGGAGGTGCCTCTGCATTCCACGGGCTCTCCTGGTAATCTTCAGGTTGTATTTTAAGCTGGTTTTCTGACCTTTCTTCTGTTGTGTTGCAGATGGGCCAATGTCCATGCCAACCGTGCCTATAAGTCGTATGCAGGTTTCTCAAGGTATTTATGTTTTCCTCTCTAATTGCAATTTGTGGGTTTAAAATAATTTGGGGGGGGGGAAGCTGATCTTATGTCGGGTTTTTTGGAGTTGGGATGGAGGAACTACAGGGTCTTCCTTTTTGCAGCATCATTCTTGTTGCTGTGTGGCAGGAACTGTCCCAAGTGCAGTCTTAAGAACCAACAATATGTACCCAGCACTTTCCTAGCAGTTGGGAATTGGTTCAGTCCTTCCAAAGAGGACAGTTCAAACAAGAATACTGTGGATAATCTCATTTAAATTGCTGTAAAGGGGGTAGTATGTTGGCATTTTTTCATCAGTTAATTAGCAAAAAATATACCTATAGCTGGAAACACAGCTAGGTGTATGAATCCTAGAATGTTTGTAACTAATGATATCCTTTCTTGGTTTCTGATGCAAAGTGCATTTAAAAAGGTGTTCATAACTTGTTCATAGCACTTGCCATCATTGATTGAAGCTGCTGTGAGCTCATTGGTGGTTTTTTTCTGAAAAATATAAACCCATGAGTTCTAGGTGCTTCAGCTTCCCTCAAAAAAGTGTCCCCAGTTATTTTATTTCATGGTTCAGAGTTAGTACTAAGTCAAAACTTGTGTTGAAATGTCCTTGGGAAGTTAAATCCTTTTAAACTCATTTCAATAGGAGAAAAATTGATAGCAAATATAGCTCCATAATCACACCTTTAGACAAGTTTGGGGTTTTTGGAGGGGTTAAATGTTTTGTATAAAAAGCACAACCCCTGTTTAAGAATTTTGCTGGGTTTTGTCCTGATTTGAGGCTCAGAGTTGCCTTCCTATATACAATAAGTATTTTTATCATATTTACTTCAGCCATTTCAGTGAACCCTAAATAAGACATTGCTGTTGCAAAGCAAATGCCTGATTTTAAGAAACCATCCCAAGGTATTATTTATAAATAGCATTGTGTCTCTGCAGATCATCCACACTCTTCATCTTTTGCATTTAACTTTTTTCTTTAGGCATCCTAACTGGTATTCTTCTAAATACTTCTCACATCCTGATTTGTCTGTGAAGTCAAAGTAATTTGAACAAAATTGAGAGACAAAGCGTAGGGCGGTCAAATTTCAGCTGTAATAATTTGTTAGTTAATTTTATAGTAGAATAAACATACACAAATTCTATGACTTGTTCCTAATGACTTGTTTTGGGGGTGCATTTGCAGGAATGAATCAGTTTAACCCCATGTCCATAGGGAATGTACAGATGCCACAAGCCCCCATGGGACCCCGGGCGGCGTCTCCGATGAACCACCCGGTGCAGATGAACAACATGGGCGCCGTCCCCGCGGTTCGTACCCTCCTTCTGCTCGGCACTGAGCCCACTCAGCAGCCACTGCTCCTCTGAAAAGGCCACGTCACAGAGCAGGGCTGTAAATTGTAGGATAATTTCATGGAAAGGCTTTTATTGAGGCGTTTGTTTTCGGTATTTACCTGTTCTGAAGAAGCCAACCGGGCCTTTAGAGACGTGCGTGCCAGAGGTGCAGTAATTCCCAGCTGTCTGTGGAAGAGCATCGTTCTTTCAGGAGCTGGCTTGGCAGTATATACACCTTCTTTATTCCTCTGTGAAAACATGTTTTTTTCTTTAGAAAAACAAAAATATTTTCAGTTTCACTGGATTCTCTCTGTTATCTCAGAGAACAAACACTCTCAGTAGAGTTTGGAATATTACCTATTTAAAAATAATTCCCTTGTGAATGCTGGGGAACAAATGCTGAAGTTCTGTGCATATCCCCACTTCCATTTGGTTTACTGAAGCCAATTTTCCTTTTATTTTTTGTCCTATCTTTTGGTTGATTACATTGAGGGTATTTTCCTTTGTCTTGCTCCATAATATGAAATGGTAATGAGTTCATTTGGGTGTTAATTTTCAGATGGCAATGTCTCCTTCCCGAATGCCTCAGCCACAGAACATGATGGGAGCTCATTCCAACAACATGATGGGTCAGGCTCCCACCCAGAACCAATTCCTGCCCCAGAATCAGTTCCCTGCATCCACTGGGACAATGAATGTGAACAATGTGGGCATGGGTCAGTCAACAGCTCAGGCTGGGGTGGCACAGGTAAGATGGATTTTCTAACTAGAGTTATTTACTCTTAATTATTTTGCTCTAATTTATTCAATATGTTTGCTTGTTTGTATTTTTGTATCCACTGTTCAGCACAGCCACCCCAACTTTGGGGGATCCTGGGTTACATCTGCCTTTTTCAGAAGCTCTTACATAACCCATCGACATCTGTTAACGGGGGCGCAACGCCCCGTAATTCCTGATTTAAATTCCTTAAAATGCATGCTGATGAGATTTTTAGGGGGAATATCAGAAATTAATTTGTGGGATGTTTAGGAACATATGTTTCCTCTCTGTGTGGACCCAAGTAGCTAACTTTAAATCCGAATTTATAATAAAGTGGTTAGGGAAGATCTTGTAAAGTTTGTTTTAACCTTTGTGCTTCTGATGGTTGGTTTTTTCCTGTGACATTTTTCTGTTGCATTAGTGGTCAGTGTTAGTAGCAGCTGTGCTTATGATGCCAAAGTGTGTGCTCTTCCACAAAGTGTTTAACTCAGAATCCAAGTAATTTAGGCTGGTTGAGACCTCCAGAGTTCTCTAGTCCAGCCCTGTCCTCAAATGAGAGATGACTTAGATCAGGTTATGAAGGGCTCTGTCAAGCGCTTGGAATATCTTCAGGGTGAGCATCTACAGTTTCTTGGGCCCTGGCTCAGTTGTTTGACTGCTTTTGTGGTGAACATTTTCTTCCTAATGCACTTAGTTCAATAAAACTGACTGTGTACTGGCAATATAGAAGTATGTTTTAAATTTGAAACCTCATCTGCAGGAAATTGTTAACTGATTTGGATTTCTAAGAGTAACAGTTACATCTGAGGATAGCACATTCTTATTTTATCACCAGTTATCTGATGCAATCTTCAGTAAAATGTACAGTTTGAAGGTTTAAGTACATCCAGAATATGTTATTGTGTTGCTGCTCTGAAAAACAAATCCACAGTTTTCTGAAGCATCTGGAGCACTCTAATTAAAAAGAAAACAAAAAAACCTCCTCTTAAGTCTTGCTCTGTGCAACGGGGCAGCATTAAATGTGTTGACCTGCCCTCTAAAGCAGAGCTGCTCCAGAGTCCTGGCCTAAAATGGGTATTTGCTCGAAACCGTTTTGTGTCAAAGCCTGACCTTTGCCCAGCTAATGGCACGATTTAGAGGCTCTGTGCCTGTGGGTTTCTGTGTTACTGGGATGGAGATTCCCTCTGTATGCCAAAATTAATGCAGGACAAGCATGGCACATCTGGGTCTGGGAGAAAGGTCTTTGAGAGCTAATGAGAGCGATGACAAAAATCAGAGCACGGTTACTCGCAACAGCAGCGTTTGTTTGTGGCTGATCTCCTGGATAGCATTCTGTCAGAGAAGGCTTCAGTGCTGTGATTTAAAGGCTAATGTGATTCCCAGGGTTTTGGCAGTCACACGTGTGTAAGAGACTCTCTCTTCCTAGCAGGGGCAGGTTCCCAGTGCTGCTCTTCCTAACTCCATGAACATGCTGGGCCCGCAGGGGGGGCAGTTACCGTGTCCCCCGGTGACCCAGCCACCTCTACACCAGACCACGCCTCCCGTGTCCACCGCTGCTGGGATGCCACCCATCCAGCACCCGACGGGAATGACCCCTCCCCAGCCAGCAGCACCCACCCAGCCATCGACACCGGTCTCATCCTCGGGACAAACTCCGACCCCGACGCCGGGTTCTGTTCCCAACGCGACCCAGACCCAAAGCACACCCACGGGGCAGACTGCGGCCCAGGCCCAGGTCACACCACAGCCCCAGACCCCAGTCCAGCCCCAGTCTGTGCCAACCCCACAGCCAGCCCAGCAGCAGCCAACCTCTGTGCAGGCACAGCCACCTGGCACTCCAGTAAGTACCGGCCGGTCCCGTTTTCCTTGTGTAGTGACATTCCATGAGTCTCCCTGTGTGTAGCACCGTAGAGCCCGTAGTTGTCAATAGCAGCTTCTACTTTAGACCAGAGGGTTCATTAGAATGTGTAAAATGTGTGTGTTCAGATGTTCTCAGCGTTGTCTGAAGGAGGGGGGGGATTGAATGGCTGAACTGCTCACAGTAAAATTGGCAGCAGTGTGCAGAAAGATGAGGTGTAACGGGCCTAATATTATCTTTGGCCATAATCAGAATCTTTTCTGAGCCTGAGATTTGCATAATTTTTTTTAAGATACAGTCAGGCAAATGCACGTTTCAAGGAATGTAGAGTGTTTTACTGGGCAGGTGTTTTCTCTGTAAAAGAAGCCACTTTGGGGCAGAATTCTTCCTCGGCTTCTCCTCTGTAAAGCAGAGTTATTAAATGTGTGGTATCAAAACTTGGCTACAGTGACCTGTATCCATGTTCTGCACTGTTTTAGAATATCATCTCATGTCTCTTTTGTGCTGTTCATTTTTAGTAAAGGAAAATATTTCTATATATGCAGTGTCTTTCTTTTGTACTGTTTTTACAACAGCTATCCCAGGCAGCAGCTAGTATTGATAACAGGGTCCCCACCCCTGCCTCAGTTGCTAGTGCTGATACGAATTCCCAGCAACTAGGACCAGATGCACCAATGCTAGAAAGCAAATCAGAAGTTAAAACTGAAGAAACTGAGCCAGAGACTAGTGAGACACAAGTGGAAGCTAAGACTGAGGTAAATGAGATTCTCTACAGCTTAACTGAAAGCAGTGATAGATATAAAAGCACTTAATGATGTGTCTGAATCGGTGAGCTAAGGGGCGAGAGGAGGGTCGTTACTGAAAAGTAACTGTCCTGAGGAAAGCCATGGATGGAAAGTGCTTCAACAATCTCAAACTAATATTTTGATGGCTGAAGTTTGGGTTGTAGATGTAATAGTGCATCTCGTTGCGTCCTTTCTTAAGGTGGAGGAGGATTTACAAGGATCTTCACAAATAAAAGAAGAAACAGATGGAACAGAGCTGAAGCAGGAACCAATGGAAATAGAAGAAAAGAAGCCTGAAATGAAAGTAGAAGTTAAAGAGGAGGAGGAGAGCAGCACTAATGGAACCACTTCCCAGTCCACATCACCATCTCAGCCCCGCAAGAAAAGTATGTGTATGAAAACTGAGTTTCCTTGTGTACTTTGGTTTCACTAACATTTGTTTTCCAACTCCTGCTGGAAGACCTGTTTTGCACTTGTGTTCCAGTATGTGGAACTCTGGGAGATCAGTACTCTGTAACTTAATTTTGAAAGTAGGATTCTTTTAATGTTACGTGAATCGCAGGTGAGAAAAGCATTGTGCTCTTGATCCCAGCAGTGTCTGCCCAGAAGGACCAAGGCAGTAAGGCAGGGATTGCTGGAGGAATTGAACACATAAATCCCTCCCTGTACATCTTGGTGCTCTTTCAAGGGAGTTCAGTGTAGATAAATGATTTCAGTAACAAGAATATCCACTGCTTTTATTTTCCTGTTAGAGGCTGCACACCCGCCTTCATACTGAGTTTTGTCAGTCACTTCTCTGAGAATTAAGCACCTGAACTCCTCTTCTGAACCTGGATTCCTCCTAAGCTGGACTGCTGCAATAGGCTTATATTTTATTTTGAAGTTCTGTGTTTTCAGGACTTTAAAGTTTTCAGTGTAATGTTCATCTGGAAGCTTTCTCCTCAGAAACAGCTCAGCAGTCTCTTAAGGTGCATAGGTTGAGGTGTGACTGTATCTGTACTCAAGGAAACTTGATGGCATTATGGATTATATAAATGATTGAGTGCCTTGGGTTAGTAAGAAATAAATGAATAAGATTATTAAAACAGAAATAAAAGACTACACTTGCAGTGCAGGCTTTGTGGGAGGCTGCAAGATTTAAGTTTTTGGACTCAAAACTCTTAGCAGTTCCAAGCCCTCTGTCTTTTGGCATCTGCTTTTTTGAGATAGTGTCTTTTGTGGTTAGTTTTTCGTTTTTGACCAAAGGTAAGCTTTCAACACTCTGCAGATGTCAAAAAATCTAGATCTCCTGGTTGTGCTTGGGATTGCATTTGGTGACTAAACATAATCTTTCTGTAATAAAGCACTGTAGAACACATTTTGCTGCAGATTGATATTTTCAGTTTGCAGCAGAGTGGGCCAGCAAACGAGAGCTCACTGCAGAACCAACTGGCAGAGCCTGTTCTGACCAAAATGTAGCACAGGGAGTGGAAAGCTTATTAGCATTTATGAAGCAGTGATATTCCCAGTGGAAGGAATCACTGCTTCCTGTTAGGAATGCGCTGGCAATAAATGGAGGCGAGCGGCTGGAGGAAGGTTCTCGCAGAATCAGTCGGTGGAAGCTGCCCTGGGTTACTACATATCCCAATACCTCCTTTAGTAACACAGTTTTCCCTTGGAAGTGTTGTCACTAAGTAACTGTGGAGTGTAAGGCATGTGCAGCGTGGGCAGGTACAGCCAGAGACACGAGTTTAAGTGGTGACATTTTCTCACCGAGGAGTTTGCTCGACTTTAACCCAGCCTTGGTATTAAAATGCTGAATGAACCACGAGGTGCTGGAGGGTAAATACTGCAAAGTGTGCTCAGGGGTTATGAGGTGTTTTAAAATCACTGGAGAGGCTGACCAGGAGTTCTCAAATCTCATGGGTTACAAAAGTATTGGGAACTTCTTCCTTGCTGTGCAGCAGACTCCTGAGGTGCATCCCACAGCACCTGGAATGTAGCAGCAGTGCCATGGAATGTATGTTATAACTTAGCAAGTCACAGCCTTGTTTGGCTTTATTTCTGCAAATCCAATGTAAGCAAGAAAGGTGGTTCCTTTACCTCTTCCCTTGCAGGCTTAAAAAACTTGGCATAATATTAATTTGGGCAGCTCCTCTCTCCTTGTGGGTGACTTCTTTAGTTTGACCTTGAAGATGAGTTTTACTGGTTTCTTCCCTTCTTTGTAAGGGAATAATACTGCAAAACCTGCAAGGGCTTGGGTTTGGGGGTTATTCAGGTGTATTGTCCTAATAACTTTGAAGGTGGCTATTCTTCCTTTAGGAATTTTCCCCTTAGTAATCATAAGCAGGCTCGCCTCTGTTTGAAACAAGTGAAAAATTTAAGAAAGTAAAAAAGGTAGCATTGTACTTTCCTTTGGCAGATAATACGTCATCATGAGTCAGGCAAAGATCCCATTTTCTTTTTACCACCCACGTATCCAAGACAAAATGGGATAACTGGGTGCCAGCTCCTTACAAAGGTCTTCTATCTAATGGAGGAGAACCGAGAGCGTTTCATTTTGGAAAAAGGAGAGAGGGCAGAACAAAACTTCCTTGTAAAATCAGCGAATAGGGAGATCCTATGTTCAAATATGCTGGTATTAGTCATATTCCTTAGAGGCAGAGCAGCTAAAGATGAAGGCAACTTTTCTTTACGTTTTTAGGTAAAGTAATAAATTGAAATGATGACTGGATTTTGGGTTTGATTTTCTTCAAACTTCAAAATGAAAGTAGGTTATAAACTTCATCAACAAACGTAATTGGGCTTTAAGGAACTTGGCAAAAGTCAGGCTGTGTCTCTGTAGTTTGGGTTTAAATTAAGATTGGATTTATTTTGAAAGATACTGTAGCTTCGAGGTGTGTTATTATAAGAGAAAGTTCTAAAAGCAATGTCAAGCAGGTAACCAGAAGGTTCTTTTTGACCTTTAAGTTTCATGAAATGAAATAATTGAGATTGTCACGTTATGAACTACCTGAATCAGAGCAGTTAGAGAGTACTGTTCCTCATTAATGGAATTTAATGTTTCCTTCTGTTCTTGAGAATCCCAGAATATAATTTAATAGTTGTTTATAAAATGTTGAGAGTCTATAGTAGGGTTCCTTGCATAAGAAAGTGCCTGTGGATATGGTATTGATAAGTATGGAAAAGAGTTACCATTTTACTGGGACTGAGACTGTGGAACAACTGAAATGATCATACAGCCAATGTAGTTGTGTCAGCTTAATTCCTTGTCGTGCTTTATTTTTGTGTGTACTTTTTAAAATCATAGACTATGAACTAGATGTCCCAAAAAGCAATTTATGTCTTACCAAAATACCATTTGAGTGAGAAAAGCAATGATCGTAACTCGAAGGGGTCACTGAGCCCTGTGGATTGAAGAGCTTTTGAGAGGACTAATTGCTCCATTTTACTGGTGTTGTTCACATTTCATCCAGGTAGATAAATATTAGATGCCATCCTGCTTTCCTTAGTTGTCTTTTTTTCTCAATAATAGGCATTCTTCCCTATGTAAAGTCACGTTCCTAAGGAAATAAATGTAATTACACTGCTGAGATGTTCAAAGAGCTCTCCAAGTTATCATTATTTTTCAGAAAATGTATTGCCTTTTTTTTTGTCCTTGTCATCCACTACTGAAAGAACTGTGGCTGTTGCCATGTCACTGTTGCCAAGTGGTGCCATAGAAATCTGGAAGTATTAACACTTTCAAAATCAATTAACAATCCATCAGACCAGGACTGTTTGCACACTGTGGCCAGAAAAATTCCTGTGCCAGCTCTCAGGACATCTGGTCACTCTCTGTAGAGCTGGCTCTTCATCTCTGTCCGCTGCAGTGGGTTTTGCTGGAAGAATCTTGGCTTGGAAACAGCGAACAAGGTTAGAAGGGAGGGAGAGAAAAATATGCTCAGTCTCTTCTCTGAAGAGAAAAGGTTCATCCATGTTGAAACAATTGATTTAATTTGATTCTGTGTAAGTTTTGAGGGGTTTTTTTATGTTCTAGAGTATGTATCATTACGGGCTAGAGTTGTTCCCATCCCCTTATTGTGGGATTAACACCTGCTGTGATGGGAGTCAATAGAAAAGCTGTGTGCTTGCCTCTTGATTGTAAGTGAGGTTTTGCCCCTGATCAGGAAATCCCTCTTCAGAGTTCTGTGTCAACATAGTTCTTTGCTTTTCTTAGGGGAATCAAGAGGTTAGGAAATGTGGAAAGCAGTTTTCTAACCTTTGTGACTCTCATTTCCAGTTTTCAAGCCCGAGGAGCTGCGCCAGGCTCTCATGCCCACCCTCGAAGCGTTGTACCGGCAGGACCCAGAGTCTCTACCTTTCAGACAGCCTGTGGATCCCCAGCTTTTAGGGATTCCGGTGAGTTGGCCTGAAGAAAACCTACAAAACATTCTTCTGCTTTGTCTTTCCCCGTTTCAACATTTATTTTTCACGCTCAGCACGCCGCGAGCGGTCGACATCCTAAAAATAAAGCGGGGTTTTTGTGTCTTTGAAGGACTATTTCGACATCGTGAAGAACCCCATGGATCTTTCCACCATTAAGCGTAAGCTGGACACGGGGCAGTACCAGGAGCCGTGGCAGTATGTGGACGACGTGTGGCTGATGTTTAACAACGCGTGGCTGTACAATCGCAAGACTTCCCGGGTCTACAAGTTTTGCACTAAACTGGCGGAGGTGTTTGAGCAAGAGATCGATCCCGTCATGCAATCGCTCGGCTACTGCTGTGGGCGCAAGGTGTGTGTGCATTCCTGGGGCAGTTGTGTTCTTCTGAAGAGCTCAGCTTGGTTGATCAGACAGAACTTTAGCTTGGCACACTCTTTTTTTCAAAAACGGAAGGGTTGCTAGAAGTTTGGCTTTGTTACAGGCGTGTTGAGAGAGAAAGAAGGTCAATAGCATCCTTCTCTCTGCTCTTGTGGTGTTGTATTTTGCACCCTCAGAGGACAGCTGTCTTGGTCATAAGCAATATTAAAATACTTCCCTTCTTTCTGGTGTCAATTGCAGTAAAGCAGCAGGTTGGAGGGTCAGCTTTTAGAGTTAATGATTGTCATCAAATTGAGAGGGCTGTGCTAATATATTTACAACAGCTCAGAAAAGCGTGATAAACCTGACAATCTGATACCCATAAGCGTCACGTTTGCATAATAGATCCCTGCTGAACAGAAGATCCCATTGTAAAGCTGCTTTTCTCCCTTGTTTTGCAGTATGAGTTCTCTCCACAGACCTTGTGCTGCTATGGGAAGCAACTGTGCACCATTCCCCGGGACGCTGCCTACTACAGTTACCAGAATAGGTAAGTCCTTCAATTCAGGTTTTTTTCCTTATTCAGGAAGTGAGATCTCCTTTGACTTCCCTGCACAAGTAGAGGAGGAGGAGGAGGTTTATTAATTTTTGCTTTTCTTTGTCAGCTAAGTCAGGGAAAATTTATTTTCTTTGCCTTTCCATGCTGTCCTTTTGCAGGTGACTCTTTCCTGCAGTTTGGTACACACTGTGCTTTAATGCTGTTAGTTAGGCTGCCCCATGCACTGCCTAAGTGCAGGGGAAGTTGTCCGTGTTTTCCATACAAGAGGAGCAGGGCTTGCTGGAGGGAGAGGAGCAGAACTGCAAAAAGGCACTGGGAAATCCTGTTGCCTTGTTCTGGGAGAATTGTGAAAATATGCAGGTTTGTTTTCAAATTAGTGCCAGAATTTGCCAAGTAAAGGATACAGTGATTAATTGCCAGACTTACATTCTCCCTTCCTAGCCAGTGCTTAATTCTATTTAAATTAGCTTGGAAATAGCATTTAAAACTACCCAGAGACTCCATGAGAAGCTGTGAAAATTATAGTTTCTCTTAATCTTTAATTAATATTAGGACTTGGTATTTGTATGATTATTAAACAATCGTTAGATTATAATACTAATTTTCTATTTAATGCTTAAATCTCCAGTGTTATAATAACAAAGCAAACTCAAAACTTGGCTTTTGTTTTGGGTTCTTAGATGGTGTGTGTTGTCCCTCACCAAAAAAAAAAAAAAATGCAGAATATAAATGGGCTAAGACACAAGCTTTTGTTTTAAACAAGGAAAAGGAAGTTATGAACTGCCTTCCAGAGGCTTGGCAGTCTCTAAGCCTTGCCAGTTGTGAGGTGCATGGGGCTGTTGTCTGAGTGAAGTTAAAGAACCAATTCAGACATTGAGCATTTCACCTTTTAGGGCCACCCCTGCTCACCAAACAGGCTCTGAGGTGGTTTAAGCCTGTCAGGCACCACCACACTGAAGTGTGGCAGGTGAAAATGTGTGTCCCACCTCATGTGTTGGGTGGCCTTTGAGAGGCAGAAAGTATTGACAGGGAGGAATGAATTCATGACCTCTCATTAAAAGATTTTACACAGCCACTGTGGACTCTGAAAAAAGTCAGGCTGAAGAGAAATAAAGCCACTGAAGTGCATTTAAAAAGTCAGTACTTCATTACTGGAATCAGGGAAAAATAACCCTTAAATACCATCACTGTAGGTAAAATCTGAATTACTTTCCATGTTATGCACCCAGGTAGTTCTGCATTTGAAAAGCACAGTAACTTCAAAATTAATTGAAGAAGAGCTCATTTTTCTTTCAGTTATCCTTCCCTGTTTAAATTCATGTTAAATCATTTGGGTTATTCCATGGAAGGCAAGAAGGCCAGGGTTGGTGGGGCAGTGGGTTCCTCTGCACTGGGTGTTGCAATATTTCGGTTTTCTGCCCATTTTAAGTGTGAGAGTCCCTTTAAGTTGTAGGTTTCTGTTCATCCAGATGCCTTGAGAAAGGGTTGGGGGTTTGTGGTGGGTTTGAGTTCAGGGGAAATGTGAAGCTTTCTGTTTCAGGCCAACTAAATTGAGTGATAAATGGGGCTTTTAAAGAAAGCATTTCTAAAGATTTTTCACCATATTTTTAAGTGTGCATTTGGACTGTCAGATCATAG
The DNA here is from genome assembly GCF_009829145.1 of Chiroxiphia lanceolata. Lineage (NCBI taxonomy): Eukaryota > Metazoa > Chordata > Aves > Passeriformes > Pipridae > Chiroxiphia > Chiroxiphia lanceolata. The sequence goes on from NC_045652.1 coordinate 2,427,164, forward strand.
AAAGCCCTTGTTCATCAGCTGTGTTGCTACAAAACAATCACATTTTCTGTGACAGTGATCTTTAAATTTTAGGTGTTCTTAAAGATGTAGAAAATAAGTGAAAAGCAAATTCTGTGCTTCCAGCAGATCTTTAATTGGTCAATGCTCTTGAATTTTCTATGTACAGAACAGGCAAAATTGAATGCACCTAAAGTCCAGCATATCGCACAGCTAAATTACAACTAAGAATATTTAGGCACCATTGAATTAAAATGAACTCTGGCACTACAGTTCAGTGATTAAAAGTTAATTATTTGGTATGGAACTGTTTAGATTCCCTAATAAGGCAGAAATTTAGGTTAAAGTGTTCAGAAAATGTGCTTCATGTGTGAATACCCAGTCGAGAAAACTGATCAGTGTTTCATACAATTATTAATTTAGAATGTCCTTTGAATACACTCAATTACAGTTGGCAATTCTCCTGTTAATGCAGAAATTGAGCATTTTCTGGACTTTGGTATTGAACCATAATGTTGCTCTTTGATAAACGGGAGTCAGTCACCTGAACAGTCTGCATTTGAAAAGCTTTTCATGTTTGATGTGTTGCAATAAGTATGTTCTTTGGGTTTTCTATGGCTGTTGTAACTAGAATATTGTATGTTTTCTATGGGTTTTGCTGAATATTTGTGGGGGCAAGCAAAAGGCAGGTCTTTGTTTCTGAGGGTCCATATCCATAATCAATTATAGCTATTGCTTCACCATGGTTATTTTATGGACAAATGTTCATGATCTTTCGGTGATTCATTTTCACTGTACTTCAGTTTTTGTTTCCTCATTTTAATACCATGGGTTAAGGCTTGGAGTGCTTTGAAAGCCCATAAATTATTCTGAAAATGGATCAGAATTAACCTTTTCTGAGATTGTTTAACTGTAGCAAAGTATTAATAGGAGCCTTGACCATGGATTTTCCTGGCTACAAGCTCCTGTGTTTGGGTCCTCCTGAGTTTCAGTCCTTCCCAATCTGACTGTTAAAATGATGAGTAACCTTGTCAGTAAGGAAAATAATTAGTGGGGGGGTTTAATTAAAGAAAAATTTAAAGAAGCACATTCTAGGGGGAAAAAAAAGGACATGGACAACGTGTAAAAGGATATAAAATTCTGAATCTCTTATATTTGAGTTGTAAAAAAAAGTACATGTTTTGGTATCAGTTTAGGGGTGTGGAGTGAGGGGCGAGGGAGGTCAGTGGAAATGAGATGTGCAGTGTCAGTCCCCACTCCTGAAAGTCTCCTGTGGTGTTCCTCTTTAATAACCACATTATATTTACCATTCCAAATGATTACAAATTATTGGAATACATTTGCTTTTTTCCTGGCCTTGCTGTGCTGCATTCTCAGCCCCAAAAGCCTGGTTTTCCTTGGGAGGGCGATGTGTTCAATCCCAGTGGGGCTGACCCAGGAGGAGTTGGGTGCAGTTTAACTGGTGGTGGGCTGGGAATCCCCCCTCAGGACAGGGAGTGGTTGCTATCAAAGAGCAGCTGCCCTGCGTGGAAATGTCACTGTGGGTTCTGTTAACCAGAATAAAACACCCTCGGAGTCGGTCCCACACTACGGGCAGGACTCAGTTGCTCTGCTGCAGTTCAGTGGCTCTGGGCTGGCAGAGCAGCTCCTTATCCAGAGCCAGCTGGCAGAGCTTGGAAAAGTTTTCTGGCTCTGTGAATTGTGCTGTGGTAACTCGGAGCTGGCTCCAGCCCGGGAGGGCTCTGCCGGAGGAGCCGCTCCCGCTCAGCACGGCCAGTGTGTGTGTCCAGGGGGAAATTCTGATCCATCCATTGCAATAAGTGCCTGTAAATGCCTTTTGTTGTCTCCAGGAAAGCACAGCCTTGGAGCTGTCACCGGGATTGCAGTAGTTTAGGTGTGTGAGGGTGTGTTGGCAGGGGCAGAGCTGCCACACTGATCAGTCTCCATCCCTTCAGTTGTTGGTTCATTGTGACGCTGAGTCTCGTTCGGTGCCTTTGCGCTCCCCATCCCACAGTCGGTGTTTGAGTTCTGCACCTGCGTCGTACTGTGCTGCCATCGCTGCTTAAACCCTCTCACTCTCGATCCTCCATAAAGCTCCTTTATTTTGATGATCCTTTGTGGCCTTCCCGCATTTTACAGCTGTGGCCTCTCTGTTGCCTTTGTTCATGTGTGAATTCATATCCTTTCCAAACATTTAGCCTCCTTTTTTTATTTTTTTTTTTTTATTTATTTTTTTATGACCCTGACAACTTTGGTTCCAGTTCATCTGAAACAAACAAACAAAACCACCAAAAAACCCCCCAAAAATCCATGTAACCTTGATTTTATTTTATTTTTTTCAAATGCAGATTGTATTTTCATAGAGTTGTATTCCAGTTTACTCAGCCTGGTTTGGTAAACTGCAGAATTGGTTTTGCTGAGTATGACTTGGATTGGCTCTTGGTCTGGTGACCAAAAATTGTACCTGCCTCATATTCAATTTTTAAAGCTTAATTAATTCCACATCCTTAATGTACCTGATAAATATATTGTATGTATGTACAATATTTCATGTTGTTCACATATATACATATATTGTATATATAGAGAGATAAAATGGCTGGAAACTCTGACCCATAATTGCATTTCTGTTAAATGTTTGTCTAGAGTATGGATTTGGTTTCATTTATATAAAAGAATATTAGCTGAGCAATTGGTCACATTTAATCTTATACTCAAATTTTGAATTTAATATTTTTATAACATTTAATCTTACAGTCAAATTTTCAATTTAATATTTTTATAGATTTTTTTTTTTTTTACAATACCAAGTGTTTCTGCTTTTGCAGTTCTGACTCACAATCAGTAAATGCTTTCAACATGTTTCCTAATTATTTAAATCCATAATAAACATGTTCCTAAAGCTTTTTGACAGGCTGTTTTTCACCCAAAGCAAACTCGATCAGTCGCAAGCCTGGAATCAAAGAGCATTTTTTTTTTCCTGAGCAATGCAAATCAAATCCAAATTCTTAAATTTGAAGCCTATACAAAGGTAGCTCTTGGCGGCTACTCCATTAATCCTCCCCAAATTTTGAATTTGACGCCCGACGACTTGTTAGCGATGTTTGAAATGAGACCGAATGCTAATCTGTGCTTTGCCTTGGCTTTCTGCTCTGTGTTGTCTTGGTGTTTGCGTCTTACCTCTTACGTCTGTGCTGTTTGTTCCCTCCCCTGTTCTCTAATCCTGCCCTCCCCTCCCTCTGTTCCTCCTCATTGTCCACACTGACCCATCAATCAACCAACAACGTCCCCCCTTCCGTCGTGGTCGTGCTGATCTGCCCTGCCCTGGTTGGTGGCTCCGTGCTTGGGTGGCTGTGTTTGTGCTGGACCAGCTCACCCAAATATGGCCTTCTTGCTGACAGGTATCACTTCTGTGAGAAGTGTTTCACTGAAATCCAGGGGGAGAATGTCACCCTGGGTGATGACCCTTCCCAGCCTCAAACGTAAGTCCTTCCTTTCCTCTGCATGCTGCCTCTTGGACTGGGAGGGGTGGTGTTTGTCCTGGGTTGGGAGTAAAACCCAAACCCCTTTGGTGGTGTTTTTGGGGGGAAGTGCCTTATTCCTTCCTAGCAGGAGATTTTACAGTGACAGGACTAACAGCTGTCGCTGTGTTGGGGCTGTAGGTCTGCCCAGCAGTGTCCAGTTGAGCTGCCCTTTCCAGGGGGCTGCAGACCCCGGATAATGTGCTTGGAGGGGGGCAATGGGAACTGTGTCAATAAATGTCACCTTCTAATGAAAGACTTCATCTAATTCTGATGTCTCACCTTTTGAAGTGCAGCCTATATTTATAAGACCAATGGCTTGCCTTTAACCTGGCCAAAAAAATCAGATTTGAGGAATACAAGCTACTGTTTTACTGACAATAGCTTCCCTTGTCCTTCTTTGAATTTAAATTTATCTGGGTGCTTGGGTGTCTCTTATTTTGCATTTAATTTATGCAGAAAGTAAAATGAGAAAAATATTTTCTGTAGCTTAAGCTAAAATGAACTGAATTGCTTGCTCTGACTAGAAAATAAATACTGAGGTGCTTTCTTCAGACTTGAGGTTTGCTGCAATTCAGCAAAAAATTATATTGTCTCAGCCTCTGGTATAAAAGTGCTACTGAGTTTTCATGTTAACTCTTTGTCTCTAGAACCATCTCTAAGGATCAGTTTGAAAAGAAGAAAAACGATACCCTAGATCCAGAGCCGTAAGTACCCAGCTGTTGGTTTTCCTGAGATAATCCCATCACTTCCACTTGTCCTTTAGCCAGAAATGGGGCAGGGAGTAAAGAACTCTTCCTTTTCCCCCATCTCTGCCCAAACAGGCTGTAGAATCTTTCCCTAAAGTTTATGGCACTGCATTCAAAGTTGATGTCTGACTCTGATTCCCAAAAGGGAGCATGAGCCTGTTCCTCAGGCAGTTCCTAGTGCTGTTATATGGGTGATTCCAGGAATCAGCCAGGCTCTGCACAGGGCTGGGAATGGCCCTCTCTCACACAGAGCCTTTCACACCCAGCCCTGCATTCCTGGGGCACTTCTGCTTTTTCCTCTTTTGGTTCTAAACCACATTTTTCTCTCCACTGAGTGCTCAGCCCACCAAAAGGACCACCCTGCTCCCTCACTTGTGCTACCTCTGGGAGGTTGAGAGAAAGCCCAGCTGAACTTCCTTTAGGAGCATGTGCTGCTCTTCCTACAGCCCTTAACTGGCTGCAAAGAGATTTTATCTTACTTTTACTATGTTGTCTGGCAGTTTGATACACAGCACATTTTGATTCCTAATCTTATCTTTGCAAATACTAAATAGAGCTCCTCCCCAGGCCTGTAAAGGTGGACTGGGATAGACCCCAGTGCATTTGGCTTCATAAGCAATCCCAGAGCCTGGTCTGGGAAAACCTCTAACAGTTTTCCCATCCAAAAAAAGGATTTTGACATACTATTGTGACCAGGAAAAAAGAAGACTACAGCAGAGACATGCAGGCAAAGACAAGTTAATACATGTTTTCTTGGTAGGGTGATTCACGACTGACTAGTTTTTACGTTTACAGTAAGTTGAGCAACCATTTAATCAGTTTGTGGTTGTTGCAGCAACTGGAAGTTAAATCTGTGGAGGTATTGTTGAGCAGGATTCTGTGAAGCTGGGAAGACTCAGGACTCTGCTTAGAAAAGGATAAAAAAGATCCAGAAAAAGTTGTGCATGACAGCCCATTTCAGATTTTTAAACTAGAACACCTTGTTATATATATATGTGTGTATATATATATATGTAATTCGCTCATGGATTGATAGATGCTACATCTGAATCTATTTTGAGTATTTTTTAAACTGACACATAAATTGGGCCTGTTGAAGTTGGTTCAGATCTTACCAGATGATTGGCAAGTCCTCCTTTCCTGCTGAATTCTGGAAAATTACTTACCTAACACCAGAAGTGATTGGCTGCTGTTTTTTCTCCTCAGGTTTGTTGACTGCAAAGAATGTGGTCGGAAGATGCACCAGATCTGTGTGTTACATTATGATATTATTTGGCCTTCAGGGTAAGAGATGTTTGTTAGTTTTTTTTACCCCTTGTATAATAACATCGATATAGTTTATATAATAAAGACTTTCTGCCTTGTTCTTTAATATGTGGCCACTTCCTTTGCCTTCTAGGAACTGAGTACAGAAGGACAAAGTGTTTCTTAATAAATTACATTTTTTGGTGTTTGGGGTCTTATTTCAGTCTCCATAGATAAAAATGTGCATGAAACCCAACTTTTCATACACTCAGCTTTCTGGGGTTTCTTGCTAACTCCTAGACAAGGGCAGCTGGTTGGAGGTGAGTCTGTGTGCACAGAACACAAATGCAGGTGTAACCACTTGGCAGAACTAAACCAGCTCACAAAGGCTTTAAGTCCCTCAAAAATGAAGTGATACAAACTGTTCAAATCCAGAGAAAAATATATCGTACTCTGACATTTAAATTACAGGTTCAGACATTGGGTTTAAGCTCACCAGTAATGGCCTTATGCTAAATCCTTGGCTTTTTTTTTTCTCAATAGGTTTGTCTGTGATAATTGTCTGAAGAAAACCGGTAGAACACGCAAAGAAAACAAATTCAGTGCTAAAAGTGAGTTTGATATTTCTGTTTTTATCTCCCAATATTCATCTTCCCCCTGCCAGCCCTAATAGCTCTTTGATTGAGACTTTGTGTTGTTATAATGGACAGCACTGGAACATCTGCAAAATGGGGCGTAGTGTAGCCTGAGGCTGTCAGAATTTTAATCAACATTTTAAAGCCCTGCTCTCTATGTGTTTGTGGTCAGCCTTGAGGTGTCTGGTGTCTTTGTCCTTATTTTTCTAGGATTAGAAAGCAGAAAGGGGTGCAAAGAGAACAGGAAAAGCATGGGGCTGTGTGCACTTCACTGGCTATATTTAGCTGTGTTTCCATGTAGTGCTGAAACTGTAGTAAATGACTGTCACCTCTGTGCCCTTCCAATAACATGTAGTAACAAGTTGTTCTGCAGTTCAGGTGCTGCTGCCAAACACAAAAGTGAAGAGCTTTTCTTGCCTGCAGAGCGGGTGGTGGGACAAGGACTGTCCACTGGAATGAGTGACCCATTCCATTGTGAGTCTGGATTCCCTTGGCAGTAACCACTGCCATGGTCTTGTTGAAATGGGCACTAAAGAGAGGGCCAGAAGATGGCCAGGTCAGGTTGTATCAGTAATCCTTGCACAGGACTCTGCAAGCATTTCACCTCAGAGAACATAATTCAGTAATTTCCACTCACACACGTTTGGAGGGAGGGCAGAAGAGAAGGCACTGGTATTGGAAATGCAGTGTCAGTGCACAGAGCAGAAAAATAAAGTGACTGTAGAAACCAAGAGGGTGATTCAGCCACTTGAACAACTAGAACTTGCAGGTGCACTTGATTCCTGCCTTGTTTGTTGGTCCTTGGAAGTTCTGGGCATTCCTGTGTCACACTGTGCCTGCACAAGCCTGACTCTTCCACACTGTGATAAAGGCAAGGTTTTGCATTAAATGTGACTTCTTGCTAACTTGGTGTGTGGTTGATTGCATAACAGGAGCTGTGAAGGGGGCTGATGTGGAGATGATAAAGCTGTGTGAGGCATTATTAGGTTACAGTAATCAAAACGGTCTCTGGAGGAACCTGACGCATGCAAGACAGTATTGTTAGAGAGATCTAAATTAGTCTCATTAAAGACAGATTAAAGTTGTAAGAGAACATTAATAAAATGATGAAATCAAAATGTAGTTTCAGATAACCATTTTAAATGGATGCCTTTTCTGTTATATGCTGACTTTAGAGCAGATATTGATGTAAATTGTCTGAAACAAGTGTGTGACTCCCCAGATACCTGCAGATGTTTAAGGTTTGTGTAAACCAGCCATTGAGTTCAAGGTGACCATTCTGTTCTGGACAGGGCAATAATGGTGCTTTTTCCCTTTCCTCCTTTTTCTTTCCCTGCTGTTTGACTGTCTTTTCCTTTTCCCATGATTTGAGTCCTGCTATAATCTGGTGGTGGGCTCAGCTCTGGAGATCAGCTGCTCTAACAGTGCTCTGCTGGAAATGGAAGAACAGGGAAGGAAAAGGAAGGCCTGCTCTTGTCCAAATCTTGGTCTCACTGCTGACCTGAAAACAAACCTGAGCAGTGAAAGATTGAAACATTAACATGTTCCCTCTCCCCATAAAAACTTTTACTTATAAAATATTACAATCAAGTAATACAATCATGTTTTAATTGCCATCAATATTTCTACACTCTTTCAAGCATAGTGGCACAACTGCTAATAAATAACCGAGACAGCAGGTCCTTCAGGTGTTGTGGAACATTAATGTATGTTAAGTAAAATTGGCTAATTGACTGATAGCCTGCCAAATACAACAAGTATGCAGCTGTGAGACCCCAAACTTTTCAAGTATTTATTTGCCTAAGAAAATCTACAAATATCACTTCCCCAATGCAGAGACGCTCAAAGACAAAAGATATCCTGACAAATAAGTCACCAACAGTAGCTTCCTGACAAAAAGTCACAGTGAGCCAGGAGTCTGACTTTCTTCCTATGTGTCCCATTACTCATCCCCTCACAAATGTCTGGCCACTGCTGCTGCCACAAACCTGCTGTGCTGAATGTTCCTCGTTAACAGTTTGGGTGTCTTTTGTTCAAGTTTGCACTGCAGTTTTCACTGAGCCCTGAGCCTTTATTATCTGGGTGTGAGAGGTGTCCAAGAACCAAACCCTGGTTGCTTTCTAAAGGAACTTGCACGTTCCAATAAATCAAAAAACGCAAGTTTTAGATCCTTTCCTTACAGTACCTGTGATCTTAGTGCTACCTGTTTCTTTTGTCTTCTAATCTGGTCTTTTTGTGTTTGTTGGTTTCTGAGCCCTAATGCACAGCAGCATAAGGAAGGAAGCAGATATCCCTTGGTTGCTTAGCATTGGGAAGATGATGAGATGAAAACACAAGACAGTGGAGTTTAATTCTAGTGGCTTCCTAACTCATCAGCTGAGATGGAGCCCTTTCCTCTTTTTCTGTTTGTAGTCAGAGAAATCAACGAAACAAAAAATGTCCTCATAAAGAATTTGTGAATTTCCTTTAAAATCCCCTCATATTATATATGGAAAGCCCAATGTAGTGTATTGGTCCGGGAAACACTGGAAAGGCCAAGGTGTTGGAATTTAAAAGGGCTTGGTGTATTTTTATTTTAACCTGCCTTTGAATTTAGTTATTGGCTCCCAAGTAAATGATATTTAGACTGTGTTGTGCTGGTTATAACCACAGAATCTCACTGGACAAGGGGGACAGGCTGAAAGATATAAATCAAGGCTGCTGCTTTTGGGAATTTCTATCAACTGATTGTGATTAAGCTGACAGAGGTCAGGGTTAGATGGGATATTGAGAAAAAATTCCTCCCTGTGAGGGTGGTGAGGACCTGGCACAGGTTGCCCAGAGAAGCTGTGGCTGCTCCATCCCTGAAAATGTTCGAGGCCAGGTTGGACAGGGCTTGGAGCAACCTGGGCTGGTGGAAGGTGTTCCTGCCCATGGCAGGGGGTGGAATTAAATGAGTTTTAAGGTCCTTTAAAGTCAAAACAATTCTATGATTTTATATAATAATTTTAAATATATAAATCCCTTAGAAAGTGAGATCATCCTTTGAGGGTATGTGGGGGTTTTCCCCAGTATTGGAGCCTAAGGAATTTTAGTGTAGATATTCCACTGCAGCTTTCTGGATGTCAGGAGAAAGAACCAAGAGCCTTGTGTCAGGAGCCAAATAACAACTGAAAAATGAAGCAATGGAGAGCAGAAAATTAAATGTATTCTAGTAAAATGAACATCTGTAGATTACACCATCACTTTGGAAAAGATAGCAGATTGACCATAAAATGAAATAGGAATACTGGCTAGTAAAATAAGTACAGCAGGGTAAGAGAAGTGGTCATAAATCTTCAAGTCAGAACAGTGGGCTCCTTCTGTTTTCTTAATTTTAACCAAAATCTTCATTGTGATTTCTGTAATTTGTTGTGGATTTATTTGAAAACCATCACATCCTGTAAGACCACAAAAGCCAATTGTGAATGTAAAGACCAAGAGAGGGGATCTGGACAATCTGTGGACTTGAACTTTCCAAGACCTCTATCCCTGTGCAGGAACTATTTAACCTTGGTGTGCAGATTACTGTGGCTGCAGTCTAAAAGCTCTCTTGAAAAGAAAAGCAAAAGCAATGAAATCTCCGTTGAAGTCAAAAGGCTTTTCATTTCTGGTGATTTGCTTTGCTTTGCTTGAAAAGGTGTGGCATGGAGCCAGATCTATAAAGTGATGTAATCTCTGTCAAGCAGCCAGAGAGTGGGTTTGGCAGGAGAAAACATTTGCAGTGTTCATAAAATAAGCCTGCAAATTGAAAAATGCTACGTAAAGCCGCCTTTGTTGGTTCACTTACAGGGTAATTTTCCCACTGTAGTGGTTTTAAGCTTCCACAATAGGGTGTGAACACCTTCAGGCTTGGGGGAAAGCATGGATGGGTTTGCTTTTTTTCATTTTTGGCTGCGTAAATAAAACCATCAGATTTTCATATGGAGGTAAAACAAAGGGGAAAAAAACCCTACTTCCATCCAGAGAAACGAGCTGAAAGAGTTTAAAAAGCACAGTAACACCCCAAACTTAAATGATTCCTCCAGAGTTAAGTTTCCATTGTCATGTTCTCCCCCTTCACTTCCAGGGCTGCAGACAACACGTTTAGGAAACCATTTGGAAGACAGAGTGAACAAATTTCTGCGGCGACAGAATCATCCTGAAGCTGGAGAGGTTTTTGTCAGAGTAGTAGCAAGTTCAGATAAGACAGTAGAAGTCAAACCAGGAATGAAATCCAGGTTAGTTCTATTAATTCTGATAAATGCAATTTTTTTTAATTGATTTTATTTTGAAGTCTCCTTGTGTAGATATTGCAAAACTTTGACAATTTGCACCTTAATCCATTTACGCATTTTTGGAACTTTGGCATGAGTAAGATCATGAAAGGTACAAAAAAGCAGAGGAGGTGACAATTGTATTTTGACTGTTTGGGGGGCAATGGGGGGGCATCCTGGGTTTGGTTATAATACTGTGACCTTGTGTTGCTAAATCTTAAGAGTCTGACCCCATTTTGGTTGGTGTTTCAGAATTCATAGTTTAGTTTGGAGCAGTTGCTGAGATTCTGTTCCTCACTGTTCCTTACTGGTTTGTTGTGTTTTTATAAACACTTTGGCTTTCAGGAGGGATTTTTAATTTACTTCATTATAAATGAAAAGCTTAAAAGGTTTATTCTGTGGCGCATTTTGGCTTTAATTCATAAAGAGAGTGTTTATGTGACATCACCTCCTCATAATGCATCAGGTTTTCTGCTCTGCAACCTATTTAAAGGCTTGTGGTCTCTGAGGATATTCACATACTCAATGCTGGCCTGTTCAGTCCTGTGTTCTGTATGGAAACAGTCTTTCCATGAATTTACAGTGATGGGACTCCCTGTTTTACTACAGCTCTGATCTGACCCCCCTTTAACTTCTCTGTAAATGTTCCTAATGGGTTAAAAATAAGGTTGAAAATAATTTCCTCATTCTGGTAGGACACCGGTTTAATAGCTGGCTTTTTGTTGTTCTTTTTTTATCCTTCCCTCCCGCCCTTCCCTGCAGATTTGTGGACTCTGGTGAGATGTCAGAATCCTTCCCTTACCGAACCAAAGCTCTGTTTGCGTTTGAGGAGATCGACGGGGTGGACGTGTGTTTCTTCGGGATGCACGTGCAGGAATACGGCTCGGATTGCCCCCCTCCCAACACCAGGTACCCCCCCTCTCTGCACAGAGGCAAATTGCTAAAGCCCCTGTCAAACACAGAGAACTGGGCCGTGTGTCTCAGTTCTGTGGCACTGCAGTCCTACTGTAGGGCTGCAGGTGACTTTGAAGGGGAAGACGTGGCAACAAAAACCATCACTTTGCATTCTGCTTTTCACTTTGCCTCTCAATGTGTACTCTTGCTGCCTAAAAAAAAAAAAAAATTCTGCCCATTTTTGGCTTTTGAGAACTGTTTGCACCACGTTGAGATGATTGAATATGCATTAAAATATCACCATCGTTAATTTTTCTTTCTGTGTACGTGTCTGGGGTAAAAGTCAGCTCTCAGTAGCCAGAGCAGCCCCAGGTGACTCTGGCTGTGTTGTCGTTGCTGCAGGCGTGTGTACATATCCTACCTAGACAGTATCCACTTCTTCCGCCCCCGCTGCCTCCGAACTGCAGTTTATCATGAAATCCTCATTGGATATTTGGAATACGTGAAGAAACTCGGGTAAGTCAGATCTTTGTGAAGAAAGGAATCTGGGTTTTTTTAGTGTGGGTAGTTTGTTGTTTTTTTTAACCCAGGGTGCCATGTAGCTTTTCGTTTGGGGTAGTCTCTGTTTCCCTCTGTCCTCTCCAAGTTCTGTGGAACACACACCTCATTTGCACTGGACAGAGAAATTGGGATTTCTGTCATTAAAGTGGTGGTTTGTTGTCAGGATTCTTTAAACTGACAGCACATCATTGACTGGGTCAGAGGTTCACTTGATATTTAAGCTTTGTTGTTATATCCCAGACCTCATCCCTTGTCTAAACAGAAGTTATTGCCCTGGCAACTTTGCTACAAAATAAAAATAGAAAAATATTAGAAAAAAATAAAGCCAGAGCTCTGAATTTATACCTCAGTTGGAGTTAGTTTTGTGATGGTAGTCACAGATTTTGTTTGTTGTGTGTCACACCAGGTATGTGACAGGGCACATCTGGGCCTGTCCCCCCAGTGAAGGAGATGATTATATCTTCCATTGCCACCCCCCTGACCAGAAAATACCCAAACCCAAACGTTTGCAAGAGTGGTATAAGAAGATGCTGGACAAGGCATTTGCTGAGAGAATCATTCATGACTACAAGGTTTGCTACTGTTTAATTCCTGATTTAATTTTTATGGGCTTTTCAAACTGGGGTGATATCCTACAAGGGGTTTATTCTCAGCCAGTGTCTTCATTTTCTTAGGTTTTCTTGAGGCTCTGCCTTTCAGGCTGAAAATTCCTTAGGTTTGGTGTCTGAACAAAGAGAAATCTGCAAGAACCTGCCTTTGTGTACTTGTCTTTCACTGCAGTTTTTAGGCAAGGAAATATGGAGCTTGTTAAGAAACTGTTTGCTTTGGTAGTTCTGGAGGTGGAACTCAGGGCCCCACTAGTGTGAAATAAAAAAAAAACACTTCCTTATAGAAAGGATGATTTTCTTAATTAGAGAACATCACACATGTACCCAAGGAAATATGTTGAAGGTGGCAAAGGGAGCATTTGCCACTCCTTATATGCTAAAATTTACAAGAATTCCTTCGTGGCAGTGACAGTGCCGGCAAAAAATCGATGTTTTGATGGCAAGTGACAGTTACTAAATGTGTGGAGTAGAACAGCCTCTAACAAGCCTTGCCATGGGATTTAGTGTAGCAAAGAGCTGCAAAATCTGTGCCTCCTAATAAAAAGTGGTCTTGAAACCAAGGAGGGCTTTGTTACGTTTTCCAGGGGTCTCTTGGTGTCTCCCATCAGGTCAGGAACATGAACTGGTGGCATGATGGGGGTTCAGGAGAGGCTCAGCAGTGTCTCTCTAAGATAAAACAGGGAGTGGGCTGTTATCAGGATTGCCAGGCTGGGTTTGGAGCTGCACCCAGAGAAGGAGACCTGGCAGGAGCAGGCCAAGGGCTTTGGGGCCATGTCTCTGGTTCTCTCTCCCCTGAGTGATCTTCATTCATTTATTCCTGGGATTGTGTGATGTGCTCAACAGGACATCTTCAAACAAGCGACTGAGGACAGGCTGACCAGTGCCAAGGAGCTGCCTTACTTTGAGGGTGATTTCTGGCCCAATGTGCTGGAAGAAAGCATTAAGGAGTTGGAGCAGGAGGAGGAGGAGAGGAAGAAGGAAGAAAGCACTGCAGCAAGTGAAACAACAGAGGTGGGTTAACTTTATGTGCTGTATTTGCTCCTGGCTCACAAAGCTGACAGTCAATGTTTTAAACAATGAGAGAATTCACATCCAGTAAACTAGAAAAGGTCATTCACATCAGCCACGAAATCAGGGGTCCCTTTACTGCATTTCTGGTTTTCTTCATGGTTAACAAATACACTGGTGGCTTGGTTTGGGTTTTTTTTAACAGACTCAGAAGTCAGCTGTGTCAGTTCAGCATCTCCATTCTCAGAGAAATGTGTTAAGCTGCTTTTGCATCACTGCATTTGCTCACAGTCATTTGGCTGAGCTGGTTCACACCTTTGCAAAGCACCTTCAGTATTTGCATTTTGAAAGGTGCTGGATTTTCCAAAGCTGAATGTAGTGTGGCTGTTATTTAAGCACAAGTACTTGTTGTCCTTTGCAACACCAAGGCGCTGATATTTAAAAGTATTTATTGCAAGCTTTGTGTTGGTGGGAAACGTTGATCCTGATGGTGCTGTTCCTTCACCACCATTCTCCCTCTGCCTATAAAAAACCAAACAAAACCCCAACAACCAAGTTTTTCAGGGTCCTGGCCAGAATTTCATCATTCATTTTTGGTTTTGTGTCAATTTTGTCTGTAACCAAATGGCCTCAGCACTTTTGTGCTGACCCTTTGACTTGTGATTCACAGCAAGATGTTTTTAAAATAAATATTGTAGGAAAATCTGAAGTCTAACAAGACTGAGGTGGAACCAAAAGCTTTACATGGGGAAAACCTGCCTTCAGCTTGGATACCATGACTGTTTGCTTACAGGGTGTTGCATGGGATTGATGTGGAGGGATGGACCTTCATCCATCGATTTCATTGTGTCAGGAAGTTCCTTCTGTTAAACTTTAGCAGCTCCTTCAAGGCTAATACAGTTTGTTGCTGTGTTTTTATGGAACCAAAAGGTTAACAGCTTTCACTTGATGCCACTGATGCTGTTTTGGGGCAGGAAGGGGACAAACTCTGCATCCAGGTTGCTGAGATGTCAGCCAAGAACACAACAAGGAATGGAACAGTGTGGTCTTTGCCACTTGGCTCAGGAAGAGGAGTAGTTTTAAAAATGTGAGAACTTCTCCAGTGCAGAGACCTGAACTTGGGTCACTTCATGGAGGAAACTGCCCAGCAATGGGGATCTCCGTGGGTGGAACCATGAGATGGGTCTTGGGATTGAAATGGCACAGAATCTGTCTGTCTTTTCTTGAATTCTTCATCCTGAACTTTGTATATGTGGAGAGAAAGCTTCTTAAAAGTCAACGTGTGCTGCAGGTATCAGATAAAGAGAGTCTAAAGAAGTGGGAAATATTCAGAATTCTTGGAACATTCTGAAGGGGCAAGGCTCACATATCTCTGGGTGACCTGGCTGAATATCAAAATTAAGTGGTACAAACAAAGTCTTACAACTTCTTAAAACAATTTGGAATGCTTTGTACAGGTGACCAAATATAAACTTGGTGAAGGTGGAATAGAAAGAAAGCTTAGACTTGTCCTGTTGGATAAGTTTCAATCTGTCCTTCCTTTTGGTGTTTAAATTTTAAAGTCTCTGTTGATGCTCCAGGATGTGCAGGCAAAGGAGGACAGGCCCCAGTTCCATTATGGTGGTGGAAAATTAGGGGGAAGTCGAGGTGGGAACATACAATAGCTCACTTCTGAATCCCTTCAGATCACTTAGAGCCCTGTCTGGTTTCCCATAAAATAGTCTCATTTTAATTTCCAAACAGATTTGGCCAAAAAGTCCATAAAATTAGTTACAGAGAACCCAGGAGTGGCCAGGGAATTCCTGTCCAACCCTAATTAATGGAATGGAAGGATGGCAGCAGTCTATAAATAGAATTGCTTTCTGCAATTGGAATATTTTTGTTTTCCGTGAATAAATATGCCTGTGGATAAACCCTGTGTTTGCTTGTACATGCTGTTCATGGAACTTTCTTGCATATGTGTGTATATATATATATATATTTATATATATCAGAGTATTTCAGTAGATTATTTTTAATTTTATGATGACCAATGTTCTCGCAGTTAGAGAGGGGGTTTGACTGAGTGAGCTCCCTGCTGAGGGCTTGGGGTTTGATTTTTTCAAGGACATGAGAACTCCTAGAAGTTATTTCTGTTTTCCCAGGTCATCTAAATAACATCATCTGCTATTTTTTACTCTCTTTACTTACATCCAGTATTCAGTGTATGGCCACTGTGGTCTGTGTTATAACTTGGGCACAAGTAAAGGTTTTGGAGGTTATTTTTTGGAGTTGCACGTGCAGCTGGAAGTCTGCAGGATGGAGAATAACATGGTTTGTTGGTTTCAGTTCAAATCCTTCATGTTCTTCTCTGTGTCCTCACCCTAAATTTGTTCAGTAAATACAGACAAACCTTAAATCAGAGCTCGATCAAGTGTGTGAAATCCCAAATGCACAGCAAAGCAAGATACTGCAATCCTGGAGTTGTTTTGAAGTCCATTTTATTTGTAGCTGATTTTGTCATCAGATGTCTATAAGATCTTATAAAGCAAGCAGTGGAAGCTGAAGTACAGTGTTTGAGAGGGGAAAAAAATTCAGAGTAAGATGGGAATTATTTAACGTATATACGTACTTTAAAAGTCTGTTTTTAATCAGTGTTTGGATTTGTTTGCCTGCCAGTTTGGCTTTTGATTTTTCCTGGAAGATAGGATATATTTAACACAGCAGGGCTGATTTGCAGGCATTGGAACAAAGTTCTATTCCTGACAGCAGAAGTGTGTCAGTGTGAGCTCAGTGAATGGGAGAGAGCTCTGTAAAGTGTAACATCTTTCCCGTGCCTTTACTGCAGGGGAGCCAGGGCGACAGCAAGAATGCCAAGAAAAAGAACAACAAAAAAACCAACAAGAATAAGAGCAGCATCAGCAGAGCCAACAAGAAGAAGCCCAGCATGCCCAACGTGTCCAATGACCTGTCTCAGAAGCTCTATGCCACCATGGAGAAGCATAAAGAGGTACTGTCAAAACGTGCAGTGCAAAGAGAAGGGTTCGTGCCGGTCAGCCCAGGCACGGTGATACTCAGAACTGAAAACTCAGGAGGAGCAAAGCTCCTGGTTGGGTTAGAAATGTTTCTGTTGCATAACAACATACTGGAAGAGATTAGCTTCAGCTAAGTTAATTAGATAAGGTTTGTAGCACACCATTGCTGCAGAGAGCACAAGCCTCCTCCCACAAGGTTACCTGACCCCGCTGACTTTTCCCCCCTTCCCCGTTTACCCACAGGTCTTTTTTGTGATTCACTTACACGCCGGGCCCGTGATCAACACCCTGCATCCCATCGTGGACCCGGACCCGCTGCTGAGCTGTGACCTGATGGACGGGCGAGACGCCTTCCTCACCCTGGCCAGGGACAAGCACTGGGAGTTCTCCTCCCTGCGCCGCTCCAAGTGGTCCACGCTGTGCATGCTGGTGGAGCTGCACACCCAGGGGCAGGATCGCTTCGTCTACACGTGCAACGAGTGCAAGCATCACGTGGAGACGAGGTGGCATTGCACTGTCTGTGAGGTACGTGGGGGGCACCCCAGAACTCGGCTCCCTCTTGCCCTACAGCTGAGCTTCAGGGGTTTTTTTTTTTGATATTGCCCAAAAGTTCCTCCAAATTAAGCCTATCCCGATGAAAGGGTGATAAGCCTTAAGGGAAGGTGATTATCAGGTGGGTAGGAGAGGTGGGTACCTCTTCTTCTAGAATTGACTTTAGGTTCTCGACATGGAAAACTCTGGAATGGCTCCTGCTACATCATTTATTCCTCTGTGACTCCTCTGCATAGACAAGTTTTTAACTAAGTTTCAAAGAATCACGAATCTTAGAATGGTTTGGGTGGGAAGGGACCTCAAAGACCGTCTCCTTCCACCCCCTGCCAGGGGCAGGGACACCTCCCCTTAGACCAGGCTGCTCAAACTTTAGGACTGGGTGGTGGGGTGGTGGCACTGTGTCAGACTGGTCACAATCTGCAGGGCACTGACTCATCCACATTTGGTGGATGTCCACGAGAGCAGTTGACTTACCCTCCTGCAGGGTCACGTTCCTTCTGCTGTGCACATGGTGCTTGTGCTGTATGGAGCAGAGCTGGGCACGTGTCCCAGAGCTGGGTGAGGAGGCTGCCACAGCTCCCCATTGTTGTCCCTTTGGTCCAACACTAGTGGCTCCCTGCCCTTCACATCAGACCAAATAATTGCTGCTAACCTGGCTCAGTGCTTTCAAGGTCCTGCCCTTTTACAGCATGGATCGCTTCCGTGTTAGCTGTGTTAGGGAGCAGTTATCCATGGGGCTGCACCAGTGGCTTCCTGAGGGCTTGTGTTGACCTCTGGCTGTAGCTGAACAAAAGAAATTTGAATAAGTGCAGCCTAGTTTTTACACCAAAAGTTGCTGCCAGGTTTGTGGTGGAAGAGTCTTAATTAATCCCTCGGAGGAAGGCATTGAGCAGGGCTTCTGGAGACAAGGCTGCAGGAGATGGATCCCCCACACAGGGGGATCCAGGTGGTGGAAGGAGTTATGACCTTTAGGCTGCCTCTGGGTAACCCTGTGTAAGGGAGTGCCCTTCCTGCAGCAAAAAAGAGACAGGGCAGTGAAAATCTGAGGGTAAGGAGGCTTTCAGGTAAGTGTCTATCTTAGCATGAAACTTGCACTTCATTTGAGGGTTATTTTAGGGATTTTAAAAAATACATATTTCAGGGCAGTAATTATTAGTCAGTAATTACACTAAGAATAGCTAAATGGAGAGCTAACCCTGCCTTTCAGGCAGTGACCTTAGGTTTATCTGACTAGTTGGAGGTTTTGGTACCCAAATAGGTATCAGAAAAATAAATAGTTCCTGTCACCAAAAGGGAAAAATTAAAAAAAAATGATTCCTGCAAGACATTTTCATGTAATAAAATGTCAGCCCCTGATTGCATTGTTACCCACTGTGGTCAGGAGCTGTGATTGCAGGCTGGCTTTGCTGGGGCTGCTGCCCTCCCTGCCCCAAAGCCCTGCTCCCATTGCCTGTACAGCTGCTTCCCTGCCTGGTGTAAATGGAAACGGGTGTAAATCGAGGTGGCGGCTGTTGGGAGAGTGTGGCTTTGTTCTGCTTGTGCTCTATATGGTTGTACCCACGGACACCCAAAGTGTTCCTGCACGGGGGGCTGGTGCTGCTCACCTGGCACCACTCTGCTCTCCTGTTCAGCGTGGTTCGTGCTCCCTCAACAGCTGAGCTCTGGGTGTTCTTTTCTTGCAGGACTACGACCTCTGCATCAACTGCTACAACACTAAGAGCCATGACCACAAGATGGTTAAGTGGG
Source organism: Chiroxiphia lanceolata (assembly GCF_009829145.1). Lineage (NCBI taxonomy): Eukaryota > Metazoa > Chordata > Aves > Passeriformes > Pipridae > Chiroxiphia > Chiroxiphia lanceolata. The sequence continues at coordinate 2,445,968 of NC_045652.1, forward strand.
GCCTGGGTCTGGATGACGAGAGCAACAGCCAAGGAGAGCAGCAGTCCAAGAGCCCCCAGGAGTCGCGGCGGCTGAGCATCCAGCGCTGCATCCAGTCCCTCGTCCACGCCTGCCAGTGCCGCAACGCAAACTGCTCCCTGCCATCCTGCCAGAAGATGAAACGGGTCGTCCAGCACACCAAGGGCTGCAAGCGCAAGACCAACGGTGGCTGTCCGGTGTGCAAACAGCTCATCGCTCTTTGCTGCTACCATGCCAAACACTGCCAAGAGAACAAATGCCCCGTGCCATTCTGTCTCAATATCAAACACAAGCTCCGACAGCAGCAGATCCAGCATCGCCTGCAGCAGGCTCAGCTCATGCGCAGAAGGATGGCGACCATGAACACCCGAAACGTGCCTCAGCAAAGTTTGCCTTCTCCTACCTCAGCAACGCCTGGTACCCCCACACAGCAGCCAAGTACACCGCAGACACCGCAGCCTGCTCCCCAGCCCCAGCCCTCCCCTGTAAGTATGTCACCGGCCGGCTTTCCCAGTGTGTCCAGAACTCAGCCCCCCACCACTGTCTCGACAGGAAAACCCGCAAACCCGGTTTCCGCGCCTCCGCCTCCGGCTCAGCCCCCGCCGGCCGCCGTGGAAGCGGCTCGGCAGATCGAGAGAGAGGCTGCGCAGCAGCAGCAGCAGCTCTACAGGGTCAACAACATGAACAATGGTTTGCCTCCCGGCCGCCCGGGACTCGTGAACCCCGCGGTGGGTTCGGTGAACCAGATGCCGCAAGTCAACATGAATGTACCGCGCCCCAACCCCGTGAGCGGCCCCGTGATGTCCAACATGCAGCCCGGGCAGTGGCAGTCGCCGCCGATGCCGCAGCAGCAGCCGATGCAGCCGGGGATGGCCAGGCCGGTGATGCCGATGGCGACGCCGCAGGCCGTGGCCGGGCCCAGGATGCCGGGCGTGCAGCAGCCGCCGCGCAGCATCACCCCGAACGCACTTCAGGACTTGCTGAGGACCTTGAAATCGCCGAGTTCTCCGCAGCAGCAACAGCAGGTTCTTAATATCCTTAAATCCAACCCTCAGCTTATGGCAGCTTTTATAAAGCAAAGAACAGCCAAATACGTGGCGAACCAGCCCGGGATGCAGCCGCAAGCAGGGATCCAGCCCCAGCCCGGGATGCAGCAGCCGCAGACCGGGATGCAGCAGCCAGGCATGCACGCGCAGGCGGGACTGCAGAACATGAACGCCATGCAAGCAGGAGTGCAGAGACCCAGCGTCCCGCCGCAGCAGCAAGGGATCGGAGCGATGAATCCCCAGGGACAGGCGATCGGCATCATGAACCCCGGCCACAACCCCAGCATGGCCAACATGAGCCCGCAGTACCGAGAGATCCTGAGGCGGCAGCTACTGCAGCAGCAGCAACAGCAGCAGCAGCAGCAGCAGGGAGGGGCCGGCATGGCAGGAGGGATGGCAGCACACAACCAGTTCCAGCAGCCTCAAGGGCCAGGAGGTTACCCCCAAGCCATGCAGCAGCAGCGGATGCAGCAGCACCTATCCATACAGGGCAGTTCCATGGGACAGATGGCTCAGATGGGACAGCTGAACCAGATGGGCCAGCCCGGCCTGGGGGCGGACGGCGCTCCCAACATCCAGCAGGCCCTGCAGCAGCGCATCCTGCAGCAGCAGCAGATGAAGCAGCAGATAGGGTCCCCCGGGCAGCCCAACCCCATGAGCCCACAGCAGCACATGCTCTCAGGACAAGCGCAGGCGTCTCATCTCCCTGGCCAGCAGATCGCCACCTCCCTCAGCAACCAGGTGCGGTCCCCAGCACCCGTTCAGTCTCCCCGTCCCCAGTCCCAGCCACCACATTCCAGCCCGTCACCCCGGATACAGCCCCAACCGTCACCGCACCACGTCTCTCCCCAGACTGGTTCCCCCCACCCAGGACTCGCAGTCACTATGGCTAGTTCCATGGATCAGGGACACTTGGGCAACCCAGAACAGAGTGCAATGCTTCCCCAACTAAACACCCCCAACCGGAGCGCGTTGTCTAACGAATTGTCTCTGGTTGGTGACACCACCGGGGACACATTAGAGAAATTTGTGGAGGGTTTGTAGCATTATGGGAGCATCACTTTTGTTTCTTCTTTCCTTTCGTGTTCTTGGATATTTTGTACTGAAAAATTCAGACATCTGGGTTGTTTTGAATCCTAGATGGAACTGCTGCTTCCTACAGATGGAAGAATTAATTGCTGTTTAAAAATAAAAAGAAAAAAAAAACAATACAAAGAATATATTTTTTTGTTAAAGCCAGGCGGTTAAAATATCTGGTCTCTTTTGTGGGTTTTTTTGGTTTTTATTTTTTTTGTTGCTGTTGACTCATACCTTTTTTTTAACGGGGAAAACAAGTTCATTATATTCATATTTTTTATTTGTATTTTCAAGACTTTAAACATTTGCGTTTAAAAGAAGAAAAAAAAAATAATATTCAGAAACTGTTTCCTGAAATAATGCAACATTATAGCGTATCCCGGTAACTTTGACACATGGCGGGAAGATTTTTGTTTTCTATAGTGAACTCTGCAGGCGTTTGAAGTATTACCCCTGGGAAGATAGGAATTGACTCTTGCACACATTGGCCAACGCCAAAATCCTTGTCTTGCAGATGTAGAAATTGTTGCTTTGTTTCTCTGATAAAACTGGTCTTAGATGAAAATAGGGATGATCACTCTTAGGCCGTGCTGATCTGGATAGAGAAGAAACATTCTTTTCTTTCTTTCTTCTGTGTGAAACTTGAAACGAGGAAAGCAATTCTAGTGTAAATCATGCAAGCGCTATAATTACTATAAATAAGAAAATCCAAGAAGATTCAATCACTGTATAGAATGGTAAAAAGAAAAAAAAACTCATTTCTTACTTATAATATCATATTGTTAAATAAACTGTGTGCAACAGACAAAAAGGGTGGTCCTTCTTGAATCCATGTACATGGTATTAACACTTAGTGTTTGGGTTTTTTGTTATGAAAATGCTGTTTTCAACATTGTATTTGGACTATGCATGTCTTTTTTCCATTGTATATAAAGTATTGCTTAAAATTGATATAAATTACTGAAGTTTTTAACATGTATTCTGTTCTTTAAAATCCATGTAAGAATGTTTAAGGTTTTTATTTATTTATATATTTTTTTTTGATCATGTTCTTTGTAAGACATAGCTATGACGATTCACTCATGACCCGGAGCAGCCAGAGGCAGCGGTAGGAGTGGCACGATCCATGGATATTGTAGGTAGCAATGTCTGTTTTACAACACCTTTAGTGATTGTTTCCATTTTGGGGAGGGAGAGGAGAGGGGAATGGTTCCCAGCCATCGACTCTTTGCAGGTGTTCATCCATAAGGGTTAACTGGAATAAATTATTAATAGCCGTTGCTTTTTAAAAACTGCATTAATTTAGAGAAGGATCACCAATGAAAGGAAAATAGAGAGTATTGAGTTAATTCTAGGCTAATTTATTTAGTCTACAGTAAAATATGAACCTATTGACTTTAACACTATTTTTCTGCTGTTAACTCTGAGTCTAGATTTGAGGGTTTTCTGTGGAATAAAAAATAACAAATCATGTACATGTTCCCTTTAATATCCTGTCACATGCCCTCATGTCCCTGGGATAGTCACCCCTCCTCCCCTCAGTGAATTGCTCTCTTGGAGTTAGAACGTCCAGGGAAGCTTTCCCAGCGTAGGTGTGAGCTCAAACCACGCCACCATCCCTCAGACCTCAAGGCTCCTCCATTCCATGCGCCTGGCATGGGATTTGCAGCGATTCCAGCAGGGAATCCCGCCCGGCAGCGGGAGCACCAGGCACACGTGGCTTTTCACATCCAGTTAGTGCTTCCTCCAGCCTTAATGTTTTTCTTGGAGCGCTGTCGGGGGAGGATGGGGGGGAGAAGAGCAAGTATTTATCTCAACTTTTATCCCCGTACTGTGAAAACAGCGCCCGGCGGCGCCTTTTTAACTGGAGAGGGTCTCTGCTTCAACTTTTCTTGCAAACTTTTAACTATTGTACCTTTTTCACCACCATCGGATTCATCTGCCCACGCAATTGTCTTCAGCAATTCAAGATGTCAAAATTTGGGGCTGGGGTGAGGTCAGTGAACACTAACCCAAAGCTTGTCCAAAAGAAATTGCTGTAAAAGAAAAAAAGTAAACAGGAAAAAAAAAAAAAAAAAGATGGAAAGCCCTGATGCTGTGTCTCATGCTGTGTACTTAAAAAGAGGAAAAATACTATATTTGTGATCAAAAAGAGGAAACTTGAAATGTGCTGGTGTTTCTAATAAAAGCTGGTAAAACTGCTTGGATTGAAGGATGGTTCCACTTGGCTGGTGCCCGCGAGGATCAGCGGAGCCTGACGCCCGAGGTTAAGATAACTGCACTCAATCCCACTAATTCCTCTAAGTAGCCTCCATTTTAAAGGCATCGGCACCGCTTCCGGATTTGGATAAGCTGAGCCCTGGTTGGTGTGGCTCAGGCTGCAGCTCGCTCGGGTGCCCCTTCCTGGGCAAGAGTGGAAAAAAAGCAAGTACCGGAATATTTTTCAGTACAACCCGAAGTGTGGTGAGATCACAGAGCCAAGGGATCGGTGTGGATCCAGTAACTGGAGCTCTCTGGAGTAGGTGTGTTAGGGAAGAGCAGGGAGAGAAGGGAGGTGCAGAGCTGAAAGCAAACCTGAGCAGGGGCTGCAGCCTCGGGGAGGCTTCACTCCAGTCTCCTGTGAGCGTTGATAGGAAAGTCAGCATGTCTGAAGACTGGATGGGCATGGATTTTTCCAGTCCTTGCCTGTGTTTGATGGGGGAGGTACTGGCACTAAGGAACAGCATCCTAGAAACCTGGGATTTTATAAGGCAAGAGCGCACTGGAGCTCGGTGCAGGATCTTCACCACCGGAGAGGGTGGGTGAGCCCTTCCCCCCCGAATTCTGGAGGGGAAGAAGGTGCTTAAATCTGAACGCTGAGCTGCAAGGACAGTTCTCTGCTCCTTTCCTGGGCTGCCCACCACGCTCCACTGGCTCTGCTGCCTCCCACCACCGCTGCTCCTGCAGGCCGGGAGTGTGGCATTCCCCCCGGGACACAGAGCTGCCCACAGCACCCGTGTGAGCACAGCCTGCTCTGGGCTTCCCCCCAGATGTTAAAGCAGGGGGGAGGAACAGAAGCCAAGCAGGCTGGGACAGTCCCAGGGCAGGGAAGATCAAGCAGCCACTGTGGAGCTGGGGGAGCACTGCAGAGCACACAGGTGTGGGGTAATCTCTCCTTCCCTGTGCTTCTCCACAGTCAGGAATTTAAAATGTGGAGCAGGATGCTGCCAGGGCAGTGGTTAAAGCCAGCTGGTGCCAGCCCCCAGATAATTGAAACGAGCCTGGATAGAGGGAAGGATCTGCACCAGATCCCCTGCAATCCCTCCAGGAGAACACTTCATGGCCAATGGTCAGAGCACACCCAAGGTGAGGCAGGGGGAAGATCCGAGTGTTTCACAGCAGGTACAAGAGCTCCGTTAAGGTGTCGTTAAGGTGTCGCTCTGAGGAATGCTGTGGGGTCAGCTGGAGGTAGCAGTGAGCACAGCAGGAGAGGGAAGCATTTGACGGGCTCAGAAGTCATTTTGGTTTTGGCTGCAGCACAGGGAATCTCGATGAAGGGCTGGAGTTGGTTCCGGGTGGGAATGCAGCTGCTGGAAGGGTGCAGCAGTGGTGCAAAGGCTCATGCTGGGTTTGTTGCACCTAATCCATAAGATCCAGTGCCACACAAAGCCCGCTCTGTGCAAGTGCTTCTTGGATGTAAACCTCCAAAACAACACGTGTAGTCCCAAGGATCGTTGCAGACATGAGTGAATTGCACACGGAGCTTTCCAGGGAGCTCCCCTGGGCCTGGGATTACAAAGCTGGCTCTGTTCAGCGGGCACGGTTCCCTGCTGAAGGTTCCTCGGTCTGGAAGTGGTTAGTGCTCCCTGAAAGGAGCCCTGCTCCATCCTTTGTGTTTGGCTGTGGTGTTCAGCACGGCCGGGCTCTGCCCTCACACACGTTCCAAATTTGGCTCTCACTGGAGCAGTTCATTTCCACTCTCACCTGCACCCCTTCCAAAGCCTTTCTCCAGTTCCTCGGCCCTTTAGATCTCGATGATCTATGCTCCAGGAGCCCCGGGAGATGAGGAGTTTCAGAGCAGCAGAAAAATGAGGTGTTAAGCAATTTACCCAGAGTCGAGCAGGGGAGCCCAGCCCAGCCCAGGTGCGGCACACAGGGGCCTCCTGAGGGCTGCCCCCTGCCCAGCACAGCCCTTCCTTGGCCCTCAGCTCCCTCCGTGGGGAAACTGGGAGAGCTGCTGTGCACCAAGCTGTGCCACCTCCGACTGCCGAGCTCCTGCCACAGCCTGTCCCTGGAACGGGCTCCCTTAGGTCACCAGCGGTGACACACCCGCAGGGCCGTCTGTGCGGTTTGTAACCTGCATCTGGCTCCCTGTTCCTAACGAGTCCTCAGAAACATGGACCGGAATTTTTACCATCAAACGGTTTGGAAGTGGCGTCCTGGGCTTGGCATCCAACCTCCTGGCAGAGCCCTGGAATCCCGCCGTGAGGGGACCCGGGCAGGGCTGGGAGGGGACTCAGCCCGAGGGCCGTGAAAGGCACTCGGGGCCGTGAGGGGACAGGGCCCGAGACCGTGATGGGGGGCACCCAACCTGGGGCCGTGAGGGCACTCGGGCACGGCCGTGAGGGGACCCAGGCGGGGCTGTCAGGGGGAGTCGGGAGGTGCCCTGAGGTCGGGGGTCTCTGAGCGCACTGGGGAGGAGCCCTGAGGGTGCTCGGCCCGGGGTCTCTGAGGTCACTCGGGGGGATCCCTGAGGGTGCTCGGCCCGGGGTCTCTGAGGGCACTGGGGAGGAGCCCTGAGGGCGCTCGGCCCGGGGTCTCTGAGGGCACTGGGGAGGAGCCCTGAGGGCGCTCGGCCCGTGGTCTCTGAGGGCACTGGGGAGGAGCCCTGAGGGCGCTCGGCCCGTGGTCTCTGAGGGCACTGGGGAGGAGCCCTGAGGGCGCTCGGCCCGGGGTCTCGGCGCGGACTCGGGGGGAGCCCCGAATTGCCGAGCGCGCGCGGGCTGAGGGGCCGAGTGACGCCATCTCGCGCCGCCCGCGCGCGGGGGATGCCTCGCGCCCCGGCTCCCCGTGACGTCATCTCGGGGCGCCGCGCGAGGGCAGCGCGGCCATGGCGGCGGCGGCGGTAGCGGCGGTGAGGGGAGCGCGGGGGGCGCGGGGGCTCCTCCCGGCCCTGCGGCCCCTCGGGGCCATGCCCGGGCCGCGCCCACCCGCAGGTGAGCGGGAGAGCGGGCGGCGTGAGGGGGCGGCCGGTCCTCCTCGGCTCGGCCCGGCGGGCGCGCTCCTTCGCCTGCGCGGAGCCGCGCTCGGCCCCGCGGTGTCCTTCGGCAGGGGCGCAGGGCCCGAGTCTCACCGGCAGTGCCCCGTCGGTCTCGGCTGGTTCCGCCGTGGCCGCTCGGCGGGAATAGACCTGAGAACGCCTAGCGCTCCTTCCTGCGCGAGGGCGAGTTCCTCTGGGATTGTACAGGGAACAGAGCACAGCTCGGGTGCTTCTGATGTCTCGTGTCGGGCAGAGAGCACGGTCAGGGCAACCAGCGTGTCCAGGTTCATGTCCTGGCTCAGACAGGGTTTGTAGCATATCCAAATTAATCTTTTGGCTCGCACAGCATGTTCAGGACATGCAGCATGTGCCAGCTCATGCCCTGGTTCACACAGGGTGTGCAGCATGTCCCAGTTCGTCTGCTGGCTCATAGAGGGTTGTGGCATGTCCGGGTTTATCTGCTGGCTCATGTAGGCTGTGCGGCACGTTCAGATCGTGTGTGGTGTCCTGGTTCATGTCCCAGCTCATACAGCACGTTCACATCATGCAGCATGTCCCAGTTCCTGCCCTGGCTCATACAGGGTGTCCAGCATGTCCAGGTTTCTCAGCTGGCTCATACAGGCTGGGTAGACTGTTCAGATTGTGTATCATGTCCCAGTTCCTGCCCTGGCTCATACAGGGTGTCCAGCACATCCATGGGTACCTGGGTGAGGGCAGAAGGCAGCAGTGGTCTGTTCTCTGGCCATGTCAGTACCAGGGGACTTTACATATGAGCCTGAAGGGTTTGCTTGTCCCACTCGAGGTGCAACTCGAGGTTTCACCTCAGACAGCTGGCAGGAGTGAGTGCTAAGAAAATCCAAACTCTGAGGCCTTGATTGTGGGATGTGCTCTCTTATCAAGGCCATCATGCACAGGCTGGAGTTGTCATTAACCGAGGCACAGTGATGAGCTTCCCATGTGTCTCCTGCGAGCAGCCCATGCTGTGCTCTGTGTTTCCTTCTCTGTTGTCTGGCCCCCGGTCCAACTGGTAGGTTGTCACTGTGGTCTGTGGTTTCCCTGTGGGTTATGAAGAGAGAATGTGACAGAGGAAATTGTATGACAAATAGGGTCACTGTCGGGGTCGGGTGTCAGATTAATTGTGCCACTGAGTGCCACTTCAGTGTTTCTGGGCAATCCAGCTCTTCCTCTACGGAAATCCCCAGTGGCTTGTTGGTATCTGTGTCTGGGAACGAAGCCATGTGCCTCTGGTGGGTTAGATGTACTCCAGCAGAGCCAGAGTTTATTCCTTAACCTGTCATTCAGGTCCTTCAGGGGAAAAAATAGTGAGCAGAAGCTGTGTGGGGTGAGAATAAAGAGGGAGGAGCAGGAGGTTGTGTCCTTTCAGTTGGATACAAGGCTGCAGGGACAGCTGTCCCCTCCCTTCAGCCATGCAGAACTGGCAGTGTTTGCTCTCACAATGCTGAGGGCTGAAGCTGCTGCAGAGGTTTTTGGGAGATGTGTTGGTGGGAGCAGGTCAGTCAGAGAATCTCTTGTCCCCAGGTTCACGTGGATCTGGTGCCCAGCTAGGGAGCCTTTTTGTCTGATGAGATCTGAGCTGGGAGTGTTTATTGTCTGCACGAGCCTCCCTGGGCCCAGGGCTGCCCTGCACGGAGCTGTTATGGTAATTTCTGCTGACCCAAATTCTCCTCTTTTGTTTTGAGCCACAGACTGCTTTGTGCTGGATTTCCCACCCTAAATCTCTAACTGGCGCTGGGCTCGGCTCGCTGGGCTCGGCTCACTGCAGTCCTTGTCCAGGAAGAGGCTGTGTTTCCTGGGGGACTGGTTGGCTTTGGGAATCACTGAGGCATCCTGGTGTCTGGATTGAAAGGAGCCCGTGGGGATGAGGGTCCTTGTGTTTGCCTTGTGTTCCCCCCAGAGGTGGCTCTGTGGCCGTAGGCACAGGATCACTTGGGATCACGGAGAGCTGGAAGCTGGGGAGTAGTGTGGGTTTCTCCTTCTCTCCTGGTGCAGGTGGGGCAGTGATGGGCACAGAAATTTACATGGGCTGTGATAAAGCTCCACATTTGAGTAACTCATTATCAAAAGACCTGATTTGCCCCAGCACATCACAGCACTCATCTGGGGCAAGAGCTGTTCCTTCTTCATCTCTTGGTCCTTGGAATTTGGGCTCCTTCCAAGTGTCACGTAACCTGTTAACTCTGCAGGTACTTTCTCCACAGTTCTTGTGTGCTGATAATTGTGGGTTTATACCCAGAACAGCCACAAGCTTTTCCTGTTCCCGTGCTCCAGGCAAGGACTTGCCAAGAGGCAAATGGTCTGAAGATGGTGCAGCTCGTATTTAATGAGCTGTGTCTCTCCCTGGCACTGTTAATTAAGGAGGATAAGACCAAACATTGCACAAATCCAGAAGTAACTTCCAAATTGATGGTTGGTGATCTGTCATTGTGCTTTAGAGGTAGGGAGGCAAAAAACATGAATACATGGAAAATTATAAATAGCTAGAAATAAAATTGTAGATAGCTGTAGTTTCTAGAGTCAGCTGGTGTTTATGAGTTGTTTTGGTGGCTGTGGGGCATTGCTGCCTGGATGATAGAAGTGGCCTTAAGGTTACCAGGGAGCTGCTGCTGGTGTGTGTCCTTTCTGGATCCTGGAGTCAGGGAGGGAGCAAAATTCCCTCTTTTGTTTCTGCTGGTTGGGAAATGTGTGTGTGTGTGTGTGTGCATATGTACAACTGCAGTATCCTACAGCACCCAGCATAACAGGAGCATGAAATAAGTGCACCCTGGGTAAATATGTATAAATATATAAAATATACATAAATATAGGATATAAATATATTATATATATAAATAAAATATGTAACCCTGGGCTGCAAGCCCTTCCCCTCTGAAGCTCGACGGGCTGGACAGTGAGTGCTCCCCTGCTTTCCACTGTGGTCACCCAGGCTGTTTTCCTTGCTGCTTTCCCAGATGATCCCAGCAAAGGCAGTTGAATGGAAGTTACAGAACATGTCCTGTGATAATGCAGCAGAGCTGTTTGTGACGCAGAGAGCACAGTTATGTGTGTAGGAGGTGTTCAGATGCATTAAGAACTATTTGTGGGCTCTTTTCTTTAAGGGCAGAATGACTGGGGAGTAATTCAAGCTTCTGGCTGCAAGTGGATCTTGATTCAAAGCTTTCTATGAGGAGGAGGAGAAGGAAGAATGAGGACTGACAGCCTCCTCCATCAGCTCTTGGGGAAGAGGCAGGAGCCAGGAGTGCTGTCAAAGCTCAGGGGTTTGTGTTCTCCTGATCTGGAGCGAGTCAGAGCCCAACATGAGGGTCTGGAGCAGCAAGACCTGTTCTCAGTGACCACACCAGCTGTAGGACCTGCTACGGGTGTCAGGAGGTTTGCAGAGCACTTGTGGAGGGAGGTTGAGACTTCCCAAGGTGAGCTTGAGGCTGACAAGGGATGTTGGTGAAAGGGCTGGGATGGAGAGTTCACTTGAGGGCTGTGGCAGGGTGGAGGAAGGTTCAGGAGGGAGCCAAGCTCTCTCAGCTGGCCTGGGGCAGAGGATGGCCACAGAAGCTGTTTCCAGAGGGGTCACAGGTGCACTTTGGGACTCTCACTGTGCTAATGGTTTTTGGTTCAGCGTTTTTCAGTGTTTTTGTACCCAGTCATCTAAAGAAAGGACACCTTGAAGATGTAGGGTGTAGGGTTTGCCTCCTTCCCTTGCTGGATGAAACAGCCTGCAGGCACAGAGTGAGCTGTAAGAAAAGCCTGGGCTTGTCACTGCTTCCAGCCACTTCTGCTGCTTATCCAGGTTCTCCCTGCTCTGCCCAGGCTGTGCTGGTCCCTTCTCTGCTTCCCAGAACAGCTCTGTCTGTTTATATTCATGGTGGGGCTGGAGGAGGCCAAGGCACTGCCTGTCCCAGGTCAGATCCAAACCCTCCAGGACCCTGCTGTGGCCATTCTCCCAACAGTGCAGAGATCACACCAAGGAAAGGGCTTTGGGCAGAGCTCTGTAGTGCTGAAAATGGTCATTTTGTGGCCAGGTTTGGCTTTGGTTCATCCCCTACCAAAAAGAAGACTGTTGGGTTCACCTGGGCTCAATGGAAGGAGGAGAATTGGGAATCCCTGACCTTAACAGGGCTGGTGACATTTCCCAACTGATCTTGTGTTCCCCACTGATTTTGCTGACTGGTGGTTTTGCTGCTGCATGTGCTGCTCGCCCTGGAGCCAGCTTTGTTGGGAGATGTAATCCCTGTGCTTGGACAGTCAAGGGCCAAGTATTTATTGCCAGTTTACGTTTTCACAGGCAGGGATATGGGAGTTGTCTTCAGCCTGGCCAGGTAACAGCAATAGAAGCTGCAAACTGCCTCTTCCTCACTGCTTAATTCATTGGGAAGGCTGCTAATTGTCATCTTCTGGATAGAATTTTAATTCAGAAGAGTAAAGGCAATGCCAGAGGGGAATAGTGGCTTTTGGATTGTGAGGGAACTTCAGTCTTGCTTGCACAGTGTAACTCCCACAGGATTGCTTAGGTGGGACCTTTAAGGACTGCTCTTGTTGCTGCTGGACTTGTGGTGTGTAGCGAAATATCTTCACTTGTGTCTTTAGCAAAAGGAGCAGCATGTTTGCAAAGACAAGCACTCCATCGCTGGAGCCTCCGGAACAACATTCCCACCACCAGCATTCCCGCTGTGCGGACATACAGCACCCAGACGGCGGAGAACAAGGAGGAGGAGCCCCTGCACACCATCATCAGCAACACGGAGAACGTGAAAGGTGGGCACGGACACACAGGTCCTGTGGGGACACTCTGGGGGTGTGCCTGGGACAAGCTGTGGGTGCAGGTGACCCCTCCTCTGGTGCAGGTTTGGTCCTCACATCCTTTGAATCTGAACTGCACCATCACCTCCCAGAACTGGGACGTGGAGGTCAGAATGGCCTTTCCTGAGAAACAAGGCCATCAAGGCTGCATCCATGGGCTTAGCCAGGCTATTGATGGCCATGTGTGTGCGTGGAGACTCCACAGGCACTAGAATTGGCTAAAAAGAGATTTTTTTTTGTCCCAGAAGCAAGCTGTGCCTGCCCAGGTCATTGCTGTGAATCTTGGAGGTCTAATGAGAATCCTGTCATCAGCCCTTCAGTTAGAATGAATTGCTTTGCGCATCTCCAGGGAGAGGTGCTCTAAAGCAAAGTCACGTGAATTATTCCAGCACAGAAATAATGTCTAAACTCTGTGCCTCCATGGTTTTTCTGGGAGGTACTTTTGAGACTACAAGGCTTTGAACCCCCCAGTGGGGTTGATGTGCTGCTCCAGCTGCTGCCCACACCCGGGATTCACTCCATCCCTGGGGGATGCAGGTTCCCCAGCAGGGCACAGCAGAGGTGATGTGGGACCTGTGGCTTTGCCCATGTTGCCTCAGGGTTCTCTAATGCCTCTTGCAGGACGGATGCTATTTTTAAGAGGCCAAGGTCTCTCAGCTGAGATTTTTGTAGTGTTACTCTCTCTGAGGAAATGTCTCCTACTGGGCACAGCTCCCCCCTGCAGAGGTGGCTGTAGGTATGTGCTCGTTTAGGTGCAGAAGCCAAGTATCTGTTGGCAAAGTTGCCTCATAGGGGGGTGTAAACAGCACCTTTGTTGTCCTTGTTGGAGGCCACAGCTGCCTGTGTCCCATCCTGCTTCAGGCTGTCACTCCTGGGAAGCTGAAGCACATGGTAAGACTGTGGTTTTGCCTTCCTTCCCGACAGGGCCCTGGTGAAGTGCCTTAAAGGTGTGTCTGTGACCCTCATAGAATCATGGAATGGTTTGGGTTGGAAGGGACATTAAAGCTCATCCTGTTCCACCCCCTGCCATGGGCAGGGACACCTTCCACTAGCCCAGGTTGTTCCAAGCCCCGTCCAACCTGGCCTTGAACACTTCCAGGGATGGGGCAGCAACAGCTTCTCTGGGCAACCGCACCACACTCACAAGGAAGGATTTCTTCCTAATATCCCATCTAATCCTGCCCTCCTGTCAGTGGGAAGCCAGTGCCCCTTGTCCTGTCACTCCAGACCCTTTCCCAAAGTCCTTCTCCAGCTCTCTTGGAGCCCCTTTAGGCACTGGAAGGGGCTCTAATGTCTCCCTGGAGCCTTCTCTTCTCCAGGCTGAGCAACCCCAACTCTAATGTTTTATTCCAGGTACAGCCTCTAAACATGAGTTTCAGGCTGAAACAAAGAAACTGCTGGACATTGTTGCCCGTTCCCTGTACTCGGAGAAGGAGGTGAGACACCCACTGTTTGCTGGGAGATTTTCTGTTGGCAAAGCTCTGTCTCTGTCAAGGGGTACAGCTCAAACAGTTCAGCTGGGAGAGTGAACTGCTCAGTTCCAGCAAGTCCTGTGCTGTTCATGTCAGGCTTCTTCGAATGATGTTTTCGTAAGAGACCTTGAAAATGCGTTTTTAAAACAATTTTTAGGTACAGCCATAGGACTCTGTGAGTCTCAGAGCCTCTGCACTCTCATGCTGAGTTCAGACAAACAGTTCTCCTGGCAGATAATGGGGAAACACAGTTTGGGGAGCTGGGAATTAGTCTGTGGGCAGCCAGTGAGCTCCTGTGTCTCTGGGAGTGCCGTGCAGGGGGCGAGGCCAGGCTGCAGTGCGAGGCTGTGTCTCGTCCCCAGGTGTTTATCCGGGAGCTGATCTCCAATGGCAGCGACGCGCTGGAGAAGCTGCGCCATCGGCTGATGACAGAGGGGAAGGCCTTGCCAGAGATGGAGATCCATCTGCAGACAGACAGTGGAAAGGGAACCATCACTATCCAGGTATGTCCCTTTGGTAACAGGAGTGTTGTTCCTTGCTGCTCGCGTCGCTGGCCTTTGTCCCATGAAGGATCAGTGGAAGCTGAGCAGCAGCACAGTTCCATTGAAGTGTGGTGTCCTCAGCTGGGCTCTGGTTCACGAGGCTGTAACCTGAGGATGTGATGAAAAACCATCAATTTATCTGCTCCTCACTTGTCCCCATAGGAAAATTTACTGCTCCTTCTTTCCCTGTTGGGAACTACCAGTGGCTTTTCTCTCACCCCTGCACTTCCCAGGTCGTGTGTGTGTTTCTCACTAGTGGTTAAGTTGTGAGTCTGGTTTCATCCTGATGTTTGGGGAGGATTTCCCACACCTCCTTAAGTCCAAGGTGTTACCTGGTAGCTTGCAGACCCTCCCTCTCACCTGGGTCATGGGGAGGCGCAGAGGTGGTGAGAAGAACCTCCCACTGCTGACTGTCTCTATCTCCTGCTGCTCAAGGACAGGCCAAGTCCAGCTGATGCTGAGGTTCTGCCTTAAGGTACAGGTGGGACAGTAGATTTGGGCAGTACCACAGCACTTCCCTGTGCCCAGGCTGTGGTTGTTCCCTACTGGTGACACAGTGCTGACTGGGAGGGGGACAGTCAGTGTGAATGTGGGACTCAGCATGGGGAGGGGAGTGGAGCTGGGCCTTCTCTCTCTGCTTTGGCTGCTCTTGTTTGTGGCTCTGTCCAGGGTGGACAGCTGAGCCTTAGCTTTGGTGTTTTCTTAGCAATATTCTTGATGCAGAGAAGGCACACTGGTCACTTTGCTCATGGAGCTGTGTCAGCTGTGGGTGCAGCTGTGGGTGTTCTCAAGAGAGTGGAGGAGGAGGCAGAGAGCAGTGAGGGAGTGAAAGCTGACTGAAGCAGGTCCAGGGGAGATGTGGCACAGACAAAGCACAGGGGCTGACATTTTTACGTGGGACAAAGCAGGGGCTGTTAGAGCTGCGTAGTTATTTTATATTTCTGTTTCTCTGCAGAACAAGCGCTGTGGTTGCCATGGGGAAGTTAATGCTCGTCAGTGGGCAACACAATCATCAACCAGAGCTTCTCAAACCCTAGTGCAGGGGCTTTGCTATTCCTCTCACACCTGACTGTTGCAGTTTTCTGACTCCTGTGTAACACCCCTTGTTTAATGAGCCCTCACTTAGCCCCAGGCAGGGTGTCATTCCTGCCTTGCTCTTGTCTTTCCCTTTGGAGACCACAGTGGACACCAAGCCTCAGACTCCACTGAGACATTCCCTGTGGAAGCTGTCCGCTTCTTTGGCAGTCTGGTTGGAGACCTGTTTGCCATCCCAGTTGGATGTGTCAGGGACTGGGCTTTTTATAACCCCCTGCCTGCCTGTGCCTCTCTAATGCCATTAAATGAGTCTTAACTAGGAGGCTTTTAACTGCAGCAGCCCTGGGCTGTGAGGAGCAGCAAGAACAGCACTGCTCCAATCTCTTAATAGCTTTGCCTTCTCCGGAGTGCTGAAAGCTCCTTACCTCCAGTCAGGGGGTTATTTATAACCTCCTGAAGAAGCAAACTGCTTACAATGATTGCTGTGAACGAGCCTCATTCAGAACATCTCCCTACCTTTCAGAAGGCAAAGGTGCAGGAACACTTACTGCAATGATTGAGGCAGAGGTGGATCTGTCCCTTAGCTGCTGTGTGTTCTCTGTATTCACTAGGGCCCACCTAAACAGAGGCAGCAGGTCCCTCCTATATGACCTGTAGCAGTGATCACTTCTTTTGTTTTTCCTAGAAAGGTCCCACTGTCTCACCCTGGATCCTTTTCAGGTCTTCATGCTGCTCTTGGCCTCTGAACCTGCTGAATCTCTCTCCTTCCAAGCCCTGTAGCATCTCTTTGTGTCTCACAGTTGAGAAAAGGCGGGTCTGTAATGTGTGATGGCCATTACAGGCATGTTTCTGGGGGGATTATGTAGCTCTGGTAAAGGATTACATTCATCTCTGTTCAGTGACTGCTTACTTCTCTGCCAGGACTGAATTCCAGTCACAAGCACAGCAAGTCTCAGAATTTTGATACGATGTCCTCATTCAGGGGTACCCCATCTAAGCACTGCAGTGTTGTATCTGCTAAAAGGAGTGTGTTCACTGGATTCCACCACCTCTGTCCCTTCACCAAAGTCACGTTGTTTTAGCAAATTCCACTGTTTCCTCCATCCCTTTGCAACCTGCCTCGTATTTCTAGGACAGCTCCATCTGTAGCAGCCACAGCCTGCAAGGTCAGAGCTCTTAAGAAAATCTATTTGAAAATGTGTGGGGTGTGTTTTCAATGAGGACAGCTCTGCAGAGCTCTGCAGTTCCGCATGCTAAGGCTTTACAGACGCGTTTTTGGACCCTTTGAGGTGGGAACAGAGAACCCCTTACAGATCCCAGGGCCCTGTGAGCACAGAGCTCACCTTCAGCAGCTGCAGGAGGTGACAGGCTGTGCTGTAGTGGTGGCAGGGCTGCTCAGTTCTGCTGTGCTGTGTGAGCTCGGGGCTGCAGCCCTGCTCCTTGCTGGTGCTTAATTTAGGGCTAGGACTGTTTAGAGGAAATGGTTTGAAATGTTTACAGAGCTGATGGCTGCTGCTGGGGAAGGGAGGGAGTGCGACTGCTGCTTTAACATGGGAAAGCAGCGCAGTCGCTGCCAGAGCTTGGGCTGCTCAGTTCCCTTTGCCGGGCTTTCATCTCGCTGTTGCAGTCATCCAAAATCCGTGTCTGTGAAGCCACAAAATAACCAGTTTGCTGTGTTGGGGAGGAGTTAAAATTACTGCAAAATCCACTCCTCCTTGCAACAGCTCCCTGTATCACTGAGCAGATCTCTCCTGCCTTACCAGTTACAAACAGCCTGTAAAAAGGACTGGGCTGTCGAGGGGCTCCAGTAAGGATTGGGAAGTTTGAGCTGTAAGGACTGGGATGTTTGGGCTGTAGCAGTTCAGTGCAGATGCACCTGCATGTCCAGCAAAGCTTGGGGCAGGTGGGGAGCAGGTCCCCCTTCCCTGCATGCAGCACTGCAGCCTCCGTGTGCCACTTGGGCAGAGGATGGACAAGTGGATTGGGAGGGGTGAATCTGGCTGCACTTTGGCAAGCCTTGGAATTAAGCTTACAGGAACGTGCCACATTGCAGGGATGGGTTACAGCTTCCAGTGGTTGCATCATCTTTAACAAATAAGCCAGGGAACCAGAAATGCAAACACATCTCAAATAACCTGCGGCCTAGGGAAGGAAGTGCAGAATCTTTTAGTTCTCTTCATGCCAGAATAAGAGCCTGTCACATTTAAAAATGGGAAGGTCAAAGTGGATGAAATGAAGTACATTTTCTGGACAGCAGGTATTTAGACTTGGATGGGTGGAGACTGAGACTGATATTGGAAAGGCAAACGCAGGCTCCCTGCTTTGGACAGCTTCTGTGTACTAGGCCAAGATCACCTTGTGTCCATGTGCATCAGTTTTATTGTGGCTTTTCTTCTGCTGGATGCTGCTGCTGCAGATGCCATATTGGTTCTAAACCAGAACATTGCTCTAGTACAGCTGCTGTCCTGGTCTTGTGAATTTTAAGTTTCTTTAATCAAGGTATTTCAATAACAGGGGGCACACACAATCAGACATTTGGGGATTTTTTTACCTTGTCAGATGGTGAAAGCAGCATGTCCTTATTTTATAACATAGTCAGTGCTCTTCTGATGCCCCGTTGAGGTTTTACTGTGAAATGAACATTTGCTTTGCAACAAAGTGAAATGAAAGACATTGTAGCTCAGCCAGGTACCTCTGACTGGGAGTGTTCTTTCAGACGCAGGGTGGCAAAGGCAGCAGTTACTGGTTAGTTAATGGGTTATTTGGTGTAACAAAGTTCTGCAATACTTTAAATTGGACTCAGGTAATGAGCAAAGCTCTTACATTGCCCAAGTTCTTGTTTACCAGAATGGTCTCTGCAAACATCCAGCACTCACACCAGAGGGAGAGAACAAAGGGCACAGAAGGCACAAAGGTCCTGTGCAGTTCAGCAGCAGGTTTGGTACCTGGGAGGTCTCCACACATAAAAAGATGCTAAAAGCAATGTTCAGCTGGTGTCTCTTTGGGGTTAATGTTACTGAGCTTAGTTCAGCAGCTGTGGCCACAAGCCCTTCACAAGTCCCTCAGCAGATGGGGTGAAGGTCTGCAGCCTGTTGTGTTGTCTTGTAGAGAGGATGGTTTGGGGGAAGCTCTTTACTCTGCACCCTAAGAAGTCCCAGAAGGAAAATTCAACCAGGTGAGGAGGTGGAGTAACAGCAGGACTTCTGTAATTAACCTTCAGCTTACTGAACTCTGCATCTTGGTTTCTCCGAGCTGGGGAGAAACGTTTGGCCCTTGGAACTCTGAGCATATCCCTCACGTCTTGGATTTTGTGAAGCCCCATGAACAAATTGCTTTGTGCTGTTATCAGTAGCTCTGCTCTGGCTGTTGTCAGCCTGATAAAAGATTTCTTGCAGGCTGAAGGGAGGGCTTGAAACTGTCTGCAGGGGAA
This sequence comes from Chiroxiphia lanceolata, assembly GCF_009829145.1. Lineage (NCBI taxonomy): Eukaryota > Metazoa > Chordata > Aves > Passeriformes > Pipridae > Chiroxiphia > Chiroxiphia lanceolata. Next base: position 2,464,639 of record NC_045652.1, read on the forward strand.
GAAAAGTTGTCCTGTTGATGGAGGAGCAGTGGCTGGCTGGTGGTGGGTAGAAGGTGTTTGCAGGTGTTGTGTGATGGGTGGTTCCTGCCTCAGAGGCTGAGCAGTGGCTGGTGCAGCGCAGAACACAGAAGGGCAGTGCAAGTCCTGCCAGCTCCTTCCTTGGATTTCATGGAGCTGGAGCTGCCAGTGCTTGTGTTGGCTCAGCCTGAGGCTGTTCATGGGCACGTTCAGCTGATTCCCATCCCTGGGGAGCTCCTGTTCTGCAGAGCTGAGCTCCCATCTCTCCGCTGCTGCTTCATTCCCCATTCCCCCGACCTGCACCACGTGGTGAAGGGAGCCCATAGGGCAGCTGCAGGAAATCTGGGCACAGCAGAGGCAGGTTGGATCTTGATGTCATCTTCATCCAAACTGCCCAGGTGTTCTCCTGCAGTAGGGAATGCCTGCTTTGCCAGGATCTTCACTTCCCGCTCTCCCTGTCGGTGTCCCAGCCCTGTTGTGGAGACAGCCTGGTTTGAGTCGTGCTCTCTTTGTTCCTTGCAATTCCCCCTCACCAAACTGGTTTCCAGGAATTGTCATTAAGCATTTTGCAGTAAGTTTGGCAGAGCGTTCAGAATTCAAGAGCCAAATAAATTCATGGGGTAGGGATGTATTTTTTTTTTTAACATGCTGGAATTTGGGAATGACATGCTGTACTATAAATAGGAGTGGATCAGAGGAGTTAAGAGTTCTGTTCAGGGTCTGGCATGAACAAAAACTGAACCAGATGCTGAAAGCTGCTCTTTCTGGCTTTTTCTTCCCTGGGGGAAGGGACCATGTCAGATTCCTGAGATTTTGCCATACACTGTTTATTTTTCCTGGCTTTTCATCTCTCACTGTTGAGATCTTACTGGGCATCATCCCTCCTCTCAGCCAAGTGGACTGACTAGCCTTAATGTATTTAATCAAGGGAAAGGTGTTGCTGTGCAGTGACTTGTGGGGATGCAGGAGAATGTCTTACCCTCATGACACCTCACAAGCTGAACAGTTCAATCAATCCTTCATTAAGAAATATGTACTGACATTCATGTACCTTGCTAGAAATAAGCCCAGTAAATGGATGGCAGAGCTGTGCTGGGCCAGAAGTCACTCTGGACCCTCACCTCTGAGCTGTGGAGCAGCAGCCAGCTCTGCTGCAGCTGGTTTTGCTGACCCTGCATGCTGAATCCCAGCCCTGCTTCCGGCACTGGGAATGTGTCAGCCTGCTCCAGATGTGCCAGCTGCTGTCAGCTGCGATAACTGTGCTCACAGGTAGAGCTGAGCTCTTCATGTCACTTGGTTAATTTTCATCCTGCTTCCACCTCAGGAGTGGCTCAGAGAACCTGTAAAAGTGGCTTCTCGGGATGTTTCTTGACAGGTAGAGAAGCTGCTGAGATTTGGGAAGGGGAGAGGGCACTGGGTTCTCAGAAGTGGCATCCTGGAGGGCAGGAGCCTGCCCTTTGCTCCTGTGGAAAATGCACATGGAGCAAGGCTGAAAATACATTGGACAATAGAGTGGGAAAGATTTTTGCTGGGATCCTGTGTGAGAGGGTGGCCATTCCTAGCTGGGGTTTGCTGTTACCCATGTTGCCTTGGGGTCCATGCAAATTGAAGCTGCAGCCAGGTCTGAGACTTGCTGCAGCCTTTGCTGGGTGGTGCTGCTGCAGGCTCTGCTGCCTGAGAGGTGTGAGCCAGCAGCAGGGAGATGTTTATCTGCATGCAGCAATGCAAATCTGGGATAAACTGAGGATGACAAGGAGCCATGTGCCTCTGCCTGGACAGAGCACCATGAGGTGTGGCCAGTACACTGGAGTTAGCAATTCCCATGGGAATGCAATTCCCAGCTCTCTGGTACCTGGATATCAACAGTTTCATATTCGTGGAGCACAGAATGAGGGGGAGAGGAGGGAGGAAAAGACAGAGATGGAGATCAGTGCATGTGGAGCTTGTAGACAAGGGTTTGCACTACCTGAGAGTTCAGGGATTCACTGCTCTGCCACTGATTCCTGGTGTGAGGGCATCGGTTCCACATCTGCCAAATGGAAATAAACTGCTTCTCACTCCTCCTCAACTCCCCTCTGGACCAGTTCAGGAATGGAAGGTGTCTGTGCACGGCACCTGGCACGGCAAGGCCATGGCTGGGTGAGATCTCCTTCCTGCCCTGTCATCCTGTGCTTTTTGGAGGGATGTAGAATCCAGCCTGTCCTGTTTTGTCTTTCCTTGAGGAATGGTCGGAGTCTCTGACCTTTCTGGAGGTTTATAGGCAAAGGACAGCTGTGGCTGCCCCCAGAGCTCTGTGCCCTTTGAGTCTGTGTTCCTGACCATGTGCAGGTGGGGTCACAGCTGGAAGTCTGTTGTTGGATTTACTGCTCAGAGGGAAAGGAGAGAGTGGGAGATAGGGGCAGAAGTTGCTGGGGTGCTGTGTGCTAAAGCAATGCTTCCCTACTGTTATTTCAGCTGCAATTGCTGTTTCTTTTCAGGACACAGGTATTGGGATGACCCAGGAGGAGCTGGTTTCTAATCTCGGAACCATTGCTCGATCAGGCTCAAAGGTAACACCCTTCTCCCTCCCCTAGAAAACTCTTCTCCAATTACAGCCACTTTTATTCTCCCAGTAATTTCTCATTCCATCTTTTCCCTTGGCCCCCAGCCCAGCTGTGAAATTACACCCTACCTGTGGAGTCTTCTGGCTCTTAATGGTCTCTGCTTGTTTTTCTTTACTGCCAGAGTTGCTCTAAGCAATGCTCCCCTCTTCCAGAAGTGCAGTCCCTTTGGAGAAGCCCTTTTCCTTGGGCATCCTCCTCAGAGCACTGATGCAGAAGTGTGGGATGAGGGTGCTGGAATGCCAAGCTGCAGTGCCTGAGGAGCCTGGCTGGGGGATGGATTGCAGCCTCCCAGCGATACCTGAAGTCACTGTGTGCTGGTTCGTGTCTCCTTTGTTCCTCCAGGCTTTTCTAGATGCTCTGCAGAGCCAAGCTGAAGCCAGCAGTAAAATCATTGGCCAGTTTGGAGTGGGTTTCTACTCAGCCTTCATGGTAGCTGATAAAGTGGAGGTGTTCTCCCAGTCTGCAGAGCCAGGCAGCCTGGGCTACCACTGGTCTTCCGATGGGTAAGGCTGGAGAAGGGGGTGGCAGCTTGGGGGGCTGTGTCCAGACCAGGCACAGACTGAAAACTGTGCAAAGACAGGCTTGTGTGGCCTTTCAGGACCTGGCTGACTGGTTTAGGTCCTGCTCAGGTTGTACATGGTAGCAAAGTGTGGCCAAATGTGCCAGGGTGGAAACCCCAAGGACAAACTTGCTGCATCAGAGCAGGTGTGTTGTGGACAAAGAGAGTACCAGGCAATCAGCTTAGGGGGGCCCCAGGCTGCAGGGACAAATTTAACCTCTTGGGTCTTATCTTCCCCTGGGATTTGGCTTGAGGGCACCCCCAGTGAGCAGAGCTTTTGCAGTGCTGGGGTCTGTAGGAACATCTTTTCTCTAGGTCAGATCTTTGCGCTCATCCTTCGCTTTTTTTTGTCATGGCAAAGCTGTGGGCTGTGGGACCAGGGTGAAATTGGAGCTTCTGCAGGTGACAAGCTCAGCATCCCCTTAAAATCTCCTCAGAATAAAGAATGTACTAAGTTATTTAAATTATTAGGGAACATCTGTTAATGGAGATGTCAGACTCTATTGGGTTTTCAGTAGCTGGTGTCTTTGCAGAGCAGTGTGTCCTGGGTCTGGCTCTGCAGGGAAAACAGCCACATACAAACAGCCACATGTTTTGGAGGGTTTCTCAGAGCCACAGGGAGCATTCAGGCATCCAAGAGTTTTTACCTTTTCCTCTTGGCACTGAAGTGTTGTGCATGCTCTTAGTTTAATGAACCATTTTTCTGTCCTGTCATGGATGTATCTGAGGCACAAGCTGACTCAGGGTTTGTTTCTAATCCTAGTTCAGGAATGTTTGAGATTGCAGAAGCATCTGGGGTCAGGACTGGGACTAAGATTATTATCCATCTCAAAGAAGACTGCAAGGAGTTTGCAAACGAAGACCGAGTGAAGGGTGAGTGGAGGAGGGCGATGCTGGGGGCTCTTTGGAGGCTGTTGGTGCCTGTGAGTGGGAGGTGATTTTACAGTGTTTTTCCCCTCCTGCAGCTCCTTTCACCTGCAGTTACTGAGGGAATTCTTACTGTGTTGTTTTCACAAAGGTGACTCTTCTGTGTCTTCTTTCCATTCCAGAGGTGGTGACAAAATACAGCAACTTCATCAGCTTCCCCCTGTACCTCAATGGGAAAAGAATTAACACGTTGCAGGTGAGCAGGAGGCCACAGGCAGGTCACTCGTGGAGATGAACCATGTTAATCCTTCAGTGGAGACAGGAAACAGGATAAAGCTGCTGCTGTCCCTCGAAATCAGGGGAGGATTGTCCAGCATATCACAGACCTTGTAGTGATCAGTTGATTAGAACAAAAGGAGACAATCCAGCAGAAGTTGTGCCTGGAGCTGCTTGTTTGCATTTATTGTAGAGTATTCTTGCAGATTGGCAAGATCTGGGTCTTCCCTTAACCTGAATTATTATTTCAGTGCTTTATAATGCTTATTTTAACTGTTTAAGCCAGGTGACATGTTAGTGCTGTAGGGATTGCTCATATCACTGGTGTGCTGACACCTCTCCCTGCAGTTCCTGTCCTTCAGCATGGGATAGCCAGTGCCAGGGATTGGCTGGGCTTTTTTAGCAGCTCAGCTCACAACCCGATTTATTCCCCTCTCCTAGCTGAGCACTGCTTGGTGCTGGCATTTTCTGACCACTTAAGTGATATTGCAGCCAGATCCATTTTAGTCAGATGTTCTTGGCCCAATTGCAGGCATCACCTGGGAGAAATTAATTATCTTTAAAACAAAAATCGATGAATCGTTTTCCTCCAGCATCTCCTTCTCTGATTGTTTAAAGCTTCCTCCTGTGTAAGACAGCAGGTAGGGAGCATGTGTGTGGCTTCTTTTGTTTCCTGGAATGTGGCACTGACTGAACAAACTTTCAAGACTGTACTTAAACATTTTATCATGTTAATTTATCTAAGATTCTGTAATTGCTGTTATTAGTCACTGATTATTTATTTGGATTCCTGCATAATAGTGTTTCTCTTCCAAAGGCTTTCTAGCTGTGCCCCTTAATTAGACAGCTGTTTGCTCTCTCTACCTGACAATCAATAGAACAGGCTCCCTGGAGAAGAGCAGCAGTAGAGCAAGGGGTGAAATGCCCTTAATAGAGTCATGGACTTTTATCTCCTCATCAGAAAGTCTGTTTTCCCTTGAGATACAGCAACAGCTTTATTCATTATGCTCCCATTTCGTGCTTTTTCTTTATCCAGGATCTTGGCTTTGTGTTTTTCCACACGTCAGTGTCAGTTCACTGCAAACAGAGCCACAGTTAGTTCCCTGGTGGGGATTCTCCTAGATGAGTTCCTGAATGCTTGCCATGTATCTCACAGTATGGAGCTGGAGGCTTTTCCAATCTAACTGGGATAACTGTAGCTACAAGTGAGCCTCTGGGAACGCAGCACTTTACCCAACACAGCTGCTGTAAAGCACCTGAGTTCCCAGTGAGTCCCTAATCCTACCTGTGATCCTGCAAACCCGCCAGGACACTTGTGTGTGCTGGAAATGTTAGGAAGCCACCTGTGGAACAAGGCTCTGAGGCAGAGGAATCCTTAAGGCAGCATGGCAAGGCTGCCAGGGCCCTGAATCCCTTGGACTCTGGTCGGTGGGGTGGGCTGGATGTTTGTATTGCCCCCGGAAATCGCTCTTGTCGACATGTAGGGCTTGGGTGGCACAGAGTGGCAGTGGGTGAGGTTGGCTTCACCCCGCTGGAAACATGAGGTTCTTAGTTGAGTGCCACATCTTTGCTAGAGGGGAGTCTTTTGCTGAGGTACTGAAAACTGAGATGTGATGTGAGCATGGGCTGAGTGCTCCAGGAAGCATTGGAGGGGTTAGAGCAGCAGCAGCAGGTGGAAGACGTGGCCATGAGGCAGGGCCTGCTCTGGACCCTGTGGCTTGAACACACGTGTTGATATGTGTGTTAAGTGTGGGAACACTTTGTGACCCTGCAGCAGGGATGGCTCAGTGGTTCACAAAGCATCTCCTAAACTGCTCCAGAACAAAGCAGCAGAAAACAGGCAGTGCAGGAGTTCTTCACAAGTTTTCAGCTGGGCTAGTGACCTCCATCACAGAGGCAGGCTGAGTGCAACAGCCTCACTTGAACTTTCACTTTTCCTTTGCTGGTCAGGCCTTGAGATATTTGACCAGTACTGCCAGTCAGCCGAGCTGAGGGATCTGTCCAAGATACTCTTGGCCATGGGCAAGTGTGAGGCAATGGAGATTAGCCAAATCCCTTTTTTTGGGGGCTACACAAAGCTGCCTTATGTATGCTACAGGGCAAGAGTTACCTCTGAGGTCGGCTGAGGGGCAGTAATTTTTAGTCAGTGCCCCTGGGTTATGCAGAGGAGTCCGTTTGAAAGATCTTATTTCCTTGCTCCATCATCCTGGAGGGAAAGTGCAACTCAAGGAGAGCCCTGTGCCATGAGGCCATAAGTCTTCAGAGCTGATGGGAAGTCCTCTCCCTGCTGCTCCTCCACAGGCTCTCTGGATGCTGGACCCCAAGGACATTGGAGAGTGGCAGCACGAGGAGTTCTACCGCTTCATAGCGCAGGCGTACGACAAGCCCCGCTACGTCCTGCACTACAGGACCGACGCTCCCCTCAACATCCGCAGCATCTTCTACGTGCCCGAGCAAGTACGTGTCCTCCTGCCCAGGGAACGTGGGACATCTGCCCAGGGAACGTGGGACATCTGCCCAGCTGCTCTGAAAGGGGAGAATGGGAGAACAGGACAGCTCCTTAGGGAAAGGAGGCAGCTGAGGCTGCAGAATGTCAGGGAGGAAGGAGTATCTCCTGTGGCATCTCTGCGGTGGGCTGGGGGCCACAGGGTGGTTGTGGGGATGTTGAGCCACAGGGGAATGGCTCAGGTAGGTCCCCAGGAAAACCAGCCAAGATTTCAGCTCTTATTGGGTTCAGCACTGTAGGGAAGACCACAGGGTGACCTGGTAGTGTGCAGCTGGGTGCCCTGCACAGTGCTGGCATTACCTCCTGTCTCTTGTTCCTGCAGAAACCATCCATGTTTGACATCAGCAGGGAAATGGGCTCCAGTGTTGCCCTCTACAGCCGCAAAATCCTCATCCAAACCAAAGCTGCAGACATCCTGCCTAAGTGGCTGCGTTTTCTTAGAGGTGTGTGCTGGGACCAGGAACAGTGGGCTGTGGCCCATGGCTTCCTGAGGGGTGCATTCCTGAGCCTGGCACTCGTGTCTGCCTCACTGTTCAAGGGTTGCTCTGTGTTCCAGGTGTTGTGGACAGTGAGGATATACCTCTGAACCTCAGCAGGGAGCTCCTGCAGGAGAGTGCCCTTATCAGGTAAGCCAGAGGTAGATCCTGTGGACTGCTGAGGCTCTTTCAGCTTCTTGCTAGCTGAGAAGAGAACACGATGCAATAGTTAGAGGGACTTGGAGGGACCTGGCATGTAAACTGCAGCATCCTTGAGAATTTCTGTAGTCTACAAAGTGAGTTGTTTCTCAGACAGCTAACATTGTTGGAGTATAAGAGCAGGTTCTTCCTCCTTGACACCAGAGTTTGTTACCTTGTTGGGTTTGATGGCTGACTTTGTTATTTGCTGACTACAGTGAAGGCAGAGGCACTTCACCAGCTGTAAAATACAATGTCACTTCACAGTGGATTTTGAGGCCTTCAGAAAGAGTTCCTCCAAGTGTAACCAACCACCCCTGTATAGCCACCCCTGTCCCATGGTTGTGGGAGAGAGACAGATACCCTGGGCACAGCTGGTTATGTGCTGCAGCATCACTGAGTCACAGGTCATGAGGACTGGAGCTTCAGCAGAACATTTGTACACAGCTCTGTCTATTTGCAGCTCAAGAGCTGCTCCTGCCTGAGATCAAAGAATAGGTATAGAGCTATGAGGGGGAGGAGATGGTGGACCCACTACAACCCTGCACAGACAGACAGTCACCTAAAACCTCTTGTCTTGCTCTAGCAGCTGTCTTTAAAAAGGCTTGTTCCTGCTGCAGGAAGCTCCGTGATGTTTTGCAGAAGAGGGTGATCAAGTTCTTCATTGACCAGAGCAAGAAGGACCCTGAGAAATATGCCAAATTCTTTGAGGAGTACGGGGTATTCATGAGAGAGGGGATTGTCACGATAGCAGAGCAGGATGTCAAGGTACCAGGAGTCCTGAAGCACCACAGCTGATGGGAAAGATTGCTGGTTCCTACTGTGAGCTGGGATGAGGGGGACTGCTACTTCTCCATGAAACTTGCATGCCTATGACTTGTGTTCCTGGGTCTACCCAGACATACTGATTCTGTAGTGCCCAAACTCTCCTTTTTTCTCACTGGGCGCTGCTTCCCACTTCGAGACCCTGCGGAGTCTCTGTACCTACACTGTTGTCAGCCCTCCCTGATACAATATGAACTACAGCAAGAAAAGCAGGGCTTTCCCCTCCTGTTGTCCTCTGCCTGCATTCCCATTTTTAGGAGAGTTTGACCTACATCCTGTCTAGGTCACTCTCGTGCCTCCTTAATATCTGGAGCAGGAAGGGAGAGATTCAGAATCCCCCCGAGCCTTTTTGCAGAGCTGCAAAAGAGGCCTGTGTGCTACAACAGGAGTTCCTGGGGCTGGGAGCGGTCAGGTGGAGGTCCAGTGAGGTGCCCTGAGCTCACAGGAGCATGTTTCCTGCAGGAGGACATAGCCAAGCTGCTGCGTTACGAGTCGTCGGCGCTGCCCGCGGGGCAGCTGACCGGCCTGGCCGACTACGCCTCGCGCATGAAGGCCGGGAGCAGGAACATCTACTACCTGTGTGCCCCCAACCGCCACCTGGCCGAGCACTCCCCCTACTTTGAGGCCATGAAGAAGAAGGACATGGAGGTGGGTGAGCAGAGGTGCCATGGCCAGGGGAACACCACTGAGCTGCTGCAGCAGTGGTCAGGGCTGGAGCTCGGAGCTGAGCAGGGCAGTGAGGCCGGTGATGGAGCCCTGCCAGTGCGGGGCCTTTGCAGAGTGCCCACTGTCTCTGCTCAGACCGTGGTGTGAGGCCAGGAGGGACCTGTCATACACTCTAACCACAATACAGAAAAGACATTAAGGTCTTAGGGAGCATCCAGAGGAGGCCACGAGGATGGTGAAGGGTCTGGAGGGGAAGCCATATGAGGAGCAGCTGAGGGCGCTTGGTTTGTTCAGCCTGGAGGAGACAGGTCAGACCTCACTGGTGTCTTCAACATCCTCCTGAGGGGCAGCACCAATCTCTTCACTCTCCTGGCCATTGACAGGACTGAAGGAAACAGCATGAAGCTGTGTCAGGAGGTTTAGGTTGGAAATCAGGAAAAGGTTTTTCACCCAGAGGGTGGTTGAGCACTGGAACAGGCTCCCCAGGGCAGTGATCACAGCACCAAGCCTGTCTGAGTTCAAGAAGCATTTGGACAATGCTCTCAGGCACATTTGTGGGATTCTTGGGGTGTCCTGTGCAGGGCCAGGAGTTGGACTCCATGATCCTGATGAGTCCTTTCCAACTCAGCATATTCTCTGATTTAGTACTTGTACAAACATCTAGTTCTGACACCTGTTTCATACCTTTGCTGAATCCCAGAGCAGGAGCCCAGGAGCTGCTGTGCAGGGCTGTAATGGTGTTTCAGGTGACCTCTGTGGGCACATGGCCCTTTTAGGACTGGGGTCAGTGGTGGTTCTGGACTTGTTCAGGTGCAGACCTGCCACCCATATTAATAAATCCCTCCAAGGGTTTGCTTTCATGGGGGGCCCTGAGTGATAATCACCATGGAGTTGAACTGTGAGTTTCCCATGTGAAGTTCCTGCTGTTTGGTGCAGAGTTGCCTTGGGAAGGAGGGAATGCTGTTACATCCCAAACAACGTGTTACTGTCCCTTTTTTGGCACAGGTGCTGTTCTGCTATGAGCAGTTTGATGAGCTGACACTCTTGCACCTCCGTGAGTTTGACAAGAAGAAACTGATCTCTGTGGAGACAGACATTGTTGTTGATCACTATAAGGAAGAGAAGTTTGAGGAGAGCCGCCCAGGTGAGGCTCCCTTGGCCCATCCTGCAGCCACCCTGTGCCACCAGTGAGGGGACACCTCCTCCCCTGCTCCTGTAGCTCCTGAGCAAGAGCCCTCCTTTCCACCCTGCCATTCTTGTGCTCTGAGGCAACTTGGAATTCTTGCAGATCCTTTTCGTCCCACATGATCGAAGTTTAAGCAAATTTGAACAGATGGAATGTCATGTGTGGCGTTGCCATGATTTGATTTTAACCCCACAATGTAAATCTGGTGCCCTGATAGAGGCAGGTAGGCCCTGGCAGGGCATGAACCCACCCTCCCTGGGTATGGCATGGTCTGGGATGAAGGTGTGTAGGTGTGTGCTGAGCAGTGCTGCCTTCTCATTCCCACAAGAGAATTGATAAATGAAAGTGTGAAATGGGCTCAGCTCAGCTCAGCTCACTGTCCACTGCACGCTATAGATGCACACTCAGATGTGCCCTCTCTCCCTGCCAGCTGGAGAACGTCTGACAGAGAAGGAGGCTGAGGATCTGATGGCCTGGATGAGGAATGCCTTGGGCTCTCGAGTCACTGGAGTGAAGGTGGGTATTCTGTGTTTGGGTGACTGAGTACAGGAGATCCAGGGAGGTAGTGATCCAGGGAAAAAAGGTGGTGGTTGCTTGGCGATCTTCTGCCACAGATTTTTCTTTGGGCCCTGAGGGAAGTCGTTCTTCTCCATGCCTCCTGTCTGTAACTGCTGTGGATGAGGGCACTTGTCATTTGGATGGCCAGTGTGGGAGCAGAAGAACCACATCCTAATGTGTAATGAGCAAAGCCCATGTTCGTAGTTGATGCTCATGTTACCAGAACAGGCTTTTTTGGTAACTTTCTTGCCTGTGGACTAGAAAGGTGTGTTAGCAGGGAGTGCTTTGGGTCTGGCTGCAACCCCCTGCCATTTGGGCCCCCAGCTTTCCTGCTGGTTTAGGCAGTGCCTGTGGGATGGGGGTGAATCGTGTGGAGGCTTGGTGTGAGTCTGTGCTGAGGAGACTCGGAGTGCTCAGCCCTGGCCCTCCTGCAGCACGTGCACTGTGTCTGTGCCACAGGTGACGCCCCGGCTGGACACCCACCCTGCCATGATCACCGTGCTGGAGATGGGCGCCGCCCGCCACTTCCTGCGCATGCAGCAGCTGGCCAAGACCCAGGAGGAGAGAGCCCAGCTCCTGCAGCCCACCCTGGAGATCAACACTGGGTAAGGGGGGACAACACCAGCACTATTAAGTGCAGCCTGTGCTACAGTGCCTTAATCTGTGAGGCTGTGTGGCACCATCGACATGACCCACCCACACACACACATTGTGTCCAGCCCTCTGGGGACCAGGGGGGTTATAGGAACAGATGGGATAGAAGAGAGAAGCCCCCAGAACAGGAGAAAGAAAGTTGCCTTTTGTGACCCACCTTGGCTTAGCTGCTCGTTCGGGAAATAAACTTCTCAATGTGTACAAAATCACCAAGTCTCAGCGTTGATCTCTCTCTCTTACAGACATGCTCTGATTAAGAAGCTCAACGAGCTGAAGGACAGTCAGCCTGATCTGGCCCAGATGTTGCTTGACCAGGTGAGAGCCAGACCTTCTCCAGAAGCAGCACCATCCTCCCCAAAGCCAGCTTGCAGACCACGCATGGCAGGGAATGGGGTGAACCTTTACAGTGGGCAAGAGTCGCATCTTTCCGTGGTCCCTGGTATTTCCAGGACTCGTGGGCAGTATGTTTCCCTATCATGGGGCCATGAAGACAGGCCTGGTCTGAGAATGCAAGTCCTGGAGAGTGACATTCCCTTCCTCCCTCATGCAGGTTGCTCTTGCTGCTTATTTAGTGCTTTCTTCTCTTTTTCAGATTTATGAGAATGCCATGATTGCAGCAGGACTGAATGAGGATCCCAGGCCAATGGTGAGCCGGCTGAACGAACTCCTCACCAGAATCCTGGAGAAGAACTGAGCCCCCAAGGACTGAAGGATGAACTCTGTGCTGATCTCTCTTGCCTCAAGTGCAGCCACTCTCTCAGCAGCTTGTAGGCAGTGTCCAGCGTGGGATTCACAGGGCAGAGGGCAGGGACAATGCCAGGGACATCCAGCCCTCCCTGCACAGGGAGGAGCCACCTGTAATTATCAGCTCATATGTCATCAGCCTGTTCAAAGTGCAGCGTTCTTAGTGGGGACAAAATCCAGAGGTTGCTGCTTCTATACTGTGCCCAAGCCTGAAGAGCCTCTTTTCATACTGTTTCTAGAAATGGCCTTTCCCAAAACAGATGTTGGCAGCAAGATTCCCAGTTAGGTCTGTGAATACACCCCCCATCCACTGAATCCCTGTGCACCACTGTGCTCTGAATAAGCACTGGCAAAATGAGTTAATTAATTAAGAAACCTCCAGCTCTGACCAAGCAGGAGGAGTTTGCTGGCATGGATAGATTGCTGCCCTTGGCAGACATGGACACTGTTGGAGGAACATGTCAGTGCAATCCCATGGTAGAAAAGATCTCCCAGCTGCTGGATAACTGAGTTCATCGTGGTCTTGTGGAAAAAGGGAAGTAACTGGGAAACAGCCTTCCAGCATATGGCTTTCTGGAGAGTCTCCAGGGTTTTTGTCTCATCTGTGGGATAAACTGCACGCCTAGCTGATCTGTATTTATGATAAATAAACACTTATTTTCCAGACCCTCTCCACTTCTCCCTTCCCATTACATTGTTGGCCTTTGTGTCCTCCAGCTGGTGATTTGTTGGTTCTTCTCTCTTCAGATGCTGTTTGGTTCTTCAGGGTATCAAGCACTGGACAGTGGTGGGAAGAGAGGGCTGTGAAAACAACAGTAGTAGCAGGAAGTGTGGAGGGAAAGCAGGAGAATCTGTAGCTATGAATCCTGTCAGCCTTGTCTGTGGAAATGGAATTTGCCCCTTTGAATCATTTCTAAGGAGCAGTGGCTGTTCAGACAGAAATGCCACACTGGATTCCCTCTGTGTGTCTGTTTTACACCATGCAAACTGGTTTATAGGAATCCTTTCTCCTGCTCAGTGGGGATCTGAGCAGCCCTGATATTTGTTTAGATTATCTCTAAATTGCCAGATTAAGATGCAGGAACTGGATTTGGTTAACTGTTTGGATGCTGTGCTGGACAGGACAGCCTCCAGCTCTTTAAGCTACAGGAAGCCTGGCTGTGCTCAGAGGAGTTAAAAAGGGTCCTGCTGCACAGGGGACCACTTGAGAAGTTTATCAACATCACTTAAAATTTCATTTTTGTTCAGATGCAGAAGAGGAACTAACGTGACAGTTTAGATGGTGTTGAGAAGAACAAGGAGCCACCTCCTGCATCCCTGCTAATGTATCATCAAGAATGGTGTGGCAGCAGGACAAAGTCTCCCTGTGCTGGGCACTGCTGAGGCCTCACCTTGAATCCTGGGGTCACTTTTGGGCCCCTCAAAACAAGAGAGACATTGAAGGGCTGGAGCAGGTCCAGAGAGGGAACGGAGCTGGGGAAGGGGCTGGAGCACCAGGAGGGGCTGAGGGAGCTGAGGGAGCACCAGGGGGGCTCAGCATGGAGAAAAGGAGGCTCAGGGGAGACCTTCTGGCTCTGCAACCCCCTGACAGGAGGGGGGAGCTGGGAGGGTGTTGGGATCTGCTCCCAGGGAACAAGGGACAGGACAAGAGGAAACGGCCTCAAGTTGTGCCAGGGGAGGTTTAGTTTGGATACTGGGGGAATTTCTTCACTGACAGGGTGATCAGGCACTGGCACAGCTGCCCAGGGCAGAGGTGGAGTCCCCATCCCTGGAGGGATTCAAAAGCCATGGAATATGGCACCTGGGGACATGGGTTAGTGGTGGCCATGGCAGTGCTGGGTTCATAGTTGGCCTTGAGGATCTTTGAGGGCTTTTCCGACCTAAACAATCCTGTCATTCTAACACAGACTGAAGGAATTTCAACCTTTGGTGATTCCTAAGCAGCACAGCAGGTGAGTGTGGTATCCTGCAAGCTGCTCACCTGTTAAAGTGCCTAAAAATAGCAGCTGTTCATACAGCTGGATGCTGGTTTGTAACCTTTGCTACAGTGAGAAGCAGAGCGTGCTTGGTTGTGACATGGCCATAAACTGAAACATCTTTAACTTCCCCATCATGGGAATCCTCCAGGAATTCCAGCAGCCCTTGAGGTGCTAATTTTTTTGCCATGAGAGATTTGTGATTAAAATATCAAATAAGACTACTGTTCCTGGAGTGCACACCTGCCCTGTGTCCCTGTGCCCATCAGACACAGTGAGAGGTGGTGATGGTCCTGGGATGCAAGAAGGAGCAGTAGCAGCAGGATAAGGAGGGTACTTTGGCCCAAATCTCATACACACTTTATCACACTGTTTTGTCTAAGCTTCATCACTGCACACACCAGCAGGCTCTGGGTCCTCACCTCAGGCTCAGCTTTCCCTTTTGTTCTGCAAAGACCTGCAGGGAGGGCTGGTGTGAGGATGATGAGCCTGGCTGACAGGGCAGATCCTAGTGGGAAAGGGGGATGTATTGAAGTGCTGACAGGAACACAGGTGGAAGCTGGTCTTCTGTGATGACTCTGTGTCTGAAAGGGCAACAGAGGCTCTTTGGTGAAAACAGCAGTGAAAAGGATGAGTTGTTCCAAACATGATGGCAAAATGGAGGTGTAGGAAGCTCATTAGAACCTGGGTTTTCACTTTCTGCACAACCTCAAAATATGCTGTGCAAGCAGAGGAGGTTTGTATGGATCTTGCATCAGAACTGCAGCACTTTGTGGTGGTGAAGCTGCAGTTGTGCTCTTCCAGCTCCTGGTCTCTCCCAGCTCCCGTGGTCTCCACTTGGACATTACATTACTCACCCTCACACGTGTTGTATCACCAAGCAGCTTCCATCTGGCCTGTGCTCTTCCTGCAGCCAGAGTGCCCCTGGTGTCTGCAGCATATTGTGGTGAACCCAGAGAATGCAGCATGTGGGAATGGTGCTGGGAAGTGCCCAGAACGGGCTAGTTGTGTCCTTCAGCGTTTGCTCTACCAGGAAGGGAATCAGGGATCTCCAACCTGGAGGAATCTCATGGAGCTTGTTTCATGTCCTGGCTTGTAAAGCAATGCTGAACCCTGCCTGGTGTAGAAAACGGATCTATTGGGTTTGGTTTGTACTGGGACCTTATTAACTGCTGCCTGACTCCTTTTCTTGTGGTTGGTTTTTGAGGTTTGGGGGATTTTTTTTGTTCATTTTTCTACAAATTAAACCATGTGTGCTGACAAACTTGGTGATAAACAGCGTGGCCTCCTCTCCTGGTCTGCCCAGGCTCATCAGCTGCGGAGTCAAACCTATATCCTCCAGGGCAGAAGATGGAAAATATTTACAGGCAGTGAAACCAGTTTGAAAGGACATTCCAGAGACCTCGTGCTTTTAAACTTGGACAGAATCCCTCTCACGTCTGGCTTGGGACCTTGAAACTGGACTGGCCATAAAGTGGTTCACGGGGCCAGACTGAAAACAAAGTTTTCTCTCGTCCAGACTTCCTGCTGAGACCATCGAGAGTGTCTTGGGCAGGCTCCAGGTCTGTGATTTATGGACAAACCACAAGCCAGGAATCTGCAATCTAAGCTCCTTGAGCAGCAACTGCTAAAAACATTATGGGAAGAAATGGCCACTGTTTCCAAAAGAAGAAGACTTGGGAGCCATTAATAATATTTAGCACTTCTGTGGTCCCTCACAATTGTTGATTAATCCTCCTGCTCTCCCTGTGAAGTGAGTCAGAATTATTCTTACTGTACAAATAAGGTCTGCATGGAGCTGAAATAAATTTCCTTTAAGAGACACAGTGAATCTGCATTAAGGAGACAGCTCAGGACTCCAGAACCCCAGCACAAACTGAAACAGAGGCATAAAGACAAGTACCTGCTGGGTTTGGATGAGGCAGTAAACATAAACTTAGAGCACCTTCGAGGGACTCTCTGCCTTTCATCAGAAGATTCTTACCCAGGCAGTTCTGGCTCTGCCCAAACCTTATCCCTAGGGATAAAAATTCTTGGGATTTCAGAGAATCCCTGGAAGTTTGGCTGTTTACTGTAATTATCCTGTACAAAGTCCTTTCCAGCTGTTTGTCTCCATATTGTTTGGGAAGAAGAGGATGCCATGCTAAACCTATCTTGCCATCTGCCCAGAACTGCTCACCTCCTGATGCTTCTGGAGTGGATTAAACATGGGTTTTCCTTTTCTTTCATCAGCAGGAAGCTTTTCTTCCAGGAAAAAAAAAAGTCATTTATTCTCCACCTGCTCTCAGAACCATCTTTTGTTTCTCCTTCACCTCCCCCTTTACACTTCACCTCCATCTTCTCTGGGACATTTTGTGGCCAGTGTTGTGATTCAACACAGCCCAGGCCAGGAGGGAAGTTTCTCTGCCTGGACACTCATTTTCCCATTCTCCCAGGACAGAAAGGTGCTCCTTGTTGCTGGAGCTCCTTCTAGCAAGAATTCCATCTCAAATCACAAGGCCCTTCCCATTGCACTCCTCCTGGAATCAGTCTGGCACGTGAACAGGTGGGAATGGGTGAGGTCTGCCATAAGTCCTGGCTGAAATGGAAGAGCTGGCAGGAGCACAAGGACCAAAAGCTTCGGTAAGTAAATTTGTAAGGACTCCTGATGGTCTCATTGTTAATCTATTCACAGCAGCAGGAAGGATGAAAAATTGGGCAAAAAAGCAGAGTTTCCCCTGCTTCTTAAATGTAAGTGGCAAAAGGTGTTGTAATGAATTGTCTGTTAAACATCCATCCAATGTTATTCCAAATGTCACGACACGACCTGCAGGGGATTTGGGATCAGTTAACAAAGCAGTCTGAGGAGCCAAACAAAGCTTGTTCTCCTTTTGCAACCCAAGTAAACAAGAGGTAACTGGGTCTAAAACCCAGACCAGAAGTAAATCAGCAAGTCAATCCTTCATGGAACTGTCCCACATTAAATCCTTAGAAAATCAAGAAGTTGGAGCTGTCAGGAGACAAGAGGGAGATTCAACTGGAGTTTTGTCTCACTGATGCATCTTGATCACTGGACCTGTTCTGTCTCAAGTGGTTTAGCAGATAGTTTAAAAAACAAGTGTTCAAAGCTGCCTTGCAGCGTGCTGCAAGAAATCAAAGGACAGGGATTAGGTTTTTCAGTTGGGGAATTGTATTTTTACCGCGTTTAGAGATTCTTCAATGCCCAGTGTCCTTACTGAATGATGCTGATTCTCCTTGGAAATGAGAATTCACTGCCCAGGAGAACAAGATGAATTTTGGTTTATACCACTCGAACTTGTGCCCTGTGACTTACTGAATGGGAACATGCTTACAAGAGGAGATGAATATAGTGGCCTGTACCATCCCAAAAT
Organism: Chiroxiphia lanceolata; assembly: GCF_009829145.1. Classification (NCBI taxonomy): domain Eukaryota; kingdom Metazoa; phylum Chordata; class Aves; order Passeriformes; family Pipridae; genus Chiroxiphia; species Chiroxiphia lanceolata. Next base: position 2,482,122 of record NC_045652.1, read on the forward strand.
TCCTACTTTACAGTAAAGCACTTTTCAGGAAAATGCTGCCTTCTTGCTTGTTTGGCTCTTTCAAGACACTGTTCTGAGTATTGTGCTGAGCTCTGTCATCCAGCATGGCCAAAGTCCATGAGAAGGAAATTAAGACAATAAATTAATGCAAACCCAAACTCTCCTCACTGGAATTGGCCTCTGTGGCTGCTTCTCTGATCACTGCTGACCTGGATTGATCAATTTGTATGGAAAAGCTTTAAAAATTAAGCTGGAGCTGCCAAAGAGCCACCAGTGCTACAAGTCCTAACAGAGACCAGGGGGTCTGCCCTGAGACAGAGCAAAGAGAAAGTGAAACACAAATGTTGAGCAATGCTGACTGCAGCACACTGGGGATAAATATGAACATTATACAGAACACATAATTTGTGTATTCATAGATCTGCAGATAATCACATTTACTATAAATCCCATGGCATGGTGAATCCAAGCAGTCACTTTAAAAACCTTTTAATGTCACCTAATCGTGTTCACAAGTCCCATAATCGTTGTTTTCTGCAGAGACAACCCAAAACCACAGCGTGACAGTAAATTTCCTGCCTCTCACAGCGTGGATCCCAAGTGTTGCTGCTTCAGGGACCTGCCTGCACCCACACAGTTGTAATTCAGGGGTGAGTACGCTTTAAATTAAGCCGAGATTTTCCTGCTGGGAGTCTGAAGCACTGGGGCCCTGAGCCACATCAGACACAGAGCAGTTCCCTGCTGGGGAGAGAACGAGAATTAGTCAAAAATTGCTTGTGGAAGTCCAGTAGGTCTACGTGGAGAGCCAGACAGTCTGCCTCTGATCAGCTGCCTGATTTTGGGAGGGCTGCTTCTCCTCTCTGTGCCTGTCACTGTGGCTGTGTCCTCTGATGTTGGGAACAAACAGTGACTGGAAAACCACACCCTTGTTGTCTTTAGGAACGGTCAGAGGCCTTGAGATGCCCCGTGAAAGAGATACCTGTTTGGCAGCCAGGGTGAACCAGTAAGTGTTGGTGCTTTTGGATCCCCCTTCATTGGGAATGCCACAATTCCTTTGGCTTTTGAGTGCTTCTGAGTTCAGTTTAGGGCCTTGTGCAGCCAGATGCTCCTGTGCCTGGGCTTAGTCGTGTCTCAGTACGTAACTGGAGTATTTTCACTCTGTTTGTGCAATGGGCACTTGCAAGTCCTTGCAGGATTTTCTTCAGAGGGTTCCTAATTCCCATCAGTGCAGCAACTTGAGAAAGAACTTGAATAAACCAGCAGAAGTGTTGAAAGACACAAACCAAAGGATTTCTTCACATCAGTTTCGAGTTCTTGTACTGACAGGGGTAAATCTCCTGATGGAATTCCCTGTAGAAAATACACCCCTCAGTCCTGCCAAAACAGCCATTTTTTTTTGCTTAAAATTCAAGGGTTTCCAGCTAAAATTGTTTGAATGGGTTAAAAATTAAATTTCTTTGCTGGAAGTGAAAACTCACAAGTGCCTCAGGAGCTTGGAAACCTTATAGTAAAAAAAATTATCTACAGCTTTTAAAATGAATGAACAGGCAATGTTTCAAAAAAAGTGTGTCCGTTTCTTTCAGTAATGTTAAATTACAGACAGAGCTATAACTATGGGAAAATGTTTATGTGTAAAGGAGACATTCTATTGCTCACCATTAGAACTGATTTGTAGTTGTTAGTGAAGTGTCTGCCTTGATGTTTATGAAGCTCTGGTGTGTTCCATGTGCCACTAAACCTCTTCCCTCTGCTGCTGCATCTTGGCCTGTTGAGAAGCGTTGCCCAGGAGGGATTTTGGTTCTTGCCACAGCTAGACCAAGCATTGAGAAAGAAATTCGGATTTCAACACAAATCACACATTCAAAATGCAAATCCAGTGTATGAACACCCCAACCCCCACTGCACCTCGGGTGATTTTATACCTGCAGACCTTTGGCCACAATTAACTGATGATCTGGAGGAAGTTATTGTTGATCCTGACTCCAAGGTAAGACTCAGTATGAGGACTTTGAGCCAGAGCTGAACGTAGTGGGAAAAAGGCTCAAGTTTTCCTGTCCAACTCCAGGGATTAAAGTACAAAATAAAAAGGCAATGGTCATTCTTTTGACTGATAAGCTTGGGAAAAGCTTGAGCTACATGACTGCTCACCTTGAAATTTCAGTATTTCCATAAATTTCCGTATGAGCAGCACAATAGCCATCATAACCCCAAAACATCACAGTTGTAACGGGCTGCAGCTGCATAGGTGTGCCTGACGTTTTACATGTGAAGACTTCATATATTAGAATTCTTTAAAAACACGGACAAGGAGTACTAAGCCGTGTGCTTTCCCCTTTCGCCGCTGTTCATCCCGGACTGGCCATTCACCTCGGTGACAGCCGGAGCCGAGGCCATAACCAGCCGCCCCCCGGTTTGACTGGACATCCCCGCCCTAGGCCGGGGCCGTGAGGCGGCCGGGCCGCCGCCGCTTTCCGCGGCGCGCGGCTGCCCCCGGTGGCCGCCGGGCCGGATTCGCCTCAGCAGGCGCCGGGCCGTTCTCCCGGAGGGCGAGAGCGGGATGGGGACGGGACGGGAGAAGCCACCGCCGGCCTCCTGAGGGGAACGAGAAGAGGGGAGTGGGAAGACAGAAGCGTGTGGGGAGGGGAGGCGGTCTCCATAGCAACCGCTGGCGGGAAGCCCGTGCGCACGCGCGGGCAGGGTGAGGCCCTGTCAGCGCCCCTCCGGCCGGGCCTGCGCATGCGCGCCGCGCGCGCGGCGGGACTACCGACACGGTTGGCGCCCCCGCGCATGCGCTGCGGCGCACCGGGGGCTCCCCGGGCCCTGGCGGCAGGGTGCGGGAAGGGCCGGCAGCCCCAGGGCGAGGCGGACAGGTCGGTCGGCTGCGGGGAGGGACGGAAAGGGACGGGACGGGCGGGCGGGGAGCGCTCAGAGCGGAGCGCGGGCGGGTGGGGTGACGTCATGACGCCGGCGCCGTCAGCGCGGCGTGGCGCCACCTGGCGGCGGGGAGGCGGCGCCGCGGGACTGGCATGGCCCTGGGCTGACGTCAGCCGTGTGACGTCAACTGCATGACGTCACCTGCGTGGCGTCACCCCGTGCTGGTTCAGGGGGATGACGAGCCCGGACCTTGGGAGGAGGCTCCGTACCAGGTGTTAACGTGGCATTGAAGGCCAAAATTCAGGGATAGAGCAGAGGCAGAGCCGTTAAGCACAAGGAGACCTGCGTGTCAGGGGATGCTAGCGGGCACTGGCAGCTGGCAGGGTTCACTGAAAACGTAGTTTAACGTGTCCAGCCTCGAAACAAATTTCTTTCAAGCAGTGTTACCAGGGAAAGCAGTTCTGGGGGTCTGAAGCAACGTGGAATTTCATCTTTTGCTTCCAGGCTCAGGGACACAAGGAACTGCGTATCCAGGAGGCTGGAGAGGGACTTTGGACAAGGGCCTGGAGTGATAGGACAAGGGGGAATGGCTTCACACTGACAGAGGGCAGGGTCAGATGGGATATTGGGAAGGAATTCTTCCCTGTGAGGGTGGGGAGGCCCTGGCACAGGTTGCCCAGAGAAGCTGTGTCTTCCTGTGGCATCCCTGGAAGTGTCCAAAGCCAGGTTGGACGGGTCTTGGAGCAACCTGGGACAGTGGAAGGTGTCCCTGCCCATGGCAGGGGTGGAAATGAGATGATCTCAAGGTCCCTTCCACCCCAAACCATTTTATGGTATTGTGATATGGGCCTACCTTGAAGGGAGACAGTTTCAGCTACTTTCCTGACAACACTTTGTCCCTGACTCTGCAGACACACAAGGTACTCCTTTTCACCCTTCTGGTTTTAAATAAAGCTCTAATTACAGCTGAGCAAAACCATTTATCATTTTTACTGCCCAGTGTGACTCCAGTAAAGCCCAAAGCTCAGTCCATTGTCTCTGTATAAACTCTCAAAAATCACAGACTGGGTACAGCCCTTTTTGATGACAGAAAAGACCCTTGTGTGGTTGGCTTTTGTATCTGCTTAAAATCCTCTTCTTCATCTCCCTCCTGGTCCCTCCCCTCCCTTTAGATTTTGGTGTTTGGATTAAAACAGCTTTCTGGGTGCCAGTGTCAGAGGCAGAAAGTGAAAGAATTGTTGCCATCAGCTTTACATTTGGAAACTTTGGGCCTTGAGTTCTTTTGAGCCTTTGCTTTTCCCACTGGGTCAATTTTAATTACATGTTTTTTTCAAAGAAACTGTCAAACAGTAGAAAATAGGAATTTAAATAGGATGTTTGAGATTACTGTGTGCTGTTGAGGCTCAGACTGTGCTTTGGGTCCTTGGCTGTGGACAAGGCTCTTGCCCAGAGTTTCTAGAAGGAATTTTCCTGAAAGCCAAACACAGAGGAACTGCCATGGTGGTCTGAGAGCTGATCCCCTGCTGTTACTGGAGCAGTATTTACACATTCCTGAGATCACTGGGGTGATGCCAGAGCTTCCCAGATCACTCACATCAAGGTAGCCTCATGTCTGGATATGGAGAAGGTGAAGGAACTAAGTGAATAAAAGGAGAAGGTGTAAAATTGTATTTTCACAAGACTAAACCAAGCCTGTTTGTGATGGACACCAGAGGATGGAGAACAGGAATGAGAGCATGGAGACATCATAAAGCTACACATGCACGAAGCAGAGTGTTGTGTGGTTCACTGTGGCTTTTATATGTGATTTTAGATGAGGAGAGAGCAAGTAAGTCATTGGTATAGATTAATGAAACATTATTCTAAAAGATACTTCATTAGATCATTTGTAGAAATCTGTGATGAGTTTGGTCGTGTTTTTAAAGCAAATAGGGAAATCAAGATACTGTGTTGAATTTCACTTTATATTTGGCTCTTGTGACAATAAGCTTTGACATTTTCCTGCTACAGACATCCATATCATGGATTGCTCCGTTCTTGATCTGAAAAAATGACAGAAGTGATTGACATGGTCACAGTTATCAGTGTTGGAGTGGAGTCAGACACCTGGGACAAGGCCACAATGTGGTTGGTTTGGAAAAATGATGGGCTGCCCAAGAGTTCCCTTCTCTGGATCATCAGACAGCTCAAGCCTGGTGGTTGGTGTCTCTCCCAACTCATTTCCTAATCTAAAATACAGAAAAACAGGACAGGCAGAGAGTTAATCTCTGTGGGATGGTAATAGAAACACACATGCTCAATGACAGCTGTTTGCAGCTGCATTTTAATAATTTTAAATGCATTTTATTGATTTTGTGGGATTTTAATTAATCATTTTGTCCCTTGATACTTCTCTAATGGTTTACAGAAGAATTACCCCCCTGATAACACAGAGCTCTCGTTAAGAAGGTATTAGCTGAGTGTGGGAGCTCTGGCTTTTCATAAACTGTGTTGGCTGGTCTTAATTTTATTATCCATCTTTATTCATCAGTTCCCACCTAAGCCATTTCTTTAACAGCCTGGCATAGAGCTCTGTGTGCAAGATGAGTGTTTACTTCCCTAATTGTCCTTTTTGAAAAATCACAGTGACTTCTGCTTGCAAAGGATCCAATTCCTGTGACAGAAACACCTTCAGCATCTGCTTTTTGGTGTGTTTTGGATTGCTCCTAGAAAAGGCTGTTTGCAGCAACACCAGGGGATGGATATTATAGGAATATTCACAGGATTAACAGTTCCACAGTTTGATTTAGTGGCCCTGATACGTTTTTCTTTTGGGTTTTGACGGACATCAGAAAGATCTTTTTTGAAAGTCCTTAACTTTTCTGGCCAGGTAATTTTACCTCCTGGCTTTAATACACTTGATTGTTTATATTCATTGTTTATTTTCATTGTTTTTAATCAGTGCAATCCAATTCCATCACCATGATATTATTTTACATCTTTCTTTTTATTATTACTCTGATTCCTTTTCTTCCCTTGAAAACCAGGTTAGTGTTTAATAAGTATCATTCTCTTCCTTTATTTTTGGGGACCTCTACCGAAATGTTTTTATCGGGTCCTTAATCTCAACTGTATTTTTTTTTTTGTTAAAATTAATAACTTGTTGTTTTCAGTCAAATCAATTTGGTTTTTGCATCACCAGCTGCCCCTCTGGGTGATTTGGGTGCTGCTGTGTTTGCATACAACCACGAGCGTTGGCACCTGAGTGACCGTTATTGTTTATTTTTATATTCACTTCCCCTTTGTCCTTCCAGGGGAGGGTGTAAAGTGAATTTCCCATTTTGGGGACGTGCTGGTCGAGGGACACTTCGTTGTGTAAGTAGTGATTTAAATTCATGTCTGGGATGTGACAGATTTCGTAGTGACTGTGAAATGCTTTGCCGTTGGTACAAGGTGCTGGCAGGGGGAGGTGCAGCCTCGAGCAGGAATGTGAGCGTGGCACTGATGGGATAACAGGTCTGGAAGTGGGTGGTGCCAGGTAGGCAGAGATCCTGGTCATTGCTGAAATTGCTCCTTGGAATCTGATTATGATTTTCCTACCTGTCATTTCCTTGCTTGTAGAGACTTGAGTTAATTTCTGATTCCCTGTTTTCCACATCTGGTTTTGTTATCCTGTTCTGGCACAGGAAAGCTGGCAGAGACCTGGACAAGAGGGTTGTACCTGACTCTGGATTCCTGTTTTGCACTTATATTTGTTCTCTCCTCATAGAACAAGCTCTGCTGTCCTCAGTGTTAATTTATTTGCACTTCCACATCCACAGAACCCCTGCACTGTACAGATGCAGTTTCATGTCTTTAGAAAGTCGTGATAAAGGTGTTGGTTAATGCAGAAAACAGGCTCTACTGAAGAGTCCCTAAAAGGGTGGAGGATAATGTGCTTTTTCAGAAGTTACACTGTTGGCATGTCAGTTCTTCTCCATCAGTAACCTGTAGGAAGACTTTTGTTACAGGATTTGGTCTGGAAGAATCTCCAGGGACCTCCTTCTGGTGTGGTTGCCAGAGCAAACACTGCAGAAATTCTTTCCCTGTGCTGTTTTTGGTCTGGCTTGATTGGAAGTTTTGCACCAGCCTTCAGATCTTTGGGCTGCAGCTTCCACAAAAGGAGAAGGGGGGGATAAAGCTTCCAGTGCCAACCCAGCATGGTGCATCCTATCATCCTGCTGCTGTTAGCTCTCCCTAATTAGCAGCCTGGGGTCATATAGGCTGTGGCAATTGGGTAATTTCTGAAGGCTGAGGTGATATCAGTCACTTTGATCCCATTCCTTGACTCTCCATCCAGTCCTGGCCAGCTTTTCAGGACTGGTAGGACCACTCCTATGTTGGTTTGCTGGTGTGGAAGCAGGAGAAGGTGGTCCTGATGAGCAGAGTGCCACCTTTCCTGCAGCAGCCCACTGTGCCTGGCACACAGGGATAGCCCACTCTGTGCTTCCTGCCTGCTGGAGCTGGATACCTGCAGACTCCCAGTTGGGAATGAATCCAGCTGGGCTGTTTCACTGGTGGAGCTGGGAGAGGGTCTGACTACAGGACAGGGCAGTTTGTACTCTCACCACAGGGAAATGGTATGTATGGAAATCATGGAATCACAGACTGGTTTGGGTTGGAAGGGATGTTAAAGCCCATCTCATTCCACCCCCTGCCATGGGCAGGGACACCTTCCACTAGCCCAGGTTGCTCCAAGCCCTGTCCAACCTGGCCTTGGACACTTCCAGGGATGGGGCAGCCACAGCTTCTCTGGGCAACCTGTGCCAGGGCCTCCCCACCCTCACAGGGAAGAATTCCTTCTCAATATCCCATCTAACCCTGCCCTCTGGCAGTGGGAAGCCATACCCCTTGTCCTGGCACTCCAGGCCCTTGTAAAGTCTCTCTCCATGTTTCTTGTCAGCCCCTTCAGGTACTGAAGATCACAGTTAGGTCACCCAAAGCCTTCTCTCTTCCAGGCTGAACAATCCCAGTTCTCAGCCTTTCCTGGTATACCAGGAATACCTGGTATACCAGCCATGCCAGAGGTGCTCATCCTGGTGGCCACTTTTGGACTCGCTCCAACAAGTCCATGTTCTTCCTGTGCTGGGGACCCCAGTCAATAATTCAGATTACTTTAATGTTAAATAATCCATTTTCCCTTACTATTTCTTGTGAAATACAAGAAATTGCTCCCAGGGTACTTTCCTTTTTTGGAATTATAAAGTCAATTTTTCTTTAAAGATGAGGAATTAAGGAGAGATACTGAGGCACCACTGCAGGGCTTGGGAGGGGAGGAGGTGTCTGCTGGCTACAAGTTTCTGAGGCCTGTCTAGCATTGATGTACACGTTGTAGCCACGCTGATGACATATTCTTGGAGGCTGAAATGGCAGGAGAATTGTTCCTGGAACAGACAGGCAGTTTAAAGCAGCAAATGAGCAGGCCCAGATGTTGTGTATTTGTGTCAAGTGGTTGGACTGCTGGTGGAAATACTCTTTCAAGTGTTAAAAGAGAAGCTGCTCTGGAAGGAGGGAGCAGATGTTTTACCGGTTCGGGGTTTTTTTAAGCAGATGTTTTACCTGTTGTTTGGGGTTTTTTTAAGGGTTCTATGATTTAACTAAGTAATTACAAGGCAGTAAATACAAGGCATGTAATAGGTACATACTTTCATATCATAGAATCACAGAATGGTTCAGGTTGGAAGAGACCCTAAAGCCCATCCAGTTCCACCCCCTGCCATGGGCAGGGACACCTTCCACTAGCCCAAGTTGCTCCAAGCCCTGTCCAACCTGGCCTTGGACACTTCCAGGGATGGGGAAGCCACAGCTTCTCTGGGCAACCTGTGCCAGGGCCTCCCCACCCTCACAGGGAACAATTTCTCCCCAATATCCCATCTAACCCTGCCCTCTGGCAGTTTGAAGCCATTCCCCCTTGTGCTGTCACTACATGTTCTTGTAGTCCATCTTTTCTGCAGGCTCCCTTCAAGTTACCTGTTGAACTGGTTGAAGTGACCATCAAGTTATTTTTAGATGTCTGTCCTTTTATGTTTTTAACCTGATAGCATCTCGTCCTGCAGAGCTGAGCTGAGCAGGTCCTGAGCAATGCACCCGCCTCACCTGCACAGCTCAGGTGTGCAGGTCAGTGGAACTGGCAGAGCATCATCACTGTCACCTTCCCCCTGCACCTTGGAACTCCAGCAAAAAGAGCAGTCAGCACAAAATGCACTAAATCCAACATTTTCCTTCCATTTTCCAGGTTCCATCTTTCATTCTTACTTGTCCTGCTTTGTGCCACTTTGCTGACCCACGTTTACTTGAAGAGCACAGCTGGGCTATAGATTCAGAATCTCAGTGGATGGGTAAGTGCTGCTGATTATTTTATTTGACCACTTTTGTGATTTGTTGAGTCCTAGAATCTTCCAAAATGAATTCAATACTATTCTGAAAGAAATTATTTTCAAAGTCATTACTTTTTGAGCCTTCCAAACTGGTGCCAAAGGTGGCTGTTAGGGGCAGCAATAGCAGAACATCAGAAATACTGAGATGTTGAACAGAGCAGGAGCCTGTAAATGCAGGTCTGGAAAGGGAGGAGTAATACAGATAAATTCTTAGTTAGTTTTCTATCATTTGTATGTCTGATCTTATCTACCTGGGGCACTGAAAATTGATTGCAAATGCGAAAGCACTGATCTGTTTCAAAGTTTAATATCAGGAACTCACCATAAATAATCCGACAGTACAGATGTACTGTGTCAGTACAGATGTCTGTGAGAGGTATTTAAAGCCATGGAGGATGTGAGATTTGGGATTTCTCCACATGCTGTCTCCTCCTTAGAAGAAAATGGTCAATTTACAGTGGTAACTACACCAAGACTCTGTCCAGGAAAAGTAAATTTATGAACTGGCTACATAAAACTTCAGTTTCTCTCTGACAGGAAATGACTCCAAGATTCACAGCAAAATCCTCTGCTGGTTTGGGAGCCTGAGTTTAAAATAAATAAATCCATTAACATCTGTAATTGCTCACAGGAAGGGCTGACCCATGAAAGTGTGTAACCAGCATTCCTCAGCCTCTCATGGCTGCAGCCAGACCATTTGAGAAAACAATTTAGTGTGTGTTTTTCCTGCTTTTTGAGTCCTTCTGTGCCCAGAGTTTTAGTGGAGAAACTGAACCAGAGCTGCTGCCATTCCAAGTGAAACACTCCAGTTTAGGCTTGAAAGAAGGAGGTTTTGGGAGCAATATAAAACCTCTGGTCAAATAGCCAGAACCATCATGAACTCAGGACTAGGAAGAAGAGGACAATCAAAATGTCTAAGAATAGAGCTCTAGTTTTAATGTTGCCTGGGAGTTGATGGCATTTCCATCTGGACATTGTACCCAGTGCTGTTCCAAGTAATCCCTGCCTACTACTGCTGTTCTTGCTGTAGCTGAAAAGGTTAAGAAAGTCATTTAAAAGTCATTTGTTTAGTCATTTGTTTATGTGACAACAGTTTGTGAAACATGGTCAGTGCCATGGTTTACTGAGTACTTAAGAGAAGAATCCAGTATGAGCAGGAGAGCTAATCCTAAGTGAGCAGCTGAGGAAGTAAAAAGAGAAAAAGGGTGAACATGTTTGATACAGTTGTTCTCTGACTTGTCCTTCTGAAATGCCAGAAGCTCCATTTATTTATTTCTCAAAATGAGGTTGGGCTCTCCTCTCTGGAACTGCAGTGTCTCAAAGCAGAGTTTCACACTCCAGAATCACTGCTTGAGCTGAAAAAGGGTTTGTTTTTTTTCCTCCTCTGCTGCTTTCACTGGTCTTGTGTTACATAAATACAAGTAGGAATGTCTCAAATCCTGATCTCCAAAACAAAAGCCTATCTTGTATCAGATACCTGCTTTAAAAGCTTTCCTCTCCTTTGCTAATGTGGCTTGGGCATGTCTGCAGTACAATTATAGGGGCAGTGTTTGGGGTCAGTATGTGCTTTTTCTGATCTTACTATTTCATACAAATTCTCTTAGTCTTCAAAGTTCTGTCCCACACTGTATCTGCACATGCCATCCTGCATAACCACTGGGTTTGTTTCTTTGTTTAAGGGCTTTAATAAGTGTCTTCTGAAGGTCTGTAGCAAATCATGGTGATCCTCTGCACTAACTGAGGTGTTTAACTCACGTCTGGAGTGCTCTAAAGAACAGCTCATGAAAGAAGGTGAGGTCTTTGGAGAGAGAACGTGCTCTACTGAATGGCTGTGAATTAAGTGTGGAAGAATGAACTGTCAGAAGTGCCCACTCTGCCTGGTGACCTCGTTGGATTCTGGAGAAAGGACATCCCTGAGGTGCTGGAAGGGCTGATTGCAAACCTGAACTGACCCTGCCCTCCACTCCTCACAGTGTCATTAGGCCACGGTGTTACTGGGAGCTGCAAACCAATGGATGAACAGGACAGTGATTTTAAAGAGTTGTGGGCAAATATTTTGAGTAGGGCAAAGAAAAAGGCTGGGGATGCTGAAACAGCAAAGAGGGCTCAGAACAGGTCAAAGAGCACCACCACAGCACGGAGCAAATTAAGAAGAGGCAAAGCTGCTGCTCAGAGCCAAACCCATCATCACTTACCAGCAGTGAAGGAGACAAACTTGCCTCGAGATTCAGGTCCACAGGAACAAACATTGGTGCCCAAAGAAGAGGGTGATGCTGCAGCCTGTAGTGGTGGGACTGCACAAGGGGATGGAAGGAGAAGCCCTTTCCCTGCCAGCCAGCTGAGCACAGGGACCTCTGAGTGTAGCCAGAGGCCTCTGACAGGTGAGTGAACCAAGACAGCTCAGTTTTGACTGAAAAGACTCTCTGATTCAGTAGAGGTCTTGAGAAGTCCAGCTGGAGGGGACACACAGCAGCACTGATGGAAGCAGGTTTGCACCTTGTCTTTCCACCTGTGTTTACCCACTTAGGTTCATCTTGGGGTTTAGCCTAGGAGTGTGCTCTGTGCTGCAGGCAGAAGATGTCCCTCAGTAAGGTGAAGCCTTGGTACAAAGTGATGTGTTGGGCAGTCATTATTCACTGGTTTTTACAGTGTCAGAATTGAGAAAAACACCCTAAAATCTTCTCAAAGCAAGCTTAGAATATATTGAAGTGCTTTTTCACTCAGTGCATCGTGGTATGGTGAAATACACTGCCACTGGAAGTTGTCAAGGGCAAAAATATGAATCAGTTGAGAGGCATTGGATTAATACATGAAGGATTGATCCTTCAGTAGTTATTAAACATGATGGCCAGAATGCAGTCACCTTAAACTGAAAAATTAGATCAGGAACAGGACATTGTGCACGGGGAGCACTGGGGAGAGCGGGGCTGTGGGACTGCCTTCCTTGTTCTTACCAGTAACCTTCAGACAAGGTCCTCCTTAATATTCCTCTCTCTAAAAGGGATATAGAGGTATCCAAACTCCCCTGAAGCACAGAAGCCTGATGATGTTACTGTGGTTATCAAGTGTAAAGTCAGTAAATTGTTCACTTCTTCTCTAAGAATGGCTGTTGCAGAACCTGACCTGGCCCAGGCTGCCATCAGGGAAGGGCTTCCCAGCAGCTCTCAGCGTGTGTTGAAGACTGACTGGTAAAACTGGTGTTTTCTCCCCCTCTAGTAAATACCCCGAGTGGCTGTTCCCAGACTACATTACCCTTCCTTCCTGCCACACAGCCAGGAACCTGCTCCTCACCCACCTCAAAGGTGCAGCTGCTGGCGGGGCCGAAGGTGCGGGTGGCAGAGCTGGTGGTGGAGAGAATGCAGCAGTTCAAGAGGGTGGCACCTGAGCAGCTGAAACTCAGCACAGATGGGAGTGTGCCAAGGGCTGCAGCCAGTGGGGATTTCCCTGATGGAAGCCAGGAGCAGAACCCTCCAGAGGATGGTGCGTTTCTCCTCTTAGCTCTGCTGTGTGTGGAATGAGTGGCTGGTGAGAGTGGTTGCATGAGGAGCAGTCCTGCATTCCTGGGCTTTGTTCCTTGCTAGCTTAGTGGCTTGGTGTGCAGCACTGAATAAATCACTCCAGATCCCTGAGAGAACTTTGTTATTAAAGGACTATCCATACTTTTCTCCCCAGATCTTCTTTAAGGCTGAATTAACCTCATGTAGATTCTGGAGGGATCTTCTTGGAAACAGGCTGAAATTCCAACAGGATCAGTGGAGTTGGTCATCCTCCCCTTGGGACAGTATTAGGCAGCTGTTAGGTAAATGTGGCTCCTGGGTAGCCCCATCTTTGGTAGATCTCCAGGCACTCTGCAAGACGATGTGTTCTATGCAGGTGAATTGAATTCACGGCAGTTTTACCCTGTTTGGTTCTTCATAGATCAAGTCCTTCTTGCCTCTGTATGGACATGAAAGTCTGCTGTGTTATACATGTGATGTATAAGATCCCATGTTCTCCCCAGAAATTTCAGCCCAAACTGACCCTTCACTGGCTCTGACACTGCAGCAAATTGCCCCCTCCTGCCCCTGGGCCAGTGCAGTCCTGGAGTGTTTGAAGGGTGCAAGTTGTACCTTCCTTTGTCAGAGGTGAGGTGTGAAGATGCAAGAGAAAGATTGTAATTAATCTCTGTGTGTCTAGTTCAATAAGCTAATAATCATGAGTATAATGGCTCCTCACCTTTCAGACAGGATTCTTAGCTTTCTCTCTTAGACCATCTCTCCCTTCTTTGCCAGATACCCACCAGCTCCCATCCATGGAACATGACAGTGCTCTGGCTTTGGCTCTTCAGCAGGAAAGCAAAGAGGAAGCCATGGCAAGCCTGGAGGATGCAGGGTTGTTCTTTTGCCAGATCTGCCAGAAGGATCTCTCAGCCATGAACACGACACGACGGGAGCAACACGTCAACAGGTGAAACACCAGCACGAGGTGTCCTGTCCACATGCAGTCCCCACACACTCCTCACTCAGCTCAGCCATGAAAGAACACAGGGGCTGGGATTCTGTAAAATGGCCTTGACCTTCATGGCCTGAATTAACAAGTCCTTTTGATCTGAAAGCAGAGGCTTGATTGTGTTGCCCTGCAGGGCTTCTGTATCAGCCAGGCCAATGCTGCTTTCATCAGCAGTGTGGCAGAGGAGCTGCCATTATAAATGAACTTGGGGATCTTAAAGCTCTTTTCAACCCTAATAATTCTATTAATGAGGACCCCCCTAATGCAGATTTTGAGATCTCCCAATTTCAGTAACAAAGTCACATTTGCTCCATTTTGCTAAAATTTGTCTAAGGACATTCTGGTATGTCACTGTGTATCTGAGCTGTTTGCTGAGGGAAAGGTGATACTATTCAGAGAGGTGACTAAATTGAAATTACTGCCCTTAATTTTACAGTTTCCTTAGTGGTAAATATCAAACACAATTAATATATTATGTACAGACAGCTCTTTGGAAATTAAAACTCTGCTTCTCTGTTGTGAAAGCATCAGAAACAGCACATTTGAATGATTGTAAATTCCTAATTTGAGCACTTTCAGAAGGCAGGAGTGATGTAAATTGTCCAGTCCTGTATCACGTTACTGAGTGGCTCCCGTTCTTCAGGGTTGTTTGCTCCTGCAGCTTTTGAGGTGTTATTGCTGTTTCTGTCTCCAGAAAGGAGACAGCTTGAGAGGACAGAGGCTCTAAAACAGCGACAGTGTGTCAGAAATGCTTTTTGGGAAGTTGATCTGCTTTCTGAACTATTAAGCATGTTGAGGTTACAAGCTTATATTAGCCATGGATTTTTTGATAGCAGTCTTCATCACAAGAGGTGAAGCTGTAGATGGACAAAGGTACTGGCAAACCAGTAATCACCAGTGCTAGTACCTCAGATGGATGGTCTCTTAGCACAGCCCTGTGTGTGTCATTACCTAATCAGGGAGTTACTTTTGTAATAGGTCCTGCAGACCCAGGATTTCACACCCTGAATGTCTTTGGAGAGGACAGAAGAAGTACAATTTTTACATAGTTTTGGCCTACAGAAATTATTAGAAGTTGATCATGCTGCACTCTGGAGTGTGGTGTTAATTCAACTGCTCCCTTCTCTGTTAAGAGGGGTTTTTAAGTTAGCTGAAATGTTAGAATGAGTGCAGAGAGGGATTAGGTGATGGACACACAGCGGAGTGTGTTGCCCAGAAAGGTTCTGGACTCCCTATTCCTAGAGGTGTTCAAGAACAGGCTGGACAGGGCTTGGAGCAACCTGATCTAGTGGAAGGTGTCCCTGTCTGTGGCAGGGGGTGGAACTGGGTGATCTTTAAGGTCCCTTCCAGCCCAAACCAATCTGGGGTTCTGTGATTCTGAGGTTATTACCTGCACTTGCCTTTAAGCAATATATTTTTAATATGCCTGTGAGGTCATAATCTCCATGTGACTGTTACATGTCATGTTCATCACAGAGGTGACTCTTGTTTCTTTAGGGGATGTTTCTGGCTGTTACACATGATTGTGCTTCCTTTAATATGGTTTAAATCTTAGTGTGGACAGCTTTAAAGTCTCCATAGGTAAGCTTTGCCATGGTCTCACAGGTGTCTGGATGAGATGGAGGAAGCACAGGTGTCATCCTCCAGCAAACCAGTGGTCCCTGAATGTCCCATCTGTGGGAAGCAGTTCCAAACCCCACAGAGCAGAGTCAGCCACCTGAAACGCTGTGCTGTGGAGATGGATGTTCCTCCTAATCTGCTTCTTCAGGCAGTGCAGTTGCAGGTGTCCACGCTTGGTGATGCACCTCTTCACTGTCCCAGGTAAGCTGGTAGAAATAAAAGGTGCTGGTTACTTCCTTTGGCCTGGGGAGAACAGTAAATGCCAGGCTGAGTCACATGCTGGGTGAGCCCTGAGCCCAAAGAAGCCCAAAGAAGGTCACCCAGTACCAGGTGAGGAAGATATGGTGGTTAGTTGGGAGAAATCATCTTGCTTTCCCCCAGAGGAGGTCAGGTGGTGGATGACTTTAAAAGCCAGCAGGCAGGAGCAAAATGGGGAGTAAATGACCTTACACTGGTTTGTCAGAATTATTTGTGCTCTCTGAGGCAATTCCTCAGTAGAGCTGAATGGTGTGTTTGAGCTGATTGAGCAAACCACAGGGTACAAGTGTGCAGGCTCTCCTGAGATCTGCGGTGCCTCTGCCTCAGCTCCTTGGCTCGTGGCTGTCCCGGGAATGTGCTTTCACCCTGAGCCAGAGAGGAAGCAGACGTGATGCTTTGGAATTTGAACATGTGTTTTGGTACAGAGCTGCATCTGCTCATTTGGATTTGAGCAGAACCTTCAGAGTGCAGCAAGTGGGGCCTGAGTAGAGGGGCTCGTAAGTCCCTTTGTGCAGAGGAGGGATTGCCTGTTCCCTGCGGAAGCAGAGGAGTGGGGAAGCATTTTCTAGGGATCTTGGTTTTGCCCTGCTTCAATTTGTTTGTTCCTCTTTGGTACAAAAACCCATTCCAGGTGGAGATAGCAATGTTACATCAGTGCTGTGGCCTTGTGCTTACCTTTCCAAAATAATACTTTCTCTAAATTACTCTTAAATTGCATGAATGATAAGAAATCCTTTGCTCTCTGCTAGGAAAGAAAGTACTGAATGGTTTTTATTGTGCTTGATATGGGAATCTCTCTGAGCAAGTAGAGCAGCTGGTCTGGAGTGTTTCTTGTCTCTGATCCAGTCCCATTAACTGGGGCTTCCTGCTGCATTCTTGGATTTCAGCAATCAGCCGAGCAGGGCAAAGCGAAAAGGCTCCTCCAACGAGGACTCAAAGAAAACACAGAAGAGGGCCAAAATGGAGCCTAAGGATGAAGATTTGCAGGTTGCCATGGCAATGTCACGCTCTCTGTTGGAGCAGGAAAAGAAGGAGCAAGCAAAATCAGTTACAAATGTGAAACCAGTGGCTGCTTTCCCAATCAAGTGGAAGCCAGGATCAGGTATGTGTTACGGTGAGTTAGTGTCAGAGGCTGTGCTATTGCAGGAGTAACTGCCACAACCTGCTCTCCACCAAAACCTTCCTGTTGGGTGCAGGAGGGATGACAGCCCTGCTTCTGTTTTATTGAAGCTGTCAGAGCTTCCACAATATGCAGTATCCACACGCAGTCAGGAACAGCAGCAGGATGTCCCTGGGTTTCAGTGAAATCCCTGGGGAATCTTGTGCTTTTTTCCATGGATTGGTTGTTTTGAATCCTTAAGTATTCTTAAGATAAGCTGTTGTTTTTCTTAAACTGTGAGAAGGAATAACATGAAAAGGTCATTTTTTGCTATTCCAGTAGATTTTTTGCTATTCCTCCTGCTGCAGCCTGGATTAATGCAGTTTTTTCAGCGTTCTCTCTTATCTCTGTGTCCTTTCTGCAGTGGACATATGTGTACACTACATTTTGTTGAGCATGTGCCTCACTGTGTCAGCATGCAGAAGGGTTTAGAAAGGCAGAAAAATGGCAGGGGAGAGTATTGAAAGCTGTAGAGAGGGGAGATTTCATGACCCTGCTCAGGTCTCCTCCTGCCAATAAGTATTCCCAGTTGGATTTGGGGTTGGCCAATAAGACACAGGATTTCCAGATGGAAGCTGCTCAGCATGTGTGTGAACTGTGGTTTGATATCCATGAGCAGAACACAAGAAAAGGAGTCCTTCATGGATTTGTTGGTGGTTTTCCCTCCCTTTTTATGCAGGACTGCCATACAGGCAACATCCCATGGGTCTGGGAGATGGACTGCATGGCTATCAATGGCTTCCATAAGGATCAGATTTTGCAGAAATGTGAAAGCCCTCAACATGCAGCAGAGCAGTGTGAGGAGGAGTCACCCTTCTCCACAGTTCATTTCTCCTGTAAGGGTGATGTGTGGCTCCAGACCTGCAGAAATCTTGCCGTGTTCAGCTTTTAGCTGCCTTTGGGTCATCACTGAGTACAGCTGAAGGAGCTGTTGTGTTGATCTCCCCTGCCCTGTGTGTTCAGCTGTTTGTTTACTTGGGTTCCTCTTCTTTTTAAAGAGAAGAAGAGGCGTAAGAGAGGCCCAGCTGCCCCTCCACCGCTGCTGCTGCAGGACCCCGAGAAGGTGCGCAGGAGGATCCAGGAGAGGGTGGCTATGCTGCTTGCAGAGGAGGTGGAATTCCCTCCCACCCCCCAGCTTCCCATTAGCAAGATTTTGGAGGGTGAATCTGGGAAAGCAGCCTGGCTCTTGCCATTGTCCAAAGGCAAGGAGTGCTTTTTATGGAATATCAGTGCTCTGACAGGACCCTGTGACCCCGAATCATTCTACACTGCTGCACTGACCCCTCCAGTTGTACCTTGGAAGCCTGTGCAGGTGGGATGCTCTGTTGTCCTTGCTTTGATATGTGTGTGCACTAGTTCTCTTGCCCTGTATCCCTTCTGTTTTCTCATTTGGGATTTAAACAAGTGATCCCTGCTCTGCACACTCACTGCTCGTGCCCTGTTCTCCCCTTCGGGGAGGAGACCAAGGCTCACGTTACCACACTATTCCTTGAGCTTTCAGAAAACAAAACTGATGGGAACAGAGAGTATTGAGTAAAGGGACCCCATCCTGCTCATTGTGCCCCTAGTTTGTCCATGTTTACAGCAGCCTGATTTTTATTTTCCTTCTTGGCACTTTTCTCTGGTCAATCCTAGTGTGAGCTTTGCCCCTGTGTTGCACTAAGCAAGGATCTGGGTGAAAATATTGAACTGAAGGCTGATATTTTCTAGCACAGAGAGGTATGAGTGCCTGGAGTTGTAAAGTAAAGCATTTGCACTTCAGGCTTTCCTTATGCATCCCACTGCCTCTTGGTGTGTGTGAGCTTTGATCCAGTTTTCAGTTCCAGTGTTTCATTCTGGGTTCACCTGGATCTGCCTCTTTCAGTGCTCTGTATTTTTATAAAAAGTGCCCACAGGAACAGACAAAGCTCTTTCAGTCTCCCCAAGAAGAAGGATATCACTTCCCTTCCTTCTCTCTTTCTTCCCTTGAATTATTTGGTGCTTCTGTTCAAAAACTACTGTGCATATATTTAGGTGCTTTGTTTAATACTTCTTCCCTAGTCAAAGCCCAGTGTTTCTCTGGATTGTTGCAGGTTGGAGCTGGAGTGGGTGGAGGGACTTCATTCTATGAAGAGTTTTGACCTTCATTCAAGCCAAAAACTGCCACAGAAGTTTAAAAATAAAAAGTAGGAAGGTCTTTAAAATCATGGCAAGAGTGTGTTTTCCCTCTGATTCTTTCCATTCAGAGAAATGGCTAAACCATTTTTCTTAAAAATAAACAAACTCTTTTTATTGGGAAACAGAGTCCAAACCTGGAAAATATCTGCTCCAAGGTGAAAGTTTGATTTAGTTACATGTAACTGCAAAAGCATTTCAGAACTCAGAACAGAAGCACCTGGAGAGCTTCAGCTGGGACTGTTGCAGGCACTCCAGCTGTAATAAAATATTTAGATGATGGACTGGGAGCATCTCCTCCATCCTTTCTCTCTGCTTGGCAGTTGCCTGCAAAGAGAAACCAACTTCCTGGAGAAACCAACTTTTCTGTTGTAGTTTTCTTTCTTCTGTTCAGAGCTGTCTTATCTCTGGAGAGTCCTTCATAAAACTGCAGAGAGCTGTTCCTCAGAAGCCCCTGTACCTGGGGAATGCTCTGTGATCCTTCGTAGATGTTTCAAAAGTAAGAAGTAGAGACCATACTCCGAGCTCTGCAAATATATAAAACAGGACCTAATTTATTGGTGTCTTTTTTTCCCTCCTCTTTTGATCAGAATGATAAGCCAGAGAACCTTGTGCCATCGGTGGGATCTCATCAGCCAGAAGTATCCCAGCAAATTCAGCCTCACCTCAGTTCTCAGGAACTCACTTGCACAGAAACTGGAGGCCAAACTTCTGATGAATCCAAGCCAGGCCCCGAAGGAGATGGGCAGTTTTTATCTCCCAGCCAGAAGGATGTTCAGACTCTGCAGGACCTGGTAGACTTGGCCAGGGAAGGACTTACCCTTACTCAATGGAACCTTGATGTTGGCCACGTTCAGGCAGCAGAGCAGCCAGGTGAGTTCTGGCAGCCTTGTGAGCCCTGTCCCTGGTTCCTTCAGCCTCACAGAGCCACACTTACACTGGGCTAAGTCAGAGAGCCATGACATCACCCACAGGTTGATGGTGTTGATCCAAGAGGTGTTTTTGTGGGGGCACATTTTCCTACAATAAGCTTTAGATGCAATCAACCTGACATTTCTGAAATGATTCATAAATCCCAGCATTTAAGAGAACTTCTGGACAGCAGGTGCTAAATTTTATTTTTGAATTCCCTTAAAGATAACAAGTATTTTCTGCCAGGAGGGAGTCTGGATGTGTTCAACAGCTGGAACAAAATCCTCATCCCTGCTTATCTTGGGCCTACAAGAGAGATGGAGAGGGACTTTGTACAAGGGCATGCAGTGATAGGACAGGGGGAATTGGCTTCACACTGAAGGAGGGTATATTTAGATTAGATATTGGGAAGAAATTCTTCCCTGTGAAGGTGGTAAGGCCCTGGCACAGGTTGCCCAGAGAAGCTGTGGCTTCCCCATCCCTGGAAGTGTCCAAGGCCAGGTTGGACGGGGCTTGGAGCAACCTGGGCCAGTGGAAGGTGTCCCTGCCCATGGCAGCGGGTGGAATGAGATGGGCTTTAAGATCCCTTCCAATCCAAACCATTCCCTGATTCCATGATTGTATCTGGACAGCCTTTCTGTTGTGTGCACTGTCTTTTCAGGTCTTGAGACAATCGGATGAGAGAGGCACAAGAGGGGTGATTTTATGTTGGACATGGATTATCCAAACCTGGAGTTTATCTGTACCTATACAGGGTTGAAAAAAGCACCAACATCTGGAATTCCTCTCTGGGCAGCTCTCTAGTGTCCCCAGTCACAGTTGCATGTGGTGCCCAGCTGCACATTTCAAGGTCACTAGTACCCCTTGAAGTGGTCTGGCTGTTCAGCAGAATGTGTTGTGTGTCCTGTTCACCTGTGAAAGAGAACATGGTTCCTCAGCTCACTTGTCTGCATTTGCACTTGGATATAATATTCCTCACTTCCCCTGCTAAACTGCAGCAAATGATCCCTGGTCCTATAATGTATATAAATAACAGCTGAATGGTGCTTGAGTACCCACAGCCCATCACAGCCCAGAGCCAAACCCTCCAAAAAGGCACGAGGGAGAGGCTGAGCCTTCAACATAGCCAGGCTGGTTATAGCAGCTGTCACAGCAAGGATCCTGTTAGGAGTTCTTAGGTCACTCTGGCTCACAAAGAAGTTGTATGTGATTTGTGATGTGCATTTTCTTCCCTGAGGAGAAGAACTGAGTCCCAGTGATCCTCCACAGAGTGGCTTTGTGCCCCCATCCAAAGAGAGGAGCCTCCCCAGGAGCAGCAGTAAAAGAGTAAGGACAAGCCTTTTTTTTCCCACTTTTTATGTATTTGTTTATAACAATAAAAGGGAAGCTATTGCATTTGTGCAATTCTTACAAGTGTGGAATATTTCCCATTCCTTTCTGTGGAAACCAAGGGGTGCTTAAGGTTCACAGTGATTGAGGACACCTGGGGGTGTTTCACTGATGCCCACAAGCATCCTGTGGGTTTTTCAGTACCTATCCTGCCTGACGAGTGATGATTTAGGATTCCAGGTAACAGGAGGCCAAGCTGTGCAGGTTAAAGAGTTATGTTATAGCACTGAGAGTGTTTGCAGCATGTTAGGCAGGACTCTGCTTTAATGCCCAGGTTATCCAAGAGAAAACTGGCTGCAGCCCAGGAGAGACAGAGGTGAGGATTTTCTTATCAAGCCTGTAGTGTTCTGTAGAGCCCACCTTACCCTGGATGCACCAGTGGATGTGTAATCCTTCATGACTGTATTATCAGTTTTCTTCAACTGAAGTGTCTATAAAATAATTCATTTTCTTACCAAGGTTATCTACTTTATCTGGTGAAACTCACTGTCTTTGGTTCGATAATAAATAGTCATGCCATGAAAGCTGGTACATTTTGGTGCTAGATAAATTTTGATGCCTTGAGAACGTACTTTCCTATTATGCTTATAGGATTAAGATACTTCTAAAAGGAGACAAGTCTTTGAGGTGGGAATCAGTATTAAACTTGAGCATCCCAGCTGCTTGGTACAGAAACTCTCGGTGTGCTTTGAGACTATTAAAAAAAAAAAATCCTTAGCAGGAGAAAAGTCTTGTTTTGTTTTCTGAGCCTATTAAACCAGAGGCCTTTAGCAATACAGAAACTGTTCTGACATTCTTTAGTTGCACCCAGGATGCAAAACCTGTATGACCATTTTTTCAGATACAGTTTGATTCCATGGTAGTTTTCCTGAGCAAATGAAGTGTTGCTGAAGAGCTGGCTTGCCAGTGGGAGAGATTTGTGCTTTATATGAGCACAGACAGAGTGTAACCATGAGAGCAGATGCACCCCTTGCACTGGTAACACATCCCCCCGTGCTGAAGGCCCTTGGTCACATCGGTGGGGTCCAGTCTTGCCAACCTCCTCAGCAGGAGAGAATGCTCTGGTGTGTTCTCCAACAGCAGCACATCTCCACTCAGAGCTGTCTTTGGGCCTTGCACAGAGAATGCAGCAGCCAGGAGGTTTCTGGCCTTGTTTGATTTCCCCACTCTTGACTGATAATTTTAGCCTCAGCAGGAAAGCTGTTCTGGGCTCTCTGCCTGGGACGGACCATCAGGAGGCTGTGTTTGCTTCTGACTTCCCCAGAACCGCCTTGCAGGTGTCCCACCTGCCAAGAATAAGAAAAGCAAGAAACATCAGATTAGTTTCCAGACTGAGTTTCCTGTCTTCCCTCCGGAGATCAGTCCCCACCACTGCCACGACGTGCAGAGTCTTCCCCAGACCACCCATGAAGGCTGGAGGAGCTGCTCCCGTGTGTGCTGCTAATTACTGTTGGCTGGAGAAAGGAGAAAGGTTGGGCTTCCACAGCCCACTGCTAATGTAGAAACCTGGTAATAAAATAAAGAGCTGTGTTGTTCCAGGTGGAACCGCATCTGCTGCAGATTTTCCCTGGAATAAAACTTGCACCTCCTCAGCTCTGCAGTACGTTTGAAGAGCACAAAATCAATGATTAGGGTGTTAACCATCAACTGGTTTCTGCTTACAGTCAGCCAGCCTCTCAACCCAGCCGTGAGCTGAGGGTGTTTCACACTTCCCTGAAAGACTGGCCACTTCCAGAGCTGCAACACTTGGAGGGATCTGAGTCTTTAGGTGGTTTCCTGGGGTTTTTACTGGGAGCAGCTCCAGAGCATTCATCCTGGCTGTCTTTGGCAGCACATCCCAGGCTTGACCTTACCATCACCATAACCAGACTGAGGAAGCTCAGTCAACCAGCCCTCCCCAAAGTTCCAGCAAGGGGTTCTAGAATGATAGTAGAAGTTATGTTTGTTTTTTTTTAAATTGAGTGGAATTTTCAAAAGGTGTTTCAGTAACATGCTCATAAATTCCTTTGAACTGGATGCCTACATTAGTTTTATTCCATGGGGGCCCTTTGGTGCAGAGCTGCTCTTCTCAGCTGTCACTGCCAGAGAGGGAAAGGCTCGTTTCCCCAGCCCTGAGTCATCCTCTTTCCTCTTACCCTAATTATAGCAAATTGAGTTTAAGTCTGTTAAAGTGGAAATTACAGTTTCCTAAAACTGTGGTGGGAGGCAGTAGATTAAGAGGCAGCTACAGGCTGTGGCTAGACCACACCAGGAAATGGTGTGGTGAGGATCTGAGGGTGATAATGTGCTGTGATACGAGTACAGCAGAGTACAACACCTGCTTGCCCTTCACAATGGACAGATTGGGAAAAAGTGGAGGAAAACAAAACCAGGAATGTCTGTTTGTCCCATGGAAGACCTGAAGTTCATAAACCCGATGATTACCTTCAGGAGGCAGAGGTGGTGTGTTCAGGTACAACAGTGCTGATAAACTCTATTATTCCTTCTGTTTTTCCAGGGAAGCGTTTGACAGCTGTCACCTAACACCTGTCTTTGTGTTCCTTCTGTGTCCCAGTCCTCCCTCAGGCTGCTGGCTGAAGATTTCGGGGCAATGGTCAACAACCCCCACCTGAGTGATGTGCAGTTCCAGGTGGACTCTGGGGAGGTCCTCTACGCCCACCTGTTCGTGCTGTACGCGCGGTGCCCGCCGGCCGCGCAGGCTGTAAGTGCTGCTGACATTCCTTCGGGAATGTCACTGGGAATGTCACCCACGGCCACTCAGTCCTCTGGGACCAGCACAGAGCACTGCTGGGCATAATGGCCTCGGGACCAGCAGTGGTTCTTCAGCTCAGAGAACCAGAACAAATCCTGACAAAGTGGTGAAATATGTGGTGCTTCGTCTGTGAGGAGCCAAGGATCCTTCCTTGCATTCCACCCCTGAGCAAGGGAGGAAGCTGCACAAGTGGTTTTTGCCCTTGAATTTTTGTACCTGTGCAATCTCAGACTGCCTTGTCCGTTTTGATGTGTCCTGCCTGGCACCCAGGCTGGGAAGTGTGAGCAGGGAGTAGGAAGATTCTGGGAAGAACTTTAACCTACACAGAGGTTTTGTCACTCTTGCTTTGGAGGTATCTGCATTGACTGTGCTTTTTGCAAGGCTAGTGAAGGAGTTCTTATGTTGCCAGAGCATTTTAGGTTGAATAGCTCCAAGCCTGCTCCTGTGCAGACAGGATGGAGAGGCTGACATTTGAGTTCTGCCCTTTCAGGAAGCTGCCTCCAGTCCATACAGCAGCTCCCTGGCAAAAGGAGCATTCCTTAAAGCTGCCCTTAGGAAACTTTGGTTCTGTCCTCATGTGTGTTGGCCATAGCATCCCCCCAAGGTGACTCAGGCCATTTCTAAGGGCTCTATGAAAGTTCAGGGTCGGGAAGCAAGTTCATATTTGCCACCCAGCAGTCTTCATAGGAATTTTTTAGGGGATCTTCACAGCTATTAGCAAATGTGTGCGTGCCCACAAAACAAAACTACTGGGTTAGCCACGTTCTCTTACTATTTCCTGCTACTCAGCATTCCCATCCACTGATTTCATGAGCAGGAATCATTTGTGTGGGTAGAGTTGTGGGATTTGCCCTGACCTGTAGTTTTGACACCTGCAGAGCAGCATTTCATGTTTATTTTCTGGATAGATGAGGAAGTGCTCCTCTTTGATGGAGATTTTGATTAACAAGGAGGCAGTAATTAATCAGAGATAACTTTGGAGCTTGTGTTTTCTGTTGTGTGGGGTCCCCTAACTTTGGAGAGAGTTTTGGATAACACAATATGTGATTTGGCTGCCAAGGGAGTGAGACCTTACTGAGCTGGAGATGCATTTTGGCCAAAACCTGAGATCAGGCTGGACCCACAAAGATAATGGTCCAGTCAGTGGAGTAGTTTTTTGTGTGGTATCTGTTTTCCTGTGAGAACCAGAGTTTGGGCAGTGCATCATGGGGGTGGGTAAATTCAAAATGGACCAGATGAAGCTCAGCTGTAGGGAGGTGTAGATAACTCTGGAAATTCTGCTCTGGGAAGTAATTTGATTCCAAAACTAAGTGCAGAACTCTAAGACCACCTTTTATATGTGTGACTAAAATGAGTAATTAAACTCCATCACAGCTGACATCCATGGGGCCAGGAAGGATGTGGGGAGCTCTGTATAACTGCTCATCTTGCCTTCCCTCTGGGGCGTCGGGCCCTGACCCCAGGGCAGGACACGTGTGAACAGAAGCACTAAGGTGAGAGGAACGAGGCTGAATGTTGGTGTTGCCGTTCCTTTCGTAGCAAACAGACTTTGCTTTGCTGTGCCCCAGGTTCACAGCCAGGGGTTCGTGGTGGAGGAGGACGGGGCGGCGCCGACGCGTCGTGTGCTGCTGAGCGACGTGACGGCCGAGGCCGCGGGCGCCTTCCTGCGCTACCTCTACGCCGCTGACACCCACGTCCCCGCGGGGCTGCGGCCCCAGCTCGGCGCCCTGGCTGCCAGGTTTGTGTCACGAGCATGTTTTGGGATCCCCTCGTGCTGTCAGCCACACAGACCCCAGTTTCACAGAATCACAGAATCTCCCGAGTTGGAAGGGACCCACGAGGATCATCGAGTCCAGCTCCTGGCCCTGCCCAGGACCATCCCCAAGAGTCACACCGTGTGCCTGAGAGGATCATCCAAACACTCCTTGAGCTCTGTCAGCCTTGGGGCCGTGCCCACTGCCCTGGGGAGCCTGTTCAGTGCCCAACCACCCTCTGGGGGAAGAACCTTTTTCTAATATCCAACTTAACCCTGCCCTGACACAACTTCAGGCCATTCCCTGGGTGCTGTCTCTGGTCCCCACAGAGCAGAGCTCGGTGCCTGCCCCTCCTCTGCCCCTCACAAGGAAGTTGTAACTGCAACGTCTCCCCTCAGTCTCCTCTTCTCCAGGCTGAGTTTGATATTTTGCAGTTTTAGTGGCTTACAAGTTCCATAGTCCTCTGCTACATCTTAAATGAAGCTTACACATAAGAACATCCTGCCCTCATCTTTTCTACAAGTCTCTCTTTAAGTTGTACCTGTGTGAGAGTTTCTATGTTCAGTATGTGCTCAGCAGAGTTTGCCCAGGGGTTTTGTCTCAGGAGGTGCATTGGCAGCTCATGTTGACCATGATGATCATATCTTCTATAAGTGATTTTCACTTCATCTGAACAACACTTGCAGAATGTACTGGATGCTCAGAACTTTAATGTGTTGTGTCAGTCACGCTCTCAGTCGTGGTCCAAGGCACACACTAAGTAAAGAGCTTGAAACAGAAGCAGTTGCTGAGATATGGGGGAGGAAATGGTTGGGTCTTACCCAAATATATGTAGAGGTGCCCTGTCACTCCAGAAAGCCATGGAATTTGCACGTGGCAGACATTATCCAGCCCCAGCCATTCCACAGGTCTCTTCCATTGCCAGTGGCAAAGGGATTTTTTTAGTGTAGTCGTGTAGCTGATCAGTCTCAAACACAAAAAAGAAGAATGTGCCTGATGCTTTAATGTGAGTGACACCTGGAAAGGGGGATTATGAATTTCAGGAGTATCCTGGAACTTTGTACATCTTAGGAAACAAGCATCCTCTTGCAAATTCCTTACAAGGCTCACAAGAGTGATCAGGTAGGCAAATGGTGAAGAAATACTGGAGGAGGAAATACTAATGTTACTATTGTATCCTCACAGGTTTGCTGTCAGGGAACTGATGGCAGAGTGTGAAAACAACACCGGAGAGAGTCAAGTGTCTTCTGGAGTGGATTCAGAAGATGATCTTCTCTCTGTGAGGGATGACAAAGATTGTGAGGACAGAGCTGAGAACTTCCAAGATCTCTTGAACTCAGTGTGGGTGGGCGAAGATGAGGAGGAAGAAGCTATGCTGACCCCTGAATGCCAGAAGGAAGATGACTGTGGGGTGAGTGAACGGGACCTGGAGGAGATCTATGAGTTCGCTGCCACTCAGAGGAAGATGGCTAAAGGTGAAGGAGAGGTGAGCGAGGGAACAGACTGCAGCATCTGCAGTGACACTGAGACAGCTCAAGGTACAGACCAGCCACCTGAGGGGGAAGAGGCAAAGAGACCTGAATCTGCTTCAATAAGCAACAGCTTCAAAGTTCCGAGGGATGGCAACGATGTGGAAAGATCTAAATGTGACTCGTCTGCACGAGAAGAGAAAATGCAGAATATAAATGGATGCAAGAGCATGAACCATCCACAGACCACTACTGTGCCTCACCACAGTGAACCTCAAAAATGGGATGGAGCATCCCATGGTGCTAATGAAGGGGAGGCTGTCAGTGGATGTGAAGGTGTGGAGGATTCCAAGTCATCTTGGATCTCACACGACAAGGCAGATCACTGTGAGGAACAGCTTCCTGGTTCCCAGGGTGCTACTGATGTAAATGATGGTTGTGAGCGCTCGTTTTCTGCCTCTCAGGGGGATCACTGGGAGCCTTCCCCGAAGAAAGAAGTTATCAAAGAATCAGGAGAGTCCCCTAATGAAAAACATGTTGATCTTAATGACTCATTTCTGTTCAGCAAGTCACAGAAAGACCACTCACCATGTAGGAATGGTTTTTGTGGGAGTCCAGCTCCTAAACCTTATATGCTCCTTTTTCCTGCTGTTGGCTCTTCACCTGCATCTCCAAAATCAGAGGGAAAGTTTGCCAGAGAGCATGTGTCAACACCAAAGCAAAACAAAAAGGAAAAATCATTTCCATGTGATGAAATACACTCCCAGAAAGCCAAGGAGCTGGATGCTGCATTGAGAAATGAGAACATAGTTTCTCCAGCAGAGCTTCCCCACAGTGATTTAAACAAGCACACACATGTCCCAGTGTTGTCATCACCAGGCAGGACTCAGGATGCTGCAGCTCAGGGGAACAAGGAGGGTGATGTTATTGTTTTATCTTCTGATGATGAAATGGAGTTACAACAAGACAAGAAGTCAACAGAGTCCAGCCCTGCTCTGAAGGAAATGGAAATCCCTGGGCAGCTGAAGTGTACAGACATAGAACAAGGTCCTGAGGTACCAAAACCTGGACATACTTCATCAGTTCCTGAAGCAGAGCAGAGATCAGCCCAGGTCTCATGTGGCAATACAGACTCAGTGCACGTAGGTAAAGATGTAGAGGTGTCCCCTGAACTGCCCCTCAGCAGAGAAACAGGTGCTTGTACAGAGAGCAAAAGGAGTCCAAACCCGAGCCCTGAGAAGAGGCTCAGTCATGAAATGTCCTCGGGCACAGACAGCTCCTGGCTCGTGCCAGGCACACCAGTTCTGAGCAAAAACAGAAGCTTCTCAACACAGACTCACGTCACAAGTATTAATTCTTTAAAGAGCCCAAGATCTAAACTCAGCACAAAGAAGTTATCAGCAGATAGTAGTAACCATGAACTTACTGGAAATTTAAAAAAAGTCCATGAAACAACACTGTCAGATAAAGATTTGCCTATGGAGAGCTCAGCCACTGAAAGGAGTGTGTCCAGCAGCCCAGCAGCAGGCTCCCTTTCCAAGAGCTCCCCACCAGTTCTTCCAGTGGATCCAGTTCTCCTTTCCCCTGGCCACACCAACACGAAAAGTAAATGTGCCGATGTCTCAGGTTTATCCAAACCTCCGTGCCATGAGCAGCCCCTGGAAGATGGACCAAACATCAGCGTGGTTGAGGTCGAGGACGGTGAAAGGGAAGTCAGTTTGCCTTCTCTGGGCAGCAGTGTCCTGCTCTGTGAGGAGCCCCCGCTCCCCACTGATGACTGTTGGCACGTTGAGTACCTGTCACCAGTCAGAGGTGACAGCCAGGACTCCAGCCAGGTCAGCTGTGCCAAGATCAGCAGCCCCAGCCCTGGCTCTTGGCAGGACCAGTGGGAGAGCCCAGTCCACACGCCTGGAATTAAGGGCAGCACCCCTCTCCAAGGAAGTCCTGCTGGCAGGAGAACAACTTTGCTCTGCCCTGAAAAGAGCCCTATTGAGGCATCTGCATCGTTGGGCAGCAGACCCAGTTACCTCAACTCCAAAATCTGGGACGACTGGAATGGAGAAGAGAAGGAAGATGAGTTTCCAGAGATTCTTCCGCTGTCTCAGAGGTTGGCAGCTGCAGCTGGTGCCTGTCAGATAGATCCTGTCAAGACTCCTGGTGAGAACTTGTATTCCTACTAGATTTATTGGACTAGTTAAAATTGTGTTTATTTTAAGTGCTTATCTCACCTGTGGTACCCTTGATATATTAAAAGGGTCTTTGGGCCTTCTGATCTGAAGCAGTTGGCAGGGCCAGGCACAAAGAAGATGCAGGCATTTGCTGTGGGAGAGAGCCTGAATAAATGTGGGATTCCTGGAGCATAGCCACTTGTATTTTGTTCACACCAGTCCTTTAGAGTGTCAGTACTCCTCACAGCAGCTTGTGGGTACCTGGAGAGAAAAAAACAACCAAAACAGAACAAAACACAGCCTTCAGCCTGCATGCCAGTGGGTATTTGCTCCCTGTAGAAGTGGCTGCTCCGTGCACTCTTGCTTTTCACACATCCATGCAGCAAAGCAAAGCTCTTGCATCCTGCAAAGCTCCGTGGGTGCACTGCTGCCTCCTGCTGCCTTCTCCTTGCTGGATCTGGGCCCTTGTGAGAGAGCTCTGCGTGCCCAGCACACGTCCTTGCATGGTTCTTTCCATGTAAGACCAGTAATTGATGTCACAGTATCTAATGAAATGTATTATTAATTATGCCATACTAAGTGATTAGTTAAGGGGTGTTTAGAACACGATGTGTGGGACTGACTGTGCTTCATGGTATCAGTAAACTGGTGTCATTAAATCAGCATCTAATTCCGGACCCCAGTAGCTTGATTTGCTCAATTTTTTCTGCATCAAGTTTCTATTATGAAATTTCTTTCCTGGGAGAAGAGCCACTGCCCAGAATTCAGTAAACATGGCTTTTAACTGCTGTGTAAACATTCCCTGCTCTAACAAAGCCCTGAATGGGCTTCATTTTCAGATGTGACGTAGGTCCCAATTTAAGCTGTTTTCTGATGTAAAATCAATAAAACCCAAGTATCCTGGTTTAGAGAAAAAAAAAAGTGTTGTCCGTTCAGTCCAATATGAAGCTAAGTAATAACTAAAATAGCTTAGAAGAAAGTAGTTGCTATTAAACAATTACTCTATAATATTAGCTTTCTGCCACTTAGAGGGGAGGTTACCAGCCATTTTAAGTTCTTTCTCTACTAATTCTGATCATGATAATTTCATTCTGCTGCAGAACCTTCCTGTCAGGAGCACAGCAGGTGTCCCAGCACTCCAGTGACCCCCATGCCAGCTTATTCCATCATGGAGACCCCGCAGCTGAAGAAGGAGTTGAGCAGGTAAGTGTTACCTCCACCAATGCAGCTCTTCAGAGCAGGAACTTGCTGGCAGGTAGTGTGGAAGAAGGTGAACCATGGTGAAGCTCCAGCCAGTGCTTTTTGAGGTGACATCCCACTTTTCCAGCTGCACTTCCCAGCCTGAGCCTTGCCCTGAGCTGTGACAGTGGAAGGTGCAGCGTTACTGTAACCCAAACTCCCACCTTTCTCTTCCAGATTCGGAGTTCGTGCTCTCCCAAAACGCCAGATGGTGTTGAAGCTGAAGGAGATATTCCAGTACACTCACCGGGATGGGGACTCTGACTTTGAGGATGACATCCCCTATTCCCAGCCTCTCCCACAGGAGTCCCCGGCCAGGCGGCCGAGGCAGCCGAAGGCAGGCCGGGCTGGAGGAGGGAAGGGCACTGGTGCCTCCAAGGCTGGGGGCAAGAGGAAGCAGGTGGTCATGGCTTCTTCAGGGCTCCCTATGGATAAGGCTGATGATGGATCCTATGGGAAGGGCTGTGCAGCACCCAAGGAGAGAACTAAAGTGACACCTCACCCAGAAGGAGCCAAAGAGCAGGAAAAGCCCTCTGTTTTTTCAGGGCCTCTGGCAGCTGATGGTGAGGAACCGGCACTCTCGGCATCTCAGGAGTCGGCGGCTTCTTCAGGGGATGGAAGCGACATCTCCTTTGGATCACAGAGGTAAGGCAGCAAAATCCCAACCAAAACACTCAGTGGTGCAGGACAGAGATGAGGTAGGAATGAGGAAAAGAGAGGTGAGTGTCTGTGTGGCTACAATGGCCCTGCCACCTCCTTGGGTGTGTCATTTGGAGCTCAGCACGCTACTCCAAAAGGAACAGGCTTTGGATTTTCAGTCTAATTCCCACTGAGCTATTCTCAGAACATAAAAGGGATTGTGGCTGTGTGTGGGCAAGGCCCAGAACTGGCACATCTGGTCTGCGAGTTAGTGACAAGGAGCACTCCATGTTTCATGGGAACCTGCAGCTGGAGCTGGGAGAGCTTGGCACAGCACCCTGGGCAGAGCCTGACGCGTATGGGTCAGGAGCCTGGAATGCCAGACAGCTCCAGATCAGTGCTGTCACAGCTGGGATGGGGAAGTTTGCAGACCCCCTGCCATGTTCTGCCTCACTCATTTTGTGGGTGCCAGTAGGGGAGAGTCTGCAACCCTGTAGAGGGAAGTCCCAGGGGTTCACCATCAGGGGTTTTGGGGAACTCTGGTCCCGTCCTTGATAGCCTCCCGTCCTTGACCTCTGATCTATTTGATCTTGCTTTTAGTTCTTTTGTGAATGGATTTGAAGCTTGTGCTTTTGCATCTGAGGAGGAGGAAGAGGAGTTTCCAGCATCTCAAGCAGCAGCTCGGGAAGAAGAAAAGCTGGAGGCAGTGAGGTGCTACATCCGCTCAAACACAGCCCTGTACAACAGGATTCTCTTCTATGAGCCACTCGAGCTGGTGGATCTGCACGCAGAGCTCAAACAAAACGGCATCAAAATTTCCAAGGCAAAGCTGCTGGACTTCCTGGATTCTCAGTGTATCACATGTACCATGGCCGGAGCCCGGAAAGAGCAGGGACAGAAAAGAAAAGAGAACAAAAAACAGAGAAAGCGACGCCGAGTGAAGGCCACTCCTCCACCCTGACAGTCCTGGGCGTGGAGGCCTCGCTGCTGAGCTGGAAACCCCCGTCCCAGGTGGAGCTCCAGTGGTGGGTGCTGGGTGGGAGCACAGCTCCTCCTCGTGCCCTGCTCCCAGAGCACATCCCAGAGAACAGGGCTGAGCCGTGCTCCCGTTCCAGAGCCATGGGAGCCTCTGCTCCCATGGCACAAACCCTTCCATTGCTGGCCTGCCTTCAGCACACAGCTCCCCTGGACCCTCTTTCCCCCCCAGTTTTACTTTTGTGCCTTTTCTTTCCATTTTTCTAATAGGTTTTAGGTCCCCAACTTTTCTTCATGGTGGTGCTTCCCTCAGTGACACTTTTCATGACCTTTTCCCTGGCTTTGGGCCGGGAAATGCGTCCCCCTTCACCTTCCAGTATTCAATCCACTATGGAAAGCGGTGCTTGTTTGGACTGGGGACTTCCACCTTCCTTTCTTCAGCACACTTTGTCCTGCTGATTGTGAAGTAGGACATGTATGTAGAAATACATACAAGGCCTTTTTTCTGTCCTTGGTTCACTTTCCAGTCTTTAGTAAACTTTCTCAATCTGTGCTTCTAGAACAGTTGCAGAGCAGTGGAGGTGTCCTTCTTTGGTCTCTTTGGCATGGCTCCCAAAAGCACCCCTGACACCCAGTGTCATGAGAAAGCCCTTTAGATTGGAAAATTCAGTGGGGTGTGTCCATTTCCAAGGTGGATCTGTGTTAAAATCCCTTCTGCTACATCTCCTTAATGCCCTTTGACCTTGTTGGTGTGGCCTGGGTGTGTCCCTGGCAGGGATGTCTTGAATGCAAGATTACAGTGCCCACTGGATCTCTTCAGCACTTCTTACACCCTGAAATAAAACTGCTTTTCTGATCAGTCCCATTTACAAACTGGACTGATCCCACTTGGAAACTGTCTGGGACTCTTGGGGAGGTCTTGGACCCTAAATTGTCTTATTCTGTGTATCAGTTTTCACATCTTCTGATTTCTTTCTGTTCTGGCACTTCGGAGTGTGCAAAGAGTCACTGAACAGAATGGACACAACACTTCACAAAAAGAAGCCAGATTTCTAAAGGTATTTATAGACTTGGAATGTAAAATTTTTATTTTTTATTTTTGATAAAGTATTATCTTCAATTTTGATTTCTATTCTACACAATAAACAATGTATAAGGTCCTAATTCTAAACTCTAAGTAACAACCTAGAAGAGATTTAAGGGAAGGGTCTGAACAGCAGTGTTGGGTCTGGCTGAGGGCAGGGGGGTTCACAGTCTGTGCTGGGACTGGCTGAAATCTGGAGCAGAGAACTGGAGGAAAAGGAGTTGCCAGGGCCACCCAGCAGCAGGGAGAGGTGGAAAGATCCCCAGCAATGGCTGAGGAACTGAGGATCTGCTGCCTGGAGTGAGATGAGGATGAGCTGCCTGGTTCCTCTGGGGTGGTGGGTGTGGGGCTCTGCAGGGAAGGGCCTTGCTGGAGCTGGGGATCCATGGTCAAGTGGAGGAGTGGAGTCTCCTCCTCTTCCGAGTCATCCGTTTCCTTCTCTCTCAGCAATGCCCTCTGCAGAGAGCAGAGGCCCAGGCACATCCTCATCAGGTCTTGGTTCTCCTTCAGCAAAAGGATCAACTCCTCGGAGCAGCCCTGCCCCTGGCAGCAGGTCCCTTGTATGGCCGAGGCTGTGTGGCCCTTTCTCCTGGAAGACACAGGACAGGGAGTCAGATGAAAGGGGCTGAGGGGCCTCAGGGGGCTGACCCCTCTCTGGCTGGGCTTGGCCTCTCCTGGAGAGACTCAGGCCTGGCTGGGCTGCCCCAGGCAGACGCTGCAGGAAGAAAAGCTCAGCCCGCCTGTGTCTGGTGTCCCTGGGGCTCAGCCCGTGCCCAATTCCTGCCCAGGGGTTGAGCCCCACCTCTGCCTCGGGGCCTTGGCCAAAGGACTGGCAAGAAAGAGGCCCAGGAGCCTTGAGACCTGCCCAGCTTTCCTCCTCCCTGGGGGGCTGCTGGGGAAGGGAAAATGGGTGGCCACTCCCGCTCAGTTCAAGAGCTCCCAGCAGTGACTGTGTTATGGGAAAAAGACAAGGCTTGCCTTAACTGGCCTTCCAGTGAGTGCTGCTCCCTCAGTGTACTTGTATTTCTCAAGTCTGCACCTCACACATGGAAAAGCTTCAGTCCTACTTACCAGTCGTAGTATGGGAAAATAAATATCCTGTCCCAGGATTTTTTTGTTCTGTTTTTGGGTAAGGCTTACATCTACAGTCAAAGATTTTGTGATCAATTCTTTTATTACATGTTACCTTCATTGAATACAGCATCACAGTTCAGTGGATGCAAGTTATAATCACTCACATCATGTCATAAAGCACTGTTTAGCAGGAAAAAAAGCTGTATTTTCATACCACATCTGTGCTGTCAGTGTTTGGAGGTGACCACTTTGCAGAGACTTCCCTTGATACCTCCTTGTTGCTGAACTTGACAAAATGTAATTCTAAAACTTTTGTTAGATGATGAGAAAAGGATTTGAAATCTTTTGCATCCTTCAAGACCACAAGGATTCATCTGACATACACTGCAAATTATCTGAAAGCAATTATTCATTTTCCTGCTTCATTAATCCATGAGCAACGCAGGCCTGCCTGATCTAAGGCTGGTGTTGCCATCTGCCAGTGATTATGTGTTGCCAAATAATTCAATTTGTAGATATTTCTGTAGTTTTTACCTTCCTAATGCAGGCTCATTTGCCTTGAAAGATAAATTGTCATAATTTTTTATTTCCAGCTCTGTAGTAACAGTTATCAAAAATAGTTTGATACCTCCTTTTTTTTAACACTTCCAATGCTGCAAAAAAACCCCAAACCTTTTCAACTAGAATATTAGTTGTTAAGTTAAAGAAGGAGCAGATATGTTATTGGCATTGCACAAAGCCTCTGTCTTACCAAGATGCACCATGTGAGCTTCTAAATTTGCTGTGATAATCAAAGGATCGGTGGGACTGATTTAGGATATTCCATGTTGGTTTGTGTATTGCCACATTTCCTGCCTGGAAAAAATGGCTTTAACAGGTTTATTCTGAGCAAAGCTGTGCTGCAGATTTCTGTGAAATAATTCTGAGAGTTTTCTTACACAGGCAGAGTTCTCTGTGTACACTCACCCTGTTTAATGGCATTTTCTGAGTGGTTGTTACACAGCACCTTGTCTCTGACACGGCTGAGACCCTCAGAGGTTTTAAGTACAAAATATACAAAATAAGTACAAAATATGTTCTGTAAAGCACAGAACATAGACTGCTGTGCCTTCCCCTTCTACTGGGCTAACAGAGTCATGCTAAGGGTGTCAGTGTTTAGATATGGAAGCTCTTCAAGGGGAGAGCTGGAGCTGGAGCTGTTCTGGGAGAGCATTTCAAATCTGCTGGTTTGCTTCTTTATTATCCCAGCATAAGATTTCTTCCAGAGGCATTGCACGTCAGCTGGTTAATGAAACACAAAGTGCCAGGGAGAGGTGACACATCCCTGTGATCACCCTGAGAGGCTGTGGACTCCCTGCCCCTGGAAGTGTCCAAGGCCAGGTTGGACAGGGCGTGGAGCAACCTGGGCTAGTAGAAGGTGTCCCTGCACATGGCAGGGGGTGGGATGGGATTGAGATGGGATCTAAGGTCCCTTCTAACCCAAACCATGTGTGATTACTAAGAATTTAAGCTCGTGCCTAAACTCAGACCAATCCCGCTGCTTCTTTCGAAACAGTCGGGACCTGGGCGGCCTCAGCCCCTGAGAGTGCCCAGGTTGGGTCCCCAACTCCTGGAAGGGCACTGAGCCCACGTACAGATTTCCAGAGCTCTGCTCGGGTGTTCTCTGGATACTTTCCTCTCCTTAGAAAGCGCTCTTTCGACCGTGTCTTGTTCACTGAGCCTCTGGCGCAAAGGGTCTGTATTGCCCCCGGGGTGGGCACTCGCTTCCCCCCTGAAGCGCTGTTGAGGCACCCCAAGAGAAACCCTCCGCCTGGGGTGAGACCCTCCGGCAGCCGCGGCGGCTCACCCAGCACACGGGAGGGGCCCCGCGGCTGCGGGGAGGGCTCGGAGCGGAGCGGGCAGCGGGTAACGGGCCCTCAGGGGAGACGGGACTGCCGCCATCGCCGCCGCCATTTTGGGTGGCCCTCAGCGCCGAGCGCGCCGCCACCATTGGCCACCAGTGCCCGTCACGTGACGGCGCCTCAGCGGCCGCGGAGCCACCGAGCGGGACCGAGAGGAGTGAGGGGCTGGGACGGGACCCCCGGGACGGAACGGTACCCCCAGAACGGGACCTCCGGGGCTGAGACGGGACCCCCGGGACCGGACGGGGGCACAGCGGGACTGGGACGGGACCCCCAGGGACGGGACCCTCGGGGCTGGGACGGGACCCCCGGGACGGGACGCGGGCACCGGCGGGTCTGGGACGGGCTTTTTTTACCGGGGTCCATGCCCAGCCGCCCCCCACGCCTGGGCAGCCCCCACAGCCCCTCCGGGCTCCCGCGGGCCCATAGCGGTGCAGAGGGCCCGGTGCACCCCGGGGTCCATGCCCGGGGTCCCCACCCGGCCCGTCTGACCCACCCCGTGTCTCCCCCACGGAGCAGGACCCCCAGAGTGGAGCTGGAGATGATCTCCCACATGGATCGTAAGGAGGAACTGTGGTTCTCCCACCTCTGCACCTTCCAAGTGAAGACCAAGATGGTTCTGAGCGACACCTGTGCAGGTGAGGGGATGGTACGGTCACAGAATCATTAAACTTGGAAAAGCTGTTTAAGGTCATCGAGTGCCACCATTAACCCAGCACTGCCAAGTCATCTGTGAACCTGGCGGTGAGAAAAACTTCTCCAGGATCCCCAAACCACACCAGAATGCGCAGGATTGGTGGTACCAGGATGGAACACAGTCCTCCCAGCACTGCTGCTGTTCCTGGCAGAGGCTGGGGCTGGATCCCAGAGAAGGCAGACAGGCAGTGCTGTGCCATGGGCTTTCACAGGCCCTGGCACTCTGTGGCTTCAGAAAGTCCTGAACTAGACACACCATGTCTCCCTGATCTCACAGCCCTGTCTGTAATTTCTTGCTATCTGAAGCTGTGTGTGGTTTAGCATCAGTGACAGCTCTCATCCAGCAGTTCCACAGCGTATTCAGCTGCTTCGTGAGTCGCTGCCTCCTTTGGTTTGCTTTGACACTGCCCTCTAGGAGCTCACTTGATGTCAGAGATCCCCACCCGTGGGCCACTTGTGGTTTTATAGTCCTCTGCAATAGCCCTGTCAGCTGTGCCTTTTCACAACAGAATGGGCAGCTGAGTCATCTGTACAGAATCTGTACAGCAGTATAGGTCCTTCATGTATCTGCCTCAGCTCTGTTGGAATTTCTCTGAAAGGGGGGATCCATCTCCTCCTTGCACACACTCAGGATGTGGGGTTTGATTGTTTTTCCCAAACAATCATTAGCATTTGATGAGCTGTTTTGTCTGCCTGGGAGCTGCAGTTTTCATCCATCTGCTCTAACTCCATGGTGCTATTCCTGAATAATACCAAGAACATCCTGGGCCCATTCTGATAAAAGTGCAAGGTATAGATGCTGTTCACCTCTGCAGTTCTTTGTGTTTACCTGCAGTGAATGTCCCCTGTCACCTGGCTGGTCATAAGGATCTGACACAGTTTATAGTCAGCCTTTGTATCCTACCCCTGAATAACAGAATCATTGATCTTCTTTTCCCTTCCTTCCCACCTTGTGAGGGTCATCCATCCCATGGCAACTCAGTTTCCTTACCAGTTTGGTGAAGGATGAATGTCTTTGGGAACACCTTTGCACTCCAGACCTCTTTTGCTAAAATTGGTGACATCTCTGAGGAGCTCCAGGTGGCTTCTCCTGAGAAAGAGAGATCCAAGGGTACATTAAGGTGATATTTAGGTTCTCTCTCAATGTTTACACTCACTCTGCTTACCTGGAGCTTTCCTTGTAGCTTAGCCCTGGCAATCTTGGCCATATCAGAGGCCTGAGCATAACCCAAATTGGCCTGGGCTGACAAGGAGCCACACTCTTCCTTTTTCTCTTGCTTATTCATTTTTGCCAGTTCAGCCCTAATGCTTCCAGTATGAATTCCTCTGCTGAGGTCCTGTGTTCATGATTTTGATCAAACCCTTTACAGACAACAGCAACAGAACAACTTCCCAAGCTCCACTGCTCAGAAAGTCAGACCTACAGGTCAGGAGTTTCATGCTGGACTGACAGAAATGTCCTTATCCTGCCTTTGGATATCCCTCTTCTCCTACAGGCCTAGATGGAGTGGCTGCAGACAGATGGAAGTGGATAG
Organism: Chiroxiphia lanceolata; assembly: GCF_009829145.1. Classification (NCBI taxonomy): domain Eukaryota; kingdom Metazoa; phylum Chordata; class Aves; order Passeriformes; family Pipridae; genus Chiroxiphia; species Chiroxiphia lanceolata. Next base: position 2,520,657 of record NC_045652.1, read on the forward strand.
CAAAATTCCAGTTTCTGTTCCTCTCAAGGAATGATTTTAAGGGAAACTATGTGAGGGAAAAGTAGCATCAATGCCACACCAAACTGCCACAAAAGGCATCTCAGGAGCTCAAAGTGAAATGGTATTGTTATGATTTTCTTACAGTGACTAGAAAGAGGAAGATCAAATATGTACTTGTATCATCTGGGTTGTAATTCTGGACTCTCCTTCCTTTCTTGGTTCAGCAGTGACTCTCCTGTTTCAAGGTGAGCACTTCCTCAGCCCAGCTCTGCCAGAGCACCAGCAGTGCCTGTGGTCTGTCCATCAGCCCCACGTGACTGGTATGTTACCAGTTCATTCCACAGGGGTTTTCAGAGATCCAGGAGGAGCCACTGAGTTTTTCCATGGGCAGATCTGGGGCTCTGTGTGTTTGCAGCTTCAGTCCTCAGCCTGTGCCATGTTTTGGGTCTATGTGTAGTCAACAGCAGGTCTGTACACGATGATCTGGAATCTCTTCCCTTGACTGACCTGTCCTAACCCTGGATGTGATGCCTCTCCTCAGAGATGCACGCTGCCATTTCTACATCCCATGTACATCCCTCTGACATCCACTGGCCCTTCCCTGGCAGCAGATGGGGCTGTGCCACACATCCTGTCTTGCCAGTTTAGCACATGAGCCCTCAGTGAGTCTGCAGAGAGCTCCACGGCCCCACTGACAGCAGAAACCAGAGCACTGCTGGGATCTGTGCTTCTGGACCTGCTGGGATGCTCCTCAATCCATGTTAGAGGATTGAGGAGCATCCTCTATCCTAGAGGATAGAGGGAAGGAGGCAGTGTTCTGTGTAGATACCTGAGGAATTTGTGCAGCCCCTTGTCTGGAAAGGCTTTCAGGTGACCCTGAGTCTGTGCAGCACAGATTCATCCCACTTGTGTTTCTGCAAGACTTGGTGGGAATCAGAGGGCAGGGATTTGTTCACTGCCTGTGTCCCAGGAGCTGGTTGTACTGTTCAGTTGGCATTACTTCCATGGACTTGCATTGCCTTCGTCTTCTGTGTTTATATTGGGTTTCCTCAGTGAATTATCTGGAATTGCCCGCAGAGGATCTTCAATTCACCAACCACCTCCCACACCAGGTTTGCTTTGCACCCCTGGAGCACAAAATTGCCTTTCTTCTGCTCTAAGACTGGCATCAGCCAGGCTCCAGGTGGTCTCCATGTCTCATCCCTTAGGGCCAATGTCTCCTTTGGGCATCTTTTCTCTCTCTGCAACACCAGCAGCACAGATGCTGCATCTGTTCTGAGCAGGGCAGTTCTTTGTGGCCCTTCCATGACTCCCAGCTCAGCTTTTAATAATGTTTTCAGATATCCTGGAAGAGCAGCCATCTTTCCCATTCAAGCACTAAACTTTCACCTCTAATAAGCCAGTAATTTCAGTGGATCCAGGTTCTGGCAGAGCACCCAGGGCCATCTATTTCCAGGTTTTCTTCCTGTGAACACTCTTGAGAAATCCACTGTAGAGTTTGGAGGGAAATATCGAAACTTTTTATACTTAATCTGGTGAGTTTTTGGACTTTGGCCCCTTCTGATTTCCCCTCTCCAATGTTTTCTGTCCTGCCTGCGACTTCTCTCTGGATTCTCCTTTTTTTGCAGCTGAAGATGGGATTGTGAGCAAGAAAGAGGAGAATGCCCACCAAGGCATCCCTGGGCCAGCAGAGCCCGAGGCTTTACTCTCAGGACTCTCCAAGGAGAACAATTCCCAGAATCCAGCACAGGACCCAGTCGTCCCACACAGGTCAGAAAGAGTTCAGAGACCTCTGGGGAAGAGGCAAAGCCGAGTGATGCTGCGTGGGAAGAGTCTCAGGAGGCCGACAGACATTACCCAGCAGAGAAATCCATCTGTGGGGAGACTGATGGTGTGTGGGGACTGCGGGAAGGGCTTCCGGGTGAGCTCCAACCTCGTCCAGCACCGGAGGATCCACACCGGAGAGAAACCCTTCGGCTGTGCCGAGTGTGGGGGCAGCTTCCGGCAACGCTCTCATCTCATCCAGCACCAGAGAACCCACACGGGGGAGAGGCCCTACGAGTGCTCCGACTGCGGGAAGACCTTCAGCGTGAGCTCCAAGCTGCTCCGGCACCAGGTGACCCACACCGGGGAGAAGCCCTACAGGTGTTCCGAGTGCGGGAAGAGCTTCTCCGGGAATGCCCAGCTCGTGCAGCACCGGCGGGTGCACACGGGGGAGAGGCCCTACGAGTGCGGCAGCTGCGGGAGGAGCTTCAGCGTGAGCTCGGCACTGGCGCGGCACCGGCGCGTCCACACCGGCGAGAAGCCCTACGGCTGCTCCGAGTGCGGGAAGAACTTCAGCCAGAGCTCCGAGCTCATGAAACACCAGCGGGTCCACACCGGGGAGAAGCCGTACGGGTGCTCCGAGTGCGGGAAGAGCTTCACCGTGAGCTCCGCCCTCATCCAGCACCGGCGGTTCCACACGGGCGAGCGCCCGTACGGGTGCTCCGAGTGCGGGAAGAGCTTCACGGTGAGCTCGCACCTCATCCAGCACCGCCGCTTCCACACCGGGGAGCGCCCCTTCAGGTGCGTGGAGTGCGGGAAGAGCTTCCTGTGGAGGTCGGCGCTGCTGCGGCACCGGCGGGTGCACACGGGGGAGCGCCCGTACGCCTGTGCCGACTGCGGGGACAGCTTTCGGCAGAGCGCCCACCTCACCCAGCACCGCCGCACACACACCGGGGAGCGCCCCTTCGCCTGCGCCGACTGCGGCAGGGGCTTCGCCGTCAGCTCCGCGCTGCTGCGGCACCGCCGCACCCACGGGGCCGGGCAGCCCCAGGGCGGCGTGGGCAGCGGGGCTGATCGCAGCGAGCCTGGCGTCTGTGCTTCACTGACAGCCCTGCTCCTGGAGGGGGAAGGCAGTTTATTTTAGGAGAACAAGCCCTAAAGGAGAGAGAGAAGAAAGGGAGGCAGTGCGAGCAGCTGGAGGTTTGAGGAGGAGCGTGGGCTCAGCAGGGGAGGCGCTGGTGGTCGGAGGGGAAGCTCTTGGGAGAGAGGAAGTGGTTTGAAAAGGCTGGAATGTACCTGGTCTATTTCAGAGGGAGGTAAATGACTCCTCATGCGTTATGGACTATTAATAGTGAACCAAACGGACCATCTCAAACGCTCTTGATTCCTGTGTTCAGAGACACCGGGCTCCCCCCTCAGCCCACGGGTTGGGCTGTAGCACAGAGAAGCCCCAGGCCTGGTGTCCTCAGCCGCCTTGCGAGGGCTGTCCGAGTGTGCCGCCGGCCCCGCAGGGGCCGTGGGGCGGGAGCCGCGCTAGGTGTCGTTGCTGCCACAGCCAATAAAGCCGCGGGTACCGAAGCGCCGTCGCCGCCATTTTTCCTTCTCCGCCGCCGCTCGTGCCCGCTGCGCATGCGCGGTAGCCGACGTCGCCCGGGGGCGGGGCCTTGCGCGGCACCGTCCAGGTGAGGGGGCGGGGCCAGGGCCGCGGCGTGACTTCCCAGCCGCTCCCACCAATCAGCGGCGCCGGCGCGTGCCGTCCGTGTGTCCTGATTGGCCGCACCGTGACCCCCCTCATTAATAAATCCCGGCCGGCCGTGCGGGGTCTTTGTTTCGCGCCGCGGGCGGAGGGTGGAGGCGGCTCCGGTGAGTCTCCGTGGCAACGGGGGGGCTCCGGGCCCTGCTCCGCGGGGCTGGTCCCGCACCCTGCGGCGGCGAGGGGAGGACTCTGGGACGGCGGGCCCGGAGCTGTGGCGGCCGAGCTGTCTGCCGGGCCAGGCCCGCAGTCGTCAGCCCTCCCGGATCCTTGCCCTGTGTCCCCGCTCCGGGACACGGCGGCCTCAGAGCCCCGCGGTGACTCTGCGGCGGCTCGTTACGGGTGCCCGGGGCTTCGGGTCGGGAGCCGTGCGAGAGGGGCACTTGGCTCTCCTTGATCCCGCTGAGTTCAGAGAACAGCTTGGAGGGCGAAGGCCTCCGAGGCCTCTCGCTGTCCCTGCCTTTCCGTTGCTGGGTGAAAGAACTGTCCTATTCAAGGCTCAGCACTTACCCCCAGCAGTGCATTACACCCTGAGTGCCAGTCACTGGCCCCGCTCGGCGCGTCCCAGGCACAGCTGTCAGCGTGCTGGGACAGGCAGGGCGAGCACTGGCTCTCCCCAGAGCAAGAGCTCTTTGATATAGCCATGTGTGTCTTTCTTATCCCAGATCCAGCCCTGACTGACTTGTCCCTTGGCTGTTCTCATAGCCAAGGTGAGAAAAATAGGTTTCTGATGTGCTGCCTGTCACAAAGGCCACCACCAAAGGACAGCACTCTGAAGGTCTGTGAGCTCACCAGGAGCTTCCCTCGGTCAGGTTGCTGAGGTGCTGGGCTGCAGCTCTGGGGGATAGAAGTAGCATTTGTGTGGGCACTGCTAGAAGTGTCTTAGACTGAATTATTGTTTAAATTTTGGCTGTGTCCCGATGAAGCCTAAGCATACCTGGGATCAGGTAATGTGGTAATTTATTCTGTGAGGCTCCATTTCCAGCAGCAGCCGGTGCCAAATTCCTCCCCAGAGGGAGGAGGAGACACAAGTCTCTCCTGCTGGGATTGCCAGGTAACCTCTGAGATGATTCCAGCCCCTAGAGTGGAGTTGTGGGGTTTGTCTCCAGCACAGTGATGCTCAGGTAGGTCCAGCCACACTCTGAGCTCTGTGTATGGGGAAATGCCTTGAAATTACGTGGAGGTCAAACAGCAAAGGTGAACTCTGTACTGCCTGGGTGTTCCTGAGCTATTGAACTTCTCCCAGGGTGCCCAAGCAACTCTGGGGCTTCCAGTCCTGCTTCCTGCAGCAGTGGTGCCTGCTTCCTTCAAAAGGCACAGGATTATTGGGATTAAGTGTCTTCCTACCCTAGGAGAGCAGCTGTGCATCTGGGGTGTGAGGCTTGCTGGGGAGATGTGCATGGGGGCAAAGTAATTGCTGGCTGGATGAAGTGGGATGTTTTCTCAGAGGGTTTGAACGCTGTCATTGGGAAGGAAATGTTTAGAAGGCTGAGGTGTCCTGTAGCAAACCTCCTCCCCACTCTCCAGCCCTGCTATCCCAGCTCATGGCTTTGATTTGAGTTGGATTTCTCCCAGGCAGGCTGCTGTCCGGGCACTGCAAAGATATGTGTTTACACTGAACATCAGCCAGGTCCTGGATGAGCTGAGCTCCTGCAGCAAATGGAATGACATTCCAGCCTCTGCAGAGGAGGTGGGCAGCTGCCTGAGCCGCCTCCTTGGCATGTGGGACACATCCTCCTTTCCAGAGGAGCAGAGCACCCTGAGAAACCAGGGCTGTGACCAGGGACTGGAGTTGCCAGTTTTTGAGTAAAAGCAACAATGTGTAGTGATAAGAGACACAATGATTCTGACTTTCCTTCCTCCCAGTTCTTGTGCAGTAGCCCAGCAGTGGAAAGGATGGGGCTGGTTTGTGCTGACATGTCTCTTGAATTCATGGCTCATCGGGGAGGTGTCTGTACTAGAAACTGTATCAGAAAAATCTGAGCTTCCCTATTTCCTGCACGTGTTCTGCCCTTGCCTCAGGCTACAGGGACTGCTGTCATCACTGGCTGCCCTATTGCCATGGAGAGGAACGTGTCACACTGAGCCTCTGCTGCACAGTTGCAGATACAAGTCCCAGAGTGCATCAAAGACCTTAAATGCCTGTTTGTGTGCTGAACCCTGCTCCCGTCAGCAGGCAGTGCTCCTGGGGCAGCCATTCCCTGTTCTCATCAGCTGTGCTGCTGCAGCACCGCTAACAGGGTTGGGTAAAGGCTTCTGAGACCCCAGCAGCTCCCCCTGTGTGATGTGGGGAGCAGAGTTCCCATGTGGGTGAGTGCTGCCGAACACGAGTGTGCCCGAGGCGCGGGAGAGGAGGCTCTGAGGAGTGAGCAGAGGTGTCTTGTACAACGATGATCTCAGGGCCATGTGCACGTGGCCACTGGGAGCCTTCAGCCACTGCTGCTGTTAACCATGGTTTTCTGAGCCAGATGTGGTGTGTTCCTTTAGGCTGGATTTGATGTCAGCCTTCAGGCCTCTCCCAAGGGATGAGTGGTGCTGAAGTGCTCTGTAGCTCTGCTCTCACCTGCTGCTTTGTACCGGGGGCTGTTGCAGGTGTGTGGGGACAGCACACCCTACCTCCAGGCCTCTGGCTTTCTGGGGCTGTAAGATAAGCTGGAACTTGTTTGTCCAGTTTCATTTTGGAATATGCATCTCTTGAGAAGGTCTGGCCTGCCATAAGCCGAGCAGGAGAGATGGTCTGCACTGGCAGAGGTGAGTGGGCTGTGCCCCTGTGTCCATGACAGGCTCCTAGTTGAGCTCAGGTGGGTGATTTGCCTCTGCTTTGGTTTCCCTTCCTCACAGTGGGCATCTCCCAATGTTTGAAGGTGGAGCTGTGTGAGGAACAAAGATGAGTCCAGTGTGCTGAGCTGATGTGAGCACATGTGCTGTCTAGGGAGTGATCACATGGACAGGACAGCACCTGAAGGTGGTTTCCTCACCTATCTTGAGCCCATGTGCTGGTGTTCCCACCTGCCCTGCCCTTCCCCCTCCTGGGATGGGGAGACTTCACCCTGCCAGGTCCTGCAGGATGCAGCCCCCTGAGGGGGCTGGACTGAAGTGGGGGAGCACGAGGATGGCTCTCTTGGAGTGAGGCTTTCCAAAGGGCCAGCAGCAGCTTAGCTCCTTGCTCCGCTGCCAAGGCTGCCTCTAAGGTGGTGGTGCTGCTCTGCACAAAGCTGATTACAGGCCCACTTTGTAAATGAGGTGCCTGGATTTCTGTGCTCAGCCAGTGTAAGGGATACCTGCCTGGTATGGGCTCTCCAGGCTGGTTTTGTGTCGAGCCTGGGGGTTTCCTCCTTGTTTACCCCAACTGCGTGGGGGAGGGAGTAGTTACGAGGTGTGATGTGCTGATCCAATGAGTGAGCCATTGTTCCTGCTTCTGGGTAAGTCTTGTGCATCCTGGTACGTCCAAGGAGATTCTGTTTCCTTTTGCAAAAGAGGAGGGGAAACCCAGCTGCTTGTGGGGTTTGAAGTAAACCCTGGCAGGCAGGAGAGGAGGCTGTGAGTGGGAACAGGAGCAGTGAAATCTGCCCTTGCTTTGGAAGTTCCTATATTGTGTCTCAGGGAATGTTCTTACTTCCCCTGTGAGCTGCCTGGCTTCAGAGCTCAGCTGGCCTAATTCCCCACTGCTTTCTTCCAGGGAAGCTCTGTGCTGCTGTGGAAATGGAGCTTGTTCTTCTTCCTGAGTGAAGGGGAGGTGCTTCCCTTTCCTGTGACTCTGCTCTGAGCAGCACATTGGGTGAAATATTTGGTGGCACCAGGGGAGAGCTGCTTGCTCACGATTTCAGTGCAGGTTCCCAGCTCGGAGCTCTCACCCTCAGCCAGGAGCCACCCTGGAGTGGGAAGCCAAATGCAGGCTGCTTGCTGTGTTGTAGGTCTCTGAGGTTGATATTTAGTGAGCTGGGTGTCAGTGTTGAGGTTCTCCTGGGGGGGCTGAACTGAACAAACAAATGTGCTCGGTGGAAACGGCCGGCGGCTGTTCCTCACCCCCTGCCTGGGGGGCAGCCCAGAGGCTCCTTGCTAGACAACATTTCACACCCATCCCTTTGCTAAGGCAGCTTCCCCCAAAAGCCCCTTCCTGATTTTGCCTTTCAGACCGATCCCCAGCACTGACCAGCAATGCCATCGGCCATGGAGGGCCCGGAGGCGGGAGAAGACGCGGATGTCTCGCGCTACGAGGAAACAGAAGACAACAATGTCAGGTGAGTCCTGTCCTACACTATGGCACAGACACAGCCCTGGGCGAGGCAGGAGACCTGCCAGGTCAAGGAGTGATCCTTCTCCTCATCTGAAAGAAGTGAGAGACACCAGTAGATGACTAATCAACTACATGTGCAGTAAAATCTGTTTAATCAAACCTACTGGAAGGGATGGGAAGGAGCAATCTGGCAGGGCTGACAACACAGTTTGTTTTTTTTTTAGCTGCCACTATCAAACTGACATTCCACAAACACTTTGACCACTTGGTGGTTGTGTTTCTGCCTTCCTGGCCAAGGAAGCTGGTTTTCCATGGCTCGCTGGGCAGGCTCATGTGATAGCAGCTTCTTGTTTTGAAAGGTGACTCTAGAGGTGAACTCCACTCTGGACAGCTGCCTTTCTTGCTTTGCAGAATACCCACAGGTCCAGGCAAGAACATTTTTTAGGAGGTTAGTTCCAAAACCAAATTCACAAACATGCTCTAAAACCCAAGGATTCAGACCTGGAAAATGGGAAGGGAGAATAGGGTGCTTCCCAGAAGACCTAGATAGGCTGGTTGACTTCTTTGACTTGACAGGCTCAGCTTCATAAGAAGTTAATGTTTCCTGGCTCTCCTGGCACACTCAGTGGGTCTGGGGTGTCCAAAGTCTCTCTTCCAGCTAGCAGGAACGTGCTACCTGTAGCAAACTAGTGATAAAAAACACAAAGTGCACTTTGGCATGATTTGAGTGAGTGTAGTGTTGATACTGTACCACCCTCCAGGTAAGAGCAGTGGCTGTAACTACAAATTATAGATTTTAATGAGGTTTTTTTTTAGAAATTCACCATGTGGAAACCTGCAAAACCAGTGTAATTCAGGAGAAATAAACTTTTTAAGGGTATTCTTGCCCTGCTTCCTCCTGCTGGTGCCAGTTCAACCTGGGGAGTGGCCTGAGGGTCCCACCTTGTACCTTCTCCAATCTGGGCCTGGGATGTTAGGGATTGAAGGGGATCCCTGCAAACACAGCAGGGACAAACTCATAGCTGTGTGTGGGCGTGGGGTAAAAGGAGCTCTCCCTGTCCCCTGCAGCCCCACAGACCTGTCAGAGCTGCTGAAGGAGGGCACTAAGGAATCCCACGACCGTGCCGAGAACACCCAGTTTGTCAAGGACTTCCTGAAAGGACGGATCAGGAAGGAGCTCTTCAAGGTGGGTGTTGCTCTGCTCCCGATCTCTTTGATGTGATGCAGACTTGGAGGCAGAGCCCCACAGCCCTGGGGGGTGTTATGGGGGTAGATAGAGCAGAGCCTCTGCTCCTTCAAGCAATACCTGCCTAGTATGAGCTCTCCAGGCGGGTTTTGTGTTGAGCCAGGGGGTTTCCTCCTTGTTTACCCCAATTCCAAGCAGGGAGGAGCAGTCCTGAGGTGTGATGTGCTGATCCAGGGACTGGCTTCTCAGGTGAGCTGTGCTTTGTCCATAGCTGGCCACAGTGGCCCTGCACTTCACCTACTCTGCCCTGGAGGAGGAGATGGATCGCAACAAGGACAACCCAGTCTTTGCTCCTCTCTATTTCCCCGTGGAGCTTCACCGGAGGGAAGCACTGGCTAAAGACCTTAAATATTTCTATGGAGAAGACTGGAAAGAGAAGATCCAGTGTTCAGAGGCAACTCAGCAATATGTGGACAGAATCCATCATGTGGGACAGCACGAGCCAGAGCTGCTGGTGGCTCACGCTTACACCCGCTACATGGGGGACCTCTCAGGTGGCCAGGTGCTGAAGAAGGTGGCCCAGAGGGCCCTAAAGTTGCCCAGTACTGAGGAAGGGATCCAGTTCTACGTGTTTGAGAACGTTTCCAATGCACAGCAGTTCAAGCAGCTTTACAGAGCAAGGATGAATGCTCTGGACTTGGACAAGAACACCAAGGAAAGGATCGTGGAAGAGGCCAACAGAGCCTTCAGATTTAACATGCAGGTACTAAACAAATCCCTTGAGCTCCTGTGTATGCAGATGCTGCTGCTTTTGGGTCTGATCCAGTCAGACTGCTCACCCAGGCAGTGGTTTGGGGCTGAGACCACCATAGCCCCTCTGTCTTGTGGGTTTGGGATTCTACTCTAAATAGCTTCTCCATTAACTTCTGGAGCTGGTGTTGGGCAGGAATTCTTCCCGTGCTCCAACACCACAGGCTGGGCCTTTGACTGGGGCAAAATTAATATGACTTCAAGATTCCTGTGGGCTGTGTGGCTCTGAAGCAGTAGGGGGAACAGAGCTGTTACTCTGAGACAGCCTCAAGCAGTTTGAGTGTGTTACACCACCCTGGTCACAGTCATCTCCTGTCTCAGGTCTGACATGTTGCCCTATGGCCAGAAATGTCTGGAGCCTCTTGTTCCTCCCATAGCATTTGCCTTTCATCAAACCTGACTGAGCTGTCACTTGCCCCAGGGGGATGAACACAGATTTAGCTACTGGATGGGAGCTTTAATCTGTGCTTGTAGCTGGTTGGTGTGGTTTAAACTGGTCAGGAATGTGTTGGGATGTGGTTGACTCCTTCATCAGGATTCTTATGGAATCCTCTGGCAACAGAGCTGGAGGGACTGCCTGGCCACTGCAGGAGCAGGGATCCTCTGACAGTGTGCAGTTGGCTCACACTCCCACCTGCAGCAGGATGGGAGAGGAGCAGCAGGGTGGTCCTGGCTCTGACTGGATGCTTTTGGGATGGGCTGTTCCTTCCTGGAGCTGTAACATGTGCCAGGTGCCACCACAGGTTTGCAGCGAGGTGCTCCCAAAGGAGTCCCGGGGGGAGGGAGGGAGGCAGGAGTGGTGCTTGCCTGTTCTCCAGATGATTCCAGGGCTCTGGATGAGCTGTGCCTGCCTCACGTGCTCGCTGTGGCCACTTGCAGGTGTTTGATGAGCTGGACAAGATCGGCAGGTCACTCCCAGAAGAAGCCCAAGACGGAGGGTTCCCAGTGCACGACGGAAAAGGAGACATCCGCAAATGCCCCTACTACGCAGACAAACTGGGTAGGTGGGGGCAGGGAGAGCTGCCACACGTGTGGCACGAGCCTGGCAGCACTAACGGTGCCTTCTGTGTCCTGGCAGGCACGGCAGGGCCCGGCTGCCCCTTCCACGCCGCGGTGGGTCTGGCCAGGCAGCCCCTCGTGCAGCTGGTGCTGGCAGCCTGCGTGGCAGTGGCAGCAGGAGCTGCAGCCTGGTACATCCTGTGACTGGCACGGCGTGGGGGCAAGGAGAGAGACGTGCCCTGTCCGTTTTCAGACCCTTCCCTTGCTGGTGGTGAGTTGGCTGCAGAGTTGGAGTGAGGAAGTAAACGGGAATCCTGCGGGACTGTCCAAGCCTCCTTGCACACCACTGTAATGTGATGTCTTTAGCTGACTAGTGCCCAGGACTGGTCGGTGTGAGGGGGTGAGGATTCCACTGCAGCACTGCCCTGCCCTGCCCAGGCTGGGGCAGCTTTTAAGGCTTAAGATGTCCTGTCCTGTCCTGGCAAAGGCTTCACGTGCTTGGCTTTTCGTCTCCATCCCCAGAGCAGTGTCCGGAGGGGGTTTCCTGCCCTGGGCTGCATCCCCAGAATGTGTCATCAGCCTCTTCAGCAAAGAGCACTTGCCTTCCCACCCTGAGAAGCTGCAGCTGTGCTGTGGGGCTTTTACCTCAAAGCAGTGTCCTGTTGGGTGTGCTGTCCCAAGGACCCCATCTGACTCCTGTTGGAGGGAGCACCCTGGGGATGGGGGCAGGACTGTGAGGGGGTATGGAGGTGACAGATGTGTATTGTGCAACTTTGGGGTTGAGGGTTGGTTGTTGGTTATTTTTCCTGAAGCCTTGACTAAAATAAAAAGTTGCAATGCTATAGCTGGGGAAAGCCAGAATCAAGTCACTGGGAGAAAAGGAGAGGCTGGGGAGGGGTTTAAGGGGGAGATGGGAGCACTGTTGTACTTGTCTCTTTCTCAGGCAGTCCCTGAGAAACTCTTGCTCTTGCACCCCACTGTCCCTGCTGCCTCCCCTGGGTTTTCCCCCAGTTCCTGGTGAGAGGGTTCCTGGTGGGGTAGGGAAGCTGCTGCTCTTCTTCCTCATCCTCAGCTCCCCTGCAGGCAGATCTGCTCTGGATTTTGATCAGGAGAGAAGAAAAGATGTACACGAGTTCAGGGTCTGTTATTTATTTACATAAAAACACTGACTATTGCCACAGTTCCACCCCTGGGCAAACAGCAGCTGCCTGTGCAGGCTGGGCCGTGTTTGCAGACCTGGGTACCAAGAGACCTGCCCCTACACTGCTCGGGGGGCGGCAGGGGCAGGGCAGGAGCAGCCCCCAGAGGCTGACCACGGCTCCCAGGTCCTCTTGCCCGTGCCTGTGAGGGTGCTGCTGGCAGCTCCTGTCGCTGCCTGCTTGCCCCCTTCCTTCTGCCCCAGTGAAGTGAGCTAAAAATACCCCCTACACCCACATGCAAGGAGGACCCCGCAGGGCAGTGCGGGGTGGGGCCCGCAGACCCCGCCGGGCTCAGGGCGGGGCTCCGGAGCTGCGGCCTGGTAACAAACTCCTCTACTCTACGTGCCGGGCAGGCAGCGACATGCCGGGTGTGGTTTTGGCTATCGGGGCTGCCGGGAGCTGTCCCTGCCCCGGAGCCGGCGGGGCTGGGAGGGGGCACATGCAGCTGGAGCGGCCACGGGGACAGGACGGAGGTGCTGATCAAGGGTGCAGTGCTGCTGCCGGTCCCCTCTCCGTGCTCAAAGGCAGCTCTGCCTCTCCTTGGGAAGGGGCTTTGCCGACAGGCTGGAGGGGGCCGAGAACCACCCTGAAACACGGTGTGTGGCACTACCCTCTGAGCCCCTTCCTAAAAGTGCCACCAGGGCTGTGCTGTGTCCCCTGAGTGTGCCGTGGGCTGCTCAGGTCCCCCCCTTCCCTCCTGGGCTCCCTGCAGCTGCAGCACATCCCAGCAGCCAGGCACCCCCTGTGCTGTGGGACAGGGGTGAGCCCCTCCAGCACTGGGGTTACTCCAGGGGAGAGGGGCCTTGCTCACACCCCGGAGCGTAATGGGGTGCAGAGCGATGCCCCCGCTCCTGCAGGGCACCCCCCACAGCATCTGGGGCCTGGGCCCACCTCCCCTGTGCGCCAGCATCGCCAATCCAGCTGTTCCCAGTGAGGACCAGAGCTCGGGGCAGGTGGTGGCAGCTCTGAGCGGGAGGGAGCCGGGGATAACACACACACACCACCGGCGGGAAGCGAAGGAGGGATGGAGGGATGCACACGCGGAGACTCGGACGGCAGCGGGAAGGGGCCGGTGTCATTCCAGTGGCTCCCAGGGCGCTGTTAGCACATGCGCTTGTACGTGTAGATATAGGCCTTGCAGTTGGGACACGTGTGGGTCACATCCTTGAAGTCATCGAACAGGCAGGGGATCAGGCAGCAGCAGAGATCACACCTGGAGCACAGGACGGGAAGAGGCAGAGAGCGGTGAGCTCAGGCAGCCCCTGGACACCAGGGGCACTGGCAAGAGACATGAGTATGTGTAGGGGCTGTCACCCCCAGAACCTCTCTGCTGCCCCAGTTCCATGTTGAGACCCCAGTCCTGCCCAGCAGCTCAGCCAAGGCCCACAGCACTGGGGCCACCAGGACCAGGACTGAGCGTCCACTGCGAGGCCCCAGCTCCCCCTGCAGCACCTACCCCATGAAGCAGCAGAAGAAGCCAAGGAGGAAGCTCATGAGCCCAATCTCGTAGGAGATCTTGGTGGTGATGGCTTGCTGGCAGTGGGGACACACTGTCTGCACAGGGGCACCCTGGAAGATCTCTCCCTGCAGCACCGTCACTGTGGTGGCAGCTCCCGGTGGGACGAGCACCGTCGCCGTGTGGCCGCCAGGAGAGGGGTAGTGGCCTGGGGCAGGGTAGTAGCCCATGGGGGGGTGAGGGCCTGGGGGTGGGTAGAACCCTGCTGTGAATGAGAAACATGCACAGGTGAGCATCTTTATATGTGGCTGGAGAGGCAGATCCTCACTGGGGAGGTCCCCATCCTGCTGCTGCACCACCACCGGGGGTACAGACTTAGGGCCAACCCTGCTGCAGGCACTGTGTCCCCCACCCCATCCCCAGGAGCCTCACTGCAAGCCCCAAATGGCAGCTCCAGCCCCTCCTTGTGTCCCCCCATTCCCCAGGGCACCAGGAGCCATGTGCTGCCACGCATCCCCACCCCCTGCATCCCCAGCCCCTCACAGGACTCACCCGGCGGCACGTAGGGCCCGGAGCCATCCGTGGGCATGTGGGGGGGCACGAACCCCGGCTGAGAGGGTGGCTCATATGGGGGGGGCCCGAACTCGGGAGGGGGGATAGGAACCCCCTGGGGCTGTCCCACGACTGGGGTGACACCCTCTGAAAGGAAACACAGAGTCAGCAGCCAGGGAGGCAGCAGAGCTGATGGGGAGATGGTGGCTTGGCTGTGTGGTTAGAGGGGTGGTCCCAGGGAAGGGGAACACATGAGGTGGGGGGCACTGCCTTAAGCCTCATCCTCTGGGCCACATGAAGCCCAAATTCACCCCACCTCACCCACAGCAGCGAGCAGAGCCACGCTTTGAGCTGGGAGTGCTTCCTGCTCTCGTTGCTGCCCCCATGACCTCCCCTGCCTTCTCTGAGGGTGACATGGGGATAGATGGAGCTGGGCATTGCACCACCCTCCCCAGCACACCGTGCATGGCAGGGCAGAGCTGCCAGCAAAAGCCACAGCCAGGGCACTCCCAGGGAATCCACACTTGCTTGGCTCGTGTCTGCTGGACAATGTCAGCACAACACCCCCGAGCAGCCAGGACCACCCCCCGTACCTGGTGCAGAGGGGGGGCCGTGCTTCTCCTCTATCAGCGGTGCCGAGGGGCCCCCCGGGTAGGGTGGCGGTGGGTCGTTGGACATGGCTCAGGGTGGCCCTGCAGGGACAGAAACCTTTAGAAAACACCAGCCTTTGGTGCCACAGGCACCTGCCCAGAGCTGCACAGCATTTGGGGAAAGAGGTGACAACAGAAGGGGACAGGGCTGGTGCCACCACTGCACTCGCCTCAGCACCCACCCTGGGCAGAACCAGGGGTGCAGCCCCCAAAATGGACAGGCTGTGACCAGGCAGCAAATCCAAGGGGTAACCCCTTCCTGCTGGCTCTGCAGGGCTTCCCTGCATGGCCCACACCTGATGAACTGCAGCTCATCAGGGCACCTCTGGGCTGTGTGGCCACAGTCCAGGGCAGTGCTGGGCTGGAACCTGCTCTGCCAAGTGCCTTGGCTGTGGTGTTGGGGTACCAAAGGTGGGGAAGAGCTGCCAACGCTGCCCACAGCCCCCCAACTCCACCCACAGTGACACACGACGCTGTGCCCCGAGGGTGGCAGGACCCCCAAGCCTGAAGTGTAAATGCCAAGGCAGAGGCTGCAAACTCACAGAGCAGCTCTAAGTAAATCTGTAAACAAATCCAGTGAGCTAAGGTAAGACCAGCTTCAACAGTTGGGGCCACTGTTTTACATGGGGTACTATTCACCTGTCCTCTCCCTCGCAGTGAGAGCTCAGAGGCCTCAACAGAGCTGAGAGAAGCAATTCCTCTGAGTGGTGTAGTTTGGGAGCCGGCTTCTCCCACCAAACCTGTGCAAAAGGAGAGGAGTTACAGAGATGGAGAGGAGTCACAGCTGCAGTGCTGCCCTGGCCACCACACCAAACCCCCTCCTGTCCCCGGTGCAGGTACCTCCCCATGTGCCCCCTCGATGGCAGGTACGAGGCTCTGTGTCCTCAGCACGTGGCAAAGCCCCACCAACGCACCCTGAGATCCAAGGAAGAGCAACAACATCAAGAAACCCAATTTCCCTGTTTTCTCTGGTTCACTTATAACGTGAGTAAATTGGGAAATACAAATGAGAGGCTGCCCCCTCAGTGCTTGGGCTGGCTGCCATCAGGATGGGACAGGGTGACACTGCTGTCAGTGCCCAGGAGCAGAGCCGGGAGCTCCCCTTGTGGGCTGAGCCCTCCCTGAGCCCTCCATCCTTCACCCCAACAGGCCAGAAGCAAATGTGACCCTGCTTGTCCTGTTTGCTGGCACCAGTGCCACGTGCTGGGCAGCCCGCCCGGAGCGCGCCAACCTCCCCGGCACGGCACAGCACGGCACAACCTCCCCGGGCACCAGGCCAGGCAGCCAGTGCTGCCCCAGCCCTGCATTGCAGGGGTGCCCAGAGAGGAGCCTGTGGGGCACAGCCACCTCCCCCTGCAGCTCCCGGGTCTAATGGAGCCAAGGCCCTGGCAAGCACAGAAGGGAGATCCATCCCTCCCTCACCTGCTTGGCTTTGCTCTATTCCACTCCTTCCTAGTTCACATTCCCTGCCCCCAGCAGCCTCCTGCAAGGCAGCAGAAAATCTATCAGGTCACCAGTCTATGGAGCACCATCACCAGTTACTGCTCAGGAGGAGCACACTGATGCCCCCAGGAGCTGAGCAAATTCCCGACAGGCACAGGGTGTGCCCTGGATGTCCACATTTACTGACTGGTATTTCTCCCCCGAGGTCTGAAACTGTGTGTTGCAACCAGGCAGTTTCAAAGTGTAACAGCAGGGCAGCTGGGGGTCATCTTCCATCCTGCTCCTCTCTCCAATTTCTTCCTCAGAAGCCCGGGGAAGGAGAGCTGCCACAGCACAGGGCGCTTCCCGGCACACTGCAGAGCCTCCCTTCTCCTTCAGTGACCTACAAAGCTGCAAACTGGGCCGTGCTCCTTTTAGCTCACAGGGGATGGGAAGATGACAAGGACTTAGTCTTCTGAAAGTAGCCAAACACCCCACCCTGCACACCCAGACCTTCCTGTCCCTGTGCCTGCAGGGGTCCTGGATGAGGCCTTACCTGGGGACACCAGCCTGCTGAGGAGCTTTCCTGGCCCCCACAGGCCAGCTGAGCCCACAGCTTTTCTAACCTAACAGATCTCCTCCCATTCCTGCTCGGATGCTGCTTTCCCATAATGTAACATCTTTCAACACTCCCCAGCCTGGGTCCCCCCACCAAAGAGCTGGAAAGAAAACACAAGAGAGGAGGAGACCCACCCACATGCTCCACCAGCCACTCTAAAAACACCCTTCAGAGGAAGCAGCAGCCCCAGACCAAGCCAGCCATTAATCCTGCCACCCTGACCAGCAGGGAATGGCATCCACAAGGGCAATGGCCTATGGATCCCAGAGCTACACGTGCACTGGGATGAAGGAAGCTGTGGGATGCAGGGCTGTTCTGCTCATTCTTGGCAGGCTCAGTCGCTCCTACTCTGCAATATTCTGCTTATTAAAAGAGATCTGTAAAGAGCAAGATGTTGGCTGTGTGCCCTTCCCAGGAGGAAAAGAAAAGCCTGTTGCTTTTAAGCCTCTTAGAAGCTGTTTCTCCTGTGCTTTCTTTCATCTTAATGCGAGCAGCACAAACCCAGCCCATTTCCGATGGAGAGCTCCGTGGGAAACCGGAGGGCACACGGCTTCCCCAGGGCATCCCTCACCACCCTGGCACGGACAGCCCCGCAGCATTCCAAGATTACCAGCCTTAAGTTCAAGATCTGATGAAATCACCAACGTCTAGAGCAGGTCCTTCAGAGCAAGGACACTCTGCGAGATCCTAAAACTCAAAAGGAGTTGGTTACCAGTAGGAGGATGGAGAGGGAAGATGCTGTTTCCAGCTAAAAATACAGATTAGCTCTTCTCAGCTGCAAGAGCAGCTTTCACTGGCTCCTCTACTGCAAACAGGGGATAAATCCACCATGTTATCACTGGAAACACAGCTCCTGCTAAATGCAGAAGACACACAAAGGGCCCCCACAGGCTGCAGATTTGCTACAGAAAATGAAAGAGAAAGGATTCCCATTAACCTGCTGGGGCACAGCACTGACAGACACAGCCAGGACAGCACAGCTCCATCAAGGCCAGAGAGCAGAAAGGGCTTGTCCCACCTGGCTGTGGCCTCGAACTCTGTGTCCTCCCCTGGCTCTGGGCTCCCTAATCAACCTAGGGTCTCGTTCCAGGCAGCTTTTGGGTGAGGAGAAGAACAAATCTCTAGATCCCCCCAGACTGGGGCACAATTCCCAACCCCAAAAGATGTGTCTGAGCTTTCTCTACATAGTGAGCACAGTCAAAAAGCTGGTGAGGAAACATGAGGCTTTCTAATCAGCTTCTTCCTGTGCACAGCAACTCTGAATCTAGTTAATGAGGGATTACAGAATCCTAGAATGGTTTGGGTTGGTAGGGATCTTAGAGCTCATCTCATTCCAACCCCTGCCATGGACAGGGACACCTTCCACTAGCCCAGGCTGCTCCAAACCCTGTCCAACCTGGCCTTGAACATTTCCAGGGATGGGGCAGCCACAGCTTCTCTGGGCAACCTGTGCCAGGGCCTCACAACCCTCACAGGGAAGAATTTTTTCCCAAATATTTAATCTAAACCCACTCTCTGTCAGTGTGAAGCCATTCCCTGTGTCCTGTCACTCCAGGCCCTTGTCCAAAGGGCACTGATTGATGCCCCAAAGCTCCTGGTTCCCATTACTGACACATCCTTTGGTGACACAAAGCTCTCCCTTCTGCTTCCAGCAGTGATGAGAGGAGCTGGTGTGTCAGGGTCCAGTGTCCCCTGCTGGCTGCACTTCCCTCTGTTACATCGCTGTGGAAACAGTCTGGGATCCAAACATGACAAGAGGAAAGGTCTGTCCATCTGACTTGGTCTCCAGACAGGTACAATGGGCAAACTTCCCAAAACCAAGTGGTGTGCAGTGGGACCAGGGCACACTGCGCCACCAGAACAGGTCCTAGCACCATAAAATAGACAATGCCACGAAGAGGACACCCACAGATCATTCCTGCACTGCTTGGAGACCCAAAGATTTGGTCTGGTAACACCATTCTTGCCAGGCAGCAGCTGTTTGTGCTTCAGGCTGCCGAAATGTCCCCGGGTGAGACAGACCTGCCAAGGACAGAGCAGATGCCGGCAGGTCTAACTCACGTGCGAGCCCTGATGGTGCAGCTCTGAGTCAGCCTCACAGCTGAGATCCCCTCCCACGAGCACAGACACTCAGTGCTGTCCCTGCTCCTCCTGCACTTGCTAACTCAGCCCCACAGTGATTTGGCTGTGTTTTCCCACCAGGAGCAGTGTCTCCAGCCACCGAGACAGGAAGCAGCGTTTGTTCATCCTCGACCACGTTCAGTGACGTTGCCATTTCAAAAGCTGCTGCTGCTCATTTTTGGAGCTCTTCCTCCCACCCCCCCACCACCAAAAAATAACTTCTGGTATTTAGGAAAGGAAAAAAACACACTAAAATTCAATGAATAAAGGATATGAGCACTTTCAGCTTCATGGCACATCAAGCAGACACAGATTCCAGCTTCCAGGCTTTTGTAAATACAGCTTTAAAAAGCCAAGAGTTCTGAAGATGATGGGCTCCCTCACTGAGCCCAGCCTCCTTCCTTTAGAAACAGGAACAGCATTGTGCCCAACACTATCCCAGCTTTCCTGGCCCCAGGAAAAGCTACCTGTGTGCCACAGGCTATCAGCTCCAGAAATTGGGAAATACTGAGACTAGGAAGGCAGAGAGGTGTGCGAGGTATGAGCACAAAAGGCAGAGCAGGATGCTGGCAAAATTTCATTTGATGAAAGCCAGTTATCCTTCAAAGTGGCTTTAGAGGTAGAAAGGAGAGAGAACCCTGATCCTGGCAATCTCAGCCTCCTTCCTCCACAACGGCATTTCTGAGCAGCACCTCCAAAGCCAGCCTGGAGCTGTGTGTTCCCTGTGTTACCTGTGCCCAAAGCACACCAGGATGTTCCCTTTTCCATGCCCCATTCCCTGTGTTACCTGTGCCCAGGGCACACCAGGATGTTCCCTTTTTCATGCCCCATTCCCTGTGTTACCTGTGCCCAGAGCACACCAGGATGTTCCCTTTTCCACGTCCCATTCCCTGTGTTACCTGTGCCCAGAGCACACCAGGATGTTCCCTTTTCCACGCCCCATTCCCTGTGTTACCTGTGCCCAGAGCACACCAGGATGTTCCCTTTTCCACACCCCATTCCCTGTGTTACCTGTGCCCAGGGCACACCAGGATGTTCCCTTTTTCATGCCCCATTCCCTGTGTTACCTGTGCCCAGGGCACACCAGGATGTTCCCTCTCCCTGCGTGTGCCAGTTCCCACACAGCTCACCGGGATGTGGTTCAGCTCCCACTGCTCCTGAACACACCACACACAATCCCACCGGACAGCTCTTACCTTCAAGGGAAAGACAGCAACAACCCCTGCTGAACAAGCAGTATCAGTGGTTACTTCTGCCTGGTTTTTATGTGGAACAGCAAAAAGATGTTTTCCCTGTCAGGGAGCCAAACTTCCCCCTCAGCCCTGCCTCTTCCCATGCGCATTTGCTGCCTCCAGGCTGCACCGGAGCCAGGAGGGAAGGAATGAACAGCACACAGAGCTTCAGCCGCCTTCAGAAAGAGGGTGCCCTGGCAATCCCTGACCATGTACCCGCTCCTTTACCCCACCATTAACCCTGGCAGCACCTCCTCAACTCCTCCTCCTGGTCCTGGGCACAGCAGCAGGAGGGCACATGCCTGCAACGCTCCGCAAGGCGCGATGGAAACGGAAACCTGAGCGAAGGACTACAGGGAAGGTCTGTTCTTTTTCTGAGCAACTCAGCTGTGTTTTCCCAAGTCCAAGCCACTTGCCAGGGAGTGCAAACCCACTGTGCAGGAACAGCCAGGCTGCTCCCAGATTTCTCCCACACTTCTGCACTAAGATTTCAGCTGTGGAAAACTGCTGCTTCCAGGAGGCTCAGGCTGTTCCTTCCTGCAGGGATGGAGAGCTCAGCTCTTGTCCTGGCAAGGCAGGACAGCAGTAGTCCTTTAAAACAAAGGGCTGCTGGAGGAGAAGGTTATTCACCATTCAATCCAGGTATGTCAAACAACCAAAGCTCCCTGCTCTGCTCTCCAGTATGTGAACCTCCGGAGGAGCATCCCCATTGCAGTCGTTTACCTGGGAACCTTGGACATGTTTGACCTTCTGTGTGCCACCACCACCCAGCAGGCAAATCACCTCAGAGCAGGATCCTCGCTGGAAGCCAGGTGCTGTATCCAAAGCAAGACTTCTCAGGGCATTAAATCCAAAGCACAATCAGATAATCTCCACGGCGCAGCCCCGGCTCAGCCGCCCTCGGCCAGAGATTCAAATTACTGCTCCCTCACATAGCTCCTCTGCATCAGCATCAGGAAAACCTGACCCAAAATCCCCCCTGCTTAAGACAAGGAGGGTTTATCTGCAACACCCACAAAGGGTTACGTGCAGGAGGAGTGTCTGCAGGACCTGCTGCTGCCTCTGGGATTCTCTCCAGGGCTATTCCCCTCTGGATGGGCTGACCAAGAGCTGTTGGCAACTCCATAGTGGGGCTGCAGAAACAGCCTTGCCAGGACCTGGTTCACCTGAACATTTAAAGAAAAACCAGCCAAAATGAAATGAACAACTGGGGTAGTTCTTTCTCTCTCTTGTGGGCTCCCAAGCCGTGGCACCCGGCTGTGGGAGATGCCACATGCCAGCAGAGACATCCCAAAGGAGCCAAGACATCCCAACAGGGAGCCTTGTGATCAATGAGGAGAGGCCATAGAATCACAGAATCATAGAATTGTCAAGGCTGGAAGAGATCTCTAAGATGATCCAGTCCAATCATGCACTCAGCACTACCACTGTATCCCTTAAACCACTAAACCATGACCCTACTCTTCAAAGCTGACACATGCAGAGGCACTGGGGAAGGCTCAGTTGTGCACAGAACTCTCTGCACCACCAGGGCAGCTGAACTTGGCTCCCAGAGATGGTTTCCTGAACACAGAACAAGCTGGGAGCATTCTCCTGGCCCTGGAACACACACTGTCTCACTCAGGAGTTCTAACTGTTCAGACCCTTCCAGCTGCCAGTGACCTGCCTGCATGGAAGAAGACAGGCTGCAATATGCCAGGTGTTCTCATGGATGTGATTAAAAACAACATTAAAGCCTCTGCATCCTAGAAATCCGCTCCAGAGAGATGAGAAAAGAAGGGTGATGCAAGCCAAATCCCTGAGGAACCAGAGAGTTTTTCCATGAGACTTTCCCTGGAGTTCACAAAGAATCCAAGCTAACACTCGATAACATCCATGGGAAAGCACCCAGTGATATCAGCAGCTGTTGCCTCCAGTCCTTAATATTCCCCCTGAGAGGACACATCCTGCATTACATCATCCCTTTGATATCTGGTTAATAATGGTAATAACACAACCTGCCAGAATATAGAGCAACTAAACCCAAGATCTACTCCAACGCTGCCGTCTTAACATAACACCAAACTTACATGTGGCACAAGAGTAGCTGTTCATTTAAACAAGCAAACAAAAATACCCCAGCTCAAGGAGCTTAAGGCAAGCAGGAGGTTGGGAAGAAGCTCTGCAGTTCCTTGCATTAAGGACAGTCACAGATCTGAGCTCACCTCTGATGGCAGCCTGTAACAGAGGCTTAAGGATGAGTTAGGAAGGAAGCAAAGGCAGAATGACCTCCCAGCCAGTCCCTCCCACTCCCAGCACTCAGGGTTTTGGAGATTGGGCAACCTGGAGTTTCTCCATGGATCACCCCAAATCCTTCCCAGCCCTCCAGCTCATGGCAGTGGCAAGTTCTGCTCTTCAGTTATCTACACAAAAATCATCTCCTGCTGTCAGAGTCTGCTGCCCCCCCCTTCCAGGAGCACCTCCCAGCTCTGCACAGAGAAGGTGAACCCACAGTGATTACCCACTACGTCCCACAGCTCAGCTCAGCATTTTAGAGATTTCCTTCCCAAAACTAAACTAAAAATATTTTATTTCTTTATGCACTCATTTTTGCATTTCTGCCCCTTCTATAGAATTTTTTTTAGAGAAAGTCAAATCACACAGCCACATCATTGCTGAATCAAGTTGAGTAGATGTGTGACTCCCATTAAATAACAGTGAGCTCCAAGGGAGGAGGAAATTAGAGTCAGAGAGGATCAGCACTTTTGCATTTCAGCTTCAGAATTAATCAGAGCCCAAGAGCCTATTCAGAATTCCCTTGCAGATTTTGCAGCACAAATAATTTTGAATACATTGGTGGTGATTCCAGACCCGTTTTCCTTTCAAGTGACGAACAGAACATATGTCATGGAACTGATGTTTTTTTATCCAAGGAGAGCACCAGCTCACTGTAGGACTAACTCCAGTCTCCAACAACATTAGCATTTCCCATCCTCACAGATCCCCCTGCCCTGGCGCCAGGGAATCTGCTGACATTCAGATTTAACAGGTACAGTGTCACCTTGCACTTTTTCTCTGAGGACTAGTGTGAAGTGCTCTGTGTCACTCTGTTTTATGTAAAGCCCTGGCTCAGTCTTTGCAACAGAACATGGTTTGGGGTTAAGCAGGAGCGTGTATGGAAGGTCTGGGATCTCTCCTGAGTCCTACTGCCAACAAGGAGGACCCATGTACATCCAGAGACACGTGCACTGGAGGAACTTTTCCTGCTGAGGCCACTTGTGTAACCACACTCACATTTAGCTCCCACAGAGCTTTCCATTTCCAGACTGGGACCACTCTCAGGGTGGCCCAGGGCCACCAGCATGGGACTGGCTTGTCCTGTAGCACAGGAGGAGGGTGCTCTGCACTCCCCTGCTCCCAAGCCCAGCCCATTTGGGCTTCTCAAAGACAGATGACAATGTCCCAGCTCACAGAGGGGAAAACCCCTGGATTAATCAGTAGGCACTGAGTGTGCCCAGCGCTGGGCACCCCTGAGTCACACACGGCTCCTGCCATTCCCAGTTCTCCCTCCAGTTCCCACCAGACTTGGCCAGTCCACACTGACTTCCCAGTCCAGGAAAGTCATTTTGCCTCCAAGGCATTTCAGGACTGTGGTTTCAGTTTGCAGCACCAGTTCCTGCCAACTGCTCTGTAGCCCCTTTCCCAGAACTCCCACGTAACGACCTGCTACGTATCTGCCCCTCAGGTCACCCAAAAGCTGTTCCACCTGAGCCTGATTTGCCACCACTGCTCGCTGGAGGCAGCACAGCCACCCTGCCAGGGGGACGGTGGGGACACGCAAAGCCACACCTCTCATCTGAAATGTGAGCAGGTCTGACCAGAACATTGAACAGGACACAGCCAGACCTGCAACTGGGCACACAGAGCTGTATTCCCTTTGAAAACAAGGGGGAAGGAAGAGAGGTGGTGTCCTCGTGCCTCTCCAGGCACCATCCCAGTTCTGGCGTGCGAGGGACATCACCTGGATATGAGGCATTCTGACTCCAGAACGTGGACAAAGCCAGGAGACCTCTCATTGAAAATCTACCACAGCAGCTGGACTCAAAGCACCCCTAACACACATCAACACACCTCCTCAAGTCCCTGCTCTAGGCTTTTCCAAACCCTTTCTCTGTGAGGCAACACCTCTCTGCTTTGCCGTTCCATGGAAAGCACAGCTGGTCAGAGGGTTTGGAGCAGCCCCGAGGCTGGATCACTGTTCTCACAGCAGGGGATGGGAATGGGATTCAAGCCCGTAATACCAGGATGCCCTCAGGGCAGGTAAACAGCTCAGCTGCTCCAGAGGATTCAGGGCTGAAATCCTCTCCTGAGCCCAAGGAAGACGGAGCGGCTGCCACAGTTACAACACTGAACAAGCTGGGAACTATTTTCTCTCTCACTGGAATAGCCCAGCAGGCAGCTCCAAACTGAGCTCCCACCCTCCCAAATCATGGCAAGGAGGGAGTCTGAAAAGCAAAATAACACCATGGACTTTGGGGGAACTCCATTCCCAAAACACAAATATGCTCCAGGTGACATCTCTGTGGAAGAGCTGCAGCAAGCCCAGAGGAAGAGCTGATGTTTAACAGCACTGGAAACGGTGCCCAGTTGCAGCTTCACTCTTGTGCTCAAAGGCTATGTTAAGATTTTGGAGGAGATTTTTGGTCCCAGCAAAGCAGGTGGGAAGGGCAAACAGCCTTCAGCACAGACCCAGCTTCCTGGGAGCACCTCCTGATATAGCACAAAGCAGAATTAAGTTAATTAGAAGACACAGTGAACACACCTCTAAGAAAAGGGCAGCCCACACACCCCAGCAGCAGCTACTTATCCAGTGGGCAGTTAAAAATACAAACACAAAGCAATCAGCAGTGCATGGAAATGCCATCCCCACTGCCCTCCTCCACTCCCAGTTCTCCTCCAGCACAAAGCTCCAACGCTCCCCTTCTGCCATGTGTTCGGTGACTGGGACCCTTGAGGACCTCAAAAGCATCCCAGGTTGGAGTCACTGCAGCAGGGGTACAGCCTTGGCTCTAGTCCATGATTTCCTCCCAAAACGAAACCGTGCTGAAAATCCCAGGGGTTCCTTTCCCTCTCTTAAAAGGGTGGCCTGCTTCTCACTTGGAGAAATGATCAATAAAATCCAACAGGCTGCTTTTCATTCATCCCCAGCCAGAAATCTAATCTCCTGTTACCAGCACAGGCCTGAACACAGCTACCACATCTCTCATTTATCTCCTGCGGGTACCAGCACGTGCGGGTTTTACAGCTGCAGAGACCGGGGCTGCCTACATCACAACGACTAATTTATTCTCAGAAAGGCTAATTTAATCTGGAAGTGAATGTTCTCAAAGCCTCCTCACACAGAAAAGCTTTTATCTTGGTTGGCTTAACAACAATACAGCATATCCAAAACCGTGGAGGGATGCTAAGGAAGAACACTACCCTTGTGTTTCAAGTCCTCTAGTCTGAGAAATTTCTCTTGGTAACCACAGGCTCTGAGAAAACATAGAGTGCCTCTGGGTTTTTTAAAAAGCCAACCGTATTTTCCAGACTAAATATACAACAGTCTATTTCCCCTCCTCATACAACTGTGTCTTCACAGAAAGAGCTGTGCTCTTAATAAAACTAAAACCCAGCAAGGATTGTTTAATATTAGACACTACAGTCATTTCCAACTGCATATCAAGAGCAGCCACCAGCACACCTGGCCTGGGGTGTGCTACCTGCCATGGCAGGTGACTTTCCCCAGCCCACATCAGAGAGGAATGAACTTCAGAAGAAATCCAAAAGCTGTTTGTATAAAAAAGCTGCCCCATGAAGCGTTTCAGAGTATCCTACAGATTGTCAGCCTCTGCAATCTGAGGGAGGGCAATAAATAAGCAATCAGAGAGGGTTTTTTTCATTGTTTTTAAATTCTAGGTGATATTTTCCCCTCATTTGTGACAGACACAGTCAGGCTGAGCCATCTGATCCGTGGTGCTGCCTCAGCCCTGCACGGAGTCTGCAGATCACCTGTGATGTACAGACACGGCATCTGGTGCTGGTCCTCACCCTGGCAAGGTCCTCACCTGGGTCTGCTCCTTCCACAGGAGGGCCAAGCACAGCCCCTGGGAGTCAGAGGGGCTAAGAAAGGCAGATTTAAGCTTTACAACAGACAGAGTCATACCAGTCTAACCCTCCACACTCAGGATTGTCACCACCATGCTGCTGGGAAAGAAAAGCTGATGCTGTGCAAGGATCACAGCCCGAATCATGCCTGAGAGGGCTCCTTTGCTACAAGGACAACATGCCTCAGATGACATCCAACAATTTAGGACAATTGAGTAATGTGGGAACAAGGCAAAAATCAGGGGGAAACAGAGCATTAGCACAGGCCACAGGAGAGATAAAGAAAAAAACAACACAACACTCCCCTTGTTCCTATCTGTCAGGAATTGCTGTCCCAAGAATAGCCTATTCAGAAACCAGGAAACTCAGAGAGCAGCAGGGAAGGGCTGAGTCATGGCCATTTGGAAAAAAAAAAACCCCAACCCACAACAAAACAACCCAAAAGGGAAGGAGAGAAAACATGGGACAGCAGCTGTTCTGGGTCTTGGAGATATGAGTAAGTCAATCCAGAACATATTAGCCAATCTTTATTTTCAAAAGCTCTGCAAACACGGTGGTACTGCCATAAAAAGCAGTTGACCCTCCCCCTGTTCCTGGGAAGCAAATTTAGCTCTGGTTGTACCAGGAAAAGTTGCTGGTGCTTCCCGGCACCAGCCCCTTGATGCAACACCCCCTTGGCTGTGCACGGCTGCCAGGACACAAAATTGCTCCCTGTTTATGCCCTGGTTTTTGTTCCTCCACAACATCAGCATCCAAATATCACAAAGACTTACAGGCTGGACAAGTGCTTTCCCAAAAGGAAAGCACAGTCAGTCTAAGGGATGTTATTAGCTGAGGGTGAGGAGCCCTGGAAGGGCACAAGATCAGACATGACTTGGAGAGGTTTCCTGTGACTCTGTGAACGGGCCAGCAGAAGCCAAGTGCTCCCATCTCCCATCCAGCCTCAGCACTGCCCATGTGGCCCCCAGGAAGGCCAGGCTGCACTCAGGTTTTGCTCAGGTCTTCCCACAGGACAGTCTTTGTTCAATGACCTAAATGAAATCAATTTTACAACAGTTCTCCCCAGGACACTAATCTTGTTCACTCACCCATCATCTAAAAGATTATACCTGCTCTCCAGCTGTGGGGCTCTGGGAGGAAGCTCAAGGGATTTCTGAGCAATGAGGGGCTTATTTTTAATACAATTCCTTGATGATCCCTCATGAATTAGGGAGGGGGTGTGTGTATCTTTTCAATCAAATAACTGTGCTTGAAAACATGTTTGGAAAAAATCCCCTCCGGTTCATTTGATCTTGTACCATGAGGTACTGTCAGATTGAAGTTGCAAAGGTGATAAGTGGGAAGACCCTCAGAGTCAGTCCCTGGGGGGAGAGAGCTGCCTGTGCAGAGTCTGGCAGATCACCTGTGCTCAGGTGTAACCATGTCTCAGCCACCACCTTTGTCTTGGTGAAAGGTTCAGCTGTCAAATGATGTAAGTCAGGGCTTCCTGCTATGAGCAGCAGATCCCATTTTGGGACGTCAGCGCTGACAAAAACTCCTCAGCCTCCAGGCTGAGGTCTGCGGAGAGGCAGGAACTGTGTCTGCACACACAGCCCAACAGCAAGAGAGAGCAAGTGTCTGTGCTTTTCCTTTTTATAAAGTCCTCTCAGTCTGAGAGTGGGCTGTACTTCTGTGGGGTTTTTCTCAAGGAACAAGTTAAAGCTCAGAGACCTCAACCCACCCCTCTGAGCAATCAAAGTATCTCTCCCTGCAGCCCACACAGGTCCCTGGTCCCAGGCAGGAAGGGGAATTCATCCTGCTGAGAAAGCAGCTCCCACAGACCTCACCTCTTCCCAGCTCTGGGAATGGCTGGGATAACCACAACATCTTCACACACAGACCTAACCTTGACATTAACTCCAAATATGAGAGTTCAAGCAAACTGTCCCAAAGCAAACAGGCTCTTATGGTTCAAATTGTGAGTAAAATTCCTCTTCTCTGTGATCACTCAACGCAAGGAGTAAATAAGGATGAAATACAGCTACAGTATGTGCTGTGCATGTATCCCAGAAAGATGTGATGGAGGGAATTTAGAATTGTAAGACGGAATGCAAGATGGAACAGTAAGTCTGTAACTTAGAGTGAGAATAATCCTTCTAAAAACACCTTCCAGAACTGTTAATAGGGAGACAGGCTGTTAGGACAAGTAGGGAAGGTTTTCTTTTGAAATGCAGAGATTGGATATCAAAGAAGGTTCAGCAACACACACAAGAGGGAATGGTCAGGGCACCACCTCAGCACAAATGCTTCATCTTAAAATCTATAAGAACACTGGGTATTACCTCATTTTCTTATGTATAAAAGAGGCAAAGGATATAACTAATTCAGAGATACCCTACTAATCACAGTAAGTAATAGAGAAATATATTACTTAACTTGCACAGAAAACCCCAGCTCATCTCTTCGTTCTCTGATCATCTCAGGTTCCACCATGCCAAGAGGTACAAAGTCAAACATGCACAGCCAGCAGCTGTTCCTCACAGTTCCTAGGATGCTAATTACATTGCCATCTTTTGGGGATATTCTAAATTCAGGCCTGCTAAGAGAGTCTGCACTGAAGTGGGGCCTCACACAGGAGATGTGCAGCACAAAGTACTTTGCTCCTGCCTCCATCCTCTACCCAGATCGATGACCAGCACAGGGCTGCTCTCAAACAGCCCCTTTTTCACCACCACAAATACACAAACTTTAAACTGCAGCCTGGAGGCAGCTCAGAATGAATGGGCCCAAAGTAAAAACTGTAACAGCAACCCAGAGTTTCCCTGAGCGTTTCACGCCAGAAATAAAACCTGTGCTCCCCCTGCCTCAGGGACTTTATTCTGGGAGAAAATGGATCGTGGCTTCCTACAGCACCTGTTCTAATTGTGTTCCCTTTGATCAGAGAAGGAGATGGGTCCTGTGCAGAGCATGCAGAGATCTTTCACTGCCTATGAAAGTGGCACTGCTTCTCCCCAGCTGTGAGACGGATACCGAGTGCCAGTCGGGAACAGCAGGAGAACAGCCAGGTGAGGATCACATCCCAAGGCAGAAGTTGCTCATCACGTGCTTTTTGGAGGAAAAAAAGTACGTGCACATCTGTGTTTGCACACTTGTGTGCTCAGGTGCCTTGCTCCGAAACCTTCAGGAGAGTCAACTGGCTCCAGGCTGGAGTCCTTTGCCTGCATAACAGCTGCAAAATCAGGTCCTTGGAAGCAAAACCAACCAAAAACCTTGCAGAACAACTGAACTTCCCACCACAAACCATCACTGTTCCTGTATCAGGGAGAAGGGAAGGTACTGCGCAGTTAAAATCTTTCCTTTTAGAACGTTCCTATTAAGAGCCACAAGGCATATCAGCACCTGTCTGTTGTTTCCTAACTCTCCTGTCTCCCTGTTTTCAGGTGCTTTGCACAGATCAGTTTGGAGAAGCTGGCACACCTGTTTAGAAGTCTGAAGGTGTATTCAGTCCTGCTGCCTCTGTTATTTTAATCTCCATATTATGCAGACACTGTTGCCTCCCTGGCTCACCTGGCAGCCATCAGCCTTCCCCTTTGCTTGGTGCAAAGCTGAGTAAATGTGACCCTGCACATAGGAAAACTGTCACATGGTACGTGCAGCACATGCACAGAGCCCTGGTAATACCAGCAAAAGTGAAGCACAGCCCCACTGCAGACCAAAAAAACCCCCTTATTTTAAAAAAAAATTAAGTTCCTTTCAACCCAGGATATCTTTTCCTGATTAAAGCAATTATAAGAAACCAAATGTAGGGTTTTACAATGTACCACAAACATTTGTAGAACTCTGAATTTCATACTTCTCTTTACTCAGAAGCAAAAAACAAGTCTTGGATCAGAGCAGATGTGAAGAAGTCTGTGTATCTCCTTCCAAAACCACTCATCCTCTTACTGAAAGATCTCCACATCAACCACATCCTTTAAACACATGTATTTATCTGCTAAATTCACATCTGAAGAGGAAAAAAAGATACTCTTTCACATAATAAAGTTACTTCCATCCCTTTTTTTGCTATGTTAGTAAGAGTGGCAATGGCAACATTTCTGCAGGTGACAACACCGTGCCAAGAACCCAAATCCCCCGAAACACAGACAGCGTGGGTGTTGTGTACTGTCTGGCCCCTGACTGAGCATCCCTCTGCTACAGGAGTGCATTATCTGTGCTCCCAGAGCATGTTTGCCACTTGTGCCTCATCCAGAAGGAAAGCAGTGGCCACTGCGTTACTTCCCACGCACAGAAGTGGCTGATTAGGAAATGATCTTTAAAAACATGCTCAAAAACCAAAAGAGAGTATCTGACAGAGACACCCTCCCTCCTTCCATAACAGCAGCTGAGACAGAGCCACAGGCAGAACAGAAACAAGAGCACCTGAGTTTCAGAACCAAATCTGAGGTGCAGCATCTGTTGAGGGAACACAAGAAACTCATCATGGTCCGTCTTCTTAGGAAGGGCTCAGGTTCTGAAAGAGAAGCTCCCTCACTGTTACCTGTCCCCATCACACCTGTGGCAAGATCTTTTGGTACTCTGCATATGAACACACACATCCCCTTTCCCAGCACCTCCCTGAGCAGCCACTGCAGCCCCACCACCCCTGAAACAGCAGCTGGGCAGGACTGACCACGCTTGCTCCATGTGGCATCACTCAGGGGACATCTGGGGACGTGTCTCCATCACCTGCCCTTGTTAACAGCCATAAAGTCATTGCCTCCCTACCTCCAAGTAGGAATTAGCTCCTCACGTAACACCTAAGGAGAATACAGCAGGGACATCACTAAATGCTTCCGGGGATTTCCTGGGGCACGTGGACGTTGTTACGACACTGAGACAGAGAAGCCTTCGGGAAAGGGAAGTTTTCAGCTTGTGCTTTCCACACCGAGACGAGTTTATTTAGTTCCTAAACATGAATGAATGACATACTGTGATTATATACTACACTATGTAATACTCACTCTGGTTTCCCCTGCTGCCTACTGCGGTCACACTCTGAAAGCAGCGGGGCCTCTGCCAAAATCAAAGCCCCGTTTCAAGCCCGTTGGGTGAAGGGAACAAACAGGAGGCTCTTGTGCATAATCCCAAAGTTTTTCTCAGAGAGTTTTACATACATTCCAAACCCACTATAATTATAATTTAAAATACTGCTACTTCAAATTGTTGTGCCTGACCTTGTCTCTACCACCTGATATTTTAGGCTCAGCCTGGAATGTGACAACTGCCAGTCCCCTCACCAGTTCTCACTGGTGCAAGGAGACCATCTCTGAACAGCTTTTCCAGTGATGCCTTGGGCCAAGGGACACACACACCTACACTTGCAGTGACCTGGAGAACGTTAACCTTGAGCATGGCTCGTGTGGATGATCCAGGGGACCATCCCAGCCTGCCTGTTCCCACTTCCCTGCACAGCCCTGGAGCTCTCCCCAGGATCCCAACCCCATTCCTCTGTTCAGCAGGAACCAGAACCCCCTGTGCTTTTTCCTAAAGCAACTGAACGCTGCCTCTCAAGTCCTACCCTTTGCCTCTCCAGTCCCCTTGGGAGGCAGAACCAAGATATCATCATTTGAATGGTCAAAGACCTCTCAGCTTCCTACTAACATTAATTCCTTGGTATTTGTTGCTGTGCCGTGCTGCACGTTAGCTGAAGGAGCTCTTATTTCATACCGCCAATGTGCTGATGCACATCATCATCCTCACCATCATCATTTCTCCTCCCGCTTGTCAAGCTTCTTTCAGCTCCTCTAAAATGGGCTCATCATTCCTCAGGAATCACTGGACAGGCAGTTCCAGCCCGAGATCGTCTCTCCCGAGCAGGGATGACTGCAAAGGCACACACTGGTCCCCAGGCCTGGCTCCTGCTCTCCCGGGATCCCGTCTTCTCCTCTCACAGCCGTGCCCTGCCCGCAGTCCTCCTCATCCTCCCGGCGAGCTCATGACCTCGGCCGGGCACCGGCGCTCGCCTTACACCGCGGAGTCTTTTCCCGAGTACACGACCTCGCTTTCCGTCTGATTAAATTTCACCCCTCCAGCCCTCCCGTCCCAACCCTCCCCGGCCCTGCCGAGGGCACCGAGCTGAAGCTTTGTAAGATTTTAGCAGCGCCCTGCGGCACTTGGTCAGCGTTAAAGGCCCGTCCGAAGCCGGGGCCGCCTCCTCCTCCTCTCCCGGCCCGTGTCCCCATCCAGCCGTGCCTCTTCCCCGCGGCTCCGCCGCAGACGCTCCAGATACGGCCCGGCACCGAGCCCCGGTCCCTCCTCGCAGAGTTAACCCGGGATTCGTTCCCAGCCCTTCCCTTCCCAGCGGCGCCCGTGTCCCCCGCGGTGCTCAGCGTCCCTCCACGGCTCAGTGTCCTCCCCACTGCTCGGCGTGTCCCCCTTGTCCTCGGTGTGTCCCCCCGCTGCCGTGAGGCCGCCGCGACCTGTCCGGGGCTGGGGGGTCCCCGGGCCGCCCTCCCGCCGCCCCCCGGCCCCACCGCCCCCCGGGCCCCCAG
Source organism: Chiroxiphia lanceolata (assembly GCF_009829145.1). NCBI lineage: Eukaryota > Metazoa > Chordata > Aves > Passeriformes > Pipridae > Chiroxiphia > Chiroxiphia lanceolata. Next base: position 2,553,295 of record NC_045652.1, read on the forward strand.
CGGGGCCTCTCCCGCAGGCACCTACCGGCCTCCGGCTCCCGGCGGCGGCTCCGGCACCTGCCGGCGGCGGGCGGGGCGGGGCGGGCGGCGGGGCGGGCCCGGGCCGCGCTGGGCCGGCCGGGGGACGGGCAGGGCCTGCAGCCCCCGCCGGCCGCGCCAGGCAGGGCCCGGGGCCGGGGCCGCTCCCCGGGTAGCTGCGGGGAGTCACTGCATGGTTTAAAGCATGGACCTTAAAGATCATCTTGTTCCACCCCCTGCCACGGGCAGGGACACCTTCCACTAGACCAGGTTGCTTCAAGCCCCGTCCAACTTGGCCTGGAACACTTCCAGGGATGGGGCAGCCACAGCTTCTCTGGGCAACCTGTGCCAGGACCTCACCACCCTCACAGGGGGGAATTTTTTCCATATATCTTAACCTAAATTTCCCCTTTCAGCTCGAAGCCGTTCCCCCTTCTCCTCTCACTCCAGGGCCTTGTCCAAAGTCACTCCCCAGCTCTCTTGGAGCCCCTTTAGGCACTGGAAAGGCTCTGAGGTCTCCCCAGAGAGACCTTCTCCAGGCTGAACAGCCCTGTCCTGCACACACCTCCTGCCCTACAAGGTGTCTCAGCTCATGCCCCGAACTGCCCCACACGATGCCCTGCTCTGGTGCCATCCCACCCCTCACAGGGTCCTGCTCACGCACTGACCTGCCCCGTTGGGTTGTGCCCTACAGTGTCCCACCTGTCCCCCGTGGTGCCACACCGTGTCCTGCCCTACACAGTGATATGTCCATGCCATGGCACCTGCTACTCCAGGACCTGGGAGCCTGGGGAAGTGCAGAGGCACCTTTCTGGATCCATGGGCCCCAGCTTCAGGTTGGAGAATAATTAAAGAGCAATATTTTAACACCAGCCACAGGTGGTCTCAGTCACTTTTCACCTGCCCCTGCAGCTCCAGCTCTGAGATTTAGGTCTGTTGAGTCCCATCCTGCCCTGGCAGCTATGCCTGGGGGCTGGGGTCACCCTGGGCTGGAGCAAACAGCCCCTAGTTCCCTGGCAGGGACAGCAGCATCCCTGGCAGGCTCCTCTTCTCCTCCCTTCCCTGTGCACCGCATGGCTGAGCTGCAGGTGACAGTGGTGCTGCCTCTCAGGCAGGCTGTCCCCATGTCAAGGTAGGATCCTGTAGAAGACATTGCCACAGCACAAGTTCAAGTTTAGGCTCTGAATGGGAAATGCTGTAGGTAACATCAGAAATATCTGCCTTGCTCGCACGCTGCAGTGCAAGAATGAGTTGTGGTGGCCTTGTGCCCTGCTATCTTCTCCACAGACAACATGGGACTGGCCCACAGCAAACCCAGCACTTCTTCACCCCTTAGGAGACCTGACAGCCCCAGGCCAGTCTCATCTCACATGTTGTGACCTCGGCTTTGAGTACAACCACAAGCAAAGGGAAAAGGCGACAGCTCTTCTGGGACATTTGTCCCTTTCGCATATCTTTCACTTCAGTTTGGGGGAGCTCCACGGGCATGGCCATGGGCTGGGCAGATGTGGCTGATGCTGTGGCAGCCCTGTGGCTCCCCGAGAAACATCCTCAAGCTCCAATCTTCTCTGCAAGTGCTTAGCTTCCCTTCTTTCCATGTCCCCCTGCCTGTGGGGACCCAGCATCACCAATCAAACCCATATTCCTCAGGTCACAGACATGCTGCAGGAGATGACCACCACCATCTGCTCCCTGAAAAACACTGTTGAAGGCTTCCAGCTGCAGCTCCTGAAGGATAATTTCCAGGAGGTACATGCACAGAGCTGGGACAGTTACTGTAGGGCTGTTTGCAGAGTGGTTGGGCTCCCTGGGGACCTGCATGGATAGTAAGGGTGCATGGGGTAATAGAAATGAGGAACTTTGCCAAATCCTTATGGAAAATGCACTGAAGCCTCTCAGGGGCTGCCCTGGCTGCAGTGACCTGCCTGGGTGAGCAATTGGACTTGCAAGGTTCTTCTTGCAGGGTCCATGTCACTCTCCCAGCCACTGGAGCAGACATCCATCCCTGGGTATCCCACTGTCCCAGTTACCCCACTGCTTTTGTTGCTCCTGCAATGCCAGGAGGATTTTGCCCTCTAGATTTTGAGGTCCTGGGAGACCCACAGGGCTGGAAATGGCATCGTGGTGGCAAGGTTTGCAGTCTCCCTACCCATCCCAGGGGCTGCCCAGGCTCTCCCCTCCTGGACCAGGGTGGAAGGGCTGATTCCTCTCCCAGGCACAGGAGGAGGTGCATCAGGAGCTGCACTGGAACCCTCTCTGTGGGATGCCCACTGGTAAGGTGCTGCAGGCTCCCGGGTGCCAGGCTCTTTTGCTGGCAATGCCCTGGAGTGGCTGGGGCTCTTCTCTCTCCCCAAAACCTCAGGGGCTGTTTAGTTTCAGAAACTCTCTAGTTGGGAGCTCGGTCCTGAGGCCTCACAGGTACTGGCCCACAGAGCCCCAGGCAGGCTGGGCTGGCTGCTGGAGGAGCACGAGGCCACAGGGACCTGTGTCAGCCACCATGAGCACTGACATCTCTGTCACACCAGGCTGCCATGCCAGGCTGTGCCACCAGACCTTTGCCAGGTGAATGGCAGGGCCACACTCAGCCAGCCCATCCAGGTCCCCAAGCCACTGCAGCCCCCTTGTCCCTCTGCCCCGTGCCCTGGCATGGCTGTGCCCAGGGCCTGTCAGCAGTGCCAGGGGGTCTCCACAGTAGTAAAGCTGCCTGGGTTTGGGACAGCGCTGTGCTGGGGGCCTGCAGGAGTGAGCACTGTCTGGAGCAAAGCTTTGGTGTGTGTTTTTAGCTGTCTCAGGGACTTTGGAGGATGTGGCTGCCTGTCTGGACAAGGTGCTGTGTGAGATGAAGCACCTGCAGGATGGAGAAGGTGCCCATCCCATGCCCAAGTGCCTGGGGGCTGCAACCCCACGTCCCACTTGCCGGGGACACACGGGGGCATCTCTCAGGATGTCCTCACTAGCCACTCTCTGGGGCCACCCATAAGCTCACCTCCCTGCCTTGCCCGGGTCCTGCAGCCTCCCTGTTTCACCCAGGGCTACGTGTCCTCCCCAGGGGCTGGGTTTGGGCAGGGAGGTGCTGGGCCAGCTGCAGGAGCAGTGCACGAGGCTGCAGGAAGCTGTGGGGTGACACCAAGGACACCCAGGTGAGCACAGCCCCAGGCTCAGCTCAGGAGACACTTGTGCCATGGCTGGTGCCTGAACCAGGCTCAGTACAGGCTTGCCCAGACTTGGCACATCCCCACTCTAAAGCAGCTCAGCATGCCCGATTTTGTGGCCATGCCATGCCGACAGAGCTGGGGATGAACAATGGTGGGCGGCTCCAAGGAGGCAAAGGGGAGGGCTGGGGGAACACGTGGAGCCTGCGTGGGATGGTGGAGCACCCAGCCATGAACAAGGTGCTGCTGGAGCAGGGCTTGGGTGTTGTGAACAAGGAAAGGCACATGGGGTGGTGGCAGGGCTGGGGCTCTGCAGGGGATGGATGACTCCCTGTGCTAAGTGTCTCTGCTTCTCACACTGAGCAATGAAGGCCCTCCAGCCCTGCTCCTGGCACATCCTCAAACACAACAGCAACTACATTTTCCCATTCTCATGAGAATGTCTGTCCTGGGTGTGCCCTGGGCCACCAGCCCTGCCATGTGGGCTCAGCCTGCTTGTAAGCACTCCTTGAAGGGCTCCCAGGGATGTCATGCCCCATGTAAGGGCTGTTTGTCCTTCTGCATTACTGCCATGTGGACAAAGACAGGCTCCTCGAGGGCTGGTGGCAAACTGCACAGGTGTCTGGGCTGGCACCCAGGTGTCATGCCTGGTGTAGTTTGCAGCCCCTGCAGCACCGTGAGCCCTCCCCATTTTACAGGGCTGTAAAACGTCATGGGGGGCTGGGGAGGGACAAGTGCACCAGGGCTGTGCTGCCAGGCCTCGGAGGACTGGTGGAATTGAAGTCACACTGCCCTGGAAGCCACTCACTGTCATGGGCTAACACTAGGGACCGTAGAGACACTCTCTCCTGTGTTGCCTCTCCTGTGCCATCCCTGGGGACTCAGCAACCAGAGTCTGACACTTTTGGGCTATGCCATGTCCCCATGAGCTCTCTCTGCTCAGATGTCCAGGTCTCTGCTCTAGCACTTGATTTTCTAATCCTATGGCTCCTGGTGGCCCTGGAACAGTCACATGCAGCTTCCCCTCCCCACCACCCAGGTCTCCATGTGGCTTCACCTGTGTTTCACAGGCAGTTGTCTCCCTTCTCTTCGTCCTCTGGGTGGGCTCTGTGCACACCCCCTGCCTCACAGACCATCCCCACTCCCAGTAGGACTCCACCCTGGCCTTGACGTGCTCAGGTCACCACAGCTGGGACACAAGGTGCACAGCCCTGGCTCCTTCCAGATGCCACCAGCTTGGCCCATTCCGTTCAGTGGGGCAGGACTGCAGGCAGCAGCTCCAGCACAGCTCCACACAAGGAAGCTCACAAGAGCCAGCCCCAGCTCCAGCCCTCACTCCCAGGCTCTGCCAAGGCTGTCCCAAGAGGCAGCCAGGATGAAACCATCACTCCTACACTGTTTATTTTAGCAACACAAATAAGAGATTCAAATTAATTATTGACTGGTGAGCGCAGAGATGCAGGGGCACAGCCTTGCTGGGAGAGGGCCCCGCAGGGACAGCGACCTCCGAGGGACCTAGCAAAGAGGGGACAGGTCACAGCAAGGCACCAGGACCTGTGGGTGTCACACGGGGAGCCGAGGGCTCAGCACAGCCCTGCCATTGGCCTGGGGGGGTCTCTGCAGCCAGAGCTGGGCAGGCTCCTGCTGGGGCTGGGCCCTGGATGCACTTGGCCAAAGGCAGTTGGTGTCACTGTGCTGCTGGAACGGGGTGTTTGGAGCAGCTGCAAGTGCAAGCCAGCCCCACCTCGGACACAAGAGCCACTGGGAGAGGGGATCTGAAACACTCTGGGCCAGGGCAGCCTTCCCCTGCTGGAGCAAAGCAAAGACACTGGGTTCAAAGCAGAAGAGCGTGTATTGCAAGCGGCTGCGGCGCATCCGGAGAGACTTCCAGCCGCCGGGAAAAAGAACAGAGGGCTTAAAAACGATCCCAGTCTCTAGGGTTACACTGTGTCATGCAAAAGAGCCCTGGGGAGAACCCCATCCCAGGGGGTGGAGGGGAGGGTGTGCTGGCCCAGCCGGGCCACTGTGGCTCACCCCCTGCTCCCCATTGGGGGCTGGGCGAGGGGCCAGATGCCTCCCCAAGAGCCGGTGTCCCCCAGTCCTGCTCACCAGCAAGGATGATGTGTGCAGGGTGGAGGCTGTGGTGGAGCAGGAACAGCCCTTGCTCTCTTCACCCCTTACAAAAAACAAGCCTCATGGGGTATCTGCCCCCACCCAGTCGAGCGGGGCCAAGGGATAGGGGGAAACACTCAGGCACAACCCACTTGGCCTAGTGGGGTGGCCCAGGGGACCCTGAAGAAGGGACCTCCTCTGTAAATGTCACTGGCATGCAAACTCCGGTGTCCCAAGAGAGGAGGGGGTGCTCCCTCCCGGAGAGTCTGGCAGCGGCGGGGTCCCACGCAGAGGCCGGCACCGGTCCCACGCAGCCTCCCGCTGTCTCTGGGGAGCTCCATTCAGCTCGAGAACAAGTAAAAACTACTTCAAACCAAACCCATGCAAGGCAGCTATTTCTCTCGTGTGTCTCGGCAGCTGCCAGACGCCCTGGCAGCAGAGTTCCTCTCCTCTTTGGAGAGGGGGGGGAGGAAAAAAAAAAAAAAAAATATTTATATGCAGGGGTCCCTCCCCGCCGCGTTCGCTCTTGGCCGCGGCCTCATCTCTCTGCCTCCATGGTCACGTTGGCCTTCTGTTCAGCGGTGGCCTGCTGGGAGACAGCGGCGGGCCAGCCCGCGGGCTGCGCCGGCGCGGCCGGAGTCCACATGCTCTGCTGCTGGCCAGGGGGAGAAGCCGTGGGCCAGGCGGGGTTGAAGGCCCCGTGCTGGGGCAGCGGCGGGGCCGGGGGCGGTGGGGAGGTCGCCATGGAGGCCACAGGGCTACTGCTGTTGAAGCTCTCAGAAGCCTTGAGGCGGGAGAACATGGTGAGGGCGTCGGGGAAGTTGGGCGGCGTGGCCGGCGTGTTGGCGGGAGTGCACATCTGCGGGAAGGAGACACGGGGTCAGGCGGGGGGGAGTCTCTATCTTCTGCCTCCCACTGGGGCACACAGACCCCTCTGCCCCCACTGCTGTGGCACAGGGAGCCCCCCCAGACCCACGCTCTGCTGACCATACTGTTATTTAAGGGTCTAAACTGATGCTGTGGTGAGAGCTCTTGTCAGAGGGCCCAGACAGGACCCCCTGTGCCCACTCCTGTACCCACCCAACTTGAGGACTCCTCTGCTCCACAACCCACTGGTGCTACCCTGGGCCTGCAGCTTTCTGGGTTGGTGGGCACCAGGCTCAGGCCCAGCTCCCACCCCACAGGAGACTGGGCACGCTCTGGCCCTGCCGGGCACTTGCTCTGCACGCCCCAAATCCCCAATTGTCCTGGAGAGTCAAATGAGGCCACAGCAGCCAGTAAATCCCTAAGACACATCTGCCCAAGCAGATTACAGGCTGCCGGGGCACGAGAGCTGAGGGACTGAGTCTGGGGACAGCTGGAAGAGCACAGAGGCAGGCAGCACCCATGCTCTCCTGTGTTTACACACTTCCAGAGGCACGCTCTGGTGAGGCTCCAGGGATTTGCACGCTCCAGGGAGCACACAAGGACTTGTGTGTGTGGCTGCTGCTCGGTGAGAAACACCACGTATCTGATGTGTGTGTTTACACAGGTCAGTGCTTCAGGCTCCTCCACGCTCTCTCTCCCATGCCCAAAACATCCTCCATCAGACCGTCCCTCTTGGAGATGCAGCCCCAACCTCTCCGCAGGGCTCTGGGGGCACTCCCAGCCCTGCTGTCCCACTGTGTAGCACCAGCTGCTCTCCAGGAAAACCTCCCTTGGCAGGCAGCTCTGGCAGTGCCCGGTCAGACTTCCCTGCCTGCACTCCTAGGGCTGGGGAAGCAGCAAGCTGGACATCAGCACCAGGCTGAAGTGCCCGCCAGCTGGTGCTGTGCCCTGGGGAGCTGTGAAAGCACTTACCATCTGATGGTGGTGGCTGTAGGGGATGTTTGTTTCTTGGAAAAAAGCACTGAGAGCAGTCTGAAAGCAAGAAGAAAAAAGGGAAGATGGTGTTACCACCAGCACGCAAACTCGGCACCCACCTCATCCCTGCACACAGCGGCAGGGCTTTGACAGACCCCACAGATGATCCAAAAACAGGCCCTGGGGGGCTGACCATACCCACAGCCCCTGCCTGCACAGGGGGGTGCTGGGCACAGCTGCTCCCTGTCCCCAGGCAGGGACCCATGCCTGCCATCTGCTTGCACCAGGGCAGGTGACAGCCACGTGTATTTGGGACCACCATCCTCACTGAGGAGCAGCTACTGCTGGAGCAGAACCTGGCACGCATTTCACAACTCACAGCCATGCTCTGCAATCACTGTGTGCAGGGAGAGGAGGGAAACCAAACCCAACCTCAGCAGGAACCAGTCAAATGTGTGTCCTTAACAGAACGTGATCATGGTCACTGTATTCCCACCAGGACACCCCCAGGGATGCAGCAAGTGCCTGCCTCACACACCAGAGCATTTCCAACTCGGTCGCAGGCGGGGCATGGTGATGACTGACATTGTCCTGGTTGGCTTCCAGTTAAAACCAGTAACAGTCTGGTAAATGTCACATGCCACAGGCACGTGAGAGAACAAGGAGGGTTGCAGGGATAGAAGGCTGGAGGAACAGCATGGCCAGGAGGGCAGACACCCAGCCCAGGTCTGGGAGGAGCAGAGCCATCAGGAGCTTTGGGGGTGCACAGGACTGAACTGATACAGGAATAGTGGGAGAAGTTCTTCCCTGTGAGGGTGGTGAGGCCCTGGCATGGGTTGCCCAGGGAAGCTGTGGCTGCCCCATCCCTGGGAGCGTTCAAGGCCAGGATGGGGCTTGGAACAACATGGTCTAGTGGAAGGTGTCCCTGCCCACAGCAGGGGGTTAGAACAAGATAATCTTCAAGGTCCCTTCCAACCCAAACTATTCTGTGATTCCATGTTAGTGAAGCTGACCCCTGTTCTGTGCCAGGCTTTAACCAAGTCAGGGCTAGAAAACAATGTTTTGATTCAGTTGCAGATCAGACTTGATGGAAACGTTGGAGAGCTGGTTTGGATTCGGTTCTGGTTGGAGGAAAAGCCCCCATGTGTCCCATTCAGCCCTCTCTCCAGGGCCTGCAGCTCTGTAAGGCAGGGTGTGAGGAGCAGGGCTGGGGCTGGGTGCTGCCACACCACCCCAGACTTTGCTCCCTTCCTACAAGCCAGAGACTGGGGTTACCCAAGCTGCTGGGTAAAAAAAAAAAAAAAAGCAGAAAAGCCTGGAAAAAGGAGAGGGAGGTTGTACCAAACCCTACCCAACTGCAGCAGCCACAGTCCTACCACCACACATGCTCTTCATCCTGGTGCCCACATGCTCCTGTGTCATTCCCAGGGCTGGGATAAATGACAGTGAGTCAGCTCAGCTCATTGATCCAATGGAAAACTAATTCTGCCCCAAACATCCAGGCTGGCAGGCCCTGGGAAGGCAAAGGGTTTTATGGTTTCCTGGCTACACAGCAGAAAACTATTGGCACGACCAGGTGGCAGCCAGAGCAGTATCTGCAAACAATGATCCAGATCTGGGTGGGGGAAGCAATTCCTGCTGCACAGTCTGGCAGCTCCCAAACCTTGGGGGGAGTGTGCAATAGCTGGGCTGGCAAGGCTCTTCCCTGCAATAGCTGCATTTAATAACACACACCCGAACCCTGCACCCAGCCAGGCTGGGAACTCAGAGCCCTCAGCACCCGCAGGCAGGACCTGCCGGATCTAAACAGTGGCCATACAGCAGAAATAGGGTCTGTGGGCCCAGAGAGAGCTCTGAACAGGCCAGCACACGTCCAAGAATCAAGGAAATGTCCAACAGACACTTCTGAGGCAGAGACACCCCCATCACTGCGCTACCCTTCGTCCTGGGTGAGGTCTGATGTCAACATCCACAGGCCCTATCGCTCCCACAGATCCTGATAAGAAAGGGGGGAACAGCGAACGGGAAGTACAGGCAGAGGTGTGGGTGCAGCCAGATACCATAAGCTGATTAAATCTGCTCTGTGCTCCTGTTTTCCAAGTGGCCTCATATCTTGGACTGTGCCACTGGCAGACAGGGGCTGAGCAGGTCCCTGCTGTCCCCCCGAGCTGCCCATTGATCCCTGCCAGTGCTGGGATGGCAGCTGGGACCGGGCAGAGGAAACACTCCACCAGTGCAGGCCCCTCTGCCTAAAAGAGTGTCCCCTCCCCTCCATCTGCCCCCTTCCAAGCATGGCAGGAGCAACCCCTCTGCTCAGCACAATGCCCACCTCCCAAGGGACCCAGGACCTGCAGAGCCCCAGCCCTGCAGGCGAGGGACCTGCTCCCACCCCCTTGGAGTGTGCCAGGGACACATATGTAACCAAAGCTGCCTGTGCCACCTGGTCTCCAGCCAGCATCACAAGCGCTGTGGTGACTGGTGCAACAGCAAAGCCAATTAAGGCTTCTCTGCTTGAGGAGCCCGAGCCCAGCTCAGCCCCTGTCTCCTGTCACACTCAGCAGGTGACCAGGCCACTGTATCCCCCCCAGGATGCAAACCCAGGAGCTTCACAGGAGGTGGATCACACAGGGACCCTGCCAGGGTGCCAAGAGTGGTGACCCAGTCAGAGAGAGGGTGGCTGAAGGTGTGTGCTGTACCTGCTGCCAGCACAGGGGACCCAGAAGCCCCGGGAGCAACCTGTCCTTGAGCCACAAAGGAAGGGGCTTCATAAGACATAAATACATAAGAGGAAGTGGAAATCCAACCATGGGCACAACGAGCAGAGCCAGACACCTGCGCCTTCTCTTGTTCCCCACACACAGGCTCACTACACTGAAGAGACACACTTAGCACCAGGAAAAGGAAGGAAAGGGTGCTTTTATAAAAGCAGATTTCATCTTATCCTTCCCAAGCAGCCCCAGGGGACATGAACACATAACAAAGCTGAACACCACCTTTCTGCCTGATCCACTGCTCAGCCCCATGTGAGACTCTGCAAACTCTGCCTGGCAGCCTGCTGGGTTCCAGCCATGGAGGAGGTACCTGCTGCTCTCTCTGGTTTCTCCCAAAAAGCCAGCACCTGCGACCCTGGAGGGGCCAGAGACACTCCAAGCTGCTTCCTCTGAACTGTAAACCTCCCCCTGCGACCAGTCATGGCACTGCTCCAGCTGCTGGAGGGCTGGGCTGGCACTGCCATTCTGGCTGGCACCCACAGCAGCCGTCCCTGGGAGGGCTCATGGTGCTGCAAGGGCTGCAAACTACACCAGGCATGACAGGAAAACCCCTGCCCACCGTCCCCAGGAAACAGGAATGGAGTCACAGTGAGTGGGAGAGGTGATCCACACACTGCTGCCCCATTCCCCAGGGATGGATGGGATGCAAAACAAACGGCTCCCTGGTCAAGCCCCTGAACTCGGTACAGGCTCCGATCAGCTCACACCACACAGAACGTGGCTGTATCCCAAATGTTCTCCTGATCTCCCACCCTGCTCACTGGATGATGTTCCTTCGCCCCACTCCATGCAGCAAAACCCCTCTGCAGCCCCCATTGCATCCTCCTCCACATACAAGGGCCCCTGAGCAGCCCCAAAGCAGCACGAGCCCAGCAAAGTGGTCCCAAAATACCAGCATCCTGAAGCTGTCCGTGTTTCACAGCAGCCTCCCTCTCCCTCCTGCCCATGACCGACACCCAGGGGCTGCCACAGGCAGGGAAGGTCCTGGGCAGGGCAGATGGGTGCCAGGAGTGCCCTGGCCAGGACAGAGGCACAGAGCTGGGAGAACCCAACTCCTGCTGTTGTGCTGCTGGGCCACTCAGCTCCCCTCATCCCCCCTGTGCAGAACACCTCTGCCCATGATGGTCTTACAGGCAGAATCAACACCCTCAAGGTACAAGCAGGCTGATCCAATTCACGCCGTGCCCCTGAAGCAGCACTTTGGCTCGCAGGGCACTATTAACTTACACCACTGAACTCGCCTGAACTCCACCAATTCACACCCACTGCAGGCACACACCAGCCAGCAAACGGGTGCTGCACCAGAATAACAAAAGCAACCCGGGAAAGAGGTGGGAGCAGGCAGGAGTGGTCGGGAGGTGCTCCCTCCCCAGCGTGGCTCCCAGAAGGAGCCGTGCCCAGCGGCCATTTTGCAAAGGGAATTATCTGACCGTTGCACCAAAAGTGAGTGGGAACATGGTAACGGCTCGTCGTCGCAGCGTTTGTTTACAGCCCAGCTTCCTCTGAGTCATGTGAGTGCCCAGCCGGCAGGAGACGGCTGTTTGTACTTGTGCAACTCGCCAAACGGTGGCAAAGTTCTGCAAAAAAAAGCCTTTTGATAGAGAAGTTAAACTTTTGTCATCCCCTCCCCAGCTCTTCTGCGACAACGCACGGAGGTGGTGGAAGCGGCTCCCGCCTGTCCCAGAGGGCCACACAGCCAGGCTGTGTTAGTAAACAAACCCCAGAGCACGCTACACATGCAGCACATCCCACGCCACGGTGCTCCCGGCAGTGGGACGCGGTGGAGGGCAACGCGGCTCGGCCTCCCCAACATCCCTGCGAACCCACCCCGCGCTCCCCGGACACGCACGGCTCGGCTCGGAACGCCTGACTGAGCACCTGGGAACCCCGAGACCGTTCACGATCCATCCGGCAGCCCTTCCCTTAGGGAACAGCCCCCGGACGCCGCCGAGGAGCCCGGCGCTCACCCGGGCGGGGGGAGAGGGGCTCCAGCCGCAGGGATGGCACAGACGGAGCCTCCAGCTCCCCGGCCTGGCTCAGACCTGCTCCCGCATCGCAGCGCAGACACCTCAATTACTGAGGTGCCATTAGCGTCAAAACCATCAGCTCCAGCCCGGGGTGCTGCCGGGGCCGCGGGAGGAGAGGAAAAATCGCGTCTAGAAAGCAATTTGCCGGCGAGAGCCACCGCACACCTCTTTGCTCCTTTGCACTTCAGCTCCGGGGGCTCAGAGCGCCCCGAAAGAGTCCCCCCCGCGCCCCCCGCCCGGCGTTCACCCCTGTCAATGTCACGGAGTATCCCGCCCGCGGGCGAGGGGAATAAAGGCGTCTGGGAGCCAGAAAAGCTTTGACCTACAAAGTCTCCTCTCCCACGGCCGCCCGAGGTACTCAAAACTCCCCGGGGCAGGGCCGTGGGAAAGGCTGCGCGGGGCTCTTACAGCCCACGGCCACACGGGAGGGTCTGTGCGGGCTGCGGGGGGGGACAGGAGGAGGGTTCTGCTCCCCCGGTCCGGCGGGGCTGCCCCCCCCCAGCCTCCCCCCGCGCAACGTGGCCCCGCTCCCCCCGCCCCGCGTGGCGCCCACGGGGGACCCGGCCCGGCCCCGCCGCGCGTGGGCGAGCGGAGAGGGGGAGAAGCAGCGTGTCCGCAGGGCCCACGCTGCCCGAATTCCGCCCCCACCATCGCGGCCGCCCCACGCGGGGGCCCCGCCCGGGACCGGCACCGGGGCGGCGGCCTCACCTCGAACTGCCAGTGGGCCGCTTGCAGCAGCTGCTTGGCCTGGTCGGCGGCGCAGCCGGCCGCCAGCACGAACTGGTTGATCATCACCTGGTGCTTGAGCTCGTCCATGGCCGCGGCCCCCGCCGCCCTCAGGGCGCCGCCAGCACGGCGGAGCCGGCGGCTCACGCCAATGTTTACCGGGCACTGACTCACGGCGCCCGCCCCGGCCCCGCCCACGGCCGCCGGGGGGCGGGGCCGGCGCGGCCCGGCCCGCGCGGCGCCGCCTGGGGCTTGTAGTCCACGCCCCCCTCCCACCGCACCGCCCTCTCCCCATGCGGACCACAACTCCCGGCAGGCCCCGCTTTGTTTGCCGAGCCGCCGGCGCGCGCTGAGTGACGCGCGAGGCCAGCCAATCGGCTCCCGCGGCTCCGTAGTACCTGACCGTATATGGTCAACAACGGCGCAGCGCCCAATGGGAGGGCGGCGGGGGCGGGGCCGCGCGCGAGGCGGGGGGCGGGGCCTGGCAGTCACGTGGGCGCGGGCGGTGTTTACAGTCGGGCCGCGTGCGGTTTCCTGTTGACGTGCGGGAGCGGCGGGGCCGGGCCGGGCCGGGCGGGCTGGGCAGGGCTGCGGGAGCGGGGCCGCCGGTGCTGCCCCTGTGCTGCCCCTTCTGCCCCGCACCGGTAACGTGTGGCCCCCGCGATGTCCCCGCAGCCTGCGCGGCTCTGCCGGGAGCCCCCTTGTCTCCCAGCTTCCGCACAGCCCCCAGCGGGGCCTGAGATGGTGGAGCAGCAGCAGCGGCCCCTTGGCCCCGCGCCCTCCCGCAGCGCCAGTAAACCACGGGGGGGCTGATCCAGCCCCTGCTGGTCCCGTTTTTCCCTCAGCCGCAGCGTGTCCGTGCACCCCACTGATTCTTGGAAGTGAGAGGCGGCAGCCGGAGAAGGTTCTGGAAGGTGCCGGGGGGCTCCCGGCCCCGTGAAAGGCTCCTTTGAGAGCGCGGAGTTGCCGCGGCAGATGAAAGCTCGGGGCCCTGGCGGGCGGACAATGGTGTTGCTAGGGATCAGCAGGCACAGACACGCGGCTGTGGGGAGGAAAGCCAGGGAAGAGCAAGGGAAGACACACAGGGAAGCGCTGGCTTCGCAAGACTCCTTAAGACCTCCAACCCCCTCCGTGTTTCCTGAGGCCGTCTCCTGCGGTTTGGAGGGGTTTATCCTCACCACGAGGGGTTTGTTCACCGACACCTCTGGCCACAGGTGTTTCTGAGTCGTGAGGATTAAACCGCTGAAGCTCAGGCTTTCCAGCCTCCACTGGCCAGGCAGGAATTGCTCTGGTATTGTCCAAAGCTGGTCACCATCTTCCACGTGTCCTTTAGTAACCAGAGCACTCCAGGGCTTGGAGAATTGGAGAATTCTGGGGCCGAGGGGTTTTCCTCCTCCGCCTGTGTGTGTCACTGCCTAAATCCAAGTGAGAGCTCAGCTGTACAGTGGTGGCAGTGGGACACAGCAAGAGGTGACAGGTCATTTTTTCCAAGGAGACAACCCCCAGAGAGAAGCAGCAAGGGGAGATCTGTAGCCAGCACGGTGTAAATACAGCTGGAAAAACAAATCTGAAGGATTATTTTAATCAGAAAGAACCAGAAACTTTTAGAAACCTTGCAGTTGGGTGTTTGAAGGGAGAAAGGCTGGGCCTGGCCCAGCAGGGCTTCTGGGAGAGGGTTGGAAGCCCTTTGGAGCAGGGCAGTGTTTAGGGAGGCAAAGTTCATGGGCTCACCACTCCTGGTGAGGAAGAACTGCGTGTAGTCTCCAGGGCTCCTGAACCTTGTTATACCTGACAAACAAAGCGAGTGACAGCTCTGGGCAGGGGACAACTGATACGAAGCAATTTGCTTCGCTGGGTAATAAACCCCTGAGCAGCTGGACTTTGGATGAGCTGCTCCGGTGACTGGGAGGTTTGCAGGGAAACAGATTTCCCTGTTTACACAAGTGTGCTTGTAGCAGAGATGTCCAAGGAGACTCCTCAAGGGCAGGTGGTGGTGGCTGGAGAAACCTGTGGCAGTGCAAGGGTGGGTGTCCCTCCGGCCCCTCTGCTTCCTCACCAGGCTCTGTGGAAAGGTTTGAAGGATCCCTCCTCTATCCTCCTGCTCTTCTCCAGGTTGTACTGGAGAGTGTCTCCAGGCTCACCTTTTCCTGGATGGATTTTGCTGAGCTGGAAGGCAGTGCAGGAGCTGAGGTCTCCTCCCCCCCCCCGGGGCTCTGCAGGGTCCCAGGGGAAGGAGCCCTGGCCCAGTTTCACCCTGGTCCTCCCCAGCTTGACCACTCTCACCCCACAGCATGATGGCACCTGGAGTCTCAGGCTACCTTGTACCTTGTGGAAGTCTTTTCATCCTTCTATCCTGGAGGGCCTCCCACCTTCATGGCCTTCCTCCCTCTCCATCCTCAGCATGGAGCAGGCAGAACCTGGGGCTGGCAGCACCAAAGCAAGGACAAATACAGTCTCGGGGACCCAAGAGTTGAAGGTGCAAAACCCACTGAGGTGGCATCACCAGGGTTTGTGGAGCTATTGCTGCTTCTTGCAGCTGCCACAGCACCCCGGGCTGGGGGGCTGCTGCTCCTCCATCCCACAGGACCCACCCGTGGTGCTGCGGGACTCCAGGAGAGGTCTGAGAGGACATCCCCGCTCCCGGCCCCAAGACTCCCTCTCTCCTTCCCCCTGCTGCTGGCAGTGGCCCCTGCGAGGGACAGAGGAGGCAGTGGTGCAATATCCTGCCTTTGTGTGTGCCCGTGGGCCGGGCTGGGGCAAAGGAGCTGCGGCTGTGGAGGTGCTGCCCTTCAGCTCCGCTCGCTCCGGGATTTGGGGCGGAAGGGCTGGCCCGGCCCTGGTACAGCGCTGCTATTGTCGTTGTCTCTCACACACATCTCACAGAGCAGGGCCCCGCGGGGGATATTCTCCAGTGAAAGCCCCTGCCCTCCCAGATGGTAGCAACGCCCTCGGGGCCCTAGGGCTTTCTCGGAGTGGCCCGGGAGGGACCTTCCCGCTGGTGGAGGTTTCACACGAACAAAACCCTCCTGCCGCAGCTTCCCGGGCAGAGCTGACACCCCACAGCCCAGTGCTGCGGGACCTGGCTCTGGTCTTGGCTTCCCTGCTTCACCCATATGGCTTCTGGTGAGCAGCTGCAGAGAGAACAGGGCTGAGGGTTGGAACTAAGTGGTCTTTGAGGTCCCTTCCAACCCAAAACGTTCTAAGATTCTGTGATTCTGTCCCCCAAAAAGCTCAGGGAAGAGCCTTGGAGCAGTTCCCTTTGGATGCCTCACTGAGCTGGGGAAGAGCAGGATGCTCTTGGTGCTCAGGATGTGGGAGGGAAGGGCGAAGGACCCTCATCTTCTGTCCCTGTGCAAATTCCCATCCTTGCCTTGCCTCATGGTGCAAACATGACTCAGCTTTGCCCCCAGGCTCGTGGCCAGCTGGCTGCCAGCTGGCAAACAGACCCCAGCATGGCATGGGGAGATGGAGGTCCTTGCTGTGCCAGATCTGCTCCAGCACTGAGCCCCAGATAAGCTGCAGAGTGAGGCCGTGGGGGGTTATGGATTCACCCTTCTGGGTTGGGGCTGCTGGTGGCACACAAGCTGTTCCTGTCACCCCACTGCTGCCAGGGGGCTTGTTCCCATCCCCGAGGAGCATCACTGGTGGCTGTGCAGGCACAGAGCAGCCAGACAGCTCCAGGCCAGCACACACAGGCTGAATGTCACCATGTGGGTCAGCAGACTCCACCCTTCACTCCATCCCTCCCCTCCCTCTCTGTGCAACTTCTGTCACGAGAAACCCTTGCAGGGAGAGGCTGGTTGAGCAAGAGGCGCTGTCGCTCTGGGTGCCAGCAGGATCCTGGGGGACACAGCAGGCAGCACCCCAGCACAGTTACTGCCAAGGCTCCCCTGTACCAGGTGCGAGGTACCCAGCTTTCATGACTGGCCAGCAGGACTGGTTGCTAATTCCGTGCTTTTCCCTGTCCTTGCCAACCCTACTGCACAACAGGATGCAGCAGAGTGAGGTCTGGTCCTGCTCTGTGCTCACCACCAGTGCCCATTCCCCTGACATCCTGTGCCCCGTATGGCTCCTTGTACTGGCCATACTCGGGGTGGCCACAGCAGCTGCAAGGGTAATAACTGTCTGGAAGCACGTTTCCCTTCAGGGTTGTTTGCTTATTCCCACTGGGTGTGTTTTAGTTTGTGTTTACAGCCAGCAAATTCCACCCACCGCCTGCTCACTCGCTATCACAAAATGCTCCCGTGCTGGCAGGCTCTGCTCCCTGACCTGTCCCCTCTTCCTGTGTCCCAGCCCTCTCCTATTCCCTTGGTCCTGAGGCCAGTTGAAGACATTTCACATGTACCATCCCTGCTCCTTCACGTCTCCCTGGGATTTAGAATTTGGGTCCCCAGTTCTTTGCAGAACCTGTGCAGGAAGGTGCCTGTCTTCACAAGCTGAGCTTATCCCTGCTCCCCAGTGCCACAGGGGACAGGACTCAGTGTTGGGACATTGGTGGCTCTTTTGTGCCTCTTCCTCCATGCCATCCTCCGGGATGGTGTGTCAGCCCAGTCATCCCCTGCTCTCACATCCAAGCCTCAGACACCTCTGTTTTCTTTCCTGCATGGATTATCTGTGAGAGGAGGAACACAGGAGAGGTTTCCCCATGGGAATGTCACAAGGTCTTGCAGCTTGGGACGCCAATCGCCTCTTCTCCTGCTGGCTTTGAGCTTCAGCCAGGAGCAGGTCCCACCTCTGGGAACTGGCCTGGATAACGGATTCCCATGCCAAATTTCCCAGGAGGAACATGGCTACCCCAGCTGGCCCACAGGATCTGCAGGCTCCATGCACACCTCCATCCCAGTACGGACACTCTGTGTATCCCTGCGCAGGGTGTGTCCCTGGGCATCCCTCTGCAAGGTGTGTCTCCCTGGGCATCCTCCATGTGCAGGATGTGTCCCTGGGCATCTCCCATGGGCATCCCCCCGTGTATCCCTGTGCAAGCTCCCTGAGCATCCATCTTCCCTGTGCATCCCTGTACAGAATGTGTCCTTGAGCATCCTCCCTGTGCATCCCTGGCCAAGCTCCCAAGGGCTTCCCCATCCCAGGTGTGTCCCTGGTATTCTCTGTGCCCATCCCCATCCAGGGTGCCCTGTGCTCATCCCCAGGCCCACTCCTGTTCCCATCTCACCCCCATTCTCACCCCCATTCCCATCCCTATCCCATCCCATCCCATTCCCACCCCCATTCCCACCCCCAGCCCATCCTCAGCCCCTTCTCATCCCACCCCATCCCCTCCCCATCCCTTCCTCATCCCCTCCCCTCTCCTTTGCATCCCGTCCCATTCCATCCCCTCCCCTCCCATCCCGGTGCCTCCTTAGGGCCCCCTCCCAGCGGGGCACGCCCTTGGTACGTTCCGCGGTTCGTCCCCCCCCGCGGTTGGTCCCTCCGGCGCGGTGCCTGCCGGGAGCTGTAGTCCGGGCGCGGTTGGACTCGCAGTCCCGGCGTGCCCCGCGCCGCCGCCGTGGGTGCGGGTCCCGGTGCGGGTCCCGGTGCGGGTCCCGGTGCCGCCCCCGGTGCCGCCGCTCTGCGCCCCCGCGCTGCGGCCGCCATGGGCTCCCTGCTCAGCCGCCGCATCGCGGGCGTGGAGGACATCGACATCCAGGCCAACTCGGCCTATCGCTACCCGCCCAAGTCCGGTGAGGGCCGCGGGGGCCGGGGATGGGGGCCGGGCCGGGCGGGACGGCCGCGGAAGGGGCTGCGGGAGCGGCTGTCACCGGCCGGGGATGGCTCCGGCTCCGGCTCTGACTCTGCCCCGGGCCCTGCGGGACCTCCCCGGCGGCGAGGCCGTGGATGGAGCTCCGTGGGCCGGAGCGGTGGGACGGGGCCGCGTGTGCCCGGTGCGGGTCGGCGTGAGGGGCGGGAGGGCCCCGTGCCCCCGACTCGGGGTCAGCAGTGCCCGTCCCTCTGCCCGTGCCCGCCCGGCGCAGCCCTGGGGTCCCCCGTGGTGCTGGGGCGTCACTGGGGGTGCACAAGGCTCTGCTCCCCACGCTGGGAATTCGCTGGGAATGCGGCTGGAGCAGGTTGTCGGTCAGTGGCGAGCGCGGCAGCTGCTGCTGGTGAAGGGGAAGCGAGCTCGATGAGGACACGGAACAAAACTGGGTCTGGTGGAACATAGGATGGCAAATTCCCGCATGACAACCCCCTTTAACTCCTTAGAATGGCAGTGGCTCTCGCCTGGGAGAGACCTGGGATGACACGGCCTAGTGGGTGTCTGTTTTCCAAAGGGAATTGTCCTGAAAGCTTGGAGAGTTCTCAGTGCCACTGGTGGGCCCGTGATCCACCTTGTATGGGGATGGCTTTTGAAATTGGCCAGATTTAACTTGTTTGAAGAGTTTTACTTCTCACTAAATGAGTCATCAGGGAAATTGCGATGCTTTTTCCCCTTACGGTGTTTATTTACTTATGAATTATTCTAAGTTTCTATTCTGCTAGGGCTTTACCAGGCAGGCTGGAGGATTTACAGAGCAGCATTTTGGGTCCCCTCACTCACAGGTACAAAGACTTTTTGCCCAGAGGTTCGAGTCCTGCGTGTGTCCCAGGACTTGCTGGCTGTGACATCCTCAGGGCTGTGTGATGGACACAGCCAGGACCCCTGCTTGCTTTCGAGGGGGTGCAGGGTCATCTCAGAGTCCTGCCATCGTTACACCTTGTTTTGTGGCAGGTTGCTGCCTGCAGCAGGAATGGTGGTGTCGAGGACATGGAAGGGGGAAACCTGCCCAGAAAAAATCCTGCAGCTGTGTTGTATCTCTTAGAAAATACGACCTGTTTTTTTGGGGGGTTGGGAACTAGTTTTTTGGGCTGCAGGGAAAGGCAAATGTCGTTTGGCTGTTTGGCTGCAGCAGGATCTTCATGTGACAGAATTTTAGATACAGAGTGGATTAGTTATAACCACCATATGCAATGGACATTAAACTGCTTCTTTCACATCATCTTCCTGTTGTTTCTGTGCTGTTGTATTTACCTGGACTAGAAGTTAATGATATGTTGGGCTTGTCAGGGTAACCCCATCACACACCTGAGTTTGGGTTTTATGTTCCTGTGCATCCTGGAAGGGTTCTGTTGACTGTAATGCTGCCAAAAACTGTTCCACGTGTGATACCTCCCTTGTAACACGGAACAGCCAATGCTTTCAAGCAGCTGATTCAATAAAAATATTGGTATTTCATTCAAAGGCTCTGGATACAATTAGAGGCTTGTTAATTAATTCTCTGTGGCACTTAGTCATGCTCCCTCTGAAAGCTGGTGTTAAGCCAGGGCTTTCTCTCTCTTTGCCTTCTTCAGGTTTATCTAACAAGGATCCTCTTGACTTTGGGGAGGGAGAAGAGCTGTTCAAGCTCAGGATGGTTCTAGGCAGAGGAAGAGGTTGTGAACACTTCCAGAGTGGAGATTCAAAGCCCGGAACAGTGAGGGCTGTGAGGATGGCAGGTCCCCTCCCTTCCTCAGAAGGATACTGTCCCTTCTGGTCCTGAGTGTGTTTGTCTTGGAGCTGGAAAGGTTGGTTATGGCTGGTGCAAAGCCTGACAGTGAGGATGACTGGGAGTGAGCGAGTATGGTTCTGTTTGATTTTGGGAAGCAAGCTGGAAGTGGTACAAAATGTTCTCAGGCCAAATGGTTGCTAATGATTTCTAGCTTGACACTGTCGCTGTGAGCCCTGACGGGAAGAAGCCAGTTTTCCATTGCCTGGCACACACTCCTGGCTTCGAGATTACCTCTGGAAAGCTGGAAGGTGTGGTGAGAGAGCATTCCCTGAGGTCACCCATCCTCTGGAGCCCTGTGCATCACCGAGGGTTGTCCCTCACCTTTCCCGTTGTGTCTCTCCAAGTCTCTGGTTTGAGCAGATCCTGACTTATCGTGAATGTCTGATCAGCTGCTGGGTGCAAACACACCCCCTCGCAAGAAGAACGCGTTGTACAAGGAAATAAACCCTAAACACAGGTATTCTGGCTGTAATTCTGCCAACCTGCCTGTGGAAAGGAACACGGTGACTGTACCAGCTCGTTCCGAGTGACGGCACCTTGTTGAGTCACAGCTGGTGGCAAAGGCAGAGGTGAACGTTCACTT
The DNA here is from genome assembly GCF_009829145.1 of Chiroxiphia lanceolata. Lineage (NCBI taxonomy): Eukaryota > Metazoa > Chordata > Aves > Passeriformes > Pipridae > Chiroxiphia > Chiroxiphia lanceolata. The sequence continues at coordinate 2,574,046 of NC_045652.1, forward strand.
CTCCTTTATTGACTTTTGATGTGGTTGTTGCCGGGTCAGTCACGTGCTCTGGGGAGGACTGAGCAGGTTGATGTGGAATCCACTTTGGTCTGTATGAACCAGAGTCCCCAGTGAGGCATCCACAGGTCGTGTGACAGCTTTGTTGCAAGTTGGATACAGTTCTATAGTCAAAAATCCTCTGAAAATGCCCTTGCTTATTCCTCCAAGGCTCTGGGCGTGGATCATCAGCATTTTCCCTCTTGCATCAGGATGGCTGAGGCTGCTTGGCCCTTCTCTGAGCCCTCTTTTCTGGTACCTTTTAACCAGAATTTCTTGCTTTGTGGAGCCTGTGCTGGCATTGTGCCTGCCTGACCTTTTGGGAGAAGGGCTCAGTTTGTACAGAAGAGTAAGTGCCTTCATGAAACGGGCTAAAAATGGGTAATTTTTTGCCTGTTTAGCAAGGAACAGTCATGATCTCCATCGTGCTTCTGTGCTTGAGGCAGTGAAAGGATCCATGTTGGTGCATATGGTCTCAGATGCCTTTAGAACCAGTGAGCAATGCACCAGTGCTTCCCACAGCTCCTTCAAGAGCTCCACCCCTGTTCCACTGAGCTCCTCTGCAGCGTGGAGCGGGACAAGGAGCATCTGCCCTTGGGATGCCTCTTCTCCTCTGGAGTAAGCTCTTGGAAGAGTGCTCCCTGGAGATTTTTGGGAGGGGAAAAAAGGAGATTACTCCTCTCTGAAGCTGAACTGGTGTGTTGTTTGGGAATGAGGCTTTAATCAAAGAAGGAGCAATTTTAAATAGGAGAGGAGTACACAGAGTCCATCACCTTGTTCCTGGCTCATGAGCCGTGTGTGCTGTGACGTTGTCACAACAGGAACACGTCCCTGTATTTCACACAGAGCTGTTGTTCCTCACTCTCTCCCCAGAGCATGTGGAGTAGTCTCTCCATTACTCCTGCTGTGTCCTGGAGCTGGTGACAGCCACCACCACCTGCCACTGACCGGGACATTCCCTCCTGCCTTCTCCCCAGCTCCTCCTGAGCACCACACTGAAGTGCTCGTGGACCAGAGCCAGTTGATTTTGCTACAAGTTTGTTGCTGGATGATATTTATCTCAGCTCAGAGCCACGTTCCTGTTTGCTACGTGGTGGCTTTTGGTGGCCCAGCAGGGATGGGTGGTGGGGAAGGTGGGATGGCCTCATCCAGCCAGGATCTTGGTTCAGGCTGTGCCTGGGACTGTGCTGACTGTCCCTCCCTCGGCGTGCTGCGGTGGAGTGTCTGGCTGAGTAATTAAAAGGAACTCAATTTCTGTCACTTCACTGTTAATTGTATTCATGGTGAGAAGCCTAAATGGACATTAATTGCTTTCTCTTAATGAACGTTGTGCGACTCAGCCCGTGTTTTGCTGAGGTTACAGTTGTGCTGTCGACTCCATGCTCCTGGTTCTTGTAGGGTGTTGTGTCCCTCCTGTATCACAGCCATGTGTTGGGGTTGCATGAACGTGGGATTAGGATGCTGGGTTAGGGAGAGGTAATTGTGACTGGAGCAGTCTGGTGCTTAATGCTGGTGCCTTTATGATAATAAAACCCCACCACTATGTTGTAAAAAATATTAACTATTTTGGTGTCATTTGATGGGCACCAAGGAGGAGCCTTGGGTTCCAGTTTGGTTTTGCATGGGACAAACTACTGAGTCAGACTTGGCCATTCTGGGTGTCCCAGTGCTGTTTTTCCAGCCGCTGTAAAGTTTTCCATCATAATTTCTCTTAAAACCACTGCTTGGACCTCAGCAGTGTCACCCATTCCTGTTCTCTTTCATCTGATGCTCTCTCGTGTTCTGTCCTGATTTACTCTGGGGAACTAAAGCCACAGTTATTTTTTGCTCTGGCATTTTTATCCTATTCCATCCTTGTTTATTTATGTATGATTCTTCTCCTGGTAAGTGTGTCGCTGCATTTTCCTGGAGGATTTCTGTTTGTAGCAATTCTGTGGAGGGTTAATCCGAGGATTTTTTGCTTTTCTTTTTTTCCTGCCGAAGAGGATGGCACTTTGCATCCCCCTTCTGCCCATAGCTACAGAGCTCTGTGTAAAGCTGGCCTTGCAACACCTGCCTAAGGTAGGTCAAGGTGGTTTTATAGGCTGGGGGGACATGTGAGAACAGGGTTCAAGAGGTGTGGCAGCCTGGCTAAAATCCTAAAGCTGTCTTTGTAATGGATTTGGAAATGGAACCTAGAGGTGGAGCTGCAGCAGGATTCTAATTCATAGAAAATACATACAAGCTTTTTAGAGGCACTAAAAATCCTAAATGTGTGGATGTCTCAGTGACTGGAAAAGAGGATGCCTCATATTTTCTGTCTCAAAATTTCCTTTTCCTTTTAGTTCTTGGTGTGATATTTACAGAAATGCTTCCTTAAAGCGTTTTGTCTTCAACTTGGGCAAACTGTGAGTTGTTTGTGACAGTGGTTGGGAGGATTAATGCCTAACTTTGGACTTACCTTAAGAGCTCTGAACTTCATTTCTTGTTGTAGCAACTGGTTTCTGAAAGCTTGCAATAGAATATCTTTTTTTAGCTGCTGAAAACTGGTGTTATAAATTTGTGGAGACAGTTTGCTGCCATTCTGGTCTGTTAGTCTGGCTGTTGAGACCTTGAGCTCGTGGCAGGTTTTGTGTTGTACAGCAGCCCTGGCAGAGCCCAGGGGTTGTTCTGCTCACCAGGAACTCCTCAGAGTGATTTTTCCCTGTGCTCTCTGTGGCTGGCACTGACTGCATTTCTTGTTTGCTTTTGAGGGAAGTGCCTCTGGGGAAAAAAAAAACAAAACATCCTTCACGTTGAAGGAGGTGACTTAGAAGATGAAAAGAGGTTCAGTCTGAACGTGGAACTGCAGCTGTGGTTTCCAGTTGCTGTGTTGGAGAGTGTTATTTGTGAAAAATCCTAACTATTTGTTAGAGATCCCTAAAGTAGTTCTTAGTGGAAAAATGACAGTGTGGCAGGTGACTTAAACATGCTAGTTTTGTGTCTGGATGTTGTTCCAGTTATACAGGAGAGACCTTTTCATCCCAAGGTGCTGGAGAGGCTGCCTGGAGATGCTCTGAAACCATATCCTGGGCTCAGCCCACAGTGTGGGCAGATTCTGCCCCTTTGCCCTGCTCAGGTGAGACCCCACCTGCAGTGCTGCTCCAGCTCTGGGGTTCCAGCACAGGGAGGACGTGGAGCTGTTGGAGTGAGTCCAGAGGAGGCACCAAGATGATCAGGGGGATGGAGCAGCTCTGTTGAGAGGAAAGGCTGGGAAAATTGGGATTGTTCAGCCTGGAGAAGAGAAGGCTCCAGGGTGACCTAATTGAGGCCTTCCAGGACCTGAAGGGAGCCTATGGGAAAGATGGAGAGGAACTTTTTGCAAGAGCCTGGAGTGACTGGACAAGGGGAAAGGGCTTCACACTGACGGAGAGTAGGTTTAGATTAGATATTTGGGAAAAATTCCTCCCTGTGAGGGTTGGGAGGCCCTGGCACAGGTTGCCCAGAGAAGCTGTGGCTGCCCCATCCCTGGAAGTGTCCAAGGCCAGGTTGGACGGGGCTTGGTGCAATCTGGGCTAGTGGAAGGTGTCCCTGCCCATGGCAGGAGGTGGAACAAGATGAGCTTTATGGTCCCTACCAACCCAGGCCCTCCTGTGATTCTGTGTTTCTGTCTCATTCACTGGATATGAGGGAGTTCTCCAAGTCTGATCCCAGATAACCAGCTGCTGTGGTACTGAGACATCCTGCACAAGCATTGTCCTCACAGTTGATCAAATAAAATGTTCCAAAACATAATGCTACTTGACCCACATAAAATGTGAAATCTGTTCCTGACCCCCAGCGTTCCTCGTGCTCTTCAGAACCGGTGTGAGCATAAACCACTGTGGTGTATCTCAGCTGGAGAGGCTGTGTCAGGCTGGCTGTGCTTGGAGATTATATGCAGATCAGCTTTTTAATTTGTTGATTCTGTGAGGGGTGGGAAAAGATTCCCTGTGATTTGAAACACCTGCATTTGTGTTCAAGGAATGACCAGATGTGGCACTCAGTGCTCTGGTCTGGATGACAAGGTGGTGATCGGTCAAAGGTTGGACTCGATGATCCTTAGAAGTCTTTTCCAAGCTCAGTGATTCTGTGATATTGTTATTCCGACTCTGTAGGTCTGATTCTAAGTGGGTTGTGGACCTGTGCTGAAGGTGATTGTTGTACTAGAAAGAAGGAGGAGTTTCAGCACTACAAACATCTGGATGCTTGTAAGCTGAGCTCAGCAAAGCTGAGCGCTGCTGTCGTCATTAAAACCCTGCCATCTGTGCCGAGTAAGAAGAGCCTTTCTTGAAGCATAAAGGAAAAAAAGCCTTAATGGAAAAAACAGAGCCATTCATGGAAACACTTCCATTTCAGAGTAATCATGCTTGCTCCTGCCTAGAGGGACTGCAAATCCCCCCAGAGTGCCTCCACAGCCACTCAGATGATTAGTTGCTGCTTCTGGAATGGCTCATTTGAGCACAAATTTAAGCTGTCTGTGCACTGCACCCAGGGAAGTGAATGTACATGTGGCTCAGTTCTCTTATTCCCCCGCTCTGAAACTTGAAGGGAAGTGACTTGGATGCAGGCTTTTATTTTAGTTCTCTCCTGATACTCATGTCTCTGAAATTGTAACCCTGTGAAGTTCATGTTTGAGAGTGCTTTCCTGCAGTCTTTCTAGGAGGAAGCTGCATTTGTGGTGCTCTCATGCACCTGAGTTGATTCTGTTGGCTTTGGAGTTAATCCAGTGCTCTGGAATCCCAGTGACCTTGCACACACTTCATCTCCTGAAATTTGAACCTTAGTGCATCACCTTAAAGATGAATGAAACGAATTTGTGGTGAAACTTTCAGAGCTGAAGTTCCCTTTAGTCAGTCCCTGTATATCTCTTCCAGAAATTCATGTTTCTGCATTTAGAGCTGACAGTGTTATTAATTAAATTCAGCATCAAGGTGTGAAGGTTTTGTGTGGTTCTTGCCTGGGATATGGCAGTGAAAGAGGGAAGGAGCCCCACTGGCTGTGCCAGGCTTTGCAGTGGGAAGAACCCTCATCCTTCTCTGAGCAGGTTGATGGTGTTTGTGAGACTGGGCTTTACACTGGAAAGTGGAGAAAACAGGAAGAATTCATCAGAATGGAGCAATATTGGAAAGAGCTGACTTTTACTGCTCCCTGTCCCTTCTCTGGAAAACAAGTTAAAATGGAATTCTCTCCACTGTAATGATTCATTCCAGGTTTTTAGTTTGTTTTGTTTATTCCCCTGCTCCTACTGTTGGCAGTGGCCCTCAGTAGTGCAGGGAAAGACTGAATTAGCAAGTATTTTCTGTGTCTTGTGCTCTTTTATACTTGTGAATTAAAACTGCACAGACTTATTTGGGAAGCACCACTCATTTTAAGTTTTGGGGTTTTTTTGTTTGTTTGTTTTGTTGTTGTTGTTGTTTTAATTTCCTTGTGTTTTGTTTTTTTCTAGGAAACTACTTTGCAAGTCACTTCTTTATGGGAGGTGAGAAGTTTGACACCCCTCACCCTGAGGGCTACCTTTTTGGTGAGAACATGGATCTGAACTTCCTTGGGAATAGACCTGTTCAGGCAAGTCCCTGTGTTCTGTTTTACTCTTCTGTTTTCTACCTGTTTTGGAAAACCTTGTGTAGGGCTTGTAGAGGAGGATGGCACAGACCTAAGGGGGACCATGCTGCTTGGGGAGTGTCATTCCAGTCTGTTCAGATCCAAGCTGTGTTTTCCTAAGCAGTATTCCCCTTCTAGGCTTATTTTCACTTAGGACAGAAGGAATTAGCAAGTGGGGGAAGAAGGACAGGGACTCAGGAGCACAGAATTTGAGTCTAATTCTGCCTGCCTGCCTGAGCAAGTGTAAAACATGCTGTAGAGGAGGCTGGGAAGCAGATCCACTCTCAGAGCCCGAACTTCCCAAAGCCCCTGGGCATATTGGATGGCTTGCAGCCAGTGTTCAACATGTGCTGTTCTTTTTCTAAATGAGTGGCCTGACTGGGCACAGGGCAGGGTTAAGACAAATCTTGATATTTGGTGTGTTTTAGTTTGCTTTGTAACCTCAGTGGGCAGCTCAGAAAGTCTCTCCTTCTCTCCTTTGGTTTTCCCGGGTGGAACACAGAGGTATTTCTGTGTCCACAGGTGTCTGTGAGACTGTGAAAAGCTGCTTGCTGAAGTGCTTGTTCTTGAACAAGGCATAGCATCATTGTGAGGGACAGATAGGAGTTCATGCAAGTGTTATGTTTTGGATTTCTCTTGCCTCTCAGAACTGCTTAAAAAGAACCAGAAGGTAACAGAGTAGGAGCAGTTTGGAGTTGTTTGCAGAGTGCTGGAGAGGAAAGGGAAAAGACCTGCTTGCTTTGCCAGCTGTTTCCCTAGTTGTTTCTGCAACTTCAAAACATGGAAATGAAAAGTTGAAGTTGTGGTTCTCCTCAGAAAAGCTGTGACCATTGTTTAGTTTATGTTTGTAGTGCTCGGAGGCAGTTTGGGGTCACCCTGGCTTTACAGGTGGGGGAAACTGAGGCAAGATGACTCAGAGTTTGAATTGGAACAGTGACAAGAACATTCTGCTTTCTGAGTTCCCCTTCAGGCTGTGCCATTGGTCTTCTCAGCACCACAGGCAGTTAACAGGACTCTGCAGGGCAGGACAAGGAAGAACCTGGAAAAGTCATTGTTCAAGCAGGAAGTGTAGTTGGGCAAGAGAATTAGGAAGGAGGGAAATTGAGGCTGGAAATTGTTTTGGATGTATCATTGCCATGCAGGCCTGGGAGTGCTCACACATCCCCTGTGCACTGCCTGTGGCTGCAAGGACTGACCCTGCAGGGTTAAATTACCTGCATGTCTCAACGTGGGTTTCCTTGCTGACATCCCAGCACTGAATTTCATCACTTCTCCAGAGGGGAGTGTGTGAGATGCCATTAACACCATGGGATGTTTGCCAAGTAGGTTTAGGAGGAGCCTGTTGTGGAATATAGTTTGCCTATGTAAAGTTAAAGCCCTTTGGCAGCTCCGATTAATCTTCAAGAAAAAAACCCCACACTTGAACACAGAGCAGCAAAACTGTTTTCTGGACGTGGGCCCAGTTCTTGCTTTGGAGTGAGGGAGGCCTTGCCTCCTCGTTTCTAAAGAAACGTGTGTTGGTGGTCCCTGGGCCCCAGCAGGCAGGTCTGGAGCTGTACAGGTTGTGATCATCACAACAAGCAGTTCCATTGCATTTCCCACCAGAGATTCTGTGCCCAGTAGGGAGAATTACAGTCTGAAGCAATAATGTCCCTATTTAAAGGACAATCTGTGAGAGAAGGTTTCTTGACTGTAGAATGGAAAGAGGCCCCCTATCCCTGTCTCTTTTCTTTTCCAGAACATTTGCCCCATTGTTTCAGAATAAAAAGAGTTTCCCCCAGTAATCCAGGGCTTCTCCATGCTGATTAGCAGTCAGATCACTGTTTGCATGCTGTAACACACATGAAAGAGCTGCATTTCTTCTGCTCAAGCTGCAGGTGGTTTCTTTAGTGGAAACAAAAGCTTGTGAGGGCAGTGCTTTCCTGACTGGGAATTCAGGGTGCAGAACAAGAGCTTGTGAAAATGCTCCTTCTTAAAATGTGTACCAGGGCAGAATTTTCATCCTGAAAAAATGCTTGATTTATCTGTGTAGTGAGTTGACCCTGGCCAGATGCCAGGTACCCACTAAAGCTGCTCTCTCCCTCTGCCTTTGCAACTGGACAGAGGGGAGAGAAAAAAATACAGCTAAGGATTCATGAGTAGAGATGAGAGCTGGGAGAGGTCAGTGACTGATCACCTTCACGGGCAAAACAGACTCCAAGTGGGGATAGTACTTAAATTTATTCCTAACAGGATAAGAGGCAAAGAGTGAGAAATACAACAGTCTTAAAAACACCTTCCCCCCACCCCTCCTTCCTTCCATGTTCTCCCTCCTCCCCCCCAGAGGTGCAGGGGATGGGGAATGGGGGTTATGGTCAGTTGTTGTTTCTGCCGCTGCTCAGGGAGAGGATTCCTTCCCCTGCTCCCATGGGACAGTCCTGGATGGACCTCTCTGCCATGAGTCCATCCCTCGGGCAGCAGTTCTTCCCAAACTCCATGGGGTCAGTCCCTCACGGATGAGCTGTACTGATGTGGGTCCCCCACAGGGGCCACGAGTCTTACCTGGGAAAAACCTGCTCCAGCCTGGGCTTCCCTCTCCATGGGCTGCAGGTCCCTGTCAGGACCCTGCTCCAGCCTGGGCTTCCCACAGGGTCACAGCCTCCTTTCTGCATCCACCTGCTCCAGCATAGGAGCCTCCATGGGCTGCAGGGGGGTCTCTGCACCCCGATGCTCCCCCGGGGCTGCAGGGGGGTCTCTGCACCCCGATGCTCCCCCAGGGGCTGCAGGGGCACAGCTGCCCCTCCCTGCTCTGCACCACAGGCCACAGGGGCTACAGCTCTGGTGCCTGGAGCACCTCCTGCCCTTCCTTCTGCACTGACCTTGGTGTCTACGTTGTTGTTCCCATGTTCTCGCTCTGCTCTTCCCTGGCTGGAATTCTTTCTGTGCAACAACCTTCTGTTCTTAAATATGTTATCCCAGAGGTGTTACTGTTGCTCCTGACTGGCTCAGCCTTGGCCAGCGGCAGGAAATCCATCCTGTAGCCGGCTGGCATTGGCTCCACGGGACAGGGGAAGTTTCCAGCAGCTCCTAAAAGAAGCAACCCCTGTAGCCCCCCCCCGCTACCAAAACCCAGCCACAGAAACCCACTGCAATCTGTAAATAGAATTTGCTATTGCTATTCCTTCTGCTGTACCGAGTACCCTGAAAGCTGGACGCTTCTTGATTTGGGTAAATTGCATGCCAGGCAACGTGCTGCTACCTTTTATAGTATAGTAACAGGAGAATTATTTGCCTTTTTGTTCCAGTTTCCCTATGTAACTCCAGCTCCACATGAGCCAGTGAAGACGCTGAGGAGTTTGGTGAATATCCGCAAGGACTCTCTCCGACTTGTGAGGTACCAACATTGCCCGAACCCTTCACTTTACTCAACCCAGAGCCAAAATGTATTGATAAGATTTTGGAGAATAGCTGATTTCCTGATCCTTGTTGCTGGATATGTCCAGAGGTTCCTGCATTCCGTTGTGATTGGAGCTTTCAAGTGGTTTATATGCTCCTTATCCAAACAATCTGTGTTTCCAAACAGGACCAGTGAGGTGTCTGTCTTTGCAGGACAGACTGGAGTGGTAAACAAAGCCCTGAAATCCGAACAGAAGATATTAGTCAGGTCAATAAACCTTACAGACAGATTACTTCCTACATTCCTGTGCAAGAAGAAGACAGAAAGGAGCTGGTTCTGGAGCGAGCCACAGGCCAGGAAGATTGATTGGTCTAGAGTGAAACTTCCTCAGGTTTCTCCTGCTGCCAAGATAAAGTTTGGTCCCAGTGTTGTTTAGGTGGCTTGTGTCCCTTGCACAGGGGGAGGAGGTCTGGATAAGTCATGGAAATCTGTTACCTCTCACTGCTCCACACCGAGATCCAAACCAGCATAGCTGGATTAAACGCTGGCTCATGCTGGGATCTGCAGCTGCCCCCTTTCCAACAGATGGCTGAGGTGCAGGGCCCAGCACACAGTGCTTTGTTTGGGTCTGAGCACTGGGCACATGTCCAGGCAGAGCATTTCCCAACGATCCTGGAGTCGCACTGGATTGTGTGTTCCAGGCTCAGGGCTGGAGCTCTGGCAGGGCTCCAGCTGCAGCTCCCGGCCAAGGTGGCTCTGGGAGCGTGGATGTAACGTGAGCAGTTTGAGTCATAACCACACAAACCCCTCAACTTGGTTTTATGTGAAAACTGAAGGATGGTTTTGTTTTGGTTTTTTGGGTTTGTTTGGGTTTTTTTGTTTGTTTGTTAGTTTGTTTTTTTTTAATGAGCAGAACCTGTAGTTCCAAAACTGATTGAACAGGAAAAGAGGGAAGAACTTCCAAAAAAGTAACCGTTGATAAACAGCTCTGAATGTTGTCTGGTTTTTCAGTTGAGGAGTGAAGTACTTCTCTAGGAAGAAGTTGCTTTCCTCACACACTTGCAATGGAAAGGCTCTTTGGTTCTCCCTGCAGGCATCCACATTAGCAGTGTAACATCTCTCAGAAGCCAAATGGGAAGTGGCTTTTTCCCTGGGAGTGGCCTTGCTGTGAAAGGAGCAGTTGTTGAGGTTTATGACATGTAGTCCTGCCTTTCTGCTTTCTGTGGTCGCACGTCCCATTCTCCCAAGCAGCTCTGGACTATTTGGAATGTAATGAACATGCACCTTGACAGTGTCCAGGTTTGCATCCATCTAATTCCTGGCACTATCAGTTCTTTTTCTGCCTCACAGGCTCTCACAGGCCCTTGTGGTGCTGCTGCTCTGTCAGTGCTGACAATGACACTGCCAGCATGACTCGATTTAATTTTGCACTGATGTAGACCCAAAATGGGATTTTAATTGCCAGTCCCCAAGGGTACATTCTGTCTTGTGCTTTTCTCCTGTTCTGGGCTAGAGGCTTTTCCTTCCCCTCTCTCTGCACGTAAGGACACTTTGTGCCCTCTCCAGCTTGGCTTCTTCACAACCAGTGGTTGAGGTTTGCACATTCTTTCCAGAACTATTTAATTTACCACATCTTCCACCCAATAAAATGATGCTGAGCTGAATGTCCAGGTGTAAGGTAGGGTCTGATGGTAAAGTCCTCACAAGGTTTTGGTTTTCCATAGAATCTCAGCATGATTTGGGTTGAAAAGGACCTTAAAGATCATCTCATTTCAACTCCCTGCCATGGGCAGGGACACCTTCCACTATCCCAAGTTGCTCCAAGCCCCGTCCAACCTGGCCTTGAACACTTCCAGGGCTGGGGCAGCCACAGCTTCTCTGGACAACCTGTGCCAGGGCCTCACCACCCTCACAGGGAAGAATTTTTTCCTAATATCCCATCTAAACCTGTTCTCTGTCAGTTTGAAGCCATTCCCCCTTGTCCTGGCACTCCAGACCCTTGTCCAAAGTCCCTCTCCAGCTCTCCTGGAGCCCCTTTAGGCACTGGAAGGGGCTCTAATGTCTCCCTGGAGCCTTCTCTTCTCCAGGTTAAACAACCCCAACTCTCTTGACCTGTCCTCATAGGAGAGGTGCCATGGAGGAACATGGGGAAACGTTCACTCTGGACTTCCTGCCAAGCTCTGACCAGACAAAATTCCGAGCTTTGCTGAATCCTGAACATTTACAGTAGCTTTGGAGAGAAGCAGTAAACCTGTGGGTATTGGTGTTGAAGTTCTGAGTCTTTGACATCTCATGTGTTTTCTGTCTTTGGAGAAGGTTAGTGGGAATTTTGCTGTTAAGCATTAACAGAGAAAGACTTCCTTGTGACTGTCTTGTGTCCCATGTTTAGCCTTAGATCAGAAGCTTTATTTCAGAGCTGCAGTACCTGAGGGACTGGTACTGGCTGTTCACTGTTTCCCTGGAAGCACTTCCAGTTGCAGGAGGAAGATCAACTCATTGCACAATGTGTTTTGTGGAAAAGTTGCGCTGTGGGACAGCCTCTCTGCTTCAGTGTGGGCTCTGGGATTTGTATAGCATCATGGAACAAAAGTGTTGAAGGAATCAGCAGCTGTAGTGGTTTGGGAAATGTGTCTGAAGCAGCAGGAACATCGTGGAGAGTAATGAAACCACTGAGTGTGGCTTGAGAGGTGGCCAAGGGGAGACAGGTGAGTTGCTGTGAGAGAGAGAAAGGAAATCCCTTCTCTTCCCTCTCCAGCAGAGCAGAGATAACATTGATCCTTGGAACCATTCATCCCATGGTGGAGGTAAGGGGCTGGGACTGCCTGCTCTGCAGCCCTGGAGGGTGTTAAAGTGGACAGAGCTCTGCAGAACCCTCAAATAGCAAAGCCTCAGTTTAATGATGATCTCCCCTGTGAAAGTCAGTGCTATAGGGGTGTCACTAGTTCTCCCTTTATTTAATCCCTGCTCTAACACTGGGTGATGCAGATCTCACAGTACTAACTCAAGCAATACTTAATGTTTATCCTGCATGTCTACTAAGTTGTTGGCCAAACTTTTTAATCTCCTCCAAGGATGGAATTGTGTTCGACTCAACGTAGTTCTAAAAAATTGTCGTGGCTGCTGTTAATGATATGTTTATGTTTTAATTCTTTAACAGACAAACAAAAAGTTCCAGCATTTCCATTGTTTTATCCAGGAGTGATGTCAGACCAAGTGGCCTCGGCTCCCTTGGTCATCCTGCTTTGCCTTTTCCATCAAAGCGTTGGATCAGCTCTTTGTTCCCAAAGGTGGTCAGTCTCTTTGCTCTGTACACGTGATTGTGAAGGCTCTGTGATGCACCTCTGTGCATGACCCAAAGGCACACCCAGCAAAGTCACTGGTTCCTAACTGTGCATGCATCTGTGACCACCTCACATCAACACTGTCTGTAGGGCTTGGCCCGATGTCCACTGTAATCTTCAAGTGCAGGTGGAGACAGAAGAGCTCTTGAAGCACCTGAACCACTCCTGAGCCACCCCCACATCCCTTGCAAAGAAAGAAGGAATGCAGAATGTGTGTTTTTTGTCATGTTACTCCCCTGATGTTACATCCCACCATTCCTACACCTTAAGGTGGGACATGAGATGTCTCTGCCTCTCACAGTATGCACCAAAGTAGCCTTTGCTTGTTCCTTGAGCCAGTTACCAGCTGGCAGAGCTGCCTGTGCAGTCTTTTCTCACCTGAACTCTTTGTTCTGTGGCAGGTCATAGAATCCTAGAATGGTTTGGGTTGGGAAGGACCTTAAAACTCATCCCCTGCCATGAGCAGGGACACCTTCCACTAAACCAGGTTGCTCCAAACCCCATCCAACCTGACCTTTGACACTTCCAGGGATGGGGCAGCCACAGCTTCTCTGGGCAACCTGTGCCAGGGCCTCACCACCCTCACAGGGAAGAATTTTTTCCTAATATCCCATCGAAACCTATTCTCTGTCAGTGTGAAGCCATTCCCCCTTGTCCTGTCATTACAGGCTCTTGTAAATAGTCTCTCTCCATCTTTTTCTGTGGGCTCTCTTCATGTCCTGGAAGGCTGTGAATGATTTTCTTACCCTCCAGCACCAGGACGTTGGGTAGGAAGATACAAACACAGCCCTGCTGTGACTGTCACCATTTAGGGACGTGTGCCTTGTCCCCTGTTCCACTGATGCTGTTCCAGGCAGACAGGACTCGGGCTCTCCGACTTCTCACGTATCCACCAGGAACCTTCTCTCCAGGCACTGCAGTTGGTAGTGGCCTCTCAGTGGTTTCCCAGGGCAACAGATCTATTCTAGTCTGGGTTTAACCCCTTTTCTTCTTGGAAGGATGGAAGCACATTCTGAGTGCAGAGTTGGGATCAGGAGGGTGATCTGGGATGCTTTTTGTGACTTCCTGAGAAGATGAAACAGGCAGTGGTTGTACTAATGACATGTTGCTTCTGCCCCCACCCCAGGTCTCCCACCTTGTTACCTGGGGCTGTTACAGGTACCTTGGTCTGTGTTGTCCATCTGTAGCTCACATGTGTGCTGGGCATCTCTGTTTAAAACCTCCCTGTGCACGCGGTGGGTCTGTGAAGCACTTTCCTCAGTGCTTTCCTGCAAGGGCACTGGTTCTCCCTCCCTGCTTTTTCTGGAAGAAGTGGCAAGTCTGTCATAGCCTGGATCCTCCTCTGCCAACCTCAGATCAAGAGAGAGCAGCAAGAGATAACTCACAGAAACTTGTGCTGCTTTCTTGACACATATAACACGTGAGTGAATTGTTGCCATCTGTGTTCTTGGGTCAGTCCAGCGCAAAATGTTGATGCTCCCCTGTGTGTTTTCCAGGCAAACCTGCCCTGCTGCCCAGACTGTTTCTTCTTTACAGCCTTCAAGGGCCATGATTTCATTCTTTGAATGCAACCAGCTTGTGTGAAAATACCATTTTGCTCTGTACTGTGTATTTTGTCCAGGCTGCTGCAGGTGTTCAAACTCTCAGTTTTGGGGATATGTCTTTTTTATACTGGCATGTTGGGTGTATTTAGCCTGATTTGCTGTTCTGACCTAGGTGAACCTCTGGCAAAAGTCTTGTTTGGAGCTCTCCAAGCCCTTCAGACAGGAATGCTGTGTGAGCTATAGTGGTTCACTGGGGTTACATTAGTGCAAGTACATGTGTTGGGTATTTGATTATATCGCTCTTAAATTTTATTTTGCACCTTTTATGTTAAATTGCTGAAGCTGAACATTTCATTCTTGTTCTGTGTGGTGTTAAGTAAAATTCATGCTGGAACCCTCTTAATTAGGCATCAGTTATTATATGTCAGTGAACTCAGTAAATAACAATTCCCTTGACAATTTTTAGATTGAATTATGGAGGTATGCCTGGCACATTTCTGAGTATTTTTGACAGTACAGCCTATTCATCCAGGCTGTTTGATGAGGGGAGAGTCTGACTGATACTGTGAAGTCAGAAATAGTGCCAAGCTTTTCCTGAATAGTTTGGCTGCTTGGCTTTGACCCAGGAATCGTGGCAATTAAGGTACACTAATAAACAAGTGGAGCTGGAGCTGGGTGACGAATTGAGTGCTGTTAAACCTCTCAGAGTCAACCTGCTGCCTCCACCCTTCCCACACGGTGCCTGAGCTCACTGTGGTACCTGTGGTCCTGGGGTTACACTGGGATTTGAATGTATGTGTAAGAATGTGGTGCTGCCCTGCCAGTGAATCACATCCATTTGTCTCTTGCTTTGCTTTTCGAGGCAGGGAGATTTTGGTGCTTTTAGCTGGAGGAGGCCGAGGTCAGACCTCATTGGAGTCTGCAGCTCCTCCTGAGGGGCAGCAGAGGGGCAGCTCCGATCTCTGCTCTGTGTGAGCAGAAACAGGACCCAAGGGACTGGCTGGAGCTGTGTCAGGGGAGGGTTAGGCTGGATCTCAGGAAAAAGTTCTTCACCAGAGGGTGGTTGGGCACTGATCAGGCTCCCCAGGGCAGTTGTCATGGCTCCAAGGCTGCCAGAGCTCCAGGAGTGTTTGGACAATGCTCTCAGGGACAGGGTGGGATTGTTGGGGTGTCCTGTGCAGGGCCAGGAGTTGGACTTGTGATCCTTGTGGGTCCCTCCCAGCTCAGGTTATTCTATCATTCTGTGATCTTCTCATGGTGTGTTGTGTTGGCTGTTTGTTCCAGAATCTCTGGTCTCCCTGGCCACTCCTGGCACACTGTAACTCACCACTGGCCTGTGGCCATAGCTCACTGCCCTGGATCTTGCTTCAAACCTCCTTCTTCACCAGCTTTGTGACCTGCCTTTTCCTGCAGCAGGGAGGAGTAACCCTGGGCAGTGGTGATCACACCATGGGGTCCAGTTTGCAGTAGCCCACAGCCAAGTCATGGCTCACTTTTGTGTTAATTGAAATAACTTCTAAACTCATTCTTGTATTGGTTATTGTGTGTCTGTTGTGCAGTTGGATGGGTTAATTTTTTGTTCAGACAGTAAATACTTGCAAGCTCCAGTCCTTCACAGCGTCAGAGCTTTAGCTGATCATTTGTACATTTAAAGGTATTTGAAGTTCCTATATTCAGATGCTTTCCAGGCTGAAAATCATCTTCTGTGTGATACTGCAGGTACCTTTTGTTGAGCTTCAGGAGTTCTTTGTGTTACAGAAACCTTGGTTGTTTTTTTTCTGTCAGGCACCATTTCATTTACAGTGTTAAAAGAATTAGGTTTTAGATTTCTCATGCCCGTACAGGACTTCTTTAGCCCAAATACTGAGCCTAATATGAAGACTTAAATGGAAGGAGAATGTTTCTTCTCAGGGTTTGACATTCAAGATTTCCCTTTCTTGTCTCATTCTGTGTCCTGGCACTGTAAGGCTGGGTGAGATCCCTCAATTGCTACAATTCAGTTACTTCAGTGAAATCTTGGAAGAACCTTCCTCAGGGGAAGGAATGGAGATCTCCTGGGAAGCCTGAGGTGGAAGCCCAGGGTGGCTTGCCTGCCCCAAACACCTAGTCTGGAGTACTCTTGTCCTGATTTCCAGAGTGATCTTGGTGATATCTCATAAATGTTTATTCTAATCCTCTGGCACTGTCTTTCAGGTATAAAGATGATGTTGACAGTCCTACGGAGGAGAACGGGAAGCAGAAGGTCCTGTACAGCCTGGAGTTCACCTTTGATGCAGATGCCCGTGTTGCCATCACAATCTACTGCCAGGCCACAGAGGAGTTTGTGGGTGGCATGGCAGTGTAAGTCTTGGGCTTGTGGGCATGTGGAGGGGCACAGGAGCTCTGGTGAATGAGCTGTCAGACATTAGTCACCCCTGAGGCTGTGCTGCCACAGATGGTGGGGAGGGAAATCTCCTCTTTTTCTGTTTGGTTTTATATATTCTGATAACTTATTACTTTCACTTCCCTCACACAGACAATACCTTGTCTCGTTCCCTTTTTGATTTGGTTTTAGGGTGTAGGGAAAGTATTCTGTGTGCAGCAAAGGAGAGGAACTCATAACTGTGTGTTCTGTCAGCAGGATGTTCTATGAAATTAAAAAAAACCATCCCTTCCCTTCAAATACCGCCTGTTTTTTTCCCCAGATCACCTAATTCACTGCATTTCTGCATGTGGGCCACCAAAGTAAAGTTCAGTCTGACATTTACAGAGTGAGTCTGTAGAATTGAAACCCTCCCAAAGCCCCTTCTGGGATAAATGGCCACCTCAACGCGAGCTGTTGGGAGATGGGAGAGGATTTACTCCCTGAAACCCTCTGTTTCCTGCCAAGTACGCTTTGGGTTAGCTGTGAAAAGAATGGTCAAAATGTCATCTGTGGGGTCTTTCTCATATCCTGGTAGTACATCCCTACAGATTTTAAACCCTTTTAATCTAAATCAGCACATTTAAACCATTCCAGTCAACATCATATCCCATGAAAAACTTCCTCTCTATGTTAAGAGCAGAGGTGGCTGGATGTGCTCTGTCTGGTGTGAGTTGGGTACACGTGAGCTGCTGGTATGGAATGGCAGACTTCCAGTGGCCATGGGACAAGGGATTCCATTTGCTCCATGGGCAAAGGAAGGTTCAGGCTGCAGAAGCTCTTGGCTTCCTCTGGTAGAGGCTTTTGGCTGAGCAGCGGCTCTTGGACGTAGTGCTGATGGCTTCTGCAGTGATGCTCTGGAGCTGGGGCTGAACTTATCCTCGACTGAAGGGATCTGCAGAGGTTCCAGCAGGGAGAAATATGTATAGCAGGCCATAAAATGGCTTATATGTTTCATGCAAAGTATAAATATCCCACTAATGTTCAATGAATAGTGTATTTTTAGAAGTGAGACAAGCTGAATTCTCCAATTCACATATGCATTCCTTCAAACTGGAGGATATCCTGATCCAGAATGTTCCCTTCCCTTCTTCTGTTGAAGCCTATGGCTACCTCTGTTTTGGGGAGGTAATAAATGAGCTCCTTTTAAAGTGCTTGAAAAATATCTCTTGACAAACTCTGAAAACACTTTCTGTTTAGATCCAGCTTTTCCTGAGCAGAGCTGAATGCAGCAGGATGCCTTAGAAATCCTGATGAAGTTTCCGTGTTCTGTCTCTTAGGTCCTTAGGTTTCCTGTGAATTTAGTGCTAGTGAAGGTGTTGGAATGGCAGCCTTGGAGATTGAAGTCCTCTTTTCCTAACACAGGTACAACGTGGAGAGGTGGCCAGTGTCCCTTGTGCTGCCCTGCAGTGCTCCTTGTTTTTTGACCTTAGAGGGAAACAATCCATGGGCTAATGGGGAGAACTGAGGGTCTCTATGGCCAGGGTGGATGTATTTACATTACCAGACTTCAGCCACGACTCAAATCAGCAAGGCTTGGCTTAAATCATTGATTTTAATCTTGTTTTGCATATTCACCTGTTGGTTCACCTCGAAGGAGAATTTGTCACTGGTCATTAGCAATGAAACATCTGCATTTACAGCTCGGTGTCAGCTTCATGTCAAACCTTGTGCTACATTTTTTGTGCTACAGAATATCCATGTAGTTTAAAATCTGTTTTTTCAGGCTTATACTTTTTCATTTTACGTCAAAATGGCAAAACCCCAAAGTTATTCTGAAAAGAAACATCTTCTATTCTTTTTTAACCTGTGTCTTGAACCAGGCAGTGTTGGGCTGGAATTGCAGCTGAATCACCCAAGACCAGCAGTTTTTGCTCTTGTTGGTTAAACTGCTCGTGCTGGACTCTTAAGAGACTGTCTTGTCAAGTTGTGCCTTGGATAATAATTGCTTGATGGAAGTATTTTAGTTACCAAATATAACTGTTTCTGAACAGAGTGTGTTTTCAGTCCTCTGTAGTAGCTCTCCCCTCAGAACTTGGTTGGTTGGTTGGAGGGAGAAAACACAGTTTCTGGTTCACTTAAGAACACGTTTTCCTGAAATTTAGTGCCATACACTGAGCCAGTGACTGTCACCACTCTGCTCTTTAAAGCTTGTGCAGCAAACACGAGCTACCCAATGGCTTTTAAATGAAATTTGGACAATTCCTAGGTAGAGTTTCTGAAAGGTAACACATCTGTCAACTTCAAAGAATTTTTTTTAAGTACGAATTGTTAATCCACCCTGTCCATGGTTCACTGAGAGAGGGAGCTCTGTTAGATGGCAGAGGAGAAGCCTGTGTTAATGAGCCCTCTGCATGAAACCAGGATCAGCAGTTATTTCCCCACTAACAGTGTGGGGCTGATGGTTCTGTGCTGCCCTGCTGAGGTGGCAGCAGCCCCTGGTGCACTAAACCTTCTCAAAAGCCAAAGCACCCACACTCAGCTCTTGCTTCCACTGTTGGCCCTTTGTTTATTAAATCATACTTTCATTTCCCCATAGTACAGGAGTGATGAACTGTCTGTCTCTGCTCTGGAGTTCTCAGACAATAAATGTTACACAAGTGTGGGGTGCAGAAGCCAGGGAACCTTTTGGAAGGCATGATCCTGATTTCATGCAGATGTGTAGGTAATAAGGGCTGGGGGAAGTGAGATACAAATATAGACTTTATAAGCTGCTTTAATTCAACCCAGGCTATTTTCCCAGTGGAAGTGGCTCCTGAAGCACGTCTTGGGGCTAGTGCAGCTGCCCAAGTAGGCATCTCTGCTTCTCTGGATTTGCTGGCTGCTAGTAAAAACCTTTTGAAGCTCTGATTTCAGCTTTGCAAAGCAATTCTGTAAGGGCAGTGCTATAATTACTTTGATTTACTCTTTTCAAATTCTGGTGGAAAAAAAAAAATCCGGGCTGCATTCTTAGAGCTCTGAGTGGAGCGAGTGCATTTTCAGTGCACTAACAGGAATGCAGCTTTCCCTGCCTGGGCTGGTAGATCTTCCTTTTCCTCAATTTCTTTTGGTGCTACATTCAAGGAACAGGCATGTGCAAAAGCTGTACTGCGTATAAATTCGAAACTTTTTCTATTGCACTCGATTGGGATGAAGATGCTCTTTAAAACAAAGTACTTTTTTTTTTTTTCCACTCTCCTAAATCGATGCTAAATCCTAAAATGGGAGAAACTTTCTGGACCCTTGTGAAAAGCAGGAATTTTCTCCCATCCTGCAGCATGGCTCCTTAGAAGTGCTAAACAAGTTATTCCTGCTTCTCTGCTGGAACAACCACTGATCCTGATAGTATCAGCGATCCTTCCTTAGAAACTCCTGCTGGGAACGTGTCATGCAGTTTGGGGGGAGAGGAGGGAGGGGAGGTGGCTCTCCCTGAGCAGAGGCTTTGCTTGCTGTGGAGCTTCTGCTCACCTGAGAGCCACAAAGCTGTGCCTTTGGGATCAGCTGGTGTCCTTGGCCAAAGGGAATCCTTTCTGCAAGCCAGGGAGCTTCCTCCTGGAGTTATTTGGGCTCTGTTTAAAAGCTGGTGGCTTTATCAGTCTGTGCTGCCTGTGCTAACCTGTCCCAGAGGAGTGTCCAGCAGACTTTCCCAGGTAACTTTGCTCCACTCTGCTGTTTCCCAGCCGAGATCTTGGGAACACGTAGCTCCCAACAGCTGCTGCCTCTAGTCCTGAACTGTTGAACTCTGAGTTTCACAGGGAGCTGTGTCATCACTTCTGTGGGACCACAGGTGACCAGTAGAGTCTGGTGAAGATGAATGTGTGGTGTTGGTGATCATAGAGGTGTGTTCACCTCTCCAGCCCTGTGCCCAGGGGAAGGTCCCTTGCGCTTTCGGGTGCTAGTGCAGGTATCTGTAAAAGCCTCTTGGGTGAAATGGGAATTTGTTTATATGTAGAGGGGACTGTTGCTCTCACCTTTAAAATATCTTTTGCTTGATTCCTTTGTGGTCAGAATTTAAAGAGTAAAACACGAGTTCTCAGAGGACCAGCTGGTTCATCACCCCAAGGATAACAGAGATCTACCTATGTCCAGAGTCCCTTTAATGGCATGGAATTAGCACTGACCTGCCTCTGAACAGCTCAAGGCCCTCAATACCTTCAGTTTTATTTATTTTTCCAATTGTGTCCATTTTCTTTGGTTTTGGGATTTGGTAAAAACATGGAGGTGTGTGAACTGTACATTGACTACTTGCTAGTGATTGCCCCAAGCATGTGATTTCTTTCTAGAGGAGAGGGGACTCTGCATTGCATTTCCATTGCAGGGCTTGTAGAGAATAATGAAAGGACTCCCAGTTCATAGCCTGCCTTCTGCAGTATCTGGTTCATGTGCTCATACCCCGAGATGTCTTTGGGTTAGGAGACAAGTGTGTTTTTGGAGCAGGCTCAGAGATGTTCGTATTTTCTTTTTGTGAGTGCTCTGTGAATGCATCCCTTCCTTCTCTGGCAAAAGCCTTGATGTGCACACTGTTAGCCTGTTCCTGGGAGGGCCCCTGGGACTCTTCCAGCTGCAGGTATCCTGCTGACTGGCAGGAAGGATTGCATAGTTCAAACATGACAGCAGTGGTTGTTTCCTCGGGGGAAGAAGTCAAACCAACCCTTGTAGCTGGAAGCACTTAAAAGAGCCAGTTCTAAAGGCATGAGCCATCCAGGCAGATCAGCAGCTCATGATAAATATGACGTGAGAGGTTTGAGTCTTGCAGCCTGTTCTTCTGAAAAAGATCTTCCTTTTTGGACAGAAAAGGTTCTCTCCCATATCCCAGTAATGTTGCCAACCTCTATTTTCTTGTTATGAAGAGAAAACAGAATGAAAATAGGTCGGTCCAGCTCTGCAATCCCTGCCCTTTTCAGGGCTGTGCTGTTTGTGATGCTGATGGGCAAATGGATGTATTAAAAAAAGAAATCCCATTTCCTTGTTTGTGTTGCAGTGCCCACTACACTCATCCCAAACATCCTCCCACGATCACTGCAGTGCACGGACACTGCAGTGATTCCCTGTTCTCTCTGCGTGTGGAAGTTTGAAGAGCTGGGTCACAAAATGAAATCCAGCTCAGTGCAAGGCTGTTTTGATTCAGGCTTGCGTAGGAGACACAGAGGGACTCAGATATTCCTTTGGTTATTTAATAGCCTCTGTCTGTTCAGGGCCTTTGAAAGGTGCTCTTGCTGCTTTTGGCCGTGGGCTGTGGTGATTAATATGAATTCTTTGTGAAGAGATTTCTTCTGTGTGGAGAAGTCAGAGGCGAGTGCTGGTTTTTTTGTGCTCGTCACAAGCCTTTACAGCTTTGATCCAGACCCACACCAGTCCCCAAGGGAACACTGTGGTGTGCAAAGTTCACAGGCTGGAGAGCCAAATTCTATAGATTTCACGGAGCAGACAAACCCTCTGCCAGTAATAGGAGTTGTGGCCTTTGTGCCTTTCTGTGTACTGTTGTGTGAGCTTTGAAGTGTTGTGCTCCCAGCAGCTCAGGGCAGAACTCTGCAGGGGCTGGAGTGGGGTATGGGCAGAAGGGTTTCAGCTGCATGGGGAGGTGTTTGGTTTTTCCTGGCTCAGAGCGGAAACTCAGTCCTGGAGGAAGCAGGAGGGGAGGAGAAGGCTGCCAGGGACTGCAGTGCAGCATCTTAGCACCTGGTTAACCTCCAAACTCCTTGTGAGAGCCTCTTTGGAGTGGATCTTGTCTGACTCTGACTGAGACCCAGGGCTATGGCCTTCTTGTAGTTTGGTAGTGTTTCTTTTATCAATAAAAATCACTTTGAGTTGAGACATTTGTTCAGCTTCCTTTTCTCCAAAAGCAACCTGTGAGATCCTGGCCCAAAATGAAAGGGGAGTGAGCAGGTAGAAGAGAGGAGGACGAGTGTGGTTGTTCCTCATTAACTTCTGGTCCCTTAGAACACCAGCAGAACATGACTGGCTCATACCTCACCACCTGTAAGAGGACATGGAGCCTGACAGGCAGTGGAAGTGGCAGTGGAAGAATTGGTTCCTGAGTACCCTCTTAGGCTCTCATGTAACCCTGCCTTGTCCTCTCTTCACTGGAAATTGCCATGGAACATGCAGAGCTGCTGCTAAAGAAAGAGGACTCTTGTCCACAGGCTCTTCAAAGCACAGACTCCCTCAGATGTTTCTAGTCAGAAGTGTTACCTTGAGGCAGCATTGCTCCATACATCCTGCTTTCCCTGAGGAGCAGAGCCTGGACAGTGCTCTGTGCAACTCAGGCTTGCAGGCTGGCAAGGATCCTCACGTGGTGCTTCTCATTGAGGTCCTGGTGTGCCTGTGAGAGCAGGAACTGCCTTTTGACTGCCCAAGGCAGCCCCAGTGCCAGGCAGAGCTGAGCATGAGGAGCACAGCAGTGAGGGGTCTGGACCAGTGCCCTGCTGAGAACTTCTCCAGGTGCTGATCAAGGATGAGGGAGAGGGGGAAACCCCTTCCAAATTCATGCTGGGTCTCTGGTGAACATGTAGCAACAGAAGTTTAACTCTGTTTAGCCAGAGGTTCCCAAACTGTAACAAGGCTTGGGAGCTACTGAGGGTCTGCAGGTCTGGACTGGGCACAGGGAGAAGCCACAGGCTGAGTCTCTCCGTGCAGGCAGCGAGTGCTGCTCAGCTGGTGCTGGAGGAGAGAGGCTGAGGAGTAATTTTAGTTTGTTCTTGTTCTCTCAAAAATCACTGAGGTGTGGTCACAGGGCCTCTCATCTGCTGGTTCTCTGATACACAGCTGGTTTTGGGGGTGGAAGGGTTTGACATGGGGGAGGAAGGAGTCAGTACAGAGTGTAAACTTTGCTTTGTGTGTGTCACACAGCTCACAGGAGGAGATGGGCTGCATGAGCCCTGAGGACAGAGCTGGGGGCTGCTGCTGCAGTCAGCACATGTACCTTGTGTTGCTGGTGGTTCTCGTGCTGTCAGGGGTACCTGAACAAACAAACAGGTTTAAAATACTGTGACCAAGGATTTTTGTTTGGTCCTGACCTAATAGGACAGATCCCACTCACTTCTCCACTACCCTGACCTTCCAGTGATCCCAAGGGGTTTCTTTTTGGAAGTCTCTCTAGATGGAAGCCTGGCCCGGTGCAGTCTGAGCAATAGCAGCTCAGACATTCAGCTTTCTCAGTCTTTATGCAAGGAGAGGCAGTGTGTTACTCCTCTGCTGTCCTTTATTCTTTAATACATGCTTTCTGTTTCTGTAACACTTCTGCAGAGCTTCTCTGCTACTGTTTGCTGTGAGCCCCCAGCAGATCAGGTATGGAATAGAAGATTATAAAAACAGCAGATGCCAACCAAAGGGGCTGGGGATGGGCAGATGCCACTTAGACCCTGCTGTGCAGGACACTTGCTTTGTAACAGCTTGCCAGGTTGTCCTCCTGTGCAGCACAGGGAGTGTGTGCTTGTGCATGGAACCTGTGCATCACCTTGGAAAGCTGATCGATCTCTGGGACAGTCTGGGCTCACCAGACTTCCAGGGAATTCACCAGCCCACTGGTGCTCAGCAGCCTCAGCTCTGGCTGCTGACTGGAGGTGTCCAGAGTTGTCTCGGGGGGTTCAGATCAAGTCTGATGTGTGTTAGGCAGTCACACAGTCCAAGGCATAAAGCTCACTTGGTTCACTTGGGGAGGCCTCCTTAATAACTTGGTCATACTCTTGAGCTCAGAAGATCTGTGTGCCTGGTTTCCTCTTCCCAGGGATAGTGAGAGCAGCAAATCAATGTGAGTATTGTTATTCCCTGTCCTCCTTGGAATAGTGTTATTTGTTTTCCTGTTGTAGATTGGTTTGAGCTTCTAGTGCTGTAAGTGCAGATCCTCCAGCCTTCCTGGCACTCAGCAGCAGCTTCTTTACACCCCTTTCCGAGCTCCACTCTCTCCTCTGCACTTTATTTCCAGTAAGCTCCTGACTTGCTGTCACTTCAGATAAGTCAGTTTTCCATCCTCTGCTTTCCCAGCTGTGGAGGGAGAATTGTGCCTCTCTGCAGAGCTGAGGAGCTTTGAGAGTGCCACAAAGGGAGCCAGATACAGGCTTGCTCTATTCATTGTGCTTGACAACTCAGTAAATAAAACTTCACTCAATTGCTCGCTCTGTAATTCACATATAAAAGACCTGTCATTCTGATCTCTCCCACACCATGCTTGAAATGCAAAGGATGGAGTGAGACCTTCTAGTAAAGCAGCATAATTTCAGCACAGTACAAAATGGGCTTTGAGGGTGTTGTCATAGATAACATAATGCACCTGCCTTGGCAGGAAGAGCAGAGTGCACATGTTGAACCTGCCCTTTGTCACGGCCTTCCAGAATTTAACGTTGATCTTGTGACACTTGATAAGCCTTCTGGACCCTCAAGAGGGTACAGGAACAATTCTGGCTTTCCAGAGAAAGGCAGCAGTTCATGCCAGTGGGGAGCCTGGTTTTTCCTCCTCGAGTTTGAGAGGAATTAATAAATATTCATCATCTCCTGGTATCCAGGTTCTTATACTTTCAGCTTGAAAATGCGTCCCAATCACTGTGCTGTGCGTCTCGTCACCGTGCTGAGGGAGCCTGTTGTTGCACTGTAAGTCTCCTGGGCAAGGGATCTCTCACATTCACTCTGGTTTGCAAACGTGCTCTGAGCACACAGTTGGTAGTTGGACAAGAAAGGCTTTGGTGGTAAAACCAGCTTCAGATGTTCCCACCCTGCTTTGGGGTTTGCTGCCTCCTCTCCTGTGCCAGAAGTGGCACAGAGAGAGGTTGTGCACATCCAGCTCAGGCATCACCCTCTGGACAGGGGTAGTGGGCAAGGAGACATCTCTCTTGGGGCAGAAAGCACTGGATGGGTTCTGGATGCAGAAGATGGTGGATGGTAGCTGTGGTCCCGTTCCAGATGTTCATCCCAGCCTTGAGGCAGTGGAAGAATCGTGGCTCCTGTCTGTGTGGCCTGCATGCAGGATGGTTGGTGTCTCTCACGTGGCATTGGTAGCCCTGCAGCACCTTGGGGAAGCACATGAGGAACAGAGGGGTGGATTGCAATGGCTCTTGCTTACCAGGATGGTGGAGCCAAGCAGCATTTTCCACTGCAGAGCTACTCCACAAGGCACGGGAGAGCTGCTGGGTTGTGTGTTAGGTCACTGCTGGTTCTTCCTGGGTTTCCTGCAGAAAATAGGACTGTGCTGGGCTGAAAGCCAGGCCCTGGATTTAGGGAGCTAGGCTTTGCCAAGCTGCTGCACCCCACTGTACTCCTGACACCTAGTGTTTCCAGGCAGGTCAGTATGGACACGATCAGACCTTGCCTGTCTGCGCTGCTTTCCCTTCCCTGTGCTCACCTTCTCGCTTTGACCTTTCCCTTCCCTCTTTGTGTCCCCACTGAATGGCTGCCAGCCCCTGCCAGCTCTGCCCTTAGAGCTGCCACTTGTGATTCCTGAAAGGCAGAGTGAGTGAGAGCTTGGCAGAGAGCAGTCATTTGTTACAGCAAGTTTTCTTTTCCCCCCCTTTCTTCAGATACAGCACAAAGAATCCCTCTCTGCAGTCGGAGACGGTTCATTACAAGAGAGGGGTAAGCCAGCAATTCTCCCTGCCTTCCTTCAAGATTGATTTCTCAGAGTGGAAGGATGATGAGGTAAGTCTCTTCTCAGTGTCCCCTTCTGTCCACACCCCTGTTGTCCCAGAAGCACTGGTCTCCATTTAGTGCCATGAAGTTATGGCTGGAAGACACTCTCCCAGCTGCCACAGTGTGTTTTGTGGGTACTTGGGAACTTGGCAGGTAAATCAGGCCAACAGGGAGGAAACTTCTGATATCACTGATCAGCTGGTTTAGGAGAGAGGCAGCAGAGATTGGCACTGGAGCTTTTCCTGGAGGAACCTGCCACTCCTCAGCCTTCCTCTCCCTGCCAGCCAAAGAGCTTGTGGGAACAAATATTTTTTTCAGTCTCTGTTTTGGTGGGTTTTAGGTCTAAGATTTTGGGGTTTTTGGCTGGTCCTCTAGAACAATGTTCTCCAAAGTGAGGTGCATACAAGGCAATTCACTGGGGTGCAGGAAGAACTTCAGTAATACATGTATATATCTCATAAATTATAAACACACATATATTGGGAATATGTGCTCATGGTGGGATGAATGATCAGAGTAGTTTGGAGTACACTGCTCTAGTGGTGTTTAAGGGCCACATCCTGCACTATTAACTGCAGCAGTACAGTGCTGTGAGGGGATATTCTCCTCCTGGGGCAGATTCACACTGGTGCATCAGTGCTGAATAAAGGAATGGTGTCCTCCTCTTAGTTTAACCCATAACTGCAAACAGACAAGGGCTTGGTTTTAATTAAGCTCTGTGGCTATTCCTACATGGCAAAATTTGGGAGTGCTGTTAATTTTGGTATCTTTGGTATCTTTGCAAAATTCCAAGTAAGTTTCTGCTTCTTGCTTCCCCTTGTGTTGGTTTAAAGGTAAACCAGCAGGGGAAATGAACTCAACTCAAAGGAGAGATTATAAGTCAGAATAACAATTTAATAAAATAATACAATAAGTACGATTATACAGACAAACAATTGGTTTTAACCCACAAAACCCAAATGTATAACCCAGCACCCTGGGGCATGAACAGAGTGGTGTTTGTTGGGCCCCCTGAGTCCAAAGTAAAAGGAGAGGGGAAAACCTGTTGGTGAGAGTGCTGGTGCAGTCTGGTCAAGGGTGGTGATTGCAGTCCAGTCAAGAGCGATGGTTGCAGTCTGGTTGAAAAGTGGTGGTTGCAGTCCAGTCGAGAGTGGTGGTCTCAGTCTGGTTGAGAGTGGTGGTCTGCAGTCTTCCTCTGGATCCCACGAGTGGTTAAAAAAGTCCCAAGACTCCAAGATTATATATCCTCCAGTTCAGGCAGGAATGCCCAGTGCCTCAGGGCGGGGAACTCCACAAAGGGTGTGAGGACAGGAGCATCCTCCTATCTCGCAGGCCTCTTAACACCCAGTTTATAGCCTGAGGAGTCAGGCTCTATGGGCAGAGGGTGTAAATGGTTCATTGATAACAGTTTCTGGGAAATGGCATGGAAGGCTATAGAATACACAGTTTTGGGTTACACCCATACAGTGATGAATCGGTCCCATCTGTTCTAACTAGGACACCCCTGCATGTGACCAGAGCAGGGAGGCCTTGGGCTTTCCCCTGCTCTGTGCAGAATTGTCATAAGAGATTTCTAAAGCAGAGGAGTTGGTCTGTAGCTGCTGATAATATATTTTGTTCCTGTGGACCCCTCTCCCAGGAAATCAACACTGATAGAGTGTTCAATTCCTGACCCAAACCTGTGCAAGAGTATCGTGTGTGTGAACCCTGGTAGATAACTACCTATTTAAAAGAAAAATTTAAAAAAAAAAAAAAAAGGAAAAAAAAAAAAAGGAAAAAGTGATCTTTCATGTATTTTGAAAGATTGAATAGCTATTGTCTTGAAGTTACAGCTATAACTATAATCAGTCCCGTGCCTTAAAAAATGCTGTGGTGGTTACCAAGAGCCTGCGGAGTCTGGTCTCCTGATGTCTTGGCTTCTCTGCCAATAGATGATTTCACAAGTTCAGCCTACAAAAGCCTGGAAGAGCTGCTTTTCAATCCCTTCTGTTGTCTGAGAGAGCTGGAAAGCAGGAGCTCAGATCCCTTTCTTCTTAAAGAATTGTGGAGCTTAATTTTCACTTTTGTTCCTGTCAGCAAGGTTTTAACTCAAGTACTAAAGTCATGTCCCTTTGACAGCTTAAAGGGAGAGATGCTGTAGAAAAATGAGCTTCCAGCTTCCTTTGCTTGTTCTGCTGCATCCTCCTATTTTTCTTTTTTCATTGGTGTTACTGGAGCTGGAGAAAATATGGAATGAGCACTATGATTTGGAAGTGTTTCTCCTCCCATTTCAGCTCTCTGTACTTATCAGTCTTGGTCCTAAATCTTCTTAACTGCCCACCAAAATGCAGCCCTTTTATCTGGGAGAGCTGACAGTGTGTACACTCAGCTGTGCACAGTTGCACATTTCAGATTTCTTTCCAGCTTTGTCCAAAAACCCCAGATTTGCTTCATATTTTTGCTCAGCGTAATACTCGGATGTGACGTGGTTCTTGGCTGGCCCACAGAAAGGACAGTAATGTTATGTTGGGTTGTTCTGTGGAAAGCTCTATAAAAGTTTGCTTTGTCTTCCCAATACACTGGTTTGCTTGGAAGTTACAGAGTATGGCTTGTGTTGAGCCAGTTGTGCTCAGGGCCATACAAATTAATGTGAAATGGTCCCTTAAAGAGGCCTTTTGTTTGAGAACTCCGAAGTTTACAAGGTAAAGCAACCTCAGTTCTGTGATATGACTTTCCCTTCAAACAGCCAAAGAACAATTTCTGTCATGCAGTAATAAATCAAAGCAGGAAGCAAAGCAAAACCATAAGCTCTTTCAGCTATTTTAATCCATTGTCCTCAATGAATTTTTCCTCTGTGCCGTGCCAGAACAGTTCAAAAATGCAAGCTGGAAAATAGTGGCTCAAGGAGTCTGTTCTGTAACAAACCCTGAGAGGTTAAATGAGATTTTTGTGTTTGCTCTGTTACTCTGCTGTTTTGGAAAGAGGAATAGATTCTGGTAGTTAAAGGAGTAGTAAAATATAAAACCATCATACAGAGGATGAAAATCGACATTCCTCAAGGTTAGAAGGTTTGGTCACATCATAAGGGTCTTCCAGCACATGCTTTCTGTTTGGAATCCTCACACCTCCCGTGGGAGCTCTTGGCAGAGGCACAGCCACGTGGCTCATGGGCTGGTGGCTGACCAGGTATCCCAGTGTACAGGTGTCACTCCTTTCAGGATGAGCATTTAGATGGTAATTAATTTTCAACTATTAGGCTTGCACTGAGGGTCACCTTCCCTGCAGTCTGGGTGGTTTGGGTGGCCATTTGTGCCAGTGGCTGCCTTGATAATTAACCTTTTGAGGGACCAGCTGGAGCGAGTCACGCTGCAAATGACATTGGGGCTGCAGGAAACTTAGAGGAGCCCCAAAGCACTACCTGGATTGGAATTGGGTCTCAGTTTTCATGGGAAAACTGAAAACAGACTACCTGGAGCACCATGGTGAAATGACATCTTTTTTTTTTAGTCTTGGCAAGAGATGAGACAAAAATCTCCAAGTCAGTAATTAAAAAAACCACCAGAAATCCAGTCTCTGAGCCACTTCCGTTCCTGGCATAGGACAGTGTCTGTAAGGTTGCCTTTTCCTTGTGTTTCTAAGATGACACAGAGCTTTTGAAGTGCTTTAATGAAGTGCAGGGCAAAGGGAGAAGTTGAGTCTGTTTTCCTTGCACTCAAGTGAGATCTTAAATTTTCACTCTCGCCCATTAGAAGGTCAAGGACCTGAATTTCATAACATGCCAAGAGATGGAAATCAGTCTGGTGTTTCCTTAAGGTGTTATGTGAACTTGAAGGTTGACAGATTTTTCTCTTCAGGAGCTTCATACAAGAGTCAGGGTCTGTTTAGTGGTGTTGGGAGCACAATGTACTGCTGTGCTAAAGCCTTACCTGTCCTGCCATACACAGGCAAAATTGTGGCATTGGATATATTCCAACAAACTTGTCCTACTACAAATCACTCAGGAGACTTCTGGGATATGTGGATTAGTGAGAATTAAATAGCATTTGAGACCAGGGGCTGGGGGCCTGTCAGAAGGGACCTTCATTGCTCTGATCTTACATGATCTCAAGTGTTGTCTTCACCAAGCCTGGTGTGTCTTGTGTAACCTGAGCTCGTTTCTGTTCCCCCCCAGCTGAACTTTGACTTGGATCGTGGTGTGTTCCCTGTGGTCATCCGAGCAGTGGTGGATGAAGGGGATGGTAAGCACGGTGCTCTGCTCCCTTGGAATTCTCCTGTCTCCCTCTGAGCTTATGTGGCTCCTTGGAGAGCCTTTCCAGGATAAAAATATTTCAGGAGCTCGCCTTAACTTCCCTTTATTAAAAGGGCCTGGCTAACCATGAGTTCTTGCATGAAAACATACTTCTAAAATTAGCCTGCATTTTTAACAGGAAAAATGGCCAGGTATTTAGTGTTGGAGGGGTGTTTAGGAGAGCTCCTGGCTCTGCCACCAATACCAGGCACAAATCGGAGCAAATTACTTCTTTATTGTTTGGTTTTTACTTTTGCAGTTTGTAAGAGAAGGAGGGAGGGAGTATTTTCTCCCTCGTTGAGGGGTAAGATGTCCTCATAAAAACCTAGAAATGGGCAGAGAAAAGGAAATGGCTTTAAAATGCTCAGACCACTCTTCAACCAAATGTAGTTTCATTCAGCAGTTTGAAATTCTCCTGTTTTTTTCTGAAGGTGATGAATGGTTGCAATAAAAGAGTGTAACCTCTGAGCAGAAATAATTCCTGATTATTTTAAAATAATTAATAATTATGATTATTTTCTGATTATTTTTAAAGTGGATTGCTGCTTTGGAGAGGGAAGTCCAGTAAATATTTAGATTGTTACTCACCTTGCACAGTATTTCCCTTAGTGGGGTGTGTGCTTTTGGGCTCCATGTGTTTGCACTCACATGAATTGTCAGCAATGAAAAGAGCACAAGGAAGTCACATTTTCTTTGAAACTGGGGGTGTGTTGTGGTCAGCAGGACCAGCATTTCACTTCTGTGACATTTTTTACAAAATTTAAGATAATTAAGAAGGAAAAAATCCATTGTTGATCACATTGTTCAGGTCAGTCACTTGCACAGTTTCTTATGCTGTAGATGTGGAAAAGGCCAGAAACTCATTACATTATTTTACAGTCTTCCAAGCAGACTGAAATAGAACTGGATGAACCAATTTAAAGTGTGACTAACAAAGCACAGTGCAACATAAAGGAAATTACTTGTAAAGTGCATCTATTTTTAGTGATTTCATGCACTGTTAGTAAAATCCACATATATGTATATTTCTTTACCATAATATAAAACACCTTCCTCTGTTTATGGAACTTTTGGCAAGGTATTTATGCTCTCTAATGTTGGGCATGTCTAGAAGGATCAAAAATAGAACAGGAGGCAGCATGGGAAGCATACATTTATGCACATACCATGCCCAGTCTTAGCCAATAATGTACTCTCATCTATTTTAATAACCTGGAAAGGGAATTGCTTTTAAATCCTCTCCTGGAAAGAATATCAGCACAAAAATATGTGACACTTGAGCAAGATTTAAGGAAATTGTTGTGCATTTTAAAGTGGTGGACCTGGAAGGAGCTGGCCTTGTGTGTCTGGAGCACCTGGAAAATTACAGCTGGCCTGTAACTGCTTGTGTTTAGTAAAATTAAATGGTGGTTCCATGCCTTCCCTTCCCTCTGTGACTCCTCCACCACTTCTGCCTCCCACTTCCATATGATGAGTCTGAACAGAATTAAGCAAAAGGGCCCAACCAGTTGGAGCTGAACAGAACTGCAGAGTCCTGAGTGAGAGAGACTTGGATTGTACCTCACCTCCCCTGTTCTCTATTTGCTGAGGGGGCCAGGAATGTACTGCTAAAACCTCTGACAGCCCCTTCTCAGAAGGAACCCTTGAGTTTGGAGGAGGGAAGATGTGATGTTTATCTTTGGGGGAGAAAGTCAGAGAACTGGGCAGAAATATTTCAGTGGCTGGAGCTGGTATGAGAAATAAATGTTTTATAAGCATGTCTGACTAGAGTGAAATAAAGTGATAAGGGCTGGAAGTGCTGCCAGTTGCTGTTAAACCAGATGGATCTGCGATAAATCCAGGTAATTAAACCCTGGAATTTGAGGGGAGAGCAGAATCCCACTGAGTGCTTTGTTTTACTTTCCCTTTACAACCTCTGAAAACCAAGTGGGATAGTTTGGAGCACCCAGGAAGGCATGGCTGTGTAGGGCCCACCACAGAGCCCAGTGAGATGAATCAACCTGACAGGATAAGTTTTAAATGCAGGAGAGATGAAAATAGTACAGATAGCAGTTCAGAAATGTCAGTGGACTACAATGCAACTCTCAGGGTATTTTTATGCTCGTGCTGTTTACAAGGTTTAACCAGATCTGCTCTTTCCCTTTTTGCAGTGGTGGTTGAGGTCACTGGTCACGCCCATGTTCTCCTGGCTGCATTTGAAAAGGTAAATGAGTTCTTTTTTCCCTTTGTCCTTGTGTATGTAAACATTTCCACGGGTCATTAGTTTGTATTTATATAACACTTAGCCCAACAGAGTCCTGGCTCGTTCCTGGGTGGTGGTGTAGTACAAGGAATCTCTTGCAGCAGCTCCTGTGCAGCCTGTAATTATCATTTGTACCTGAGCTGGTCACTCAGGTAATTGCAGCTGCTGTTTCCTGTGTGTGGGGAGAGGGTGGAAAATGTTGTCCATGGCTGCTACCATGCAGTTTTCCAGGGCAGAACTGGATCTGCCGTGTCCAGACCCTGTTGCACCATTGTTTGGCCTTAGCTTACACACAGGGCCAAGCCCTTTGGAAGAATTAGGACACATCCTGCATAAAGACTGTGAGCTTCACTGCTCTTGGGTGGTGTGTTTGATGTAGTGACCACTGCCTGCATGGTAAGGCCAAGCCAAACTTTGTGCACAAGCCTTGATAACAAACTCTCTTCCCACGATAACTGGACCCTCAAAAGAGTTGCAAGATCCATAACTACACCATAATGTGTCTGGCTGTGGTAACACTGCACACACCTTCCCTGGGCAGGTGATTCTTGTGGTGACATGCTAAGGTGAGGCAAGAGATGCTGGAGCAGAGCTGGGCATGTAGAGGGGAGCAGCATCAGTGCTGTGCCATTGGAAATTCCCCACTTACAGGCTGGCACGTGGCTGACCTTGGTATCTCAATCCACTCAGTTCCTGTCGCATCCCTGTGCAAGTTGCCAGGTCTTACTTCTCTTCCTCCCAGGTGGATAATGTGGATAGTGAAGAGCTGAGTCAGAGGGCATGGGAAGCACAGTCAGTCCTAAGGAAGCCATGGGGCTGGAAGATGCTTTAAGTGTTCTAGGTTGCTTTTTGTTGGACTTGATCTGTGAAGAAAATGAGTTTTCCAGTGTTAGAAAGGTTGTTCTGAGCACTGACTCTGTAGGTGGTTTTACTCCTGGCAATTAGAGATGGGCAGCTGCAGCACCCCTGGGATTAGGGCAGGGATGTTATTCTAGTTTCCTCTTCTGGCTGATGTGGAAAACCAAAACACACTGGAATCCCTCATAGTTCAGCCTCATAGTCATAGTTCAGCCACTTCTTACTTCTCATCTTCCACTGAATGCTTAGAACAAGATTAAAATCTCACTTTTAATAAAAAGTCATAGGGCAGAGTACATGTTGAGTTCATCCTCCCTGTTTGATTAAAATATGTTCCCCATCCTTAGAAT
This sequence comes from Chiroxiphia lanceolata, assembly GCF_009829145.1. Taxonomy (NCBI): domain Eukaryota; kingdom Metazoa; phylum Chordata; class Aves; order Passeriformes; family Pipridae; genus Chiroxiphia; species Chiroxiphia lanceolata. The sequence continues at coordinate 2,607,659 of NC_045652.1, forward strand.
AATTGCAGCTTTTGAAGTGTAGGTCCATAAATCCAGGGGAGGTCCCTGTTAATAAGCACTGCTGATCCCCCAGAGGACAGACAGACCAGCAGGACCTGGTAACTTGCTATTTATATGTATCTTTAAGATCAGAATAACAACCTTGATCCTTTGTGTAGTTTGACCTTGCAGCTCTTCCAAAGGCAGAAACTTGTTTGCCTGAAAACAGGACTGTTTTGTCTTTGGTGTGATGTTGTTGTCCCTTCCTTCTGAAACTCCTTCAGCAAACAGATGCACATCTGCAGCTGTTCACAGCAGCAGGACCTGCTGGAGCATCCCCTGAGTCTCCTTTGGTGCTCTCTAGACTATGGCAGGGGGGTTGATTTCTTTCTTTTTAGTGGCCCTTGTGGATGATGGGGAAAGTAGAACTGGCATCACTAGTTCTGGCACCAGGGTTTACAGAATTGTTCCACCTGTACCTGCTGCCACTGAGGATGTGAAAGGCTCACAGCTCTGAGGATGTGGAGCACGTGTGACTTGTTTCTGACTCTGTCCAGTGGACAAACCTTGTTCTCAGCCTCTTGCTCTGTCAGAGCTTTGGCCTCAAGAGTGGCTCTGTCGCTGGATGTTATTTCGGGTGTTAACAAATATCCCCTGCCAAGTCCTGCTGGACTGACTGCAGAAGTGTCTGCACCCAGTTGGATTGCTTGCAACCTGAAAGCACCCAGTGTGCCAGGGGAGTTTTGTGTGTGCTCTGACCACTTCAGCAAGGTTTAACTTGAGCCAAGTCTGTCTGACTCTGCGCTGGAGCAGACAAGGCGTGCTCCAATACCCTGTTCCACTAACTCTGCTGGGAGGGATTGCCATCCAGGCTGTCCTGGTTATACATCCCCTCCCCTCCCCTCCCCATAGCTAGCACACACCAACCCTGAGCACGAGTCTGCTTTAATTACTTTATTTAATCAAATTTTTATTTTATTTAATTTTTCAGCTATTTAATGTGTTTCCTTTTTTTGCCCTGCTAGCACGTTGATGGCAGTTTTTCTGTGAAGCCCTTAAAACAGAAGCAGATCGTAAGTACCTGTTTTCTGTCTACTCTTGGTTACAGACTTGCTGGTGTCCCAAGTCTGTCCCCCTTCCCTGACTGTACCCAGTGGGAATGTTTGGTGTTCTCTGAGAGCCTGAGATCCCACCTCTTTAGCTCAGACATCACAAGCAAAGGCAGTGAGCTGCTGGCTGCCCTAAATGTTGCCCTTTGGTATCCCATCCCAGTGTGATGTGCAGAAGCTGGGTAGTGCCTCATCAGGATTGAAATTGCATTCAGTCCTGCATAGACAAAAATACATAAACAACTACAAACTGCTAAGAGTGCCAAGGATTTCAGCTTCTGAGAAGAACTCTGGTAGTGATCCTGCTGCAAAGATCAGCTTGAAATGGAGAAAGAGATGAGATTTTGGAGGTTGATCCCTTCACCCTTAGGTGTGTGCTGTGTTTCTGCTTTAAATGTTTGACTGCTCATGATGGATGGTTAAGGTTTACTGATCTGAATTAAAAAGCCTTTTACTACCAAGAAGGTCATTAAGTACCTTAATAAGACACTTCTTGCTTTGAGATGTACCTTCCAGTCCCCAGATCAGAAGAGAGCCACAAACAGTGTCAGTAATCATATATGAAAATGGCATTTGGTAATTCACTGTCTAGCTCCCCAGCTCTGTGCAGAGACTCATGGCCTGTCCATACTGGACATCTGACAGCAATATTGGCCCTCTCCCCCAGAGCTTTATCCCAGTGCCAGTGGTGTGGGAGTTGCCACTCCAGCCTGATATCCGTTCTGAGCCCTGTGTGTCCCAGACTGATCTGTGCTCCCTTATCTTCCTTGATGCTCCCCTTGGCTGTGTTGCAGCACAGTCTCCTGGCTGGTTGATCAATCTGGTCTCACAAGTATTTCTAATAGAATCAGAGCCTGTTTTGGAAGGGAGTCTGTCGAGTGTGTGAGGGCAGGTTTGTCGTGGGAACATCCAGGAGAGCTGTGCCTCGGCTGGAAGATGGAGCAGAGCGATGTGATGCCAACAGTGCCTCTTTCTCACATATTTTTCAGATCAGAGTGTTTGTCAGTTGATGAAAAGCCTCTCATTTATCCTGCTTGTGGCTTTTTTGAGGGAGGGGGTTTAATGTTTTTATCTCTAAACCGGTGCTTCCATGGTGTGAGCTCTCTCATTGCTGGGTTACTGTGCACACTGAGGCAGTGTGTGCATCCTTCTCCATTCAGCACTGCAGACTCCCCACATGGAGGGCTGTCTTGCTGGAAATGCTCTGCAGGGAAGTTCCCACCCTACCACGGTTTGGTTAGCTGACTCCTGCAGTGGAACACTGAGTGCTTGTCTGTCTTTACTGGCAGAGCGTGTAACCTTCCCACTCAGTGTTTAGTTGTGGGTACTTTTTTTTTTTGTTGGCAGTTAGTAAAATGTAACGTTTCTAAGTTCTCTCCTGTGGCTTTTGGAATAGAAGGAAGCTCTTGTTAAAGAACACACAGTACCACTGAAACTGAGATGGCATCTGCACCCTTAAAAGCATAGAGCAGAGGTGTAGAGTCTGTGTCTGGAGTAAACCATGTTATAACATTGTACATTCTTTGCCATCCCTGCTTTTCTTATGTCTTCCCCTCCCTGCCCTTGCCAGGATTGTGGGTACCTTTTGTGGGCATCAATCTCTAAAGCACTTTGGGAGCAGGAAGCAGCAGCCCCTGGGCTGAACTGCTTTGTGCTGTGTTCAGTTATAGTGTAAGTACCAACCTGTTTACAGAAATTCAGTCTGGATGAATACAAACAGATGGATCGGCAGAAAAACATAACCTGGTTCCTGTGGTTCCTGTGTGCATCCAGTGAGGCTGGAAATAGCAACAGAAGCCTTTGGAAGGATGACGTGGTGTGGGATAGGTTGGAGAAGGGTGAAGGTGAAGGACTGCATTGTCTGCAATCTCCTACTTCTTAATTACTCCTACTCTTTTAAAACCTAGAGTTCTTTCTAGTAAGAGCTGTTGCACTGCTCACCCTTTCCCTGCTGGGACATGAGTTTCTCAGGATTTTTAGAGGAAAGCAGTTAAAAGGAACACAGGCTCCTGCAGAGACTTTGGTCTCTCCCTCCCTGACCTCTTCTTTGCTTTGAGCTGACCACTCCTGCACACACTGTCGCTCACTGTGATCCTCCAAGGAGTCAGGATGCTGTAACAAGGCTCTCTTTGAAATGCCATCTTACAAAAGGATGTTTCCCACATAATTGTCCCCAGACTTCCTGGGTGAGCTGTGAGCTGCTGCAGAGGGTTTTGCTCAGCAGTCCAACAGCTGATCTCATTGCCATGAAATGCAGGCCTAGAACAGATTGTCTGTGAGCTGCACACTGAGTTACACGGGGAGACTCTGGAATTAGTGTGTTAACACTGCCATGTCCCAGCTCAGAGCATTTCTGAACTGGCAGATGGGCTGGATACAGCTCCCTCCTGCCCCCCTCTTGGCATGTGTCACCTTCTGCAGCACTGGAGTCCTGTGGAAAAGCCACTGCTCACTGAGCACCTGGCTTGACTAGAGGAGAGGAGAGAGGCCAGTTACACGTGGAAATGCCAGGAGCCCTGGGATTGACAGCTGTTGTAGCACTGGGGCCCTGGGGGCTCGGCTTCACTGCATGTTGTCAGCTGGACATGGAGATGGCAGGAAAGTGTGTCCTTCCCCTGCTTGTGACATGTGTCTGTTTGGTACCTGGCAACACTTTTACCTGTTGCAAGGTTTTGTGCAGGCAAAGCAACACACCTGCTCTGGGGAAGCTGCTGTGTAGCACCAGATCACAGAATCCCAGGATTATTTAGGTTGGAAAAGACCTCCAAGATCATCGAGTCCAACCTTTGACCAACCAGACCAGAGCACTGAGTGCCATGTCCAGTCATTCCCTGAACACCTCCAAGGATGGCGACGCCACCACCTCTCTGTGCAGCCCATTCCAGTGTTTAACAACCCTTTCTGTGAGAAATTCTTCCTGATGTCCAACCTGAGCCTCCACTGCTGTTACAGATCCCTCTGCAGAGCCTTCCTACCCTCCAGCAGATCAACACTCCCACCCAACTTAGTGTTGTCTGTGAACTTACTGAGGGTACACTCTGTCCCCTCATAAATAAAGATGTTAAACAGGACTGAATCCTGGGGGACCAGTATCTCTGTGCTTCCTTGTAGAGGCTGCTCCTCACAGCTGTGAGAGTCTCGTGCTGTACTGGAGGGCTAAGCTGGAGAACAGAGGAGAACCCCCAGTGCAGAGGGACTTGACCCATCAGCCCTCCTTGTCTCAGTGCTGTGGTTCAGCTGCCCAGGGGGGTTTGCAGGCAGCTGCCAGTTTGCAGAAGTCGTGGCCTGGAGGAGTGTGTCCCTCTGAGTAACTTCCAGCTGTGCCTAGAGCACTTTCTGCCACCACACCTCCCATTTACAGGTGCCACCAAGGGCCTGGGGATGGCAGTCAGGACACGTCGAGTGCTTCTCATGCTAAGGGAAATGGTTTGTCTGTCCTTAGAAGCTTGACCTTGTGCTCCCAGGGGGTGAACAGGGAGGTGATGTGCCACCATTGGTGTGCCAGTAAGGAGCTGTTGGCACAGCCTCTCTCTGCTGAGGTTGCAGAAATGGGTGGAAGTTCATCTTGGTTAAAGTTAAGCAGTACTGCCACAGAGGACTGTGGAAGGCTGATTGCCTCTGGATTATTTGAGCTATGGGTGTGTATACTCTGAGACAAGCAGAGTACTTGTTTTTTAGATTATTTTGACAGCCCAGCTGGCCACTGTTGTTGCTCCCTACCTGCACCAGGTGGGGTGGGCAGCACTTTTTGAGCAAGGAGAGACTCACTCTCCACTCTCATTCTCTGTCCTTGGCGATGTTTGTTTTCTTCCATGTTGCTGTAGGGAAGCTGTGGGTGTAACGTGGACATTTTGACACGGGGAGGGAGGGAAGGTGGTCACAGAACAGCAATGACAGAGCAGCTGGCACTCCAACTATTGTCTTCTGCCCCAGGTTGACCGGGTGAGCTACCTGCTTCAGGAGATCTACGGCATCGAGAACAAAAACAACCAGGAGACCAAGGTACAGATGCTTCCTGAGCTGTGGGTTTCCAGCCTGCACCTTCTGCTTTGGAGCTTAACTGTGGGGATTGTCAGGGCAATGTGGACGTGCTTCCCAGTGTGACTGTAAAGTCTGTGTCGTTCCTGCAGGCACCAAAGAGGACCAGGGATGACAGGTCCTCACTGGTGTAGGGCCTAAACAGTCAGTGGAGTTGTGCTCAGATAATTTTAGGCAGCATGAGGCTCTTGAGGATGTTCGTTGGGGCTGGGATTGCTGCGAGAGAAGGGCCTCAGTGCCCCATGGATGTTTCAGAGCACTGGATTTTAGGGTTTGTAGAAAGCTGTGTGTGTTTGTTGCTGCCTCCCTGCATCAAGGCAGTCGTGTCTGGTGTCTGTTCTCTGCTCCCGTGGCTCCTTCACATTCTCCTGGTTGGGAGTTCTGCATGTTCCTGTAGTGTTTCAGAAAACTGAGCTCTCTAGGGCTTGCCAGAGAGCAGCCTGCATTCCCCAGCAAGAGGGAGCACAGCATCCCTAAGGGATGTGTATGCAAATGCCGTAACCAGAAACATTCCCATCTTGAGGCAGGAGCTGCTGCTGGATCCCAGCTGCTGGATCCGTGCCTGCTTTGTGCTTCCTTTAGCCTTTTTAGAGCTGCCCTTTGCTGCCACCTGGGCTGTGGAGTGTCCCCACTGCTGGTCTCAGGATCACACAGCTCCAGGGCGTGTAGTCCATGATTTGTAAACAGAGCAGTAGCCACAGAGCAAGACAAGCAGGATTTCCTCTCCAGGCAATGCAGTGTCCTTCCCAGAGTGTCCTGTGATCTCCCTGTGCCAACAAGCAGTACCTGGAGAGGCAGGAGGGAGAAGTCTTTTCCAAGATTTTTCTTCCACAGGATCTGTTTAAGAGGATTGAAGGCTTCTTTTTGGGTCCTCCAGGGTCTTGTAATGATTCTCTTGATCCAGCAATCACACATTTGTGACCCAATCAGACAAGTGGCCTGGGACCATTTTGTTCTTCCTGGTGTACTCAGCAAACTGTGTGAATGGGGCAGCAAAGAGCCTCCCTCCCCAAATACCTGAGGGGCAGGTGTGATGGGACAGACAGCCCTGTGCAGGCAGGCAGCAGGCTGGGTGAGGATGTGGCAGCAGCACAGTTGCTGTTTACACTGAGGTTGCCCAAGGTGTGGCATGTTCTAGCCCTGGTGACCAAAGGGACCTCGTGAAGTGGGACCAGGTGAAGGTGCCCCATGCTGGGTCATTGTGATTCTGACACAACTTCTGTGACATGGGTGGGGAGACAGTGGAGTTTTCTGCTGTCAGTCTTGTGGTTGGAAAGTGCATTTCTCCTCCCACCAACAGTTTGATCAGTGTCTGTAATCCAGTTTGTGGGGCTCTGAGTGACTGAGACACGAGTGTGGTGCATGTTCCTGTTGAATGGGTGCACACAGGCCTTTTTACCAGGGTAGTTGTGGGCAGGTGAACATCCCAGGCTGGTTCTCCTGAGGCTGCATCAAAGCTTGTGCCAGCACGGGAGCTGGTGAAGGTGCAGAAGAACCACTGACTCCCTCACTTGTTCAGAGCACCTGTGGAAGCTGGGCTGGGCATGGCTGGTGTGCCTCCTCCTGTCCAGCCTGGGGGCAGCCTGACCTGCTGCCTGTCCAGCTGCTTGTGGAGATGCTCTCAGTGTGGGAAGAAAGGCTGGAGTGCCAAAGAACTTGCTTCCCTGCTGACCCTGGAGCCACCAGGCTGGAAGGCAGGAGCTGGTTCCTGGTACCCTTCAGCTAAGAGGATCCCTTCCCCGAAGGGGCTCTGGGGAAGGACAGCTCTGCCCAGAATTCCCAGTGCAGTGCCCTGGCCTCTGGCCTTCAGGGAGCTCGGAGCAGAGCCCTGGGATGAAGGAGTGTCCAAGCAGGGCTGTGTGGGCTGGAGTTTGCTGTCCTTCAGAAACCCCCACTGAGAGCTGACAAAAGAGAATGCCAGCTCTACCACAGACTTTTGGGTGGGAAATTTCCCCAGGCTCCAGAGTCCCTTGGCAGTTTGGCATACCCCTGACCATTCCATGCCAACATTTTCCCTCTCCTTGCAGCCTTCAGACGACGAGAACAGCGACAACAGCAACGAGTGTGTGGTTTGCCTGTCGGACCTGCGGGACACCCTCATCCTGCCCTGCAGACACCTCTGCCTGTGCAACTCCTGTGCTGACACCCTGCGCTACCAGGCCAACAACTGCCCCATCTGCAGGCTCCGTGAGTCCCTGTGTGCCCGGAGACACGGGCACCTCCTCCCTCCCAGACCCCTCTTAGGGCAGTGCAGGCTGTGAGAGGGAGCATGTTTTACACACCCCACCCCAAGGCTCTGCATCCCACTGCTGCTGCTCCCACCTGGATGTGAGAATGGCTCTTTGCCCAGTGCCTCCCTGGCCACTCGTCCTCTCCCTGGGATGGACCTGAAGGTGAAGGTGCTCTGAGCTGTGCCATGTTGGCAGTTCTTGTGTGGAAAATGGAAAATCCCCCAAAGGAGGGGATGCAGAAGCTTTATCCTGAGGGTATCTGGCCCAGATAACAGCCAGCCCTACTGGAGGGCTGTCCAAGTACTTTCTGTGATTTTTTTTTTTCTTCTGATAACTTTGCTTTCACCAGGAGGCAGAGATGAGATAAGTCAAATTGGAGTCCTTTGCCAGGAGTTAGGAGGATCTGCTTAACCCTTGCATTGCTCAGTTCCCAAAAGATGGAAAAAATTAAATACCTGTTTCTACACTCAGTCAGCATTTGCTGAACTGCACATCTTTTCTCAAAAGCACAGAGACATAGGAATCTCCTGAGAAAATGCCCATGTTTTTGCTGGAATAGGCAGATCATGTATTTTACCCCCTGCCTGGTCTCTGATGTATTTGATTGTTCCTAACTGATAATTCTGAGGAAAAGAAAAAAAGAGGCTAAGACAGATGTTTGGCCTGAGAAACTAAGTCTAAACAGTTCAAACATGGCAAAGATGCAGTAAACAAAAGCAAGATCTTACCAGAAGAAGTGCCAGACAGCTTTGGCTATAAGTGGCACAACTGAAAACAGTTACAGAGTTATCTCATCTGCAGGGGAGCAGGTTGTATTTGTACCTCTGTCCTCTGTCTCTAGGCTGATCTTGCAGTGGCTGGGTGCAACAAGACCAGGGAAATGCCTGGCAAGTCCTCTCAGCTGCATCAGAACAGATGTCAGGCTCATTCGTGTGCGCCCTTGGCACAGAGGAACTAACAATATTAAAGATCTGCAGATAGAAAATGGGGCTGTGGGCAGGGGTGGAGATCAGAGCTGTGGTGGTGGGAGGACCAAGGGATCTCTGTGCTGGAGGCAGGAGTACAGCACCAACCCCCCAGCTGGGTTTGCAGCCAGTACAGAGCCTCTCACCACCACAGCCCATGGCAGGCACAGTGCTTCCAGTGCCAGCTGGGCCCCAGGGCTGAGCTTTGTGGGGTCTGAATGAGCCCAGAGTGGTTTTACATGAGCCCCCCCCATCCTGTAGATTGCAGTGCACTCCCAAGGCCAAGCTCATGTTTTTCTTACTGTGTCATTGGAATGACCCACCCTTAAGGGCAACTTCTCTGGGCCTCTACACTTGTACAGTATCAGGCCTGAAGGATGTCCATGACTGTGCCTGTTCTCCACCAGGACTCTGTGTGCCCAGACTCTTTCAGCCAGCAGATCTCTTCCCTCTCTAGCTGAATTGACTGGAAGCCCAACCACAGCGCTTAGCTTTGGGGTGCTCAGGGTGCACAGGGGAGCTGCCCCATGCCAACAGTGTTTCTGTGGCAAGGCAGGGAGCTCTGGCATGGCCTGGTCCTGCTGGGCTGTGCAGTCACCTGCCTCGTGTTCCCTCCTAGCCTTCCGTGCCCTGCTGCAGATCCGGGCGGTGAGGAAGAAGCCGGGGGCTCTGTCGCCGGTGTCGTTCAGCCCTGTCTTGGCACAGAGTGTTGACCATGACGAGCACTCTGTAAGTACCTTGGGACCCCGGGGACAAAGCCTGGGTGCTGGTCTCGGCCTCAGCAGGCAGCTGGTGGGTGCATCAAGCTTGGCCTGATGGTTGGTGACACTTCCTGGTGTTCCAGGGACCTTGGGAGGTTGGCTCAGACCCTGCACCGAGGGCTTCCTGAGCAGTGCAGCCTTTCTTGTCAACCTGCAAGACTGTGGGGTCCTGGATTAGTGATACAACTAGATTGGAGGAAACAAATCCATAGAAACCTCAGGCTGATAAGATTTCTTGGAGCCTGTCCCAGCAGAAGAGTGGCAGACTCTGGGCATGACAGGGTTGGGGCTGGGAAAACAGGGCAGGGGGGTTACAGTTTGACTTGCCCACACATCTGTGTGGCATCACACCAATGAAATGCCCTTGGCACTGGGGTTCTCAGAAAGGCCTCTTTTTTACAGCCTCCCTGAGTGTGCTGGGAGACAGCTGAGGGATGGGTAGTGTGGCACTGGTGGCCTCGGGGCCCAGCTGCATGTCCCCAGTGTGGTGAGGGCAGCAGCTCTTTGCCTGAGCAGCGCTGTTGAACAGCTGGCTCTGGTGGGACACATGAGATCAGAGTGAGAAGGAGAACCACATGTAGATCATCTTACAGGCTTTCTGTGGGAACAGATGCTGTCACAGGAAAAGGCTGCCCTCTGCAGTGCTTTAGCCCTGCTGCCTTCAGCTGGGGCTGAGGAACAGGGCAGGGTAGAAAGCCTGAGGGTTTCTGTGAAGCAGAGTATGGTGTGTGGAGGAAGCAGGTGCTGTCCCCTGCAGCGAGGCAAGAAGATGCTGAGTGTCTCTTCCTGTCACTAACCTCAAGAAACAACTTCTTTAAAACATGGTTTTCTCTTGACAGCGTCCCTTTAAGCCCCTTAAGGTGAGCTCTGTCTCCCTGCCCAGCAGGAAGCCTAGGAGGGGAATAAGAACAGTAAGTGGCCTCGGGTGGTTGCACTGGGCTCCTGCGGCGTCACCTGCACGAGGCAGTCACACACACAGGGCTTGCTGACACGCTGGGTCTGACCTGTGACCCTGCCTGGGCTATGACACTCCACCTCCTGCCTCCACCATGGCAGTGAGACACTCACAACCTGCACGGACCATCACTGACCTCCCTGGTTTGCCTGTGGACAACAAGCGAGATGGAAGCAGCTTGTCACGAGGGTCTGACACTGGCTCTCAGGGGCTGTCCCCAGGTCCTGAGCCTGGATGATTTATGGTCCCTGACCAAGATATTTTCACAGTTTCATAGGACTGTGGGCAAACTGCTGTCCCCTTGGCTCACCCAAAAGCTTCCTTGCACTTGTCTCATCCCCTCGGCAGTTTGGTGTGGGCACATCCTGGTGTGGTTTCCAGCCCGGTGCTGGGATGTAGGGGTAGACAAAGAGGCACAGCTGGAGCAGGTCTTGCCTTCAGGAACACTGGCTGCAAGGGGCTGATTTGCTTTCACAGAAACAGGAGGGATGGAGCTTGTCTTGTCTGGGGACTCTCTGAGTTGGTGTGGGATTGAGTAACTGTAACACTGTGCTGGGAACAGGATGAATGGCAACTGTGGGGGACCAGGAGCTGGGAAAGGGAAAGGTGAAGGAGGCCCCAGGTCAGGAAGGTTCTGTTTGTGCCTTCTGTGTATTGCCATCAGATACAGCTATGGCTGTTGTTGATATCAAGGAGGTTTTCTTTTGCTCAAGCCAGCCTAGATGCTCCGTGTTATGAGGAACGTGCCTTGATGGGCTTGTCAGGTCTGGAGAAAACCAGGCAGGGTTCAGGTAATGAGGCTTTTGCAATTTTGGCACAACCTGGCTCTCTGCAAGCCTCCTCCAGTGTCCAGCAGTGCTCCTCGGTGGGGTAAGTGTCCCAGAAGAGAGCAGTGTCTCTTAGAGTTGTTTGAAAGCTCAGTAACTTGCAGTGAGGGTGTTGTAGCCATTGGCTGAGAAATCCTCCTCCAGCCTCTGAGCTGTGCCCTGGAACCTGAGCTTTCACTACAACAACTCAAAATGAGCAGCCTTTGAACCCTCAGGCTCCAGTCTGCACAGGCAGGAAAAAATGTCCCAAACATGAGCCAGGGGAGTTTGTCTCCATGACTTCTCTGTCGACAAAATAGCACCTCTGAACTGCTGTCTGGAGATGAAAGGTCTTTTGAAGGTGGTTTTTGGCCCCACCACCTACAGCTGGCAGCAGCTGGGAGCCGATTCCTTGTTCAGCTGAGCTGAGCTGGTTCTCTTCAAACCAGCACAGGACCAATACTGAGGTGAGGGTCGATGATTGACCCTTCCTATGAGACCTAATTCCTCCTCTGACCACGTGTGAGTCAGTTCAGCACTGAACCCACACCAGATTAGTGGCTGTGCTGGAACAGGCTGCTGGGCAGGCTCATGTGCCGCTGTGTGACGGGGACATCAGGCACAGAGTGGCCACAGGAGTTCATGGCCAGGCTTAGCAGCAGTGTGCCATCTTAGGCATAACTTAGAACCACCTCCCTGAGGATACAGGGCTGGAACAGCTCAGTGTAATGCAGTCTGGACTGCTGCAGTGTTGCCTCTTTGTTTGCATCAGGCTGGGCTGATCTCTTTATGGCCTCCTGGGTTGCAGCATAAACCCCATTTGTCTCTGAGTCCACAGGATCTTTATGATCAGGAGGGTTTTTAACCAGTGTTGTTTTAATGGCTTTGCAAGGGTTCCTTTGACTGGCAGCTTCATGAGTTACAGAGGGAATGGGAATTGGTGTGGCTTTCCCTCCTCCCTTATGGGTTCAGTGGTTCTGTGATCCCTTTCCTGCCCTTTAGCAGAGGTGACTGTGCAGGGAGCCACCATTAGCAGCTGGGAGGACATGGGAGAAGTGGAAGTGGTGTAGGCTCTGAGAACCATCAGCTGGTGCACATGTTCCCTCCTTCAACTCTGTCTTGGTGGCACTGGTGATGGTGTGAAACAGCTGCATGTTCCTTGGCTGGAAGCACAAGTGAGGTGTTCATTGAGCTGGAAGGGTCTCTGAACCATTGGAGGAACTTCTGGGAGAAAAAATCCAAGTGTATTTTATAGCAGCTTTTTGGGAACCCGCTTTCTCACCCTCCTTGCCCAGCTCTTGAAAGTACATCAGAGGGCTGCCCAGCCACCATCCAGCTCACTGGGATGCCCAGTCTCTGGGCAGTGCTCTGGAAACTTGCCTGGAGCACCATCAGCCTTACAGCCCTGAGGGAATGAGTGGCTGTTGCAGGGGAAGGGGCTGAGGTGCTGTGGAGAGGTGGCTGTGGGGATGGGCTGCCTGGCAGGGCAGGGCTGGGTGGCAGCAGGGCCTCCCTTTTCCAGGGGGGTTCCCTCCTGGTGATGTTTTCCCAACGTCCCCTCTCTCTCTTGCCCACAGAGCTCTGACAACATCCCTCCTGGCTATGAGCCCATCTCCTTGCTGGAAGCGCTGAATGGGCTCCGCTCCGTTTCCCCCTCCATCCCCTCTGCTCCTCTCTACGATGAGATCAGCTACTCCGGGGTGGTGGATGGGATCCCTCCCGCCAGCCGCCCGCTCGTGGGCATGGACAGAGCCCTGGAGAGCGGCCACCAGAAGGGCAAGCGCAGCAAGTCTCCAGACAGGTCAGCATGGGGACAAGGGACACTCCTCCTGCAAGCCCTGAGGGCTTGTGGCCACATACACTTCAAGCCAGGAGAGGGCTCTGGCTGGTCCCCTCGCTGCTGACTCGGGATTTTAGGAGGCCAGCAGGTACTGGTGCCAGAGAGAGAACTGGGACATCATCCCTCTGTTCAGCCTGAGGTTACAGCTTGTGTCTCCTAAAGGCTGCCTGTGCCACCAAAAGAAATAGTATTTTTAGCAAGGAGAATTTAATCTTAGAATCATGGAGTGGTGTCGGTTGGAAGTGGTCTTAAAGTTCATCTCATTCCATCCCCCTGCCATGGGCAGGGACACCTTCCACTAGCCCAGGTTGTTCCAAGCCCCGTCCAACCTGGCCTTGGACACTTCCAGGGATGGGGCAGCAACAGCTTCTCTGGGCAACCTGTGCCAGGGCCTCACCACTCTCACAAGGAAGACTTTGGATGGAAATGTCTCCTTCCCAATGCACTTAGTCCCTCAATTTGCATTTGACATCCAAACCTTGTTGGATTTCAGCTTTCCATGGAGCTCCACCGGGGCGAAAGAATGGGGAGAGAAGTGACCTGAATTTCAGAGCACAAAGAGCTCAGTTGAGATCCTGTAGTTGTTGTCTGAAGGCTCCTGTGTTGGCTTTGGGATGGAGGGTGTAGGTGAGGATGCAGGGCTGTAGAGATAGGATCAGCCTGGGTTTGTTCCTGGCACTCCTCCCTGTGCTCCAGCCCAGTTTTCCCCCGGGAAGGGAGTCCAGAAGGTGTGAGGAGCAGTGTGGGACCTGAGCCTCTTGCTTTCCATGCAAAGGCAGGTTTGTCCAGGCTGTGTTGCTGTGCCAAAGCTCGGCACTCCTTGGCTCTGTCCTGCTGTGCTGCCGCTCCCCATGGAGCCAATACAGGAGGCCCTGGCGAATTCAGGGAGCTCCTGCTTGTGGGCTTGTGCTGCCCCAGGTCCTCCAGGAGCTGTGGTGCTGGTGGCTCCTTGCAAATGGAGTTTCTCTTGCCACACAGCACACTACGGTCCCCCTCGTCCCCAATCCACGAGGAGGATGAGGAGAAGCTCTCCGAGGACTCCGACTCGCAGCTGGCGCTGAGCGGGGGTGAGCTGGTCCTGAGGGAGACCAGCTCTCCAGAGGTGAGTGTGTGCTCTGCTGGGAGCTGCCCTGAGCCAGAGCTCTTCTGGGGGGCTTCTGGGATGGGGGAGGTGTCTCGTGAAGGGCCATTGCCCAGAGCCTTGGCTGCTTTATTTACCCCTGGGGCTCCATGGGGAAGGATGTAGCCACTCTCTGTGCCCCTGACCCCTCTTTGGGAGCAGAGGCATTGGATAACCACTCCTTTGGAGCCATGTCAGAGCTGACCTTCCCCGGTGTCCTGAGCAGTGTTTGGGGCAGGGATGGGAGCTGGACCTTGCTGGGACATAAAACCCCTCTATCCCAGCCCATGGTGCCACAGCATTGGGGGGTGGCCCCTTGTTCCTGCCCTGGAACAAGTCCTGGCCCCAAGTGCACCTCCCTGGAGAAAGCCAGATCAGGAGAATCGCACAGCAAAGGCCTCCAGCTGCAGAAATAACCTGTGCTGTCCCTCCTTACAGAGTGTGGCAGGGGAAGAGATGGAGGAGGCCTCACCTGTGCAGCAGGGTAGGTGTGAACCTGGCTGTGGGTGCAGCCAGACCTTGGCTTGGTGTCCAGTGCTGTTGTGGTGGGATGGGGACAATTAGGGAATGAACAGAAACATCCAGTCCCCAAAGTCCATCTCTGAGCCTCTGTGCTTCACCAGGGAAAGGTGCCAGGGTCTCTTCTGGGAAGTGGGGGAAGAAAATCCACTGATCTCCCTGGTTTATTTGCCAAGCATCTCACCTTGCTCTAAGCTCTACACAAGTGGAGCTTTTCATGCCATGGGCTGTTTCCTTGCACCACTGGGGTCCTGGTGAGAGCACAGTCACAGTACTGGGCATGCCCCATGTCTTTGGGATGGATCTCTAGTGCTCAGCCAGCATCCAGAGGGCACAGGGATGGGATGAGAGAGGGGTGATGGGCACATTTTGGGCCATGAGCCTGTGAAGAGGTGGCCCTTTGGCACTGTGACCTGGGCCAGTCTGAAATGGCTCTCTTGGGACCTCTGTGGAGCTGGGGGGACCCAGGGAGCTTCCTCACATGGAAGATCTCCACCCGTGCTGGCCAGGAGACCCCCCCCAGGGTTGGGCTGGGGGCTGAGGGGCTGTGCTGGGGACTGAGGGGCTGAGCTGGGGACTGAGGGGCAGTGTTGGGGGCTGAGGGGCAGTGTTGGGAGCTGAGGGTCTGAGCTGGGAACGAGTGGCAGTGTTGAGGGCTGAGGGGCTGAGCTGGGGGCTGAGGGGCAGTGCTGGGGGCTGAGGGGCAGTGCTGGGGGCTGAGGGGCAGTGCTGGGGGCTGAGGGGCAGTGCTGGGGGCTGAGGGTCTGTACTGTGGCTGGTTAACCGCAGGTGGTGGCCGCCCGCCCTCGGTGGAGGACGTGCTGCAGGACGGCGGCTGTGGCGAGAGCCGGAGCCTGACACGGTCCGAGAGCGACCCCCCTGTGGACGTGTTCCTGCCAGGTAACGGCCGTGCCGTTGGGGTGGAGCTGCGGGGCTGTGCCCGTGGCTCCAGGGCCTGGGGGGTTTGGGGAGTGTGTTCCTGCCCACGGGCAGCCCCAGCTGCTGCCTTGAGATGGGGCAGGAAAGAGCTCCCCGGAGCACGGGCTGCTGCTCCCTCCCCCTGGGCAGAGCTGTGGGCGAGGGGGGGTAACACAGAGGTAACTTGCCCCGCCTTCTCTCTCCTCCTCCCTCACCCTTGTGTCTCTGTCCTTCCCGTCCTTTCTCCTCTCTGGGCTGCAGCCGCTCCCTGGCAGTTTTGTGTGACAGAGGCCTCCTGTGCGCTCCCAAATGTGCTCCTGCTTTTGGGCAAGGGAGGGGAAGCATCTGGGCCAGTTCCTGGGGGGTGGGGCAGTGTTGTCCCGGCGGGGAGGGGCCCCATGTGCCGGGGGGGGCCCTGCGCTGTCCTCACCTCTGACTGTTGTCGTTGCAGCCTGTTGTCTTCTGTAGAGTCGCAGTCTGTTCTGAGTTACCTCTCTAATGTCTCCTTCCCTCTCTGTCTGCCTTCCTCCCTCCTGTCTTGGGCAGCACTGGGTCCTGATTCCTGCTCTGTTGGTATAGAGGAGTAAGCTGGTACGTCTTCTCATTCTTCTTTACTGTTGTGAGGGGCAGCAGGAGCCCTCCTGGGAATGTGGAATGGGGCTGGTCCTGGCCATGGAGCAGGGAAGGAAGGGGCAGCAAACCATCCAGGCTCTGTCCTGGGTCCATTCCCTTTCCTGGCACCAGCATCCCTGCTGTCCCTGTGTGCCAGGACCCCAGGCAGGGCAGCAGAACCCCCTGCCCTTCCCACTGGCTTCTGCTGCCTCGTGGGCACCGTGAACACCCTGCTGGTGTCCCCAGGCTGGTGACAGAGGGTGTGTTGTCCCCTTAGTGTCCTGTGTCCCACTCTTGATGCTGAACCTGCATCGGAGATGGAGCACTTGGCTCCAGCCCTGTCTCCCTTGGCCAGCCCAGGGCAGGAGGGTTTGGCCGATCCCCCTGCCAGGCCCTTCCTCTGCCCCCAGGGCTCCCGTTTCCGAGGCTGAACCCCCTTCTCCTCTCCCAGGCTCATCCGACTACACCAAGACGCTCCCCGTCCGCGGCACCGGCAGCCCCACGCAGCCCCTTCTCTTCGAGCAGACTCATCTGCACCTGGAGGACGAGCAGAGCCTCCCGTGAGCGGGGCCGGGCCCTGCCGGAGCCCCCCGGCCCTGCCCGCGCCCCTCCGGACACGGTCCCGGCACAGCCCGTGCATGTTCCCTGGCGGTGGGTCGGGGCTGGGCCGTGTTTCCCGTGGGCGGTGTCCGTGGGGCCGAGCGGGGGTTCGGGTTCCGATGGGCAGATGAAGGACGGACACTACCGATGTATATTTTGTACACACCGAGCACAGCCCTTTGCTGTCACTGCCCCTGTACAGAGCCGTGGCCTCCCCGCCGTGCCGGGCCGCGGGGCTCCGCGGGGAGGGGGGTCCGCGGGGGTCACCCCCGGCCCGTCCCGCAGAGCCCGGCGCTGCCCACGCCGTGTGCCTTGTTCTGCTTCTGCGGGGGGGCCCGGGGCGCGTCCCCCCCACCTCCCCGTCTATGTTTGTAGGAATAAACACGTGGAGCAGCCCCGCCAGAGTCCGAGTGCACCGGGGGGACAGGGAGGGGACACGGGCGGGGGACTGGGGGGGCTCCGGGGAGGACGGGAGGGAGCGGGGGCTGCGGAGGCGGGGCCAAGGACCGAGGGGCGGGGGCAGTGGTTGAGGGGGCGGGACCTTTGCGCTGAGGGGCGTGTCCATGTCTTGGGGCGGGGCCAAGGCGCTGTGGGCGGGGTTCTCCGTTCCGTCCCCCGCCACCTTCCCGTCGTGCCCTTCGCCGCCCCGTCCCTTCCCCCCCGCTCTGGGCTGCGATTGGCTCTCTGTGGCGCTCGGCGCGCGCAGCCCGGTGCCCGCGCGCCGCCCGCCCCGCCCCGGGCGCGCGCGGCGATTGGCGGGCCCCGCCGGGCGCCCATTGGCCCTGCGGCGCGCGGCGCGCCGCCATTGGCCGGGCGCGAGCGGCGGTCCCGCCCCCCGCGGTGCCGTGGGCGCAGCGCGTGCGCGGAGCGGGTGGCGGTGGCGCGAGGCGATGGCGGCCGTGGGGACGATGGCGGCCATGGGCCCCCTGCCCGCCATGGGCGCGCTGCCGCCGCTGCCCACGCTCGGCGTGCCCGGCGTGCCCGAGCTGAAGCCGCTCACGCGCTACGAGGCCATGCGGCTCGGGCCCGGCTGGAGCCACTCGTGCCACGCGATGCTGTACGCGCCCAACCCGGGCATGCTGTTCGGCCGCATCCCGCTGCGCTACGCGGTGCTGGTGAGGGCCGGGCGGGGCCGCGCCGGGAGCGGGAGCGGAGCCGGGAGCGGAGCCGGGGCCGGGGCCGGGGCTGGGGCTGGGGCGGGGCGGGAGGGCGTCGGGGCGGACGGGGCTGGGCCGGGCCGCGGGTGCGGGGGCGGTGGGTGAGGGGGCGGCTCCGCGGGAGATCCGAGCAGGGCGGTAGCGTCAGGCTGGGCCCGAGCCCAGGGGAGCCCCCGGGCCCGCGGGCGGTGCGGAGAGCCCCGGCGGCCGGGCCGGCGTCGCTGAGCGGTCCTGGATGCGCTGGAGCTGGAAGGGCCGCGCCGGAGCGGCCGCGGCGCCCCCTGCGCTCCTCCGGCTCCTCCGGAGGCTCCGTGGCCCCCCCTCGCCCCCCGGCGGGGGCCCCGCCGTGCCCCATTAACACCCTGCGCCTCTATTGCAGATGCAGATGCGGTTTGACGGACTGCTGGGCTTTCCCGGGGGGTTCGTGGATCGCCGTTACTGGTCCCTGGAGGACGGTCTGAATCGGGTGCTGGGCTTGGGTTTGGGCTGTGTGCGCCTGACGGAAGCTGACTATCTGTGCTCGCACCTGACAGAGGGGCCACACCGCGTGGTCGCACACTTCTACGCCAGGCAGCTCACCCTGGAGGAGCTGCACACCATCGAGATCAGCGCGGTGCATTCCCGAGACCACGGGATGGAGGTGGGACACCCGGGAGGGGTGTGCGAGCTCTCACTTAGCCCAGGGAAGGCGCCGCTTCCTCCTGGGTCTGCCGGGCGGCCCTGGCCAGCCCGGCCGGGGAATGCACCGCAGGTAGAGCTGCCGGCGGCTGGTGCGAGCACCGCCCGAGGCATCGGCGATAGGAGCCGGCTGGGGTTGCACCGCGGGCTCCGGAGCACAGGGAGCTCCAGCTCCAGCCTTTCCTGGCGTCTGCCTGCGCAAGGATGAGCCCGTGTATCCCTCGGCCAAGGGATGTGGCCGAGGGCCGTTTGCTGCTGGGGGGGATCCCCCCCTGCCCTGGGCTGAGTGCCCTGGACCGGACCGTGACCGCGGTGTGGTGATGTCGCTGTGACCCGAGTCCTCCCCGGCCTGCATGGGGGTCGTGCGGGGGCACCTTCCTCCTCCTCCTCCTCCTCCTCCTCCCGGGCAGCTGAATGTGGCTGAAGCCCCGGGGCATTGTGAGAGAGACCCAGGGCCTCCCCCTGCGCCCTCTGGGCGCTCGGTGGGTGTCGCAGCCGCGTGAGCAGAGGCAGTGGGCGCTGGGTTGTGGCCTGGGTGAGGGGGACACGGGGGCAGCTGTGGTGTCCCCACACGGGGCAGGGGCTTGAGGGGGAAGGGACACTCCCCATAGTGGCTTGGGGCAGCGGGATCCCCCCCAAAGGGGCAGGATGGGGGAACAGAGCCAGGGCTGGGCAGGGAGAGCAGGGGCTTGGCTGGGGGAGCTCGGGAAGGGGCAGCACTGGGGCTGAGCTGGGCTGAGGGCAGGGAAGAGCAGGGGCCAGTGTGGAGGGAAGGCAGGACCTGGCAGCGGGGCAGGGCGGGCCTGGGCTGTGGGCTGGCGGGCACGGGGTGAGGGTGTGGGGACAGGGGGGTGTGGGGAGGGGGGCTGGTGTTGCCGTGGCCCTGCTGAGCTGTGCCCTGTGCATTTGCAGGTGATGGGCATGGTCCGGGTCCCCCTCTACACCCAGAAGGACCGCATGGGCGGGCTGCCCAACTTCCTGGCCAACTCCTTCGTTGGAACTGCCAAGTTCCAGCTGCTGTTCGCCCTGAAGATCCTGAACATGGTGCCGGAGGAGAAGCTGGCCGAGGCGGTGGCCGCCACGCAGAAGCCGAAGAAGGCGGCCATCGACCACGCGGGAGGGGCAGCGGGACACCTGCACGGCCACAAGGCGGGCAACGAGCTGGGCAAAGCGGGCAACGAGCTGGCGGAGCGGGCAGAGCACCCGGGCATGGCGCAGGCGGGGGCCGAGCAGCTGGCGGGGCTGGAGGGCCAGGCCCTGGCGGAGCAGCTGGCGGGGGCCGAGGCGCTGGAGCAGCCTGCGGGGCTGGGGGCCGACGCGGTGGCAGAGCAGCCGTTGGCCGAGGCGATGGAGTGACCCCACCCTGTGTGCGCTCCAGTAAAAGTGGGTGAGCCAAGAGACTTCTACCTTTCCGACCTGGGGCTGCAGTGGCTGCCCACGCGACCCCACTGCCCAGCCGGGAGGGTCTGGGTTTGTCTGAAGCAGGGAAAAGCGATTTATTTTTATGGCCATTAAACTCTTAGCGAGCTTCCCAGATCAACCTGCACAGCCCCTGCAGAGAGTTCATGTGCTTACGTGAGGGCGCCAGAGCCTTAGAATTATGCTTTGATTTCAGGGACGCACTGCTGCTGTCAGGTCCCCCTTCCATTTTTAAGAAACAAAACATACGAATTTTTTAAATGCCCCGTGTTGACTTGGCTGTGTTGGCAATGGGCACAGCAGAGGGACGGGGGCTGCTGGTCGAGCACGTCTGCCCGTGTCAGTGACCAGACCCCTGCTTGGGGTGCTGGTGCAACAGGGCAGCTGTGCCATGAATTCCCTCTGGGGCGTTAGGGGTGCTCATGTGGGGCCCTACCTGGAGATCTGTGGGAGCAGAAAAGTGGAATAAATGGCTTTGCTGAAAGTTTAGCAGTTGGGATCGTTCTTGAAGGTTGAGGCTGAGCCTGCGGGACCCAGAGCTGGGGGAAGGTAGGGCTGGGAGGGAACAGCACCCATCAGTTCCTGCTGCCACAAGGGTTTGTCCTCTGGACTGTGCCAGAGCCAGAGGTGAAGGATGGGGCCAGAGGCAAGGGACAAGGCCAAGGCTGCTGGTGGCAGCCCCTTGGGGCAGGGGGGCTGTGGGGTGGCTCAGGTGCTGCCCCGCTGCAGGTCTTGAGGTTTTGGGTTAGTCCAGACTGGCTCATGCACCCCAGGGC
This sequence comes from Chiroxiphia lanceolata, assembly GCF_009829145.1. Taxonomy (NCBI): domain Eukaryota; kingdom Metazoa; phylum Chordata; class Aves; order Passeriformes; family Pipridae; genus Chiroxiphia; species Chiroxiphia lanceolata. The sequence goes on from NC_045652.1 coordinate 2,628,142, forward strand.
TCCAGGCAGGAGCCTGGGAGCAGCCATTTGTGCTGCTGCGGATGCTGAAGCACCTCGTGGGCACTGGCTGTGCCTGAGGGGCCTTTGTCCTGGCTGAAATGTGGGGCAGCCAGCAAGGAGCCCCAGTCCCTGTGGGGCTCAGGAAAATCCTCCACCCACCATTGGAAGGGCAGGCTCAGTGCTGGAGGAGCTGCTCCCTCTGCTCTGTCCCCCCCTCTCTGCCTGCTCCAAGCTGATCCCTGGCTTGGCCTGGCAGCAGCAACCCCAGGATTCCTCCAGCCCCCCTGAGGAGGGTCTGTGGGCACCCCCCAGCACAAGGTCAGGGCCAGAGCAGTCAGTTGGTTCCTGTGCAGGGACAGACAAGTCAGAAAAGAGGTTTGGTTTAATTGAAGACATTTAGCAAGAGGCATTTCAATAAATAACGGGCTGCAAAGTGGGGCAGGACTAATGCCTCAGGACAGGGTGGCAGGAGGGCACAGACCAGTCACAGCTCCCCTGGGGATGTGCTCCAGTGCTGCAGCAGTGGAGTGGGGTTGTGTAAGGGGAGGAGAGAAAGGGGACACACACACACACACACACATCAGTGCCAGACACTCGGGAGAGAAAGAGCTTCATTCTGGTCCAGAGAAAGCAAGTGCTGAGGAAAACCAAGGGCTTGGGCTGCTAAAGAACCTCTAAACTAACAGATGTGTTTAAGTAAAAAGTGGATAAGCAAAAATGCCCCAGACTGAAAAGTGGTAACCTAACTGAGAGTGTTGTGGAACTGAGGCTGGAAGGTGTGTCAGGGGCCCTGGGAAAGCACTGGGATGGGAAGGGGCAGCTGGGCTGGGGCAGGAGCTGCCTGCCCAGTGCCACTGGCACTGCTGAACTGGAGAGGAACCAGAGACAGATGTGGTGAAAGAGGCCCATTCCAAGGGCAGCCCTGGCATCTTGGGGCTCAGAGGTCTCAAAGGATGGCCTTTCCACCAGCACCAGCTTGACTCTTCCTTCTTTACCTTGTGTCAGTCATTGAGCTATGCCTCCGAGCCCCAGAAGGACCAGCACCTCGCAGAAGAGCCTTATGCTGCTTCCAGAAGGTCCATGCCAGTCCCTGGGGCTTCCTGCTCTCCAGGGTGGCACTTGTCACACACAGCACCCTCCCCTCCTGTGCCTCCCAGCCCTGGGGCTCACACACTGACAGGGCTTTCTGTGGCCATCCAGTTTGCAAGGTCTTCTAAGACCCAGCCTGACCTGTAGTGTCACCCCCAGGTCCTGCCCAGCCCCTGCCAGAGCTGGCATTGCCAGCACATCCAGGCCCTGCACCAGATGGAGCTTGGACCCCTCTGCTCCAGTGACACGATGGGAGGGGAATGAGGAACATGGTGCTGAGCATGGGAAGAGCCTCAGCCAGGGAAGGAGGATTTGCCATGGGAATGTAGCAGGGCCCATGGCCTGGCTGCAGCTCTGGGGCCTCCACACAGGCTGGACACGAGCTGCCAGTGAGCAGAGACTCAGGCCCAGCTGGCCCAGCCAGAGGTGTCCTGCAGCCAGGACACTGCCCAGCACAGCGCCGAGGGGTCAGAGCACAGCCCAGAACACGACAGTGAGCAGCTGAGGCACCTTCCTCAGCAAGGAAAAGCTGTTGTGATCTGTGCACAGATTCCATCACTCCAGAGCCTGCAAGAGCCCAGTGCCAAGGGAGGGCACATACAGGGGAGGAGACAGGCTCTGGACCAGACTCTACCCCCCCCCAGCTCCCCTCCCCTGCTACATTCCAACTTGGACAGAGGCAGAAAGATCTATACACTATAATACATATATATTTCACTATGAAATAGCAATTTCATTCCCTGCCTTCTACTCGATGCATCCTGAATTCTACGCTTCTTTGTACATCACTCCAGAGGGCTGGTGGGGCTGGGTAGTTTCTCATGCGAGGCAGTTACTCTCCCTGCAAGTTACCCACAGGAAGCAGGAGCAGCTGATGTGGGAGGACCAAACCATGATTCTCACTCCCCCTTTCCCCTCACCCGGCTCCCCTTTCCCCAGCACAACTCTCCAACTGTCCCCTGCCAGCCGTTCAGTGGTTCCTCAGTGCACATTCCTGACCCTCCCTCAGCTGCTCTGGGAGCAGTGGGAGCAGCAGCTGAACCCACGTGTATGGAAGGAGCAAACCGGAGGCGAGGGAGGTGATGGGGACAGTGCAACATGCACACGGAGTGGTGACGGACACCCAGGCCCGCCCCAGCCCACGGGGGTCGGGGCTGAGCCCCAGGGTGAAGTCTGCCAAATGTCAGTCCCTGTGAACAGGGGCTGGGTCACTGGCCAAGAGCTGTCATCACTGGAATCAGCGCAGAGCCGGGTGGGTCACGTGGAAGGAGGAAAGATCCTATGGAAAGAAAAGAGGGCAGGTGTTGTAGGGAAGCCAGGTGTTAATGACAGGTCTCTCCAAGCGTGCAGGGGAGCCACAGTGTTGGGAATGTCAGAGACGTGCAATGGCACTGGCAGCAAATGGCCTTCCAGTTCCTGGGCTGGGACACTGAGGGCTCAGTCACTGTGGGTCTTGCACACTGCTCCAATATCTGGGAAAAGGAGAGGGACAGCTCATTCCACCTTCTGTTGGGCTCTGGGCTCAAGTAAACAAGATCAGAGTGCGAATTCCCTTCAAATGAAACCAGCAGGAGTTCAGCCACTGGCTGGAGGCCAGAGCACAGAGCTGCCCAGGCACTCCACAGCAGCAGGATGCTCCCACTCCAGGACTGTGGCCGTGGGGCAGGGAAGGGGCTGTCCCCAGTACCCACCTGGGCTTCCCGCACACCCTGCGGTCACATCTGCGGTCACATCGTCCGGCTGTACTCGATGCCGCTCTTGGCAGAGATGCCAGACCAGGGCAGGAGGCTGCACAGGAGGCTCTGGGCTTGCCGGTATATCCTCTGGGGAATGGAGCACGGGCTCAGGCTGGCTAGTGTGGATCCAATGTGCTGTAGGTAGTCAGTGGCCACCAGTTAAGGACAAAAACAGTTACACTGTGACTAAAGAAACACGTGAAATCGCTCGGTGCACAGTGGAAGCTGCTCTGCTCACTCAGATCTGCTCCTTGCATTCATTGCCATCACCTGTCTGTCAAAAGCAGGTCTGTTCTCCCCTGTAAAAGATGGCAATTTGGGAATGCTGGCTCCAATTGTGTGGGAAATACCTCCTCTAAGCAGCTGCCCGTTCTCTTTGCATTCCACGGCAAGTTCCTGTGGGGATGGCAATCCATCCCCCTGCCCCAGGAGGTTGGGATTGACCAGTTACACTTAGGAAAGAGGGTTTTCTTTCCATGATTTGGTGACCTGAAACAAACTCTCTAAGTCAGTGTGAGAGCAGCCTGCTGAGATCCAGGCCAGGCTCACAGGGGATCCCAAGTTACAGGAAGCAAGACCAATAGCTTCTCTGCCATGTTCCATGCAGGCCAAATCCTGCACACCACAAGCCAAAGCATGCCCAGCACTTTGGCCTAACACCAGCATTCACTATCACTCACATCAAGCTTGCTCCAGAAATCCTAGGCTGACTCCCTGACCTGTTCCCAGAGGAGCTGGGGGAGCCTGGGGACACATGGATCACTGTCAAATCCCTCTATCATCACCTTCCTTCCAGCTTCAGGTTAAACCCACATCTGAGCAGGCAGCAGTCCCCACACTTTGGTGGGTTGCTGTTGTTAACCCCAAACATGGCTTGGTCTGTGCTCAGCAGGTAAAGGATATAAGATTGTCCAGGGTGGGTGCCCCCCGTTGATGTAGAGGACGTAGGTGAAGCCATCTTTGAGGACCCCTCTGATGGAATAGTAATAGGGGAGATAGTGGTGCTGTTTAAAGTCTCTGTTTTCATAGAAGTTTATTGCTGTGTTGTTGGTGGTGAGGACGTGCAGGTAGATGGCTTTGCAGTGGTCCTGAGCAGTGGTGGAGATGTGGTCCTTCAAACTCTCCAGCAAGAGTGAACCTGTGGAAGGGAAGAGCAGCAGGATCACAGTGTGGAGCCTTCCTCAGCATGAGGGCTCGTGGGGCTCAGCTGAGTCCTGCACCAGTGTCTGAGCAGGGATTGCTGCACATCCCTGAGGGCCCCAAATCCCACACAGTTCTCAGAGGACCATGCTAGATGGTTTTAATATGAATCTCATCTCACCTATAAGCATGGTTTCAAAAAACAGAGATTTTAAAGACACAGATCTCTGACTCAATAACCACAGGGATGAGCCAGACATGGGACTTATCATGACAGTGTCACCCATCCCCAGTGGAGCAGCTCCCAGCTGTGGGGAAGGTCACTGAGTCATTTTCAATGGTATCAGTTCCACCCCATACATTTATTTATTTTAGAGTCATTTTAAACAGCAGAGTGTCAAAACAAAGCTTCACAAGCAGGTTATTGCCCTGTGTCTGCCAAACTCAAAATCTAACAACTGGTGGGTTTTGAAGATCCCTTCTAAGGAAGAGAGCAGAGGCACAGTCTCACTCAACCTGGATTTGGTGCAGCCAGCAGGAAAAACCAGAGGAGGGCACAGAGGATACTCCAGCACCAAGAGACAAGACCTGGAGGTTCATCCACACCACCTCAACATGGCATGGTGGACCCAGCAGAACCTGCATGGGAACTTCTCCCATCAGGTGTGGTAACACCAGGCTAAAGGATCAGCCTGACTAATACACACAGGTGAGGTGGCTGCTGCTCTTTCACAATCCCCAGGACCTGCAAACCCAAAATATATCGAGAGACATCAACAATAGAGCAGTTCAGTTTAGTTACGACATATTCCAGTCTTGAAACCTCACAGAAATCCAGCTGTCCTCTGGTTTAAGAATAGCAGAGAACTAGAAACCAAAACCTTTTACTGTCTTCCAGGGAAAAATCAGAGCTTTAGTGCTCAGCAGCATGCCTGGGGTGAAGAGCCTCCTGCATGAAAGGCTTCAGCTTTAAACACCAGCAGAAAAACTCTCAAAAGAAAGGTCTCAGAAAAAGCAGCAGCAGCCTCTTTAGGCTGTGTTGCTACAGGTACAAGTTCAAAGGTTTTGAGAGAGGATGGTAACATGCTGTGTAGATGAAATGGATGCAGGAAATACTGACTCTGATGGGAGAAAATTCCAGCAAGATGGAGCTGGGAAAAAAAATTAGGACTTGGAAACTGAAAGGAGACTCAAAACCACCACAGTTTTACAGAATATCCCTTTACCACCCTCTCTGAACATCATTCTGTGGCATTTCAATGCAAGCTTTAAACACAGTGCTCTCTCTGAGGACTCTCTGGTCATTTCTTTGTGCATCCTATCAGTTTGTCCCTTTCCAAACACGGCTGGGGGAGAAGGGAGGAGTTGGAGATAATGAGTTATACCTGCATCCACCGAAGAGATCCCAGGTGTGCAACCCAGGATCATGCTGCCAAACCCGGCCTGTTCCCTTTTGCAGATCAAAGATACAGATCCCGCCTGAAATCACCCCAGAAGGGCAGCATTTGGTGACAGAGCACACCCTGCTCTAGGCAGAGGTAAAGCCTTTCTGAACTGCAGGATTCCAAATGGCTGCAGGAACGCTGCATGTGGCAGCAGACATTCAGAGCTGACTTGTCCAGGCATTTGAGATCTAACCAGGTCCAAGTTACACTCTTTTTCCAGTTCCCTTTGTCATTTTCTAACTGTTTGTTCTATCTGTTGAAGCTGAAAGCTTAAAAGCAGCTCTATTTTCTGCCTCAGGGATCAGGCTGCTGATACCCATAAGAGAAAATCATTTCAAACCCTGCTCCAGGGTGAAGTTCTCACACTTCCAGTCAGTCTCAGCAGCAGGGCTGCGAGTTTTTGGTGTGCTCAGCTGGCCCCCAGGAACAAGATGGACAAAGCCCTCTGCTCTTTGGAAATATTTGCATATTGTGTTGTGTCCACACCAGTAAAAAGCTCTCAGTGCAGCTGCACTGACACCAGGCAGGAGATGTAGGTGCATCACCTTCCCAGCTGCTGGTATCAGGCAGGGGTAAGCCTTTCCTACAGGGATATGCTGGAGCTCCTTCAGTCACACCCACTGGCCACACGTGGCAAACGAGAGCAACAGTTGTCACTGGGCAGCATCTTACCTATTCCATGTTTTCTGAACTCCTTCACCACTCCAAGACTTAGGATGTAAGCAACTTGAGTGTCCACAGGAAAATTGGAAGCTAGGATGTCTCCATCCTGAGTAGAGATAAGACAAGTTATTTAGTAGTGTACCTGGGGAGGCACATGAGAAAGCAGAAATCCTGTACTGGAACACCTGAAAACAAGGCTAAAGCAGGAATCTTCTCTTCACTGAACAGTCTTAGCTGAAATATTTGGAAAGGAAGTTCAAAAATCCAAGCATGGTTCCTTTGGGGCTACTCCTACTTTCGTATCATCTTCCCAGACACAGAACACAAATCATGGTGCTTCCTGACTATAGACATTACCTGTGGCCTTAGGGACAGAACATATTGGCTTTCTTTACCAGGAAAGATTCAAAGTGCCAGTTCTGGAGTCACCCATCAGTGTCTAAATCAACCCAGCAGGTCCTCATGGCCTGCAAGCTCCACCTGAGCTGGACATCCCTGCACTGCTGCAGAGCACAAGGAGCATGTTCCACAAGCCCAACTGCTGGAGCAGTGGCTGAATAAGCCCTTGGCTTCCAGCTTGGCTGGGACAAGAGCCTTTTGTTAGAGTTGCTGAAGGTGCAGCTTCTGACTTTGATGAGCTTTGAGGTGAAGCCAGATAGCTGAAGTGAAGAGACCCATGCTGCTCAGTGCTCTCAGCTCCTGTGAATGTTGGGATTATTGTTTAATCACAACACTGATGGCCTTTCAGGGGTTATGCACCCTCTGCACTGCCCCTGATTTTTTTTAGCGGTCTTTTTCCACACTGTGCTCAGTGACCACCACTTCTCTCCCTCTCTGCTGTACTGTGTTGTTTCTCCTGGCCTCCAAGCTGTATTATCTCTGAAGCTCAAGCTCTTTGCAGGCTGGTTACCTCCCCTCTAGGTTTGAGACAGGGACTGTGAAAATGGAGGGGTTTCTGCAGGAAGTCACCAGAGTGACTCTTCCAGTATAGCTGAGAAAGCTCTTAAGTAAGAAAGGTAGAGGTTTCTTCTCCCACAGCTACACATCTTGCAGTCACCAGGGACACTGAACACAGCCAGGCAACAGTTAAATGCCTCCTGCACAGGTATTTGGGATTACACCTGCATGATCTGATCCCTCAGCTTCCCATCAGGCCATGGGCTGCAGCAGGAAGAGACTCTGTGGCACCAGGCTCATGTGTTCAGACACATCCCCCCACCCAGGCTCCCTTAGCTGGAAATCAGCACACGCTTCACTCCCTAAATTAACTCAGGGTCAAGTGTCTGAATAGAAGGGGGAAAAAAAAATACCCTAAGCAGGTCCCACCCCTGTTAACCACAGCAAGAGGTGGATTATGTCACTGGAGCTCAGTGTAGGGACCTACCTCCTTGTGCACCTTCGTTCTGCTCTTGATCTCTGCCACTATCATGCCCACGATGGAGCCTCTGTACGTGGCTGCGAGGGAAAAGAACTTCTTGTTGGAAGTGATATCTCGGTACCATGAGTCAGGGTACCTGGGAAGGAAGGACAACCAGGAATGTTTCAGGATGCAAAACCCACATGGCTGAGATGCTCAACTGGAAACAGCTGTTGCACCCCCTTTGGTACAATGGCATCATATAATGGCCTCCTTGCCTTGCTAAGAGAGCCACATTTTTGGTTTACACTCACTGCCCAGAGCTTTCAATTCCATCTTTAGCAAGTTATTTTTAAATGCAAGATCCATCTGCCCTCATCTAAAAGCGTAAGGATCTCATTAATTTGATACATGTGTAAAAAAAATACTGCATATTGGAACAAAAAAAAAATAAAAAAAATCACACCACCAGCCTCCAACTCTCCTCCTCCTTCTGCAGATACAAAAGGGAGACTGGGGTACTCATTTATTTCAAAATGAGAGTTCAGCCTCGCATTTAAAAGAAATCTACAAACTCAAAATATTATGAATGCTTTTGCTGATTTGTTATATTTTATACAATCTTATTTATAATCTGCTTAGATCTTCTATAAGCCTTCTCAACAAAACTAAAGAAAAAAACCCAGTTGAAGCCTACAGCTGTGGTTTCCTTGGGTGCTTTAGGCCAGAAATCTGTCACTGTCCCCCAGAAAAGCTCCTCATTCCTGTGCTTTTGCAGCCATGGGCATTTACCAAATGGGGGCCTGGGGAACTGACCTGGGACAGGCTGAGATCAGCTTTAAGCCAGACCTTTGGGAGCAACAGTGATGCTGAGGGCACAGGGAAGTACTGCTCATTTCCCCTGGGACATTCAGAAGGCCAATCCCTCAGGAACAGCTGCTCCCTGTGGGTTTGGTTTGGCTCTGAGGGCGTTTCCTCAGCACACGCTCCAGGACACAACTTCCTTTCACAGGGATGCTGTCCTTTTTCCTGGAGGTGTGCCCCTTTCCCCACCTCATTCACAGTCTTTCCCAAAGCCCATTTTCCTGCCACAGTCTGCACACAGGAACTTTCTGATGCCTCCAGGCCCCTCCAGGACAGGCAGCAAAGGGCCGTTACAGCAACACCAGCACAGTGCACAGAATATTCCGAACCTGCTGCTGTCCGGGCAACAGCCCAGATGGCTGCAGAGCCTTTGGAGTCAGCTCCAAAGTGGACCAGTGCAGGCTCCCAGCCTTTGTTTCAGATCCCCCCCCGAGCCAGTGACGTACTCTATTGGGAACCAGTCTCCACAGAGCTGTTTCACTGTGTCTATGTCATCGTGGCACAGCAGGCGCAGGTTCACGTCGGTCAGTGCAGTCGGGGGCACCTCCTCTGTCATTCACGCCTGCAAGGACAGGAGGCACGTGAGCAACGATGGAGGACAGGGTCTGACCCCACCTCCAAGCACCGGGAGGATCTTGGCATTGATAAAACTGTTTTTCCCCAGCAAAACGAATTTTCAGGAGAGATGAAGCAAAACGTGGCAACATTCATTCGAGAAATAACTTGAAGCCACGTTGCCCACAGGATAAGCCCAGCTCGCTGCTCAGCCTGACCCACCCCTCCAGCCCTGCATCCATGCCCATCCCACTCCCTGTGAGCACAGTATGGTGTGCACATGGCCACAAACCCTTCCAAAAAGAGCTCAGGGTGCTGCATTAAATGAGCCAACAACGTGCCAAGTGTACCTTATGTTGTATGGAGCTCTTCAAATGTCTGTGCAGGACCAACATTTGGTTAAAACAAAACTGAACAAACAGCTTAAAAAGGAAGCACTGCTAGAAGAGCATTTAGAAAGTCTCCTTGCACAAACCTGCCATCTCCAGTGAGTACATATGCAGAGGATTTCAACCCTTTAAAATGTTCATTTCGTTTAACCTATGCTGGGGAAATGAGACCTAGTTTCACTCCCCTCGTTCCCCCGTGGCACAATTCCTCAAGGGCTGGCTTTCCAGCCCGGCACAGACCAGTCAAATACAGAAATCCCAGGACACCTTTTCTCCACAGCACTGCCACGATCCGCTAACCACGTTCAGGGCACTGGCTGCAATGTCTTCAGCCTTTTTTAACAAGGCACCAGAGGGAAAGCAGCAAGTGATAACTGAAGTGGTTGTAAAAGCATTTGCAGCACTGATGCACAGATGACAGGCAGGACAAAGCCCCGCATGAGATCGACAAGGCACAGCAACTCCAAGAGTCAGTTCCCTTGTCTCTTGCTCCAGCCCTCCCAGGTCGAAGAACCAGACCAGGATGCAAAGGAAAGAAAAGCCAAACCCACCACCCTTAACAAAAACAAATGACTTGACATTTTTACTTTTCGCAATTTTAAGAGTCTCAAATCTTGGTTTCAAAATGCCAAGTTATAAGGGAAATGATGCACACAGCAGTGTTTGTCTGTGCCCTCCTGGTGAAAGGGATGCTCAGCTTTCCAATCCTCTTGATTTAGAGCTCAGAGCTCGAGAAGGAACAGATTTAAACACACTCCTCACTGGACTGGATGTGCCATTTGAGCAGCTTCTACACAAAAGTTGTAACTGGCAAAGTTACAATTGCCAGTTTTGGCAATTGTAAATTTTCAAAACTTACAATCTGGCAATTAACTGTAAGTAATTACACTTACTTTGTCAGATACAGTTGCTCTGTGACTGGCAAAGATGCACAAAAGGAGCAGGCACAGCAGTGAACCCCATTTGATGTGTTTTGACAGCACACAGCAGTGTGTGATCGCTCTCCTAAAAATATTGAACACCCCCTTTCCACTGTATCCCTCAGAAAAAAAACAGGTTAAGCCACAGAACCCACATTCGGTCCCCAAATTTCTCTTTTAAGGCACATAAACCGGGTTTTTTCTGCAGCTCCACTGGATGAGAGGGTAGAGAGCAATTCCCAGTTAGCACAACACGAGGATATTCGGGGCCCTTGGAACTCAATATCAGTGCTGAGAGAGCTCCAACAGCTCTTGAAAAAGGTGAAATAAGGTGGGTTCCTTCAACCAAGGGATCCCTCCCAGACACAGCTTTCCTCCCCATGACTGCTTCTACATATTTCCTGAAGAAAGGGATCCGTAATAGTGATGTGGATCACTTGTTCTCCTCCAAAGAATTCCTTAAAAAGAATCACAGCTATTTCCCAGCCTATTCTAGGACTGTGGCTGCATATTTACTGAGCAGCCTACAGCGTTCACCATCAGTCCAGATGCCAGTTTCAGAACAGCTTAAGCACCTACAAAAACGGTACTTCTTGCTGCCTTTAGAACTCATTTTACACTCCTAGAATTGCCTCAAGTCCCCCGAGGCTGGACTTGCAACCCTGTCATGGCAGAGCACACGCTCTCCACCAACCCCTGGTGACCTTTTAAGAAGCCTCAGCTTTACCCCGTGGGACCCTGAAGGAAAAAAAGGGCACGTTCACTGGCTGTGGCTGATCTGGTCCACATCACTCCTGCCTGATGATGTGGACCCCAGGCCCACCCTCCCACTCCTCCCCCCCTTGCCAGACCCTTTGCTGAGCCATTTCAGAGCAGCGACACGCCACAGGATCACTTTTCTTGACAAGTTTTAATGCTCCTGTAAGGCAACACCCCTTCTCAGGCAATGCTCTCAGCATTAATAAATCAGAGAGAAATGAAACCACCATGCCAGAGCCATTATTTTTCCTAATGAGTACAAAAGGCAGGGCCCAGGAGCAGAGTGAGCCAGCAGCCGCTTCGGGAGAGGCAGAGCCAGCACAGGACACATTCCTGTGAGGATTAGTCCATGTGTATCTAACACTACATTCTCAAAGAGCTGGGCAAGCATTACACATTATCCTGGAGCTGAAGCCAGCCTTAAAAAAGTAATCCATGACTGTTTTGTTGAACCGGGTAATTCCCCTCCCCTCAAATTCAGACACCAGGACTGGTTGTGTTTGCAGGGACTCACTCCATGACCTGATCTGGATGCTGCAGCACATTTAAGGAACATTCAGGACATCTGTCTGGCAGTATGTCCTGCCACAGGGTTTTAGGAGAGCAGAGCCGTGCCCCTTCCTCTCTGGCCAGGCCTTGCAGCAGTAAGAGGCTGTCACAGACTGAAAGGGTTAATGATTTATGCATTCTAGGAGACTTTTGCAGGCTTTTGACTTCTGATGGGCAGTTGGGCCCATCCCTCCCTCCAGCGCTGAAGGTGTCAAGCCCTGAAAAGGCAGAAAGAGCCGAATTTACACCTCTGATGGCCCATCAAAGCCCATCCCCCCCTCTGCCAATCTGGAAAGGGGGGAACCAGGCCAGACACAGAAACTCTGTGCAGGCCCAGGGAGAGTCTGGAGGCTCTTTGGAGGCTCGAGGCACGGCCCGTGACACCAACCATGGGTATAATAACTCATAACTTCTTGGCGTGTGGGGGCTTCCCTCCTTCACCCCCAGCAGATCAAGGTCACCACTTCAACTGACAGACATGGAAGCGGCAACTCCCAGGTGTCATCGCTGGACCCCGTGGGCGGTGACTAGATACGTTTTTCCCACTCTCATCTTTTCTTTTTCCTTACTCTCCCTTACTCTTATCCTGTCTTTCTCTCCCCTATGCATTTTCTCACACCCCCCAAAGGTTATCTCTGTCACATTGTTATATGACAACCCCCACAATGCTAGCATAGCTGTTGATACAAAATTGTAAACCTTACCAATGTATGTTTTCAGACACCGATTATTCAGTGTCGTTTCACTCTAATCCACCCCAAGGGAATTACTGTTAAGAACCTGGGTTACCCCTCTCCCCTTTCTCTGGGGTGGGTCGTAACAGAGGCTGCTATGACCAGGAGAGAAGAAATCCCAGGCAAGTCAATCCCCTTCATACCCAGGTGACAGCTCTCCATGGATACTTGGGAAACACCCAAGACCAGGTCCTGCCCCTGGGCACAGCCAAAGTCCTGAGCAAAACCCTCAGCCAGCACAGTGACCAGAGCATCACTTTTACGGTCAGCTTAGTTTTAGAGGACAAAAATATATGTTTGGAAGCACAAAAACAAACAAACAAACCCCCAGTATCGGTGTAAAATACAACTCTAAGCTTGATGAAAGTTAAAAGGGCCATTAGGGGTTTGGAGGTAGCAACACTGACAACCCAAGTTCTGACCTTTGAGATCAAGTGGTGGCTGCTGCGAAGCCAAACAGAGGCTCCAGGGACATGTGGTTAACTGAAGGAGGTCCACGGCCATTTTGGAAAAGCCAAAATGAAGTTATCTTATTTCTTTTAATATCTTTGTTCACATGACGGGCACGGTCTGGGAGGGGCGTGGTTAACATCACCCACTGCCTCTGCTCCCAGGGGAGCACAGTGACCTCACCCGCTGTTAAACGGAAAACACTGAGGAGGGCTGTAAACGAGCCAACATTTCATATTTTATTTAATATCTCATGCTTATGAAGGGATTGTGCAGCTAAACTTTTGAAAAAGCTCTGAGGACACCCTTTTCCAAAATACTGCAGGTTAGTACTCAGCATTGAATTCCCTTTCCTACCTAAAACCTGCAGATATTAACACACAGCAAATTCATTTCAAAAATACAGGAAAGCATAAAGGTTTTGAGCATTTCTGCTACCCTTCTGCCTTGCTCTGTTGAAACAAATCTTACAAAATGTTTTGGCCTTAGGTGTAATGGGCAGCACAGAGGAACCTGTCAAATTCTTCTGACAAACATTTAGCAGTAATGGAAGTTGGATGAACAGAAATAGTAAGCACGTTACTAAATTAGCCAATTTGACATATAGTTTTAAATTAAAGCACGTTGTAAGGCCTAAACTTACTATCTAAAAATAATCTTTGGCATCAATAAGCTCTGGCTTTAATGAGCTAAAGGACAGCATTTCACAATTCTGTCTAAAAGGCAGCAGAGCCTTTGGCTCCCAGCATCAGCCCAAGCAATGGCTGAGGCTCCAGGAATTATTTATCCCTGTTCACTGAGCACAAAGAGCTGAGTACAGGCACCGACACATTTCTACCACCAGCATTTCCAGGCAGTTCTCATTTTCAGTCAGGTGCAGGGACAGTTTCTTTATTTGAACCAGATGCTTCACAGATTAGAAACCTCAACCCAGGCTTTTCTCGAGAGCAGGAAGTTTTCTTTCCCTCTTGAAGTTCTTGTATTTAAACAACAACAACAACAAAAAAGTCTACATCAGACCCCATTTCTAGAGAAACAGGCAGCCACACAGAACCAGCACTCTTAATCCTACAGGGTGTTCAAATGCAGGATAAAGCCTGATGCTGGCTAGACTTTGCAGGTAGCTGCTTAAATGTGCTTGAAAATCCCTCGAGCACTTCCATACCCACAAAAACGTGGCCAAGCGGTTCTGCAAGTTAAGATTTCCCTTGTTTAGCACTGTTAGACATGTTTTAACAACATTTCTGCCTTGTGCAGCCTGTAAAAATGAGTGGGACAATGAACTGTCACAAGACACTGGTTTCATTAATTTTTATTTGGATTTCAGCTTCCATGCAGATGAACTCATGAAATTCCCAAATAAAAATTTTATTATCTAGCAACAAACATCACCGAATTTTCTGGCAGAATAAAAGCCAGGTAATCTAAGACTAAAGTTAAACAAATAGTAACTAGGGTTGTTTACATCTATAACTCCCAATAAGGGATGTATTGGTTTCAAATTTAGTGTTCACACAAAAACCAACGGGAGGGAATCGTCTTCACTTGCAGAAACAAAGCTAAGACTGAAGGTCATCAAAAGCCTTTTACTATTACTTAACAGCTAATTGAAATCAATTAATCCTGAACAGAAAGAAGCAAATCTGCAGGAAACAGTAAAGAAAAACAATCCCTGGCAGCCTGTGGGTGTCTCTAAAGTGATCCCATGATTCAGGCAGCACTGTCCCCACGGACACACACACCCAACCACCCCGGTATTCCCAGCACCTCCAGCATGGATCCTCACAGGGATGAAGATTTTCACCTCCTGGAATTCAAAGCATTTACTTGGAGCACACTCCTGCTGGATTAGTAAGGATTATCTGCTGTTGTTCCACAGAGGGAAAAGGCTGAGCTCCCGCAGGCGCCTCCCGAGTACACACCAGGCACAGGCCAGGCCGGAGGAATCCCAGAGACACCGGACAATCTGCTGGGCACAGGCAGGATGTGAGCTGGCCCTTCCCTGTGTGCCTGTGCCCAGCACTGCAGCCACACACATGTCACAGTGGCTGTATTTTACTTTGCAGATACTCCCTGGAAGGTGTACATGCACACACAGCAGGACAGAGATGGATTCCTCATGCCTGGAACCCTCACCAGAGGAGCTGCTCCAGCACTGCCACCAAATCCTTGTTTGTGACTCCCGTGTGGACAATCCTCAAATCCCAGTAAGGCAAGACTTCCAGGAAACAAATTCTAATGCCACCTGGTGTCCTCTCTCACTTGTAAAGAAATAGGACCAAACAAAGCCCAGGCAGAATTTTAAAAGCTCCCCAAAATGCAACACAGCACCCAAAACAGCCACAAACTCTGCTGTTGCCTGGGGACTGTCACTTCCAGAATGCCAGCAGGAGTTTTCACAGCTAGAAGTCTTTCTACCTTGTGCCATCTGGCTCTGGGGACTTGATTTACATTAAACCATTCAATGTGAACCAGTCTAATTCCCCAAAGCAGTAAAGATTTCCCTGCTGCATTTCATTTTCAGCTTACTGTGTTTTTAGGTTACTGGTCTCGCAGGGAATGTTCTACACAGACAACCCCTGTCACCAAGCTCCTTTCATTTAATACAATGAAAGTGCAACTGGATTTGAAAACATCATGAATTCATTACTAAGAATCTCAAAGAGGCGATTCCAGGACTTAGGGCAACATTATTAAAGCAATAGGAGGCAAATTTTTAAAGATATTTAAATACTGACAGTATTTAAATGACAGTTTCAAGGTACTACTTCAAGTGTGGTCACAGAACAAAAAAAATTAGGTTGCAAAGATCTTTTGGGGTTTAACCCAACTTAGGTCAGGTTGCTCAGGCCCACACAATGTCAATGAGGAGCAAATCTCTTGGGATCACACCAGTTCCTTTGGATCTAAAGGTGCAACTGGAAGGTGGGGTATTCAATGTGCTGCCTACACCAAGAGCCCCCCTGTGCTATGTGAGCAACGCCATCACACCTCTACAGGTGACTTGTTACACTCTGTTTATCCCATTTAATGCTCCTGCTCCTTCTAGGAATCCCACAGGGGTTCATCTGGGACAAGCAGCACACAAACCCCAGAAGACACAGCTCTCCTCATTCCCAGAATGTTATGGAAACCAGCAGGGCTTGGAATTCACAGACATAACCAGAACAGTGGTGGTTTCACCTCCATCCCTGTACCTTCATCACATCCCACAGGAGTGCTGCCCAAAGCTGCCATCACTTCATTCCCTACATTAGCAGAAGGGGATGCACGGAATGAGTGAGATTCTTAATGAGAAATCTAGGACAAAATGACTGATTCTGTGCCGTGGTCTGAAAACAACGTAATAACGTGGCTGAGAGCAGGCTCTGATGCTAATTATGTGACTTTACAACACTCCATGACACTTTTTGATCCGTGTTTTCCTGTCATTTCTACCAGAATCACAAGCACTGAGCCTCAAAGCCCTTGTGGACCCTGGGTCACTCAGGGACATGCACTTGGAGCTCCTCATTATTTAAGTTCCTTCAGCAGGAGCTTCTTTCTGTGCAGAAAACTGCTCTCCCCAACCACCTGCCCCTGCACAGCCTCCCAGACTGCCACACCTTGAAGATCACCCTGCTAAATCAGAATCTCACCAAACACACCAAACAAGTCACTCTGATATCAAGCCCCCCTCGTTTGGAACAGCTACAAGACTTGGCCAGAGCACACTGGATAGTCAGGGAGGCAACACTGTCACACACAGCCCGGGAAAACCCTCCTGGCATCCAGCCCTGCTCCCAGAGGCTCACCCCACGCTGCTCAGACAGTTTCTCCTCAGCTCTGAAGTTCTGAAAACACGGTTCTAAGGAACACGTTTGCACCTTGACTCCAGCTCCGTACTTCACTCCCCGCTCCGCCCGGACCGGGGAGTGCACAGCACAGCAAGGCACTAAAAGCCTGGAAGCCCAACACACTGAATCACCGTAATTAACACTCTGGCCTCCCGCCACGAAGGCTCAGCGTCTGAAACAGTCCCTAAAAGGATATTAGGAAGTGAGAAGGCGAAATACAGTTCTACCTGCGCAGCAAGCAGCGGTTATTTATTTGAGACGAAAACACTCACTGTTAGTGCAATCCTCTGACACTCGTATTCCTGATCCTTCGCCCACTTGGAGCTGGACTCGTCAGACTCCCGGCAGCACAAAATGTTAATGTTTTGCCTGCGAGCTGCCTTCCAGGCTGCTCTTTCTCCCTACAGCTCTGGAAACATTGCTGGAGCCGTGGATTTCACGGGAGCTGCTCCCCGAGTAAAGTGTCTCTGAAGCACAGTGCACAAGGCATGGCTTCCTGCTGCCCCAGATACAGCAATTCCTCCCGGGAATGGCAAACAAGAATCTCTAAGAGGGTTTTGCTGTTAAATCTTTTCTTGTTAAGACGGGGGAAGAGAAAATCTGCTTTGTGACAGTGGCACTGTGGGGAGTTCAAACCCAAGGGTCACAGGAGAGGCACGCTGGCAACAGGAACCTCGCTGGAGGGGAGATTTAATACACAAGTTCTTTCAGAAAACAAAAACAAACCCCCCCCAATTCATCACACCGCTGCCATTTCTAAATTAGAATAAACAGCCACGCAGAAAATGTATGTTAGTGCCTGAAAAACAAGCCAGGAATTCAGCCTGGTGTGGTACAAAACCCGGGAGAGGGGAATTGGAGGCTGCCCCCATTTCCTACACACCGTCCTCATTACGGAGCAGCAACACAAAACCCAGTCCCTCCACCTTACAGGGGACACCAACACAGAACTTTTCAGATGTTACTGCAAACAAGGTGCTTTCAAATAAAATAAACTTTAAAAATGCTTGGCAAGAACATTCCTTTCCCAGTTGGCAGACAAGTGCCCAGAGCTCGCACCTCTCCAAGATCCCGAATTTAAAATCTGAGCCAAAATGGCTCCTTTTCCTTTCCTTTCTCAGTGACTTTTCCAGCATGAGACACTCAGGTTGAGCTCAAAAACCCCACTGCTGTTTTAAGCCAGTAACATTTAAAATGGATTCTGGCAGAGGTGTCTGCTCTGACAGCCATATAGTAAGTTGAAAAGGAGAAATTAAAAACTTAATTAAAAGCTAATGTTGGAAAACTGAGAAGCTCCTGTTCCCACCTTTCTGCAAAGGAGGAAAGTGTGGGGAGGGACACAGTGTGAGACATGAAGCTCTAATTCTTTTTGCAGCACTCTGTATTGAAGCAATCAGACACACTTTGGTTAAAAAAAGAAAAAAAGGCAGGAAGATGGAAATGATCCTACTCTGAGAATGATTTTGGATGCTGCTTGACTTCCACGTTTGTAGACAAGGTGCTCAGCCAAGACAGAACTTTCTCTGCTGTTACTCTGAACAGCCTAAGCCCAGATGGTTCCTTAAAAGCATCTTAAGATGTCACTGGAGGGAATTCCTGGCCATGACCCACAGCAACCTGTGATGAGCAGGGAGGCTGAGCCTCCTGGATTTCTGAATCAGCTCTGCCAGGAAGTCCCTGGGTCTGCACCTGTAATTCCTCAGGTATTTACAACAGCACTGTCATCCACAGTCAGCCTTTGCAACCACAGTTTCCCCTGCTCCTGCTCACTCCAAAAATTATGCTGGGAGTGGCCAGGGTGGGGGGCATAGGGGTGGAAAATGGACAGGAAATGAGGGAATGGCTTTTGGGGTGGCAGGACCAGTTCCCATCAACTGATGGGCTACAAGAGCAGCACTGACTCACTGACTGACAGACTACACTGGCCCAACCCCTGTATTCATAACACCCCCCAAAAAGCCCTCCATGAAGCAACAAACACCCCCACATGTAAATAAAGATCATCCTTAGTAGGGGAGAAAACACCAGGCAGGAGAGAAGCACCAGACTTTGTTAACAAAAATAAATGCACGTGTTCTGTTAAAGGCTCTTTGGCTAAAGACCAGTTTCTGAATTCCACTGAATTCATCACATCCAAGGCCAGCCCAGATACCTGGAATCAGGATGATTCACACTGGTTTAGGAAAAGAAGTGAAAATTAAGAGTGGCACAGGTTTCAAGAGGCATTCACAGGCCAGCCACCTACCAACCAGTCAGACATAAGTCAATTTGCTTTAAGGACACCCAGCAACAAGCTGAGAGAAACAGCAGCGACTTCAAAGAGCAAAATGACCCATCAGAGCAACACTTACACACTACTGAATGTTTCTTCATCTACCACCAGGCACAGAAACACTAATTAAGGCAGTTTACAAGACACAACAGAACTACTTTTTAAGCTGCAAGATAAACCCTCCTACTTTACAAGCCTGGTACCTGCCCCTGCTTCTAAGAGGGGGCGAGGCTGCTCAGTCTTATGTTGTAAATAAATGAGGAGTTCACACTGGAGTTATAACACACTGGGACAGAGCCACCAGTTGGGGGGGTTTTGTTGGTTTTTTTGGGTTTTTTTTCCACTTCCCTTGTGAGACACCTGCTGGAGTTTATTCATACAGACAACTGGTTTATCTGAAAACAACACACACTAGTGCTCCCAAAACACTCCCAGAACAGTCCTTCAAAAAGGCTTCTGAGGAAACTAAGCTGGGCTAAGGGGAGTCTGTGGCAGATTAAAGAAGTTAATTAAGATAATTAATTACATTAAACAAATCCAGCATGAATCCACACTGAAAAGAGATTCCAGCTATGATCTATTCAGCAAATTCATAACTAGATGGAAGAAGAGAGTAACAGATATGAAACAAAACTGACTGATGATCCTTTGGGATAAGGCACAGATTTCCAGGATGGTAACATTTAAGATGTTGACAGGTGTAGAAAGCTCTCGCAATGCCCAGAGACAGATAAATCTGTAAATTGGTAGATAAAGAGAAGGGAGAGAGGCAAACATTTCCAATTTGTGTGAACCACTGCAAGGGGGAAAAACATCCACCTTCTCACAGCGAGTTCCCTGAGAACATTTGTTGCTTGGCAGCAAAGGAGGATAATGGGAACTATCAAAACAAACAGAGACGGGAAAACACGCGTCTAGAAAGTCTGGTGTGAGCTGGGGACAGAGATTTAATGCCTCTATGTATCTGTCAGTAAAAAGCCAGGCACTGAGACGCGTTCTCGGGAGGGGAAAGATCCCCAAGATCACCCAGCACGGGCTGGGAGCGGCTGCAGCACAACACAACCGGGATAAACTACAACAGGGCCAGAGCAGGCCGAGCTCAGACACAACACAGTTAACATAATTAAACATCTGAACGGCTCGCAGTGCGATATGACAATAATCTGATGCCTGTGGATGTCTGAGACACGTGCTTTGGCTCCCGGCTGGACACGGCAAAGTCGGCAGGGAAGAACCGGCCCCGGTCAGTGACAGGATATGGGAACAGCAGCACTTCCAGCACCAGCAGTCTCCAGAATGGGGGTGCTGTTTTCATCACGTACACAGGGCAGGTACATCCCGCCCCGCAGAGCCCGAGGGCACGGGCACAGCCGCTGGCGCACCGCTGGAAACGCACCTGCCGCCGTGCCGTGAAGACTCTGGGGCAACGCTAAAGGCTCAGCTTGTCCAGTTACACTTAAAAAACCTCGACGCACGCTCCGCAAAACCCCCGGCCGTCAGCCCGCGTCCAAACAAACCCGAGAAACAACTTCCTCCCCGCGGGGAAGCAGCCGGATCCCGCCGTACGCGACACATTCCCGGCTCTCCCGCGGGGAATTCGGCCGCGGGGGAGGAGGAAATGGGGCGGGCCACAGGCGAGGGGCTCTCCGTTACTAGGCCGGGCGGGAGCGCATCCCGCGGGCCCCGCGGCCTAGTGGCGGGGAAGGGGCGGGGTTGCCATGGCGACCGGATGGGCCCGTCCCGGGTGCAGCCGCCATGACAACCCGGTCCCGGCCGCCCTGCCACGGAGACCCCCCCCAAATCGCTCCTGGCTCACCTGGGAGGGGCGGCGGGCGCGCCCTCAGCACATCCCGGAGCGAGGCCGGACTTGGGACCGGGGGGGACACGGCGGCCACTTCCTCAACCGGGGCACCGCGCAGTAACGCGCCTCCCCATTGGCTGCCGCCGCCGCGCGTGACCGCTGGGGCCGCGCACGCGCAGAGCGGGGCAGAGCCACGCGGGCGGCGCCGGGCGCTGCTCGTAATTAAAGGGGCTGTTAATTAACGGGGCATCCGTGAGCGCAGGCACTTGCGAAATGGGAGGTGGGGTTGCGTCACACCCCTGTGTCACCTGGCCGGAAGTTTTCCCTCCGTCCTACAGTGGAGAAGGACCCAGGAGATTTCTCACAGTGCAGGGAAATTAGGAGTGTTTAAGGGTTTTTCCTTGTTGTCGAAGCTCTACAAAGTGAGTTGAGACAGGATATTTTAGTCGAAAAGGACCTACAACGCTTACCAAGTCCAACTGGCTGAGCAAAATTTAGAGCATGTTTATTTATTTTTAATAATAACAATAATAATTGTAATTAATAAGCAGAAATACAAATTATTATTGTTATTGTTGTTATTATTACTATTATTGTTATTTCGATTAGATAATGTGGGGGTTGGACTAGATGAAATCCAGAGGTGCCTTCCAACTCTAACTATTCCATTATTATTATTATTATTATTATTATATTATTATTATTATTATTAACCTTCCCTTTCCAGAGAAGGACAGCCACAGTTCCCTTTCCAGCTGTTTCATTCAAATCAGGCTTTCCCATCTTCCATCTAATTTGTCCTTATTTTGCAGCCAGTGTGGAACCAGAGCCCCCACATCACTTCACACAAGGACCAGAGCAGCAGAGGTCCTTGTCACAGCCACTGATGTGTAGAAAGAACCCTTTTTTCCTTCTTTTTCACCCCTTGGAGGGGGCTCAGAGAAGGACAGCACGACAAGAAAGGGGCTGGACACCACATTTGGTTGTTGTGCCAAGAGCAGCACGTTCTGCCGCCCTTCCCAGATGATTCCATGCATCCCTGTGCCCCACTCAGAGCTGGCCTGAACACCACAGCCAGCCTTTGGCCAGTTTTCCAGCCAGCATTAACAAAACACGCCAGTTCTCACACCAAATTTTTAAGAATCATTGACTGAGGTGTCTGGAAAGGGCATTTCCCCAGCTGGCAGGTCGATGGGTCACTGAGTTTTGTCCCCTCCCCAGCACAGGCCTAATGAGTTGGACCTTCTAACCAACTGAAAGATAAAAAAAATCTTAATTGTTTTAATTCTCATTCTTCTAATTGTTTGACAGAGAAATGGCAGATTTGTTTCAATGCTTCTTAAATTGGTTCCTTTAATAGGAAGTGCTGCTTTAACTCTACCCTTGTGCTTCCCAAACAAACGTCTGTGTTCCAAAAATATACAGTGTACACATCCTCTGTAGCTATAGATACAAACATTTACAAAGAAACAAGCAGGCTGGGGTGGAATAGCTTGGAAAAACCCAAAAATCACACAGGGCCTTTTCTCCTGGCCCCCCCAGAGCCAGAGCAGCTGGGCTCAGTGTGCCGTGAACACATCCAGGTGAAAAATGCACGACTGAGGAATATCAGACCCTTGGAGCAAAAGGATTTCCACACACAGCAGAGGTTTGGAGTTTCTGTTGCATATTCCCACCCCCTGTTTTGTCCCTTAGTATCTGCATCCCACGTCCAAACCTTCCACGCCTGCTGCCAAAGGGCCGATCCCTCACGCTCGGCTTCACTCCAGAGAGGAAAATGTGGTTCCCAGGACAGTTTGGTTTTATCTCCGAGGCTTCCCCAGGCTCCAGGGGAGCTGGGACACCGTGCAGCCTCGGTCCTAGCGGATGGGCCGGTATGGGAATGTCATTCCTGGAATGAAGGTCTGCACGGGGTGTGCCGGGAGCGCGGGGTGCGCCGGGAGCGCGGGGTGAGCGGCGTGCGCGGGGTATCCCAGCGGAGGGGTGTGGATGTGGGGGTAAAATCCTGGTGGCAGGGCCCCGTGGGTGGGCTGCTGCACTGGACCCGAGATCACCAGCTGGAGCAGGCTGTGGAGAGAAATCCAGACAGGAGGGAGGATTGTTAGAGCAGCTTCTGTGGTGAATCCAAGGGCGACTCGCACCCGACGCACAGCACAGCTGAGGGGCGAGGACAGGGACTCGATTATGCTCTTTGCAGCTTCCAGAAGACTCTTTTTTTTTTTCCCTTTTCCCCTCTCTTTTTTTTAAACTCAAGTCACTCTTTGCAAAGAGGCAAGAAGCAATTAAGCTTAGGGTCAGGTAATACAGGCAGGGAGCTGGGGATGGGACAACTGAGGGGCAGGTTCCCGGCTGGAATTTCATTTCCCTTTCTGTGTATTTGTTTTAACACAGGCTGGGCAAGAGCAGATATAAGGTGGGAGCCACTGAAATCCCCTTCAGTCAGGAGTCCAGGGAAGAAGTAATCAGCATTATGTCACCTTTAGCCCTATGTGAGCAAAGGCCAGATTCCAGGAAGACAAATTTTTAGAGGAGATTTTGTCTCAACAGCCCTCAATGTCCTGGAACAAGCATCAAAAACAACACAGCTGCAGAAAGGCCTCTTACTTGTTATGTGGTAGCCTGGAGCACACAGTCCTCAAGTCATCTGAAAGAGGACAGAACACATAAGGATAAAGCAGAAATTAGAGTGATTTTCCTCTTCACTGTCCTTTCTAGGAAGGTCAGACTACTGAATAATCAGTAATTTTACTGAGTAATTACTGAATAATCAGCAATCTGTCATCATCACCAGTCATCAACACATCCAGAATCCCATTCTCAGGCCCCAAAACCTCCACAGGGGAGAATATGTTCTCCATCTCACAGCTTTCCACACCAGCCACTTTACTGTATGTTTGACATTTAAGGCAGACCAAGCCTTAGGATGGACTTTGCAATGCCAATATACCAACAAGGAGTAACTGAGACACAGGAAACACAAGGCATGACTCTGCCCACTGAATATAGCATTTATGAGGAGAAAGGCATCAGGTCAAAGCAAGGCAAAGATTACCCAATGCCTGTTCTGTCTTGGTTTGGTGTTTTTGAAACACTGACAGTGTAAAGAAAGGGTTGGGTTGGTTGTTTTTTTTTGCTGAGATCTATCAACTAGAAATTGCAGCTTTTTTACCATCTCCAAACTTCTGCTAAAGCAGAATAACTAGAACCAAGGAATTTAACAAGATACCCTGTTGATAGAGTGCTTTCAGGAATAGCTGGAGAACAAACCTGCCTTTGTAGATAAAACCACTCCCAAAATACTGAGATATCTGATATTTCAGCAGCACCTTACACTGAACTACCTTCAGTGCAAGTGCTCAGAATGTTCCAGGTGAACAACTAAGAACCAACACAGCTGAAATAAGCCATCAGCTCAAAAAACTCCAATTTCTGCTTGTTCTCATTACATTTGGAGCTACTTTATAAAAGATTAGGAAGAAGAACACTGAAATTTGACCAGCAGCACTGGTTCAGCCAGGGCTAAAGCCTCAGGCACCTGCTTAGGCAGAGGCCACTCTCAGCAGTTGGGGTCTGCACCAACTGTCCCAGTGGTTGGGGAGCCTTAAGCCTTCTGGTCACCCCCAAAATTCTCTGTTTTCACTAGAATATAACAAGAAAACAGCCTTTCTGGCTGACCCTGTGCTATGTTGAGGCACTTCCCTTTTTCATCTCTGCAGGTCTTCTGGAAAGAACTGGCTTTGGAGACAGGAAAGCCAGACAAAAAAACCCACATTAGCAGACTTTTTTTATCAAGTTTAACTGAAATTGCACACACTGAAATGGGGTCTCATTACAGGTGAGCTGAATGCCCAGAAGTTCCAGATGAAGTGTGTTTGTTTGCTTTACAAATTCTTTGTCTAGCACACCCACCCTGTGGGTTTATGTGCTTCATGGACTCTCCTCCATCAGGCAAACTCAGAGATGTCAAACTGAGCCACAACTAGACAGTGCTTTTTAAATAGCTACAAGCAATTCTGAGGGGAACAAATTTGTCCCTGTGCCAGACACCCAGGTTTAACCCCCTTGTGCACACTGCAGGGTTGAGGATCAGTTCAAAGCAATGCATGTCACCTACATCACTACATCAGTGATCTCTCTTATTCTCCATCCAGCTGTTTTCCCTGAACTATTTCCTGCACTATCGCTTTCCAAGAGGGGCAAACTACTAATCCTGCTGTGAGCACGTTGATCTTCACTCCCCTCACTCCAAAACTCCCTCTTACAACTTCTGCACAGTGGAGGAAAAGAATCCTGTGCTGGGGTCTGTGCCAGCCCCACCACCAACTCACCTCTAGTGCACAGGAGTGCTCCCGATGCCATGGCCACTTGCAAAGCCTGGGCCAGCCTGTCCAGAGCCAGTTCAATCTCTTTGGATGCATTGAGAGGATTGAGTTCATCAGACAGTCTGTTGATTTCCTCAACCAGAGGAACCACGTGGTCAAAGGGCACCAGCCCCAGGCGCCCGTAAAGGTTCTTCTCCGTCAAGTGCCCCTGAAGCATCATAAGAACCTGCAGGACACTCAGGTGCAGCTTTGAGTACAGCTGGTGGCAATCTTTGTCTTCTCCTGAAGCTGAGTCCTTGGCAATTTTGCTGGGAGCGTGTCCATTGGAGAGAGAGGCTTTCTTCTTCCTCTTGTAGGCCAGGGGGGCCTTCACGCACCAGCGGATCAGTCCGGTCAGCGGGGTGAGCTCCAAAAACCCTATGGGCAGGTTGGCTGCAATGGGAGTGTTCAGGAAGGTGATGAGGATCAAACGGGGGTCCTCAAAGATCCAGGAAACGATCAGCTCCAGCAGGTCTGAAGGAGGGATGAGGTCATCTGCAGAGAGGAAAGTTGGTGTTGGGTAAGCTGAGCCTTGCGCTGAAGCACGGGACTTTAATTTAGTCTTTAATTAGTCTCTCACACACACCCTTCCTGCACTGTCACAATGATGATTTCAGAGCCTTCCCAATTCTGCTCCTTTTCTCAAGACACAGAGAAGATACAACCATGTTCCTGCCAACTTCACCTTCTCCACCTATTCCAAAGACACCACCAAATGCCAACATTCATCCTCTCTCCCAGCAAAGCTTCTTTTGTCGTTTTCTTCTCTCCCACCCATCACCTGCTCATTTCTTCCCTAAATTCAGTCTCCCTTTATCCCTTGCCACAGGAAGTACAAGGGGCAAGGGAAATAGGAAAAACTTGTTGGGTGAAGAGAAGGAAGTGCCAATCATTCAACTCATTTCCTTTAAGACTTACCTAAACAAACGTGTTTAGGTAAAACACAACTTAATAACATGATCACATGACATGTACAGGATTATAAGATTATGTAAAGCTTCAAGTAAGAAGTGAAAGGTGCTCATGAACTTGACTACAGACAAGAGAAACCCTGACTTGCCAGTAACCATCCTGTCACAGGCTGCTGGATTTGAAGAGCAAGCTCCCTTTTCTCGTGTGACCAAAAACATCTCAAATAAATGAAGGAATTAAAAAATTACTTCCTATAACTCACGTTATGTCCTTTCTGACATGTCTTTTAATTACCTAGATGAACTTTCAAGTGGTTGCACAAAACAGATATAAAAATACTGAGATATAAAATATACTTTGAGCTCTACCAAATACTTTTTTAAAAAACCACCATGAAGTCTAAGCCTCTCCCTCACCCTCAGTAATGCCAAACTGTTTATCTGGAGGAGACCATGCAAAACTTTTCCTTTATTGATAACAAACAGCATTTGCTTTTCTGGATTATAGGTGATGTTGGTATTTAGTGTATGGTTGTTCCCTGGTCTACCATGAGCTCTCTGTTACTGAGTAAAGCTAAATCAAACTTATTTTAGACAACCTCGTGTCTGATCAACAACAACCTCAGACAGGTTGTATCACTGGCAGTCACACAGTTAAAGAGTGCACTGGAGATATGCTGTTGATTATGTATTTCTTGTCACTGCTCCACAGAAATCCTGCTCTGCCTTGCAAACATTCAGAATTTGTGTTTCTCCCCTTTTTGGAAGGAATCAGGCTGACAGGCAGCCCTGAGTCTATCTCAGGTCCGACTGCCCAGCCCAGACAGATCAGCTTTCACTCCCAGAGCTGCTCAGTCAATAAAGTCCCTGTGTCCTTTGCCCTTTCTGGGGGACAGTGCCCTTTGTGTCAGGTGTTACCTGGCTGCTTCTCCAGCAAACACCTTCCCTTTTACCCAGAGAAGCTGTGGTTGCCCCATCCCTGGAAGTGTCCAAGGCCAGGTTGGACGGGGCTTGGAGCAACCTGGGCTAGTGGAAGGTGTCCCTGCCCATGGCAGGGGGTGGAATGAGATGAGATTTAAGATCCCTTCCAACTCAAACTGTTCTTGGATTCTATGACTCAGCCATGGAGTGGTTATTTTTATTCTTACCCCAGTGCCAGATGAGGCAACAGCCACACCCCTGAGCTGCTTCTGGCAATAATTATTGGTAACACCTCTTTAGCATCCGAGCAGTTAATTCTCTTGCAACAGTTAATTTGTGTTATGTCGCACCTCTTACTTGGAAAGACACAGCTGGGAAACACTTACCTGAAGAGAGGTCGTAGAGAGCTGTGACAGATGTGATGAACTGGCAGCAGAAGCGAGGGCTGGCACTGAAGATCTGCTTCAGGGTCTGGATGGAGCCTGGCACCAAGTTGCAGTAGTCGTCAACCAGTGCCCGGGCCAACCTCACACAGAACACAGCAGGGGTTCTCTGAGGGGGTGGCACATGAGGAAAGCAGATTAAACCCTGTCACAGGGCTGCTCCAACATCTGTGTCCCCACTTTCCCAAAAGAGCAGTGTGCTTTCTCTCTCTCAGGATATCAAACATCCACTCGGCCAGAAGTAAAATCACTATATCTCAATATAAAAATAAGCAGTGATAATTCATGCTTAAAGTATCTGTGGCTTAAAATTAAAACCTTTCGAATCAATATTGTGACTTGGAGATTTTTTCTTTTTTTACTACTTAAGCAACATTTCTTCCCTGTGAGGGTGGTGAGGCCCTGGCACAGGTTGCCCAGAGAAGCTGTGGCTGCCCCAGCCCTGGAAGTGTCCAAGGCCAGGTTGGACGGGGCTTGGAGCAACCTGGGCTAGTGGAAGATGTCCCTGCCTGTGGCAGGGGGTGGACTGGATGAGCTTTAGGGTCCCTTCCAGCCCAAACTATTCTGTGACTCCACAATTCTAACACAGTTCTGGAGTTCAATTGGTTCAACTAGTTCAGTGACCTCCCAGTCACACATGATATTTTTAATGTGGAAAAAATTCTGTGCAATCCTCAGGCCTTTTAAAAGCTGCAATCTGCAAAAAAATACACCTTCTCCTGCTATCCAGGTTACATCCCATCCTGTCCCAAGGCTCACCAGGTGGGAAAAGTGACCCCAAGGAAAAATTGCTGGTCCTGCTTCTCCCACCTTTCCCTCCCAGCACATTCTTTCTGCTCTTCCCCTTCCATCAAAACCAGGTGACTTCTGCACATCCCATCAAAGCAGCAGGAACAAAGGTGCACTATCCAAGGTTTACAGTGGGAAATCTCAACAGGAAAAGGGGGAGACAGAGGAGATCCCTGACATACCACAATCATGGAAGACAGACACAGGTATTTTGTGCCCAAGTCTCAAGAGAGATGCCTCTTCCATGCACAGACCTGCACATCAGGCAGGGTTTCTTTCCCAAACTCCTTGGCTTCTTCAAGCAAGGTGACCATGAACTGCCAAGGTTTGTTCCCTGTGTTGGTCAAACCCTCACTGAGCCCTTTCAACATGCACGGGGTTGGGGGGAATTAATAAAACTTTCACTGACAGTAAAAAAATAAACACCCACTTGTTTTTCTTCTATGAATGAATTGGCAAAAGCTCTTCCTGATGCTGGAGCATAGGAATGAACATGAGCACAGACAGGGGGGCAGCTGTTTTGTCATCTGAAACCAGCACAGAGGAGCAGCTGACTGTGCCCAGTCACTGTATCCATCCTGGAACACTCCCTCACCCCCTCCCTGAGCCATCCCTGCCTGCACAGGAGCTGTACCTGCAGCCAGAAGGCAGCACACTCCAGCACAGGAACCCTGCACACAGCCACTGCCATGGACACCAGCTTCCCCAGCAGGGCCATCCTGCTGTCATCTGCCTTGTTCCCTTGGGGGCTGAACAGAGATGAAAAGATGATCTGCCGGACTGAGTCCTTGGTCTGCTCTTGGAAATAATTGCACATGATCTCAAGGAGCTGGAGTTCCTGAAGGGAGTTCAGTCTCTGAAAGAAAACAAAAGCAAAGCTGCAAAATACACTGGGGGTCTTGAAAAAGCAAGAAACAAGTGGAAAAGACAGGGGCAGTAAAGGCTGGGAGCCTCCCTCAGGTGTGAGGGACCCAGTCTTCAAGCACAGCACACACATTCAGGCTTTCTGAGCCACCACTGCATTTACCTGGTGACACTGAAAAGCTTTAGGTTGTATTTGAACAACTGGATACACAAGACTGGTGCCTGCTGCACCTGCAAGTGCTGCCCATGGACTGGGAGATGAGACTGACGTTGCTGGGGTGAAAAATATTCCCTCCCTCTGCAAATAACAGCTCTGAGGACGCTGCTGGGCAGCTGGCAGGGACACAGCTGGGCCCAGGAGCCCACTAGGCCCCAGGTCCATGCACCCCAACACTCACCAGCAGCTATGGTTTCTCACTGCTCATCTCTGAGACCCCCATCCCAGCTCCATCCCACACCCATCCAAAAAGTCTGGTAGGGCCCAGCTGCAGCACTGGGGGGCTGTGGGTGTCCCCAGGCCCTGAAAGCCCACCACATCTCCTGAGAGCCTTGAATCCTGGCCAGCCCATGGGGGTCTTGTCAGCCAGCCCCCTCCCTGCCAAAAACCCCTCAGTCACCGGCACCCCAGGGAGCCTGTGCTGTCCTTTTGGGGCCTGTCTTCAGCAGCAGCTCCTCAGGGACTCTATCCCTTTCTTCCAAAGCCTTAGTCTCCAGCAACAGCCCCCCAGGGACCTAATCCTGCCCTTCCAAGGCTTTGGTCTCCAGCAGCAGTTCCTCAGGGACCTCATCCTGCTCTTCCAAGCCCTCGATCTTCAGCAGCAGCTCTTCAGGGACCCCATCCTGCCCTTCCAAGCCCCTGGTTTCCAGCAACAGCCCCTCGGGGACCTCATCCTGCCCTTCCAAGGCTTTGGCCTCCAGCAGCAGCTCTTCAGGGCTCCCACCTTGCCCTTCCAATCCCTCGGTCTCCAGCAGCAGCCCCCGCCCCTGGGACCCTCATGGTGCAGCGGCAGCCCCAGGGAACCCTGTCCAGGGGGCCTCCCCTCCACACCCACTGCCCGGGGCTGTGTCCGCCCTCAGCCCCGGGGTGTGCCGGGGTGCCCGTGTCGCACCTTGGGCGGCGCCCCGCGCTCCTTGGGGACCTGGAAGAGGAACTCCTCGAGCAGCTCGGTGGGGCCCTTGTCCACGAGCGGCAGCGGCGCGTTCTGCAGCTGGCTGCTGAAGTAGATGTCCAGGTGGTACAGCACCTCCTTGGCGGCGCTCAGCGCGTCCCGCCGCAGCAGCGAGTGCCGGATGTCGCTCATGGCCCCGCTCCCGGTCCCGTTCCCGCTCCCGGTCCCGTTCCCGGCCCGGCCCCGGCGCGGCCTCCCCTCGGCGGCGCGGACGGGCGGGCGGGCGCTACGGCGGCCCGCAAAGGACAAAAGGGCCACGCGCGGGCGCCGCCGGCAGCGCCCCCTGGCGGGACGGGGGGGGGCTGGGGCTGGGGGGGGGCTCGGCCGCGACAGACCCGGCCCTTGGGGGGGTCTCGGCTCGGGGTCTGAGCCGGGGAGGCTCGACCTGGGAGAGCCTGGGCCTGGAAGGATCTTGGCTCTCGAGGGATCTTGGCCCGGGGGCCTGGTCTTGGGGCTGAACCATGGAATCTCGACCTGGGGGGACCTGGGGGGGGGAATATCGGCCCGAGGGGCTGCTTCTTGGGCTGACTTAGGAATTCTCTTAAACTGGGAGGGAACTAGCCCTGGGGACATCTTAGCCCTGGAGAGATGAGCCCTGGGGCTGAGCCAGGGGGGATATTGGCCCCGGGGGGGGGCTGGGCCTGGGGCCGAGCCAGGAGGTCTCAACCTGGACCTGGGGGGATATTGTCCCTGGGGGATATTTGCCCTCGGGGCTGGGCCTGGGGCTGACTCGGGAGGTGTCTTAAATTGGGAGAGAAATGGCCCTGGGGGCATTTTGGCCCTGAGGGATGAGCCAGGGGGGATATTGGCTTCAGCAGGGGGCCTGGAGCTGGGACTCATTCAGAGAGTCTTGACTTGGGAGGGAACTGAACCTGGAGGGATCTTGGCTCTGGAAGGGTCTTGGTCCTGAGGGGCTCACCCAAGGGATCTTAATTTCGGGGGGGTAGGACCTGGGGGTGTGTTGTCCCTGGAGTGCTGGGCCTGACTGACAGGGTCTTGACTCAGGATGGAACTGGCCCTGGGAAAGGTCTTGGCCCTGGAGAGATCTTGGGGCTGAGCCAGGGGGGCTTGACCTGGGGGGGAGCCTAGACCTGGGGAGATCTTGGACCTGGAGGGCTGGGCCTGGGGCTGACTCAGGGGATGTTGATGCAGGAGGGAACTGGCCCTGGGGGGATCTTGGCCCAGGGGGTTCTTGGTCCTGGGTCTGGTTCTTGAGAGGGTCTTGACCTGAAGAGGGACTGGCCATGGAGGGTCTTGGCTGGGGGAGCCTGACCCTGGGCCCAAACTGGAGAGCCTGTTGGGGGGGTCTAGGCCGAGCCCTAATCCCTCTATGGGAAGCCTCCCTTCTCTGGGGTGTGCCTGGCTCCAGGGGAGGGGGCTGGCAGGGGCCCCCCCAGCCCCTCAGGATCACTGCACACTTCTAGGGGGCTGGCATGGCCCTCCTGGGAAACCCAACATCTGCCTTTGGAGGCTGGGAGCACCGGGAACACCGGGAACACCAGGACATTGGCCAAGGCCACTGGGGCAGGGCTGGGGCAAGTAGGGAGAGTGTGTGTGGGGGGGTGGGCTGCCACCCCTTGGCACCTCACAGCCCTCCCAGGGATGGGGCTGAGCTGTGTGACCGCCTGGGGAGGCTCTGGGGACAGGCACCATGCCAGGGATGTGGTGCTTTTTGGCAGTTCCAGCTTGGCTTCCCACCCAGAGACCAGGGTGGCAGCACCACCCTGGGATGCACTGGGTGCCCTCAGCCCCTGGCACTGGGTTCCTGCTAGCCCTGGAACACCCACCTTGTTGGAAATGTAGGGGTGGAAATGTGCTGGGTGGGAACAATTCATGTTTGTGAAATAAACATTTTTTAAGAGAAATTGTGTCTGTTGGTGAGTGAGAGCTGCCCACGCCCCACATCGGGGAGCTGCCACTCTCCAGGAGTGGTCTCTGGGATCTCTTGACATTTTAATCCACTCCAGCACGTTCTCAGCCTTACCTGTGACAGGAGGTATTGGCAGTGGCTGAAAGGACTCTTTTTGCACTGAGCAGACCTTTATTTCCGTGAAAAATACCATATGGAGCCTGCGGCCTCACATGTTCCTTGGCCGGGCAACCACTTGGCAAGGTGAGCACGTCCCTCCCCATAAATGCAGGTGCAGATCCTTCCCCTTCCAGAGTCCTTGGATAACATCAAAGGTATGTCCTGCTCCCCTCTCCTCCCTCACCACAGGAGCTCCCCAGTGCCACCTTCTCCAGCTCAGCCTGATTTTGCCGCGACGCTCTGCCGGGGCTGAGCCTGGGCACAGCTCAGGGTCCTTGTAGGTGTCTCTACCTGGGAGGTGCAGAGGCTGCTGTGCCCCCTGGGGAGTGGGGAGGATTTGTGGGGCTTTGGGCAATTTTTGGCATGACCAAATTGTGGCATTACTGAATCTCTGCGTTACCACGTGAATCTCTGTGTGACTGTGGTGTTGGAGGGAAGTGTTTGCAGCCACAGTAAGGGTGCAAGTGGGAAAGGCGAGGGTTTAGCTGGAGCAGCTTCCCCAGAAGGAAAAGCAAACCCTGAGGCAGCAAAACCTTCCTGGGGCTGGAATTTGTTGTGCCAAAAGCTGGTGTGTTTGCCTGTCCTCTCAGCCCGTCTTATCAGGTTCCTGCTTGGGGCACCTGGGCTTGGGCAGGGCTCAGATCCCACACACTGGCGAAATATTACCCTGGGGAGCGGAGTACCACGGGAAATACTTCCCAAAAGCCTTCCCCTGTGGATGGGAGCTGCTGTGCTGCCTTGGTGAGGGGTCCAGAGGGATGACAGCGTGGGTGAGGATGGGGCAGTGCTGGGAAATGGGGGGCAGGATACCTCCAGTGAGGATGTTCCAGGCGGGAAGGGAGATGGGGAGGAGTGTTGGGGGGATCCATCCCTTCCTCTGTCCTAGCACAGCTGCTGAAGGGTCTCTGGGGTCTCTGGCACAGATGCAGGGAGGGGTGGGAGAGGCACAAGCCAAGGGACCTTGGTGTCCTTGGCCACTGCCACCCACCCCAGACTGGGAGAGGTGTCCGGGCTGAGCGTGGTGAATGAGGAAGCGACTGCTCTGTGTCACCATGAAATGGCATTTACTTTTTTGCCAGTGAATTTTCCTCTCTGGCCTTGTGAGTGGTCTGGCCTGCCTCCAGGAGGGACAGGCAGGATGAGGCCCCACATGATGGATGTACACAATCCCTGGATCCTGGTGGTTCACTGGAAAACAGATGCCTCCCAGTGAAACCAGTATGGCCAGTGGGATTACTCTGGTCACCTCTACCACCTGTGCCAAAATCCTATCCCGGCCAGGAGGGCTGAGACCCGCCCTGTCCCTCTGCACACAGGATGGCAACCTCCCAGCTGGTGCTGTCCCTGCTGGCTGCAGCTCTCCTGCTGCACTTGGCCACTGCGCTGAAGGTCGGAGCCTTCAACATCAAGGCCTTTGGGGACACCAAGATGTCCAACCAGACCGTGGCAAACATCATCGTCTCTGTGAGTGCAGGGGAGAGGAGCAGGCCTGGATGCTCTCTCCTCTCTGGGATGCAGTGACCCTGGGACAGTGGGACACCAGCTTTCTGTAGGCATCCATCCATCCATCCATCCATCCATCCACACCTCCATCCATCTCTCCATCCAAACCTCCCCTCACTCACCCATCTGCTCATCCCTCATCACCATCTCCCACCTCAGGCCATCTCCACTCTTGCTGATGCCCAACCCAGGATGGGCAATGCTTGGTGCTGCCCAGGTTCCTCCCTTGGAGCAGCTGCTGGGATGATGGTAGCAGACAGATGGATCTATGTGATCCCAGGGTCCTTCCAAGGCAGAGAAGACCAGCAGAGAAGCCCCCTCCCTGGGACAGTGAGGGAGGTGGGGAGGGGTGTCAGGGGGAATCCATGCCTTGCTCTGATCCAGCACAGCTGCTGTAGGGTCTTTGGGGTCTCTGGTGCAGACCCAGGAAGGGGTGGGAAAGGCCCTGCTGGCCTCCCATTGCCAGTCTGGGAGCCTTTGCAGCCCAGCTGAGGCACCCGTGGGTGTCCCATGAGCAGCTCTTGGCCAGGGGAGAGTAGCTCTGAGCTTGTCCCCCCAGATCCTGTCGGAGTACGACATCATCCTGGTGCAGGAGGTCCGGGATGCCGACCTGAGCGCCGTGGACAAGCTCATGGACCAGCTCAACAGGTGACCGTGATGGCACAGTGTGGGGGTGACTGCAAATGGGATGCTGGGCTGGATCCCAGCTGGCATCTCACCATGACAAGGCACCTTGGCTCAGCTGGAGAGAGCCTGATGGGTGCTGGGGAGCACCAGGAGCCTCCTCTCACCCTCTCCACATCTCCCCCCCAGTGCTTCGGGGCAGCCCTACAGCTTTTTGGTCAGCATCCCCCTGGGTCGGACCAGCTACAAGGAGCAGTACCTCTTCATCTACAGGTAAGGGAGGTCACCAGGGTCCAGCGTCCCCTGTGTCACCTGCTGCCCTCCCCAGCAACCCCCAAAGGGCAATGGGTACCTTCAGGGGTCCTGTCTGTGCCAGGAGCTGTGCTGGGGGCTGCCCTGCTCTCCTCCCTCAGGTCAGACATGGTCTCCGTGCTGGGAAGTTACTACTACGACGATGGCTGTGAGTCCTGTGGGAACGACACCTTCAGCAGGGAGCCCTTCATTGTGAAGTTCTCCTCGCCCACCACACGTGAGCAGAGCTGCTGTTGGGGGATGCCAGACCTGGCACAGGGTCCCCTCCACAGAGGGCTAAGCCCAGAGCTATGCCTGCCAGCAGGGCTCCACAAGGGTCCTTTAGTGCAGTGGGACCATCTCCCACTCGTGGGTGCCCAGGAGTCCTAAGTACCTGCCCAGCATGGCTGGCACTGCCTGCTCTTTCCCGCCGTGTGCCATCTCCTGTCAATTCCCATCACATCCCGTTGTCTGTCATCTCCCACCATGTGTTCTTTTCAGTTGTGTACCATTTCACATCTCCAGCTGCTTCCCATCGTGTCCTGCATACCATTATTTGCTACCTCCCATCTTGTGCCATATTCTGCCATCTGCTTCCTCCTCTTGGGTTCCATCTCCTGTATGTACCACCTCCCATTGCCTGCCATCCCTCATCCCTGCCGTCTCCCATCATGTCCCATTTCCCACCTTGTTCCATCACCTACCCCATGCCATCACTTCCACCTCCTTAGAACCTCCTCAGGGCACATACACTCTCCCATCTCTACCGCCTCCATCTCCTTCCCAAAACCATGGTGGCTTGGAAAAGGTGACAGGAAACAAGCAGCAAACCCTGTGCAAAAGGATGCAGTTCCCCACAGGAAATTCCAGTCTGGAGGACACACACACCACCACAGACACCCTTTCCCTGCAGCAGCTTTTCCCAGCCGGTAGCTGGGGCTTGGCCTGGGGTGGTCCCTGGGGGTTCCTGCTCCCTTCTCAGTTGGTGCAGCTGAGGTGGGGGCTGACAATCACCTGTGTGGCAGAGGTTCAGGAGCTGGTGTTGGTGCCCCTGCATTCCGAGCCCAGCCATGCAGCAGAAGAGATCGACGCGCTCTACGACGTCTACACCGATGTCATCAACAAGTGGGGGACTAATGTAAGCAATGGCAGTGAGCTCAGCTCCTCTCTGAGGGCAGCTGAGTGGGCAAGTGGATGGACTTGTCCCATGGGAGGCCTCTTGTACCCATTAGAGCGGGTGCCACCCCAGCAATCTCCAGGCAGGGAGCTGCAGGGTGTCTCCGCTGCCTTCACAGGGGGCTTGTCCCCGTGCGCTATAGTGCCCCAGGGGGGTTTGCTGCCACCTCTTAAGAAATTAGGGAGCCCCTGCTGACTTGTAAGGTCCATGGGCAGGGACACAACACGCTGCCCTGCAGGACATGATCTTCCTGGGTGACTTCAACGCCGACTGTGCCTACGTGACCAGCTCACAGTGGCCGTCCATCCGCCTGCGCTCCCTGCGCGCCTGTGAGTGGCTCATCCCCGACAGCGCCGACACCACCGTGGCCGACACCGACTGTGCCTACGACCGGTGGGTGCCGTGGCGGGGGGCAGTGGCTGGCACGGGGGGCTGGCAGGCACTTACACCCTCATGCTGCCCCGGCAGCATCGTTGCCTGCGGCACCGCCCTGCGCCAAGACATCGATCCCGGCTCCGCCACCGTCAACAACTTCGAGCAGAAATTCCACCTCCAGCGCAAGGATGTGAGTGAGGGGCCAGGGCACATGGGCCCACCAGCACTGGGATCCACCCCACCATACCTCCTGGGAGTGTGGGTGGGCTCCTTGTTCCTCGAGGTGTGCCCCAGGGTGGCCCGACCCCAAGTCTTGCACTGAATCAACCCCCCAGACTGAGCAGTTTGGGATATGGTCTAAATTTGGGGGTTGGAGAGGAGTGTTGGGGTCTCAGCCAGCCATCCCAGTGTCTGGATGAGCTCAGGCCCTCTCTGCTCTCTCCCACACCCAGGCTTTGGCCGTCAGTGACCATTTCCCTGTGGAGGTGACCCTGAAAGCCCGCTGAGCCCGTCCCTGTGCCAGTGGCTACCAGGACATCCCGGCGTGCACCTGCAGCCTTCGTGGAAGCCCACATGCCACCAGTGCCAGCCAAGCTGCCCACTATCTCTGCAAGGAGCCACTCTTTTGGATCTTGTGGGATTGGGGTGCTCTCTGCTTCCATTAAAAATGAGCCTCTTCCAGCCTTTACAACTCTGGAGGGAAGGTCCCTTTAGTCTCCCCAGCAGCCCCTGGCGTCCAAGTCTCCCATCCCCTGCCAGGGAGGTTTCCAGGGCAGGGGGACCCTCCTGCCATGGAGACACCTGGACCCACGGGGTGGCAAGTACTACTTCCCTTTCTGCAGCAAAAGCAGGGACACCAGGAAGAGCCTGGGAGGCTCCAGGCTTTCCAGGGCACAGGATGCTCTTGCCATGCATCCTGACAGAGCCCGCCTGGCTGCGGGACAGCTGACAGGACACTGACGGTGAGAGTGGGGGGAAGTGGAGGATGTGAGTCAGTTCCCAGGGGGTTTGGTGCTTCCCGGGGGACTTTCGGGGTTTCGGTGCTGACACAGCACTGAGGGACACTGGACTCATCCCGAGACTGGGTGTGAGGATGCAAAACCTGGTGTCACATGTGAGAGCCCGGCAAGTCCCGGCATGGGCTGCCGCTGTCTCTCTGCCTGTCAGAGCCTCCTGATCCTTCATCACCCTGGGGGTGATGCTGTGGGCTGGCATGGGGAATGCCACTCCTCCTGGGTTGCTTTGGGTCACCGATGGGGCTGCTTTGGGTCACCAGTGGGGCTGTTGTGAGTGACTACCAGGGCTGCTGCAGGGGTGTGCAGCTGGGGCTGGCGGTGCTCACGTGGTGCTCACCTGCCTGACCCAAACACAGGCCATTTCCTCCTCTTCCCTCTAATTACACCGTCTGAATCACCCAATTAAGGTCAGTGCCCTTCACCTCCTGCCTGGCCACTGTGCCTACTCTGTGATCTAGGAGGCCACCCCTGTTGGCTGCAGCCCCCCTGAGTCCCACGTGCCCACCCATTCCCACTGGGATGCTCCAGCCCTGTCAAGCCTCCAGGGCTGCCCTTTGCTGTATCAGCACAGGGGAGGCTGTGCTGGCCCCACCCTGTCATCCTGTGGGATTTCTGGTTTCCCAATGTGGGAAGGAGCCCACAGTCATGCCAAAACCCCCACGGGGGTGTCCGACTCATCCTGCTTTGCCGGCAACTCCACTGGCAATAAAGCCGCCCATCCTGCTGCCGGGAGGGCAGAGGTGCTGCACACTTGGCAAGGTAAGGACAGATCCAGGCTCAGCACCTTCAGCTGTGAACCGGGAGGGACCGAGATCAGCTGCAACCAGCTGGGATGAGGAGCTGCTCCTTACCCTAACAGTGGAGGCTGTGGCAAAGTTTAAGGACATGGAACAGCCTGGGGTGCTGGCAGTGGTGGCTGGGGCTGGTGGCTGATGGAGAAATTCTGGCAAGGAGTGGAGCTGGGTGATCCTGGGAGCTGGAGGAGGTGGATTCACTGTGTTGGGATGGGATTTGTCTTCTCTGGGACCAGCGAGCTGTCAAACTGCCTGTGCCAGCTCCACAGGCTGCTCGAGGCAGTGCCCGTCATGACACGCTGTTGTACAGCAGGACCGAGGAAGGAGCTGCATGTCCTTTTATTTTTCTACCCCAAATCCAAAGGAGTTTTCCAAGTTCAGCTCCCATCTCCGTGACTCAGCATCCCTCCCTGCAGGATGGGGACTGTGACTCTGGCATTGTCCCTGCTGGCTGTGGCTCTCCTGTGCCCGGCCACTGCCACCCTGCGCGTCGGTGCCTTCAACATCCAGGCCTTCGGTGACACCAAGATGTCCAACAAGGAGGTGGCAGAGATCATCATCAACGTGAGTGCAGCCAGCACAACGTGGGGACAGGCTGGGCACTGGGACAGCCACAAACGTGGCTCCTGTGCCAAGGACATGTGGCTGAGGATGGGATGGCATCCCAGTGCTGGTGATGCCCTGAGTGGATGAAGGCTTGGTGGGGACCATGGTAGGGCATCGGACACAGCCACAAGTCCCTGTGAGCCCCCCATGGGGACATCTGCCCCGGGACAGAGGGACATGTGGGTCCCCACGGTGTATCCAGCACCATGCCAGGGTGCCTGGCTGGGAGGTGGGTGGGAGACTGGCCCTGAGCTGGCAGCAGGTTCCCTCCCAGCATCACTGTCCCCCTTGGCCTCGCAGATCCTGCGCCGCTACGACGTGGTGCTGGTGCAGGAGGTGCGCGACTCCGACCTCAGCGCCGTCACCGAGCTCATGGAGCAGCTCAACAGGTACGAGCGGGGCTGGGGCTGGGACAGCAGCATGAGCAGGGAAAGCCAAGCTGCCTGAGTAATAAAAGGCAAAAAAAAAAGGTCAGCCATTGGCAGAGAGGCTGTTTTTGGGAAGGGGAATAGGAGAAAAGTGCTGGGGCGCTGAGCAAAAAAAGCCGCTCTAAATGATCTGGTGGGGGGAATAGGGATACAAGTGGTACAAATCCCTTCTGAAAGCTGTAACGCCACCCGAGCATGCAGGATGGAAAGGAACTATAGCTCTGGCAAGCTCCATCTCCAAAATCCAACAGA
The DNA here is from genome assembly GCF_009829145.1 of Chiroxiphia lanceolata. Lineage (NCBI taxonomy): Eukaryota > Metazoa > Chordata > Aves > Passeriformes > Pipridae > Chiroxiphia > Chiroxiphia lanceolata. The sequence goes on from NC_045652.1 coordinate 2,667,254, forward strand.
ACAGGGCAAAGGTGAGAGGGGGGATGAAGTGAGTGGGGACAGGCAGACCCTGCACCCCAAGACCCTGTGAGTGGCAAAAGGACCCTGGGACTGACCCAGTGGTGGATGATACTCTGAGGTGAGTGGCTCTGGCACCCCAGGAGGAAGAGGGGCTGCTGAGGTGGGCTAAAACTGGCCACAGCAGGGCAGCAGCCCCTCCACCGTCTGAGTGCTGACCCCATTTTGGGAAAGGGCACGGCTCAGGACTAGGAGGAAGCTGCTGCCACTGTGTTGAAAGCTGGGAGTGCTCCCGAGCAGCTCCGCCCAGCCCGTGTCCTCGCCCCTTCGGTGTCCCCTCCAGCACGGCCACAAAGCAGCCGGGGCAGGGAGGGTGACGCCGGGCGCTGCAGGGCCCCAGGCTGCTCACTGACCTAATTCAGCCCTGCTGCAAAGGGAGGTGAGGAGCGTCCCTGCAGAGAAAGGGGTGGTAGGAGCCACCCCGCGTCCTGCTGTGCTCAAGGAGCCACCCCAGGGTGGGACACGGGGTGTTCAGAGCCACCACACCCCATGTCGCTTCACGGCCAGAGCACAGTGACCCACAGGGACAGCAGAGCAGGACTGGTGGTGCCAACGCCACAGCTGCCCAGCTCCTGGACATGTCAGGGCTAACCCAGGATGGTACCAGCCATGTCACTGGTGGCAGCCACGTCACCATCCTGCCTCTGCATCTCCACAGTGCGTCCAAGTCCCCATATGACTACGAGATCAGTGGCCCCCTGGGACGGGAGAACTACAAGGAGATGTACCTCTTCATCTACAGGTAACAGGGCTGGGGGTGCTGCTGCCTGTGCCACAGCACCACAGGGCCACCAGCACCATGGAGGGGACACAGAGGCCGTGCTGAGCCCCAGGGTAACCATCCCTTTGCTCCCACAGGACAGATGTCGTGTCTGTGGTGAACACCTACCAGTACAAGGACCGCCAGGACGTCTTCAGCCGGGAGCCGTTCATCCTGAGGGTCTCAGCGCCCCGCACCAGTGAGCAGGGGAAAAGTGGCCCTGGGTGGTGGCATTGGGTGGCTGTGGGGCTGACGTTCCTCTCCCCTGGCAGAGGTAGAGGAGTTTGTGCTGGTGCCCCTGCACTCAGCCCCACACGATGCCGTCGCCGAGATCGACGCTCTCTACGACGTCTACCTGGACATCGTCAACAAGTGGGGGACTGACGTGAGTGTCACAGCACTGGGGGTGGCACCAGGGGTGGGCACTGAGACTGTTTGACCCCCATTGGGTTCCTGCTTCAAGGCAAGTGCAGCTGGTGCAGGGCTGGTGGGATGGAGACCTTGTTCCTGCCCTGTCACAAGGGATTCCCAGGCACCCAGGACTGACCCCCACCGGAGGGCTGGTGTCAGAGACAGCCTCATTCCCAGACCATGAGCCTCTCCATCTACCCTACTGCAGAACATCATGTTCCTGGGTGACTTTAATGCCGACTGTGCCTACGTCCAGCCCAGTGACTGGTCGTCCATCCGCCTGCGCACCAGCGACGTCTTCAAGTGGCTGATCCCCGACAGCACCGACACCACCGTGGGCAAGTCAGACTGTGCCTATGACAGGTGAGCACCACCCCCATGGCACTGCCACCCCCCTCCCTAGCACTCCAGGGACCCCCTGCCAGCCCTGCCCTACCAGTGGCTGAGTGCAGGGGCAGGAGTTGGACCCGCCATCCACATCTCCCTGGCAGGATCGTGGTGTGTGGGGCGAAGCTGAAGAGAAGCATCGTGTCAAATTCAGCTGCTACCTACAATTTCCAGCGTGCTTTCCAGCTGGACCAGGAGGAGGTGAGCCAGGACCACAAACCCAGGGATCTAACAGGCACCAAAGCCGAGCTGGCCCAGGCTGCAGGGCTGCCATCATCTGTTCAGGGGGCTCAGGGTGACAAGGAACCCAAGGGGGGGAAACAGGAAGGGGGGATCTGGGGTCACTGTCTCAGATTTGGGATTTGTCCCCATGGGGATGAGAAGAGATGCATGGGGTTTTTCATGGTCTTCCATGGGCAGGTGCAGGCAAGACTCCAGAGTAAGAGGCAATGCTGGCACAGAGCCCTCAAGTGAGACATGAGGGTCTCAGAGGGCAGGTGCCCTCCTGCCATTGCCCACCACAGGCCATGCTTGGGCCTCTCCATGAGAGGTGGCAAAACTCAAGCCCTGTGTGTCGAGTATCTCAGGGTTCAGAACATTGTGATCCCCTCCAGGAGGCAGAAGGTTCTGGCAGAGCCATGGACTGCCCTGCAGCTCCACTGGCACGGTGAGGGGTGAGGGACTCACATCTCCCCCCCTCTCGCCCTCCTCCAGGCCCTGGCAGTCAGTGACCACTACCCGGTCGAGGTGAAGCTCACGGCCTGAGCTCCTCCTGCAGCTGCAGACCACGATTCCAGCTCCAGCTCCCACCACCACCAACCCCTGTGAAGGCACCCCCTGCAGCCCTATCCACGAGCCCTGTGTGTGGGCTGTTCTGGATCCTGGTCTGGAGAAGGGTGACAGCCGGCCATGCCCAGAATCCCCAGGACACACAGCTCAGGGCAGAGCTCCCCCAGCCCACCACAAAGCAGAGCCTGGGGACAGGCCACCAGCCAGGACACTGAGACTACGGGGAATGAAGCATCCATCTCCTACCTCACTGAAGATTTATTGACACATCTCATTTCATGATTAACTGTTGGAGAGGAGGGAGGACATCCAAGGACTGGTGGGCTCAGGCCACAGCGTGTGGAGCCCCTCTCCCTGTCCATCCCTCGGGGGGGCTGAGCAGGCTTCCCCTGCTCTCAGGGAAGGCAGCAGTGGTGTCAGGCACTCTACAGGACAAAGGGAAGCGCTGGGGCAGCCATGGGAGCAGTGGCACGCCACCAACTGCTGGCACTGCAGACGGCTTTGCTGTGAAATCCTACAGCCACTGCAGCGTTTCGGAGGGCGACTCGACCTCCCAGGACCTGCCCCAGGGTGGTTGGATCCTCAGCTCTTCTTCTTCTTCAGCATCTCCATGTACGTGCGAAGTGACTTCTGGATGGACTCTTTTGAGATGAAGTTGATGAAGTACTTGATGTCTTCCTCCCGGTGAGCGACCAGGCGGTCCAGCACCGCCTTCCTCATCATGGACTTGGTGAGCTGGCGGGCGTGGTCTGTGGAGAGGACAGTGAGGATGAGGAGCACGCCCTGTCCTCAGCCCTGACCAGCTCCCAGCTGCTGCCACCACCACGTGCAGGTGCAAAGGAGAGGGATCCCACAGCAAAGGGTTCTTTGAACCAGCAGGGAAAGGTGAAGGAAAATCCCACTGTCTGGAAGCTGAACTGGATAAATTCTCATACAATAAATTATGACTGTACTGCTCTGTGGGGAAATGACTTATCTACTGGCACAGATGAAGTGCACTTCCTCCTCTTTGTGCACTTCCTCCTCTTTGTGCCCTCCAGAGCCCAGCCTCTTCCCAATACCCCCTCCCAATACACACCCCCAGGCTCAGGACAGCAGTAACCGAACAAAATTCCTTGTTATTTGAAACTGCTCTGGCTCTAAGCTTCCCCAAACCAACCCCTTCAACCTGTGGCAAGACAGTCTGCTCCTCCCAAACACATTGTAAAAAAAGCCAGCAGCACTGTCCCCTCGAGCTCATCCCTGGGCCTGTGCCATTCCACATGGATATGTGGATGCTGCTGGAGCAGCAAGGGCTGCTGGAGCTGACTGAGGCCTCAAGCACCTCACACACACACAGCCAGATGCAGTGATGTGGCAGCACATCTGTGCAACAGATGTTTTATGCACACCCTCAGTTTAGTTCAGCTGTGATGGTGAAATGATGACTGATCCCCCAGTACACTGGGAAGCCCAAATTGCTCCAGTGCCTGTGTGCTACAGACACCTCCTCCTGCACAGACTCCTGGCTCTGATTCAGGAGAAGTGCCTCCTACAAGTCAGGGGAGGGCACAGCTGAGACATGCTCACTGAGGGGTGAGGTGTCACTCTGCCACCAGGATAGCAGGGGACAGAAGTGGTCTGGGATGGGATGGGACAGCTCAGATCTGGTCCTGGCTGGCAGAGAGCCCTCTCCCAGCTCAGGAACCATGTGCTGCAGTCGTGGAGCAGCCCAAACACACAGGATGTCTGTGCTGTCTGTCTGTCCTCACACCCCCATCACTGCCATCCCCAGCTCAGCAGAGTGCCAAGAGTTGATCCAGACAATGAAAGCAGACTGGCAGCCATCCAGTTGCTCTCACCCAGCCTGTTCCCTCAACTCCGTGGCAGCTTTTCTGGGCTAACACCTCCACTGACAGACACATTCAGTTTGTATCTGGAGCTCAGGCACCTCCAGATTGACTCAGCAGGGCTGGCAGGGCAAGCTGAGCTGGAGCCACGTGCCCTGCACACCCAGCAGAGTGTCCAAGGCTTCCAGGACTGCTGTGCTCAGCTCTCCCACTTCCCAGCCATCCATGCCTTCCCTTTCAATGGAAACTGTTACACAGCTCCCAGGTACCAGCCCTGGCATCTGTCCTTCCCACTCGGATCAGATCCCTTCCTCCCCTGCCAGAGGTTTACCAGGAAGGGCCAGCCACAGGGCCATGACGGCCGAAGCCTTTTCCAGGAGCTTCTCCTCTGGCACCAGTTCATCCACGAGGCCAAGCTTGAGGGCCTCGGGTGCAGGGTGGAGGGAGCCCAGCTGGAGGGAGCGCTCAGCGATCCGGTGTCCCACAACATTCACAAACGTGTCCTTAAACCTGGAGAAGATGGGAGGGAAAGCCACAGTGAGGGAAAGAAACACCCAGGGGCAGCTCACCCAGACACTGGAGCTGAGAGCACCCTGGTCCCGCTCCCCAGGCTCAGGGCTCTGAACAGCAGCTGCAGGCTCAGCCACACCAAGAAAATCGTGTGAGAAGAGCCATTTTTGGCAGTACCCCAACAGAGTTCACTCTCCCTTCCATGAGAGCTTCTCACTTGCCCCTCAATGCACAGGTCCCAGCTGTACCCACTTGCTGTGACATGGGCAAACTTGGTGTGAAAGCTCCTTTCCAACAGTACATTTACATGCTCTGAGGGCAACCAAGGGCCTCAGTATGTTACTGTCCCTATGCTTTCAGAGATCTCCACACCGTGGGATTTTGCAGGTACACACCACATATCCTGAGAAAAGCATATTCCCAGACTGAGCCTGACCAGTGAGAACCCCCAGCACCAGTTTTAGAGTTGACTGCAGGCTCAGAACTGAGGTCCTTGCTGGTTAAGGACATGAGGACATTCTGCAACCTGAAAGCTTTTCAGATACCTGCAGGATAGGACAGAAATGAGGTACTATCTCCTGCAGCTGCATCTACCTGATCACTGACACACAACCTACACCTCCATGACCTGTTAAACTGCCTAATTAACTCCTTGAAGATGAATTCTTTTTAGAGACCTACACATGGCCCTAGAAGCAGGAGGCACTGGCCTACCAGAAGGGAGCCACAATGCCCAGCTGGGCTTCGTTCAGGCCGATGCTGAATTTGGGGTTCTCTGCCATGATCCTGTAGTCACACGACAGGGCGATGAGGCAGCCTCCTGCTGGGCTGGACCCCTGGCAGACAGAAGGATGGAGTGAGTCTAAGACATGGTTACAAATATCCCCCAGCTTCACTGATCCCTCCAGAGTAGGGAAGACACGGGGTGACAGAGCAGATGTCACCCAAATTTCTGATCGCCTGATCTGAAACAGCCCTAAAGAAGATCTCTGAGAGGTTATCAGGGTTTCATTGAATCACAGAATGGTTTGATTGGAAGGGATCTTAAAGCCCATCTCGTTCCAATCCCCCTGCCATGGGCAGGGACACGTTCCACTAGACCAGGTTGCTCAGAGCTCCATCCAACCTGGCCTTGGACACTTCCAGGGATGGGGTAGCCCAAACCTCTCTGAGCAACCTGTGCCAGGGCCTCACCACCCTCCCAGGGGAGGATTCCCTTCCATTTGTGACCATCTTTGCCATGGCTTGGTGCTGCTCAGCCCTGCTCAGGATGCCCGTGGGAAGACCCAGCTGCCTTCAAAGATGGGCTGTGGACAGACACCACCGGGAGCTGCCAGGGCAGCACCGCACTGGAAAATGAAAAGAAGACACCAAACATGTGACAACCCATCCACGGACATGGAGATTCCAACAGCACTTCCCTGTTGGCCAAGAACCACAGCTGGAGGAGCAAAACCTGGTGGAAGTGCTGAAATGCTGCTATACCCCAGCAGTGTCTGCAGCTTACACGGTGCCTGCAGCATCCCACGGTTCCACACCTTCCCACACCCCACACGCTGACAGACACGAATTTCGCCCAAACACCCCAACAAACACATTATTTGGATTTGTTTCAGCCTGATTTTTCGGCTGTCCCTGCCCACACGGCGCAAATAAGCCACAGCAGGTGACAGGTGACAAGGGAGGTGGGTCCAAAGGACATACATTGACCGCAGCGACCGTGACCATATTGGAGCCGTAGAGCCGCAGCCACATCTCCTGCACAGCTCTCCAGAACTCTCCATAGTGCTCCACGTTCTTCCCACACATTTCCATGATGTCCAGGCCAGAGGAGAATATTTTGGGGATAGCCTGGAGTTGGGAAAATACTGATATCACTTAGAGTCACTGTCACCCTTTAGCCCTCGGCGTGGCAGCCTGAGGAAAGTGATAATTATATGCAATACGAGGGTCTTTTGGGGTTCTGAAAATATCTCCCCAGTGCTCCCACAGCCTGGATCATCCCACCACCATGGCCTGCAGTGCTGGGACTCTGCCTGTAGCATGATTTCTCACTGTCAGGGTGCCTGTGTGGGTACAATCAGCCACAGAGCACAAAACCTGCCCTGTCCCATTCCCAGGTACCACCTTATCCCCACACCATGCCTGAAAATAAACACTGGCATCTCCTCCAGGAGATCTCACAGGATGTATCAGGTTGGCAGATAAGCAGATTTGATTTGCATGACAAATGACAACACTTGGTTGTTGTTGTTCTGCCAGAAAAGGGCACAGAAGGAAGATCACAGCCCTTCCAAGAGCCAATCAAAGCTGTCTCTGGGCCCTCCCATCCAAGTGACCAGTGACCCAAGAGACCAAACATGAGCAAGGGACAACACCTACGGATGTAATGATCACACCCCGGCAGGCACGGTCGTTCTCCAGCTTCTCCAGGCTTATGGAAAACTCAGTGAGGAAGTCCAGGCTCAGGCTGTTCACCGGGGGGCTCTTGAACTTCATCATAGCAACGCCTGTGCCAGGGTAAACACAGATATCAGACTCCCCACCACAGCAGCACACACTGCCCTGCCCAGGGCAGCTTCGCCTGCCTCCCTGTTTCCCACCCCCAGCTCTTTAAAAAGCTCCCAGAGCTGCAGGGCCAAGGGTAAGGTCCTGCTTTTGCCCAGTGAGCCAGGCTCACTCAGCCAGTGATGGACCTGGAGCACACACCAGGACACGTGTGGTGACAACTCACATGTTCCAAAGACCAGCCACCTTTGGGGTCATGCTGCTCAACACTTCCCTTCTCTCTTGGCTCAACAGATAAAGTTGAACCTGCATGTTTGTCCCAGCAAACAGCCTTGCCCAGGGGATCACACCCCTGACTGAGCCTGCCAGCACCACGGGAAGGGGTCTGAGCCCTTGTCCCCTCCCAAAGAGCCCTACCCTGCCCCAAAAGGTCCTCCCCAAATGCTTAGTTTGGGTGTTGTAGCCATTCCCAGGAGGACACACCCAGAGGCCTGAAGGCAGGAGCTGTGAAGCCACAAGAAGAGGCACCTTTGTTCAGAGCAGGGACTGTGGTCTCGTGACAGCTATTCCTGGTAGCAGAAATTCCCAACAGCTGTTCCCTGAAGAAGCACTGCCACTCTACCAGGTGCCCAAAGCAGGAACCCCACAGAGGGGACAGTGACAGCCAGGGCTGGCCTGTGGCACCCCAGTAGCACCAGCCACCTGAAGTGCCCACGACCAGCAAGGCTCCTGACCCCAAACACTTGACTCCAAGGGTCCCAAGCAGCTGCAGCTGGAACACCTGGGGCTTTGGTGGCCTTCCATGCCCAGGGCCACACGGGACAGGGATGGAAGTGCCCCTGCCTGTGCCCCACGATGCCCATGGGTCAAGGGTGACACACCACCGTACCTGAGCTCTCGTCCAGCTCCACCTGGATCTTGTTGTTGCTGAAGGCACGACACGAGGCGAGTGGGAGCCCGTGGGGCTGCCGGGGGGCCCTGTTCCATGATGGGGGCCGGCAGCACAGGGGCAGCACACCTGGGGGACACAAAAAGGTAGGGACAGGCAGGGCACAGCCCCCAGGGTGTGGGGAGTGCTCCCCAAAACCACTCTGCATGGACAAGGGGACACCCTGGCACACTGAGGGAGGATACAGGGACACCCCATCCCGTGATGGGGGATATGGGGAACACCCTGACCCACTGAAGGAGGATGTAGGAGCACCCCAACCCCGAGCAGGGGACACGTGGGACACCCTGGCCCATTGAAGGAGGGTGTGGGGACACCCCAAACCCGCGGAAGGGGACACGTGGGGCACCCACGGAGTGACAGCAGAGGATACCCCGGCAGCGCGGGGGCGAACAGGGGGGTGTCGGGGCCAGGCCGAGCCCGAGGCAGGGCCCGGGTGGGGCGCGGTCCGGGCGCACCTGAGCGGGCGATCCGCCGGGCCAGGATCGGCGCCGCCGCCATCTTCTGCCGCGGCTCAAGGGTACGGGGCGGGGCAAAGGCGGGGCAAGGGGCGGGGCCGCCCCGCCCGCGGGACACGGCCCGGCGGGGCCGCGCTCGAGAGGACCCGCCCATTGGCTGAAGGCCCCGCCCATTGGTGGAAAGCTCCGCCCATTGGTGGAAAGCCCCGCCCACGGTCAGTGCTGCTGCGCGCGCGTGCTGCCGCCCCGTGGTGGCCCTGCCCGTACTGCCCGCACTGCCTGCGCTTCTTGTACTGCCTGCACTGCCTATGCTGCCTGCACTGCCCATACAGACAGTACAGATACCAGTGCCCTGCCTGTACTGCCTGCACTGACTGCACTGCCCACCCTGCCTGTACTGACTGACTGTGCTGCTCGCCCTGCCTGTACTGCCCATACAGACTGCACAGACACCATTGCCCTGCCTGCGCTACCTATACTGGCTGCACTGACTGACTGCACTGCCTGCACTGCCCTGTCTGCCCAGATTGCACTGCGTGCATTGCTCTGCCTACACTGTTCTGTCCTACCCTGCCTGCCCGCACTGTCCTGCCTGCCTGCCTTGTCTTGCCTGCCCTGCCCACACTGTTTTCACTGCTCTGCCTGCACTGCCCTACCGTGCCAGCACTGCCTGCACCATTCTACCTCTGTCCTGCCTGCCTGTCCCCCCTACCCTGCATCCAGCCATGTGCCCAGGGTCCCTACACACCTTCCTTCACCCCACAGTCGAGTAGCCCCTGCCTGTCCTCTGCCCGGGACGCCGGAGCCCCGGCAGCTCTGGGCCGGGGCCAGCCGCCCCCGCAGAGCGCTGGCCCGGGGCCGGGGGCTGGGAGTCCCGGTGCTGGGCCGTGCCAGCGGTGGCTGCAGATCTCATCATGGTGGGGGCTGCCTCGGGGGGGCACCACGGGGGCCAAGGCCGGCCGTGCCGGGCAGGCAGAAAGCATCCGGCAGCGGGATGGCGGGGATGGCACTGCCCCTCTGCCTGATCCTCGCTGTCACCCTGCAGGGTGGCCTGACCCAAGCACCAGGACCCCTGGCCCGCCCCGGCCCCGGCCCCCTGATCCTGCGGCTGCGGCGCCTGGAGGAGCAGGTGGGTGCAGGGGAGGGGAGGTGGTGCTGCCCAGCCTGTGCCAGGGGGCCACTCACCATTTTGGGTTGGGCGGGGACCCGGCACTGGGATGTGGGCTCACCCCACCTCATCCCACTCCCTTGCAGTTTCTCCGGCTCCAGGAGGTGACGCTGAGCCATCTCCAGAGCATCGCCAGCAACTACAACATCTCCTACAACATCGATGGGCGCTTCCAGGCGCTGGCGGAGCAGGCGGAGGCGGCTGTCGCTGCCCGGGCAGCCCTGGGTGCTGAGCTGGCCCGGCTGGCCACCACAGGCCGGCGGCTGCACCGCCGGCTGAAGCGGTTGGAGGGGACAGTGGGTGCCCTGAGCCCCCTGCACCGCCCGGCCACCCACCCACCGGCTGCACCGGTGGAGGCTGGCACTAAGCCACACGGCCTTCTGGACACTGCCCGGAGCCGGGACAGCCACCTGGAGCAGGAGCCATGGCACCAGGCTGTCCCCAGCACCCCCAGCCCTCGGCGCCCAAAGACAAGGCGGTGGCAGCAGCGCCGGCAGGAGGAAGGGCACTGGCTGCCGGATAATGCCAGGCCTGGTGGAGCACCCGCGGAACATGCAGAGACTCCTCGTGATGCAGCACTAGCACCCCAGCCCACGGCACCGGTGCTCCCCACCGTGACCACGGTCCCCCGAGAGCAGCCCCCAGCCCGAGAGCAGCCAGGGGAGGGCAGGTACGGCCCCCTTTCCTCGGTGCCAACCTCCCCCGCCTGCTGCACCGGTGCCGTGCTGCTCTTCCCCAACACCTCCGCCGGGCACGGGGCTGTCCTGGCGCTGGGGCCACACCGGGGGCTGCGGGCACTGTCACTCTGCTCCTGGCTGGCCATCTCAGCCCCCCGCCTCGGTGCCTTCCTCTCCTACTCCACCCAGTTCGGCCGCAGCGAGCTGGCCGTGCGTGGCCATGGGGGGGATCTCCCCGGCTCCGCACGCTTCATCCTGGGGGACGGGCAGTTCCGGGAGCTCCCGGTGCAGCCGCTCCTGGATGGCGAGTGGCACCACCTGTGCCTCACCTGGTCCTCCGGCCAGGGCCGGTACCGCTTCTACCTGGACAGACGGCTGCTGGCCGCCGGCTCCGGCTTCCAGCAGGGCTACGAAATTCCCGCTGGGGGCTCACTGGTGCTGGGCTGGGAGCAAGACGGCCCCAGCAGGGACTTGGGCAGTGCAGGAGCTTTTATGGGTCACCTGGCTGGTTTCGCTCTCTGGAGACGGGCTCTCCTGCCCGGGGAGGTGGCCAGGATGGCGACCGGGCAGGGGCTGCCCCGCGGCCCCCTCCTCACGCTGGGCGATGCCTCACTGCAGGGCGGGGTGCGGAGGGTGGCGTGTCCCTGCCTCCAGCACTGCCTGTGACCAGCCCGGCAGCAGGAATGGTGCCGGCTCCCAGCGGTCACGGCTGGCTCACGGTGCTGATGCCGAGCTGGATCCTTCTGGGGTGATGGGACGCCCGGCAGAGAGGACATCCCAGGATCGGGACCACCGGAGGTGGGGCAAAGGGAAAGGGGCCTTGGCAGCCCGTATGGCACAGGTGGGACCAAAGCCAGAGGTCGCCTGCTCCCAGAGGACGTACGACCCATCCTTCCTATTAAAATGCTCCAGACAGTGGAGAAACCTCACTTATTTCTGCCCTGGTCTTCATTGTAGCGCTCGGTGCCACTCAGAGCCCGGCAGGAGCCGGAGCCCAGGCTGGGTCACGCGCGGGTGACCCCGCTCATCCCCTGCCCCTGAGTCAGAGCAGGGGAAGCGGAGCACGGGACAGCCCGTGACCGGGGTGAGCCGGCGGGGCCGGAGCCGCTGCCGCCGGTCCCGAGTGCTGCCCCTGCCCGCGGGGCTCCTTGGCCGGGCAGGGCTTTGGGCTGGGCTGTGCTGCTCCGGGGGGGGCTCGGGCGAAGCACACACGCTCCCAAACAGCCGCTCTGAGGAATTCTGTGTCCAGAGAGCTGGGGCAGCGCCGGCTCCGGGCGCTCCCGGAGCCCCGCGTTCCCGCAGCCTCGAGTTCCCGGGGGCGGCGGGGCGGCTGTGTTCGCTGGGGCAAAGTCTCGCGGCGGACTTGCGGCTTCCCGGGCCGCCGTCACCCGGCCCCTGGGCGGCCCAGCCTGGCCCGTCTTGTCTCGTCTCATCCCGTCCCGATCCGTCCCGCCAGCCCCCAGGCAGTCCCTCGGGAAGGGGGCAGCGGGACTACAACTCCCATGGTGCCCCGGGGCGCCCCCGGCCGCCGCGGCGGCGGTCACGTGATGGCGGCGGTCACATGAGCGGGCGGCGGGGCAGGGCCGGGGCCGGTGGGGGAGCCGCTGTCGCCACCGCCCCGCATGGCCAACGTCGCCAAGAAGGTGTCCTGGTCCGGCCGCGACCGCGACGACGACGAGGACGGGCGTGCGGGCGAGACCACCCCGCTGCTCAACGGTACCGGCCCCGGGGCGGCGGGCGGCGCCCGGCAGGTGGGTACCGGGAGCGGGGGTGGGGGGTCTGCGTCGTCCCGCGCAGGGACTGGGTTGGGGTTGGAGTTGGGGCTGGGGCCGCGGGTCGGGGTCGTGTCCGCGCCCCTCTCCGTCCTCGGTGGGGTTTAACCATGTTCGTCGCCCTGAGGCTGGGTGGGGGTGTCGGGGCTCGGCTGCCCGAGCAGCCCCGGGGGCGGTGGAGGCTCCCCCAAGGGTGGGAAAGCAGAGCCTGGCGGGGACCGGCGGGGAGGGAGACATGGCCGGGGCGCTCGGAGCACTCCTGGGGGAAAAACTGAGCGCGGCACCGAGTCAGTGGCGAGCCGCGGGCAGGGCCCGTCACGGGGTGTCCGCGCACGGCGGGGCCGGGCCGGGACCCCCCCGGCTCTGCAGGGCCGGCTCTGCCCCCTCCTCTGCCGGGGGATGGTCCCTGACAGCAGGGCCCTGCTCCTGCCCGCTGGGGCTGCTCTCGTCATTCATGAAATCACAGCTTGGACTGGGCTGGAAGGGACCTTAAAGATGATCTCGTTTCACCCCCTGCCACGGGCAGGGACACCTTCCGCTATCCCAGGTTGCTCCAAGCCCCGTCCAACCTGCCCTTGGACACTTCCAGAGATGGGGCAGCCACAGCTTCTCTGGGCAGCCTGTGCCAGGGCCTCACCACCCTCACAGGGAAGAATTTCTCCCCAATATCCAATCTAAATCTCTCATCTTTAAAGCCATTCCCCCTTGTCCTATGTCTGTCTGCCCATGTAAAATTCATCACTACTAAATTCATTTCTGCCAAAAGCATCATTCTGTGAGAGCCCCTTGCCTGACATGCTGCTGCCCAGATCAACAGGTTGGGCTCAGACACGAGAGCATCTGACACTGCTGTGGAGGGCATCGTGCAGGATTTGTCAGGCTACACTGGCAGAAAGCAAGCCCAGGGTGGGTCTGGACTTTCAGGCAAATAGATTTTGGGTAATTAAGCGAGGAGAACTTCTCTCCAGTGTACCCACTCGAGCCGCCTGCCTGGCAGTCTCCCCTCCACGTGCCACTCAGTGAAGAACACCAAGGCTCTTGGCACATGTTACAGAGCAAAGCTGAGGCTGGGCAGGCTGTGCTGGGCTGTGATGTGGGTGGGATGTCAGGCTGGGTCCATGGAACACCAGGTGGGAGGGAGACTGTCTCAGGATGATGTCCTTGGATTTTCTGTGAAGTTTTCTGAGAGACTTGAGCTTAGATAGGGAGGAGCAGTGCCAGCTTTTGGCAGCTGTTGGCAGGGATGTCTCACTCAGCATGATTCCGTGCTGCCCTGCTCCTGGGCAAGTCACAACAGCCAGCTAATTAGAGGAAGATTTAGGGCTCGTTAGGCTGGAAGAGCCTCGTGGAGTGCTGTGGGAGTGGGGAATGGAGTCTGGAAGGAGACACGTGTGCCATGGCAGCTGTTCTGGAGCGAAAATAAAAGTAATCCTCCTGGGCAGCACAACAGGACCCTGTGTATTCACAGCATGTGTGGAATCCTGCAGGTCTGCAGGGTGTTGAAATAGGGATTAACCAGATCCCGTGGCTGCGGGTCAGTTAGGAAAAAGTTTTCCTGTTGGCTTGGAAGAACTGCCTCAGCTCCTCTGCAGCAGGGGCAGCTGGAGGTGAAGGCTCAGCCCGGACAATGTGATTTATCATCACTGTGTCCCTTCACAGCATGGGCAGCTCAAGTCCCAGCTGGTGACAAGGCACTGCTTGGCATTTTCCTTGGCAAAGGAGGAGAGTGAATCCCTGGCTGGAGCTGTGCCCGGCAGTGGCACTGACCTGGCTGGGTTGTCACTATAGCACTGGGGTTGCATTTCAATGTAGGGCAGCTGCTTCTCCCTTTGCCCCAGATGCTGTGGAGTCATGGATTGAAGTGGGAGGGAGGGCAGGACAGCCTTGGCAGAGGAACAATGAGAGGCTGGAGCTGCTTAGCTCAGGGGAGACTAAAACTTGGGTTGTGGTAATACAATAAAATGTCCCCAGTGGAGCTTCTTCCCTTCCTCATGTGCTCATTTAATGAAAATGAAAGTGATCTTAAGGCAGCCAAAGGAAACACGGGTCTGCAGCTCCCCAGCTGAACAGCTGAGAGAGACCTGCTCGAGGGCAGGAGGTGAGGAGGGGGTGGATAAACACACCTATGACCATGGAGGGGATGCTACAGGGCTGTGCTTGAGGTCTTCTCTGGTTTTGGGGCCAGTTCCAGACCTGACTAAGCCTTCATCCTCTCACCAGGACTTTCCAGTCCCTTGAGCATATCAAGAACTGAGAGTCTGCCTGTACAGCTGAGCATCACTCCTGCTGTGCTGTCCTTTACCTGTGTTCTCAAGCCATTTGTGTCAGTTCTCAGGCTGGAAAGTGGATGGACAATTTTAGTAAGAGCAGCCAATTTCTGTCATTAGGCCTTTTTTGACAAAGAACTCTTCTTCTTCACTACCATCAAAGGTATTTGTGCTGAAATGCCTTGACTTTGGCATTGGTACAATGCTCTTGCTCCAGAGGGTGCCTTGAACAGGCTGCTGCTGCTGAGCAGCTCGTCCTTCTTAACCCCTGTGTGTTTATTCTGCATCTCTGGGTGTTGTTGGTCTTGTTTTCTTGGTCTCGTTACTCTCTAGTAACAGGATGCAAAATGCAGCCTTAGTGACTGGGCTGCAATCAAAAAAACTTGGTGGGAGGAGGGGAAGAAGAGAAGTGTGCTGGGTGAGCCCTGATTCCTGGCAGATTGGCTGCAGATATTACACCCCAGGGTACCAGCAGAGAGGCTGCTTGTCCCTGCTGTTGGGAGTCTGGAGGTGACCTCCCTGTAGAGCCACTGCCTTCAGGTGGTAGCAGGAGCTTCTCCAAGCAGAGGAGTTTTGGGAAGTTTTCTGCTCACATGGTCAGGGACTGTGGCAGCGCTTTTTCCTTGTGCTGCTCCTCTGCAGAGGGGAAATATGGGACAAGGTGCCTGGAGAAAGGCCAGGGCAATAATGGCATCTCCCAGCCTCGTGCAGGTGAGGGTCAAGGAGCAGCTGTGCCCTGGAGTGGCAGTGGGAGGCTGGAAGCAAAATTGTAGCTGAGTGGTGACACCTCGGGGAGAGTCCTGACACTTTCTGCCCCGTCACCTCCCTGGAGGTGAGCCCCTCTCCCCTGTTATGAGCCTCTTCTCTCCTGCTGTGGAGCATTTTGGGGATGATGCTGAGTTGGTTTGAAGCCTGGTTGTGTGTCAGAGGAGGGGGATTTCAAAAGCCTTTCAGCTCATCTCCCCTATTCGATGCCATAACCAGTGAGGGGGTTTCCTGTGACAGGGACCTGATGACAGCCTGCAGCTGTCTTTTCACCCAAGCTGGTATCAGGGGCTTCTTGGCAGAGTGTGCCAGGGCCAAGAGGGCCCTGGGGGCTGGAAATCCTCTTCCTTCCCTCCCACAGCTTCTGTAATACAGCTGTGGGCTCCTGCTGTGGTCTGTGCTGTGCTTTATCTCATCGGTAAGGGAGAGACACGTGCTTCCAGTTTGTTACTGAGCACGGGATGGTGAGTAGGGGTGGCCCTAAAAGATGAAATGCAAATACTCAGGGTCTGAATCGGTTCTTTAACTTCACTCAGACAACAGCCCTGTGCAGTGTATGGGGGCACTCTTCATGCTGGGCCCCTGGGGGTGGGTGATGTCCTGCAGGGAACAGCCAGCATGATGAAGGGGAAAGGAAAGTCTCTAGCCCAGCACCTGCTAAGAGCAGGTCCCTTAGACCAGGTCATTTAGGGCCACATCCAGTGGAGATTTGGCTATCTACTTTCCACCCTCTTTGGCCCCATGTTCAGGGTGTCATCACCCACAGGGTGAATGTTTGGCTCTAATAACTAAGGCAGAAGTTCTTTTACTGCAGATTGTCCAGTGCTTCTTGTCCCATCAGTGCAAAACTTTGAGGAAAGTCCGGCTCTTTCCTCTGTATAACCTCTTGTTGGGTGTCTGGAGTTGGCATAAGGATCTCCCTGAGAGGCACCAGCTTCTCCTTGTATGTCTTACCATGTGCTCCAGCCCCTGACTGTCTTGCTGGACTCCTGTGACTCTGTGCCTTTCTTTCCTGGGGACCCCAATGTGAACACCAACTCCCAGGTGTGCTGCTGCAGTGCCAGGTGGAGCTGTGGGATCCCTTCCCCAGACCTTCTGGCTGTGACCTTGCACCACACAGGAGGTGTTTGACCATCTCCACTGCAGATTTGTGCCACTACTCCACTCACCCACCAGGTTGCTGCAAGACTTTTTCAGCAAAGCTGCTTTCTGACCACTAGGGCTCGTCCATCCCAGGTGCAGGGCTTTGTATTTGCCTCTGTTGAATTTTGGGGGCTTCCTTGCAGCCTGGTGAGGTCCCTCTGAGGAGCAGCCCTGCCTGCCACTGTTCCTACTGCCCCACTGACACATGTTAAGCAGCTTTGGTTCAGTTCAAGGCTCCAGGCACCTCTCTGCAGAGCTCAAAGTGGGTAAGGAATTAACTTTACCACCCAAATGGGGCAAGTGCCAAGGGCTGGGTGCCATCTCATGTGCTGCTGTTGCAGTCAGGCTCAGCTGATCCCAAGGCCTCTCCTGGGACAGGAGAGCTGTTAACCCATCCATGTTCTCTGGGTTTTGGCAGCAGTGCATATTGTTATGTGGAGATATCTCTGTGTGCCATGGTCACACCAACATCACACGTACCCGGGATCAGCAGCTGCCTTGGCCTGAGTTTGAAAACATCCCAAGGAGGGCATTGCTTGGTGAATCTTTGAGCTGTGCACAAATAACTTTCTGTCTTGGCTCCTGGCTGCCTGAATCCTTCCTTTTCCTCTTACCAGAATTGAGTGCTGATGGAAGTAGCCTTTTCCTGCCCTCCTGGCATGTGATTCCTGAGACAAGAGCCAGCCCTCTGCTCGCAGATACCAGAGGGATGCCAAGGCTTGGGGGGTGGGACACGTTAAAAATACACTGCTTGTCTAACAAAGCTCAGCTTCAGGTTCAGCTGCTGCTCCTTTCCTTTCATCTGGGTCCTGCTGGTGCTTGATCCATTGGGAGTTGAGCTGCTGTACCCTGGCTGCTTGCTCCCACAGGGAAGTGGGGGATGTGGTGTGGTGTCACTGGTTCACCCACATTTGGTCTTTCCATGGAACCTTGTAGCTAACAGAAGGAGAATTTTCCCTGAAGGGCTGATACTGTCCGAGGTCTGAGCCCAGGCCTGAGGAGGGAACATGGTATGAGTGACCTTTTCCATCCCATGTCCTTGATCTTGCCCTGGACACGTGGCCTCTAACAGGAGCTCTAAATCTTTGCGCTTCCTGAAGCCAGGTTGAGGTGGGTTTCTTTGCAAGGTCTCAGCTTTGTCCCTCCCAGGCTTCAGGGTGAGCACCATGTCCTTCCCCTCTCCTCAGGATGGTGAGGGCCTGGCTGGGACCTCTGCCTGCCACCAGAACAGCTGGGCACTGAAACAGGCAGTTCCTGCCTCCAGCTCGTGACTCTACCTAAGTTCCCACCCAGGGAGGTGACAGCTTTGTGTGTGCCCACTTGCAGGAGTCCACAGTGGTCTGCTGTGACAGCCAGGAAAAGGATCTACCTGGATCCTTTCCACGGGGATTGTGGAGCCCCATCACAGACCAGAACCAAAGCCCAGGCTGATCTTGCCAAACCAGTGCCTGAAAACAGCTTTATGGAGCACTTTGGGCTCGGGCTGCTGGGACTAAAGGGCACCAAAGATGTTTGAGAAGCTGGAGCAGAACCCATCTGCAGGTCAGGGAGTGAATGAGAATGTGGAGCAGACGGAGAAATGGGAAAATAGGTCAGGCTGCAGACACAAAGGGATATTCTTTGTCTGCAGTGACGTGCATGGCTCCCAACTGCTCTGGTCTGCACGTTCCAGACAGGATCGGTGGGGATTAAAGCAGCGGGGGCTCGATTTGGGACCTGCCAGCAGGGAGGGACCAACATGCCAGGGCCCCACTGTCGCTTGCCATTCTTGCAGTCCTTTAACCTGGCAGCTGGGGAGGGGTGAGGCTCTGGAGGGGAACATCTTAGTGCTGAGGAATGGTGTTTGGGCTGTGCTCAGTGACGGTGCTGCTCGCACCCTCGTGCACCCCTGTGTTTCACAGTGAGCAGGGACAGCAGCTGCCTGCTCCCCCCGGGTCCCCTCATGGCACTGCCCAGCTGGGGGCTGGCTCAGCTGCATCCTGAGCCCCTGCCTGTCTCAACCAGGAGACGGAGTTGCCTCAAATAGTCCAAAAACTCCTGCGTTATGCAACCACGCTGCCAGTAACCAGCCCGAGTGGTCACCAGCGAAAGGAGAACCTGCTCTTCGGAGGGAGATGCAGATGCTCCTTCCCAGCATTGCACTGGGGCCGACTCAGGAAGGCACTGATGTCCCCGAGGCTCTGCCCACTTCCTCTGGTGTCTGCTGGCTGGCAGCCAGCACGGCTGTCACTCCACGCCCGGCTGCTCCAAGGGTGGCAAACACGCTGACGTGCTCATCTCCCCGGCTGGGAACCGCTGCCCTGGAGCAGATGGCAGAGCCAGATGTGCCCTCAGCCATCCCTCACTGCTGGCTGGGCTTGTGGCTGTGGAGGTGGTGCTTTGTCCAGAGGCTCTGTCCCTCCCCAGCCCCAGGGCAGCGTGGAACGTGTCGCTGGGCACTGTGCTCTGTGGCTGGAGGTTTGTGGTGGCCAGCCCTGAATGAGCTGCTCCTGGCTGGCACCTTCCCCAGGTGAGCTGGCTCTGCCAGCTGACAGGTTGGAGCAGCTCACCCAAATCCCAGCAAGCTGCTGCTGGCTCTGGTTCCCTCTGGGATGGTGGGTCCCACCTCCTCAGTGTGTGCTCTGAGAGCAGGGTGCTGTGTTTTGGGGGGCTCTGGTGGTGGGCAGACAGGCAGAGCTCAGTAGGAGGTAGAGCAGGAGCATCTTGCAGGCCTGCTCCTTCCTCCTGCTGAGACTTGCAGTGCATTCAGGAATTGACCTCATTTTCCCTTCTGTCCTCAGCTCACTTCTTCCTCCTTCCTGCGCATCGGGCAGCTGAGCAATGTGGACCTCAACGAGGACATCCATGAGCTGGTGAGTGGCACAGGGAGGGTCCACTCTTACTTAGACACCTTCCCTTCTTCCACTAACAGCTGCTGTTATTCCCCCCTCACATCCTGCTTGTTCCATGAGGACTCTGGTGCTTCTTCCTGAGCTGGGCGACCTTCATGGCATGGGCAGCTCCTGCTGCCCCGGGGGCCCCTCTGGCATCCTCAGTAAATGCTCTAATTCGGAGCTGGGAACAGCTTGCACAGTCAAAGGCGTTTGGGAAAGGGAGTTTGATTTCTGCCCAAAAACATGGACATGCTTGAAATAGCTCCTTGCCTTTGGCCAAAGGAATTTCCTGCCGAGGTGAAAGGTTGCTCTCCCTCAGGGCACAGAGCTGCTCAGAGGCAGTGCTGGGTCAACATGGCTGGGCAAGCCCTCCACCTGCTCCTGGAGAGACATCCTGCCCTGGGGGTGGAGAGGTGCTGGGTGAGGGTGCACACCTGACAGCTGGTCCAGCTGCATTAAACTGGTGGAAAATCATCCAAGATCCCGGCCTGCCAGCCAGCTTGCACCTACAGGCCTCCCTGAGCATAAAAACAAGTTAAACCAGCAGTTGCACAGCACAGGGGAGGGTTGGACTCAGACTTCACCATCCTAATGTGTGCATCACATCCCGCAGCAGACAGAGCTCCCTCGGCAGCGTCCCAACGAGATCCCCCACAATGAGAAGCTCCTGTCGCTCAAGTACGAGGTGAGTGGCCATCTCCCCCATCTCTGCTCTGCCCTCTGGGATGCTGCAGGTGAGGTATGAGGGGCAAGGGCTCATGGCTGCTTGCTTAGGGGGGTTTCAGTGGGGAAGAAGTGGAATTGAGGGAGGAAAGTGATACAAGGGTGTGGAGGAGCAATGTGAGGGGCTGAGGGCAGTGCTCCCCAGCATGGGGGTCTCCTCCCCTGCACTGGATGGTAACAGCATCTCCCTTTCCTGAACTAGAGCTTGGACTATGACAACAGTGAAAACCAGCTATTCCTGGAGGAGGAGAGGAGGATAAACCACGCGGTGAGTCTTGCCGTGACCCAGCTGCCTGCTCTCCCCAGCCCATGGAAGCTGTTCCCCCTGCCAGGCTGCTGAGGGGGGCTTCTCCATGCCAGGGGCGGTTGTGCTCAGTGTGTGAGCTGGGATGGGTTTATAGACACTGAGCAATTTATGATAAGCCATAAAATCTCGGGAGCAAGAACCCAGCATGGGGTGGTTGGAATGAGAGCTAATCTGGGTCCGTATGGTGTCATGGGGCAGGTCCCTGAGCAGAGGGACTTCTAGAGTCACATGAAGCATCTGCCCTGGGGGCAGCAAGAATCCCAGCAGGAGTGGCCTAACAGAGGCAGGCAAGCTGGAAAAGCACCTTAGGGATCCCACAGAGGGGCAAGGGCACTGGCTTAAAATAAATAAAATAAGTAAGTTGGATCAGCCCGCATCAGTGTTCCCTGGCTCTCCTCTGAGCTGCCCAGCCTTGGGGCTGTGTTGGGGTGGGTTGGGGTCTCCTGGAAGCTGACAGGGGCTGGGCTGGATGGCAGCAGGATCTGACTGCTGTCTGCCCCTCAGGCATTCCGGACGGTGGAGATCAAGCGCTGGGTGATCTGCGCCATGATCGGGATCCTCACCGGCCTCGTCGCCTGCTTCATCGACATCGTGGTGGAGAACCTGGCTGGGCTCAAGTACAGGGTGGTGAAGGACAGTATCCTCATGGAGCAGCGGCCACCAGCTAGCTGGGAACTGCAGGATCTCTGCTCTTGGAAGCCGTGAGAAGGATGCTGGGGGCAAGAGAGCAGTGCTTCCCTGACTGGGTTTGGTGGCACAGCCCCTGCTGCCCAACGTGCTGCCAGGCTGAGCTGTGGCTGGGCACTGCCCTAGCAGATGAGGCTCCTCTCTAAGTGCACAGGGGCCCTGAGCAACCTGCTCTAGTGAGTGTTATCCCTGCCCATGGCAGGGGGTTGGAACTAGATGATCTTTAAGGTCCCTTCCAACCCAAACCATTCTGTGGTGGGAGGGGTGGTACCCAAGCAATGCTGGTCTTTCCTTGAGCTGCTGCCCCAGACATCGACAAGTTCACAGCCAAGGGGGGCCTGTCTTTCTCCCTGTTGCTCTGGGCCACCCTGAATGCCAGCGTGGTGATGGTGGGCTCTGTGATCGTTGCTTTCATAGAGGTAAGAGTTTGGAACTGCTCTGGGTTCTTTAAATGGGCGAAGCAGGGTCATGTCTCCAGAAAACATTCAAATTTATGTAACAGCAAATGTGCTTCTGCCACACTGGCTCCTGGTAGCCCCAGCTCCTCGGTGTTGGCTCCAGCTGTGCTGTCGAGTTTCCCTTGGGCTGTCAGACTGCTGGGACGTGCTGCCCTTTGCTGGCAGCCTGGGGCAGAGGGTGTGCTCCAGCCTTGGGTGTGGGTGCAGCTCTCCCAAGCCTTGGCCCCAGCTCAGCCTCTCCTTGTTGGATGTACATGAACCCTGACAGAGATCAATCTGGCTGGGTGCCTCAGGGTCACACTCTGGAGGACCAGCTGGAGACTGTGACTCCCTATGGACCACTCTAATCTGTAGTGTCTTCCTTGTGGCTTTGCCCTTGTTCTCCCTGGCCACCAAGTATGAACCTTCTGCAGCACCAGGCCTCTTGGCATGACACAATGGGGGAACACAGGACCGTCCCCAAGAAACCAGCCAGTTCCTTCTCCCTGGCACGTTTTCCCTTAGGAAGTGGGTACCTCCCTCAAACCTACCTCCAGAGCCTGTAGATAAGCTTTGACCTCATCTCAGAGCCTCCCTGAGGATGTGCTGGGTGCACCCTGCCCTGAGAGGCAGGGTGAGGTGGCCAGTGTGTCCCCATCCTGTGTGTGACAGCCACTCACGCTCTCCCTGCTCCCTGCAGCCCGTGGCAGCCGGCAGTGGCATTCCCCAGATCAAGTGCTATCTCAACGGGGTGAAGATTCCACACGTTGTCCGCCTCAAGGTAGGAAGCGGGAGGTGGTGGGATGGCCTGGGCATGTTGTGTCCTCATGGGGTGGTCCCTGCCCACGTTGTGGCAGAGGAGGAGCTGGCACGAGCGCCCAGCTCTGTGACTGTTCCCCCCAGTGCCAAGGGTTAAACCTCCTGCCCTGGCATCAGCAGCTGGTGCTGGGAAGAGCAGCTCTGGGTAATTTTTTGCTCTGGCCAAGAAGAAAATTCACCAACCTCGTTGCCACAGTGGGGGGCTGAGAATCACAAGTTCCCCCAGGGCTGGCTGGGTCTGTATCCCCCGAGGCTGCTGGGGTTGTGATTCTTGTGCCATCCCTGTGATGAGCTGTGCCTGTCTCTGTTTTGCAGACCCTGGTGATCAAAGTCTGCGGGGTCATCCTCTCGGTGGTTGGCGGCCTGGCCGTTGGGAAGGTGATGTGCACAAAGTGCTCTCTGACACTGCTGCCATGGTGGTACCCACTGCTGGCCTGTTCCTGTGCTGGGAATGGGGCACTGGGGGCCCTGTAATAATTCCCAGTGTATTCCCTGGTGTCTGCTGGCACCAAGGTGCCTGGTGTGGCCAGGCTTGGGGAGCCCCTGGGGCACATGGTGCCACCACACCAGCCTGTGTGTGGCTCAGCTGAGGGCAGGAGAGCAGCAGCCTGTGTGTTCATTGGTGGTTGTCCCTGCAAATATTAGATGGGGCAGAAGACTTGGGTGCTTCATTAGGACCTTTCTGGCTTGCTGGGATCTAAGGCAGACAAGGGAAATGTATCTCCTCAGCTCAAGGGAACAAGAGGTGGCCGTGGGAGCCATTTGCTAGAATAAGAATTTCATAGAATCATGGAATGGTCTGGGTTGGAAGGGACCTTACAGCTCATCTCGTTCCACCCCCCTGCCATAGGCAGGGACACCTTCCTCTTTACCAGGTTGCTCAGAGCACTGCCCAACCTGGCCTTGGACACTTCCAGGGATGGGAAGGGGGAAAATGTCAAGTTCTGTATTTCCCCAAGAGAAATCCTCCCATCCACCTTCAGGACTGCGAGCTGGTGAGCCATATCCAACCATCCCTGTTCTTCCTTCTCCCATCTGACTCTGCTCTCTGGCCCGTAGGAAGGACCCATGATTCACTCTGGAGCTGTGATTGCTGCTGGGATCTCCCAGGGAAGATCCACATCTCTAAAGCGAGACTTCAAGGTTGGTGTTGGGGTCCGAGGGGCTGTGCTGCAGGTACCCCTCCTGTGCCAGACCAGGCTGTTCCTTGGGTCACACTGGGGGTTGGGATCATACAGGGTATACCCCATGTCTCCCCTGAACTCATGCCTGTGCGCAGCCCTAAACCTGCCTTTGCTCTGGTGTTTCAGATCTTCGAGTACTTCCGCAGAGACACGGAAAAGAGGGACTTTGTCTCAGCTGGAGCTGCTGCTGGTGTCTCAGCTGCTTTTGGTGCCCCTGTGGGTGTGTATCTTGGCTCCCTGGCACTGAGCGCTACCTGGACATGGATTTCCTCAGGATATTGCTCCCACTTGCTTGGAGACAGCTACCAGGATCTGCAAAGAGCACTGCAGGAGCCCTTGTGTGAAGTGTCTGACCTGCTCCAAGTTTTCCTGCTGTGCCATGCCGTGCCTGCCTACCATGCCTCCAGAGAGTAGGGGGTCTTGGATCCCAAATGTTGCCTCCTTGGGATGGAGGAAGGCAGTGGGGGGCTTCACTGTGATCAGTACATCTCTGATGGCTTGGTGGGCTTGCCTGAGCCTTTGCTGGAGCCTGGGAGGTCTGGGCAGTGTGGTGCACATGGGATGGGGTGAATTTGGGTGCCTTGGCTGGTGCTCTGAGCCAAGGGTGTCATGTACCCCTTGTGAAGGTGTTGTCTTGTACTTGCAGGGGGTGTCCTGTTCAGCTTGGAGGAAGGAGCTTCCTTCTGGAACCAGTTCCTGACTTGGAGAATTGTAAGTGCTGGGAAGCAATGGAGGACTGCTGGCTCTGGTGTGAGGTGTTACCTTTTCCCAGTGCCCTGCAGCCCCAGGCCTCCTCTCATCCCTGCCCCAGCAAGGCAACTGTGTGTAACACATGCCAGGGAACAGCATCCCAGCTCCCCTTCTCTGTCCTGGTCCTCAGGGGCTGAATTTGGACCTGTCTGAGCTCCATCTTGCTACCAACTCCTTTCCAAGGGAGCTGCCTTGGGCTGTGCCACAGGGCAACAGAGAGGCAAAAGGAGTGAGCCCCTGGTCAGCTGCCCAAAGTGCTGCCTTAGGGAATGTGGCCTCTTGTCCCCACCACACCATGGGCACCAAGCCTTGCTCAAGGGCCTTGGGGGGTGGTTTGGGGGGCACGTAGTGAGGGAGTGGGGCTGGGGGCATCTGGCAGTGACTCTGGGCTGCATCTCCTTCCAGTTCTTTGCCTCCATGATCTCCACGTTCACCTTGAACTCTGTCCTGAGCGTTTACCATGGCAATGCCTGGGATCTCTCCAGCCCTGGGCTCATCAACTTCGGCAGGTTTGACAGCGAGGTAGGGCACAGGAGTTCCCTATGCAGGGCTGTGGGATGTCCAAGGAGACTTTGGGGCAGCTCTGGAAGCCTCTTGCTGGCACAGACTTGTGGTGTCCCAGCAGTCAGTGACTGGCTGTGGGACTGCAGATGGGCCAGGAGATCTGAAACCCACTTCTTTCCTGCTTGCAGAAAATGGGATACACAATCTAGGAAATTCCTATCTTCATCTTTATGGGAGTGGTTGGTAAGACAGTGCTGCCGTTTCAATTTGATTAGTCTGAATAATTTCCTCTGTTCTCTGTCTGGGTCTAAAAAGCTTTGGCATCCAGTTTCCTGGGGAGAATGGGGAATCCATTAAATTCTGGAGTAGAAGTTGCTTGTGGGGCTTATGCAGGGGTGAGAGCTGGATCCTGGCCCAACCCTGAAAGTCCAGCCCCTTTAACCCGTGTTGAGCAGGGTCAGTGCATTGCAGTTGTGGGCAGCCCCTTGCTCTCATGTGAGCTGCCCTTGTCCCCATGGAGTTGGCCTGTCCCTCACCTGCCTGGTGCCACTGCTGTGACACTGGTCCCCAGCCAGGCTGCTCTTGGTGGCAGGTCCTGGCTGTCTGCAGGACAGTGTCCGTGTGTCCCAGGGTTGCTGGTCACACTGGGTGGGTTGTAGATGACCTTCACAGGTTCCCTGTGTTGTGGGCAGCCTGGGCCCTGCATGCTGAGCTTTTCCTCTCTCACATGTGCAGGTGGGATCCTTGGGGCCCTGTTCAATGCCCTCAATTACTGGTTGACGATGTTCCGGATCAGGTAATGAAGGGGATTGGTGTGGGTTGGTTGATGCCTTCTGTGCTCTCTCAAAGCACAGAAGCAGGGAAAAATTGGAGCAGGATCAAACACCCATGCCCCTCAGCCCCGGGGTTACAGCTGGAGCAAAGGCTGTAATTTCTCACAATATGAGCAACAGCAGCCCTAGAAAATGCCACGTGCCTCTCACTGTCTGCAGCTGGGGCTGTGACCCACAGCATCCCACCACTGCTCTAACCCTGCCAAGGGTTTTTCTCCAGTGACTGGAGGGCCCAGAGAGGTGCAGACATTGTGCAGACCTGTCTATCATGTGCTCTAAGAGGAACAAGAGAATGGAAGGAGCTGATAAAGCCACCTGAGCCCAGCCTGGCACAGCCAATACCTGTCACCAGCTTTCCAAACCCCGGGACAGGCTGGCAGGCTCTGGGAAGGGAGCAGAGCCTGTCCCTATGCCTGATGTGATGTGCCAAGCCAGGCTGGGGGTGATCCTGCCCACACCCCTGGGTGCCACCCTCACTCCTCTGTCCCCTTTGCAGGTACATCCACCGGCCCTGCCTCCAGGTGGTCGAGGCCATGCTGGTGGCAGCAGTGACAGCCACCGTGGGGTTTGTCATGATTTACTGCTCAAGAGACTGCCAGCCCATCCAGGGGAGCTCTGTGGCATATCCCCTACAGGTAGAATATGTGGGAGAACAGCATCCGGGGGGGGGGCACCCTGAGCCTGGGCTGAGCAGGGAGACAAGACCCTGCTGGGTTTTGGGGCGTTGGACCTCGCAGATGATGCCCTCCACTGCAGGCAGAGCTGGAGACCCAGAGATGGTTTAGGTGCTGTAGTGTAGGTGTCCTCACTGTCCAGAGCTGGCACACGTTCCCCTGAGCAGCCCTCCCTGCCACAGGGCAGCCACTTCTAACTCTCTTACCTTACCTTTTCAGCTTTTCTGTGCCGATGGCGAGTACAACTCCATGGCCACTGCCTTCTTCAACACACCTGAGAAAAGTGTTGTCAACCTCTTCCATGACCCTCCAGGTCTGTATGCCCAGCCAGGGGGTCCTTGACCGTGGGCAGGGAGGGACCGGTTTGTGCAAGGTGGCTGACCTGTTCCCTGGCTGCTCCTGGGATGAGGCAGAGGGTGATCAGCATGGCCCCACGAGGGCTTCCCAAAACACTGTGCCTGCTCCTTTCCTGCAGCAATGGAAGGAGGAGGGATGGATGTCACTCCTGGTGGCACCTAGAAGCTTGGCCAAAGGGCTGTGGCCTCAGGAGACTGGACAAGGCCCTGTTTTTGCTCATGCATGTTTGCAGGCTGTTGCTCCTGAGTTGCCTGGGAGCATGTCTGACCCTCTCTGGCCATCTGAAGTCCGTTCTGGAAATGTTGCTGGCTGTTTTCTTAATTAGCAGGGCCTCTTGCCCCAGAATGACTTTACCTTCTGGGCAGGTTGCGGAGGTGGATCTTGGGGTTTGGATTTGCTTGAGAAATGCAGTTTGGTTCTCAGGTTCCAGCTCCATTTTCCTTGGACCTGATGTAAACACAGTGTGCCCTCTGCCTGCTGCTCTGAGTTCTGTGCCCAGCTGCATATGGGCAGGGGACAGAGAGATCCTCAGCCCAGAGGGTGCAGCTTGGCCACCTGAAGCCAAGAGATGACCATCCTTTGTCTTGGGGCTGCTCCCTGCAGGGCTGGGTCGTCCCTGGCTCAAGGCTTCAGTCTGTTGACTTCTCTGTGAAGGAGGGGTTGCAAAATACTTGTTTAAACTAGACTGAGCTGCTCAGCAATCCTAAAATAGCAGCTGGCCAAGCTGTGGGGTCAGCAGGGTCTCACTGTGATGGCACAGCCTGTTCTGTGGGGCAGCCTGGGACTGGCTGGAGCAGCCGTGGGAGCTGCAGGACGGGGGGGTTTGCAGGACCTGCTCTCTGGAGTTGATCCCAAAGCTGGCAGTGGGACCTCTGTCTTCCTGACCTCATCTTCCAGCACTGATGGTCCCTCAGGGCTCTGAAGTTTGTCAAGCTGCCTCATGGGTGGCTGGGAACCTCCGGGCTGGGAGGGGATGGGTCATCATGGGTCAAGAGATGGAGGAATGGGATGGGAGGGCTTGGCATGGCCCCAGCTGGTGCTGAGGCCCTGGAGGGGACAGAAATAACCTGAAGAGCCAGTTTGAAAGGCTTGTGCTGCCAGGGCAGAAGGTACAACCCAGTGAGAGGGACTCTCACTGCTTGGAGTATGCCATGAGGCTGCTCTATCTGTCCTCCCGCGGCCACAGACCATCTCAGGGTTCTCTGGGCTGCAGGACCAGCACTGACTCCCCATTCTGTCCCCACCCCAGGTTCCTACAACCCCATGACTCTGGGCATGTTCACACTGATGTATTTCTTCCTGGCCTGCTGGACCTACGGCCTGACAGTGTCTGCAGGGGTGTTCATCCCCTCCCTGCTGATCGGCGCGGCCTGGGGGAGGCTCTTTGGCATCTCCCTGTCCTACCTGACCAAGGGCTCGGTGAGTCCTGGGGGTACAGGGGTGTTGGGGGGCGTGAGCTGTGTCACCCAGCCCTCCTCCCTGGCCTCTGGGCAGGTGGCATGTGCACACAGAGGGCATGGAGCTGACCAAGAGCTCGGCACGGCTCTGAGGTGGGCTGGCTCCTCATTTGATGCCTTCATGAGCTGGGTCTGGGCTTTCCCATATCCTGATGGAGCCCTGATGGAGATGGACTGTGCAGACAGCCTCAGGCACCTCTCCCCACTTCAGAGGAGAGTTTGAGGGCCAGGGCACTGCTCATTATCTCAGTGCCCTGGAGCCAGCAGGTGATTGGTCTCCTCTCTCCTGTGCTCAGATCTGGGCTGACCCCGGGAAGTACGCCCTGATGGGAGCTGCTGCACAGCTGGGTGAGTTCCCCATGGCATGGTCTTGTCTGGGGTGAAGGTGGTGTGGGAAAAAGCAATCCCTGCTTCCCTGGCACAGCTTCTTCCCCCGCTGAAGCCCCAGCCTGGCTGTCAGCTTCTTAATGCCCCTGCCAAGCACAGGCAGTGCTGGGGCACCAGAGAGGACTGGGCTTGTCCAGGGCACCCCTGGCTGTGTGGGCAGTCCTGGATCACCAGGATTCAGGGGCCTCAGGTGTTCTGCTGTCCCCTTGCTCTATGTTTCCCTGCCCTCCTAAACCCCAACCCCCCTGGGTGCCTCTGGCAGGTGGGATCGTGCGGATGACACTGAGCCTCACGGTCATCATGATGGAGGCAACAGGCAACGTCACCTATGGCTTCCCCATCATGCTGGTGCTGATGACTGCAAAGATTGTGGGAGACTATTTCGTGGAGGTGAGGGCTGGTGTCCTCACAGGACGTGGCTGTGGGTCAGGTTTGGTGATGCTGGGGGGCCATGGGGGGCCAGGACAGGCTTGCTCTGAGGGATGAGCTGCTGCCTGGCTGTGCCCCTTGGCATCTCACCAGGCTTCTCCTGATGGCTTGGCTCTCATTGCAGGGGCTCTATGACATGCACATCCAGCTGCAGAGTGTCCCCTTCCTGCACTGGGAGGCCCCGGTGACGTCCCACTCCCTCACAGCCAGGTAGGTGGGATGGGGGATGCTTGTCACTCCTGTGGCAGCAGCTTTTGGACCACACTGTTGGCCTGAGCTGGGAATGGAGGTGGTCCTGGGAGCCTGGTGCCATCAGCTCAGCTCCTTCCCCAGCAGGGCTGTGGCCTGCAGTGCATTCCTTCCCCTCTCCTTGTCAGGTTTTGGGGACAGAGGAGACATCAGTGCTGAGTTTAGTGTGTGTTGGGAGGGATATTTAGGGTGTGAGGGTCATGAGGCCCTGGCGCAGGTTGCCCAGAGAAGCTGTGGCTGCCCCATCCCTGGAAGCGTCCAAGGCCAGGTTGGATGGGACTTGGAGCAACCTGGGATAGTGGAAGGTGTCTCATGGCAGGGGATGGAATGAAATGACCTTTAAGGTCCCTTCCAACCCAAACCATTCTGTAATTCCATGGTTCTATGTGTACTGCCCTGGGGCTGCGTTTCACCTGGAGCCTTCCCTGCAGGGAGGTCATGAGCACTCCTGTCACCTGCCTGCGGAGGATCGAGCGGGTGGGCACCGTCGTGGACATCCTCAGTGACACCTCCTCCAACCACAACGGCTTCCCCGTGGTGGAGAGCAACCCTGACACCACACAGGTGGGCTGGGTGCCACTTGGGAAGGGGGCACGGCTGTGGGGTGGCCACACAGGGGGCAGTGTGGGATCCTCACCTTCCCAGCCCATCTCACACACGGTGCTGTGTCGCAGGTGGCCGGACTGCGGGGTCTGATCCTGCGTTCCCAGCTCATCGTCCTGCTGAAGCACAAGGTGGGTGATGCTGCGTGGAGGCCGTTTGGGTCATGTCTGAGCCCTGCTGCCCATGTCCCACTGGTGCCTCAGACCCCTTGTGTCCTGCCTTGCTTGGGAGGAGCTGGAAGAGGGTTCTTGTCATCTCCCTCAGCTCACCTCAGGAGATGGTGGGGGCTGCCATGCCGTGCTGGAGTTATTCCAGCATCATCCTGCACCCCACTGGCCTCACCAACCCTGAGTGAGTGGGAAACAGGCTGTGCTGCTGCAAATGGTCCATTTGCCCCATGCTCCTGCCCTCTTCCCTCCCGGACCCTATGCGTTGTCCTGGTGCCTGTGAGCTCTGCAGGACAGTCCTCAACCATCTCGTTCCTCCCAAGGTGTTTGTGGAAAGGGCCAACCTGAGCCTGGTGCAGCGGCGGCTGAAGCTGAAGGATTTTCGGGATGCCTACCCCCGCTTCCCCCCCATCCAGTCCATCCACGTCTCCCAGGACGAGCGCGAGTGCATGATCGACCTCAGCGAGTTCATGAACCCCTCTCCCTACACTGTGCCCCAGGTAATGGCCAGAACCCCTCTGCCCAGCACCCCGGGGGTCCTGGGAGGGCGATGGGTGCTGGCTGGGGGAGCTGCAGCCCCCACAGCCCTGCTCTGCCCTGCAGGAGGCATCTCTGCCACGGGTGTTCAAGCTCTTCCGAGCCCTGGGGCTGCGGCACTTGGTGGTCGTGGACAATCGTAACGAGGTGAGTCCCTCGCTGTGTCAGAGCAGCCTGAGCTCCTCAGGGAGACAGGGACACGCTGCCCTTGTCCCCAGGCTCTGTGTGCCCAGCTCAGGCCATGCCCTGTCCCTTCCCTGGCAGGTGGTGGGAATGGTCACCCGCAAGGACCTCGCCAGGTACCGGCTGGGGAAGGAGGGCCTGGAGGAGCTGTCGCTGGCACAGACGTGATGCAGAGCTGCCCAGCAGAGACAGGCCCTGGCCCCTTGGGGCTGGGGACCCCCTTTGGCAGGAGGTGGGGAGAGAACTGAGCCAGGCTATGCAGGCAGTGCCTGCAGCACCGGCACGGCCGTGCTGCCCTGGCTCTCCTGCCCGTTGCTGCCTTCCTATGTCTACTGCCTCCTCACCCCTTCCTCTGCTTCTCCAAGGGATCAAAATGCACCCTTGGCTCCGTTAGTTGCTGGGATAGGCTCTCCCTGAGGGTTAGGTGAAGGCTGGAGTGTTCCACGGGGAGCAGAAGTGCCCTGCTGAGCTGGGCATGGTCCTCTGCCATGGCATGTGGCCTCTGTTGCCTCATCCACCCAGCCTGGACTGTCTGGGACCTAGCCCTGCCCTAGCCCCAGCTGCAGGTTCTGTGTGGGAGCAGAGGGGACATGATGGGGCCCCCTCCTGCCCCCAGGCCCCCTTTGACCCCTGCCCTGTGCTGGCTGGGTCAGGCTGAGCTCTGGGGTAGGTTCTTGCCTCCCTTGCCCCTTGTGCCAGAGGAGGGGGCCATGCCCTGCTTGGCTGTGCAATAAAAGGGCTCCCATGGTTTTGCAGCTGCTGCCTCTGGCTCTTTCTTGGCTCCCTCAGCCACTCTGACCCCAACCCATGGGCGGGGAGACACCCCTGGGGTTCAGGGCAGGGATGGGAAGGGAAGAACTGCCTCCCCTGGGGCCATGTTGGTCCTGCAGCCTGCCTCTCCTGCCACCACTGCTGCTGCCTCTCCCCTCCTCCCACATTGGTGTCCAGAGTCACTCTTGGGGCTTATTCTGGCCCTTTCCAGCGGTCTGGACCCTCCCAGGCATCCCAAAACCCATCACCAGACCTGGATCTGGCCAGGGGTAGGGAGCAAAGCCTGCACTCCCGTGGGTGATGAGGAAAGCTCCAGCTCTGGCACCTCACTCCCCCCATCCTTCCTCCTCTCCTTGGCATTGCCCCCTGCCTGGGGATTGCCCACTCCTCACTTGGGCAGGGCAACCTCGTGTCTGGAGGGGCTTTCAACTGTGGGATCTGTGCTGAAATAAAGTCTGTTTGTACTTTTATTGTGGTACTGCCTGTCTCTTGCTTCCCTTCTTCCCCTGGGACCACTGCCCAGGCTCGGTGCCACCTCTGTCGGTGCCCTCTGGGGGCTGAGCTGAGCCCTGTCCCCACTCCTTCTACTGCGAGAGCACAAGCTGGGGGAGGGCTGCATACTGGGGGCTGCCCCTCAGCAGCACTGCAGTGCTCAAAGCAGGGGTTGGCTGCCCCTTCCCGGGTGCTTTCCCCTTTCAAGGCCAACAAAGAGCCATCACAAAGCAGAGGATGCCTGTGCTGAGCCCTGGTAACAGCCAGGTCTGGTAGTGGGGTCGTGGGGAAGGACCAGCTCTGCTCTCCCATGTGGCTTTGGATCCTTGGCCCTGCCGTGGGGTGCAGTGGGTCCCCGAGGCAGTGATGAGTCCCCACTGGGTGCTGGCAGCCGGGTGCTTTATGAGGCCCCACGCTGCCCTTTGTCCCGGCGTGGCCGAGATAAGGGATGGGATCCACCGGCTTGTGCCGCAGAGTAAACACGGGCTGCTGGCTCCTGCCGGCACCACGCTCTCCGCTGGCCTGGGGGGCTGTGCCAAGCCATGGCCCTTTGTCACAGACAGCAACGACACCACAGTGGTGGGTGGCAAAGGACACCACATGCGCTGGTGCCTGGTGGGAGTCATTTATTCACTCGTCCCACCACCGGCTCCAACCCGGCAGCTCCAGGTGCCCCAGCGCTGGCACTGGGGCGACAAGATTTATCATTAACCGAGTGGCACGTGGCGGGACCAGGGGCCCCCGAGGCCATGGGGTCACAGCCCGGTGAAGGGCTCGGCCTCCAGCCCCGGGCGACCCAGCTCCAGCGGCAGCTCCCGCACGGCGCACGGCAGCTCCGGCCCTGGCTCCACGGTCCAGTTGGCCAGGAGGTCACTGAAGTCGGGGGTGCCGGTGTGGAGAAGGCTGGCGGGGCCTGGCTCCTTCCAGAAGGAGGGCGGCAGCTTCCTGCGGTGCATGGGGGTGATGTGGCCGTACTTCCTCTCCAGCCGCTGTGTCCGGCCGCCGGCCGCGCGCGGGGACAGGCAGCGGTGCACGCCGTACTCGAAGAGCTCGGCCAGCGGCCCCAGCCTGTGCGCGGCCCCCGGGCTGCCCCGCGGGGCCTCGGGCTGGGCCCCGGTGCTCTGGGGTGACTCGCAGTCCTTGGGCACGGGCTGGGTGCCGGCGGCCTCCTCCCTGCCCCTCCGCCCGAAGTACCGCTGGATGTCACAGCTGATGAGCTCCGAGAACTTGAGGAGCCGCAGGGTGGTCTCGGCAGTGCTGGAGATGGCTGGCTCTGGCCTCACGTTCTCCTCTGCTGCCTCCACTTCCTCCTCCTCCTCCTCTTCCTCCTCTTCTTCCTCCTCCTCCTCAGAGAGGTTGTGGAAGTCAGGCTCAGGGTGTGTGGGCAGCAGGAGGCCGTGTGGGAAGGGCGAGGGCAGGCGCAGCTCGGCCAGGGGCTGGATGACACCTGCAGCCATGTCAGTGCTCAGGGCCACCCCGGGGCCTGGGCTCACTCTGCGGGCAGGACAGCGGGGTGAGGGTGACACACCGTGGCATCCTCCCCAAACCTCGGCCCTGCAGCCCTGAGTTGGCAGCAGATTGTGCCACGCCATGGCCAGGGTGGGGCTGCAGGGCAGTGGGATCGTCTCCCGCAAGAGCAGCAGGATGTGGGGCTTTGGGGATATCCCCACCAAGCCATGGGATACAGGGGAGTGGAGATGTTCCCCCTGGCACATGGGGCAGCAGGGACATCCCCACTGAGCACTGAGACAGCAGGCAGCAGGGATGTCCCCACCAAGACATGGGATATGAGGCAGCAGGGATGCCACCCCTCCCCAAGCCATGGGACATGGGGCAGTGGGGATATCCTAACTGAACCCCAACAGCCAACAGAGATGTCCCCATCAAGCCATGGGATGTGGGGGAGCAGGGATGTCCACCTGAATCCATGGGATGTGGGACAATAGGAACGTCCCTGGGTCATGACACATGGGGCAGCAGGGATGTTCCCATAAAGTCATGGGATGTAGGGCAATGGGAATGTTGCCCTGAGCCTTGGGCCAGGGGGCAGTGGGGACATCTCCCAGAGGTGCTGGGCAGTGGGATGTTCCCCTTCAGCCCGGGGCTGTGCATAGAGGCGAATGGGGCTCATCTCAGCACCCATCCCACCACCCTGTGCTCAGCACCCACCCTGCACTCAGCACCCACCCTGCCATCCCAGGCTCAGCACCAGGGACATTGAGCCCCGTGTCCTGCTCACAGAATGGTCTCATGGGTTCCCCTGTGATGTGGTGAACTCGTCACCTCCCCACACCACCCTGGTGGGCTCGAGCCACGGCTGAGTCTTGCTGAGCTGGATGAGACCCCTCTGTAGTTCATGCTACCTGTGCTGAGGAGCCCCCAGCCCTACCTTGTTACAGGGCACCCCTGTCACCAGCCTGGCACTGCCATCACTCCAGCCCCAGCCCTGGCAGGGCACAAATCCTGGGGGACCAGTACTGCTCCAGCCACCCCAAAGGTGGTGCTGGGCCATATACCCAGCCTAGGAGATTGTCCTTGCCATCTCTGGGGTCACCATGCGCCCCTCTTAGTGCCGTCCCCACTGCGGGCCCCCCGGCCCTGCCTCTGTGCTGCCCTGGGGTGGGCTGTGGGGGGCTCAGACACCCCAGGCACTCTCCAGACTGTGGGTAGAGCAGAGTGGGGCCACCCCAGTGACAGAGTCAGGCCACCCCACTGCCACCCTCAGCCGGGAAAACACCGCGGTGCCGGAGGGCATCACCCGGGGGGGCCGCGGCTCACACTCACCTTGGCGCTGCCGCCCGGCCATGCAAAGGCTCCCGCGCCGCTCCCCCTGCCCGTCCCTCCACCTGGGCCTGAAGTATTTATAGCGGAGCGGGAGCTGGCGGCTGGCAAATATTTGGTAGCCGTATTGTAATAGTAGACTCGGTAAACAGAGCTGGGGTTTGCTTTAGCACCCAGCAACGGGAGAGCGGCGCGGGGAGGGACGCGGGGACGGAAGGCAGGGCTCACCTTAATGGTTCACTAGCCAGGGGATTTTCAAGTGTTGTCCCTGTAAATTCACCTATTAAATCGGCAGCCCCAGCTGCCAAACTGCCCGCACACTTGTGCCGAGGGCTCTTATCTCCCCGCTGATTGGAGGCGAAATCAAGCTTTGTCAAATAGGCGTAAAATTAAATTTCATGCTATTTTGACTCCTGGAGTAGGGATCTTCTGAAGAACATACTGTGTATGGAGCGATGCCTCTGCAAACAGGGGCTGCCGCTGCAGTGGGCAAAGCCTCTCTGTGGGGTCCACCCATGTGCTGCAGGTTCAGACCCCCCATCTCAATCCTTATGCCCCCCCCGAGGTGGATGTCGGGCTCCCTGACCAGCCTCAGGAGGGGTTTTGGAACCTGTGCATACAAAGGTGAACATGCTGTGCGGAGAATGGCTGGGCCAGCCCCACAGCACTTGGATGGCAGCACTGTCACTGTGAATGGGGCACTGGGGTGCCCCGTGTCTCTGCTCATGGCCTGTGGCCCTGCTGGTCCACATAGCACCCGAGGGGCTGAGGATGGCGATGATGGGAATCAGCTCAGACCACAAGGAGGCTGTGCCAGAGGTCCTGGTTTTGCTTTGGCAGTGGGATGTGCCAACAGGGCTGTCTGCGGCAGCACAGAACACGGCCAGGGGACATGGATAGCTGGGGGATGCAGGGTGCCTGGGGACATGGGATGGCCAGAGGACACAGGGCAGCCTGCCCACGACAGCAGGATGGGCCTGACACAGTGCCTGGACTCTGCCACCAGTGCTGGGGACACACAGGGAGTGGGGACAAAGGCTGTGGGGGTTGGGGACAGGCACAGCCCTGCTACAGAGCTGCCCTGCTCTCCTGTTCTTGGGGTGACCACAGCTCCCTCGGAGCCCTTCCTGCCCCCTGCCCCGAGCACCCCGTGCTGAGCTGTCCCCGGGTGCCGAGGTGGGGTCCCCAGCCCCCGGCACGGTGCAGCACTGGCTGTACCCCCCCCCTCCCCGGGCCGGCAGCCTCGGGACACCCTGCGGGAGCACCGGCTCCCTAGAACTCCCTCTCCTCTCTCCAAACACTCCCACTAGCAGAGCCCGGAGGGAGCAGCCATCAGGCATCAGGCATCAGCCATCCTGCCCGGGCCCCGCTGGGCAAACACGGCGGGTGGGGGCTGATAAGTCTCGGGCACCCTCCGGGCCACTCCCTGACATCACTCTTTGTCACCCACCCGCCCGGCATGGCTTGACGTGGCCACCAGCTGCATCCCTGGGGAGCCTGATCCCACCACCGGGGTCCACAGGGAAGGGGAGCTTCCTCTGGTGTTCCCAGCCACTGCTGCCCCAGACCATCTTCCTGCAGTGCAGGAGCTGGGGAGAGCTCACAGAGCCTCTGGCTCAGCCTGGCTGGGAGATAAGGGCTGCACCAGCCCTTTGTCTGGGTGGGACGGGTCTGGTCGTGCTGGCGAGGGGCTCCAGGGGTGGGGCAGGGTGTGGGGAGCACAAGGCTTGGCTCACAGATTTGGGAGTGATGAGGTGTCCATCCTCTGTGGGAAGGAATAACACGCATTTAGGGAGCACCCAAGGCTCAGCAGGACCATTCTGGGGTGAGCCAGAGGGAGAGGCAATGCCACTGCCCATGCAGCAGGCTTGGGCACGTGGTTTTGCACCCATTTGAGGGCCCAAGTTGGCCATCCAGGCTTTGCCAGGGCCAGGCATGAGGAGCTCCCATTGCACAGGGAAAGGGTCTCCTGTCTCCAGAGACCCCACAGACAAGTAGGGTGTTCACAGCCCTCACTCGAGGGCTGATCCTGCACCCCTTGCTCGGGGCTGGCACACGCTGCTGGTCCCTTAAAGCCAACGGAGCTTTGAAGCTTTAAGATGGGGAAAAGCAGGCATGATTATGGCAGAACAGAGTGGCCTGTAAGGCAGGGCTCCGTCACCAGCCCTCGCTGCCTTTGTAGCCCTGTGGTAGCACAAAGGGGCGGTGGGAGTGTAGCTGGGGCGGGGAGCTCGTGGTGAAGGGATGGAGGTGAATCCCGCGGGGTGTTGGGAGCTGCAGATGGAGCTCAGAAAGCTGGACAGGGCACCCAGAGCCCGGCAAAGCTCTGCAACAGCCCAAGCTCCGCTGCAAACCCACGGCCTTATCCCCCTCCCGCAGCCTGGGCTGTTCTGTCCTGTGTTGTGCTGTCCTGGGTTGTGCTGTCCCGTCCTCATCCCCTCGTCACTGTATCCCCTTGTCCGTGCATCTATCCTGCCTCCCGCTGCTCCCGCCTGCCCCAGCCATGCATCCCATCACCACCAGCCCCCAGCAGGGGCTTTCCTTACCCCCTAGTCCCCCTCCCCACCTTCCCTACGGTGGTTCCCCGCTGTCACAGTGCCATGGGGTCGGACGGCAGCCAGCGCAGCCTAGCCCCGCCGCGGCCCGGCTACTGTGCCCACCACACCCGCCCAGCCCCAGGGCAGGTCCCGGGGCATGTCCCGGGGCAGCGCCGGTGACGGGCCCGATCCCGGCGGGGCGTACCCGGGCTGGGGGAGCCGTGAGTGCCCCGCCCAGCCCCGCCCCATCGACAGGCCCCGCCCCTTGACGCGACCACGCCCCCTACCAGAACCACGCCCCTCCGTCCGCCCCTCATCCATTCCCCGCCCCTCCGGGTCCCTTCGCCTCGGCCCCGCCCCTTTCAATTCGCCCCCGCCCCTTCGCTCCGGCCCCGCCCTCCCCTCCCCTCAAGCCCCACCCATGCCCCGCCCCCGGCGGACTACCGTTCCCGTCGTGCCGCGCGGCGCAGGGTGTGGCTGTTTCCGCCCAGCGCCCGCCGCCGTCGCCGCCGCGGAGCCGCCGCCGCCGCCCCAGGCCCCGGGACCGCTCTCGGTGCCAGTCTCTGCCCCGCCCGGTCGGAGCCGCCGCCCCCGGCCCGGCCCGGCCTCGCCATGTCGGCCCAGGCGCAGATGCGGGCCCTGCTGGACCAGCTCATGGGCACGGCCCGGGACGGTGAGTAGGGGCGGGCGGGGCCTGCAGGAAACGCCGCGGCCTCGGCGGCCGCCTCACCGCGCGGGGCCCGGCCCGCCCCGGCCGCTGCCTCCGCTCGCTCCGGACCTGCGGCGCGATCCGCCCCCGCCCGCCCGGCCCCAGCCCCGTGGCGGCGAGGCGGGCCCGGGCCTGCCCGGCATGGGGGTCCAGCCGCGCCCCGGCCCCAGGGAGCGCCTGGCGCGGCCCAGCCCCGCCGCCCCGGGCCCGGCCGAGCGGGCAGGCCCAGGGCCGGCTCCGTGCCCGCGCATCCAGAGGCACTAGGTAGGTGTGCCTGCAGCGCCGGGTGCGGTCCGGCACCAGAAATGTGACAGCCCGTGCAAAATACGGCCCCGCTGCGGTTTGTGTTCTCCCTTCTGCGACTCGCTGGGTACTTAAATCCCCTTTGGCACGTTAGCAGGGCTGTCCAGGCACTTTGCACTTTGTTTCGTAAGTGAATAAGTGCTTTTCTTTTCTCTGTGTATTGAGTTGCTATTGAATTGCTTCCCATATTTTTATTTCATACAAACTGAACAATTGTGGCCCCTCTATTTTATTTATAAAGGTTCAGTGTATCTTTGCCTGCCTACATCAATCTGCAAGGGAGTTGCAGAAAAGCCTCATGTTCATCGAGCCGTGAGTCACAACCAATTTTTAAAGCTGTTATAACAAAAAAAAAAAGTGTTTGCTTTTTTTTCACAAGTAACTTTAAAAGTGTAGCTTAGAAAGAAAAGAAAAATTAAAAAAAAAAAAATTCAGTAGACACAACATTATTCCTGGATGCTTGTGAATCCTAATACTTTACTATTCCCATACTTTAGTATTACACATACCTGTGTCATATGCACAGATGAGCTTTAAAATTGTCACATACCATTACCACTTTGCCTTTACTTTTATGTATCATTCCCCTGACTTCCTTACTGCAGGTGTGGGCAAGAAAGCTTTTCCTTTAAAACTTTTCAACAATGGGCATAAAATTCTGCAGCTGAGGTCTTGAAGAATGCAGATGGGTATAGTATGTGTTGGAGCTCGCAGTGTGTATTGACTAACTTTGTTTCTTTTTTTTTTTTTTCTATTTTTTTTTTTTTTTTGCTTTTCTGATATTGTGTCGTTTTAAGTGGCTCCTGAGTGTAAAATGTTCCTCTGAGGGTGGGCTGAGGGTGGGTGTGTTCCAGGCCAAGATCACCTTTGCACGGCCTGGGAAGAGCACACTGCATAGTTGGGTTCCACACCAAAAGGACTGGTGGCTTGGTTACCACGTGAGCAAAGAGCAGCTGCCTGTAAAAACTGCCCAGCACAGCCCTGTTTGCTGATCCGTGGGGTTTGGTATCTCCTGCCCCTTCCTCACAGCAAAACAAAAAAAAAAGGGGGTGGAAAAAAATTAGCAGTTTTTGGCTGGGAGCCAGCCTGTCTGTCTCCTTTTCTCTCTTCTGGCTGTGCTGCCTCTTTATATGGATGACAGGCCTTGGACGTTGCTTGGCTCGCCAGCACTGTGTTTAACATGGTGTCCTGGATGAATAAATGCTAAAATAGTGTTTGTTGCCAATTATAAGTGTTCCAGAATATCCTGTTGCACTCTAAGCTGGTTTGGTTTTTTTGGTTTGTTTTTTTTTTTTTTTTTGAGTAAATTTGGGGAGCAGGAGCACCAAGTATTTTAATCTGCATTTTGAGGTGAAATGCTCGTGCCCACGCCTGTGTTCCCTTGGTGTTCTAATGTCTCCTTATTTAAACCACACATGAATTGCAGGAGATGAAACCAGACAAAGGGTGAAGTTTACAGACGATCGTGTTTGCAAGAGCCACCTCCTGGATTGCTGTCCCCATGATATCCTGGCTGGAACAGTAAGTATGGCCTCTGTCATAAGGAATTCTGGTGGGGAGGATGTTGGTACA
This sequence comes from Chiroxiphia lanceolata, assembly GCF_009829145.1. Lineage (NCBI taxonomy): Eukaryota > Metazoa > Chordata > Aves > Passeriformes > Pipridae > Chiroxiphia > Chiroxiphia lanceolata. The sequence continues at coordinate 2,707,029 of NC_045652.1, forward strand.
TCTCGTCTGGGCAGAGTGGGTGACTTCTAGGAGAGAGCAGTCACAATCCTAATTCCAGCTTTTGTGAACTGTGTATGGAAACTGCTGAAGTCAGGAGCTCTTAAAATACACTTGAAATGCTTTTCCCCTCACAATCCCATGTGAAGTTGTAAAATTCTTTCTCTTTTAGCAGTTTGAGGTGGTCAGAGCCTAAAACTTGTCCTGTGGTGGTTGCCAGACTGTAGGTTGGCTGCCGCCCTGGGTGCTCTAGTTCACTGTTGCATCTTCAGCTTAGCAGGTGTTTTCTTAGCAGCTGCACTAGTCCTTGGAGGTTGTCAGTCTCCTCTCTCCAAAAATGTGATGTTTCCTGATGGAACAGCAGCTATTCCATCATTCCTGGTGGGTTGGCCACGGCAGGTCACAGCTCCAGCCGAAGGTGGGTTGTTTGAGCTGGTTGTTTTTTGTGTCTCTCTGCCCCACTGGTCTCACACAGTTCTCTCTGCTCCTTCACTGCTCCCTGTGGGAACAGGGCTGGCCAGTGTTCAAAGGTTTGGCTCACGTGCTCCCTCTGAGAGCACAAGGTGATGTGGGCTTTTAACAGTGAGGTGAGTATTCAGTTTGGGCTCCCAGATGAAAGCTGGGACTTGGGAAAGAAAACACTGCATGTCTTGTCCCCGTTGCTGTGTTACAGAATTCCAGGACGGAGGTGAATAGGGGTGTTTGAAATCCACCCTCACCCTCAGCGTTTGCATGAAATGCTGTGGTGTTCCCAGTGCCCATCCACTTACCCAGGTTGTTTAAAGATGCTGTGGTTATTTATAGCCCTTCCTGCTGCTGTTTTGGGAGCTGGCTGGACACTGTGGATCTCCAGCAAAGGGCGGGCTGGCACTGCTGCTCTGTTTGTGTCACTGCCGTAGCAGGACTGTGGCAGCACTGCTAGAAAGAGCCAAAGCTGCCACTGTTCTGACTGCTCAAACTTCAGCTTCTCAGTGGCTGCCTCTGAATAAGATTGGAGGAGCTGAATACCAGTCTCTGTGTATTTATTTTTTATTCGTTTGAACCTCAGATAATGTTTTTCAGTGATTGCTCCATCAGCCTCCATGTCACTTCCATTTCAGAATTTTAAACCTCCATCCTTCACATAGGTCACTGTGTATATTTTGACACAAGATTCTAGAACAGTTTTTTGGGGCCCAGAGGGTGCTTCGAAGGGGCAGGCTGCCTTCTGCCTCTTCTGGCAGGTTTCCAGGGAGAGGGTAAATGGTGAATTGAAGGGGTTGAACTATGTGATGTGTGTGACTGTGGGAGCTGGTGCCAAAGTCTGAGGTGTTCGGGTGGATTATGAGTTTCCCAGGGCAGGGAAGCACCTTGAGGAATCTATTTCTCTTGCTTCTGGTGTTACTTGTCTTGATGGAGTTGTCCTTTCCCTCTTGCTGTGGAGTTTGTGCTCAGAAATTGCAAGAACAGGATGGAATAAAACTGCTCCTGCACAAGTGATCTTCTGGATCACTCAGGTGATCTTGTGGTGGCCTTGAAGTGACTGTGGAGCTCTGCATTGCTCTCAGCCATTTCCTAGGGGCAAGAAAAAGTGCTGGTGCCCCAGATCTGTGTTGAAAGCACATGTGATGTCCAGAACAGGAACAACATTTCAGCTGTCAGCACTAGCAGCATGGAATGAAATCGAGCTGGAATGTGCAGGCTCTCCTTGTGATCCTGGGCAGCTCCATTGGCACCTTGTGGTGTTCTGCTAAGGAAGGGCTGTGTGAGCAAGTGCCTCAGCTGGGTGGGGTAACACCCATCTCTAGGTGTATTGCTGCAGAAATCAGGGCCTTGGATCTCTTGGAAACTTCCAACAGATGCTCCAAGCCTTCTGGTGCTGGCTGTGTTGCATCCTCCCCCTGAAGGCATTGTTCCTGCTGCATCCTTTGTGTGTGCAGACATTCCTTGGTGGGAGGCTGATTGGAGGCGAGCAGGAAGCTGATCTCTTGGGTAGCTGTGCTCACTGAAATGAGTCCCATTCACTGACCTTCAGGTGCAGAGTTAAGAGAAGGAGTCCAGGCTGCCAGTAAAGCTCTGGAATATTCCTGAGAGCTGCAGGAGGCCTGTTGATGTTGCTTTGTTCAGGTGCACCAGCGTTCCTGGTCATAAGAGCTGTCATTGTTCCTGTGATTATTCTCTTTTTGGCTCCAGAAATTTGTTTAAACCCGTCACTAAATAAGCTACAGAGGTTCTCTAAAAGCCTGTGGGCTTACTAAACTAACTTCTCCCAAAATTTTCCTCCTTACCCACAGAGTCCAAAGAAAACCACTGTAGCTTATTTACAGCTGGTAATCCTCCTGAATTTCAGCTCCACTAAGAACTGGACAGATGAGTCTGAAAGCTGCCCAGGTTTAACATAGCTTGGGAGTTACATTGTGTCCCTGACAGGGGAATGTGAGTGAGCTGAAATCTGTAGGTTTTAGAATTGTTTGGGGGGGGGGGGGTGTCTGTGCTTTCCTTTTTCACTTGGGTGAAACTCTGCAGCTCTGATCACTATTAAAGAGCCTTCTTTGTGGAAATTTCACTCTGTGGTGAGGTAGCAGTTCAGCAGAGAACATAAGAGATACCTCAGAATGTGGATTGCTCAGGAGATGTGAGCAGGACTAACCAGTGACATCTAAATGTCTGCAGTCTGTGTGTATGGGGGGGTTAAATCTTCACTCAGGCTCTGCTGGTCACCTGTGTTACAAACCAGCCAGTGCTGGCTGGAGCAAGTTGTGATGTCTGTGGAAAGGCTGAGTGATGACAGCCCTCCCTGGGATGAGAGGATGCTTTGAGGCAGAAGGGCTGCTGGTCTTACCTCATGTGAGCAATACCTGTGAAAATCTCCTTGCCTTAGAACATCCCAAACGACGTGGAGGAAGACTGGAGGTTTGTAAGCTGGTGAGACCTGAATGTGCTCCCCAGTTAACAAACAGGTGCACATTGTTGACTTTTCTGAAGTTTTGGGTTGGAGACCCTTCTCTGAAATGGGGTTAAGTGGCTCAGCTTGCAAGAAAAGTTCAGATAAGAATATTTGTGATCTGTGGCAATCACATCTAATACCATTAATTTCTCCCTGTTTTGGAAAGTGATCTCAGTCGAATGACCATGAGAATAAAAGATATGTCACATCATAGAAAGAGTTATTTTTGTGGTAAAATAACAGTAGCTCTCCAGCATTCTTTGAAGAGGCTTGCCTGAAGATGAACATGATCAAGCTCTGAAAGTACCAGCATGGGGATTTTTTTGTAGGCATTAAATTTCCACCATTCGAGCTCAGCAGGACTATTCTGGATGCAGTGTCTGTTTCTGTAGCCTGTGGCCTCCTTATTCTGGTAAATCTGAGCAAAATGAGGAAGGCTAAATAGTGGCAAGTCATCCAGAATTGGTTTATTTTTGTCTAATTGGTTTATTTTTGTCTGAAGAAAAGCTAATAAGAGAGAACTGCTGCAAACCTGAGTCTTACCTGGTGGAGTTTGCTTTCTTTGGTAAACACTGCTGTTCAAGTGCATTGTTTCACATAAGTGTCCCCATAAGCTTTAGTTTGTGATGTTCCACGGGGATTCTGTGTTATTCCACTTTAGCTCTTTCCTGCAGTTCAGTGAGTTGACACTTGTTGTGTGCAGGTTTGGGCTCCTTGGAACTGGTGGTGACTGGGAGAGAAGAGGATGGAGGGCTGGGGTGTTCCTTGACATGTACCCTGCCATTCTTACTGTGGCTCACAGTTAGGGATTTTGTTATTTTGGCTTTCAAAATGTCATATTCTTTCTCTACTATAAGAGAAATGTTCTTTGTTACAAATTGATAATGTTGAAATGCCATTTCTGTTTCGAGAGCATAATCAGCTTGGGTTCATGTGGCTGTTAACTACTGGGTTGGGGAAAAATAAATTTAAATAGCATTGACTGCAGTGGGAGGGAAGGGCAGCATGCAGGTCAGAGCTTTCTGGGAAGGGAGATGCTCTTAAATCTCTCATTAAATGGGCTTATTTGTAGGACTTAGCTTTGCTGGGCAGGCTTTAAAATGCCAGGCTGCAGCTGGGTGCGGGAAGGGGCTGGCTGTAGAATTAAGAGTCTGTTGTTGCTGAGCAGGGGGTTGTGCATTTCCACTGGCTGTAACCCTTATTCCTTTAAGTCCATTTGTTGTTGATAGGAAGCATTGTTTCTGTCCTACAGTTTTGTATCTTTCAATATGTTGTTAGGGCTTGTCCTTTCACAGATGTGCATTTCCAGGTGAGCTTTAAACAGGGTGCAGGTATGCTTTGCTTTGCTGTGGCTCCATGAGAGGAGACATTTGCAGTTGGTGCCTGTTGAAGGAGACCCAGCTCCCTCACAGCAGTTTCTAAGGCTGTGCTATGACCTAAAGCAGGAGTAGGGCTGGTCTTATAACATTTGGGGTGTGTTAATGTTGTTCCAGGAACACCTAGAAAAGGGGTTCTGGCAAGCGTGTGGTTCTTCTGGCTAGTTGTATTACTGATAGGTTAGAAGGAAGCTCTTCCTAAAAAGACTTTATTTTGATATGATGCAGTTGGCAAGAGCTAAGGATCTGCTGCTTGTTGCCACAATGGAGGGTTTTTACATGAGTCTTCCTTTTTCTCTTCCACAGCGAATGGACCTGGGCGAATGTACAAAGATCCATGACTTGGCACTGCGAGCAGATTATGAGATTGCAAGTAAAGAGAGAGACCTCTTTTTTGAGCTGGATGTGAGTATGGAGAAGTTTTAGTTACTTTTGTGGGAAATGCTTCTTGAAGTTACTGAGCTGAACAGTAGAACTCGGTGACCATTTCAGCTCATCATGGTGTTTGATGTGTGACCAGTGCAGGATGTGCAGCCCCTTCCTGACTGTGGGCTTGATCGCTGACTTGGAACTGTACAAGTAATTATGGCACTTGCCATCCCCCATTAGCTCAACTAGCTGGGAGGCTCCTCTGGCATTCCTTGCATCCCACACCTGCTGCTCTGTACCAGGTCATTATAACCTGGTACCCTGTCCCAGAAGAGGATTTAACATTAAAACCCTTCTGCTCAGTGGTTTTACTTTTGGCAGATTTAGCTTTCTGTGATGGAACAGATCAAGGGGAAGAACAATTCTGTCTTCCCTTTTCCTGTTATTCCGGTGCTTTTGTCTGTGCACCTGTTGCTCCTGCTCTGGAAGTTCCAGTGCAAAGCAGTGTTGATGTGAGCATCCTGTGATGTGTCAGAGTCAAGGAACTGGGTCAGGTTCCAGGCACGGGTCAAATGTTACTTGTTCTGCAAAGTGTCATTTGTTGTTTTTTTTTTTTCCCCAAAGCATCTGTTCTTGAGATTGTTTATGCATTACAGAGGCACTGCACCAGATGGCTGTTGGCTGTCAAAGGTATATCTGGCATGGAGAGCATCTTTATTCCTAATTCTTTGTCTGATCATGCAGGCCATGGATCACCTGGAATCCTTCATTGCAGAGTGTGATAGGAGAACAGAACTGGCCAAGAAACGCCTGGCTGAGACACAGGAAGAGATCAGTGCTGAAGTTTCTGCAAAGGTATTGGCCTCTCATTAAACATTGGTTCTGAAAGTCTGTGTGGGAGCTCTGGTACTCTGTTGTCTCTGACACCACTGATAATTGATGGTTTAGAATAGCAAATCCATCCCATGGTTGTTATCTCTTTACTTAGCAAATGCTCATGGAGTTTCCTCTTTGGGAACTTGCTTCACTGGGCCAATACAGGACATTTCTGAAGCTGCTTTTGTGGACTCTGTACTGTCCTGTAAGCCAGAAACGTGCTGCTGTTTGCAGCAGAACTGATGATGTCCTCTCCATGCCCAGTTTCTCTCTTTGCCAGGTGTTGGTGACTGTTGTGATTGGCCCACCAATCCCTTTTGTTGGGCCTCTTGTCTTTTGGAGATTTATGGTCATCTTGCAGCAACTGATTTAGTTAAACAGTATTTTTTAAAGAGAAGGGAGAAGTTTTCCTGCAAGCTTTATCGCGTTTTTGTCTTACTAAAAACTAACTGTTCTCTTTAGGCAGAGAAAGTACACGAGCTGAATGAAGACATTGGAAAACTCCTAGCTAAAGCTGAACAGCTGGGAGCTGAAGGAAATGTTGATGAGTCTCAGAAGATCCTGATGGAAGTGGAGAAAGTCCGGGCAAAAAAGAAAGAGGCAGAGGTATGGCATTGGTTCTGTGGATTGGAACAGGGGCCTGGGCTGAGTACATGTCACAGCTGAGCACTTCCCACCTCTGCCCCTGTGTTGCCAGTACCTCCTTTCCCAGTTTCAGCCATGTGCCAGCAAGCAGTTGGCAGTGGATGAAAAGCTTTTTAGAAACTTTTCTCTAGTGCAGAGAGCTGACTGGGGCAGGGAGGGCTTTGTCCTCTGGAATATTTGGTCACTGTTCCTGTGCAGGGACAGACTGTCGGGCTGAGCTGTGCCCACAGAGCGTTTGTGTGGCACCTCCTTTGTGTGGGGGTGGGTTTTCATTCTTGAAAGCCATTCTTTGCAGGGGTTTCCCTGGAGGGTTGTGACAATGCAAGGCTTCCCTGACACTTGTGTGGGTTTTCTTGCCTCCCTTTAGGAGGAATACCGAAATTCAATGCCTGCATCCAGTTTCCAGCAGCAGAAGCTGCGTGTGTGTGAAGTCTGTTCAGCATATCTGGGTCTCCATGACAACGACCGGCGTCTTGCTGACCACTTTGGAGGCAAATTACACTTGGGTTTCATTCAGATTCGTGAGAAACTGGATCAGCTGAGGGTAATCCTCTCTGTTTTAAACCTTCTCTTTGTAGTTTCGAAGACATTGAATGCTTCTATTAAATTAATACAGAATTCTTGGCAGAGTGCTTGTAAAAGCTCAGAATCTTCCAATTGCAGAATCCCTGAAACTTCAAATGGAGCCTTTTTTAGCCTCGTCTTGGGTTCTGTTTTGTATTTTCTGGGTAACTAAATATCTACCCTTGGAATCAGTCAAACCAGACCGTGGCTGTCATTTATTCCTTAGAGCATTGGTACAGTCACCTGTATTTTTCTGGTTGATATGGCTGAAATTTGTCACTCTGAGGCCTCCTAATGAGATGTTGGAACTGCAGTTTCACATAGTGTGTGAACTGAAGTCTCACATCAGCATAAAAGGTCTTGAGTAGCTGAAGCCATTAGGAGTTTTCTGAAGAGGTTTGTAATGGGTTGTGGCATGGGCCTTGCTTGCAAACAGAGACCTGTAGCCTGCTCTAGTAAGAGCTGTGATTCCTGTGCCTCCCTCAGTATATTGAGGTCAGTGCCTTGACTGAGGAAAATGAAAACCTTGATAGAGATCTTGAGTAGCACATAAAATGCAGTGAAATGGTTCTTTGTCTTGCTCTGGGAAGGGTCTCCCTGCAGATCTCTGACCTGTGACTGTATGGCTGAAATATGATGTGGACTGGTTTTTTTTTTCTAGAAAACAGTGGCAGAAAAGCAAGAGAAGAGAAACCAGGATCGTTTGAGACGGAGGGAGGAGAGAGAACGAGAGGAGAGGATGGGCAGACGGTAAGTGGGACCTGACAGCTGGCTTGTGAAGTTGGGTTTTAAATAGTCTGATTTTTCGTACCTTAGCATTGTAGGAACACAGCATCTGCTGCTGGAGTAGCTGTTGGATGAGCTCTGGGTACTGAGTGAGCACCTTGGGATTCAGTTAAAGATGGAAACACGTGCACAAACCCCCACCACAGAGTGATTGTATGTGTATTGCCTCAACTTCCATTGTGTCTGAAAGATGGGAGCTCCCTGCAGTCTTCAGGCTTATATTGGTCTAGTCCCTGTCCTTGGGAATCTGAATATGGATAAAATACCCTCATCCAGTGCATCTGAGTGGGAAAGTTCAAGATGAGTGAGGACTAGGTCTGCTCGAAAGGGTCATGCAGAAATTCCCTGGAAAGCCCTCCTCACTTCTAGTCTCGTAGGTGACAACAGTGTGGAGCTGGTATCCATGAGCTAAATGGGGGGCTGCCTGTCTTGCTCCAGAACTTTTCTACAGTAACAGTGAGGTGCTTTTAGCACGGCTTTGGTATCCAGGAGATCCCAAGGTGTGACTGCTTTTGGTGGTTGTGGCCATGTGTGTCACCTTCTGCTCAGATGTCTGTAATTCCTGAGCAGTGGGAGTGGCTGGAACGTTGGTATTCTCAGGACAAGCTTTTCTGCTTCCTGCCAGCTGAACTGGAAAAACAATTTCTTCTGTACTTGAAGAGGCACCTTATGTGTAAACAGCTCAGTTAAACAGCCTGTGTGGGGAGGGTGGTTATTTGCAGGGCTCAGGCAGAGGAAGTGGCAGGGTGGGAATGCTGTTCTCATTGTTGCAACATCTCCTCAGTTACCGCATGTGTTTCTCTTCTTGTACTTCTTGCATCAAAAAAACCCCAACCTTCCTGCTTGTGGAGAGCTCCTTTTGACCTTTGGTGTCAGCTGAAGAGTGAGTTTATCTGAGGCAGATGAGATTTGTAACTGAGTTGTGCTCTAAGATGGTGCTGGCTTCTGGCTATAATTAGTGGAAGTGCTGACAAATAAACACCGGAATGAAGCGGCTTGGTGATTTTGATGGAATGTGAAAGATGTAAACCCCAAATTGTTATGTATTATACATATTATTATATCAGTTAGGGTGTTTTATATGGGTTTTCTCTCTCTGGGTTGCCTGGTAGGATATGAAGTGCCAGTTTATGCTGCAGCATTCTGCTGAACAGCACCTTCTGGAGAGCCTCTCAACTTTCTGGTATCCATGCAAGACTGTCAGTAATCCAGTTAAATTTGGGAGATGCAGAATCTGGAATTAGCTGATGAGTGCAGGAGTTCATCAGAAGGGACTGCTGTGGCTGCTGCAGTGGTCAGAGAGGTGGAAGTGAAATGGGAAGCGTCTTCCCATGCAGCTGTTTCATGACAGGCTCTTTCAGACCCACAGCAGGACTGTACCTGGTCTGGACTCAGTTTGTCTCCATGGTGCCTCTTCTTCCTGGAGGTCATTTCTGTGTGGAAATTGCTCAACAGAGTTGCCTTCAGGAAGAATCCTCTGGATCTCTTAGTTGATCCACATCTCCCCAAAAACGCTGCCTTTCTTCTTCCTGTGGTGTGTCTGGGGTTTTTGTGGTTTTTAAAAAATCCCCAAACCCTCAGTTCTTGAACATTGAGGAGCCTTTTGTGTTCGTAGGTAGTTCATGTATGGATGCACCTGATGAGGGGGTTTGAAGATGGCTTTTGAATGTTTATTTATGGCTTTAAATATGAAGGGCTTAAGAACTGCATTGAGTTGACCTAAAGTCTGAGTTCTGGCTGCTTCCCTGTGTGACACTGCTTAGAGACCATGGCTGGCTCTGTGTGGAGGCACCTGTGTGCTCCCCTGCTCAGATACCATGGGAAAACTTGTTATGAAGGAGCCAGGAGTGCCATACAGAGGAGGTCAAATTAATTGCCTTTCCAAAATGAGACCTTGACCCAAAGGAGGACAATAGTTTTCCCAGTGTCAGAACTGAGGTTACATCCCAGATTTCCCAGCCCCTTACCCGCTGGGAGCTGTGCACACCGTGCTCACAGGGGCACTTCTCCATCAAAAACTGACTGGTGACTTCTACCACTTTTCAAACTGCCTCTTATCCAGAGCCCGATACTTTAAGGAGCCAGAGGAAACATGTTTCCTGCAGAACTCTTCTTGTCATATCCTCATGTGCAGCATCCTCGCAGTGTTACTCAGTAAGAGAGAGTGTGACTTGACTTTGGGAGTCTTTGGTGACTGACAGGCACTGTGACATACTCTGGGAACCTGTGGGTTCCCTTGTGAAACTCTGCCTCTCTCAACTGTTTATTAATTTGTCGATAAACTGTCATTCCACATAGGAATGAGTGAACTGGGTTGTCACACTTAGTGGTAAATAAACACAAGTCGTTTGTTTGGTGTTGCTGGTGGCTGTTGGGTACCCAGTAATCTTGGAAGACTGGAATTCTGTGGAGAGGTGGCATGCTTGGAAGTGCAGCCCTCAGTGTTTGCCTCCAGGCTACACCAGCAAACAAGTCCAGGGGAGTTGCCAAATGGATTTCCTTTGTGTTAGGCTGCACAAAAGACAGATTATGAAATTCAGCACAAAGCCTGTGATACAGAGACCAGAAAGAGGAAAAAATAAAGAAAATAGACATGCTCAGCCTCTTGCTCCTCTGGACAGCAGTCTTCTTTTGTCTCCTGGTGATTCAGGCTAGTAAGAAAAGAGCTGTTTTGTTGGATGCTTCCTGAAATCTGAAGTGTGACTCTGGGGAATGATTATCAGGAATTTTTTGTGCATGTTCCTGCTCAGATCATAGGCAGGGGAGGGCAGCCAGGCTTTTCAGGGGCCGTGGAAGGGCTTTGTGAGGATGTGTGCACTGGTGGTTCAGAATAAAGTGATCAGGGTGAAAAGAACATTAAGAACTTGGAGTAATTGCAACCACCAAAACAATTCATCTGCCTGCCAGGCCACCTCCAGGAGGTCCTGCTGCTCTGTCAGGTTTTGTTATAGGTGTGTGGTTACTGCCTTGCTCTCCTGGTTTATCAGCTTTTCCTTCACCTTGTCCTGTGTGTTGCCTCAGTGCATGGCTCGTTTGCAGACTCCCAAGTTCAGCTCCACCTTGTTTACAGTCCTACCTGAATTGCCCTCTAAATTTGGGGGTTCTTTGGCTTTCTACCATGACTGAAGAACCCCATTTCATTGTGAAGAAATGTTCGGTGCACATTGGTTTGCACAGTCGTGTCTTACCCAGGTGTGGTTTTAAAATGATGTTATTAAAACAGATGCTTCTCTATTGCTTCTTAAATATTTGCGTGTAGCTTTCAGCCACATCTGCTACAGTGCCAGGGGTGTGAATGCAACACCCCTGTAAGTCTGTGCAGTGGGGAGCAGTTACAAGAGTGAGTCTCTAAGTCACTGAACAGGGAGATCAGCCACTTCTTAATTAAAGCAAAACGAGACTGTGCAGACAGCACGTGACAGTTTGATATGAGCTGGCTCTGAGATGTGGCCACAGAGGAAGAGGGAGGGCTGGTCTTGCACGTGCTGTGGTATTTTAAGTGGTGCTGAGTAATGGTGCTGCAGAAGTTGAGAGAATTGTGACATTGTTTATGTCAAAAGCTGACAGCAGTAAGCTGGGAGTGCCACACATGAGCTCCGAAGCCATGGAAATGTGAGAAAGAATAGTGAGGCCTGGATTATTCTTCTCAAGTGCTTTTTAAGTCAGGGATGAAGGGATTTTCAAGTTTATATCTGTCACTTCTCAGCTCTTCCCTTTTGGCTGTGTCCCTTCTTTTTTTCTAGTTCACGTTTCCCAGACAGGGATAAAATATTGATGCATTTCCCTCTAATATTTGTTAAACAAATACAATGAGGTAGGAAGTGTTGTTTTCTCTTTAGTAAAACCTTTTCAAATTACAACTGCCTCAAAAGAACCAAAACCAAAAATCTGTCAAGTGTCTTTCTGACTGGAGAGTGGCACTTCTTGAAAATCTAGAGTTGAACCAGCTGATGTTAGACTGCAGGGGGTAAAGGATATATAACAAATGTGCACAGTAAACCTAGAAAGGTTCATTGTGATGCTTTATCAGAGACTGAACTGGTTTCTAGACCTTTTCTGTTGTGACAGGAAGCTCTGCAAGCAGAAACTGGTGTTTCCACAGAGTTCTTCAGTTTTTGACAAATTCTCACTGCCCACAAAATTGAAGCTAATTAAATGTTTTAATGGCAAGCTTTTTTTAAACTGACACATCACTTGGGGTATTGCTGTGTTCCTGTGAAGAGCTGCCAGTGTGGATGAGTTTTTCTATTGAAAACCCACTGGCTTTATCATAACTTCTCTCACTTAACTCTCCTCTTCCCTCTAGGTCTGGATCAAGAAATAGAGATCGTCGAAGGTGAGTGCCCACTTCTACAGTTCTCCCAAATAAATGCCTGTTTGTGTTTATGTCTTAACTGCTGAGGTTTTTCCTGGGTCTCACAAATGGAGTTCACTCAGTGCCTCAGTCTCTTTGGTTTACTCCTGAAAAAAATGGGAACTACAGCGTGGGTACCTCAAGTGGTGCTGCTCAGCTTGGTGTCCCTTGTTGAGTGTACAGCAGGGGCTGTGCAGCCTGGTCAGGACGGGGTCTGTGTGCTCCAGAGTGAGTCCAGGAATGTCCTCGGTGCCTCTTCCAAGGCATATACTGATATACTTGCATAGTTTTAATGTCTGAAATATCTGTTACATGTGTAATACCTCAGATGTGAAAATACTGATGCAAGATTAAACCCCCCACATCTCTGGAAGAGTGTGTCTGAATTGTATGATAGCATTCTGTGTGATCATGGACCTGGAGATCTCCCTCTGGCATCCTTCTTGCTTTTAGAGCAGGTTGAAACAAATCTGCTTCTAAAGTGCAGGGCTTTCACAAGGGAGGCTTCTCTTAGGGTTATGGTAATTTAAAATAAATAAACAGGCTACTGACTTTGGCCTCTTTTCTGCTTTTACACTTTGAGTGTTGTAAGCTCTGCCCTGGCCCTTGGCATGTGCTTATGATAACGGTGGGAGCTTTTTTATATAAACTTCCCAGAAAACTGTATTATCCATTGGCAGTTTGTTGGTGGGTGCAGGAGGAGAGGGTGTGGGTGCTGGCAGGGATGTGGCTGGGGAGGGGTGAGTGCTGATGCTCTGGGTATGTGTGACTCGGGAGTGTCGGAGGGGTGGGCTCAGGTGTGCAGATCCCAGGCACTGCCTGTGTCCTGAGCCTGAGCCAGCCTGTGTCCCCTGCAGGTCACGGTCCCGGGAGAGGCGGCGAAGGCGCTCCCGCTCGGCGTCCCGGGAACGGCGGAAGTCCCGCTCTCGGTCCCGGGACCGGCACCGGCGCCACCGGAGCCGCTCCCGCAGCCACAGCCGAGGGCACCGCCGGGGCTCCAGAGACAGGAGCTCAAAACACAAGTATGTATTCCTGGCAGGAGTGCTTCTGGAGAGGGGAGCCCTTGGCTCACAGAGAGACTCCCCATCCCGTGGCTCTCAGCAGCAGCTGCAGGGGCCTGTGCTGGGGCCTGGGCCAGCTCCTGGGCCAGAGCAGGATTTCCCAGTGGCCTCACGTGAGGGCAGTAACTCTAAAGCAAGATCCCAGCTGAGAGGAGAGTCCAGCAGGCAGAATTGGTTCCCTGATTGCAGTGCTGAGCCTTGAGACACTCCTGGTTTTCTTGTATGAGAAGCAGCACCAAGGTCTGTCTGAGCTAACTGAGCCTCCCTAGGACTGCAAAAGCCAAGTGACTGAGAGGCAGTTTTGAGTTACATTTCTGTTGTTACCTTCTGCTTCCCAGATTCCTCCTCTCAGTGCTGGCATGGGGAGGGAAGTGTATGATTTGGGGTCTCAGGCAAGTCTGTTAGAAGGCTGCTTGAGAGAGAGAGACATAATTCTTTAGGAATCAGCGCTAGAGGGAGGGAAAAAGGAATCCAGGAGGAGTATACAAGTCTCCTGTTGCTGAGGAGAAGCACTATAGTTCAAAGAAGGGCTTTAAGTCTCCTGTGAAGCTCAGCAAAACAGCCTCTGTGTTAGAGGAAGGATGAGACAAGGGTGTAGGAGTATTAGAAACACTGAATGGAATCACTGCATCTCCTTACAGCCCTTCTTAGCCCAGCAGCAAGTCTGTCTCCAGGTGCTTGCTGAAGTTAGACTGGCTGTTTTTAAATACTCTTGGTTAATAGAGGAGTGCTTTAGCACTGTCTCACCTGATTAGGCCACTGGACTACAACTCCAGAAACAAACCTATTGTTGTGTGTCTTGTGTCACTTTAGCTTTTAAAGGTACCTGTTGAAGGGGAGGGAAATAATGGTCTGAAAAATAAGCCTGTTAATAATTGAGGGGGGGTGTAAATACTGTTGATTCTCCAATGGCTGAGATACTAAAGTGCTTTTTTAAATCTGTCTTGAACATGAAAAATAAAGAAAAGAAGTTTGGACAATTAGGAAGTGAGGAAGATCCTGTAATAACTTTTACTAAAGAGCAGGTAAGGGATTACTTCAGAACCCTTGGTCACATCCAAACCAGCCCATCGAAGTTGCAGGGGGATTGGCACTGACACACCTGCACAAAATTGCTGAGAACTGGGGACAGGCCAGGATCAGCTTAAGAAAATAAAGCAAAAACAAGAGAACAAACAGGAAAATCCCTTTTCCTGAAAAAGGTGTAGTTTCTCTTTTCACTGTGAGAATTAACGGAACCAGCCCTCAGGTTCTGCTGGTCTGAGGTCTCACTTGCAGAAAGAAAGAGAGAGTGTCACAGGATCTGGAGGTCTCGGGGTAGGAGGATTGCAGGCAGCAGGTGCTCTTGTGGGAACAGGTAGAGAGTTAATCTCATCAGAGTGATATGTTCTGGTTAAGTGACAGAGTTTAATGACAATGAAATGGCTCTTGTGACACCAAAGGGCTGTAAGGTTTTGATTTATCAATTGTGAAGTATTTTCAAACCTTACAATCAACAAGAATGAAAGCTGGAACCTCTGAGGTACCTGCCAGGGCCTCTTCTTGTGTCTGTAAGGAAAAAACCTGTGTACTGAGCCTTGGAGTAAAATGTGGGCACCTTTGCCAAGGGGTATGGGCTGTTAGAGCTCCCTCAGGATCAGCTCCCTTGGAATTCTGCTATTCCATAAGCTGACATGAATCACACAAGACACAGCCTTTCAGACTGGACCCAATATGAAGCCTCCTACTTAATTCTGTGTGGGCTGACACGGGGAAGAGCTGCTGAAAATGTGTAGCTGTCACTCGGGCAGGGCCATGAAAAGATGTACAATATAAATCTGTGTCATCCTGATTCTGAACCCGGGATGCTGCCAAGGCCAGTGTTTGTCAGGATGCAAAATGAAAAGCCCAGGGCTGAGGGAGCAAAGAATCCAGTTGGTATTTAAAGCAGGTGAACAGAAAGCTTAGGGCAAAATGAAAAACTGCTCTGGAAGGCACGGGCAGAGCTGAGTCAGAGATGAGGAAAAAATTGCAGGTGCTTTAGTGTGGTCCAGAAAACTAATAAGGGGCCCAGGGAAGACCTGAGAGAGCCCCTGGGGCCACAGCTTGAAAGGATCACTGTGAGGAAGGAGTGACAGAGGGTCCAGAGCCAGCGTTCCCTCATGGAAACCCCACAGAGCCCAGAGCTGCCACCGTGGGGACCCGTAGGCACATTCCTGTGCTGCCCCACGGCCCTGAGAGGGAAAGGTGGTGGTGTCACTTTGTGGGTGACTGACAGTTTTGAGCTGTGAAGCTGAGAGAGATGGTTTCATTTGTGCTTCAGATCTTCCAGAGATCGGTCTTCGAGAGAAAAGTCCCGAGACAGAGAGAGGAAAGACAAGAGCTCTTCTGAGAGGCGGCACGAGAGCACAAACGGCAAATCTCGTTCCAAGAGGTCAGAAGAGAGAGAAGCTGGAGAGATCTGAACTCAAAAACGATCTGTGTTGCACTGTAAATAGTCTGATAAACATTCTACACAAAAGCCTAAATTTTCCCATTTATATTTACTGAATACAACTCATCTTTTGTAGTTTGGGGTTTTTATTGTTTGGCAGATAGCTGTGAGTTTGTAGAGAACACAAGAGTTACGTACTGTTTAACAGGGTTTTGTTTTAGTAGGAATAAATAAACCTGGATGGATGGTTTTGAGCCCAGGCCAGTGTGGACACCCTGTGTTTGTCCTGACAGTGGTTGGGGCCGTGCTGTGCCTGGAGCCCTGAGCTGCCCTGACCTTTGTAACGCTTCAGCCCTTCCCAAAAGCCCTCCCTGACCCTCTGTGAGCACACCAGTAGTGCTGGTCCTCACTTTATTCTGTTTTTACTTTTGTTTATGTATGTCAAAAGAAAATCATGAATTTTTTTTTTAATCCCTTTTAGTGCTTAGCCACCTCATTTTCATGTCTCCAGCACTTGAGTTGCCTCAGTTGTCCAGCTGAGGCGAGACAGGTAAAATTTGGCCCTGATTTATTCTGAAAGCTGTGAGGGGGACCAGATCAGCTGGAGCACGTTTCTAAAATGGGCTCAGGTCTGATTTTAGTCCCTTTACAGGTCAGACAGTGGGTGTGAGCAAAGCAGTGGGAGACCGAGGCTGGTTTCATCTGGCTGTTTACTGTGCACTCTGCAGCCAGAGCTTCCCCTGGGGGACTTTCTGACCTGCAGCCAAAAGCGTTGGTGTGTTCCCAAGGCCAGGGAGGCAGAAGGGGGCAGAGGTGCCTCGGCTGGAGGTGTCCCAGCGCCCGCTGATCTGTAACCGGGTCTGTGTCCCTGGAGGGCAGGAAGGAGCCCGGCTGTGCCAGCCCTTGGTCGCCATCCAGGGTCGGCGTTTTGTGGGAGTTGTGTGAGTGAAGCCCTTGTGTCCCGCCGAGCCGGGCGCTGCTCATTAGCCGGACGGGGCGGTTAATTACGGCCGTTAATTACCGTTCCCGGGGGGTCTGTCGATGCTGTGCGGGTCCGCCCAGCATTCCCCCATCCCTCCTCCTCCATCCGCGGCTCCCCGGTGTCAGTCCCCTGTGCATGCGCCCCTCCCGCGCCCCTCCCTCACCCCTCCCTCTCTCTCTCCCGGGTCCGTTTTTACACCGAATTCCGCGGTTTCACGTGTTGTTTTTTGTAACCTGCGCTCGCGGGGGGGGGGGGGGGGAAGGGAGGGGCGGGCGGCGGGCGGGCGCTCGGGGCTGCCCTGTGTACGCGCCTGTCGCTGTTCCCGCCGCGGTTCTGAGCGCATTAAAGATGTGTGTTTGTGGCTCCCCGGTGCTGCCCGGACTCGTTTGTTGTCGCGGGGTCCGCGCCGGCCCCGGCCCCGGCCCCGCCACCGCGGCCGGGCGGAAAGGCCGCCCTGCGGCGTGACGTCACTTCCGCCGTGCGGCGGGCGATGGAGGCGGAAGTGACGGCGGCGGCGGGTGAGTGAGAGCGGGGCGGGGACGGGCCGGGCCCGGGGGCACCGGGGTGGGCTGAGCCCCCCCGGGCGGCGGGGGGGCACCGAGCCGCCCCCTGGGCAAGGGGAGCTCCGTGCGGGCGTCCTCCCGCTGCCCCGCGTGCCCGGGCCGCGACTCCGCGCTGGGAGGGGAGGGGAGCGGGCTCCCACGGTGTCTCCGCTGCCCGCGCGGGGCCGCCGCCTCTGGGAACGCGGAGCGGCTGTGACAGCGCGGGGCGAGGGGCAGCCGCGGGGCCGGGCCGGGGGGACCCCGCGAGTGTCAGTGACACGGCCGGGCCGGCGGGACCCCGCGAGTGTCAATGCCTCCAGCAGCGCTTGGCCCAGCCCTGGTGCCTTCCCCGTTTACCCGGAGGGATTTCCAGCTCAAGAAGTTTCCCAGAAGCACAGTGAGAAGCCTGGGACAGAATTTAATCCCTTCTTCCCAAGCCCAGGCCCTGCCGAGGTTGTCTGACCCGTTTACCCTGTGTTTGTCGGCTGCGGGGCAGCCCGGGGAGGTGCTTGTGCAGCAGCCGGGGCTGTGCTTCAGTCAAACAGATACGAGAGACAGCTCAGCTCTGCAGGGCTCAGTGCACTCAGAGCCTCAGAGGGTTAAACTCCTGTTCCTCCCTCCCTCAGCACCCCACGAACCTGGTCTGCAGAAAGAAAAATGCTTTAGTGTGTTCAACTCTGACCTCATTTCCAGCCTTTTTTTCCCTTATTTTGTAAGGCAGGAGCCTCTTGTGTAACTGCTGGGAGTGAGGGGGCTGCCTGTCCTGCAGTGGGGGGGGGGAACCAGCCCTGCCCAGCACCAGGGCAGAACTGGGCCCTGTTGGAGGGGCTGTGGAGGCTCCCTAGGGATGGATATCGGGAGTGGGGTGGAATGGCCTCGAGTGAGCTTTGCTCTGTGTATGTGTGCAAGAGAGGAAAGGGAAAATTCCTTTTCTTGGGGGCGGGGGGAAAGAGGTTTCTCTTGGAAGTGGCTGACAAGGACAACAGGGTTGGGAGAAAGATGTTTTTTCATAGAATCACAGACTGGTTTGGGTTGGGAGGGACCTTAAAGACCATCCAGTTCCACTCCCTGCCATGGGCAGGGACACCTTCCACCATCCCAGGTTGTTCCAAGCCCCGTCCAGCCTGGCCTGGAACACTTCCAGGGATGGGACAGCCACAGCTTCTCTGGGCAACCTGTGCCAGGGCCTCCTAACCCTCTTTGATGGGGTTTGGGTCCTTACAAAGGCTGCAGAGACGCGACAGGAACAGAATCCCCTGGAGTCAGATGGTGCAGGTGACTCAGCAAAGCAATGAGCTCGAGTGCAGGGGACAGCATGAGTGTCTTTGGGAAGGAAAATCTCGTATGGGGGAATCTTATGTGTTATTTCCTCTTGTCTGAACCCTGATCTAAGTGGGACTGCAGGAAAGGGGACGAATGACCCAAGACTGAGTGTCACAGCAGGTGACTGCCTGGCGAGTTTGCTGCAGTGCCACGCTGTGCGTGGGATCAAAACCCAATAGTCAGCTTGTGGAAGACAGCTGTGATGGGGATGTTGGTTCTTACTCAGAGCAAAACTTGGCTGTTCTGTCATTATTGATTGCAGCTCGGGGCTTGCAGCAGTTTCAGGTTGACAGGAAGGGAACCTGCAAGGTGCTTAAAACAAACAAACAGAACAAAACCAGCCAAATGCTGTGTTTGTGTTCCTAAAATGGCCAGTCAAAACCTGATTTCATCATTCTGTGAAAGACAGAGACGTGTTGAATATCAAATCTAAGTTAGGATATACTGCTAGGAGTTTTCCAGGAAGAAGTGCTGCCTGGTGACATTACAAATGCTGTGGTTTGGTGTTTTATGGGTGGAAAATGAGTTCAACCTTCCATCACACTGATTTTTAAATGGTTTCTGTCACCAGCCTTCACCCACCTGACTGTGTGTGGTTCTCTGTGCTCGTCAGGCACAGTTCTGTCACAGGCAGCAGTTCTGCCTGACTGGTAATGGTGGTTTAGCTGCACAAGTGTCACTGGTTTGGTTCAGATCAGATCTGTAAATCTGTGCTGTGGCTTCAGCAGAAGAAGTTGGTCAGTCCCTCATGAAGGTGAGTAAAGCTGTGTTTGTCCTGAGCATGGTGGTGTTATTGTGGGACAGGAAAGGGTGTTTGTTCCCCTCAGCTTTGGTCAGGGTTTGCTCCTAGCTCATCCCATGGCTGGGATAAGCAGCCTTTAGAGTTTGTGGAGGGCTGGAGCCCTGTCTGAGATGCAGATCCTGGCTGTGCTCCCTCGGTTCAGTTCAGGTCCGTCCCGTGTGCTTTCTAATTATTTCCTTTTCTGCAAAGTCTTCCTGCCATCCCTGGGCAGGGGGCTGGTGCTGGCTGTGAGATCTGCTGCACGTGGTGTGTGTTCCCCAGCAGCAGCACGGGGTCCTGTCACTGCCTGTTCCCTCGCGAGGTGCCTGGACGCGTTCAACTTCCCAGGGAGTTATTTCGCGTCCTTTTATCAGCGGGAGACAAAATGTCGGCTGCTGGAGGACAGCGAAACCATCTCAAATGCACACTATCATTTTCTGCTTGTCTTCAATTAAGCTGATTACCAGCCCTCTTTGTTGCTCAGCGCTCAGGCCGTCTCACATGCTGCCAGCGCGTACTTTGGCAGCGGCGGGCGATGGGATTTCCTGCATTGTTTGAATCTTTGCCGCTGACCTTCGTGGTCCTTGTTCTGGCACTGCCTCTGCTCTGGCAGGGGTGCAAAGGGCATTATTGAAAGCCTGAAAGGAAAGAGAAAGAATTGCTTTAAAGGCATTGAGGGCTCTTTGTGCTCGGTGGCTCCTGGGGTCATTGGTGCAAAAGGAGGGGAATTGCTGGGGTTTTGGGATAATTACTGCTTTTTCATTGTTCTCATCCCACTCTAGATGACAATGGTGTGATTTGTAGTGAGTCATAAAAATAGGCCTTCCATGCAGCCTTAAGCTTGTGTCTTCCCTTTTGGCTGAGGGGGGAGAAGCCTGGTTTTTGTTCTTCTTGGGAAGTCTGGTAGGTGCTGGAGGCACTCGGCTGTGCCCTGGGGCTTTCCCAGCTCCATACTGGGGGGGGCTGTGGAGGGCTCTGCTGGAGAGGCCAGCAGGGTTGTGCTGGAGCCCTGTTGCAGCCCATGCTGTGGGCACTGGTTTTGAGAAGATCCACCTAGAGGGACACCCAGAGGGACACGAGCCATCTGCCTCATCCCACGGGAGGTCACGGAACCCGCTCCTGCCTCCGCCCCCTTGGCTACGGCCGCTCTGTGGTGGTAAATCATTTGCTCAGCCTCTGCCTGCAGCCTTGTACCTTGAACCTGCTGAAGGTCTGGTGCAGGAACAGAGCTGTGCTCAGCTCTGCAAAGGCTGATTGCATGGCTCTGTGTTCTTCCCCTTTCCATCTGGAGCCTTCCTACCCCTGTCAGGTGCCTGCAGTTGGTCTGGAAACAGCCTCGTGAAGGTATCCCTGGTGTGGCTGGTGCTGATGAGAAGGGCAGATCTTTGGAATGAGATACAACTTCTGCATTATTGATTCATTTGCATGGTATTGTGCAGGCTGGATTAAGTTATCTGTAGTGTGATCCTGTACTTGATGTCATGGAATAAATGCCAGAGTGCTCAGGTTGGAGTAAGTGCTTTGTAACTGACCTTATAAGTCTGTCAGGCTCTGGGGTTTGTTAAAGGGTTGACAGTGGTGTCGAGCTGTCCCACTGATCCTGTACCTCACCCCCTGCATTGCCATAGGTCTGTCTCCTCCGGGATTTGTACCCAGAAGAGAAGAGGCCTCTGTGTGGGACAGGGGCAACCTGGGGAGCTGCAGCTGCCTGAAGGAGCTTGGCCTCCCAGGGTGACTCATCTTGTGTTTCACTGGACCTGTAAATGAACTTGGGCATGAAACATGAGATGCAACAAGCCCAGTTGCTGTTGGAGTTGAAAGCCCAAGCTCTCTGTGCTGTGTTAGTGCTGAGTTTAAGCTCTTTTCTGCTGGGGAAGTAAAAGGCTCCAGTGGACAATCCAGGCACGTGACTGCTGGGCACGGTCATGGAAAATTGGCTCGGTTGTCATGTTTATTTGCTCTGATATAACTTTTCATAACACTGTCATGCAGCTTTTTCCAAGCCCACTGGAATGTATTATTCTTTATTTCTTCCCTTCTGCTGTTTTTTTGAAGAAGCACTGTCAGAGAATCTGTGTGTAGCATTGATTTTTATTATTGTTGTGGGTAATGAGGTACAACCTTCTCTAACTGACTAGTGCTCTTTTTTTCCCCCTTTTATGGCACATTAGCACAGAACTCCTCTGTTTCTTGTAGCTGTAGCTCAAGATTATGATTTATAGCAGGAGAAACTAAAATAGCAGTTGTTAGCTCTTCCAGTCTGATAAAATCAAATTTGCCTGACTTTAGTCTCAATTCCTGCCTTGTTTTACCTCCGGGGAGGGAAATCATCACTCTCTTGCCTTCTGCAGGGCTGGGTTGCTGAACTTATCCAGTGTTTTGTCATCTGAGAAGGTATTGAATAGCTTTGGTTTGTTCCTATACAGAATATGCTGGTGTTTGTTTCTTTCTCTCTCTCCTGGAGTGGCTCAAGTGCACGTTACAGTAGGGAACAGTCCTGTGTTGGGATATAAAGGTCACAAGTCTTTCCTTTCACCTCTCCAGCCGGGAGTCAGGCTGACATGCACGGGAGGTGGCAAGAAGTCTTTGCAGCAAAAGGAGCTTTTGGGGTGTTTTTCTTGAGGGAGACCTATAGACCAGTCAGTCCTTTCTGCGTGGGGTCTGTAGCCTTCTTTGTCCAGCTCTGGCACAGCTGATTCCCTCCTCTGAAGAAGAATTAGTGCTATTCCTGCATCCCACAGTCTCTCCTCATTGCTCCGTGTGGGAGACCTCCAGCACCGGCAGCTCTGAGATAATACACTGGTTTGCTCACCTCCCATTAAATGTTTCCAGCGTGACTTATCAGGTAGTAACAAGAATATTTTAATGGATTTTTTTTTTTTAATACATTCCGAAATGTATTTTAACTTCTCTGTCCGTTGCTGCAGGTGAAGGGGGAGAAGGGTGTCTGAATACCCACGAATGAGCTGTGATGGATAACAAAGATTCAGAAGCTGAGATCCACCCTCTGAAGACTGAGGATGCCAAAGCTCAGGAGAACCATGAGAACTCCGTGGAGAGGAGGATCATCAGCAAGCAGACGGCGGGGCTGTCCCGGCTGTCCCGCTGGCGCACGGCCGCCTTCTTCGTCTCCTTGTTCCTCTGCCTGGTCATTGTGTTTTCTTTCTCCTTTATCATCCCTTGCCCAGAGAGACCAGTGTCAGAAAAAACGTGGTTCCAAAACTACAACAACGCAGGTGAGTTTGCTGTAGCCCAGTAAGTACTTACCAAGAGTCCTTTTGCTTTCTGTGCCATGAATTTGGGTTGTTGGACCTCCACCTAAGCACGACGTGGAGCCAGACCTGCAGGAGTGCTGCCCTTGGGAGCCTGAGCTCTGAATACCTGACCTGGATAAGCAGTGGCCTGGCATAATTGGAGTGGCCTTCCAGGAGGTGTTTACAGGAGCTAGTGGAGAAATTACATGCTGCTCTGAAGCATTGACAAGGTAGCAGGCTGGCCTCATTTGTTAAAAAAAAATAAAAAATGGGGAAGGGTATCTGGGAATGAATCTCTGTTGAAGCTTGCTCTGTAAAATGTTCCCTTGAAGTTTGAGCTGAGTGTGGAGGCAATAAGGCATTTTTAACTCCGTCCCTATGACTTTCTCCCTTTTCCCCATGACCAGCAGGAAAGGGGAGAAGAAGAATTCCATCTTGTTGTTTTTATAAATTGCTTTATAGTTGCTATTGCTATTTTTATTCTAGTTGCTTTGGTTGGCTCTTCAGCCTGGGTCCTGCTCCCCAGTGGCTCAGCACTGGCTTCTGGGAGAGCTGTTCTTTAATCTTGTGTGCAGGAAGTGCTGGAAATGCAGAGACAGTGCTCACAGCAGGGACTGAGCTGTGTGTGGTACTGCAGGCATCCCAGGTGCTGCTGCTCTGAGCTCAAGAAGGCTGCTTTTAGCTGAGAGGGAGAAAGATGGAATATCTGGGTTTTCTGGGTGGGTTTTGGGTGGGTTTTTTATGCTTCAAGAATAGCAGCCCCACACCAAGACCAGAGTTGTTCTTAGTTCATCGTGGTTCAAATTCTGGCTGCTTGGCTATAAAAATAGACAAATCCACGGGGGGGGATAGCAAATTTAAAAAATCCTTTGGCAATAACTTCCTGTCCCTTGGTACTCATGTACGTGGCATTTTTTAATACAAAATCCGATTTGTCCTAACGTTACACTGTCCGAGATGGAGGCAGTGAGTAGGTCTCTAGGAATTTGTTTTTTGCTCCAGCCAGCTCTGCTGTAGGCTGAGGAAATCCTCACCAGAGCCTGGCTTGTGGTCTCTTACAGTGGCCTACCAGTTCCTTGCTTTGGAAGATGTGAACGAAGACAAAGTGCAAGATGTCCTCTTTGTTTTCAAAGCCAGCAACGGCAGCAGCAGCTTCAACAGCTCCTGCCTGGATGAAGGTAGCTGACTCAGGGACAGAAAGCCTTGTACTGAGGGCTGTCCTTTCTCTTTTAGTTCTAAGTAGTGAGGGACTGGGAGATAAAACTGGGTGAGGTGGGTGGGGAGAGGAGCTGGGTGAGTCCCAGCTCCCGGCGGTGGTGCGGGGCAGCAAAGGTGGTGCAGGTAGAGCTCCCTCTGACATCTCTTCTCCTCAGGGCTGCCTTCTCCCTGTGCCTTTGTTGCTGCTGTGTCTGGCACGAACGGCAGGGCTCTCTGGGAGAGTCCTGCAGCCGAGGATGTGGAGTGGCTGGAGTGTGGCATCCAGCAGCTCGGCGGGGCGGGGGCCCCGGGCTGCCTGGTGGTGGGGAAGCCAGTGGCCCTGACAGCCCTTGACCTGCGGACAGGTGAGTGTGGGCAGGGTCCTGCTGCCAGCCAGGGGACAGGGCCCTGGCAGTGTGACATGACTGGTACATGAACAAAGGGCACTGAGTGTTCATTGGCTTGAAAACCTCTCCAGAGCCATTTGCCAGGTGTCGAGGAGCTCTCTCACCCTCGCTGTTCCGAAGGCTGGGCTCTGTGCTGGGGGTTTGTGCCAAGCAGTGTTTCATAAGACCAGCCTTCCAAGAGCTTTCTAAACAGGAGGAGCAGTCAGTAGCTGTGAATGTTACACTCTCAGGGCCTGGAAACACACCTCCACCTGCAGTGTTTCCCAGTTATTTGCATGTGCATGCCAGAACCTCCTGCAAGTGGGAAGAGGAGTGGGAGTTCTAGGGGTTTATGATTTTCAAGTCATCAAGGAGAGCACTTAGATAAGTACTTGCCAGCCTGTTTCAATAGTCCAGGATTTTACCTGGAAAGGTTTCTTCCTTTCTGAGCCTAGAGATGAAGAAATTCCTCATGATCTTGCCCAGCACGGGGTGGGGTAAGGAGTGCCTGTACTGCTCTGGGAGCAACGATCATCTGCTGCACCTTGAACCTTCCTTGCTGACAAAGCCTAAAATACATTTCCATTTTGGGGATCACTGTTTCAGAGGTCAGAACAATGCATGTTCTCCCTAGGATCCCATTTTCTGTATCTGGTATTGAAACCCTCACACGCTGTTTTCCAAAAATTCTGAGAGAGAAAATGCAAGAGGTACAGCTCTAAAGAACCTGAGGAAAATCTAGAGTAGCTTTTAATTTCCAGTGTAGATGGAAGTGTAGGTGCACGCAGCTCGAAAGTTTCTGTAGCAATGGAGATATCTTAGCACTATTTCTCTCATGTGTAGGCCTTAGCACAGGTTATTTTTAGACTATTAATGAAGTAGTTGCTTTCAGGTCAAAGTGTAGAAAGTTGGCTGCTGAGCCAAAGGCTTGTAACTAAAGACAGCCATAAAGAAGTAGCACAAGCATGGAGAGAAGGACCCAGGCTAAGCTACAGGTCACAGCAATACAGTAAAGAAAACATTCCATAGATAACTTAAAAGCAAGAGAGAAAAACATGCTTCAGATAGAAAAGTGGATAACCCAGAAGTTTACATGTTTGATGCCTTTTTGCTGTTAAGTAGGTTAAAAGCAGTTTCTGAGCGTGGTTGACTTTTACTGGGGGTTAGGAGGGCAGAGTAGAATAAAATGTGTTTAAATAGGCTAAATGTATTCAAAGAGGCAAAGTCTGACTTACATCACTGTGTGCTAAAAACAGTAGCCAGCACAATCTTTAGCTGTTAATGATTCATCATCATGGAGGATTTGATGAGATTCCAGGGCTCTCAGGCTGTCTAGCCCCTGCCTGTAGGAAGATTGAAGTAGAGATAGGCAGATTATCATCTGAAAGTGTCTGATGTGGTTTTGATCATTAAATGCTGATAAAGTTAGTGTTTTTCTGTCAATTCAAGTTGTGTTAAGTGCTGCTTTCTTCACTGCCAGAAGAAGTGACCTGAGCAAACAAGAAGGGAAGTGTAGGAGTGCAAGCTGCTGTTTGTGTGGGACATCTAACATTCTTGCATGTTTATCTTGCCAGCAAACTGGGACACAAGAGCTTAAGATTAACTGTTCCAGGTCAAAGCAAAAGTCTTTGTAGCTGAGTATTCTCTCTCTGCCAGGGCCAGGAGCAGAGTCTTGAGGAAGAGAATGGGAGTAAGTGTTTTGTTACACCTTCTCCCTTCACCTGATCCTACAGCAGCCTGCACTGTGAACCCTCTGGTTAGCTCTGGTCTCCTGAGGGATCTGGCAGAAAAAGCAGCATGATGATCAGGTGTGTGGAATTGCTTCTGTGTGAGGAATCACTAAATAAACCAGAACTGCAACCTGGAGAATGTCTGTCAGGGAGGAAAGTCTCTGTGTCCTCTGCAGCTGCTTGAAGTGAGAGCTGAACTCAGTCATCTAAGTTCCAATTTTATTACTCCTTCCAGACAAAAAAAAACCCCAACCCTTTCACCCAGGTTAGATTTGCAGTCTAGGCACTTGTCTAATTTCCATCTTGGCTCCTCTTGCTGTGCCTCTGCTGTGACCCCGGGCTCTGAGGAAGCACCACAGCACTCAAAGTGTCAGACAGAATTGTCCCATCTCCTGGTGATGGAGCAGGAGGGGACTGGTTTCACAGTTCCTGCTCTTTGGGGGTTGGGTTAGAGCAGGAAAAGCTTCTCAAGTGCTTGGTGCTGACTCTGTCTCACTGTTACCTGTTTCTGTTAAGTCAGACTGTTCTTTTAAGAGACTGAGGTGCTTTCTCCCAAACTGCTCTCTGACCAGCAGAGATTAGAGCTTTTTACATTAGCAGTGAATTTCATCAGCCTGGTCTGTCTTTGGTACCTTTGGACTGTGCTGAAGCCAGGATGTTGTAATTTAAAACTCCAGTTCTCTCCTTCCTCTGCCTGCTTAGTGTCTTCAGGGGCAAAATTCTTTGCCTTCCCATGATTTCCTAGAGAAACTAGGAAATCTGCTCTCTTCTACTTCACATCTGTTGTCATAGTAACAAATCCAAGTGGTTTTTTTCGGTGTTGCAGTAAAAGCTTTGGAGGAATCCTACTGGAAATACATCCTGCCTTAAATTATTGCAGACAGCATCAGGTAGTAATTCCTTGGCCTTCAGTCCAGCTGCCTTCCTGACAAAGAGCAGATGATTACTTTGCATTCCTGACATGATAATTGCTGTGTAAAGGGAGGGTCAGCATTTCCCCTCTGGGCACTTTGTAAGAGACTGGAGTGTTCCTTAAAACCCCCCAGCAGTGTCCTCCCCACCAGATTCCACTGGAGATTCCACTGGGCAATGACTGGAAAGTGGCCAAAAGCCTTGGACAGAGTGGATGGAGTGGAGCCACTCAACTTTCTGGAGCTGTTGAAGAGAAACACCCCCCACCATATTTTTTAAAAAAACAAAGCTTTTCTACCTCAGTTTACAAACAAGTTTGCGTTCTTCAAACGGGGGAGAGGTGGGATGTGGCCAGAGATGTGGCTGGTCATGTCAGCATGGAACATCTGCAGGAACATTCTGCAGGAGGCAAGTTGCAGGAAAAAAGGTTTTGCCAGGAGGAGCTGCAACACTGTGGTCAGAATTCAGCTGCTTTATGGTCTCAAAATGTCTGTGCAGATTCAGGTGCAGAGAAGCAGGGATTTAGACCCCAACAAAGGATTCTCCATGCCATGAACGTGCTGAGAAGCTTGTTAACCTAAGGCAAAAGGAAGGCAAGGTGTTCTTTGTGCCAGGGTTTTGGGTGCATTCCTGCAGGCAGCTAGGGTTACTTTCCAGTGGAAGATGAAATTGTGGGTACTGGGATCCATTGGGAATGCAGAAATGTGAGGAAGTACCCCATGATGAGCATAAATGTGGCTGGTTTGTGGTGCTGCTGGGCTGGAACAGGAGCATTCAACCTGAAGTGCCTCTTAGTGACTGTTTCACACTGTCTTCTAGGGGAGATTCAGTGGAGACAGTCCAGTGACTTTGGAGCTAATTACACTCTGCTGACTCCTGTGTCAGTGATTCCAGATGTGGATAGTGATGGAGTTCAGGACCTGATAATCTTTATTGCTACAGGAAAGAAGGTATGTCCTCCTGAAACTCTGATAACCCCAGTGGCTGGACCACAGGGCAGGGCAGGAATGCTGTTTATTACCACCTTGTGGTCCAACAGGAAGTGTCCAGAAGCCTCTGATTTCTGTGGGTTTGGGGTGGGTTCTTTCTCACCCTCCAGGGATGTACTTGCAAATCAATGCAAGTGTTTTATGGTTTAAAAAAATAAAATAAATCAAAGAGCTGGCCAGGAATCCCTCCCTCTGTTCAGTCTGCTCTCCTCACTGTGTGTTCCTGGGCTGCCTGTGGAGAGAGCCTGGGCAAGATGAGCTTGCAGTTTTCTACTTCTCTGCTCAGAGAAGTGGAAGTGAACAAACCCTGACAGCTTTGGCTCTTAGATCAAAGCACAGCTCACAGACAGTGCTTTTGTACCACCACTGCCCTTTTCTGATCCCTCCCCTCTCTCTGCCTGTGGTCTGCTTTTGCACTGCTCTCTTGCCAGTGTCACTGTGCTGGTTAATTCTGACCTGGGTTCATTCAGTGAAAGAGCTGCTGGTTCTGTTATCTCTGTCCCAGTATTGCTTTTCCCATTTCTGAGAGGGGGAAAGTCATGGAGCTGAAACTGGTTTTGTACTAAAATACTTGCATCTGTGATTGAGTGGCACAGCACTGTCTGCATGCCTGGTCTGTCCCACTCAAAGCACACAAGTTACAGCTCCCTGCAAGTCTCATGGGAGCCATGGGAGCCCCATGTCCTCATATCAGTCACAGAATCACAGATGGAAAAGACCTCCAAGATCACCAAGTCCAACCTGTTCTCAAACCCACCTTGTCACCCACACCAGAGCACTGAGTGCCACGTCCAGTCATTTCTTGGACACCTCCAGGGATGGTGACTCCACCACCTCCCTGGGCAGCCCCTTCCAATGTTTAACAACCCTTTCAGTGAAGAAATTCCTCCTAATAGCCTGGACCTCCCCAGAGGCAGTTTCCTCTCATCCTGTCACTTGTTCTCTGGGAGCAGAGCCCGACCCCCACCCCCCCCCGGCTCTTCCCTCTTGTCAGGATGTTGCAGAGAGTAGAAAGGTCACTCCTAAGCCTCTTTTTCTCCAGGCTGAGCCCCCCCAGCTCCCTCAGCTGCTCCTGGTGCTCCAGACCCTTCCAAGCACCATTCCCTTCTCTGGACATGCTCCAGCTCCTCAATGTCCTTCTTGTCATGAGGGGCCTAGAACTGGACACAGGACTCAAGGTTTGACCTCAGCAGTGCCAAGTACAGGGGTACAGTCACTGCCCTGGTCCTGCTGGCCACACTGGGGCTGATATAAGCCAGGTGCCATTGGCCTTCTTGGCCAATGTCTTCCATAAGAAAATAGGGTTTTGCTGTCCGAGGCATTGTTGTTGCCAGAGTCATCAGAAATTCTATCCTCTCTGACTCCTATGGTTCTCTTCTGTTCCTTTTCCTCCTTGCTTTTGCTATCCCAGTTATCTCAAGACTTTTGTTTTTTTTAATCTTAGCCAGCCAAGAAATGTTTGAATGTAGCCTCTGTTCTGCAAGACTGCCTTTTGATCTGTTTTCCATTTAAGCTCTCTAGCTATCTTGGTATGAAATCCCTTCCTCCCTCCGGACTTGGCAAGCATTCTGTCAACTTAAGGAAAAGTATGTTCTTTTTTGAGAAATCACACAAACTGTAGGGAGCTTGAGTGGAGCTGTGCAGCTTGGAAAGGGCAGTCTGGTCAGAAGAGAGATTCAGAACTCAAGTGAAGCAGCTTTGCTGCTATCAGGGGCTGAAGCTGAATGTTCCTGAAAGGGCAGAGCTGTGAGCAATCTGTGGGGAAGGGTCTGTGTGCAGGGGGTTTAGGTGGCAGCTTTTTCAGAGACCCTCATTGACCCCCTACCTGCTGCAAACTTCAGCACCAATACATCCCAGAAAATCCAGTTTTCAGGGTCTGTGACCTCTGGCAGCACACAGAGGGGTTGAGCAGTGCAGAGGGTGAGGTGGTGTGTGTTCTCTCTCCCTGTGTGAATATGTTTGGCTGTCACTGTCCCAGGGCAGCTGCTGGACCGGTGCTTGCCAGTAAAGGTGATCCTGTCTACAAGAGCTGGTTTGTGTCTCCTCCCAGTGCAGGAGGCTGGGAACAGCTGCTCTCCCTCTCCAGTTGTGTTCTCATTCTCCTCAGCAATCTTTGTCCCTTATTCACCTGCCAGACTCTCCAGATTCACTTCAGGAGCAGCAGATTTCCTTCGCTTCCCCAGTGCATCCCTTTGAAGGAAGAAGGAAGGGTTCCTGCCTGACTCAGCATCTCTGTGGATGCTGTCTCTCTGAGTCTGATGTTTCTCTTTTCCCTAATGTGCATCGCTCTCTCCAGACTGTGACTGTTGCCCAGACATTTGAATTTGATCCTGATTTTAACCTTTATTCCCCTGGGTGAAATGTTTTTAGTGGATCCTGTTACCCTGCACAAAGAATAGAAAGAGAAAGAAACCCATCAGCTCTTTTATCCCCTTGGACTTTACATCAGACTTAGGAGGAGTAGATTAGGGCACTTAAAACATTTAGCAGAGCTGCCATGTGAAGCCAAGTTTCCCTTGTGTCCATATGGTGCTTTGTTTCTGCCTTTAGCTGCTCTCTGTCGTTGTCCCTGCTCAGATCCATTCAAGATCCAGGCTCTGTCCCTGGCAGAGCTGGGGCTGCTGTTCAGCAGTCCTGGTCTGCAGGGAAGGTGGGTGGCAGAGGTAGCAAAATCTCAGGGTAAGTGGCTGTGCTGGAATTGGTTTTCAAACTTGCAAAAGTATTCACAGCAGAGGGGTCACCAAACTTGTGCCCACTCCTCCAAAACCAGGGAGAGACTTCCCATCCGAGCCTGTGCTGCTCCCATTCAGCTGCTGTTCAGTATCAGTTTTAACCTTGTTGGTTTTTGGTTATTTTAATCCCTTCCCTGTGTAGATTAAGAGCTTCATCCATTCAGGAAAGAATGGCAAGCAGATTGGCTCCACTGGCAGCCTGGCCGTGGATGGGAGCGCTCGCTACATCAGGCTGAACCTGGGCTCCTCCCCCTACTTCCTTTTCTATACAGGTACAGTTCTGCTTGGGAAATCAGTCTGGAAGAGTGATTGTAACTGTGAGATCGGGATTACTAAACATTTTTTTGGCTGAGAGAGTGTTTTGCATTCCTGAAAGCCATGTGGTGCTTCCACCTGGCCAAAGAGCTGTTCAGGGCCAAGAGAAGGGGGGGCTTCTGCTTAAACTGTGGTTCGTTACATACTGTAGTGATTTTATTTAACAAATGTCAGGCATGTAAGGATTACACAGTCATTTATAGCAAATGATTACTGTGGAGCACTTGGATTATGAACAGATAAGATGTTAAAGGCATTCAATAGCAGGCTTGAATCTCAAAATACCACTACAACTCTATGATGCAAGCCCTAAAAATATAGTTTATCTGCCAGATCTGGAAAAATCATAGAGTTCAGAGCAGGGGCAGGTTAACTTATCTCTCTCATTCTTGCATTTATTTTTTTTTTTTTTTTGCACAGAAAACTCTCTCTATGCATATTCTCTGAAAGATCTGTACAATGCAGCAACTGGAATGGAAACTAAGCTTCCCAGCCTCCAGCAAGATCCTCAGTGGGAGAAGAACATTGACAGCCCCACGCACCGTGTATCCCTTCTCAGGTGTGAGGTTATGTCTTGGGGGCTGGTGGAGTGGAGGGTGCTGGTGTTGCTGTCAGGATGGGCTGCTGGGGCTTTGTTCTCTCCTGACTACATGGCTTTTGGACTAGGAGCACATCCAAAGCTCAGGAAGAGGGCTGGTGTTAATGGCCTTGTCAGGGGTTCACAGAAAAACAGGGAAAGCAGGTTGGGGTTTCCTGTTTGCATTTACTGCGCAAGGAAAAAACCCAGAACCTCAGAGTGGAATCCTCCAGGATGATTAATGATTTCTGTGTCCTTGTTCAGCTCTGGAGACTTTCGCTACCTGGCAAAAATTCCTGGGCAGTCACGGGAGAACATCTTGGTTGTAGACTCAGAGATGGCCACGCTGATCAATGGAAAGAATCTCCAGACTTTGTGGACCCTCAATGTGTCCCGTGCTTTGAGGTACTGTTCCCAGTGTGGGCTGGATGTGGCATTTCCAGGTTCCCAGCAACAGCAGCGTCCTGGCAGATGCTGGTTTTGTTTGTGCTTATTGTGTCGTGTGCCCTCTGTTACCAAATGTCAGGGGCTGCTTCAGAACGGAGGAGCCCAGAGCTCTGATCCCTCATCCTGTGCCTGCTGTGACGTGGCTGGGCTCAGAGTTGGGGTGGTACCAGGCTGACCCAACACTGTAGCAGTCGAGTCTCTTACCAGGGCAGTTGTGGGAGGATAGAGGCTGCTTGGAAAGAGCAAGGTATGCCCAAGCCATTGGCGTGGGTTCTGATCTCTCTTTTCTCTTCCTCTCCCTCAGTAAGCCATTGCTCGGTTACTACAAACCTGATGTTCCTGGTATTGTCCTGGAGAGTGAAGTTGGACCCAACAAGAAGAAGGTTTGAAATCTCTTCCTTTTAACTTCACTTTTCTCTGTATTTCACAGCTCAAGCAGGCATTGAGTCAAGGACAGCTGGTGGGATGTGTTCTCTCTGGCTGATTTTAGGAGGCTTTAAGCTAGGAAAGGATCTCTTTCAACAGGTTATTGAAGCCAGCTCAGGCACTTTAATTCTCTTGTCAGCAAGAGACTTCAATGACAGAACTTTGAACCCCTTGAAATAGCTGCAAAACTTGTGACTTGAACGTGGCCCACCCCAGGTCTCACAGCTCTGTGATGCTCCACTTCAAGTATTTCCTCATCTTCCTATCTGTCAGATACTTGTTCCCATAGACAGTGTAGGGAGAGACAGCTGACCTGACTTGTCTCTCATGGCTTGTTAGATCCCTTTGTTACGAGTTCCTTTCCTTTCTTCCCTGCTAGGTGATGATTGTTGAGAGTGCATCTGGAGCAGTCCAGTGGGACCTGAATCTGAACTCAGGAGCAGAGAGTCCTGAGCCAGCCACACTTTCCACTGCGGATCACCGGTCCACCTTCCTCATCTGGGGGGACTACGAGGAGCCAGGCAACGAGACAGTGAGTCCTGCTGCTGAGGGGCTGCTGTGCTCCAGACATAGAGCCAGAATTGGGTGGAGCTACTCCCTTCTCCCAGATGACATTCTCATCTGTCTGTGCCACTGACGCTGCAGCCTCCACACTGGATGTGTGCGGGGTCTCTGCTGAAAGCACCTAGAGCCTTGTGTGTGATCTGGTCTCTACTGGGTCCACAATGTCCATAGCAGTGTCCCTGCTAGCAGGTGGTGGCACCAACAGCTTTTGTCATCCTCAGGCTGATTATGTAGAGAAAAGGAACTTGGTGGCTCTATGAGCAAAGTCACTGGGTGCCCAGAGCCCTGCCTTGGTGTGGCACTGTGAGTGAGGTGAGAGGCTGCTGCCCTGGTACCTTTGGAGGTGCTGCTGTTTCTCTGGGAGCCTCCCATGGCAGCACTGCATGCAGTGATCTCCCGTGGCCATGTGAATATCCTCTCTCTGCCCCAGGCAGCCTCTGGCAGCCTCAGTGCACAGCTCAGCTGCTGCAGAGACCTCCGGGGCAGTGACAGGCAGTGTTGGTGACAGGTTGTGTCTCAGAGGGTGCTGAAGCACAGCTGAGCCTCCTCTGCTTTCCTCGCTCACTCTGCCAGCCCTGAGGTAAAAATCTGTCTCCTGCCTGCAGCAGGCAGGCCAGCTATTTTCAGGAAGCTTGGGGTGAGGAGGAGAGCACTGAGCAGAAAGCAAAATCCCAGCACTAGTTCCTGGTGACATCAGTCACGATGAGTTGGGCTGACATGGACAAGTGTCTGACTGGATGAAATCAGTCCAGCATGAGTAATAGCTGAGCCAGGTGCTGGTGTTGTCTCTGGGATAACGTGTGGGTCTGTGTCCTGATCGTGTCCTGTTGCAGAGATCCACAGCTCCCCTCCAGAAGCTGTACCTTTTCCATCCTTCCTACAATAACGTCCTCTTGGAGCTCCGCAATAACACAGACCAAATACTTGCATTCAGCGGTAAGTCCTCTCCCTCCAGCCCTCCAGCAGGGAGCTGTGGGAGGACACTGGTCCCTCCTGGCCTCCCTGGGTGTGTGGTGTTGGGTCTGGTGGCCAGGCCGAGCACAGAGGGCTTAGGCTGGGCGTTCCTGTGCCTTGCAGCCGCGCTGTTCGAGCGGAGCCGTCACGCCTGCTACGTGCTGCTGAGGGGCCCCCGGCCCAGCCAGGAGCCAGGGCCCGTGTCACTGATGAAGAGGAAGCTGAAGGAGGATGTGTCAGAGAGCAAAGTGATCTGGCTGAACCAGGTGGCTGTGGACAGTGAGGAGTACATCCGGAACCGCCTCTACAGGATGCGATTCCACAGCCGGGACTGAGCCTGCCCAGGGAGGGGGAGAGGCTGCCCAGGGCCAGGCATCTCCAGGCTGCCTCTGCTCTGCAGCCGTGCTCTCAACAAGCCCAGATCATGGATTCAGATGGGAAGCTGCCTTTCTCGACCTGCAAACCAAAGCGTGGCTGACAGGGAAGCGCCCCCAGTGTCTGGGGACACCCAGGCTGTGGGGGCAGCTGCCAGTGCATCCATCCTCGGAGCTGATGGGACTTCGGTTCTTGGCCACCACTGAAGTGTTGTCAGCTCGGGGAAGAGGGCCCTCCCCTCCATCCCTCTGTGCCCGCAGAACTGTGCTGACTCGGGAGCGTGTCTGGAGGAAAACATGTGCTTGCTGGGGATGCTGGAGTGGATGATTTCTGGGGTGCTTGGAGCTCAATGTGTGATGTTAGATTTCCTTTCTGAGTCAGCTCTCCTGGCTGGGGGAGAGGTGCTTGGCTACAGGTTGGTTTGCAATCACCCTCTCCTGGATTTGGGCCCTGCTTCAGTAGTGGTGGGTGTGTGTAGTGCCAGACCCCCTCCGTGCCTGTCCATGGGGCTGGGGGTCACCTGGGCCAGCAGAGCACAGGTTAAAGTGTTGTTCTACTTAGAAAATGGCCTTTTCTATTAAGAACAGCCCCACATGCCCTACTCTGCAGTCACCAGCCTGCCTGTGTCTGTCTCCCCTGCTGCTTCCTTCCCAAGCAGGCTGTGCAGTGTTGGTGACACCGAAAGGGAGCTGGTCTCCATGTTCCTCCCTACCCTCTCTCATTATAGGTGATGAGCCCAGGGTGGCTGGTCCCTGGTGGTACCAACACCACCTCTCCTGATTTAAAGGAGCCAGAGGATCTAGGACATTTTTTTTTCAGAGTAGAATTGCACTTTAACCTTTCCTGGGAGCTGGGATTGCTGCTCTGGGAAGCCCTGTACCCGAGTGGCAGTGCCAGCTCCCTGCTCATTCAGCCTTGCAGCTGCTGAGGAGCCTTCTCCAAGCACTGTCCCCTCTGCCAGGAGGTGGGCAGGAGCTCCATGCTGCTTCCTTACCCTTGGAATTGAAGTGATGCTGGGTAGGGATCCTCGGGTGCCTCTCTGCCCAGCCCAGTATCCTTCCTGAGGGATGGGACAGGTTGCTGTGAGGAGATGATGTGTTCCTCCTGGAGATCTGTGTAGCATCAGGGGGTGTTTGCTCTGCCCTGTCCTGGTGGGTGCCAGTGCAGGCTGTAGAAACAAGGTGCAAAGCCTGGAAAAGGGATTGAACTGCCTGCTCAGTCCTGAAGATAAAAATTAACCCTAAAAATAACCTCTCACAGGCTCTGCCCCCTCTGCCTGGAGGGGGTTTGGCCAGTGCCTCCCTCCCCTGCTGAGTCTCACACTGGGGGATGTGTAGAAACACTGTAGGATGGGAAACAATGCCAGGCTGTGCAGGGTCGGGCACTGGCTCTTCCCTTCAGCTGAGTCTGAGTGTGCCACAGGGCAGCTGCTGTCACCAGGCTCTTGGCACAGCTTCAGCCTTCCCAGTCTGAAAGCACGATGAACTGGGCTGCTGGACACACACCTCCTGCTTCCAGCTGGCCTGGTGGCTGCCTAAAGGATGCCCTGGCTCCCTCTGCCCAGTGACCAATATCCCAGGCAGTCAAGGGAGCCAGTCCTGGGGCATCCAGGCTGTGCCAGGAAGCCAGGGATGCTCCCTGGTGAGCACACCACAACCTTCAGAGCACCCTGGGCTCAAAATGGTGAGTTTCCCTCTCTTCCTCTCTTCAAAGGCTGTTTTCTGAGGGAGTCTGGGATTGCAGGGAGGTTCCCCTGCTGTATCCCCCAGCCTGGGTTGCCTCTTTTCTCAGCACCTGAGGCCTGGCAGCCCCACAGGTCCCCGTGCCAGTATTGCAGCCATAAGAGGCTCCAAGGTCCTTCAGCCACCTGGGGCAGAGCAGGAGTGTGGCTGCAGGTGCTGGGCAGGGAAACCCCAGGCTTGCATATTAGTCCAGCCCGAGTGCTGGATGTGGATTGTATCCCACTGAGATTCCCCTGGCAGGGAGTGAGGTGCCTGGGCTGTATTCTCTTCATGCTCTCCCTCCTCTGATCCCTTTCCCATAGGCACACTGAATGTTCTTTCAGGGGAGCTGGATTTTCAGCTTTGGGGAGCTTTTCTGGCTTTAAGTCGTCCATTAACGTTTCCAGGTACTTTGGAAACGCAGATTTCCCTGTGGCAGCTCAACTAAACGCATCAGTGCCAAACCAGCACCTTCTTAACAAAACCAGTCCTTTCTCCAGCTTATTTTCCTGTGTAATTGGGTTTTTTTGCGGTATTTCCTGAATGACTTCGTGCCTTGATTCAATGACCCAGCTGGGTGGCGGTGGCGTATTATCACTGTGTTCTGTGTTAGCGTGATTTTTAACACTGAGACTGTTTGGTTTGGTTCTTTAACTTATTGCAGATTGTGCCGTACAGGACTTGCTCTAACCGGAATGGTTTCAATAAACGCTCTTTTGCATTGTTTGTAAACGGTGCCCTGCTTTGGTGCTGCAGTGGAGGTTACACGAGACCTCTGGGATTTTGGCAGCCCTTTGGGTGGCTCCTGAAGGCAGAACCTCCCCCCACTTTTCGGGAGGGATCCAGGTGTCCCGGTGATGCTTGGATGGCTGAGGCGCTGCCTGCTGCCCGGCCTCACTGCGGGCAGCGATGGGCCAGGAGAAGGGAGCGTGTGGAAGGAGGCTGGAGTTAGATAACCAGGCTGGGCCAGCCCATCCCTGCCCCCCACCCGGGGCTCCGTGACCTGGTTTTACACCCCAGATTCCCGCTGCAGTCCATCAGCAGGGAAATCTCATGCCGGGGCTTGGATTTGGATCAAGCCGGAGGGAGACGCGTGGCAGGCGCTGTCTCCGGGAGTGTGGGACCATCTGTCGCTGCCCGGTGCCTGCCAGCCCAGGGCCCCGAGCCCCATCCTGTGACCGAGGCTCCAGCAGCTTCCACTGCCCCCGGGCTCCTCTGTCTGCCCCAGCACTGAGCTCAGGATGCCCCCTGCTCCACTCCAGGGATCCCAGGCTCTGTGGCAGGGAAGGATACCGTAATGCCCAGCATCCCATGGACCACGGTGTTCGTTAGCCGGGATATGGGCTGGGAACACCCCCAGCCTGCTCCTCTCTGTGGGTCCCTGGGTACATGTGGGGCGGGCTGGGCTCCAAGGGTGAGAACTGGTGGGCACCAGCCCCCCTCTCCTTTATGTAACCATCACTGATAATCCCCCACAGCTGGGGCTCGGCTCCCAGGAAGGGAATAATCCTGCCGTGAGATCCTCGCCCTCTGCTCAGATTATCAGTCCATGGGCAGGGAGAGTGGCTCAGCTGCCAGCCCTGCTCCCTGCCAGCCCACAGGGCCCTGGCAGCCCGGGTTTGCTGGCCCCTGGCATCTCCAACCCTGCTCCCAAGATGGTCCTCCTGGCCTGGGGTCTGCACTTGCTGGGTGCTGCAGGCACGGGAGGGGGTTGCTGCCAGCACGGGGGGTACAGGACAGAATCCAGCCTGGAGAGGTGGCCAGCACCTTGTGCACCTCGCACCCTGCTATGGCTTCCCTTGTCCCCCTTCCCCAAAAACCGCGGGAGCCTCAGTGTTTTATTGGAGGCTTTATTGTCCTGTGCCCGGGGTGGGGGCGGGAGGAGGGGGTGACCCCGCACCAGGCCGGCTGGGTGCGGGTTCCCCGAGGGAGGGGAGGGTGTGGGGATGTGAGCGGGGGCTGCAGCGGGGCCAGCCTGGCCCCGGGGGGTTGCTGGGGGAGATATGGCTTCTCTCCTTCAGTGCTACTGCCGGCAGGGTCCTGCGGCGGGGCTGGGGTGTGCTGGGTCAGGGGGCTCTCATGTTGGCGGGGGGCTGCAGCCTCAGCTCTCCTCCTCGGGGACGGGGGCAGTCGAGGGGCTCCTGCCCCTCTCCTCGGCATCACCCGCGGGCAGGAGCAGGGCCGGGCTGGGGCTGGAGTGCCGCTGTTTGCGCATGAAGGGGAAGACCCTGCGGGCAGAGCGGGGTCAGAACCAGGAGGGACCACCCAGCGCCCCAGGGGGACGGTCCCTGCCCTCACCGCTTCTTGGTCTCCGGGGGGATGATGGCCTCGGCCAAGAGGTTTTTGTAGAGGTCCGACTTGAGGAACCGCGGGTAGGAGTCCTGGGCGAGCAGAGGCGTCAGGATCCTGCCCAGCCCTGCCCACCCAAGCCCTGCCCTCACCCACCTTCTTCATCAGCATGTAAATGTGCATCTGGGCGTCGTCCATCACGTATCGATGGGGCGTCTTGATGCCCTCCAGCGTCCGCTCCATCGTCT
Source organism: Chiroxiphia lanceolata (assembly GCF_009829145.1). NCBI lineage: Eukaryota > Metazoa > Chordata > Aves > Passeriformes > Pipridae > Chiroxiphia > Chiroxiphia lanceolata. Next base: position 2,745,140 of record NC_045652.1, read on the forward strand.
TGCTGTCGATGTTCACCCAGCGCGTGGCCCCGGGAGCCAGGAATTGTCTGGGGAATCACAAACAGTGCTGAGCCCGGCCCCGCAGTGGGACCCTCCCCCAGACTTTGCCCCCCAAACCCTGGCCCCGCTGGCACTCACTGGTAGATGGAGTCCACGATCTCGGCGATGCGGGACTGCTCCCCGTAGCGCAGCTCCTCACACGCCTCCCAGAAGCTCAGGTTCTCGGCTGGGGAGGGGGACGTGGCACTGGGCACCCCCCATGGGCAACCCCCCAAGGCCATTGTGGCTGGGCACGTGGCCCTGCAGTCCCCCTGGGATGGAGCCAGCTGGGATGGTATGGGGCAGTGGGTCCAGGGGAGCATGGGGCAGGTTAGTCAGGAGGTACTGGGATGGGGTGGCAGATTTGGAATGCCAGCATGGGGAGGTGGGTTGTGCGATGCCAGGACAAGGCCATGGGTTGGTTTGGTGGTGTTGGGACTGGCCAGTGGGTTAAGCACTACTGGGACACCATGGTGGGTTTGAGGTAGTGGGACAGAGTGATGGGTCTGGGGGTGCCAGGACACAACAGTGGGTTTGAGGGTATGGGGCTGGGGCCGCTCACCACTGAACTCCTTCTTGAGGAATTCGAGGAGCTGTGCCCGGCCCAGGGGATCCATGATGAGCTCGCTGAAGTTGAAGCCCCAGCGCTCCACGCGCAGTTTCGTGGGGGTTGTCACCCTGCAGGCAGCACCAGCACTGGGGCTGGCAGCCCATGGCTGCCTGTGTGACCCCACACCCCGTCCTTGGGTTGGGCTACTGGGGGCTGTGGGGCAGGGGTGCTTACGTGGGGGCGTTCATGACCCAGTACGTGGTGTCATCCGTGATCCAGGGGTTGCTGGGCAGGCAGCCAGACATGATGGGGTCGTGGGGCACGTACTGCTCGTTGAACTTGATGTACCTGCCGGGAGCGGTGGCTGGAGGTGGCCAGGGCCACTGACCCCAGGCACTGCAGGGATGCCACGGGGATGTGGTGGGGACATGCCTGGGCTCTGCAGAGCCTCAGCTCCACTCCCTGCTGAGGGTTATGGTGCTGTGGTGCTGCCTGCCAGCTGCAGCAATGTGGGTGCCCCTGTCACCCCAACAGGGACCTGGCCCGCGGCAGGGGCAGCCACTGCCACTCACCCCTCGAGGCAGATGGAGGACTTCACCCTGGTCCTGGCCATGGCCTTCCTGCAGTACTCAATCTGGGACCAGATGCAGGGGAGATATTGGGGTGCCTGGCAGCTCGTGACCCCCAGGAGCCACCCCCAGCCCTTGCCATACTCACCTCCCGCTTGTAGTAATCCATGTTCTTGGTCTGCAAGAGACAGGCAGGGCTGGGTGAGGGCAGGGCAGGGCCAGGACATGGTGTCCTGCCATCACCACCCTGGCAATCCAGGCATCCAGTTCCCCACCCCAGGACCCCATAGCCCATCCCCGTGGCCTCCAGTCTCATCCTCTCAGCCCTCCTGGCTCAGCCAGCACAGCCCATGGGGTGTGACCCCCCACCCCAGTGTGACACCAGCCCTAGGTTAGTGACACTTACGTGGGCAGAGGACACGGCGCAGGGCGCAGAGAAGAGAAAGTGGGTGGTTAGTGAGGACAGACTGGGGGTACTGGGGCAGCATTAGTGGGGTCACGACACAGAGAGGGTTAGAGTTAGGGTTAGAGCTCCTGGCAAGGCAGTGCCCTGCAGGGATTAGAGGTGCTGGCACAGGGGGATGGTGGGTACATGGACAAACACACAGACCCCCTGGCTCAGCAGGGGCAGGGCACAGGGTGGACACACAGATGTTAGCAGAGCTGGGGCTCACCACCCCCCTCCCTCCCCAAAATGTGGACAGAGCCTGTGGTGGGATGGATGGGCACCCACTGGGGCAGCTGAACACTCTGTCACAGGCACATGGCTGTGCCCTTTGCCCACTGGCAGCCCCAGGGGTGCCTGGACCCCTCCACTCACCAGCTGGACACGGGTGGTGTGGCAGTTCCTGCGCTCGGGGCCCTGCTCCAGCACATTGGGGGCTCCAGGCTGCAAAGAGAGCATCGTGCTGGAGGCTGGGGGGACCCTCTGTGCCCCCCAGCCCCGCTCCCCAGGCTGGGGCTGTGTGTGGTGCCAGGGCATTTCCCAGGGCTGCACCCGCCAGCACGGCACCCCTCGCCCCCCACGGTGCTCACCGGGGGCCGGTTGACGAGCCAGAACGCCTGCTCCTGGCAGTCGATGACGATGCGGTCGCCCTTCCGCCGCTGCTTGGCCGCCCTGCCCGTGCAGAGGCATCGGGGGAGCGCTGGCACCCCGCACCCCGCCTGCCCCGCACCCGCGAGGGCTCCGTCCCGGCCGCTCCCCGGGGCCGTGCCCGCACTCACCGCAGCTGCTCCCGCGCCTGCATCACCACGAAGTCCCACGTGTGGTTGATCCGCTTGTGCAGGAGGTTGTAGTTGTCCTGGGGAGCGGCAGCGGCGGTGTCACCCGGGTGGGCACGGTGTGGTACCTGTCCCCTTGCCCGGCTCCGCGTCCCGTTGGCCCAAGGGCACTCACAACTCCCCGCGGTGCCGGTGCCCCCACCACAGGGGAGCCCCTGCTCCTGGGTGAGCTGAGACCCCCCAGCTCATCACAGGAGGGCACTGCTCACCTTCTCGTGCTCGATCAGGTCGCCCTGCTTGCGGATGTTCTTCTTGGCCAGGTAAATGGCTGCAAGAGGAACGACGGCACCTCAGAGGGGCGGGGAAGGGGCTGCTACCCGTGTGGTGCCAGCAGCACGGTGGCACTTACCGTAGTCCAGCTCCGTGGCCGGCCACTTCGTGCTGGTCCAGAAATAGGGGGTCTGAGGGGGGAGGGAGAGGCTGAGTCACATGCCATGGGGTGCCACGGAGCCGAGCCGGGGGAGCCCCGACCCGGGGCAGTGCCCGTGCCGGGCGGGGCTGTACCTGGAAGCGGTAGGGAGACTCGTCCGCCCGCAGCACCAGGCTGCGGGGGTCTCTGAGCGGGTAGATGTAACCGTGCTTCACGATGAGGTTGCCGAGGTGCAGCGCCTCTGGGGGAGCAAGAGTGGGGGCTGCAGGGCAGCTCGGCAGCCCCAGTTGCCCCCGCAGTGCCAGCTACCCGTGCCAGGGCACTCACCCTCCTCGGAGATGCCGTACTTCTGGATGAGCCACTCCACGATGTCGTTCCCTGGGGACCGAGGCAGCGTTAGTGGGGTGCAATGGGGTCCCCCAAGCTGGGCATGGGGAGGTTCCCGGCTGGGGCGCTTGGCACACCATGGCAGTGCCAGGGGTCACGCGGGGTGACGGGGGCCCTGCCAAGGACGAGCGCCCGCCCCGCGCAGCCGATGCATAATTGATCCCAGCTGCAGCGCCGAGCTCCCGCGGGTGCGGGGCGGGGAGCGGTGCGGGGTGCCGGGGGGTGGGTGCTGGGTGCAGTGCTGGGGACACCTGGGGAGCACCCACACGCCTCCCCCACCCCACGCGCCTCGCGGGGCACCCCATGGGGGGACCCACCTGTCATGGCATGGGGGATGACGGTGATGAGCAAGCGCTGGTTCCTCATCTTGATGCCCATGTCGGGGTCCTGCATGCTGACGATCATCCTCTCCATCTGCCAGGAAAGCACCCGCCGTGCTCAGCCTCCCGACGGGGGCACCGGGCCTGGGCACAGCCTGGCTCCCCCACACCCTGACCCGGGGCACCCTGTGACCTGGTCACAGCCTGGCTCCCCACAACCGGACACGGGCACCCTGTGCTCAGCCTGGGGTCAGCCTGGCACCCCGCAATTCCCCGGGGCACCTGTGCCCAGCTTGGGGACAGGCTGGCACGCCACAGCCAGACCAAAGCACCCAGCACCCAGGCGAGTGTGCGATGCCGCAGGTGCAGGCACCAATCCGAACATCCCTGGCCAGGGGACCCCCGGTTTTGGGGAGTGAGCTCTGCCGAGGCTGTGGCAGCACCCCGGCCCTGCGGAGGGGAGCAGAACACGCAGCACCGGGACCCTTCCCGTGGGTGCCCCTGCGCGGGGCGGTGCCCGGTGCCCCGTGGCGGTGCTGGGGCCAGGGTTGCGCCCGCTGTCCCGCCATGCACTGGGAAATGCTGTGCCCCGGTCCCCGACACACGCGTTGCCCAGCGCACTGTCAGTGTCCGGTCCCCCCGGTCCCAGCGCCCGGTCCCCGCGGGTCCCCGGTTCGCACGGTGCCTGTGCCCGGTACCCGCTCCGCACGGTCTCAGTGCCCGATCCCCACAGTCCCAGCGCCCCGTGCCCGCGGTACCCGCTCCCCGCGATGCCAGTGCCCGGTTCTCGCCGTGCCGGTGCCCTGCCTGGGCGCGGTGCCCGCTCCCCTCGGGGCGGGTGCCTGTACTGGTACCGGTGCCGGTGTCGCTCACCTTGCGCAGACAGGGCATCTGGAGGCGGGGGTGCCGGCCGCGGGGGCCGCCGATGGTCATCGCGGGTGCGCGCCCCGCGCCCTCACCGCTCCGCCCGAGCCCGCCCCGGTCCCGCCCGGCCCCGCCCGGTCCCGCCCCGCTGCCCCCCCGCGGCTGCCGCCGCCTGCACCGGGCACCCCGACGGGCACCCCGGTCCGGGGCGCACCCGGAGCCCTGTCCCCGACGCCTGGGACCGGTCCCCGCCCTGCCCGTGGAACCCCCAGCCCGACCTGCGGGGCCTGACCCCCGCGCACCTCCCGCGCCGCGGCTCTGCCGGCCCGGTCTGCGCCGGTGCCCCGGGGGTGCCCCGGCTGACCCGGCGCTGGCGAGATGGGGAACACATCCCTGCGGCTGTTGGGATGGCGGTGCGGGCAGGGCGCGGGCAGCGCAGCGAGAGTGCGGGCAGGATGCTCGCGGGGTGCGGGCAGCGCGGACAATGTGCTGGCGGCGTGCGGGGCTGCGGGCAGGGCGGGCAGGTGGTGAACGCTGTGGACATGGTGCTCGCAGGATGCGGACAGTGCGGGCAGGGTGCGGGCAGGGCGCTGAGGGTACAGGCAGGATGGTCGCGGGTTGCGGGAGGGCGCGGGCAGTGCACTGAGGGTACAAACAGGATGATGGCGGGGTGCGGGCAGTGCACTGAGGGCACAGGCAGGATGCTCGCGGGGTGCTGGTAGGGTGCAGGCGGTGCACTGGGGGTACAAACAGGATGCTCCCGGGTTGCGGCGGGGCGCGGGCAGCGCACTCAGGGAGCAGGCGGGATGCTCGCGGGGTGCGGGCAGCGCGGGGCGGGCGCGCCCGGCGATGAGCTCACTGCAGTCTCGCCGCCCACGAGCGGCGGGGCTGGAGCCGCCGAGGGGCGGGGGCGGGCGGGGGCGGGCAGCGGAGCCGCCGCGTCTGCGGGAGCCGCCGCCGCCGCCCCGCCGGCCGCGCCGGGCAGCGCCGGGGAGCGCAGCGGGGAGCGCGGGGGAGCAGCGGCACCGCCGAGCGCGGCGGCAGCGGGCGGGAGGAGCCGCCGGCACCGGCACAGCCGCGCCCCGGGCCCCGCCAGCGGCCGCCCCGCCTGGCCCCGGGGGCGGCGGGCCCGGCCCGGCCCGGCCATGCTCGGCCTGGACGTGTGCGAGGCCGGCGGGCAGCTGCTGGAGCTGCTCTGGCTGGCGCTGTGCTACCGAGGTGAGCGGCGGCGGCCGGGGGGCAGCGCCCGGGGGCGGCGGGGGGCATTGCCCCGGGGAGGGCGGGAGAGCATCACTTCGGGTCCCCCCAACAGGTGAGCATCCCCCGGGCACCAGGTGCATCACCCCGGGCCCGGGGGGACCGGAGAGTCCCACGGGGGAGCCCCCCGCTGTCCTCCTGCCTGTGGCACCCCCCGCATGCCACCCTGCCCTGCCACCCGTGGGGGGCCGGCCAGCCCCCGCGTGGGTTCATCCCTGGGCTGGGAGCCCCCGCACGCTGCCGCGACAGTCGGGGGCAGCCGTGGTGGGGGGCCCAGAAGTGCAGCAGGGCCGCTGCTCTGTGTCCCGGTCACTGTCGCTGCACTGGGGACCTGCAGCCCTGTGGCCCCAGGGCTGAGCACGGTGGCCCCTGCCCCATGTTGTGTCCCTAGCATGTCCCCAGGGATGGCGTTCTAGAGGCTTTGGGGAGCTCAGTGCTTGCAAACACGAGGAGTGGAGGCGATGCAGTGGGCAGGGAAAGTCAGGGGCTGTGGGGACATCCCCCACCCTTGTGCCCCCCAGCAACCTGGCAGCACCGGAGCCACTGTTTCCCCCAGAGATGCCTTTTTGCCCTGCAGCTGCTGGTGGTTTGGGTTTGGGGTGGGAGATGGGGCTGGTGGCTGCCCAGCAGGGTTGGAGGGGGCTGTAGGGTGGTGACAAGGACCTCTCTGTGTGACACCGAAGGGGCCTGTGGGCTGCAAGGGTCTGCAGGCACCCCCTGCACTAAGCACACCACGTAGGCACCAGCTCGTTTTGCTCCATGACCGTGCGGAAATGCAGCCGGCGGCAACACCTCTGGTCTCAGCTGTGCCACCAGGCCCTGGGGACACGGAGCATGGTGCTGTCCCCACTGCTCCGGGCAGGGGAACAGCTCATCTGCCCCACGGGGATTGCCCACATCCATCCATGGCGTGTCACAGCTCAGCCACCCCCTGCCCGCCAGCGCCTTTGTGTCAGGGCATGGGGGGTGTCCCCCGGGGTGTCCCCAGGGCTGCCACTGCCTGTCCCCCGCAGACATCATGGCTGACAAGGAGGGGGTGACGCTGTCGCTGGAGGAGGAGGAGGAGGATGCCGACGCGGCCCTGGCGTACAAGACGCCGGAGAAGAAGAGCCTGCGGGAGATCCAGGAGCTGGACCCAGGGGATGAGAGCCTGCGGAAGTACAAGCAGGCGCTGCTGGGTGCCATCCCTGCCGCCGTGGGTAAGGCAGGGGGCTGCTCCTGGGGATGTGCACCCTGGCACTCCGGGTCCCCAACAGCCCGGCACCCCAGCAGCCCGGCACCCCGGCTGGGTGATGCAGCTTCGGTGGCTGCAGGGAGCTCGGGAATGCCCAGCACCCGCGGGGCATCCCCGGCAGGGAGGACACATCCCGGCTGGCATCGCCCGTGGGCGCTGCCTGCGCCCCCCACCCGCGCAGAGACCCCGGCATCCCCTGCCGACAGGGTACCGGTGCCCGGGGACCCCGGTTGCCTTGGTTACGGGATCACCGCCGCAGTTTCCATAGGAACGGCTACAGGGAACCGGGAAATTCATGGCGATGACGGAGAGGAACGAGCAGCGGGGGGCCGGGGTAGCACGGCTGCCGGTGCCCAGACGGTGCCCCCCACTCTCCATGGCACCCACGGCAGCCCCCCAGCCTGGTGCTGGCCTGGTCTGGGGGGGCTCCATGGGCCCACCACCCCGGTGGGCACCCGTGGGTGCATGGGGGGGCTGCAGGCTGGGGGGGAGGTCCGTGCAAACCAGTGGGGTGTGTGAGGGGTGCACGATGGTGTGTGTGCAAGCTGGGGGGTGTGCAGGCTGGTGGGGTGCAGATTGGGCTGGTGGGATAACTCAGATCAGTCCCCACTCCAAGGGATGCCTTTGCTCCACATGCTGCATCCTCCTCCTCTGCCTCTGTCCTGCTCCTGAGACAGGGAATGGTGCACCCAGGGACATACCCGTGTCTGGGTCCTTTAAACATGATTTTACCCCAACGGCACTGATGCCGATGTTGGGGTGACCCGAGATGCCCTGTTCTCCTGTGCCCTGCCTGGCTGCCCGGCTCTCCTGGTTCTAACACCCCACCAGAAACACTTCAGCCCTTCCTGCTGTTACAGGGGCATGAGCAGCCCCTCAGCTCACTGGGGTGGAGGTTTCAGTGGGCTGGGCATGGTGGTAAGGCCTGGGCCCCGCTGTTTGTCCCTAGATGCCAGTGTGCCCAACGTGCAGGTGACAAGGCTGACCCTGATGTGTGAGCAGGCGCCAGGGCCCATCACCATGGACCTGACAGGTGAGCTGTGGGGACACCTGTGAGAGGAGGAGAAAGAGGAAGGGGTATCAGGCTGATGGACCATCTCCCCACACAGGAGACCTGGAGGGGCTGCAGGGCAGGGCCTTTGTGCTGAAGGAAGGGGTGGACTACAGGGTGAAGGTGTCCTTCAAGGTGAGCCGGGGGTGTGGTGCCCTGTGCCTGCTGGCTGGGCATAGCCCTGATGCCCTCACACTCAAAGGTCCCTGCCCCAAGGGGTCCCTGTGCCGTGGGTGCCTGCCCCCACACCCCAAGGACCCTGCCTGATGAGGTCCTTCATGAGGTCCATGATCCCCATGGGTCCCTTTTCCCACATGTCCCTGCCCCAAAGGACCCTGGTTATCTGGGGCCCCTGCCCTCCCACCCTGGATTCCCTACCCCAAGGGGTCCCTACTCTCCATGGGTCCCTTTTCCCACACATTCCTGCCCCACAGGGTTCCTCCTGCTGCCCATGTGTCCCTGCCTGCCCCAGGGTCCCTACCATTTGAGGTCCCTGCTGCCTTGGGGTGTCTGCTTCCCACCCCTTACCCACAGAGTCTGTGCCCCTCTGATGTTCCTGCCCTCCTGGGTCCCTGCCACCCTTGGAATCCTTGCTGTCCCCAGTGTGACTGCCACCCCTGGGTCCTTGCCCCTCTTGAGGGTTCCTGCCAACCCAGAGTCCCTGCTCCTCCCAGAGGTCCCACCGATTTGGGTCCCTGCCTAACCCAGTGGTCCCTGGAGGTCCCTGCCCCCTCCAAGTCCCTGCCTCTCTTGGGGGTACCTGCCCCCCCCCCCCCTCCCGATGCTCCTCAGTGCCCAGTCCTGACAAGGAGCTGGATCTTGGAAGTGGTGGATGTCAGGATGGATGCCCAAGAGTGGTGAGGGCCCCACGTTCTGGGGCAGCACCCGTGGCAGCCCTGCCCTCTGCCCGCAGGTGAACAGGGAGATCGTCTGCGGGCTGCGGTGCCTGCACCTCACCTACCGCCGGGGCCGGCCCGGTGAGTGGGGCCGGGGGGCTGCGGGGGCCGGGTTGGGGGGGCCAGTGCCATCCTGGCCCCACTCACCCGTCCCTCCTCTCCCCTTCTCGCCCAGTGGATCGCGACGTCTTCATGGTGGGCAGCTACGCACCGCGGGCCGAGGAGTACGAGGTGGTGACGCCGGCGGAGGAGGCGCCGCGGGGATGGCTGGCACGGGGCTCCTACCGCGTCCGCTCCCTCGTCACCGACGACGACAAGACGGAGCACCTCTCCTGGGAGTGGGGGCTCTGCATAAAGAAGGACTGGGAGGACTGACCCCCCCCCTCCGCACCCCGGTTCTTCCCGCCAGCTCGGGGACGCGGTGCCGCCATCCCGGGGACCCCTCGCCGGCACCGCCGCGCTTGCCCCAGTCGCGTGAAGGGTTGAGGGGGGGTCCCTTAGCGAGTGGGCGCCCGTGGTCGTGGTCTTCGCAACCAAAGTTATTTTTAATTGCTCTTTTTTTTTAAATCTCAACGCCCGCCTGGTCCTCACGGCGTCCCCATTGCTGGGGCCGGGGCTGTGACCCCGCCGTGGTGGTGCCGTGCCCGGTACCCGCCCGGTCGCAGGCTGTGCTCTTCCATCGCCATTAAACCCTACAGACTGGTCTCTTACTGGTGTGTCTGTGCCCCCGTCACCTCTGCCCGTCCCCCTGCTTCCTGTCTCCCCCTGTCCCCGTCCCCATCCCACTGGCAGGGCCAGGTCTCCCTGCGGTGACGAGTGGCTGGAAAACAGCCACCTGGTCCCGCTGCCTTATCGGCCACACTGGGCAGCCAGTAGCGGAGGGCCACGAGCCCCAGGGGACCGGCACCTCCCGCCCCAGGGCTCTTATCTGCGTCCTGCCCCCTGCACAACGTCTTCTGCACCGGCACCATGCGGGGCTGCAGGTCCAGGCTGGTTTGGCTGCTGGTTCTGTCGCTGGCCTGGCTGGGCCCGGTGCTGGGGGACGAGGAGAAGGATGGGGAGGTGGTGGCAGAGGAGGAAAAGGAGAAGGAAGAGGATGAAGTGTTCTCAGATGAGATCAAGGAGGAGGACAATGTCCTGGTGCTCCATGAGCACAACTTTGCCCGTGCCTTGAGCGAGCACCAGCTGCTGCTGGTGGAGTTCTGTGAGTGTCCCCACTGCGGGCAGGGGTGTGGGCAGGGGCAGATGTCGGGCAGGGAATATGGGCAGGGGATATTGGCTGTGGCTGTGAGTGTGGGCAGAACAGACATATGGGCATTGGGGTGGAGGGGAGGACAGGCAGGCAAGGCTGTGGGCCAGAGGGGTAGAAGCACAGGACATGTGACAGGGCATGGGATGGGGACAGAGACATGGAGCAGGGACACCGGCAGAGGCATGGGCTGGGGAACAAGTAGCAGGGGTATGGCACACAGGACAGGGACACATGGTGAGGGTGGGGGACGTGGGCCCTGGAACAGGGGCATGAGCTGGGGCCCAATGGGCCCATGCAGCCATTACAAGCCCACCTTGGGGACAGGGGACACCCCAAAACTGTCCCCCCTGCCAATGCCAACCCCTGCCTGCAGATGCACCGTGGTGTGGGCACTGCCAGCAGTTGGCCCCTGCCTACACCCAGGCGGCCACCGAGCTGAGGAATGAGTCCAGTCCAGCACGGCTGGGCAAGGTGGATGCCATGGCACAGACAGCCCTTGCTAACGAGTTCAACATCACCTCCTACCCCACGCTCAAGCTCTTCCGCAATGGCAACCGCACCCACCCCCTCCCCTACACCGGTAGGGCTGTGGCACCAAACGAGGGGACACTGCCATGGGGTTGGGGAGGGTGGCAGGGTGGTGATGGTGAGATGGGTGGCAACGTCCTGGTGGGTTTTGCAGCATGGTGACAGTGGGTGACAGTGTGGTGATGGTGCATGAGGCGGGTGATGCCGGGCAGTGCCGTGGTGGTGGTGTCAGGTGGCCAAGGCTGGTGGCACGGGGAGGGGTGGCAGCCTGGTGAGGGGTGTCAGGGTGACAGTACTGGTTCTGCTCGGCATGGCAGGACTCATGGACACGCGGGGCATTGTGCGCTGGATGCAGCGCCGGGCCGGCCCCAGTGCCACGCTGCTGCACGACACCGACACCGCCAACGCCTTCGCCAACTCCCAGGACTTGGTGGTCATTGGCTTCTTCAAGGTGGGCTGGGGAGGGTGGGGGCTGGACTGGGGCCGCAGCCATGGCCGTGGCCGTGTCACTGATGTGGGGACTGTGCAGGACCTGAAGGGCCAGGCAGCCCAGGCGTTCTACGATGTGGCTGCTGAGATGGTGGACATGCCCTTTGGTGTGGCGGAGGCGGCCGAGCTCTTCCAGGCCTATGGGCTGTCGGCCGACACCGTCTGTCTCTTCAAGAAGGTGAGGGAGTGGCAGAGGGTGGTGGGGCCATCTTGGTCCACACCCCAGCCCTCACCAGCCCCTGCCCTGGCAGTTTGATGAGAGACAGACAAACTTCCCCGTGGACCCGGCGCGGGGGCTGGACACAGACGAGCTCACGCGGCTGCTCCGCGTCCACAGCCTGAGGCTGGTGACGGAGTTCAACAGTGAGGTACAGCCCGTGTCCATCCCCATCTCTGCCTGTGAGTGCCATAGTCCCCTGCCCTCACCCTCCTTCTCCTCCTCAGACATCCAACCAGATCTTCGGTGCCAAGATCCCCCATCACATGCTGCTCTTCCTCAACAAGTCATCATCGGAGCAGCTGTCCCTGCAGGACGGCTTCGAGGCAGCCGCCGGCACCTTCCGGGGCGAGGTGAGGTGGTCCCATGGCAGGGACAAGGGGGGTGGCTGCGAGGCACCCCATCCTCAGGGTCCCCCATCCCCGCCCAGGTGCTCTTCGTGGTGGTGGATGTGAACGGGTACGGCGCCGACGTCCTGTCCTTCTTCGGCATGACCCCCGCCGACGCCCCCACCCTGCGCCTCGTCAAGATGGAGAACAACCGCAAGTACCAGATGGAGCAGGACTCCTTCTCGGACACGGCCATCCGCACCTTCATCCAGGCGGTGCTGGATGGCAAGGTGAAGGTGAGGGAGGCAGCAGGTGCCAGCCAGCACCTGAGGATTCTTCCCCATGGTGAGCGGTGGGCTGGTGACTCAGAGGCCTAATGATGGCAGATGTGCTGTGAACACCAGCCCCCTGCTTGCTGATCCTTCTGCTGCCAGGCTTGAGGATTTGGGGGGTTGGCAGGGGAAAGGAGGCAGGATACTGCTGATGTGGAGACACACAGAGCTGGGATGGCAGCAGAGGGGCAGATGTGGTCCAACAGGCAGCACAAGTGCACCCCTGACTGTGTGCTGGGGCACCCCTGCCCTCACTGTGCCCCTTGGGGCCCTGGCACTGCCCAGCCCAGCTGTGGCTGCCCCGACTGTCCCCACAGCCCCACCTGCTGAGCGAGGAGCCCCCCGAGGACTGGGACACGCGGCCCGTCAAAGTCCTGGTGGGGAAGACCTTTGAGCAGGTGGCGTTCGATGAGACCAAGAACGTCTTTGTCAAGTTCTGTAAGTGCTGGGGCCGGGCTCAGCCCCTCCACAGCAGCCCCCAGCCCTGTCACAGACCCTCACCTGGGGGATGCTGCAGAGCCCCATTGCCCCAGTCCATCCCCTGGCACTGTGCCTGTCCCGCAGATGCTCCGTGGTGCTCCCACTGCCAGGCCATGGCACCCGCCTGGGAGGAGCTGGGCGAGCGCTACAAGGACCGCGAGGACATCGTCATCGCCGAGATGGATGCCACGGCCAACGAGCTGGAGAACATCACCATCCACGGCTTCCCCACCCTGCACTACTTCCCCGCAGGGCCAGGCAGGAAGGTACGTGGGGGGAACACCCCTGGGGTCACCCCGGCTCTGCCAGCACACGGGGAATGGAGTCACCCCTCGTCACCCTCCCATCCCATGGCTCCAGATGGTTGAGTACAAGAGCGCACGAGATGTGGAAACTTTCTCCAAGTTCCTGGATAATGGGGGGGTGCTGCCCGTGGAGCCTCCTGTGGTGAGTGAAGTCAGGGACCGCCTCCCCCCCCATCCCAGGGCAGCCCCCAGCCCCTGCTGGGCAAGGGGACGGATCCTGTGGGATGGTGATGGGGACAGGGGCAGGCAGGGACTGTGTGTCCATCCATGCCTCACTGTTGCCTTTTCCAGGTGACTAAGACCCCTGGGAACAGCACAGGCAAGGAGGATCCAAGTGTGCTGGGGACAGATGAAACCCGGGATGAGCTGTGAGCCCTGTCCCGCTCAGGCACGTGCTATAAACCACCTGGAAACCATCTGGGCTCTGGTCTGTTTGCGGCTCCATGTCTTGGGGAGCATCCACGTGTCTTGGGGGCACAGCAGGGCTGACAATGGGCAGGGCCCCCACTACTGCTCAGCCCTGGGTCCCCCAGGAGGGGGTGCTGCCAGGGGCCCTCTGCCTCCCTGGAGCAGCTGTGCCATAACACTCATCCTGGCAGCCCCACGGTGACACAGGTTGGCCAAGAACAGGGCTGTAGGGGCAGCCCAGCGCTCTCCATGCTGGCCCTTGTGCTGGGCTGTTGGGGTTCAGGTGATGGGGGACCAGCCAGGGTCTCTCCTTCACGGCCTGCCAGCCCCAGGGGATCCCCAGGAGCTGCTGTCACATGCTCCCCTCAAGTCTGACTCAGCTTCTTGGACACCCAGCATCCCCTCCAAAACCCAGCACCATCCCCTCTCCCCTGGGCTATTCCTCCAGGGGCAACATGTTGGTCCCCTGGGGCCAGGACCTGCCCAGCCACCCTTCCAGAGCAGCCTCAGCCCCACCACGTGCCCAGACCCTTCGCCAGACCTGCGCCATCCTCTGTCCATCCCAGAGGCTGCTGGGGGCTCGGGAGTAGCTCCGTGGGGAAGGAAGAAAGCAGCAGGCAGTGGGATGTGGGGTTTTATTTCATTTTATCCAAGTACCTTTGAAAAGATCATTGTACAAGTCAGCACATGAGAATGCAGAGGAAACGTCGCCGGGGCTGCGCGGCCGCTGTACATATTTACAGGGACCCCCGAGAAAAAAGGGGGAGACGGAAATCCCGGGCACGTTAACAACCTCACCAGACACACCACCATCAGAACTTCAAAAAACAGGGAGCAAACCCCCCTTGAAATGCTGTTCCCGGGCTGAAAACATCTGCAGATTTTGATGGACCTCACGTAGCATTTTAGGCAAGTCCCAGGACTGTGTTTTAAAGGCACTCGGTGACATAAACAACAGGCTGAGTCGCGTCCCGGGGCGGTGCCATGGGGTGCCCGGCAGCCCCAACACTGCTGTGGCTGAGAGCACTGATGTGGAAACCCCCCGGCTTTGGGGCCACCCCCGTTTCTGTGGGTGGGCGAGGGCTGGTCTCCGAAGGAGCTGGTACAGTCATGGCCATGCCAGAGCAGCAGGGCCCGGGCTGGGGACAGGCAGAGTGGTGGGAGCACCGGCACAACCCAGGCTTCCTTGCAACTGAGTAAGCCCAGGAGGCTTCCCAGGAGGCTTCCCAGGGTTCTGGCTGCCAACTGGGTGATCTGGCCCTACGTGAGCCTCATAAACTGGCATCAATAACCCCCCCAGTGCAGTGCCCTCCTGCTGCCTCCCCTGAGACACACAAGCTGAAAAAAGATGCAGGACTCATAAAAAAACGTATTTTCTCCTCAGCTTTACTGTCTCACAGTTCCCTCCCTATTATGGTTCTCCTAAAGAGTTCCCTGCCCAATGCCAGAGCTTGGCCCAGGGGTGTGGGTGCATCTGCACCAGGCACATGGGTGCCAGCACCTTCTCCAGGGGCACACAGGGGATACACACATGAGCATGCAGGCCATGGGATGCCAGCACCCAGCCTGCCACCCCAGCTCCCAGCTGGTCCTTGCTCTGCAGGGAGCACTGACCCTTTTATCCCTCGGGGATTTACTCGGTCGCAAGGAAGCTCAGGAGGAAAAAAAAAAGACCCATCCTACCATATCCAGCAGCTGAGCCTGCCAAGGAGGCCAGAGACTGACTCCTTCCAAATGGCTCAAAAATCTTCACAGCCCCTTGGGACCCTTCCACGTGGGGTGACAGCTGATCTGCCCCACGGTGCTCCAGAGCCATCCACGCCGGGAGAACGGGGCAGGGTGCCGGGAAAGCACGGAGCAGCCGGAGCCTGACGGGTGGCTGTACACTTTGGGCGAGTTCTGCAGTACCTGTATGTTTTACATTTACATAAGAGCACTGTGACATTGGAAATATTTTCCTTTTATTACAATATATCAAAAATATGCAGCTTTAGTAAACAAGGTCATATTACACTTTCTAATGCACTGTACAATGCTACATTACACTTATATTCGGTATGGAGAGGGAGCCCAGGCTCCCACTGGCAGGTTCATGGGGTGAAACAGCATCCACTGGCATCCTGGAGCTTGCCCAGGTCCGTGCTGGAGAGCAGGGCTGCTGCTCTCCGCCCTGGGCTTGCCCGGTGCCCGTGGCAGCAGCACCACCAGTGTCTGCCCCAGGCCTTCTCCTCCGGTCCCAGAGTCCTTCACAGTCCTGTCCTCACGCCTCGGCTGCCCTGGAGCCTTAGTCAATCTTCTCCACCTTCCCAATGATCTTCTCCTCGAAGATGGGCAGGATGGTGTCGTCCTCCCGCACCTCCTCGAAGACCACACCACAGTCGAACTCGTCACTCACCTTCTTAAAGTAATACCTGAGAAAACAGGAACGTGGTGGGGGAGAGGGAAAAAAAAAATGCAGCTGAAGGGTCTTGGGGCATCACGGTCCTCAAACCTGGGTACAGCCCTTCCATGGCCCTGAGCTCGTGGTGCATGGGAAGCTGCTCCCCCAGACCTGGAGGCAAACGCCCCTGCCCTCACCCAGTGAGCACACACAGTGGTCAGGATCCATGCTAGCACAGTCAGGAGCTCCAGCCCCGAATCCAAGTCCGTTCACACCTCTCCTAAAAATAGTGGCCGAGGCACCTGTGTTGGTGGAGCATTTCCAGGCAGGTTTTCCCATGGCCACTCCTTCTTGGAAGGGACAACTTGGAGAGTTACATGCCTCTCACTTGGCTGCTTTGGGACTCTGGCAGGACCCAACCTCCCTGTCCTCACCAAAATAAACTCTGGGAGGAGCCAAAACAGCTCTGAAGTCAGAGGGTCCCCACAGCATCACTGAGCATTGGCTGATGCTGCTGCTTACCAGCCCAGGACACCGCAGGGCAGCTCAGCAGCTTCTGCTGGAGCTGCAAACAATGATACAGGACATTTCTGCTATAAAACCCGACCTCCCTCATCCCTGTAACCTGCCTCTTCAGCAGCCACATCCCTACCACAGCATTCCGAGAGGGAGCCCTCCTGACCGACCTCCACCAAGCTCCTTCACCTTGGTGGGGGCAACACCACAGTGGCATCTGCCGGGGATCGCTGGCAGCTGCTGGCACCACGCCACAGGTGGGGAGCAGCCCTTACCTGTAGTTCCCTTTCTTGGTCAGCAGCTCCTTGAACTGTCCCAGGGTGACCACGCGCCCCTTGACCAGGGTGCGGTAGGGGATGGGCTCTCCACAGAAGTAATAAGCGACCACGATGTTCTCGCACGGCTGGGACGCGCCACTGCCCGGCCTCTTCTGGGGCTTCAACCTGCCATGCCAAGACACAAGGGACCTGCTGAGTATCAGCCCATGGTGCTCAGCACTGTTGTGTTGGGAGAGGTGTGGGTCAGGTCCCACCAGATGGGCTGAAGGAAGTGCAGTGCAGTCCCTGAGCATGCCCTGCTCTGACCACCAGCTCTCCCGGCATCCAGCTGAACAGAGGCTGGTGAAGGAGCAAACAGCACTTGGGAAGGCTGGATGGTGCCCAGAACACAGTTCTAGCTCAATCCTGAAGAAACCTGTCCTCAGGCTTTGAGAGGGCACGGCCCTGCTCATAGCACGGTTTGGGGAGTCACTGGTAAGCTCTGGGCCAGGCAGAGCACCCCAGGCCCGTGGCAGCAGATCCAGGTCACCCATCATCACCATCTCACCACGCTCCTGGTGCGCACCCACGCAGGGCTGGAGTGTCATCCTGCAGGGCATGATCAGAGTGCTCGGGATTATTGCCACCATGGCCAAAAGAGCTCAGCATGGCTTTCCACTGAGCTGCATCTGCAGACAGGGCTGCCCCATGGCTCCCCCGGACACCTCTCCCAGTGCAGATGAGGTCAGAGGGGATGGAGCTCCCAGCAGGGTGCCAAGGCAGCTGCCATCCCCAAAACCTCAGTGACTTTATACCTCCTGTGTTTTTCCCGCTCTGAGAATGCTGGTCTGGTCTCTGTTTCCAGCCCACACAACGGGGTTCAGCTACGTGGCGCCATCACTAGACCAAAAACATCAGCCCAGTCCTCACCCCATTTTCAGAGACAGACAAAGGCAGCAATAACAAAACTCAGGGTACTTTGCCCTTCTGCAGAGCCTTTCATCTGGGGTGCCGAGGACGCTGCACAAACATTGGAGCAGCCTACACAAATCGGTACCTTGGCATGCGTGGTCTGAGCCAGAGGCAGCCTTCCCTTTCAAAGGCACATAAAGCACATTTGGCAGCTTTAAAAAAAAAAAAAATTATTTTAAAAGCACGCTGGATAAAAAAAGATGACTTTGTATTTACATGACTGGAAAGTTGCTGTAAAGAAACAGAATTTGCCAAGCACATGAGGTAATCGCAGTTTTGGAAATGACTCTGACCTTAACCTTTAAACACTGGCTGGCGGGCAGAGCACCTTTTCATGGCGTGCCCACATAAACACTGGCACTGCAAACCAACACCAGACAGAGCTTTTTCACCTCCTCCTACAGGCATGAGAGGTCTAAAGTTCAACTGAACAACCGTCCGGGTGCCTGCTCTGCCTGCGAGACCTTTGGAGAAGATGCAGCATCCTGAGAGGAAAGGGTCTGCTCCTGGTGCCAGCAGAGCTCTCGGAGCCTCTCCCATCCCTGTATCAAAGCACAGGATGCCCTTTAGCTAGAAAAACATTAAGGAATTGAGTCATCCTTGGAAAAAAAAATACAAAGCATTTAAAGGGAAAATGGGTCATAAATTCAGGCAAATTCTGTGAACCCTGTGAGCCAGAAGTTAATTGAAGGGGTTTGGAAAACCTCAAAGTCCCTAAGCTTCTCTTAATCCTGCTAGAGACAAGTCATGACTAAGAGATGTGTGCCTGGGGACCTGGGGACACAGTGAAGTGCCTGGCACAGGCAGCAAAGCTGGCTCCTCAGGGCTGCTGTTCTCCCTTGCCTGGGGAGGTGGAGAGGACAGGACATCCCTGAGCTCTGCCGTGGCAGAAGCAAGAGGGGACCGTGCCAGTGACTGGGAGCCTCCTTCCTCCTGCCATGCACTTCACACCCGAAAGGCCATTTCTGAACGTGCTCAGCCTGGCTCCAGCTCTTTCCAGAGCAGAGATGTGCCCCAAAATAACGCCTGAAATGATGCCCAGAAGTGGGCTGCTCCATGATCTTGCCAGGCAAAGAGAAGAGACAGACTTGCCTTTAGTCTGCCAAGCCTTCCTTTTTCCCCCTTTTTAAAAATAGGAACCATGTTTCCCCTTTTCCAGTCAGTGGAAACTTATGCTGTGACTTCTCTAACACAACGGATAGTGGCTAAGACACTTCATCCCCCAGTGCCCTCAGATCTGTGGTGGATCTCATCAGGTCCCACCTTCAGGTTCCTTACATGGTCTCAAAACTTATCTCCTACTGCAGGTGGTTCTTTATTCTCCCAGTCCCTGCCTTTGCCTGCTGTGACTCGGGTGCTCTGCCTGGAGCACTCGCCAGTGAAGACCAAGGCAAGAAAGACCAAGCCAAAAAAACACCTTCTGCATGCCCCACGTAACCAGCTCTCCCATTTCCTTCCAGAGAGGGTCCACATTTTTCCCGGTCTTCCTTTCATAACCAGTGTGCCTAGAGAAGCTTTTCTTGTTGCTTTAATTCTATCAGCAGAGTTGACACACATCCCAAACCGCAGCCACAGACCTCTAGCAGGCTAAAGCAGAGCTGATGAATATGGAATCACTGAAAATGTAATTTTCCAAGAGCTCCTCTCAGGAGAATGAGGCAACACAACCGTCTCCACTTTCGTCATTGCCAAGACATCTCCTGAGACCTCGTCTTGCACATAAAGGCCACCAGACCATCTCCAAGCCCTGCTTCATTAAATCTTCCACCTGTACCCATCTCCTGGGTGGCAGTGTGACCAGAAACAGGCACCACTGCCCTGCCCCTTCTGGAATCACCTCCTGTTGCTGCGTTTGTCACAAGCACAAAACATTATCTGGTATGGAAACGACAGCATTCATCCAACTCACTGCAACTGCATTCCAGTCCTGACTCCTGAGCTGTGTAACCCACTGGTGTTCTGACAGGGAATCTAAGTCTGGCTTACAGCACCAATCCAACCTCACTGTGACACAGAGGTGAGGTGCCCATCTTGCTCCAACTCAGCCCTGGGGCTGGAGAGCTTTGAGAAGCCCCAAATGCACCCAGCAGATGTTACCTTGGGGAGTGTCACAGTCACCAGATCTGCTCCTCTTCTAAGCTTGGCCCAACCCAATTAACTCCAGACAGATCATGCTAATGTTCTCCCTGCTTGAAAAAATCCTTTCTCTGAAGAGCTGGTATTAATTACTTCAATTCAGCTGTGAACTGTGAGACTGAGCTACAGAAAATGGCTCAAAACCTGTCTGTACAGGGAAGAAACCTGGTGGTTACTGGGACACCAGTGCTGGGCACTGCTGTGCTGCTGATCTGCAGGTCACTCAGTACCAGACAGTTAATCCTGCAATGCCTGCCAGCAGCAGTCAGGTAGTTATCTTGGAGATGAGGTCATTCCAAATGCTGTGGAGTAGGGAGAGAAAGGCTCTTTCTGCAGTATGAGTACAATTTCTGGAAGAATATTTACAATTCCCAGCACAGGAACTGCAGGTGCCTCCTTGATTTCCAGCAGGGCAGTGCTGGGGTGGGAGTGGGGCTGTCAGCACCCTCAGCCAGGGCAGTGGGAAGTTGGCTGGGGAATCCCACTGCTCCTGAAGGGCTGTGTGGAGGGGAGAGCTCTGGAGAGCTGGATAACCGTGCTGGCAAGGCCAGCCTGGCTGTACAAAGCTGGCACAGCATGCTCTCCTCCCACAGCCCGATCAAGCAGTGCCTCAAGGACACCTCTGGGCTCACCTCCACCTTTCCGTGCTTCCCCAAGGCTGCTGACAAACCTGGGACACTGGCTCCAATTTCCCAGAGCTCTTCAGAGCTCCTGACTGAAGTAAATGGTGTTTTCATGTGAATTCCCTCTCATTTTCTCCTTTGTTCTCACTGAGCCATGGGATCTATTTCCAGGCAGGCTCCTGTGCTAACCAGAGCAGGAGCTCTCTAAAAAGCTGCCAGCTCAGGTGTGCTTCAGCTGGGGCACCCAATCCTGCCAAAATCCAGCAGAGAGATTTCAACATCCAGAAATCTTTGGCTCCCTGGGGACCACTGCATCCATTCTTGCTACTGGGCACAGACACATTTGCTATTCATGAGCAGTTCTCCACTGGTGGAGCCCACATGGTTCCCAACCATGTCTCCCTGGTATTCCACACACAGGGCAGGGCTGGGAGATCCCTGCATCACTGGGACAAGAGCCAGACTCATGGGGAGGCAGTGGAAGCAGAGCAGCCCAGCACTGGGACTGCTCAGACCGTCCTCCCGCTGGCCTGCACGGCATTTCCCACATGCCATGGGGTTCCTGTGAAAGCCACTCTTAAAATACACACCAAATTATTGTTAGAGTATTAATGGCATACACATATAGCCCAGGATGGCGTAGAGACATTTCTGGGGAAGGTGCATGAATTTAGTACAACTATAAATGACTCTACTAATAAACCCTATCCAATTACACCAGCTGAAAGGTAGATCACACAAACTTGGCTTAACCTGGCTTGGGAGAGCCCTCTAATTACCTGGCTTTCAATCAATGCTCTGACATGAATACACAGAAGTCTGCCATGTGGTCACTGCAAGCAAAACACTGGAGCCTGGCAATTAAGAGCTTCTTTTTTAAATTCCGTTTGTGTTTCTAAGAGTCAGACCGCAGAGTTTTCAGAGGACAGCTGTAAAGCTGTGAAAGGTTTCTAATGGACAAAGTGCTGTTAGCCGTTAACAGTAATTATCCAGCACTTCCAGAATGCTTTTCACTGGAGAGCTCCATGTGCCTCTTAAATAATGTTCCCTGACAGATAACACAGAGCAGGAGAATGAGCTCTGCAACAGGCAATAAGCTGAGTCACAGAAAGATGCAGTGACTTGGATATGGCCAGGCAGGAGGCAGAGCTGCTGCAGCAGGGCTACAGCACAGTGCTCTCTCCTCCAGAGCCACGAGCAGCCACTGCTGGAAGCTTGTGCAAGATGTAGATAAAGAGCAAACACATATATTTGTCTTCTGCACTTAATTCTGCTGCATCCTGATGAATCCTGCTCCTGCACCAGCCTCTGAAGTCATGGTGGGGGCGTGAACAAGCAGAGAGCCACTGAGTACCAGGGGAGAGAGCTCTGCCATGCCAGGCCCATTCCAGACACGCTCCCCCTGCCCAGCCCCTTCCCACCCTGCCAGGAGCATTTCCAGCCTCTCCCTCCACAATCCACAAGCCCAGGCCCTCAAGGTGGGTTTTTGCCATTTGCACCACTACATCAGAGGGACTGAGGCAGGTTTCTCTGACCTCTCTGCATGTGCCTCCACCCAGCTGGAGCTGGAGACTAGAGCAGAAGAGAAGGACATCCCTCAGCTGCCCACCTTCAGGGCAGTCTGTCCTGTCCCTCCCATGCACAGTCAGACCCTCTTGTCGTACCTTTGTTTAAGGGGGAGTTTTCCAGCCCTTTTTTCCTCTTCCTCCAACCTCCTGCGAGCTTCTTCCAGCTGGGTGAGAGGGTTGGGGGCCGGGTTGGGCGGCATGGTAGGATCTTGGATGAAGGGGTGAGAAGGCTGGACGACGTTCCGGAGCTGGGCACTGACCCACGGATGCACCGCGACGGGTCGCTCGATGGAGAGGGGCCGGACCATGTCATGGGACTGCTGCTTCTTAGCACCTGAAGAGCTGCACAAACACAAAGGTTTTACATGGACCACCAGGACACTCCAAACAGGGACACAGCCATTCCCAGATGGACCTGCTGCTGGACACAGCTGGGTCCAGCAACTGGGGACAACTCCTCACAGCACAACTGGGGAAGCTCCTCACAGCACAGCTTCTGAGGGAGAGGGGAGCAACATCAAAGTCTAGAGAAGATTTGAGGACAGAAAGTCCTGAGACATCAGGGTGAGCAGCCCAACCCTGACACAAACCTCACAGTTGTGTGTAAGGGCTCTCATCAATCCACAATACATAAAAATAAACCCAGCAAAAGGCAGTTCCACGGTTTGTGACATTCCCCCAGAAGATGCCCTGTGCTACCGTACACTGGTCAGCATCCCCAGGGAAGGAGGATCCTTCTCCAGCTCCAGGGGCAGAACTTGCTGCCTGACTTCCTGGTGGCCTGGCACTGCCCATGGCCCTGGCACTCAGCCCCAGCTGCCAGGAGTGCAACCTGCCCTGGCTTCTGCTGTCATCCTTCAGAGGCTCTAAACCCTTGGTGTTGTGGATTCTTGCCTTCCCAGGATGTGCAGGAGCAAGGCTGGCATGCCTTGTGCAGGGGATGCAATACAACAGCATGAAGACCCCTCTCTCTGCCAGCCCTTACCCATGGTTTGTTTTCTTATGCCTGCTGATCTCCTTCTCTCCTTCTATGATCCACTGAAGGATCTTCTGGTTTCTCTCCACGTCTTCAGGAGATCCTGGCATCTCATAGTTGGCACCATCACTTTTCCCTGAATCAGTCTTCTTAACATTCCTTTTGGAGAGCAGACTCGCTTTCCCACTGCAAGAACAAAGCTTGAGACATCAGTGCTTTGCCTGAGCCAAACCACCGTGGGCTGGGGCAGAGGATGGACATGTCTGTCTCCAGACACCTCCCACAGCCCCCTGCTCTACCAAGGCTCAAACCAACCACGCTGCAGTTTAGCCTAAGAGCAAGACTGGCTAGACCTGGGCACAGCAACTTCTCTGCCCAGTCACTTGGGGGATCTTCTCCTCTGGACAAACAAGCCACAAGAAGGGTTGTGTTAAACCCCCAGTTCTTTGCTCAGGGCAGGAGGTTCATCCTGCAATCTGTTAGCTGCCTCTCTATGCCTGAGCACTGCTTGAAACCTGGGTCCTTCCTATCGCCCCCCAGATTCACTGATACCCCAAACTCTGACTTGCCATGCACAGCATTTGCTCCTCACCCTGATCTGAACCGAGGCTTCTCATCGTGGTGGAAGATCACGTCCCAGCAGGGTGGGCTGCCTGCCATGGGCAAGCCCTGCCACCTCGCACACTGTAGCCAGAGGGATGCCAGGCAGCAGCCCACACTCTGACTACACCTTTGGCTGCAGCAAAGGCTCCTACAGGAACCCCGTGGCCCCTTGCCCACACATGCATGGCCATGTGCCCAGCTGAGCAGCCCCAGGCTCAGGAGGCTGTGCAGAATTCCCCCGTGCTGGCCTGGCACTGGCACAGCCTGCAATTTCATGGGACCCCCACTGTCCTAACCACCCACCCATAGGACCTCTCTCCTTCTGCACATATAAGAAAAATAACCTAACCACCAGAGAGGAGAAACAGGCCCTTACACAGCTTTGCTGATTTTTTTGGGAAAAAGCCTGGAGAGGGGTTGCTGCAGATCTAAAAAGGCAGGGCAAGCTGACATCATCTCTGCTTCTCCCCACACAAGGATTAGTGGGTATCAAATGAAACTCTGCAGCAGCAGGTTCAGCGCAAACCAAAAAAATAAGCCTTTTTCTGCAGGTTGTCATCAATCCACAGACACAATCGTGAGGGGCTGGGGGGACAGCAACCCAGATGGGTTCAACAAGGAGCCAGAGAAATCACAAGAGACTGCAGGCTGCCAAACAAGACCATTTGGATGCAAATCCTGGTCCTGTGAAGCTCCTAATCTAAGGACTGCCAGGAACTGGGAGTTTGTGCCAGAGGAAGGACAACTCTGAGTGCGTCCTATTACAATCCCATTAAATATATGCTGTAGTTGCTGCTAGGAGGAAGTCCTGTGCCTAGATGGGGCTTTGCTTTGGTCCAGCATGGCCATGTTCAACTCTGATGAAGCAACAACCCTTTCCCCACTGAAACAGGGCAGATTTAACTGCTTCTCCCTCCTGGAGAGCCTCTGCACTCTGCCTCCCTCCTGCCAGCCTGGAAAGCTGGTCCTGTCTGCTGCAGACCCAGCCTCCTGCCTTCATAACACCCCAAACCCATAGCTTTGGGGAGCCAAACACACTCAGGGTGAGCACAGCTTTCCCCTGTGGCTGCTCCATCCCCATCCCTCATCCCGGGCAGCCCCGAGCTTCACTCCCACCTTTGCAGTCATCCAGTAACAGGACCAGCAAAATCTGCTGCAGCAGAGGAGCTTTGCCCTCTCCCTGCAGCATGGAGGGGATGGAGGAATTCAAACAGTCAAGGGAAGATGGACAGCAGTCCATAAAGCAGCAAAATGGCTTTTCTGGGCAGAGGTTGCCCTACCCTGGAGAACATCCCCTTGGGACAGGCTGCCACGGCAGCACTGCAGCACCCAGTGCTTTGTTGGGAGGAGAAGGGGGCCCTTCTGGGGAAGGGGTTAGGCCTTGAAATAAGGAGGGGGGGTTGTCCTCTCATAAACACCTTAAGAAACCTGTTTCTGTCACCCAAACCTCGAGACACAGCCCTAACATGCAGCTCCCGGTCCATGGAGAAGCAGACCAGCACCTGCAATTTCTAAGCACCTCCACTGCTTTTAAGGACCAGAAAACCTACTTTATAACCAGGGCACTAAAAATCCTGGTTAGAAGGTGTCTTTCAGCACGAGATCACAGAGATAAAAAGGGGTCTCATAAGGGTTATCAGGGCATATACATTTCTGAAGGGTAGGAGCAGTGGAAGGCCCTCAAACCATGTCCCAGCATAAGGTTTCCCAAGAAAATGTGGTTCAAACACTGTTTCATCTACATGCTACAGCCTCCCTAGACAAGCCATGGCTTTGGGAATCCCGTTGGATGTTCCTTGACTCACCTGTAGCCTAAAGAGTCCATGGGGACAGGGGCCATGCCCAAGTTTTCACTGTAGTTTCTTGACTTTGTTGCATAGTTATGTGAATCTACATTCCAAGCAAAGCTGTTCTGCACTCGCTGCGTGGCCTCGGCCTCGATCTGCTCTTTTGGTTTCATCATGCTGTGGTGATGGATGTGGTGGTAGACATGTTTATGGTGGTACAAGTTAGCTGCATCCTGTTTCATTCCTGATTTTGTTGCGTGCTTGCCATGCCCTGGAGGAATTGTTCCCAGTGTCCCTGACACCTTTCCTAAGTGGCCGCTTTCGGGGGACCGTGGTTTAGGAGAGTGACGGCCGGGTCCTGGGGACTGGCAGCCTGGTGTTTTCATCACACGCTGTACGTGTTCATCCAGGATGCTTTCGGGGTTTTCCTCGTGGGCATCTCTCATCTGCATCCCAGCACAGCCCATCTCAGCGTAACGAGGAGCAAAGTGATGGAAGGCTTGGGCGGAAGGCATCTTGTGGCTAATGACCGAGGGACCAGAAGAGATATCTGCATCCTCACCCTCTTCCTCCTGCAAGAAACACAGGGACAATCAGAGAATGACAGCAGCGTGGTGGAAGGGGTCTCTAGTCCCACCTTCTACTCGGAGCAGGACTGCTGCCAACCCTCGGGTTAGGCCTGGTTTAATCCAGCCAGATCTTGAAAACCTTCAAGATGGAGATCCACCACCCCTCTGGAGACCTGTCCCAGACTGACAGAAAACTTCCAGTGCTCAAAGCCAAGCCTCTGCAGTCTGGCTGTCACTGAGCAGAGCAGCTCAGGTCTCTGTACCTGCCTTCTGAACCATCATTAGCAACATTCTTCACGCACTCCCCAAGGAGACTGAGGTGAGCTCTGACAGGCAGCCCACACATCACAACCAGGCATACAGACACAGCCTTCTGACCAGCCTAACAACTCAATCAGGCACAAGAGCAGGCAGAACCTTACTAAAAACCTCTTCAAGTCCCCTGAAGGTGGTTCTGTAACAACCAGCAGCAGAAACACAAGTTACTGCACTGCACTTGTGACTTCCCACGTGCCTTTGGTAAGGCACCGCTTCAAAGCACATCAGATAAACCCAGAGCTACAGGATATGTGGCAAATCAGTTCTGAGTCAGGTGAGACTGGGGGGGGTTCTCACCCAAATGACTATTTCACAAGGCAAAGCCAAGAGTGGGCTGCAACAGGAGGGGGCAAGTGAAGGTCGACAGCTGCATGAACGGTTTTGAAAATCAAACATTGATTTCTCCCGGGCATGCTAAGGCTGGAGTGAAACACTTCACGCAGATAAAGAAATGGGTTGGAAGTAACTGCTTGCTCTTGCAGCTCATGCTGGTCTAGGACACGCTGTTAGCGACTCTTAAGTCCTTGCCAGGAAGAATTAAACTCCTCCATGCTGACAGCCACAGTTTTGATGCTGACGAACTACTTTACGCTCCAACATAAACTCAGATATTTATGAAGTTTCTTTATTGGAAGTCAGGATTCCTATTTGTTTTAATTACATAAGCAGGATTCCAGCGAGCCCTTTAATCCTGCTCTCTTTTCCTCCTTTGGCACAGTAAAGAAGTCAGTTGCAGCACAGGGTATCTCTGCCCTGCCAGATAAATGCATCTGCTGGAAAACACTGACTCCCATCAGCTTTGCCTGTCAGATGCCATCATCCATCACTTGCTAACCAGCTTCAAAGTTTCAGCTGCCAACCACACAAGAAAGCAAATAACAGACTTCCTCCCAGTGTCACACCTGGGGGTTCAGACCTGGAGCAGGGACAATGCCAGGCTTTGAAAGTGCCAAAGGTGTGGGTGCTACAAGCCTGGGGTGTGACATGATGCTGGTGTCTGGAGGGGACACACCACCTTCTAACAGATCACTTTGAAGAACTTCAGAGGCCCCTTTCATCTACAGCCACTGCAGCCTGCCCTGGGCACTGAGCTCAGAACAAGAAATGAAGAAGCCTGTCCTGACTAAACCCCTGCCACTGGGGTGAGCATTTGTTAGCAGTTTATGATAACCCAAATATATGCTCAGCACTTGGGAGGCTTTTGGGGCTGGTACCTCTCAGGTTTTAAACACCAACTAACATTCCCTGAGGACCAGCAGCATGACCTTTCTGCTCAGAGCCAGAGCTCTGGTACTGCTGGCACACCAAAGCAGGGTGGCATGAGGGTGGTCCAGCCAAATGGGTGTCTGGAATTTGGGAAATCCTCTGGCTGCCTGGAACTGCATTCTCCATGTGGACTTTTGTGTCAAGACTGAGTTCAGGGTGGACTAAGGGGAGGAAAGGGATGCCTTGGCTCTCTCAGTTCACCTTCGCTCGGCTCACTTGTGTCACTGAGCAGATCTGGACCCCAAGCAGGACCACAGGCAGGAGCAGGTGGTGCTGGGGTGGGTGATGTGCAGGCAGGCCCTGGGGACCACCCCCAGCACTGGCCTCAGCCTCACATCAGGTAGGAGAGCCCCAACAGTGAGACAATGGCAGTAATGAAGGAGTTGGGGTGCCTATCCCGAGCTGTCATGTCTCCTTGAGCTGGGCAAAGGTTCCAGTCAAGGCCACAGGTATCAGTTGTGCTGAAATCTTTTCACCTGCTCGGTCTGCAGTGAAAAAACTACATGTGTGGTGTGGGCTCTGGAGCTGTGTTTTGGCATCTCACTGTAGTGAGCTGGGCAGAGCCTGGAACAGAGCTGGGCAAAGCTTGGAGGTGAGCTGGGCACAGCCTGGCAGTGAGCAGAGCCTCTGGGAGGGTGGGGAACCCCCGGTCCCATAACCACTAGATGGTGCTTTGTTGACATAATATTGCCAGAAAGCTCTTCCACCAGCTCCCAAGGCAGCAGCAGCCAGAGACGCAGCTCCAACTTTGCTGACTGTCTGCTGAGCTGTTTTTACTCTCCAGCAAGGCTGGGGGTGCCCTTCCCTTTGAATTAGGAGGCTGAGAGCTGCACTGATGAGCTATGGGCAAGCAATACCTCGCTGCAAACCTCCTCTGCCTTCTCCCAGTCCCACCCATTCCCAACCTGCTGCTGGCTGGGAAGGCAAAGCAGCTCTGCTAAGCACCAGTGCCTGTTCCATCATCATGCAAACCATTTCCCTCTCTAGCCAGGCAATGTTTTATATTCAAATAGTGAGAATCTAAGCAGTGGCTTTGCTTCCCCTGGCTTGTTTTCCATGTGCTCAGTTCAGACAGAGCATGATCTGATACTGATCTGTACATGATACTGCAGCTTCCCTGCATGGACTCGAGGCTGAAGTGCCTCAATAATATGGGAAAAAACAATATCCTCTAATTCTCTCTCACACTGCTCGGAGTAATTAATTAATTCAGAGTTTGTTTTTTTGGTAAAACAGAAATCTGTCAGTCTTTTCAGTAAAAGGCATTTGGTTTCAAATCAGATGCCTCCTCTCGATGTTACTGCATGATGTGGCTTTGAAAGGGAACCTGCAGGCAGCTCAGTATGAAGGAGAAAAATTCTTTCTTCCTAGCTTTTGCAAAATATTTCCAGCCTCTCTGCTAAGCTGATAACTACCTGGTGTGACTAACACTCATGGTTTTCCCTGTGCTGCTGTGCAGTGAGCCATGCAGACCCATGAAGAGGTTACCCTGTAGTCTGGTGTTCAGGTCACAGAAAAAAGCCCCGTGATCTATCAGGATTCCAGCTCTCCCTCTTGCTGATACCAGCAGCTCCTGCACCTTAAGTGCTGACCTAAAAAAGCTACAATTGCTTACTCTGGGTTTTTCCTGAATGGCTAATGCCAGATGCCAGCCAGTCAATGAAATACGTTCTGGAGACAGCAAAGAGGTTTAATATATAGCATTAGTGGGAGTCCTGGGCTTACAAATAGATTAAGTCACACGAAAATGTGTTTAAACAGACTTAAATATATTCTCTGGCACATAGGTATTTGCTGATTTTATGGTATTGCTACTGGCAGCTTCTTGAAGGAGGCAGAGGGCTGGAATATTGTAGTTCAGTACAGGTGGGGGCTGCAACAGAGCCACGGGACGAAGAGAAAGAGAGCTCTAGGACTTAGCAGAAAATGCTGCTGGTTACATTGGCTTTGTCTAGAAAGCAACAGTCACCAGACAGGACAACAGTGCAATTCCAGAAGAACAGGAATCTAATCACAAAACAGCACCTCTATGGCCTGTTCTTACTGGATGGGGAGCTTGTTGGATGGGGAGATGCCTGGAGCTGGAGGGGCCCTTACAGATCCTTCTGCCTTCCTCAGTTCTCTGCATTTGAAATGCAGATGGGATTTAAAGAGAACACCACAACCTACAGCTCTTTTCTGTTTAAAGAGCTACTAGATGAACATTTTAACATACTCCAGTGGGGCTGAAGGTTCTTTCCTGGAGTCCCAGGGGCTCAACTTCCCTGAAAGCACAGAGCCAACCAAGCCAGGCACCAACACCTCTGCTTTAAGGGAGAGCTGCAGGTTACTGAGCATAGAACCTTTGCCTCAGGGCCATGGCAGCTATTAACTGCAGAGACCCACAATTTCATCACACAGGGCTGCAGTTACACTGACACCAGTGACATTCAGTAACACCACAGTGTCCTCTGAAATCTCCTGTATCCCCAGCACAAGATGGAGTGTCTCAGAAGAAAAAATATGGTGTGAATACTGCTGAACAGGGGTCTCACACAGGTAATACCACATGACCAGCACCTCGCTCTTCACCTTTTGGAGCTTGTTGTGGAGCTTAAGGTCTTGCACACTTCCCATGGTTCACCTAACAAGTCCTCAGGCTCTGAAGGGCCCCAGCAGTAGCAGGGCTCACAGCATTCAGTGCCACTGGTTGGGTATCCCCAGCCACCCCTGTGCAGTCAATGGGTTTCTCTGCCCAGGAGACACATCTGATCATTTCCAAGTTTTCTAGGGATGTGTTAGACACTGAGAGGCAGAACCCTTTTGGTTGTGGTAGAAACAGCCTGACAGCAGACACAAACACCTCCAAACACAACATTCACCTGCCTTCTGGTTACCATTTGTGGAGGAAATAGGGATCACACAAGACCTCCCAGGGATCACACGAGACCTCCCAGGGAAAGGTGAACCCCTGTTACACAGTCCCCATCCTCGCATGGGAGGGACTGCTCACAAAGTCAGGAGAGTCAGGGTGCCAAAGAAGGTGATGGAGAGCATCCATAGCCCCTAACTTATGGCAGAAGTGGGCACTGCTGTGCCATGGCTGTATCTTACACGGGGAGGGAGCACTGGAGCTCACAGAGCCCTGCATGGATGGAGGGACAGCACCGTGAAAGCTCCTGGGGCAACAGGAGCCTCCAAGAGCCCCGTGCAAGTGCTGACCATGGCAGTGGAGCAGGGAACTGGTCACTCAAGTTGCTTCCACAGCAGCTGAAAGCTCCCTGTGGTACAAAGTAGCCTCCCAGGCTGGCAGAGGAGGCAGGAAGGTTACTGACCGCTCGAACGCGTTTCAGGCGCTCCTCTAATTTCTCCTCCGCTTCACGTTCCTTCTGTACTTCCTCCAGACGATTGATCAGTTCTGCAGCAAACTTCTCTGGTTCCACGTGGATATCCTTTGGCATTCGGTACGTACGCTGCAGGGAGAGTACACCAGGGGTTAGCACAAGATGCCTGAAAAATCACACGTTTATTTGGAAGGCTTTGATAACTGGAAATGCCGGTCGTTCCGGTGGGGAGCAGAGGGAGGACAGGCTGGCAGGCACCGAGGTGCAGCCCAGGACCTGGGGGCTGGAAGCTGAGCCACCTCCACGAACTCCCTGGCTGGCACCAGCTCCACACACCTCCCCACGTAAGGGAAAGGTTTTCTGGAGCCACAATTCAACAAGTTTTTTTGGCACCAAATTCCACTTAGGGATCGATGTGCTTGGTTTTCTCCCAATGCACACAGGGTCAACAGGAATATCCTGGTCTCAAAGGGTGGGAAAAAGATGTACAGACCTCTCAACCACTCAAAAATCCTGTTCACAGCAGTTATGCTTTCACTTGGATAGAAAGGAGGACTCTGGTGCACACTTACTCAGCTTATCCCAGGAGGATCAGTGTATGCCAGTCAACCTCTGCCAAACAGCCCCTATTCCCACAAAGCATCCTCTCCTCCTGCAGGATCCTGCAGGATTGCATCTCAGCTCTTCAGAGCCATGCAACGATTCCCTGCTGGCTTTATCAATACAGCACCATTACAAGCACAGATGCCATTTTACTGCTTGCTCTGGGTGAATAAATGAATATTTATGGCAGTTCAAGGGCATTTTCAATTCCTTATGCTGAGTTACTTCGTCCCGAAATTCCTGAGCTCTGGGATAAGAAGTTTGTGAAGTATGAAGCTATCAGCTGCTGTATTTCCCCCCTCGTTTTCATCCCTTCTGCACTATTTTGTTAAAATATTAGAAACAATGAAATGACACAGCAGAGATAAAAATTTAATTTGGAGGAAAAATAGTTGGAAAATTCAGCAGCACAAAACCCTGCATTCAAATGTTTCAATACCAACATGAGAGAAATATACACTCTATAGGACCAGAGATAAAACTAAACGTGAAGACATAATTCACAGCAAAAGAACAAATGCAGTATCAGAAGCAGACATGGAGCTTGAAAACTTTAAAGGAGGATGAGAGACCACCTGAATTTATCCCAGACCAGCCAAAAGATCAAAGCAAAAGACTAAAATACTGCTTTGCCTCAAAACCTGACAGAAGTATGCAAATCTTCTTGGTTTTGCTGTCTCTGCCAGCGGCTGAGTGGAAGGCAGGGAAGAAAACCAGCAGCAGTAAGTACCCACTGATGGCACCAAGGAGCTGAAGGCATCTTTCATGACACCACAGCTGGGTTGCAGAGGTCCCAATTAAAGCACTGCTTGTTTTGTTTGCCAAGAGGAATTGGTCTTCCTGACCCTGCCCAGCAAATCTCAATCCCAGTGAACCATCCGAGCTGGGAGCAGCCTCCACCAGCCATCCCTTCATCCATGTATGGAGCCACTGGAGAGGGCACAGCATGTGTGAGCTACCAGGTGCTCCCACTCCAGGATGACATCTTTGCTGCCACCAGGACCTCCAGTCCTGCAAATCAAATAAAAAAAAAAACCCCAAAATCGCAGATAAAGATTTTCACCAACAAAAATGTTCAGCCTTGAAATGCTGGCACAGGGGCTAAAGCAGCACGCTTCATCTTTGTGTTGTCCAGAAATGGGCCCCAGATATGGCCCAGCACGGGGGAAGATGTGGCAGAGCTGGTTCCTGCTCTGTTACTCCCTGAGGAGCTTCCAGGATCCAAGTGATGTGTCTCTGTTCCCCGGCACAGCCCAGGGGAGCGCTAAGGGATTTGCTTTCTTCAGAAACCCCAAACCCATGACCACCTCCATCCACCTTGTGAGGCTGCACCAGCAGTTCCCAAGGAGGGAAATCCCTCTCTTGCCTGACAAGTCACAGCCTGTGGGGTGACGTGCTCCTTCCCTCCTGCCACCTCAGACATGCCAACTCTCCCTGCGGTTGTTTATACGACAGCAGCACCAAGCCCTGCTCCGTTAGACACTTAATGAGCCTAATGAGAGGTAGCTTGGAGCTCAGCAGTTACAGTCTCAGGTCTCCCTGTTGCAGCTACCACAGAGAGACACAACTGGGAAAGGATTCCTCTTTAATTTCATTGCCCCTGATGCAATGCAGCATCCCAAACCAGAGTCTCTCCTGAGCCTCCGGCAAGAGTGGGTGCAAAGGCTGTTTGGAAACCTGAGTATGCAAGTCCTGTCACAGGAGGATGCTTCCCTGCAGGCCCAGCAATGCTTAAGGACCACAGCTCTGTCTCTGATGAGGATCTGAAGAC
The DNA here is from genome assembly GCF_009829145.1 of Chiroxiphia lanceolata. Classification (NCBI taxonomy): domain Eukaryota; kingdom Metazoa; phylum Chordata; class Aves; order Passeriformes; family Pipridae; genus Chiroxiphia; species Chiroxiphia lanceolata. The sequence continues at coordinate 2,777,966 of NC_045652.1, forward strand.
ATCTGGAATCACTGTTGTATCCAGGGAACTCAAAGTCTGGAGATGACTGAAGCTCAACTACAGAAATTACAATAATCGAACCCAAGAATCTTTAGGATGAACTAATTTCCCTCTGTCTTCAAAAAAGCTGCAGCACCTGCAAAACCCACTGCCCTGTCCTTGGAGCTTCCCACTCAGCACAACAGCTTGCAGAGGGCCTCAGCAGCCTGTTGGAGGGTGCAAATGCAGCCCCCTCTGTGCAGCCATCTCTGCGAGGGTCTCATCCAAGTTCAGTGCAGCTGGAATGAACCTCACTTCACCCCCGAGATACCAGTTGTATGTGCCCTACATTGTCCTGGTGGGTACCCTTAAGGGTGGCTCAGAGAGCTGGGAAGCAGGAAGCTCTAAGGATGAGCCACACAGACTTCCCCAAAACTAACAGTATTGCAGAATAATGGATGCAAATTCCCTGCGCTGAAACAATACAGAAAATTGCTGAGTGCTCTCTCTGTCTCCCTGGACAGCAAATATGGATTGCACTGACCTGGTTCAAAAAGACAACAAAGTGCTTGAAACTTTTATCAAATGACAGGCCTGACTTCAGAAGGGAGACATGGGAGACACGCTCCATCAACAACCAGCCAGGCTGAGCATGTGCCCAGAGCAGGATCTTCCAGGGCTTCAGGATTTTGAACCTGCCTCCAGATTCCCATGGGCATACAGAGTCCTGCCAAGGGAGTCGTAAATAGGCTGTTTATTCTTCTGAAATCAGAAGGGCTCCAAATGCTTTTGTTCCAAGTCAAGGATGCAGCAAGGCTTGGGAGGATCAAGCCCTCCAGTCTGCACCAGAATGAGATCTCTGGACATTCTGAATCAACAATTCAGAAAGGAAATACTCAGTTTTAAAGAAGTGCTTATTTACAGCTGTTTCCCCTATTGTTTTATTTAATGACCTACCCACTTCTATTTAATGCCACTGTCCAGAACCAAAACACACTGAGATGGGGAGGCTGCAGAGGACAACAGATGGGAGGCTGAATGTCAAATGGACTGCCAAAAAAACCAAATTGCTTGAACTGGTCTGGATGGAGCAACCTTTCCTTGTGACAGATCTGAAGAAGGAGTTCTTGGGGTACCTATCACCAGAACAACGTCCTTGACACATGAAGTGCCTGAAGCTCTCTCTGGTACCTTAGGGAAGAAGTAGCCTGTTAAGAACATGTGAGAGACCCCAGGCCTCCAGTAGTTCCACTTAGCTCTCACATTTTCTCCTTCTTTTCTTGGAGCTGATGGAGTGGGAATTGCATGGATTTTGCTCCATGAGGTAGGTGCAGGTCTGGGTTTTGATGGATTTCACCCTCCCTGAGAAACTGAGGTTTGAGGACCAAGTTGCACATCAGAACACACCGGTATCCCAAATGTGTGGCTCTGCCATGATCTCTATGTGAAAAGGCTGAAAGGGAAGAATCTCACTGTGGTTTGCAGGTTCCCTTCGGGAAGAGTCAACCTCAACTGCTCTGAGATAGAACAGGCAGACTTCCAAAATTATATTGGGTAGAGGTCCCTCACCACCCCCAGGATCCACGGATTGGGCTGAACCATTTCTTACAGATCTGAACAGGCCAAGGAATTCTGTGCTGGTAAATCTCCCTCTTCTACAGGAGGTTTGATACCTCCATGATGCCTGAGGGGCTGATGTTAGATCACAAGTCAGTCTTGGAAATGAAAAGACAGCAGGGTAAAGAAGACACAAGCAAAGAACTTCTGAACCTCCTTATCTCTTAGATTGATACATTCCTCTGTGACGTAAGTTTTTAAGGGATAAATGGTGTTCCCATACCAGAAACACTTGTGGTAGAGCTCATGGTTACCCAGATTTCAGCATCCACTTTAGCAGCATTCAGGGATTAGCAAGGAGTCCCACTGCTGCAAGGCATTTGAGGGAAATGGCATGAAACAGCCAGTGAGAATTCCAAGCAGGTTCCCAACTCGCAGGAGCAGAAATCTCATTTAGCTGTAGTTATCCAGGCAGCACGAGACCAGGCTCCTCCTGTGTGCTCCCCACTTGTGCAGCACAGCAGAGTGGTCACTCACAACCTTCTCAAGAACACCACAGAAGCCACCTTGCAGGACCCTTGATTGTGGGGCAGGACAGAAGAGCTCCCGCCCGATGATCAAGCTACAGCAATAGCATCACAAAATGGCTTCTTCTTGCAGTCAAACCAACCAAATCCTAAGTCTTAATGCTTGAGGATGGATTTTCTGAGTTTGCTGTTGAAAAGGAGGATCTCCCATCCTCTCCTGGGAATGGATGAATGCCAGAGCCGGGGTAAATACAGGGTATTTACAGGTACAGCCCTGCATTCTCTGGGCTTTCTCCCTTCCTTTGAGAATTTGCTTGCTCTTTCCTTCCTTGGTGCTCCAAGACTCTGCTTAAATCCAAGAGATGGAAAACCACATGAAAGCAACACTCACTCACTGCGTAATGGGTTCCTGCCAGAGGCACAAAACAGGCACCCACTGCATTCCTGGGCAGAGTGCCACTTCACAGAACACAACTTTTCCAAACTTAGAGCACTGGTGAGTTGGTAAGTGTGGAAGATGTGAGCTGCTAAGTGTGGAAGATGCAGATCACAGCCATCCACACAACTCCTGCTGCAGAGCAGGGCATCCTACATACCCAGCACATGCTGTCGTTACTTGGAGGCAGCACGGCTGCTGGAACTGGTGAGCAGTCTCCTATGAACATGTAATCACTGCAGTTTATAGCTGCTGGACCTCACTACAAGGGCTGCTATTAAAAGCAAGAGAAGTCCTTTCAGAATTTTGCATAATAGCCCCGTAACTCATTTGTCAGGGAACAGTAAGGTCTGTAAGGACTCCTGAAATGACTTTCGGAAGTAGGAGGTTCTCTATTATCAGTAGGAAAACATGCCGTGCATTCTGCAGGCACTATCAGCATGGACTCTGGCTACACTGGGTAGATATGAGTCCATAAAGACCTTCACTCAAAGGTTGTGATTTCGTCACTGCCACACGTTAAAAAGCAGTTAAGCCCTGGGTCCAGCCTGCTTTAGCCACGGGCTGTGAGACAGCCCAACCACCGGCTTCGGAAAGCAACACTTGAAGGAACATTTGCATGGCTCCTTCCTAATTGGGGCCCTTTAATTCAATCAGCGTGTAGTTAGAGGTGAATTTTAAAGAGTAACTTTATAACATTTCACACTGGTGTTGTCAAAACACATTGTCTAATTACCTTCTCCTTTCTTGGCTGATTGATAAGCAAGGGCAGAGCAGTGCCTCTCTGAAGTCGATGCCAATTCTGTGTCAGTAATTGGCTGGCAGGAGGTGCCAGAGTGTCTGAAGTAAACTTTTATTCCCTGGAGAAAGACTAGAACTAACTCGACTTCTCAGTCCTCTGCTCCCATATAAATATGTGTCAAGATGCCTTTTTCCCTGGGACTTAAAATTACAGTGCAGAACCTAATGGGAACAGTGGATGTTTCACAGAAAAATCCTTGTTGAAGCATCTGTGTGTAGTTTAGGAAGAATATGTAATTCTAAAAGACTGTGTAGGTAAATAGGATAATATGAAAATTTATAAGCAGCAGGTGGCCAATTTAAACCTTGTTTCCCCCCCCTCCCTTTTTAAACTGGTTTCCAAAAAGGTCGATAAAATTTAATGCTAACTAAAACTAATTAGCCTGCAAGGAACTGCTGCTGGAATGACACTTATTCAGTTCAACAAAAGAAATGTTTGGCAGATGGAAGTTCGTTAAAGCAGAGCTCACTATACATATTTAATGCTCCAAACTCTGAGTTTATAACCTGCAGTTCATCGAGGCATTCCCAGTGCACACCATCAACAGAAAGCCACTATTATTTTTATCCAAAAGGTAAAGCCACTGACAAGCTTTGAAGTCGGAGAATATTCACTCAGTAGTTCCCACTGTTGGGGAACAGCAACAACAATAACAACAAAAAATAAAGGCCAAGCTTTCAAACTTCAACTCTAACAAAGCCATGCTTACAGTAAAAATGGCATCAAGTGAAATAAAAAGGCACCCAGCCAGCCTTTTCAACAGCAACCACACTGTGAAAGCAACTGTGTGAAAAGAGAGGTGACTGAGCAAGGATGGCTACGAGCGTCCACAGCCAGGGCTTTTATTGTCAACCCAGTGATCAAAGCACAGGAGACCCTCTTAAATCTAAGGAAAATAATCTAATTTAAAAGGCAAAACAAAGAGTGGTGGTTTTGGTGTGGTGTTTTTTTTTTTTTAAATCAGATTAAAACAAGGGTGTATTTCTGCTGGTATTGTGCTGCTTTGAGCAGGCAGGATGAGAACAGCTGCGTCAAGTTTGAAGGCACTTCTGGAAAAAGCAGATGGAGGCTTTTTTTCTCCCTGTTTGATTTGTGCTGGAGTCCAGCTGTCCAAAGGGGAAAGAAGCACCTCTATTCCCTACTAGATATTAAATGTCACCTGTAACTTCTCACAGAAAGAAAGCAGTAACAAACAGAGATGGGGATGCAGAGCCCTGGCAGTCGTGCTCATCTTCCAAAAGCTGTTTGCTTACCTGGAGCAACCAAGTGTCAGACAAATGAGATACTTAGGCCTGCACCTTCTTTGCTCTCCTGCCTTGTAACCCCAGGTGAGCTTCCCTGAGTCCCTGAGAACAGGTTACAGCTCCCTTTGGCTGCTCAGTGCAGAAATACTGCTGGGGACTGTTGCATTTCTCCCCAGCTGACCTTGGCTGAGACCTACATCAGCCTCCATGGCCAACAGCCTCCTTCCTACACCTTCCACGAACACCTCCAGCCCACCCGAGGGCACGTACCCTGCTTGCAGGTAAATGCCAGCCAGTGCTGCCATTCTCATCCAGGAGAAACAGCCAGCTACTGCCTGAATGGTGAAGAAAAAGGCTGTGTTTTGGGCAGCCCTGCAAGGTGAGTTTGGCAGAAGGCTCCCAAAGTCCTTTCTTAGCACATTGTTTGTCCATCTTAAAATTAATGCAGTGCTAAAGGGGGTTAAACTCCAGCACAAGCAGAGCAACTGCCCACTCCAGATCTCACATATTTTGCATATTTACCTCTGGGAAGGAGATAGTGCTACTTACAGGAATGTGAGGTAGTGGCACACGTCCATTTGCTTTGGCACTTTCTTGCATCTCTCTGCGATGCTGCTTTCGGAGTCTGTACGGTGGGATCCCATCTCTGCCAGAACAAAACAACAACAGGCCCTGCTTTAGTGCCTTTCTCCAACACATTTCTGTCACTCACACCTCGCTGACACAGAGTGGCAGGTAGGAAACCCCTTTATGTTTGAGGAAGGCTTTGCATGCCCAGAGCAAGAGGAATCTGTGTGGGGAACGATGCTTGTCCAGATGCCCCCACCAACGACACTCTGGCCCTGGGGGCTGAGGGCACTTACATGGCATCCACCAGGAGCAGAGCAAGGCAGAACTCCTGCAACTGCTGCCCAAGGCAGAGGGCAGGGAGAAGGACTTGGACTGCATCCTGGTACCTTTTATAGTTGGTTGCTTTCTATAAAGAGCCTGTAATGTACACATTAAACCACAGGGCAGGCTAGGAGAGGGGGGAGAAGGAGGAGTGGGAGCTCAGTGAGCATCTACTCCAAGGGGAACTTGGTCAGGGAACAAGGTATATATTTTTAACAGAGTGTGACAGCTTCTCAAATGGCTTATCAAAGCAAAAGGGTAGGCTCCACTGCTCCCAAGGCAAGCTCTAGCTCAGTCTGAAATTATGGGCTTGATACTGAAGTTACTGTAGGGAAGAACCCAGCCCTCTCCCCAGAGGAGGCTGGACAAGGTTAGGAAGGGATGCCCAACTGAACCACCTCCGTTTGGGGTTGTGCCTGTGCTGAAAAAACAGGTGAGGGAGGTCTCTGCAGGGGAAGGAGACACTGGTGGCCACAGTCCTCGGTCCTGACAGACTGGGAGTGTGGTCCATGGCTCTGCCATGAGCCTGGGTACACAAGGGTCCCAGCAACAGGGTGTCAGCAGGTCAGAGGCACCAGGCTTTGCTAAGCAACCCAAAAGGCAAAGCATCACTGGTGAGTGTGACTTCAGGCAAAGGAAAGAAACACATTTTTATTCTCACCATTGACACCGCTCTGCTCACACCCCGGGACAAAAATGTGAGTGGACCCCAGTTATGAGAGGACACAAGACCCATCCTTGGTGACATTGGGCTATTTGGGGAAAAATCAACAAATGCAAAACCAAATGCCAGCCTGGAGCTTGGCAATTTGGAGCTTTCCTTTTTTATTTTTCACATCTCTGATTCAGTAGAAGAAACTGCCTGAAACGGCAGTGTAGTGCCACAGAAGTGGGTGGAAACGGATGGAGGGATTTGGTAAGTCCCAAGTACCAAATAACTTCCATGTACAGGCATCGTCTCCTGCCAACCCTGCACCCCTCTGAGCTGTGCAAACCAGCCAGTCCCCACACATCTCACAACAACAAGATGTTTGAACAAGCCAAATGTCCTTAGCACCTACCCCCCTGCCCAGCTGCTTCTCCAAAAAAACCAAACAGTTTCACCAGCACATTTTTAAAGCCAAGATGCCATTTGGCAAGAGAAACACAATCTACTGCGGTGTTTTGCCTGCAAACCTACTGAGTTTCAAGCAGCAGCCTGTGTGAGGATGGCCACCATCAGCTCTCATTCCCATTCCCATCGTGCTGGCTCCCTGGAAATGTTGGTGCGGGCAGAGTCGCCACCAAATTACATGAGCAGAACATATTTCCATGCAGCAACCAAGGCATTCAAAATGAAACACCATTAAAACAAAATAAAACCCGTGATTAATGACAACTGCTTTTTAGTAGGAAGACAAACGAGGGAACAGAAAATGAGCCAGGCTAATTACAGCTCTGGAGAGTGGCTGCAGGTAATGCGAGAGGAGGAAGAGCGTGTTGGGAGCACCACCTTCCCTGTGCCCAGAGTGACATGGCTCAGGAGCAGGGCGATTTCTCCACATGCTGCTGTACCAACAGGGGTTACTGCAGTGTTCATTAGGCCTCATTTTCCTTAATGACAAAGTTCCATCTGAACTTAAGACTCACAACGGTTACAGAGTTTCACCGCGCCGCGAAGCGGCTTTTTCTGGATTAATGGCAACAAAACAACTGGTGGTTTTTAGAGGAGAAACAAAAGCCAGGGGGATTATTTTAGCCATCGCTGGTCGGCATCAATAGACAACATTTCAGCTTAACCACTGCACAAAACCCGGGCGCCAGAACACAACTCGCACGCTAAAGCCGTGCGGCCATTCGCGGGGAAAGCGGCATTATGTTAGAAAGTGCAATTTTTCTTTCTTTCTCTCCCTCCCTTTTTTTTTTTAATTCTCCCCAGCAGCAGTCCCAGCGGAAAGAGCGACTTTTGTTCCCAGCACAGTAGCGAAAGGCTGATAATGGCCTCTAATCTATCCGGCTTCAAACACATGTTCAGCCCCGCTGTGCTGCCTTTGATGTCATTTTAACTAGATTCCCCAATGCCACCTCTGAACTTGGAACATTCCTTCGTTCAATGTACTGTGCCAACTCAACCAGAGGAAGCAAATTCAAAGATAAGCACTTTAATTTTATCCCAACAAAACCGTATTCAATAGATGGGGGGAAAGCAAGGAAAACCAATACCGTACTTTTGTTTTCCTTTTGTCAGGTAGCTTGCTTTGAGATATTTTCAATAGATAGAGAGAAATAATATATATATATATATAAAAAAAAATCAAAACTTTTTTAGAGCACATCTACTTTTAAAATAAAACTTTCTCAAACTGTTTTTCCTTGTTTCACCACGTGATTTTCTTTAGGACCAGAAAACTCAGTGCTGAAGTGCAAGGGGGGAAGAAGAGTATTTCTATCGTTTATTTAATGATAATGCAATTGGTTTGCTGTTGGGGAAATGTGGAGGCTTCCTCCCCTCTCCAAACTGACCTGGCAAGAGCCTCTGGTCAGCAGAGAAGTCTGGCTGTGGCTCTGCAGCTGGACTCTTCTAAGAAGAGCTGCCTTTGCTCCTCTGTAGACACCCTCCAAACCCAACCATTACACCTAACATTGGAAATCATCACTTGGGATCTTTTAAATTAAAAAGCTGTTAAACTTGTTAAAATACAGCTTAATTCTGGACCACTGGCCACAGGACAGACAGGAAACAAATCCACAGTGAAACTGGTATTTTCTACCAACTACTCTTACCAAAGCACCTCCAGTCACCCCAGAGACCTTTCTCACATGAAAGTAGCCCCATGGGAAAATCACCAGGCATTTTGGCCAGAAGCCAGTCATCCAAGGAATAACAGTTAATTTGCAAGGCTTTTGAAGGAATAACTACTGTCCTAAACCCCTTTGCTCTGGGGAATGGCCATCCTCCCTCTGGAGCAGGTTTGACTGGAAGTGGGGAAGGAGCATCCCTCTGGCCAAGCCCATAGGCACTAAGGGCTTCCCAAGTGCCCTGGGGGAAGACAAAGCTGTCTCCCAACCAAGATAAGCCAGGACACATGATAAGACCCAGAGGAAGGAGTATTGTTTAGCTGGAGCACAACAAAGGGCTAAAGAGGAGATATTACCTCCTGTTTACCACTGTAAGGTCTTGCAGAAATCAAGACAGATATGGATCTAAGGCATTTCTGCATCTGAATTGGAACATCATATGGCAGTTTAATGCATTTCAGCTGCTTCCTGTTGCCTTCCTACCTACAGTTGCCTTAATTTGCCTCAAGCATCTCTGTTGTGACATCCCCTTCTACCCACAGGCTGCCTCCTCCACTCGGGAGAGATGCTATCCCCATGCAGGGTTATCTGAGACAGCAAGAGCAGTTTAGGACCGTGCTGGAAATGCTGCTGCAAGACTGGGGCAGGCTCTGAGCAGCCCAGGGGGAGGCAGAGCCCCAAAGACCCTCCACTGAACAGCAGCAGTGAACAGTGAACGGCTCGGCCCCAGCTGCTGGGCCAGAGCTCGCCGGAGCCTCTCGCCGTGTCCTCCCCAGACCTTGCCTCCACACAGACCAGCTAAAACAACACAGCTGCCCTGATGATTGTAAAAACAGGTTTCAGCAGAGAGGACCGGAGCTGTGTTGCCTGCCAGGGTAGAGGAATTCCTATGACACCGGAAGACTGAGAATAATCAGTGGAACGCAGGCATTTAAGAGCAATGTTTTTTAAGCCACTCAAAAAGCCAAGTACTCCGACGGGGACTGATAACACATTCGTTATATAAATTCAACCCATTCCAGTAATATTTTCCAGAAAGACATGCTGTTGAAAGCTGGTCTTTCAGGTTTGTAGCTGGTATCACAGCTTTACAACCCCTTTGGTGGGCTGGGTACTCCCAAAAAGTCTGTGCCTGCCTCCCTTCGCCCCAGCTCAGGAGCCCAGACAGGCAGAGCATCGCTCAGGTCTTTGCCTTGGGATCACACCCCACTCATGTGCTGCCTTGAAGCACAAGCCAGATTTCTTCACTATTAAGCATGACTGCTGTATGTAAACAGCACACAGAGGGAAGAACCTCACTCATCAGCAAACGAGGCTTTTATTGCCATTTTCCTCAGAGGAGGCCTAAATTCAAAGCACGGAGACATGTAAGTCTTGTCAAGCAGCAGGAGTCCCTTCTTTAACTTCATCTGGTTGTTCTTCATTTTTGCTGCCTTGAGCAGTTCTGCAAAAATTCCTTTGAAACTCGGGAGGCAGATAGGTTCAGCAATGCCATGTAAGAACCGAATAAAATCTGGTACTGGAGTTTTAAAGCATGTAATGAAGAGCAAGTGCTCTGAAAACAGGCAGAGCCTTTGTAAGCCAAAGGTCAAGGCTGTACATCCAGAATCCCAATTTGGGGATCATTCTGCAAGCATCCAGTCTGAGATGCATCGAAAGAAAGATCACAGGTTTACCCTTGTGGTGTTCAAGTCTTACTTAAAATGAACCATTAAGACTGGGTTAATTAGTAGCAGAAGGCAGCATGTGTAGTGGTGGTAATTAAAGTCCTAGAAGCAGACTACGGAGGGCATAGGAGGAATAAAATGCCTAAAGGAAAAAGGAGCATAGGATGGCCAATCAGAAATTATTCTGCCTGTAAAAGAAACAAACTATGGCTACTGAAATAAAAATTAGGAGAGTGAAGAACTCTGGCATAAATGATCACAACTTATCGCAGGTATAACCATCAGAGCAGCCCCATGAGCCTGCTGGACAAGTGGAAAAGGAAGTGCTAAAAGCTAATTAATTTTGAAGAGTTCTTACATCTGTCTCTCCTGATAGCAAGAAGTTACAAGACCCCTGATAGTTTCAGAGCACTCCTCCATATAAATTGATGAATATGAAGAATTGCAGAACGATGTGGCAGAGCAGCTGGATTTGTATCAAATGGAGCCTTTAATTAGTGGCCCTCTACAGTGTTCTGTCCTGGGGGCATCCTCCTCTTCCCAGGCCCCTTTGGACAAGGTCTGCCTCCTCCATTTTGCAGCATGACATGGATAAGGAGCGAGGGGCTGGCGTCAGGGCGCAGAATGGACTCACAGCTACTCCTACACAGTCCCAAGCCTCTGTGGAGTCAGAGAAAAAACAGACATTCCTGACTCACCACCCCAAACACAGAAACCCCCTCACCACTGTCCCAGGGTATGAACTGAGGGCAGGTGGGGAACTGTTGCAACACCCATTAACAACTTCTATGGCACAGGCTGGAAAGTTTCTCCAACAAGGTCTGACAGCTCCTGACATTCACAGTGACACTAAACGAGCCTCTTGGAGGACTCTGTGTTTACAGCACTGCCATTAATAAAACCCTCTCCTAATTCTGTAAACCTGTCATCTTTCGCCTGAAGAATCAAAGGGTTTCTACTCTACAGAAAGACACTTTGCATTTGCACTACTAAAAAACAGACCAAACAGCGAATATTTTCCCCCAAATCTTTTTTTTTCTATCACAGAGATGCAGTCACAATGAAATCTCAAAACCTCTTTTTTCTCCCTTTGCAGACCATCTTTAAGGCAGGCTTCTCGTGGGTGAGATACAGAGTGCTGTCATGAGGGGCAGAAAGAGAAAAAAGCAGAAAAGATTTGTCTGGGGCTTATTGGCACAAGTTGTGTTAAAGCACAGTGGCCACCAGACAAACTAGAACTGGTCAGTCACCAATCCTACTGAAGAGCAATTGCAGACTGAGCAGAGTTAATATCTGTGTCCAGTTCTGGTCTCCTCTGGAGATGTGGAGCTCCTGGAGCCAGTCCAGTGGAGGGCAACAAAGATGATGAAGGGACTGGAACATCTCTCTCATGAGAAAAAGCTGAGGGAGCTGGGGCTGCTCAGCCTTGAGAACAGACACTGAGAGGGGACCTCATCCATGTCTGTCAGTGTCTGCAGGGAGGTGTCAGAGGGTAGACCAGGCTCTGCTCTGTGGTGCTGAGCAATAGGACAAGAGGCAATTGGCAGAAACTGATGCACAGAAGTTCCACTTGAACATGAGGAAGAACTTCTGTACCGTGTGGGTGACCAAGCACTGAACAGATTGTCCAGAAAGGGTGTGGAGTCTCCTCAATGTAGATATTCAAGAACTGTCTGGACACAATCTGGTGCCATGTGCTCTGGAATGACCCTGCTTGAGCAGGGAGGTTGACCCATTGTAGTCTCTTCCAACCTTACCCATCCTGTGATTCTGCGAGTTTGGCAGCACAAAACCTCAGGAGAAGTACCCAGGCAATTAGAAAGCTCTGTCTGACATTCAGAAGACACTGTAGCTCAAATCACTTACTACAAAGCCAATTCTTCTTGCATCTGGCAAGAAACATTGCAGAAACTCCCACCGAGCATCATTTATTTCAGTTCACTCCGAGCATTTTGTGTTGCAGCCTCCGCAGCGACAAAACAACTGAAGAGGAAGTGAGAATGGTCATGACCGTGGTCTGTTCAGACAGTCCCCTCAACCCCAGCTGTGGCAAGGCCTATCCCAGACCAACACAACACCGCTGAAGACACAGACATGCCCCCGTCCCAGCAGGCTGGAGGTACTCACACGCTGCTGTCTGTCAGTGACATGGTGTCGGCGTCGCTGGACATGCTCTGCTGCTCGCTGTCGTTGGCACTGGTCGCCGGGGCCAAAGCGTAGCCCGTGTTGACATAGTAAGGGTTAACAGGCTCTCTCCACGACCCATGCCTGCAAAAAAACCAGAGTCACATTAGAAGGGCACAACCAGCGTTGGAGACGGGCTACAGAACAGGCTGTGTTCACAACTAAGTTACACTGATAGAACGATGAAAAATTTGACTCTTAATGGAAGAAAAAGGGAATTCATAGTGTAATGAAGATGATACTGGTAGAGATAAAGAAGGGAGGCAACAAGACTGCATGAAAGAACTCCAGTTTCCATCACAGTGGATTTACAGATTTACAGTGTACATGGGCTAGCTGTTTAGCATTGTCATTACATGAGTATCTAAAAGCAATATCTAGGTAATAAGACAGCATTTTTCTCAGTCAGAACAGGCTTCGACTCTTCCAACAGGGAGGGATGTGTAGCACAGATCACCCATTCCATGCTTACTTTAACATCCCTCTTTACTCCAACATGTTTGCCGAGGGAGGGAGGTGATGCAAGGAAAAGCTGTTGCTAACAACACAGCACCTAAAGCTGACCTCCAATCCCACATTCAGGCACACCACATACTTGCAAATTCCATCAGGAAGGACCATGTAATCACACTGACTTTTCCAACTGGACAATCTGCTTGTTGGATCTACAGAGGTTAGTTTGTACACAACCTTGTTACTCAAGCACACATTCAGGCCAGACTCCTCTTCAGCAAAATGTCAGGAAGAGAGGCTGCCTTCCTCAGTTCCTTGCTCAGGAGGAGACTTGCATTGATTGTGAAGCAGCCTGTGAACCAAGCAGGCACGAACTCCTTCACACTGACTCTGACACTGGCACAGAAAAGCTACTGCTGCCAACTCTGGCAGCTCTGCTACCCTGCAGGACTGACAGGCCATGCAGGCAACTTGTTCTCACTGCAAGTCATTTTGCAATTTGCCAGAAGGAGGAACAAGCTGAAATGTTTACACCAACCAAATGTCACTTAATCCCCTGTTCTCCCTGCCTGCCCCTCTGCATGAAGAGCAGCATTTGTAAGGTATCTTAAGAGTTGATGAATTCCTGGGTTTTCCAAGCTCTGAAAATCAGTGTCCTGTTTTAATTCAGATCACAAAGCTCATCAGCATGATCTTTTATTTAGTAACTCAGTAACTGGCATCTGGTTGATGTGGTTTGCAATGGGCCCTGAGCAAACATCTCCATGGAGGGCACATCACGCAACATGTGCTTCCCCGTTCTGCCGTGAACAGCGGTTCTGGCTGAACTGCAGTGGTCAAAGTCCTACAGACAACAGAAAACAGCCCCTGCCCTGATGAGTTTACATTTAGATAAGGCAAAGAAAGCCATGAGAAAGGCACAGATGGAGGGCCCAGAGGTGAGGAAGACACCATCAAAGGGAAAAGCTGGCAGCCTGTGCCTCTTTGTACGGAGTATAAACGCAGGACAGCCACTACATGAACTGGGACTGGTGGAGAACCAATTTAAGGTGGAGGTGTTTGGAAAGCTGGATGTATAATATGGCACACAGTGTAGCAAGAGGGAAGCAATACCAAAGTATTTCAAAACCTGAACTGGACAGGGCTACAGCCTTCAGCCAACACACTGCTCACTCAGCTCCTATTCGCCTGCCCTTCGGCTCCTCGACACACAACCTGTTTTCCTTGTAATTCAAGGAGTCATGGATGCTCACTGGCCACTAAGAAGAATCATATTATTTCAGGTCCATTATGGGATCAGTTAGAAACAAATTACTCTCCTATTCTCACAAAGAGAAAACTAGTATTTTGTTTGCCACATATCAAACAAAACTCCAAGCTATCTCTCCTTGGATGATGAAGCTCAGCACAGCTGCCTGGTGCAAAGAGCATTCATGGCTGTTTGAGGAAAAGAGAGCCTTGTGAGGGTTGTCCATGCTCGGGTGCAACACAGAGTCAGTCAGGGATGAACGTTTACAGCTGCCTTGGGATGGTGAGTCACCACAGAACCTCCAGCACACAAACTTTCTGCCTGTCACTGCCAATGTGCACCGGAGCAAACTTATTACTATATTCCATCAGATTTCAGAAAGGCTTTCTAGGGCAAATACTGGAAATAATTTGAACAAGTTCAACCTAAAAAGTAAGGTATAATAAGTGAAAACCCAACCAGGCCCCTTCACCAGCTCTCCCCCTGCAGAACGGTCAGTTCTGAGCAGTGCAACCCTCCTGTCAAATCCGACATGACAGCTGCATGATGGAGGCTGAGACAGCCTCTTAAATTGAGGCAGGAATGATGGATAGCTCAGGCCTTCCCTGAGGGCAAAGAGAAGGATGCTTTTTGGACAACCCAATTAAAATACAGCACCAACTTCTTCTAGTGGACCTTCTGTCAGGACTCTCTGGAAGAGGCATGGATTATTGCAGCAGCATATTAAGAAAGAACTACAGTATAGAGAATAAAATGCACAGCTCAATCCACTTCTGCTTTGTATCTGCTGATACAGAGAGAGAACAGCAGAAAGCATCTGAAGAGGTTGCTGGGTGTGGAAGTGGGCTGGCTGAAGGAACTGAGAGCAAGCAGATGGGTGCTGGGTGGTCCCTGGCCCCTCCAGAAAAGTCAGGATGGATTGGCTCTCCTGCAGCAATCCAGGGCTGTGGGCTTCCCACTGACGATGCAGGTTTGGTCACAACTGTTTTATTTAGCTAAAATTACACACTTAAGCATGTATACAACAGGGATTACTTCCATTTTAGCTCTGCCTCTAATACATCAATGCAAATGTAAACTTTTGGTAAGCATAAGGAGATGGAAAGGGTATAGGATTTCAAAGCAATCATAACAGGTTACATTACTTTTGAGGAATCCATCTGTATTCAATCCTTCTCCTAATGTTCCCTCTCCCTGACAACTCTCTTCAGCTGGCTCGTATCACTATTTGAATGTTTTGTGCCGTGCCTCTGAAGAACGCTTTCAACATCTATTAGGAGGAAAACATTAAAGGAACATGGAGTCTAACAAAAAAAAAACCTGGTCACTTCTGATCTGGGAGGGGAGGCTGCTTTAAAAGGGATTCAGGCACACTCAGAGCGATTTGAAATGTCAGCTAAAAACCTCACATACCGAGCTCTGTGCACTGATAAGGGCGATAAAAGGAAAGGTGAATATTTAAAGTTACACTTCACAAAAATTCCTGCAGACTTCTGGAATTTTATTTTATTTTTTAAGACAGAAAGAGTAATGAACGTTTTTGAAATGAACACAGAACATTTCACACCTCACAGAAATAAAGCTGCACGTCTCTTCTGCAGCTCTCAGTTGCTCAACCCTCAAAATAATCACATAGGGAACAATTATAACAGAGATCACAGCGACCCGAGTAAGTCAGCCTGACCAGCTGCCTTTTCTTTGCATAAAGCCCTCCACTGATCACTGTACATTCTGGTAATGCTGACAAGGGCCAAAACTGCTGCAGAAGACCAACAGGTATCTCTTAGGGCTTCCTTCTGCCTGTTTTGGGTTTATTTTGCATGTTGTCTTGGCTGCACCCCATTCCTAAATCTCTCACTCCTGCAACCAAGACCAGCATGCAGCACTTTGGACATCAGCACTGTCAGATTTTGGAGCTTCAACATGAATGAGAAGAGAGGTGAGGCCCCTCTTCAGTCCTCTTACCCTACCTGGAGTTCCCACTGCATCGTGAATCCCTAAGGGCATCCTTTTTTCTTCCAGCCTGAGATCCACAGTCTCCCTCACACAACTTCCCCTGATGGCTATTTCGATTTTAAATCAAAGATGCAAAGTCCCCCACTTTTGCCACACATGCTACTATTTGCTCTATGCAAAAAAAACCCCACAGGGCTGGCACGCTCTGGGGAAGAATTGCATCACCTTCAGCATCCACAGTGGGAGGAAGATCTCACTGATCCTGCCTGCAAAGCCAAATCCACACGGCACTCCCTTTGGTTCTCACCAGTTACATACCTCCTTCACTGATGCTCTTCATCAGGCATGGGAAAGAAACCCACTAAGGCAAGAAGGAAACTTCCTTGAAGATGCAAAGGCCTCTAGGCAACTAATTTCTGTAGAATTTAAATTTCCACTGGAGGGAATAAGTTGCACAACCCTCTGTTGGCAGGTCTGAGAGACATGGTCTTCCCAAGCCTGCTCGCAGTTCCAGTGTGGCTGGAACAGCTCCCAGTTTAATATGGAAGCTGATCAATCCATCAGTTTTCATTGCTACTGTCTCCTCCAGCTCCAGCACTGAATTTTTATGACACTGACATTTTCTGGAAGAAAACTTTTACTCCAAAGAATTGAAGCTGTGATAGAATCCAGGCAGGCTGGAAGTCCTCCTCTTGTGAGGGTCCCTCACCTGCATGACCCTGAGATAAGGACATCTCCAAACTCCCCGATGGCATGGGGGGCACCTCCAAACTCCTGCACTACCAAGGAAGCACCTGTTTGAGACACCAGGTCAAGACTCAAGAGATAGAAGACTCATAAACTGACAACCACAAAACCCAATACGTTCCTCCCATGACATTGCCTGAACCTTTGGTCACCAGTGTTTCAGTGTGCAGCTCGTTTTTAACATGGGAGAAATCCCATTTTCTAGACACCTGGAGCCATGAGGCAGCTGATAATCACCCCAACTTCATGAGTTGCCTCAGAAAGCTCCAAGCTCTTCAAGCTGCAGGAGTTGTGGGGATGTTGGCAAGTCCCAGGGAAGGACACCCCAAAATGGGCTCTGCAGAAACTCCAGGTCTCTCAGCACAGCCGATGGCAGGTGGAGCAGCTGCAGTGCCCTCCCTCCTGCACTGCAGGACACAATTCCTTCCTTCCTCTTTTGATGGGTGGTGTTTGGGCTGAGGGATGGTACCCAGAGACCACAGATCAGGGCTGCAACTCAACAGGACACAGTTACTCAGTCTCTGTGCTTCCACTCTGCTTTTTCACACCAACTTCTGACAAAGTTCAAACTTTTACAGTTCTGTGTTTCTGAAGATGGCTATATCCAAGAAATCAGCACTAAGCACTATCTTATTTGGTGTCTCCGGTTATTTTGCCTTCGTGATTGGAAGGACACAGTCTAATGCTGAGACATCCTTCCAGTTCATTATTTTGACATGTCTCACTTATTCAGTGTGAAAAAAATAATTTTTTCCATTTAAAAAGTCACATTCTTTCATCCAAGAAATAAAAAATCCTTCCAGAATGACAGGTCACTGAGCCTCCAGCTGGACAGACACAATCAGCGCTCTCTTCCTCCCCAAACTTACACCCACCAACAAGCAGGTGACTGTCACATCCTTCACGCAATTCCACATTTCACGATCACAACCAGTCAATCAAATTAAAAGCTGCACATGTTAAGCTTATGATGTATGAGCCAAAGCAAACCCCTTCAGCATATCTAAACAGCACGAGCTGACAAGAGTGTCCAAGAGGCAGGGTCACCTTTAAACGAGGGATTACAACAGCATCCACCACAGAGTCTGACTTACAAGATTACATTAATCCACCACCTGAACAGAAAAGTCTCTGTTTCCAGTCCATGGTGCCAACAACCATCACAGAAGTTGCACCACACTGAGCATAAAACTTGTTAGAAATGTCCAAAAGCATGCACAGCGTTCCCCAATCCATCATCATGGGAACGTTTTGGAGCTAAGAACAGAAAGCCTAAGAAGATGCAAAGCTGAAAATCTTTACTCCTGACTGGATTTAACCTGCACTAAAGATGCAAAATCTGCTCAAGAGGATAAAATTAGGGATTTAGCTGATAATTTGATTGCAGATCGTTGGGGTTGCTCCACTTAAAACTCTTCCCAATTACTCTGGGTACTCAGACGCTGCTGTGTATCTCAACTTTATCACTGCCAGTGTCAGGCTAATCACATGTGTTCTAGGCAAGGGCAGCTTCTTCAAAGATCACATCAATTCTGGACAACTTAATCTGTTCTTTGAGGTCTCCAGATGGCTCTTGCCAAGAAAGTTCACTTCCAGCCCTGCAGCCAGCGAGCGCAGCGGCCCCGGCGCTCTGCAGAGCATTACAAAGGAACCAGATCAAAGTTGTGTCTTACAAAAAAATGAAATCTGAAGTTTGAAAAGCAACAGCAGCCTGTCACTTGTAGGCTTAAAGACGACTTCTGCATGCTCCAGCTATCAGGGAATTTATGATTACAGTCTGGCTTTTAAAAGCTGATGAAAAAAACGACGCTCTTTAGCACTCCTTGCCTTTGCAAATCTGTATCTTCTTCCCTGCATATTCATCCTCCCACGCCAGGGGAAGAAGGGAAATAAATAAAAATGTAACTAAAAGTACAGATAAGGGCTCTTCTTCTCTTTTCTTCTAAGGCATTCAATTCCATTTTAGGGACTATGCAGAGATTATTTTATGGGGAGCTTCAGCAATTATTGTGAAGTATTAAAGTACAGTTACAAAAGCCAAATCCAAGATTTACCAGTCTGAGTTTCCAGTTTCTCACTCCTTTGCATTTACCAAGGACATGCTACTTCTCAGGCAGGACTAAGGTACAGAGGACGCTTTAATTGCAACCAGTAATTTAGATCACAGGATACAGCAAGGTGGGGGAGAAAATCTAGGAAGGAAGTTGAAATACAGGAAATAAAATGTTTGCCTTAGGAGGCAAATAAAGACTAGATAGGCTAAATATTGTGGCTGTATTGCCCTATCACCACCCTACACTTCTCAAGAAAGGCTTTCAGACAACAGGATGAAACCACTGTGTTCCAAGGAAACTGCAGAACAAGTCCCTCAAGATTTGATCTCACTGTGGATCTCCAAACCAGCCCTCCCGGCTCCTCCTTCCCAACGGAGGCGAGGCCGTGCTCACTCACAGCCCCAGTGTAACACTGGATTTTGCCCACTAGTTACAGGTTTAAAATCAAAACTGCAAAAATCTGACCAACAATAAAGTCAAGTTCTTCCTAAAAACAATGCACATCTTCCCTAGAATAAGACCACAAACCTCATTTATTTAATAGCTCAAAGCACAAGAAATTAATTAAAATAAAAAAGAAAATGTGGGCAACACAATGTCTGCACATCAATTAACAGGACACTTGGATCATTTTCCTGAAGTCAAATGAATGTTGCACAACATTTTGTTGCATATCTAAGAATAACAGGTATCAGCCTACGTTAATTTCAATTCATTAGACTGAATTTATACCATAATATAGTAGGTTTTGTTTGTTTTTTTAAATGATGACACCAATCATATTAATCCTTATCCATCATGAAAGGCTGACATTAAATAGGGACATTTTCTATAAAATACACATGATATTTGGTTGCATTCATTGTGACTGAATGTCACTGCTCTGGCACTGCCAGGCTCCATCAGCCATCCAAAAGCTGCTGTAGTGACTTAAGAAGCTCCAAGACCAGGGCAAACCCAGCAGCCTGTGTGCATTTGGGATATCCAGGGCACACTGCTCCCATCCATAAGCCACATTTGCCTCCACGTCCTGGCCTCTGTCAGACGATAGGCCATAGGAGACCTATTTTTAATATTTTATTGGAAGGGACAGAATCAAGCTTGTGCAGGGATGTGCTGAACATCCACACATGTTAACCCTCGAAATGAGTGGGATCCATGTTCTCATCCCTGACTCTCTGACCCTCCAAATGTGCTCTCCCTCAGGCACTGGGATTGCCAGCATGGACACAGGTACAGAGGGCTGATAACGCAGTCTCCTTCCCCTGCTTAAACTGAATGCTGGGGAAAATTCAGCAAGAGGCTGATTGGCAAGAGCTTTCCACTCTGCTAATTGGCTTCTCAGACTGAAATGACATCTATGTTTAATAGAAGTGATTTTATATATATATACATATATATGTGTGTGGTTAAGTGGACGAACACACGGAGTAGCCATTTCAGACAGCACGTAGCAGTGCCAGCTCCCAGTCCTCTGCTTTCCTTGGTGACTGGCCCAAGTGAATTTGGGTTGATGGAGAGGGAAAACACTTTGCAAAATGTGGGTCTCCACATGGGCTTCTCTGCCCCATGGTCTGCCTTCCCTGGGAAGGCAGGCAGGACAGCCGGGAGCATAAAGGAGGCCCAGAGGAAACGGTTCTTCCCAGAAGGAGTCATATCCAACTTCCATGTCACAGATGGAGTAACACCAGTCACCCTCCTGACAGTTCAGAGCCTTCCATGTCACGCCGAGCGAGGGACCATCCGTCCCTGCCCGCGGCCCAGGGGGATGACACACGCAGCCAAAAGCATGTCCCGGCGTTCCAGCCGCGGGCCGGCCCTGCCGACACCCACACAACACGGCTCCCAGCCCGGAGCAACCCCCTCGCCCGCACGGAGAGGGCCTTCGTGGAACAAATTACTTCCAAATGCCTGGCTCGGAGGCACAGGGAGAGAGGGAAGCCCAGGTTTGTACCTGGGTCTGCTCACAACCTTAAGAAGGAGGCAGCAGCTCCACTTAAAAACACCACTGCCTGCAAACTATCAAATTAATCCCAGGATTTCAACAGCTTTTCTTCATTATTTTTTGTCTCAACCAAACCACAAATTTACTTAATGACTAAACCAGGCGAGCGAGTACTTTGTTTTCCAGACGGCAGGAACGTTTCTAACGGGATCCAGGTTTTCAGAACACACGTTTACCTGACGTCAGGCGAGGGAGAGGCTCTGCTGCCGAGATGCGTTTGATGCTTTTTTTAACTCCCCCAAACCTGCCAGCACCGTGGTCGGGGCATCTCCGAGCCCTGAGCCCGAGGAGAGGCGCTGAGCGGGGTGAGGAGGAATACAATAAGAACACTGTGTTCCAGGAATGACTGAATAAAGGCAAGAGCATGCTTTTGGCCAGCAGGACTCAGCGCTGTAACTCCCGTCTGCCGCTTTTCTTCTCTGTCTGAAGCAACGTTGTTTGTCCACGCTTCTCTGAAATGGAAAGTATTTCCTCTTGCCTGCTTCGTTCCAAGGAAAGATCTGAGGAGGCCTGGTATAACCAGGCAGAACTGGGGATTCTCCAGTGACTCGCCTCTTCTTTGCCAAAATTTCTGCTCTACAAGAAAGGGCTTACAAGAAAGAAATTACGAGCAGATTTCTCTGCAAGCTCAGTAACTTAAGACCAGGGCCTGCATAATGAGTAAGTTTTTGGACGGAAACAAAGCATCCAGCTTTGGCCAACGACTCCAGATCATTCCCTTCCTTCCTAAATACCTACAGAGCCTCTGGAGTGTTCAAAAACGTGGGACAGGGTGCTACAGGTACTTGAGTCACACTGGGGAATGAGAGCCACTGGAATCCAAGGGCTAAATAAGACAATAGGGGATCAGTCCTTCCTTATATCACCAAAGGGCACCAACCCAGCACCTCAACCCACTCCTGCATTGCTCTCAGGGATAAATTTCCTAACAGTTAAATCACAACAGTGGTGTTGCTGATGCCTGGAAGGGGAAGATATGCAACTCAGGGGGGGCTGTGTTTTACAAAAACTACTTGCAGCTTTGACATGAGACCACTTGCCTGCACCACTGGGCCGTGTAACATAAGCTGAGCTGCATGACCACGGACTCGCTAGTCTTGCTTAAATCCCCTTTGAAACAATGGTATGAAACTCGATACTCGTTACCAACTTACTGCCAACAAACTTGGTATTTTAATGAAATTACAAATTTGGGTGGCAGAAGAAACCAGTTGATGTATTATTTTGAACACCTATGAGGCACCTGACTTAGCGCCTCAAAACGACTCAGGTTTGCTCAGGAAGACCTTTGACGAAGCCCAACTAATGATGAGGTGGGCAGAATTAGCAGTAATCCTGCACAAAATAGAAGACTTTATTTCACTGATTAAGGTCTGGCTCACAAGGTACATGAAGAGAAGAGGTCTGCCTCCAAGCAGAGACCCTCGCAGGTGTCTTAATTCCTACAGAAATGATCCAAGAAATTTCCCCCATTGAACAAAAACCTTTGAGGTGAATGAACTCCGACCTCAGCTGGTAACAAAACCAAAAACATGGAGGGCTGGCAAGACCTGGCAGAGATAAAGCTGATAGTCAGGATTTAATAGTGCTCCCAGAGGGGAGATTCAGCTGATTAGAAACATCCTAATCTTCTGTCTCTGTGTATATTAAAGGTCAAGAAGTGGGATCAGATATTGGCAGCACATGAAAAAACAACCCAGTTGAGCAAAAGACCTTCACAAAGACGTTTCATACCTTCGCATTAAAAATTCCTGCAAAGCCTTATTTAACTTTACCTCTATCTAGGGAACACACTCAAGTTTGAAGTCAAGAGACCATTAGATCAGGACAGAAAAGAAGTGCCTCTGCAGAAGACTTCTGTCTCCAATCAGTACTTTATAATGAGCAGGAGTTCATAAGCATCAGCTGACTGCAACCATGACAGATAAGTAGGTCTCAGAAGTACAGCACCATGAAACAGAGCTTCTCTAGCAGTCCTCTGGAGTCTCACAGGCTCCCCAAATGGGGTCATTAAAGGATACTTGTTGGATCATGTTAACAAACGGCAGGCTGTATCAACAACAACATACTGGCAAGCTGCAAAAAGCTTTTAAACTTGCTCTATTATTTATTGCTCAGCTCTGAAGAGATGTCAGCATCACAGCAGAAGTACAAATCCTAACTCAGTCTCCTGGTCTCTACTGGGAGCTCATAATCCGACATTCCCTTCTCAGCTCAAGCCGACCTGGCCAATACAATGCAGGGGTTGGGGCAAGAGGAGGGTGGACTGAGTCATGTTGTCCTGACAAGGTCCATTAGAGGTTGACAGCAATGACAAATCCTCAGAAGAACTGTAATAACAACCACCAGAAGGAATGTAAAACGCAGAAAATGCGTCTGAGGGAGGCAGACACCTGATCTTTCCTTTTCTAGAGATACTTATTTTCTTCCTCTTTTAGGAGTTTAGAAGATTAAAAGGAAGTAACTTGCTGCTGTCCTCAGAAAATAGGCATACAGAGGGAAGTCAGTCTTGTGAAGCTGCTACAGACAGCCCTCCTTTTAAATAAAGATTAAAGTAACTTTTCCTTAGATGGTGAGAATGAAGTATTCTTTCACAATCCTAGTTTTGGGACACTTACCAAACCTTGCATCTCCAGCCAGACCTGGAAGTCAAACCATCAATCGCTGCATTGAGGTCACATAAAGTCATATTTAAAAAGGATGAATGAAATCAGCGGATTCAGTTTCCCATTTCTTGTGGCTGTTCCTTTACAAATGGATCTAAATTTGGTGGCTGACTGGCAAACAAAGAGCAAAGAATTCAGCAGTAAGAAAGATGGAGACCAGCATCTGAAGGCAGGTGGGTCAGCAATCCCTGTTTACTGCAAACACCTTGACTGTGACTAGAAGGATCACGCTGGGCATCCTCTGCTCCTGAGGGTGACACATCTCCAGAGGCACTCACTAAACAGTCCAAAGGGCAAGAACCAGTTCACCTCATTGAAACAGGCAGAGAAAAATGTAGAGAAAAACAGCTAAAGGAGGTAAGGAAGGGGAAAAAAAAAAAACAACGAGTACCTCACAGACAAATTGCACAGGAACTCACAAGGCTGTTCCTGGGACATGGCAATACCAGAAGGTCCAGCTTCCAGAACTCCAGACCAGAAGGATGAAACACTTTTTACTGTGGCATAAGAACATTAGGGCAGTGTTTGGGAGGCTTATATATGTCATTACCACTACCAGGTTTGACCATCACTCAGGCAAATCCTGTGCTTGATTTTTCTTGGGGCACTTCACAGCAAGTGAAACTTGACTTCAAGGACTGTGCTGGGGTTTGCTGTTATTTTTGCCTCGTAGATTTCTTCTGGTTTGGTTCTCATCCATTAGGACAGGCAGATATATGGGCTTTCACCTTTATTACGCAAATTCCCCAGTATCTTTTCATCTGGTATGCATTACTGAGGGCATGCATATGAAGTACCATGTCCATTTAAAGTGCTATAAAGGAGCTGTTTGAACTCTTGTTCCATCCCTATGTATCTTTATACAATTAAACCCGGGTGACAGCTCCACACATAGGAAAAATAAGTGAAAATGCAAGCAATGTGCTTTTTGTTCTAAATAAATTATCCACTGTTCAGATAAAAGATTGGTATTTAGTTTTTTCC
This sequence comes from Chiroxiphia lanceolata, assembly GCF_009829145.1. Taxonomy (NCBI): domain Eukaryota; kingdom Metazoa; phylum Chordata; class Aves; order Passeriformes; family Pipridae; genus Chiroxiphia; species Chiroxiphia lanceolata. The sequence continues at coordinate 2,802,145 of NC_045652.1, forward strand.
CCTCAGTTTCTTAAAGACAGAAGGCTAGGTGACCAAACTCTGGGTGTTTCTGTTGATATCTCTTTACTCCAGAAATTCTGAGTACAAGGTACTTGCTGACACCCAAGTAAATTCAACAGGGGAGGGAGGCCCCAAAGACACTGTGATAATTAGTGAAACTGGGGAGGTGAGGAGAGACTCTTAAGTGCTCTGAACAACAGATCTCAGTGGCAAACCTACATGGAGAGAAGATCTTACAAGCACCTCAAACGCTCCAGCTCCAGCTCACAGCTTCCCTGACACTGAATACAGCACAGGCCCATTGCAAAAGCCGTGTTTTGGGAGCCCCAGTGGTGGAGAACTGGTTTTATTCTGCATTTTGGATGGCAGTGGGTGAGCCTGAAATCACCTCCAGTTGACACAATGTGCTGCTGCTACCATTTTCTTCTTCTATAGCACAGCAGAGCACTAGAGCTAGTCTGACCCACTGCCACACCCTGTAATCATCCCAACGAGAAATGAAGTCCCATGGATGAAGGAAAAGGCTGTTTTCTGTGTATGGCCTGGAGCACAAGAGCTGTGAAACACCAGAGCCCATCTGTGTGACACAAACACACCATCTGTTACAGGGTGCATCTGGGCCATACCACGCAGACAGGATTGCAGTGACCAAGTAGGTACTACAAAAATGCCTCAGTGCTTTAGATGTTTCCTCCTTGAGACAGCACAGAAAAGCAATTTACAATTTTGAAAAAAAATTATCTTCCAGTCACCTCTCCAGTGCTCACGTATCACACACTCTCTGTTACTGACCCTGCAGTCCTCTGCAGAACTTCATCTGTTCAGGGTACAGGATAAATAGATTGATATCCTTATTCTCCCTCCCCCCCCCTTATAGTTTTCCATCACCCAAATCTCATGTTGAATGCAGCATTATTCACTTTGTTGGAGATTCCCATGAGTGAATCTTATATTTATTTGTGTTGCTATTCTAGAGGAAGGAAAACCCATTATCCTCTTATGCACAAAAAGCCAACTGCAATGCTGAAATTGTCAGAACTCTCAAAACGTGGGTGCTCAATTTGAAATGCTCTGGGCCTAATACTCAGCATTTTTTAAAGACTTCTGCCTTGATGCATGCTCAGCACATCAGCAAGTCTGATCTGGGTCTTAAGTAGCAGACAGAAAGCTGAGGACGACTCTCTCCCAGGGAGAAGAGCTGCCTCCCAGCTTGGCTTCAGCAGAAACCAGCACAGAAGCACCTCTGTTTTCCTGTCTGCACCTTCTGCCTCTTCCACTGCAAGGCCTTTTAATGTTGCAAGGGGTAATGCAGGTGCCCTGTGCCCTTCCCTTCCTACCTGCTCTGTTGGCTCCTCCAGCATGAACCACCCATGCACTGGACAAGCAAGAGGGCTGAGGAAAAGGCTCTGTGTTCATACATCAACAAGAGTAGAGAAAGTTATGAAATGCCACATGATAGCACCGTGCATCAGATCACACTATTCTGTGTCTACATGGGCAAAGTCCCCAGCCCCTCTCTCAGATCAGCATTGTGGGGTCACCATAGTCAGGGTCACCTCGGAGGCAAACAGGGGTTTTCTTCTCCAACCTGCCATTTTTGTGTACAAAAGGGAATTTTACCCTGTTACCAGAACTAGCTGAGCTATGTGGGTCAGAAGTAACTTCCTCCAGCCTAACAGGCTTGAACTAAGGCCGAACTAAGGAAGTTTTCAGCTACAGCACCTGAAAACTCCAGGAAGCACTGGAAAACACCTTTCCAGTTTCCAAATCCTGTACAGCCTTGTAAAGCTTTGATTCAACACAACAGTCAAACAATCCAGTGAGACACAAATCCAGTCTCTCACAAGCCTCATCTCTTGCTAGCTCCCAACACTACCTGTCACCGTTGGAGGAGCTCACCCTCCTCACCTCCTACCCTGTCTCTGCCCAAAACCTCTTTTTTTTTTTGCTGAATGCCTTTTCTGGAGGATGAGAGGAGAGAGCTGGCTCACCTAACCATGAGTGGTGGAGACTCCACAGACAGAAGCAGCAGCAACAGGAATTGCAGTTTCCAGTTCCCGAAGTCTTAGCCGTGAGCACCATCAGAACAAATACACTTTTCAGATACTGTAACTGCCAAAATTTTAAACCATCCACTATAGAGCCTGTGCTGTTGTCACAAGCTTATAACTCAATCATATTGGATGGATTCTCACACGGACAGCAAAATGTATGTTCAAGCTGCCAACATCCCTCCCACCTCCAGCAACCGACTTGCCAAATGATACATCCCTGCTTCAAAGTGGGAAAACTGGAAGGTTATCAACATAAAGTAAATTGTAAGACTCTGACATGAGCAAAACAATGTAATTTCCTCCCCCTCTGTTTTTACTAAAATTTGCCAAAATAATTCAGCCTTAGGCAGAATCTCAGCGTGGAAGAACACCAAACAACACAGTCTGATAAGGATATGAGCAACTACAACAAAGTCTTATATAATGGGAAATGTTGGGCAACCATGACTACAGCCACCTCTGCCAGCTCTGCCTATAGAGTAAATGAGCAGTGTTTTAACACTCTGCTAACCCCCTCTCCAAAACTCTGAGCGAGTCTGTAACATGACTCATAATATCCTTGGCACACATTTTGATCGCGGAGTTGATGAAAGCACCCGTCCCTGAACCCGTGTGTGAAAACTGTGGATGAATTAATCAAAACACGCAGGAGCTTGTGACACCAATGCCTGAGCCTGCACATCTGCAGCTGCAGTGGTGAGACTCCTGTGTGACACGATGTGACAGCAGAGAGACTTGGCTGCCAAGCTTTGCTGCCGGTACCTTGCCACATCCAGGGAAGAGAGAACAGTATTTGCCAGCAGTTCTTATTCTGGGAGTGATCTTTCTGGGCTATGTGTACATCCACCAGTGTGATGTAAAACTCACACTCTGAGTAAGGCAGTGAGGAGACTCCTCTGTTGTGTGTGTGCATGTTGCTAATGCTCAATGGCATCCTCTTCTTGCCCAAGATAAGAACAGATGTCTATGTATTCTGCAGATGTGTTTGCAGCTTTAAGCAAATAATAAAGGAATTTAGGAATTTTACTGCTGGTGACTTGGTGACATGGACTCTCCACGTGCAGGATCACTCTGTTCCTTGCCTGTGGGATTGCCTGCTGAAGGGCGATAATGCCCGACCTCCAAGTCTTCAACCTCACAACTCCTCAGGCTCACCACTGGAAGTCTACCTCAGTCCAGGTGAGCAATCAATTAATCAGGCTGTTTTCTCCAGAAGTAAGGAAGAGGGCTTTCCCAAGCAGCTACTTCCCAACACTAACCTTGCAAATCCCCCCACCACCTCAGAGGGTGTATTATCCAGGAAAAGTTAGAGAACAGATTAAGACAAAAAAGTATCTGCACAATTCCTTGACTGGGGCCAACCCCAGGAGATCAGGAGGCCATGAATGTCTGCAAGAAGCTGTCCTGGGACCAGCAAGAAGAATCCTCATGTTGCAAATGCAGCTGCACCCAAAAAAAAAAGGGTTTGGGGATTTTATTTTCTACTGCAAACAGAAGAGATACAGGGACACAACAGTTCTCAGGACACTGCTCAGAAAGACTTGGACTTCATTTTTGGGGAGAACACCGTTGCTGAGGAAGCCTTCTGTCCCCCTGGTAGTTTAGGGCAAGTTCACTAAGTGATAAAACTCTGACACTGACCTTTCAGTGAAAATGTGGTAAGAATCCCCACTGGTGAATATACCCCCAGAATGGTGCCTGCAAGTCTTAGAGAGGAGACATTTCTATCAGTCCTAAAGAGGACACCAAGGGCCATGATTCAATCAGCAGGAGAGGATGTGCTGGGGATCACTAGAAAATCCCTTCTGATCCTGATCAACACCACTTTCCCAAGTGACAAGAACTAGCAGGCCAAGGTCACCTGCCTGGCTGAAATGCAGCCCAGGAGGGATGACTGAACAGTGGTAAGAGACAGGGCTCTTCAAACAGAAGTCTGAAACGTGTGGAACTGTTAGTTCTAGAGCAAGTAAAGATTTTGACCCAGTTTCAGATTTTAAGTCCATCTCCTAAACAAAAGCAGCTGAAGTTTAAATGAGCCAATTCTGCAGATCATTATGTTGCTATTACACAATTCCTTCTAATCCCTGAAGTGTGGAAGATGTGCCAACGCCAACCCAGGCACATCTTTGTCATTTCAGCTGGACTTCCATCCTTTCCACTAAAGATTTCATTCTGCTAAACCATTCTTGACGAATGCCAAACACTAAAATCTCCCAAATATTTATTGTAATTTCTTTGGCCACACTATCACAAGTGCCTAAATTCCCCTTCTCAGTTGGAGAGCTATCTAGACCAGAGGTCTCCAAATCTTTCAGCCAAATAAACATCACAAAGGCTCATGAGCCCCTATGAGTAGTAAGGGAGAGATTGTTTGTGCCACAAAAGGAACAAAAATGACCAGCCATCCCCTGCTGGCTATTCTCCTCCCCTAAGAACTTGGTCTAATCCCCTCTACCCTAGAGTCCTTAAAAAACAATGTGCCAAGGAAAGGGAGTAACTGCTATGCATACTGATTCCCCCCAGCTTGGATGTGGCTCGTGGAGGACCACTGCCAGCCAACGGCTAAGAGCAGCCCCCTCTGAGCTGCTGTGCTAAGGCAGAGGTTGCTTTTCAACCCTCTGTCTCAGGGAGTGCCCAAAGAAACCTTGGGGCTGGCTGCAGCTCTCCTAGGATCAGCAGCAGAGCTCTTCCCACATCACTTCTGGGTCTCCTAAGCCCAGCAGATAAAAAGGCTGTGGAGCCTGCAGCCACTCTTGGACCCTCCCTGAGACAGTCTGAGAAGCAACTCAGGCTCCTCCAAACATTTTGGGGAGAAGAGGATGCAGTTCAAGGAGCACATTCCAATTTCTCTTCCAACCACTGCTACCACAGCACCCTTCAGGTGAGGAGGTACACACACTCACTGGCTGCTGTCTCTAAAAGAAGCCACAGTCGAAAAAGTAACATTATAGACCTATAAAAATAAGGTTTTACTGCTGCTGACTAGCTGGGACATGCAGAACATGTGTTGCAGGGAACATAGCATGATTTTATTAGCCAACACAAAGCCATTCATGCAGAGTGGCCCAAATGGGGTGGGTTGAATTAAGAGAACAATAGCAGTTCATCAGATGGCCCTTTCTTTCACATATGTCTTCAACTTACTGCGCTAGCAAATACTTAGAGCAACTTGGAAATACATGTTCATCCGAAGAGACTCACGTTATTAACACATTAGATTAAAATCAAAATAATGGAGAATGTAACCTATTCCTGATGCTGTTCATTAAATGACTAAATCTAAACCAGCAGCACTCAGTCAGCCTCCTCCTTTTGGAAACTCACTTGTGACCAAGTGACTATTTGCCCGATTTAGCCCAAACCAGCACTTTGCAGCTCTCCTGAGACTAAATAGGATTGTCTTTCAGCACTGAACACTGCCCAAGTGTGTGGGTCAGAGGAGAGCTGTGCACCCCTCGAGTTGTCCAGGGGAAGATGTGCTCAGGAAGATGTGCTCTGAAAGGGAAAAAAACCCACCCCCTTGCGTCAGCGGGCTAATGCTAACCACGTTTCAAATTCGATCATGGATTCCAGTTCCCCAAATAACAAAACAATAGACACCAAAGAGGAAAAGTGGAAACTGCTGCTTGGGGAAGCTTGCCATGACATGCTGGCTGGAAGTGTGCTGGGACTAAATCCTGCTGCAGCCGGGCTGGGGCTCAGCACACCAAGGGAGCCTGCAGGAAAGGCAGGGCTGGCTTCCCCGTTCGGAGCTGCCTGCTGGCCCGTCTGCCTCCCTCCCTGCTCATCCTCCAGCTCTCCTTGCACTGCCCACTCGATTCATGGTATTTGTGCTGCTCACTCACCCCAGGGTGGGTGGAATGAGAAGAGCTGGGGCAGCCTGGAGATGGGTTTGAGAAGGAGAGACTTCAGAAGTCACGCAGCAGGCTCCGGCTCTGGCTGTCCTTGCGATGGGCACCCCTGCAGTGCCTTCAGGATCTGGAGATGCCTTGGTCTGGGTTTTATGCCTAACCATTTATTAAGACCTGTGCTCTGCAAAACAACAAGGTAGGTGAGCAGAGATGCTGCTGGTTTAGGAACAGCCAGCCTTACTGTTTGTTCCTATCTTAAATTACAGATTTGCCACAGGACACCAGTACAAATGATAAGGCAGCATCGCCCTGGTTTAACCTTTGTCATAGAATTCCTAATCTTCTCCAAGATTAGATTTTTGTTCCCCTTAACTGCCAGCCTAGCTCCACTAGACTGCAGGGGGCCAGGCCCACAAACACAAATTAATTACATCAGCTGTAATTCACACCTCTGGACGAGTTTGAAGCTACTCGTTAAGTTCTTTTGCATAAGGCAGTTGAGGAAAAAAAAATATCTAGTAGTGTATCACACTGAACTAAAGATTTCTGTTGCAAAAGGAATACTACACAGATTAAACCCTGATATCCCAACTGGTGAATTCAAGTAGACAAGGTTTGTTTCAGCACACATCCCTGTCTATCAACTCAAAGAGTCCAATCTGACACCTCTTAGATCTGCAACAGCAGCAATGTAACAGCCATAAGGAGATCTCAGCTCATCATTTCATCAGTTTGGACCTTAGAATTCAGTCCTTGTCCCCCAGAAAGGCTTGGAGACACAGGAGCTTCCCAGCTGCTGCTGAGGGACATCCCTGCCCACCATCCAGCCACACCAAAGAAAAGCTGAAATGTCACCAAGGAAGATGCCGTTCCTTGAGGGCTGGAAAATCCCCGATTCTGACACAAGTCCTAACATTTCCACTACCAAGCCAAGGACCTCCAAACACCACCACTGTGCAAACAATAAATGAGAAGTGTTAGAAGTGCTTTGGCTATGGCAACCTTTGCAGTGTGACCTTGAGGCAAGGAACACACCGCTGCCAGCAGATCTGCGGAGAGCGAGCTTGGCATCGCTGCTTCAGCCAGAGGTGACAGACCCATCAGCAGGGCAAGGCCAGGTAACTGTGCAGTCATTCCCCACAGGGAAACTGGGAAAGATTTGGTCAATCCCCTGCTGGTGCAATGACAAAGTAATGTTCCTATAATTCACTAGAAAGAAGCTGCAAAGTGGCTTGGTTTGCTTGGAGAAGGACAATTCCCCAACGCAGCAAGGAGGAGACCCGGTCGTGCCAAGCAGTTGGCACTGCCAAGGCCATCCAGATGGCCCTAACTCAGCCACGACAACATCCCAAGGGAAATCTCCATGCTTCCATCCTCTCCCTGCTTCCTGCTCCTTCAACCTGGGGCCTACAGACAGAGAAAACCATGGGCAGCTCAGCGATGGATGGGCAAAACCTTGATGTGTATCAGACGATCACCACCCCAAGGCTGATGGGGAGATAGTGGCCCTGAGCTCATCCTGCTGGAATGGCACATCAGAAATGCCCCTGGCTTTCTGCTTCCCATCAAATATGGCGGCAGAACACAAGTTTTAAGCATTTTTTCAAGTTCAGTACTCCTACAGTGACCACACGCTGCACAAGAACAGCTTCCAAATCAATAAGAAAATTCAAAAAACAACCCAGTGCTAAGGACTAATTGCTTAAGATAAAACACCCCCTTATCTCCCAAATGATTTCCCTGACCCTTTGATGCAGGGCAGTTCTCCTCTGAATAAAAACGTGAGCTATTTACCCAGGGTGGGATTTTCATGAGGGCTGTAGGTGTGTCAAGGCAAGGTCAGTAAGGGGATGGGTGCTTTCTTTAATTTCGATTTATTTTTTTTTTAGGGCCAACAGCTACAGCTTGGAAAAGCTTGCAAGGAAACTTCCAAGCCCTCAGATTACCCTCCTGGTCTACAAGAGAAGCAAGAAACTGAAAGTCAAACACAGGCTGAGAACAAATGTTCCAAGTTAAATACGTTAATCAATTAGATAATTGCAGTAAAAATGCTGCTCAGTGCTCCCGAAGAGGCCGGGAGAGGTTAGTGGGGAGAGACATGGCAAAGCTGCAGAGAGGACAGCTGTCCTCCACGAGGCACTGAGGTTATGTGGTGGTGAACATTTAGACACGCCAGAAAATAAACATCTTCTCTTGAATTTGGGATTTTTAGGATCAAGCCAATGCAGCTCCCAGGCCCATCTCCAGAGCCTCCATGTGAACAGAGCTGCTCCTTAGCACTGGTCCCCCAGAAATGCACAGTTTGCATTCTGGAGCAACAGCCGGGTTGGTGCCTGTGCTCTCCTCCTACAGACCTTCCAAAAGCAAGCTGCTTTCCACAGAGGGGTTTCTTTGGGATGGCAAAGCCCTCCGCCTGAAGGGATCCTACAGCACCAAGCCTGGGCAAGGACGGTGACCACCTCTCCCCACAGACCCTGCCTGGGGACCATCCCAGCTAGAACCACACGATGAAAGGCCCAACTCCTTCTTTGCATAGCCTGGAAAGAATCCCAGCAATGTCAACAATGGCAGTCTCCCTGCCCGCCATCTCCCCTGGATTTTCAGCACGAATGCCAGCTCCATACCCCACAGGAGTGAGTTATTTTAAACATTTTCAGCCCGTGTTGTTGTGTGCTGAGGTAAAGTTGGGCATGAAGAAATCGCTCGTTGAGTTAACTCTGTTTTACTCGGCAAGTGGAACAAATTTCATCACCCCCTACAAGTCCATTCTGTTTTCTATTTATACCGCAGCCATTTGGTGCAGGACTCAGGAGCAGCAGGAACAGGTGATGTAATGCACTGTACAAACAGCATTCTGTTCATACAGTGGGAAAATAAAGTGCATTCTCTTGGTTTCTTTGATCACGCTTAAAACAATCAGATTAGAAGTCACAGATAACCCAATACATGCTGGAGATGAAAGGACTCTGGAGAAATAAATCACCCAAAGTTAGATATTAAGCAAGATTTCTCTCTCAACAATCAACTTATCTGCAGAGAGAGGAGGAATGACCATGTGGTTTCAAAATCCTGCCAGGCATTTTATTTATTTTTATAATACCATAAAGCTACTCCACCCACTTTTTCAGAATGAACGTTGCATTACACAACACATCAAAGGGACTTTATGGCCTAAATTAAGCAATAAAATAGTTGAGATTGTGCGTTATGCTGAAAATTGGCCTGCTCCTGGTGCCTGTGAGATGGGAGGCGAACACTGCATGTTCAGAGCACCTGAAGAGAGCTCGGGGCAGCGTGGCCTGAGGTATCAAACTGTGTGGCACTTGCATTTAGTAGCCCAAAGTGAAGTTTGAGGCTGTTGGTGTCCATTTTAACCTTCTGTTACCCACGGGATGGCACCAACTCAAGGCATGGCACGGGATAGCTGGGACATTAAGAGGATATGGGGTCCTTCTTGCCCATAACCTTTAAGGTTTGGTTTATAGGTGAAGTTCTCTTGGAAGCTGTGGGCTTCATGGATGTGGTTCCCCACCTCTGACACCAAGACATGCTTGGGAAAGGAGATGGGAAAACTCCGGGGAAAGGAGTTGGTGGGTCTGAAGCACAGCTGCACTTCCCACCATCTGGCCATCTCCTGCCTCTCCCACCTTGACCAAAATGACACAAAAAAATAAAACTAATTAAAGCCTCTCTTAAAACATTTTCTGGCTTGTGTGCATTTTGAATCGAAAAATAACCAGAAGCTGGGATACCTAAGAGTGGTGTGTTGGTGCTCAGTGTTTATTTTCCAGCTCTGCTTCATGGCCTTACACAGAGAGGTGAGAAATGAGAGGCTATCAAGAGAGGAGAAAGTTGGCAGATCCCATCGCTCCAAAGCAGAGCAGGGACTAGGCAGAGTTTCCATTAGAGCAGCTTGGGAGGCACAAGAAAAGTCAGCTTGCAATGACACATGAGCTGGTGGGTCCCACACACCCTGGTGCGTGTGTGTCCTTTCCTTCCCTTCCCATTCCCAGAACAGGGTTCCCAAAAAAAAAAAAAAAAAAAAGTTTAATTAATTTGGGCCCTATCATGACTTTCTGTGGCCTGACTCATAGTGTTTGATCTCCCAGGGCTGGCGAGAGGTGTTTGAGCCTGCCCTCGGAGCCCCTGGCGCTCCAGCCAAGCACCAACAATGACTAGACAGACTTCAGTGCCACTCCTTCCATCTATCAATAGAGTCACTGTTGGGTGAGCTGACTCACCCCTTTCCCTGAGAACTGTTCGGCACCGGTTCGCCATCAAAAGGGCAAAAATAAAACTGAATAATTCCATGTTTGCGGAGAGTTACTTTAGCAAGAAGAGGGGTTTTATTCTGAGGTTTTGTTTTGAGGAGGTTCCTCCAAAGAAAGCTTGTGCTGCTGCAGAACTGGCCAGGAGCTCCTGGAGGACACGCTCAAGTGGTTTTTGCTTCTAAGTCATGCTCCAAAGGTACAGTGAGGAGGATACTGAAACCCACAGACTGCGTGTAAGGAAAATACACGTACACAAAAGCTCTGGAAACCCCAGGTATGGAAGCAGAGCTGTTCATAAACCAGCCTGCCTCGGCACAGCACCTCCCAGCGCTGAAGTGGGCAGTTAGAGGGCTTTTCATTTTGCCTTTGCGTCTCTCCACCCCTGACACAGAATGTAAAGCCCCAGACTGGCCATGCCACTCTCTGTTACATCTTCCTCCATCGCTCCCAAGGTCAGCACAGCCAAGCCTGGGTGGAGGTAGAGAGGTGAACATACCCGGCCCGACACTTCTATTGCTGCTGTAAAACACAAACCCCAACCAGAACTACACAGAATTTCCTGGTAATATCTAAGCTCAATTAAGTAGTAAGTTTAATGTCCCACCAAGGACACATGCATCTTGAGAAGATGACAACAGCAAAAGCTTCAGCACGACTGAGCATAACAGACCCAACGAGACATGAGTTTAGACCTTGGCCATGCAACATACCCCCTAGTCAAGTCACCCCAGCATCCCAGACCTTCCCACACATGCTCTGGTCCTAGAGGAGTGCCAGCATGGTTGGGTGGCTGAGAAGCTGATGGGACCCGAGGACCAACTCCCTGTGCAGAGATGTCAGACTGGGATAAGATATGCTTTTAGTCTGCAGCAGATCCAAGTTCAGTATCATCCTATTCTCTACATCCAAGTACCATCACACACCAAGGAGAACTGGGATTCCCGGGGACCACCACACACCCACAAGAACTGGGATTCCCAGGGACCATCACACACCAACGAGAATTGGGATTTTCTGTCTCTACTGGCTTCCTTCAGGCTGCTAAGCTTTAATTAACTGACTTCTCTACGGTATTCATGAACGTCAGCAAGCTCTACAATGTCTTCTGATTAACTGCATTTAAGCAATTAACTCTAAATCCGCCTATTCCTCCTGAAACTTGATGCAATATGACTGAAAAAAGAGATGCCACTAACTTGTTAAGAAGACAGCAGCTGTCTGAAGAGAGTTTTAGGAAAGTACAAGTCAGACTTCTGCACATAAAGACAATATTTAAGGTTTCTAGATTCTTTGAAGGCCTCAAGGACTTTACAGGAGAGACCGGTCTCAGTACAAACAGGTCACCTGATGCAATTACAAGTCATGGTGGAGTCCCCAGACTTATCTCAATCAGACACTCTTGATTTCCTGTTCGCGGCATTGACAAATAAAAAGCTCTACATTACAGGTAATTATACTTCACAGAGGACAACAATTAAGAAATAGCCAATTACATTTTACAAGCGCAGGATAATCAAAAGCTTCCTCAAATATCTAGAGTTGCAATAAGTACTTAAAAATGGCAACTCCCAACAAATTGTAGGCAATTTAGAGCAATTTACACAGATGACATATTTCCCTATCTGTGCTCAAAACTTTCAAACTCAGTTCTGAAAAATACCGCAGGAGTTCCCGGAATGTATCACTGATGATTTCTAAAAGCAGGTCCTCACCCATTTCCACCTTCACTGGCCTCGAAGGTGAGATGCAGGACTCTGGACACCGTAGGGCAAGGAGAAATTCACTGCCAGGACAACACATTTTAGCTCAGGTATTTAAAAAAATGGGAGGATGCGTGCATACCAAATCTAAACAAACCCACAAAATACCTACTCCTTCTATTTCTGTTATTTGAAAAATATTCTTGATTTTAATAGTGCATAATTTGATTTAAACCCTATAGTTTTTAAAGGAACAGTCATTTGAGTCACCTGCTTTATTTGCAAGCCAATTCTGTAGCTTGCACACAGTCAATACAAGAGGATCAAGCAGCAAATTAAAAATCACTAAATGATTGAGAGCAAAGGAATCATGCCTTTTTCATTTCTAAAGCTCAACCTTTTAGACAGGAGGTTTAAAAGCAACCTGAGAGGAGCAGAAGAGAGAGATGGACAAGGACATGATCCAGTGTAGTGGCTGATGGAGTACAGCAATTTCATCCCTCCCTTTTTTGGGGGGAGGGGGGAAAATGCTTTTCCTTACTTACCCAGGCCTTGGGTTGCTGGAACTGGAGTTTCACCTCAGAGCAGAGCTCTGGTATTGTATTTCACAATTCTTTACAGTCTCCCTGTCTCCTGGCCACCAGTCCAGCTGTTAGTGACATTACTTCAACCATATGAGCACATGAATTTCTGGAGGGCTTGTTGCTGTATAAAAGCTGATGAAGTTCCTGAGGATCCGCTTGGCAATTAATTAAGGACTAAAATCACAGAGGTGTTGGTTGGAAAGGACCTTTGGAGGAGCAGAGTAGTTCAACCTCCAGCCTGAAGTGTCAACACCAGGTAAGGTGGCCACAGCTGAGGTCCTTACTGAGAGCAAGAGTATTTTAAGAAATCATGTGAGGGAGGTAAAATCCTGATTAGCTGTGGCCAGATACTGAAACAGCCTTTTCTGATCTTGCATCATAGGGACCATGGGAAGAGCAAGGAGGAAGGATTAATGCAAGGAAAGCTGACAATGTGCTTTGAAGAGCCTGGGACAAACATAAATCATGGAGGGGGCCTGGTGCAGAAGGGTCCCCTGTAGGAAAGGGAGAGCTTGTGAACATCTTTTTATGGCACAAAGAGGTTGAGTGTTTAGTACAAAGTTTACATCTGCAACACTATTAGGTGACCCTAAAAATAAGGAAAAGTTATTTTCAAGCCTTTACCTCCACCACAACTGGTTTGGTAACAGTATGGTTAGAAAGAGACCTCCCAGCCATAGTCCAGGACTGTTTTCCTTGTCCTCTGTGCTGAAGGCAGAGTAACTCAACGTTATACATCCTGTTCACACTCAGCTATCGCTCAGGACAGAATATACTCCTGTTTGCCTGGTTTATTAAGTCACTAACTACACTGGTTAGATAATTTCAGATTTTCTTACAACCCGGATTTTTGCCTACTTGGCATATCAATGTGTGTTCGTTCAATTTAAAAAGGAAAACAGTTTTTAAAATTCAAATTTTAAAGGAACCACATTTTTCTTGCCTGCTAATTGCCTTCTGTGGCTTGGCAACACCTTTGTGGACAATAGGTGTTCCTGCCACTACTGTCCCATCTGGAACGAGAGGTTTGGCTCCAGTCCCACCCTCTTTCTTCAGCTCAGGCTTCCAGGATGATTTCCAAAGCTGGGAAGTGAGAGGATGATGCCACTCCATACCACCTGAGGCAACATACTACACCCAAGTCCACAGCCCAAGATGGGCTACCTGGGAGGGTTTCTGACACTGCTGGTGCCAAGCCACAGGTGGCAATTAACAAAGAAAAAGGGTTGCTCGTAGCTTGGCTGCCGGCAGTGTGGTTGATGGCTCTGGACAAAGGAACTACAGGAGGTGAGAAAGACAGCAATTCACACGGAGCTGACTCAGGGCGTCACCATCAGGGACCAAACCCAGATGACCTCGCTGAGTCCAAGCAACTGCTGCCTCCCAAGTGTATCCTACCACTGGGAAGGCATATCCAGTGAGCTGCAGGATGCATCTACCCTTCTGAGCACGTGGAAGAGCTGCGGGCAGGCACTGCAGGGTCAGCATTTTCACCATAAAACCAGTGGGATACCAGCTCGCTCGCTACAGCTCCAACAAGCCACCTCTCCCAGGCAGGGAGTGCCCAAGCCTATGATACTTGGAAGGGACAGTCAGGTCTCAAGGAGAGGAGACTTGGATGACTGTCAAGGAGACAGACCAACATGGGGCCAGCTGACTTTTCTGCCAATGCTGCAGGAGCAGAAAAGCCTTCTGGAGCTAAAGCTGGAGCTGCTGGCAGCAGGGCTCGGCAGGAGAGGGGCGAGAACAAGCACTGGAGTCTGTGCCTTCCTCAAATTTGCTCATCTCCCCCAGCAAGCAGTGTGATGGAGCAGTGGAGCTGGAGTGGTGAAGTGTCCCAGGGACCGACAAAGTGTCCCAGGGACCGAGGGAGCCCTGCTAATGTCTGGAGCAGAGACACAAGTCAAGCTGCTGGTCTCAGAGACCCTTCCCCTGCTCTGCTGTGGTGGAGCAGGCACCCGTGCCGTGACTCTTGCTGGAGGAAAGCGCACTCTGAACCTTGTGAAATGGCAAGGCGTTGGTTGCTGTGGGTGCCGGTGCCCTCCCGGCCATGCGGGCACGAGCCCTGCCCTGTGTGGATGTTATCTGGGCAGAGTGCTGGCTTAGCAAAAAAACAACAACAACAGCCCCCAGCAGCTTCCAGCCAGCTCAGGGCAGCACACTTCCGACTTCTTGGCAATCGTGGAGAGAGGAGCACGTGACAAATGCCCCTCTCCCCCCCAAAAAAATACTCGGTTTTGCCCAGCTGGGCAGAAAGCACCAGCACCTGCAATGACATGAACTACAGGAAAAGCACCACGACTTCCAGCACCTCTAAACCCAGGTGTGGCCAGCCTGCTGCATCCGAGAGGGACAGTCCAAAGGAACTTCCCTCCCTTCTTCCCTGGAGCCCTACAATCCATACAAGAGGTACTGCTGGAAGGATGCAACAAGAGGGGAGCAGATGCAGCCCTCAGCCTGGCTGTCATGGCTGTAGGCACACAAAGCTGCTCCCTCACCACCTCTCCAACCAGTCCCATCAGACTGTGTCATCCAGCCTTTGCCATCACCTAAGCCTACAGAGAATAAATCTGCACCAAACAGTTATTGCAATGGTGTGAGCCTTGTCTCCCAGCCCGTCCTAGTGCCAGCCACTGCTACAACTGATTCCACCTCATCAGTGAAAGCTCTGGAGACAGGAAGGGCAGCAGAGACAAAGGTGTGCTGGGTTTACCTTTGAAGGGATTTAGATCTGGAGCACTCAACACCGACAAACTGCTGAGACAGGCATTTACTCAGGTGTATAAACATCATGGGCGGCAAACGCCAGCCTTGCAAGAATTCTCCTCCAAAGCTCAAGAATAAATTCAACATGTTTTTAAATAATTATGGATGAATCACCTGAAAAAACTTCCTACATTTTATCTTCAGCTGCTGACACTGATCGTGCAGCTGTTTTGTTTATAATGTAATTACACATTCCCACCTACTTGCACTCTCAGTGTGCAGCCGAGTACCTCAGGTAGCAGAAAACCTAAAGGCTGACATTTCCTTCTGGCCTTTGGAAGTGACAGAACAGTTAGTACAAAACTTAATTTATTTGAGGTGGGGAGGGGGGGGGAAAGAGAGGCCGCAAGTTAATTTCCCTTCGAAGCCCGATGGTCCCCACCCAGAAACCTGCACACAAAAGAATACTGCCTTTAAACTGGTAGGTTAGGTCTGAGACCAGAGTGAAGGTTTGTCAACCATGACAAGCTCCAGCTTGTTTAACAGTCGACCGGAGGGTTGAAAAGTCTAATAAAACCAAAGGGCCTTCCATAACAAAGCTGCTGCCACTTAAGGAGAACATTCACACCCATTCAGCAGGGCTTTTTTCAAACGTGCAGAGGTATTTGGAGCCTCCAAAGCGAGCAAAAACACACCAAAACCCAGCAGCTAGAAACAGAAGCTGGAAAAAACTGCAGCGAGCAGTAAGAAACACACTGGGAACAGTGAGTAACTAACCACGGGAAGAGATAACAAAAATGCTGCATGACCTCCCTCCCATCACTTGGATGCCTTTCTAAAATAGACACTTCAGCCTGACCACACGTTATTGTGCAAGAATCACTGGGTGAAGCTGTGTGACCTGTTATCTCCAGGATTATCAAAGGAAAGTTTTTCCCATGCCCATCTGGAAAGTTTCCTCTCTTCAGGAGGAAGGTTTATGGATCAGTTTTAGCAGGCTGTGCCAGCCCCATCTGGGGAAGGCCCAATCCTCCTGGGGACAGGAGGATGCTCTGCCTTCTCAAATCCTCCAGCTGGGCCGATTTCCCCAGCACTCAAATCCCCTGGGTCACAAACTTCACTGGATATATCCGGAGGGGAAAACTGCTGTGCTGTTTTACAATGTGACAAATCCTACACTGCAGTGACACATCCACACATCCTTTGCTGCCCATTTCCATCTCGTTCTGCCAGCACTGGCCTGCCTTGAGGAAAAGAGGCTCAAGGAGCCCCTTCAAAGTAGCTTTTCCCAAGAGAGGAAAGCCAAGTTCCCCTGGAAGTGCAGATGTTCAGAGACACATTAAATATCAGTATTTCCACAACAAAGAAGGCAGCTTCTGCCGTTTCTTTTGCTGGTACAGCCATGGACCAAGCAACAAAGGACTTGTGATGATGGTCTTCATTCAGCAGTGGATCAGCAGAAGACACATGCTGCACACACCTGAGGTTGCCAGCCTACCCAACCACTTCCTTCTGTGGCTTTGCTCAAGACGGAACATTTTTCATTTCCTAAGAAATAAATGTTATGACAGTCACATGGACTGAATTAAAAGTACAAAGACCAGACTTCTTAGCCAAAGACCTCAAATTTTATTAAACAAATAAAAAATACATGCCCTTGGAAATCCAATCTGAGTAGGGCCATAAGGAGAGCAAGAAGGTTCCAAGGTCATGTTTTACAATCTTTTGAAGCAGGAATGATGCCTCTGTCTGAAGAAGGCATTTCATGCACCATCTGTACAGACCTTCCCTTTCTCCAGCACACTGCAAATGTCACAGTGCAAGAACTTGCTGTCTTTGCCCGGGCACTCTTATTTATACACAATAAAGGCCTTGTGCAGGAGATCAAGGCTGTATTTCATTGATTTGACATGATGGTTAACCTGTGAACTTTGCCCCTGCTAATAGAATAATTTCTGTTTGTTGACTCCTCTTTTGGTATCCTCGAGGGTAACAGTCGCTTCATCCCAGCTCTCATTTGCATGTCTGGTGCCAAATGGTTTTACAGCTTTTACTGGCACGGAACAGGGCCAGGACAAAGCTAATCAAATGCAGTAGCTACAGCTGGATACTGAGGCCCCACACCTCTCTCCACGGATCCTACCTGTAATTTCCAGAAGCTCTCCAGCAACTTGGCTCTGATTCATATTTTGCTTGTGAAAGCTTGGAGAGGTCATAGATTCACAGAATGGTCTGAGATTGGAAGGGACCTTAAAGCTTAGCTTGTTCCAATCCCCTGCCATGGGCAGGGACATCTGCCACCACAGCAGGTTGCTCCAAGCCCTGTCCAACCTGGCCTTGGACACTTCGGGGATGGGACAGCCACAGCTTCTCTGATCCTTGACTACCAAACAATCAATCCCACAGAGGTCTTTCACATAAATCTCACCCAGTCCAAGAGGCTGACTGCCAGCCAAGAAAAAGACCAAAATTTATGACTGAAAAGGGTAAATCTGTTAAACACTAAAGGTATGGTTTTCCAGCAGAGCTAACCCACCCTAAACATGCAGTGTTCGAAAAAAGGGCAATCCCACCTCCCCAAGCCTACTGCTCTCCTCCTTCCAGCACAAGGATTTCTCTGAACACATGCTGGATACAAAGGTCAGAAAACCAAACCCCCAGGAAAAAACAGGACAGTGAAGATGGAGAGAGGGAGGGGATTGACTTTCTGGTCTATAACAGGACAGGGAATACATGGGAGTTGGAGGGCTGACAGATAAAACCCAGTAGGTTCTGGTCGTTAGCTCTGGAGATCCAAGGACTAACATGAGGCCCTGCTGCTAACCAGTAGGTCTCACTGGGGTATTTCAAAGAGGTTTTTTCCTCTAGCTATAGCTTTCCCTCCCTCCACTGCTTTTCATCAGGATAGATGAAAGCTCTTCATCTATTAGCTACTTAGATCAGATGAAGACCTTCAAAAAGCTGATACTTTAAGGACAGGTTGTATCTCGGGAGCCAGGGGACCAAAAAACTCCAGGTCTTACCACAGAAGGGTACTCTGGAGTCTTCAAAGGTAAAATCCAATTTCCACGTGGGTTTTATAGAATTCGGATAATCTGACTTAAAACTGCAACGGTTCTACTTAAATTCATCACTGCCTTACAACAGTGAGGGATCCAGACCAGGGCTACGAGTAGCAATGGTTTTGCTTTTACACGCAAGTGTGACCTGCTACAATTTAATTTCTGAGCGTGACTTCAGGCAAAGCAGCTCGCTCTGGCACACATGAGGGGAATGAGAGGAGTGTCCAGAAGAGTCAGACCTTTCCCGAAGTTGCCTGAGCTGGGCATTCAGGGCTACACCAGTGAAGGAAGGGGCAGCTTTGCCCCCCACAAGCAGAGACGCTGCAGTCCTCAGAGCAGCTCACACCTGAGCCGCATGTGTACTGCAAAATGGGGAAAAAATGAGCCTTTTAACACACAATTCACCTCAAACCCAGCTGACTGCTGTGGGAATTTGTATTTCCAAGTGTGTCATCTTTGCATAGTCCGAAGCTGCACTTCCAGGTGAAGCAGGCATCAATTAGCTGATTTCTGGCATTAGGATGGGTGGTGTCAGACATACTTTGTACCTGATAAGCTCAAAAGTGTAGCTCTCATCTGGTACTGTTCCACTTCCAAATCACGTCCACTAACCCTGCAGCAGAGCTCAGCCATCCCACCGCCATGGCAGAGGTGGGTAAGGTGGCACCAAGGTCACCCGGCCTCACCCACGCCGGGATGGCACAACACGAGGTGCTCCACACGGCCCAGCAAGGCCAGGCTGAGCAAACCCCTGCTCTCGACCAAGTGTCAAATCTTCTCAGAGAGATGCTCAGAATTATATTCACCAGCAATTTGACTTTTTAATCATTTCAATTACTGTGACTAAAACCCTTCAATCGGAACAAAACCGGGGGAAAAATAACCCCTCTCCTTCTGAAGGAAGCCTGCCTGGCTTAACAGACCATACCAAATCGTGAAGGTTTTTGCTTTTGTGGTCTTCACATATTTCATTTAATGCAGATAATTAACCTCAGTTTCTAATTTCAAATCCTCCACATAAGGAAGCAAAGTGACTGAATACATTCACTGACAGATGGAAAATTAAAATATTACTACAGCTTCTGCACAGCTCAAAAGACGGGGCCTCGCAAAAGATCTTTCTTCTTTTATTTGACTGATTAACTGTAATTTGCTTAATGGATTTAAGGATGAGCCTAATAATCCAATGATATATCCAGGAACTGATTTAGGATATCAGCACCTCTCTTCTGATTTTTTTTAAGCACAGTAGTTTCTTCACTACACACAGTCACTTCTGAAACCAGGTTTTTCCATCAGTTTTAATAAAATCAGGTCCATGATTTATTTCAAACGGGTGGTGATGGCATGACTGGCCTTGCACCATGCAGCCACAGTGCTGAACTTCTTGAAGTACCTTCTGAAGCCCCAGATTTAGGGATGACCCATGACCTCAACACGCTGTGGCAGCCAATGACCCATCCCAGTGGGCAACAAGGACTTCTTGCATGGCTTGGGAAGGCAGAGAAGTCAACAGCTCTACCCTCACATGGGGCCAGCGTGTGTTTCCCCAGCACCCCCACACCCTTCTCAGTCCCTTTTCCACCAAGAAAGTCTGGCATAACAGGATTTCACAGTCTGTCTCAACAGTTAATAAATCCAGGATCCAACAGACTATTAAAGGAAAACATCCAAGAGGCAGTCATTTTTAAAACGTCCAATGGCAACTAATTATTCAAGGGATTAGTCCATTATAGTAACAACAAAGAAACTCTTAAAACATAAAGCCAAGTTGAACGGCAGATCAAACCCAAGGTATTCCCACCCCGTGGCCCACCTCCTGGGTGCACTTCTCAGCGGCCTGGGAGCAGTTCAGCTCCCACTCAGCCTTTTAGCACCCAATTCCTTCTGAAACTGGGCAGAACCCAAACCAGTCAGACTCAAAATACAGTATTTCATGATCTGTGCCATTATTGTAAGTGCACAACAAAACAGGACCATTGCCAGCACTGGACCAGTCAGGCTGTGGCTCAGTCCAACTCACTCAACCTTCTAAGGACAGAGATTCCCTTCCCTCTGGTGATGCGTTCCTGGACTGCATCACGCTCCCAAGACTTTTTTCCCCCATGTCCAACCTGAATCCCCCCAGCACCAAAAGGAGGGGGATATAATCCCCCTTCTGTGCTTTTAAGAGGAAATATTCTGTAACTCAAATAAAAATCACAACAAAACAAGGTTTTGTTTGCTGGAGGAGGGGAGAAAACACTATTCATTTATCAAATGAGAGTGCTAAAAGCTTAACTACCTGTCTTTAAAAAGAAGCCAAAGCACTGATCCATAACCAACCAACAAACACACCACTTCTTCATCTTGATTTGTGTGAAGGCAAAGCTATGGGCACAAAAGGTATTCTTCAAATAAAATCCATTTTAAAACTTGGCAACCATCAGTATAAATACTTTACGCTGTTAGTGTAATGTAAGCACTTCCACACAGAAGTTTCATCAGCTTAACAATATATTTAAAAAAGCTGGCTTAACTTCTGTGCAAAACCACCATCAGTCTCTGTCCTGTATATCTTACAGTGATCCAGCCACTAAATTACCACTTAGAGCTATTGGCATCAGACCCCCTCCTTGCTGGACTCACTGATTTCTCCAAGAACAATGCAGAACCCAAACTACTCTTCTGCAACTTATTTTCTTTAAAATTGGAAATAGCCACTGCTCTACATGGATTCCAAACAGAGCTGTACTGATTACAAATAATACTCTAGGCCCAGCAATTTTAATTCAAGATAAGCATCCAAAACTTTTCTTCCTGCCTTTGCATATGGGTCTAACATTCCGAAGATGCTTTTTTCCTGCAAACGAGCTCTGGTGAAGCTCCAACAGCCTAACTCCAAGATGCACGTGCTGCCTCTCCAGCTAAAAGAAGCATCAGTAAGACCATTAACACATCTTTAAACTTTCTAAACATGACTGCTCCTGCACCAGCATTCCTGGTTTTGCATCCCCGGTTTTCCAACCGGTCGGTACAATTAACGCCAATTCCTTCACCGCACAGTCTTGAGTCAGAGGTGTGCAATTTAATATTTAATTATGAACGAAGCAGCCAACCTCAAAATTAGCTAAACTTCAGCCAGCTCCTTCCTGATGCAGCCCCAGCTTCTGACCGCTGGACCGTTTGTGCTGCCTAAGCCATGGGGAGATCCTGCGCCTTCCCTGAGCCAGCCTACACCGATCCTCTCCGGCTGTTTGTGGCTGCGTCCTCCCAGATCAGAGGCTGTCATGTCCCTCTAAAGCTCCATCAGCTCTTCTCCACTGGCCTCCTCTTCATACTCTGTTATGAAGAATTGCTGGCCCTGTGTTCTGGGGAGAGCTGCCCTCCCACACGTCCGGAGAGGCTGCCAGTGCGTGGGCACAGGCACAAGGGCTCTCCTGGTGATTTCTACCGGCCTGGTGGAGAACCACATCACCCACCCTTTCCATTTGAACCACCAACGCTTGTGAAATGCCGTGAGCTTAGTCAGCTCAGCACTGTGGAAATTAGAGCTTGGAGCCAGCTTCCTTTAAAAAAACCAACCCCCTGTGTATATCAAAGACCCCGTTGAGAAATTTCTCCGTCCGTGCCCAGCAGCTCGACCACAACACTCCTCAAAACCAAGCGACTGCAGACTTCACCCACCACCACTGTGTCCTCTCATCACCATTGCCCAGGTTTCCTTTTCAGTGCATCGTGTGCTTCATGAAATGGGTCAAACCCCAAAACAACTGGCAGAACCAACTCAAATCTCCCAGTTTTCTTTGTTTTCAGGAGAGATGGAGACAGAGCTGCCGGCAGGTAACACCATACGCTCTTCTCACTTCCCACCACGGGAGGAAAGCAAAGGCAATGGCTGTGAGAGCTGCTCTCCAATAATTTGGGAGTGGGAGGGGAGCGCCTTCCCACGCAGAGCTAAAGAGACAGCAGAAGAAACCCACCCCAGCAAAAGACACAACCGTTCACCACAAAACACCCAATTTCCAACTCTTTAAGACGCGTGTGTTTTTCCTGGAGCAGTCAAAAACCAGGCTGCAGGGCAGTTCTCAGGCACAGGTTTAATTTCTGCTCTGCAGCTCCGAGGAACGCTGTCCCGGCGCGTCGGAAGAAGGTTAATGAACGATTTAGCCGCCCTCACAACCACGTTAGTGTCACTTTCGGAAGCTGCGAGTTAATGCCCGAGATCTTCGGGGGTTACTCTCTTTGAAGTTCACTGATCCATAACCAATGTCCAATTAATTTGCAGGAGCCGAACTATAATGACTATTGGCCTTTTCCGACGCGCACAAAAACACAGTGGGCAGCGGGCGATGCTTTTGGCTTCGGGATGTTCCCAAATGTGCCTGCACGTTTGCACACCTTCGGAATACCCAGCGCTAATAACGGGTTGTCTTTCTGCCCTTTGAGGAATTTTTTTGCATTTGCTCTCCCGAGAGCAGAGCTACCGCATCAAGATTTATGAACTTTCTGCTGCAAAAAAAAAAAAAAAAAATTGGAGCTGATTCAAGATGCTCATTTGCTAACAGGGAAATACTTCTACTGCATTTGCTTAGATTCCTCTTTATTTAGGGTTTCCATGGAAGCCAAGGAATAGAAGTTCAGTCTTGGGAAGATTAAACAGGCCCTGAGATATAATGCAAAACAGCTTATTTCAACATTCCCCAAAGAGCAGAAATGAGAAATTCTTCCACACATATGCCAAAAAAAAAAAAAAAAAAAAAAAAGGAGGTTTGTGGAAATTTTCAAAATAAATTGGGACCCAGCTTTTCAAATGCTGCTCACAACCATCACTTCCTGCTGCAAGCAGCTCCACTGGCTTCCAACACAGTTCCTCAGGTGAGAAAGTAAATGAACAAGAAGTCTGCAGGATAGAGAAGCTACAGCTTAAAAATGAGCTTATTCAAGGCAATTATTGCTATACAACATCCAGGAAGAAGGTTAATTCAACCACAAGGTCTTGCACAAGGAGGAACAATCACCTCATTAATTAGTATCTCAGCAGTTTTTAGAATAAAAAAGGCAGAGATTATGCAGTTCAGCAGCACCTTCCATGGCGATGCTCTGGATGCTACTGGAGCTGACAGACCAACATTTAAAAAATAAAATAAATCCCTTATCTTCAGATATTCCAAGCTGAGAAATGCTTCTGCTCTGGTGAGAATGGTAAACATTTCCTTGCCTCCCTACCCCACAGGTCAGCAGAGTGTCAGCAGCCACAATGACAGGCTGTCCGACACTACAAATTAATAGCCACACATTTTCTCTGACCTCCATCCCCCAGGTAAAGATTTATGTTTTGTGTTGTTCCAATCTGGTATGAAAATGCCCAGGACCAATGAACTCTACTCTACTTCACAGCACCTTCCTTAAACCATTTTACAGTCTGGCACAGATAATGGTAATGGGTAAAGTGCACTTTCTGCCTTAAGTTGGAGCTAAAATCCTGTCGCATGCAGGATTTGCTACCTGGTGTAATAAGGAAACTAAAAACCGCTGACCCTCAAGTAAGTTATTTTCAATCTTAACACCATTACTGCTTAAATAAAAAGATACTGAAGTTGTAGCCTTTTCTAATCCTTCATTTATGGTGAGCACCCAACCACTCAGTGAAAACACACTTCACTACATGCTGAAGTTTTTATTAACTCCATGGGAAAGTCCCAAGACACTGGGATATCTTTTTCTGACTGATTAAAACAGCAGGAGTCCACGTGAATTCCTTTTTTTTTTTTTTTCTCCCCCCTGCTCCCAAAGAGTTTCACATGTAACATACCCTCCTCAAAATCTGTAAGGAAACAAGAACCAAGCCGAGAACATTTCTCCAGCTGAAAGGCACCGAGACCTCGCGCAGGGCGGGATGCGCTTCCAGCTGCCAGCCTAAAGGGATGGCTGGGGGAGATTAAACACAGAAATGCTTTTCATAAGGCAGGAGGCTTTGAAGAGGACAGTTCAACTACTTCATTTCATAATCTTCACAAAGCGTCAGATTTTAGCCTAAGCAGGTCTTAAAACAAGGAGATTTTATTTAAAAAAAGGGGGGGAAAAAAAAAAAGAAAGTAGGAATGTGTTCTGGCCGGGTTCTGTTGATTCAGCAAGGGTTAGACACACACACGCTTATTGATCCCAGAGAGCTCCCTGCTAAGTTAATTGTCTGGAATTTTAACTGAGCTCTCAGCAAGTTTCAAAATCCATGTTGGCTGGAAGTGGGTGGGGGACCCAGAAAAAAAATAGGCTGCAAAACTGCAAGTCCTCTAGTTGAAAAAAACCCACCAATTACTTTCATGAAGGGAAAAAAGCTGCAGCAGGGAATGGTTTTAACTGGATTTGGGGATTCTGTGTTTGACACTGCTATAATTCAGTGCTGGGAATCCCATTTGCAAAGCAGTACCATTATCAGGGAGCATCGTGAATGCACCGTGAACTCCTGTCCACGGTACCAAGGGATCTCCTGCAAGCTCATGACAACAATTTCTACACAGAGCAGTGTTACCACAGGTGTACCTGTCCACATCACAGTACCTGAGCACTGACCTTCTGCTTGTGCAGGTAAGGGCTCAGCTGCCTGTGTGTGCACGGGGGCTGCCCATGGCTCTGCACTACCTGCCTCCAGCCCACATCCAGCAGCAGTTCCTCCAGGTGAGGAAAGTGCTGCAGGGATGATCTGGCGCAACCAGACAGGAACAGCCAGAGACACCTTTAAAACAACCTGCGACTGCTTTCCAAACAAAGCTTTGCACACCATCGAACCACCCGGCAACGCCAACCCGCACCGACGCGGATGCTCCCCACAACCACTGGTCCTCCAAAGCTTCCCACCACCCCCGTGGTGGCTCCCCAATCCGTTCACGAGCTGCCCCGGCGCTCACCCACCTGAACTCCCTGCCCTCGCTGTAGCGCCGAGCCGAGGCCGCGCGTTGCGTGGCCGTCTCCAGGAGCAGCTTCTGCGTGAGCCTGCTGGAAGGCGCCGAGTCCCGGCTGGCCTCGGGCTCGGCCTCTTGGTCACACTTCCACTCCTCGTCCTCGTTCAGAGTCGGCAGATAACCAGGTAGTCCTTTACCTGTCCCAGACCCCGAGCTCGGATCGCTATAAATTTTTGGACTTTCCCCACCTGTCCTTGTGTATTCCAAATAAATATCTGACTTAAGGAACAAAGGGTAGGTATTGTCTTCTATCATGCACTGAATCTCCGTTTGGGCCTGGTCAAACATGTCGGGGTCAATCTGCAGTTTCACAACACAGTCTTTGATGAAGCTCTTTGTGGCTGGTTTGATCTGCCGGGACACAATGCCATTGTTGTCGAGGATGTATTTTTTGTAAATGGCTTTTGCCAGCTTGAGTCTTTTTTCCTCGTTAGACACACACGGCTCCAGCTTCCTGAAGCCGCTGCAGGCAAACCAGAAGTCCAGCAGATCCGCACAGTCCTCCTGTTTCAGGAAAGTCCTGAAGAGGTTGATTCCATCTTGATCATCCAGCAAGGAGTGCAGCGACTCGGCCCACTTCAGGTAGGGTGGAGTTGGCGAAGCACTCCCCTCGGGCTCGTACCCCAAATCCAAATCGGAGCGCCTCGGTGTTGCTGTGGACATCTCATTTCTAACCACGTCACTTTTACCGGAGTAGAAACCATGGCTAACTGGCCTTGGATCCGTGGACACGAGTTCCCCCTCCTCGCCAGGAACTGGTGGTCTTGGAGCATCTTCAGTGAAGCTTCCTCCGAGGTCCAAGGGGAAGCCTTTCCCCTGGATATTCATTTTTCTGGTCCTTGCTTGCGCGGGAGCAGTGGGGGACGAGCTCAAATCTCAAATCACCACTATTTGTAGCTCCAAGGTAAACAAGTTTGTTCGGCTGAAACAGAGGAGAAAAAAAATAAGCGAGTATCACTGGAAATAAACACTCTAAGATTACAAACCACTGGCTTTGCTCTGCACCATTACTGTACTAACACCTCTTTTTTTTCAGCAGAATCAACAGCAAAGCTCTTGGTGACTTCCAAGAGCGCAGAACTGGGCTCAAACCAGGCACAGGCTAAAAATGACAGTTACAGAACATCCAAAACCGTACATCCAGAATTCAGCATCAGTGATACAGCTGATGCTCTCCTAAAACAGAATCCCATTACCCAAGACCGATGGTTTTACTAGACCCTGAGATGTGGCAGTCCCCACACCCAAGAGATCCATACTCAGGTATCACAGGACACACGTCACTTTCTGCACTGCCACCAAGTCCTCTGCACAGCACACGCACCAGGTGACGCTAAGGCAACGCAGTTTTTATCCGGCTATAAATCTAGGAAATTCTCATCCCCAAACAGGAATTTAAGGCTTGTGAAAATTATTTGGAAAGAATACCCAGCTAGTCCTGGAAGCGGGACTGCACCTTAATCAAACACAGGTGGCTTTCGTACGCTCAAGTGACATACCAGCGCCACATTCCTCACAAATCTCTGCGTTTCAGAAATACGCCGCGTCGCCTCGAGTAGCTCTAGGGGAATCCAGATGCATCGCTGACCCTAATATTTTGGGCATCTGGACTGCATTCTTGCTTCAGATGGGCATGTTAGCACAGGAGTGCAGTTCTGGCACTGCTTTTTGTAGGCAAGCCGTTGAGAAAAGGTTCATTTAACGCCAACAAAATTGCACTCTACGAGCCTGGGAAAATTTCAGGTCATCAAAGGAAGATGAGAAAACCACCTTGAGAAGGAAACCTGATCAAGTACGAGGTTTTTAAAGAAAAGCAACGAGTCAATATGGAGGATGGGAGGTGTGGGGAAGGAGGGGAAGGCAGGGAAGGGCAACCCCTGGGTTGCTACTTCTGCTGCTCGACAAGGTAACTTCATCATTTAAAGGCAGCAGCAAAATTCTTGTCCTGCAGAACAGTCGAAGCCCCAAGTACTGCAGAGCACCAGCTGCCTAACAAATTACTACTCCTTGCGCTGCATTAACTCAATTGCATGTGAAAACACACCAAGAAAGACACATTTTAGCTCGCCCTCCCTCTCAAAGCTCACCCCACCTCAAGGAACATGTCTTTGGGATGCTATACCATTTTCCCCCCATTTTCTCATCCCTGCTGAACCGAGAACCGCCGACGATGCCGTGCCAGCCCTTACAGCCCACCTGTCCATCGTGAAACGACCCAGCGAGCCCAGGGGCGGCCAGTGAGGACGGCTGGGCCCCGTGTGGAGCGCGGCAACGAGCCAGCGCCGTCCGAGCCCCCGGCCCGAGCCCCCCCAGCACGAAACCCCTGCCCTGGCACCGCGGGACGCGGTGGGCTCCGGCCCCACGCCGCGGGGTCGGATGGTTTTCACCCCGTTTCTGGAGGCGAGCGCTGGGCTCGCCCCCACCTCTGCGCCGCAGGTCCCCGGTGACCCCCGGCCGGGCGGCGAGGACCCCCGGGGCAGCGGCCCCGCAGCCCCACGGCCACGCCGGGCATTGTTGCGGCGGGGCCGCGCTGGCTCCTCACCCCGGCCGGGGCAGCCCCGCGGAGCCTCCCGGAGAACGCCCGGCCGAGCCGCTCTCCCGGCTCCCGGCGGGGACCCCCCGTTCGCCCCGCGGCAGCCGCCGGGCCGGGCGCGCTGCGGGGCGGCCCCGCCGCTGTCAGGGCGCCGCGCGGGGCCCCCGCCGCCCCCCGGGCAACTTCGCGGGACCCGGCCCGCGCCTCTCCCCGCGCCTCCGCCGCCACCGCCCCCGGCCGCGCTCGCCCTCCCGGCCCGCCCGTCCCCCGCGCCCGGGGCGGCCTAGCCCGGCCCGGCGGCCCCGGCGCGGCCCCGCGCTCCCGCCCGCGGCGGCCTCGGCGCGGCCTCGGCGCAGGGCCTGGGCCGGGGCCGCCTCACTCACCCGCGCGGAGCGGCGGCGGCGGCCCGGGGCGGCGGGGCCCGGCCCATGCGGCTCAGCGGCGGCGGCGGCCCGGCGGGGCTGCGGCGGCACAAAGCGGGCGGCTCGGGACGCCCATGGCCGCGGCCGCGGGCGGGTTGGCGGCGGCGGGGAGCGATCGGGAGCAGCAACAGCGGCGGCGGCGGCAGCAGCAGCCGAGCCGAGCCCCGCTCCGCTCCGCCTGCGCCGCTGCCTCCCAGCCCGGCACGGCGGCTCAGCCGCGCCCCCCGCGCCCCCACCCGGTACTGCGGGACCGGCGGCCGGAGCGGGGCGGAGCGGGCCCGGCCCGGCCCGGGGAGGCGGTGCAGGGACGCGCGGGGCCCGGGGGGGCTGCGGGTCCCGCACTCGCTGCAGCCGCACGGAGGTGCCGGCCCGGGGAGGCCCCGGGCCCCGGGAGCCGCAGCACATGGCCGAGGGGCCGGGCTGGGCTCCGGACAGAGCGCGGCACATGGCCGAGAGGCCGGGCAGGGCGCTGGGGACCCGCAGAGCTCCGGCTGGGCGGGCACCCCAAGGGCTGAGCGGCTCCAGAGCTCTTGCTGGCCCTGGCCGAGGGGAGCCCGCAGAGCCCCCGCGAGCATCCCGGGCAGGGATGGCCCCGGAGAGGGTCACACTCGGGAGACCCCCGGGGCCTGGCCGAGGGGCTCGGCCCAGGAAAGGCAGCAGCCCTCAAAGCACCACCAGTCTCCACTGCTCTGCCCGTGTTGAACGGCATGGCACACCCGAGCTCTGCCCGGTTTGGAGAGCACATCACGGGCCTGGGAATGGAGGAGCGTGGTGGCCGGTCCACCGGCCACTCTTGCCTCCACCAACCACTACAGCTGGTTTGAAACCTGCAAAGTGTGTCCTGCTTCTCTGAGCTGGGCAATTCCGCGGCAGGGAGAAATCAGGGACTGTCCAAGAGGTGGCACTGCATGGACTGGAACGGGTCACGCAATGTGGAGACTCCCCACATCGGCACTGGGGAGCATGTCACACCCTGAGGTGGTTGGTTATGGGGAGCAGGGTGCCCCAGCTCTGAGGGTGCTGTCCCAGAGTGATGGGGGACACTGCAGGGAGAAGAAGGCGATTACCAGATGCAGAGATCAAACGAGAGTAGAGTAACAGGGAAGCGCAAAGCCTGCTTCCTCCCTGGAAAGCAGCGATAGACTCCAAGCCAGGCAGACCCTAGGTACCATCTCAAAAGCTGAACATGCAAACAAGCCACAAGACAGTCCTTTAAAAATCAGAAATTACTCAGAATGATTTCCAACAGGGATGGTTTCTGCTTTCTTATGCAATTACACTGTTGCACGTGCCTGCCTCTATGCATTTAGAGAACGCTTTTGGAAACGTAACTTTTTTTTTTTCCAGCTTTCTGAAACGCACAGAAATCCACCCTGGGCAGTGGCACTCCCCATCCCAAGCCGGTAGAGAGCCCGGCAGGCCGATGTGGCTCCTTACACCCTTTCATGTGAACGATGGTGGGAGCTGATTTACATGTAGCAGTGCAATACTGATCTCAAGCGTAATAATAGAAAAGCTGATGTGGGATTCAGCTGGTAAAGAATTAAAGGATGGGAATATAATTAATGCAATCAGCCTAGTTTCCAGAAAATAGCTCTTGTCAAACTCTGATGTCATCCTTTGAAGAGATTACAAGTTTGGCTGATAAAGGTTATGGCATAGAAATAATAGACCTGGGCTCTGTTCAGGCATGTGACTTAATCCATATACTATTCTGATTAAAAATTAGCACAATACAACATCAAGAGGGACACCTTAAAGGGGCTGGGAGCTGGCAAACCGACAGCCATCAATGGGGAATCCCTGCAGAATGGGAGCGCGCTCAGTGGGTGTCCGGGCTTGGATGGGAAGCCCAGTGCTATTCAGTATTTCCATCAATGGTCTAGAAATAGATTAAAAAGCCCTGCTGAGAAAAACGCGGGGGTGAGGGAAATGAGAGGGGCAGGAGACACGGACGAGGTCAAGGCAGCTGTAGAAAACTTCACAGGCTGAGTCGCCGGCAAATAAAACATGGTTGAATGCGAGCAGCTGTGAAAGAGTCTGTCCACTGAGCACAGGGCCCTTCTGCTGGAAACCCGGGATCTGGCAAGGATGGACTGGGGGGAGTGTAGGAGGCGGGAGCAGCGGGCTCCCCACAGGGAATGTCTGGCTGGGACAGGGCTGGGTGCTACAGCAGAAGGATTCCAGAATCTGCGTTTTGAAGAGAATGCTGAGAAATTAGGAGAAGGTGGAGGAGAGTTAAAAGTGAGCCCTGCTTTTCAGGGGGGTGGCTGAGGCCCACAACCTCCCCAGCAAGTTCAAAGGAGCCCTGGAGACATTATAGCGCTTCAGTCGCTTCATGGGTGAGAGACCATCAGGTATTAGAGAGCTTTTCATCTCCCAGAGAAAGGCCCAGCGAGATTCACACCCCAAACTGAGATCACATGAGAAACCAGAGCCAGATTTCTCTGTGGCAAAGGGGAAACCGAGGGGGTGGGTGATGAGTTTGGGTCCACCAGGATGCAGGTGGCTGAAGGGCTGGGCTTGACATGCCCTCCCTCATGCTGACATCCTTCCCTGTAACCTCTCCTTACTGCTCCTTAGGTTAGGCTGGACCTGGGGAGTGGGAAAAGTGCCTGGGGCTCTCTTGGACCCCCCCAGCTCAGGAGACACAGCCCAGGGTGAGTAGCCAGCACTCATCCCACCCGCGGGCACACTGGGGAGGCAGAGGGGCTCCAGACCAGCTGACAGGGTCTTCCAGTAGCACAGGATTGCTCTGTGCATGCTCCCAGAGAAAGCAGAGCCAGTGCTGCCCTGCTCCAGCAAAAGCAGCCAGGCAGCTGCCCCTTGTAGGCTGGAAGAGATGAATTCCTGCAGGACGATTCCAAGCCTTCCCAGTGCCTCACTGTTTTCTGGTCCTCTAGCAGGGCTGCTTGGGGATGGGAGAACCGCGGGCTGGCTCCCTCTGGAGCCCTTTCCCTGCCTTTTACACATCAGTTTCCCCATGGCAAGGAGCTTGGCAAAGCACAGGGACCAACATCAGTTACTTCCAGATTTACCTAAGGACATCAAACAGGTTAGAAACTAAACTGAGCGCCCCTGGCCTGTGGGAGAGGAATAAACCTGTGAGATCTTTACACAAAGGATAGAGGCCAGTGAACCAAACCTGGTCATTTCTCTCTTCACCTGGTCCTTTCTCCCTTCTTCATCAGCTAATCACGTGGCCCTGCCTTAAGCCTTCGCAAAACTCCCACAGCTGAAATGGCAGCAGTGTTTTGGTGCACTGCTGGTGTCACCCTGCAGCTGAGGGTGGTCCCATGGGATCCTGTACTCTTCTTTTCTGCCTGGAAGAGCCAGCAAACGCTGGAGATAGAGGAACTGCTCTCAGCCTCTGGGCTGAAGGTCTGGGCTGCATCCAGGCAGCACTGGTGTGGTGCAATTCCAGAGCCTCCCTGCAAAGGGGAGTTTTCTGTAGCACCATTAGCTCCCTGCCAGGTTGGCTTGGGAGCCACAAGACTTCCAGGATCACTTCTGCAGAGGCTGCAAGAACTTGGATCAGCTTCAGCACTGACAATGGTCATCCCAAATGAATTCTCCTCTTTGTAGTGACTCACAGACTCCCCCAAGGCAAGATGGGCCTGACCCAGTGTTGAGGTGTGACCACTGGTGGGCTGTCAGCATCTGTTCCAATGGCAGGGATGTGTGGGTGTGAGCCAGTGTCCCTCCAGCATGGGTGAATTCAGGACAGAGTGCACTAGATGGTGCTGTTCAACCTTTGGCAGCCATTTAAAAGGCTCCTGCAAGGTCATAAGCGGTGCTGAAATTTGGTGGGTTTTATATTCAAAAACCTTTTTGGAACAGGAGGACAAATAGAAATATCCTAAAGTATGAGATCCTACACCAATCACCAGTGGTGGAAAAGGGCATCTCACCTCAGAGGGACACATGTCACCAACCACCTTGGACAGGGAGCACTCTCAGTTCTGAGGCAGGAGCTGGGGTTTGACTACATGACCGGCGGTGGCCAAAGGGGCTGCCAAGAAAAAAATGTCCCAGGGTGGAAGAGGAGGCTGACAGCTCTCTTTTGGACTGCTGGCAAGACGATGGTTGCAGAACAGGAGGAAGAAAGTGTATTAGCAATCATGATAAAAGTGTTGATGTTGTGGTGCCAGGAACCAAGGGCATCCTTGAAGGGCTCAGCTGGGATGAGGCACCCACAGCTCAATGGCACTGCTGCCAAGAGAATGAGCAAGTAGAGCCACAGGACATGGCTGGCAGGAGAACAAAGCAGAGAAGTGGTCATGGGTACATCCAGGCTGGGAACTGGAAGACAGCTCCTGCCTCACCAGGAGGGATGGATAGAGCACATCCCTGTGTGGGCAGTGAGGATGCCCAGAGACAGCTGTGCCAGGGGCTGGGACAAGAGTAGAAGTGGGTGATGCTGATTTCAACCATCACAGCATCCCTTCTTGCAGGTCTAAAGATATGTCCCCACCCTGGCTATGTCAGCCCCACAAAGCATCCACGGAGCAGCAGGAGCAGCTCTCTGAGTCCCTGTGGTGCAGGTCCTGCAGGAGGCCTGAGTGTGCCTCCTTCTTTGGATTCCCCACCTCCAAGGGACAAACACACCCAGACGTGTCAGTTTGCCTTGGATCTGCTTCTAATGCTGGCCAAAAAGGATGAAGCACTGTTTGGACACCAAGCTTATGTCTTTTTGCTCAGATCCTGCTCTTTAATAAAGTCCACAATGGAGCCTGCTGTTCCAGGCAGTGGGAAGGCTGCAGGGCCTGGCTGCTGTGGCTGCTCAGGTCCCTCACCTCCAGAAAAAGCATCCCATTTTCCCAGTTCACTCCTGTTCCCATGTGGGTGCTTGCTTGCAATTCGCTGGCATGTGCTGGGGGTCCCTGCTCTACCCCTCCAGGTACAGGGCTGGATCAAGTGGATGGGACATAGGCTTTGCTGCTCACATCAAAAATAACAAAAACTCCAGCCCTTGGCTGGGGTGGCCTCCTTCCAGGAATGTAAGGGCAGGAGGGCCTGGATCAGTTAAGGCAGCAGTCTGAACTGGTTTTTGCAGCTGCCAGCATTTTCCCATAGTGTTGCAAATGTCCAAGTGGCAGAGGGAAGCCCCTGCACATAACCATGAGCCCCTGCAGTGTCCTGGCATCCTGGCCTAGGGACTTGTTCTACCTTCAGCTCTGGGAGCATTCCCACTTGGTGTTTCTCCTTGTGCCTGCCCTGGCATCAGCCTCCTTCCTCCAGCTCTGCTTTGCCTTTCCTTGGTGGGTTACAGAGCCCCCAAACTTGATGTTTCCCCCAAAAAAGAGTATGGATAAGCTCATGCCATGCCTTGGGAGGCTGCTCTGGATGCGCTCCCAGCACCCTGTGGCCCTCCTGCCACCAGCCCTTAGACCATCCCCAGCTCCTCTCCTGGCTATCAGCCACCTCTAGCATCATATTTTGGGCTCAGGACTGGAGTTTTGGTCAAAGCTTTCCCCATCCTCCTTCTCCTCCTGTCTGACCAGGCAGGGAGAGTCACAGCAGTCCATGGCCACTCTCCTCTGCTTGCCTTGCACTGTCTGTAACACCAGTACCAGCCAATAACCATGTCAGCCAGTGTTCCTCTGCCCTGGCTGAGCAGAGCCCAGTTTGTTACACAGGCTTCTCTTCTCACTCCTTCTGTCCCAGCCACCCCAGATAACCCCTGGGGCCCCATCCCAGCCCCGGGCTGTGGCACAGAAGAGAAGAGTATGACCTGACATGGGTGCCAGGACCTCACTGTGTCCCCCAGCCCTCCCCACCTGGCCCCTGAGCTGCTTTTGGGGAAAGGTTCCCACGTCTGGCAGAACAAAGAGACCCTGCCAGACCCCTGCAAAATCTGAGACCCTCCTGCACCCAAGACCCCACGACTCCCCTGGTTTTGACCAGCCCTCTTTTCGACTGCCAAAAGCCACTGCACACACACTCAACCAGCACTGTCCATACTCCATGTTCTTCATCCCCAGCCAGTGAAGGCGAACCCCCCTTGGTGACACCCCACACACCTTCCTGCACCCACCTTTGGGGTCTGCCCTGGGTCTGTGCCCCACAATCCTGTCTCTCCATTCTCTGGACCACCAGGCTCGCTGCTCTTCTCCAGGGACCAGGGGTGGGATGCTGTCCATGCACGTCCCAGCAGTGCCACTCTGCAGAGAAAAGAGATGTCAGCTCGTCCCTGCTGGGGCCACCTGCCCAGGAGATGTTTGCAGGAGAGCCTGGCCAGGCAGAGACACCCTTTTGTCCCCCCACTCACAGGAGGGGGTCCTACTCCCATGGTCCTGAAGGACACACTTCATATATTGGCCCTCCATGAGATGGAGATGTCTGGAGTGGGCTCTGATCTGCTCTGAATGTGGGGGTTCTGGAGTGGTTATCCCTACTGAAATGGTCCTGGTGGGGAGCAGCAGTGTCAGGGGGACATCCCTGTCCCTGGTTCCTGAGCCCCGCTGCAGAGCCAGGACCCACCCCCCTGCCCAGGCCATTCCTTGCTCACCCTGTTCTCTGGTGTCCCCACAGCAGGACAGGACGAGGTTGGCTGCGTGGTGGGTATCATCCCTGGGTTGGAACACAGGATCTGACTGGTGCCTCACATCATTGACAGCTGCATGGAAACAGCTGGTTCCTGTGGCAGGGTTATCCCAGAGCAGCCTATGACGATTCAACCTGCTTGGTTCTGCTAGGAGAAGTGGATCTCCTTTATCCAGCCGTGTGTGACCCCGACCCAGGCTACTGGGAGGGAGGGGAAGGCTGGTGCAATGCAGAAATATCAGCTGGTTTGCTCTCACAGGTCTGTTTTGCAACTCTGGACTATGTCTCCTGGCTCAGATGTGTTCACCAGCCTGGCTGGTGAACATCTTGCCAGCTCAGTGCTCAGCAGTGCCTGCTCTGTCCTGCAGCCCCACAGACTTCCAGCCTGACTGTTTGAATACCATCCTATCAGCTTGGAAAGCAAGTGCTGGTCCCCACACTCCTGGCTCAACCCCGCCTGGAGGGTCAGCTCTCCCAGGGGGCTGGTGAAACATTTTGTGACAAGTAAGGCGTGTTGATCATATTTTGGCCAATTTTCAACCTCTGGTGACCAGGCAGTGGCCAGCTGTACACATGCTGCTGGTTTCTCAGTGCCTCTGCTTTGAAAAAGCTCTTCCCAGAGGCGAGGAAAACGGTCAGCGAGCTCTCTGTCCTCAATTTTGGTTTACTGTGAGTCCACCTAGTGGCCCATGGGTTTATGGTCAGCCTTGCTTCGTGCAGGGAGGCTTGTGAGGACATCTCAGAAACACTCCCTAAGCACCTAGGGCAAACTCTAGAAATCATTTTACCTGCACATGTGCTTGGCAGGTACAGTTTAAGTCTCAGCTCACCACTGTCCTTCACCAGGAGAGCTCCCAGCCCACGGAGTGGCAACAGCAGCTGAGGTTGTGGCTGGTTTGCTCAGGTCCAAACCCCAGCCGGACCTGGGAAAAGGGTCCCTGTGATCACACTGGGAGCTGCTGAGAGAAGCCCCATGGCATTTTCACCCCTTATTTCTCCTGCAGAATGATTTTTTCAGCCTCAAGACAGAGCATTGTGTGCCCCAGATGCTCCTCTGAGCGATGCCATACCTTGAGGAAGCGTTGACGACTCATGCCCAGGCAGCCCAGCAGCCAGAAGCTAATTACCAGTGGTGGCAGCTGATTGCCAGTACTGGGCTCCTACTGGCTGCTCGTGTCAGGCAGGAGGTCACACTCTGCCAACCAGAGCCCTCACTGGGCCCTTCTGTGGCACGACACACTGTACCACAGGATCAGCTCTGCCCCGGCC
Organism: Chiroxiphia lanceolata; assembly: GCF_009829145.1. Lineage (NCBI taxonomy): Eukaryota > Metazoa > Chordata > Aves > Passeriformes > Pipridae > Chiroxiphia > Chiroxiphia lanceolata. The sequence continues at coordinate 2,838,084 of NC_045652.1, forward strand.
AGGGGGACCAGCCAGCCCAGGCTGGGGGACCCTTACTCCTGGCAGGGCCCTTCTGAGAGCCCCTCTGCCCTTTTGGCTCTCTTGTTACACGGCCACAGACCCTCTGGAATCTCTCCCTACCCCTGCTGGGACTCCAGCTTCCAGCACCCTTTTCCCAACCTCCCACATCCCAGCAGCTCCTCCAAAGGCCCCAGCTGCAGGTTGGGTTGCTATTCTTTGCCATCTCCCCTGTGATGTGGACAGAGCAACCATCCAGTGCCCACCTCCCCAGTGATGGCCAGCCCTCCCAGCTGAGGTGGGGGACAGGACCCCTGTGCTGCTGGGCCACCAGCACTCAGTGAGGGCATCCAGGGTTCAGCACGGGCAGGTCCTGGAGCCCCTCCACCCCCAGGGACCTGCCTGAGGGTGCACCACCCCAGGAAAGGAGGTTTCTCTGCAGGGTTCCTCCTCCGTGGTGTGAGTGGAACAGTACCAGGAGAGACTCAGTGCTGATGGACACCAGCTGAGGTCCAGACCACCTAAGCCAGAGTGCTGGACCCAGCCCAGCAGTGACCCAGGGGTTACCTGCTTCCTTCTGCAGAGAAGAGTCACGACTGATGAGCTGGGGGTGCTCAGTGAGAGCCATTTACTCATGCACTTGGGAAGAGTCCTCAAACTCTTCTGCTGCTTTAGCTGTCCCAGCTCAAGCCCGGCCCAGGAGATCATCTTGGCATTGACTCTTCTCAAGGCTTTCTGACATCAGGCGAACAGATGTGGAGAGTGTTGGTCTCGTCCTAACACAGAACTGGAGAAATTGCTCACAAGATCATTCACTGTGGGATGAAACTAGGAGAAGTGGGGGGTCTCTTTCTTTGGAAAGGTCCAAGACCTGCTCCACAGCCAAGGCAGGATGCTGTTCTGGCATTGGATGTCAGCCTGGGATTCCATGTCCCCTTCTGCTGGCACTTCTGGGACTGTCCCCTGTGCTCAGCACTTGCAACTCTCTGCCCTGGGTGTGAACCCCCAGGCTGCCTCTCTCCTAAAATCCCCTCCCCTTCCCGCAGCAGGGGAACTACAGTAGAGTCAAGTGTTCTCCAGGACAGGATTGCTGGGAGCAGGGAAGTCACTGGGGTAGTGATCATGAGCATCCCACAGGCCTCTTCTTCTCTGGGGAGGAGGCAGCAAGAACTGCTCATTGGAGATGTAAGCATCAGGCCGGGCAGGGGTCTCAAGCTTTGAGTGTCCTGTCTCCTCCTTGAGCTGTCTTCCATAGAAGCTGCTTCCCAGTCCTTTGGCCCTTGTCTCCATCAGGACATGGAGGCTCCTGCCACTCCCCTGCTCTGCAGGGCTGGAGCCACCATCTCATATCCAACCTTCTCACAACACATGCTTGTGCCACCCGTGTCCTTCAGCCTGTGCAGCTCCTCTTCGCTGTGGTGGGAGCTGACAGCAGCCCAATCCCTGCAGCTTCAACTTGTCTGACCTCAAGGCTCTCCTGGTGTACTCCCAGAGGGTAGATCCCACTTTGATTGTCCTGCTGGGCACTCTTGTTAACGCATCTCTTGCCAGAAGTCCTTCCACAGAGAGATGTTGGCTGGCAGAGTGACCAGCCTCCAGAGAATCCTTGGCTGGCAAATGCAAGCAAGTCTGGCCTCGTGTTGTCTTTCATTCTGATCCTTTATAGTAACAGAGGGCCAAAGCAGGAGAAAACACATGGCAGTGGATGTACAACACCAAATCTTACCAGACTTGGCATCTTCTTGTGGAAGCAGCTTCCCAGGTGTGCCAAGGCTGTGTCATGGGGAACACCTCACAGAGAAGCTTGACGTGGGCTTTGATTTGTCATCCCACACTTCTCCAGCCCTCCCAGGGCTATGAGGTGGGGTGAGTGCCCATGGTCTGGAGGTGACCACCTTGTGGGCAGTGTCCCACAAGACCTCAGTCAATGCCACAAGCCATCCCAGCCCGCCTGAGCCTTCTCCTGCAACAGAATGTGGAGCAGAAATGCCTGCCCAGGAGGTCCATGTCTCCCTTTTCCCAATGAAGATCTCCAGCACTGAACATCTTTAGCTCAGCCTATTTATCTTAGTCTTGCATTCAACAGCTGCCCAGAGCCTCTGCAGCTCCACATGAAACTTCTACCTGATAGAAATGCATATTCCAGCCTGAATTCTCATCCCTCTGTCTCCTGAGTGGTTTGTCCTCCTCATGTGTCAGTCTGGCCTGACAGCTCCTGTGCTGGGGAGACCTCTGGATGTGGAGCAGCTGGGAGTTCTGAGGATGCCCTGGCAACGATTGGAGCAGTGGGCTGGGTTGGGCAGTGAGGCTCAGTGAGCCCCTGCTGCACTTCAGCCTTCAGAAAAGATGTTCCTTCACAGGTGGCATCCACATCTCTGATCCCTGCTCCTTGGATCCCTTGTTGGGTCTCATGGACTGTCCAGGGCTGGTGACTCCCAGCTTTGTGTTTAATCGCTCTGTATGTGCATCCAATCCCTGCAGAAGCTTCTGGCATTGGCCGTTTTAACCACACTGGAGGGGAACAGGAGTTCTGGAGGATTCCCAGTACCTGCGAGTGCAGCAAGAGGACAAGAGCTCGACCCAGGGCTTGCAGTGACAACCAAATCCCTTGAAGGCCATTTCCTCCCTGGGTCATTTATGCCTGTCAGTGCCCTGTTAGCACTATCCCAATGGCACAGGTGGTCCCTGTGCCCACCTCAGAGAGCATCTGGGGTGGCAGTGACCCCCCTCTTTGAGGATAGGGGCTCCTCCCCTCTGCTGTCCCTTGTCACAAGGACCAAATCCCGGGCAAGCCCTCTGGGCTCTTTGAAACAAGTCCTTTTGGTCCCTCCATTGCTGTGTCTCCTTTCCATGGTCTTACTGAAGATCCTCATGGCTGCATCTGAGCCACTGGCCTTGAATGACCTTCCTGCAGCAGGAGTAAGGGCATTTTGGACTCATGGCATCCTGGGAGGACCATGGGCTCCTGAGTGAGCTCACTCCCGCCAGAGACCACAGTTCCTTGCTCTGCAGAGTTCCCTGCTGGCTCAGCCCCATCCTCATCCCATGGCCACCAGCACCTGTCCAGCCACATATTTCACAGCCATTTTCAAACACCACAGATGCAGCCTGGCCCTCTGTCCCCTCCTGCTCTGCTGTGGGCAAGGCGTGGACCCTCACCCAGCTCTGCCCTGGGGGAGGAGCAGGGACAGGCAGACATTGCTCAGGACAGGCCGTTCCCAGAGCCTGCAGAGGGTGGGTGGCCAGTGTCCCCTGCTCACCTCCAGCATCCATAGCTATCACCTCGACCCATCTCAGCTCAGTCCCACCAGCTCCCACCTCCTGCTGCCCGAACACCCACATCAGCCGGGCTGTGGCCATGTGATCCCCACTCACGTCCCACCTGCCCTCTGCTGCCGTTGGTTTTATTTCCTTTCCAGGTTCCTCGGCTCCGGTCTCTGCTGCTCCGTGTTTGGAGGACAAGGTCTACCCAGGCTCCACTCTTCACTTCTCCCCGGTGACACCGGCCCTTCGCAGTGCAGGCAGTTCTGTTCCCTCATCAGTTGTATCCCATGTCCTTATGGAAGGTGATTCCCTCCATCCCAGGGCAACAGCATCTTCCTAAGATAAGTTGCAGGGGACTGTGCCAGCCCAGGATGGCTGATCTGGGGGGAGCCGCCCCAGCTGCCAACTCCCCATGGGAACCATCACCCCAAAACCGGGCCTGGGACAAACCTGGCCTTGCAGCCGTCGCTGCCCCGGGGAGGAGGCGAGGAGTGAGAGTCCCAGTGGGGTCCCGATGGGGTTTCAGGGCCGGCCGGAGCTGGGAACATCCCTGCCCTCTTTGTGCTCCCCTGGAAAGCGGCGCAGTGCAAATATCAGCCGGGTTCTTTGAAATGAAAATAAAACTGATAAAAGTCGGGCAAATCCTCCTCCCGGCCCCCGCTGCCGGCCTGGGCAGTGGCTCTTTCTGCCGCCGAGCCGGCTCCCGCAGTTATCAATACATTATGTATGCCGGTGTCCGTCGGCCAGAGCCTTTTGTTGATGCTGAATATGTCCTGGCCAACAAAAGTGGACTGGATTAGCCACAGTGGATTAAAAGATTTTCTTCTTGGAGTTTACCTAATAATATAACAATTGACATAGAAGGTCTCTTTGAACCCTACACGACTCTCTTATTTTACCATCTGTGAGTTTGCTCTCCGTGCCGCTGATGGGGCGCCCGGCTGCCGGTGGTGCTGGTGGTGGGAACGCCGCCCGGAGCCGAATTTGTCACCGAGCAGAAGAAAACAGCCCGTGTTTGAAGGGAGGCAGCGGGAAGGGAAAGTGGCACAACTTCTGTCCTCCTGCCTTTGTCCTCGGCCCTTCTGCTGGTGGCTCACCAGGCTGGCGATGCCGCGGCGTGGGGAGAGAAGAGACCTAAGGAGTGGGCTCAAGCGGTGGGGAAGCCACCCGCTCATCTGCAATTCGAGGTGCCTGGAGAGGTCTCGGACGGGATAAGCTCCTTTATTAACCATGAATTTTGGGAGAGTTGCCGAACTGTGAGCCAACAGAGTTTGCTCGTCTCGGTTTCAGCCATTGGGATCTGGCCGCTGTCCGTGGTCTCCATTGCAAGATGGGTCAGGCAGCGGCGGCAGCGACACCGGGAAACATGGAGGGCAGTGGCAGCAGGGGAGGAAGGCTCCCCCCAGCATCCTGCGGCGCTGCCGTGGCTCACCCCCTCCTCCGGCACACCCTGGCGTCCCGGCCTTGGGCTTTGATCTCATCCGGGGGGGGCTCCATTCACAAGTCTTTCATCGCAGCCTTTGGAAATATCCGTCCTCAGAAGTCGCCAGTAATGAGATGGGGAGACGACGAGCAATTTAGGCGCCGCTCTTTCTCGCTTGCGTTTTTTATCTCCATATCCTCCCACCCCCTTTTTTTTCCCCCCCCTCTTTTTTCTTCTTTTTTTTTTTCTCTTTTTTTTGCAAAGACACTTCTGGAGCGGTGCCGACTTTTGTATGGGATCACCGCGCCACCCCAGACCTGCCGGGGGGGGGGGGCAGGAATATGGGGCTCGTGCCTCTCAGCCGGGGGCCTTTGATGAAGCTGCTTTGCGAAATTTGATTTGAAAGGCCTACGATGGCAATTTGGGGAGAATGGTGGAGCCTTTCTCCACCCGCCTCTCTTTGTCTCCCGCCCGAAGGGGGGTTCCATTGTGGGTGCCGGGGCGAGGGGGTCGGGGCGGCGGCGTGGGTGGGGTGGGGCGGCGGAGCGACCGCGGCGCGGGAGAACAATGAGCGGGAGATGGGGAGAGTTGGGATTCTCACCTGCCCGGGCGTTCGCAGTCCGCCATGACGGGAGCAGCCGCCCTGGTTGCCGCCGGCCGCAGCACTTTTTTTCCCCAGACTCTTGAACCTATTTCCCTTTCTTGGCAAGTGCGTGGCTGGAAGATGGGAATCTTTACTTTATATTGCAGCTTGGGCTTCCCAGCCTGATTGGCTGCAGCCAGGACCAAATGCTGGTCCTTCCATCCCATCGTCACTATGGCAACCGGCCCCGTTAGGCACCACCGATTTACTTATAATTGCTGGGTAAATAGTCAAGACAGGCCTCTTTCATCCCACACCCAGAGATTGCTCTTCCTCATCTCCTTTTTTCCCTACTTTTTTTTTTTTTCTTGGAGGAGGAAGCCTTGAAGAGCAGCAACACTTAGGGAAACTCTTTGAAGGCTGTTGCAGAACGTGGTGCCTCCCTTGGCCAGCCTTTCCCATCGCTCCCATTGCACAATGCCTCTTTGCCAGGGCTTTCTTGCGCCATCACACCTCATCACCATCAGCCCTCACCATCCTCCTCCTCCAAGGAGTGGCACAATGCCCTACCAGCCACTTCTTCTGTCTCCCATAGGGATTCCCCACTTGCTCATTCCAAGAGCCAGGATGGGGCTGAAGAGTTCCTCCATCACCTCTTCCCTCCTTCCTGTTCACAGCAAGAGGGATTCCTGCCAGGGAACCAACACTGCCTGGCTCAGCCAGCCCTTTCCCTGGCTCTGTGGGACCTTCTGGCAGTGCTGGCCAGGACGAGGAAGTGTGGTCCTGGCTGTGCTCATCCCAGAACTGTGTCTTCATGTTGAGCCATTCCAAGCTGGGTCTGCAAGACATGGAACCTCTTGTTACTCTGGAGGGTGTTAACGATGATGAACAGAGGGATACACACAGGGCTTGTCACCAGACCTGTGAGCCTGGACAGGGGTTTGTGCTCATGGCTGGGTGGGTTCTGCAGATGGGCATAGGGTCCTGGCTCCACCCTCATGGTCCAGGGATGGATGCTGCAGCCAGGGAAGAGCAAACAGCCCAGCCCAGCCTCACCAGCTGGAACAGCCACACAGGACACACAGGACACTTCTGCTCCCGTTGGTTGTCACTGGCATGGAACAGCAATTCCAGGAAAATGGAGACCAAAGGCTGAAGAGGTCTGGGGAAAATGGACAGCTTGTGGGCAGCAAAGTGAATGAGGAGCAGGGTGGGCTTGAGGTCCAAGGTCCTCTTCCCATTCCCTCCTCACAGCCAGCAAGAGGGAGGAATCCATCAAGGCAGGGCCAGGGCAAGCAAAAGGAGGCACAAAGGCCTGGGCTCTCGCCACCCACACTCGGGCCAGCAGCCGGCTCTGAGTGGCTGGGAAGGCTCAGCTCAAACAAACACTCCAGCCCCGATCCAGCCAAGCACTGCAGCGCCCGGGTAACTGCAGGGTAACTGCAGGGCAGCGAAGCAGCAAGTGGGTCCATAACCTGCAGCCACACCAGGGACGGTGTCACAGCCCCAGCTGTGCTCTGAGCCAGGAGCTGGCTCTCCAGGCTCTGCCAGGCACGGGTGGCAGGTTTGGGAATCAGGGATGGGACCCTCAGCACAGGCTGCTGATGGGTTGTGGGTCCCGCCCTGCCTGGGGCTGCTCTCCTGCTTGTGTTTTCTCTCTCTGTTAAAGGCAGCTCCTCTGTGAGGTGCTTTGGGGCTTGGCTGAAAGGGGATTGCTCCCTCTCTGCTGAGCACAAGCTGGTACCTCCCCAGGTACCTGCAGCCTCCCAGCAAGGGGAGCCTCACCTGTGCTTGGGGCTGGGACCGAGGCCTGGCCGTGGCGGCAGAGCCCTCCGAGCATCCTCCAGCCGTTGCCATGGCAACTCCCGGCTCAACGGCTCCAAGCCAGCGTGGTTTTAGCCACAGCCACCACAGCTTTACCACATGCACCCACTGCCCAGCTCCCATGCCAGGGTCTTGTCACCCTCCTCCCTGTTTTCCCACCACTGCTGTCCCCTCTCGCCACCAGGGACCTCCTGGTCCCTCCACAAGGGACCCACCGCCTGCTCCTCCTCTCAGAGAGTGGCTCCACAAACTCCCTTAGAAAATGTACTTCCACAGAGCCCTGAAAAGGCCTTAATTCATCTTTTTCTGCAGTGTATCATGCAGAAAACAAGGGAAAACCAGTAACAGGTGACACAGCATTCACAGAGGAGAGGGGAGCTCAGCAGGGCAAGCAGATCTGTGTACAGGTGATTTTCCAACTCTGCACTTCTGGATCTGCACATCCCGGGACCACCTGGCTGGGTGGAAACCTGCTATCCCAGTGGCTGCATCCAAGGAGATTTCCCCCAATTTTTGGTGCTGCACACAGGTCCCACGCTTTAAATCAGTGGTAGAGAACTGCTGTAAAAAGAAAAAGCAAAAGCTGTTGATTTCTAGAGGAAAAGCCTCACAGCAAGACTTGAAGCTCAGTGTTAAAAAGACTAAGAGGTTAAAGTGTGAGAAAGAGGAGAAAATCCCAGGTATGGAGAAGCCCTGCACTGGGAGCAGAGTGTGACAAGGCTCTATTCCCAAAGCTGGAGCAAGGCCAGCTTGAAGTTAGGAGTAACTTTCCACCCCTTGAAAGTTCCCAAATCCTTGCATGGCTTTTAGGAGGAGGACTAAATTGAAGTCAGATCTTTGCCCAGCCTTGGAACTGCAGGGACAGATCATAAGGAATAAAAAAACAGTGGACACGTGGATAGTGATGGACTATGTGGGCAGAGTCACCTCACATCCTGCTGGGCAGGTGAGACTCAGCTAGGAAAATCCACTTGGGTCTCCTAGCACATACAGGAGGGGTCCATATTAAGGGCTGTCAGGGAAATTAAGGTGCCTTGGAATGTTTGGGCAAGTCCCCATGGGAATAAATACCTGGTTGAAGCACAAAGTAGGCATCCTGCAGTGGTGGGAAGGGCAGGGCAGCCCCAAGGGCTCTGGAACAGCTGGGAAAGAGGAGGTGGCTGGGTTTGCTGAGGATCTCTGTTTGCTCGGGACAGTGTAAGGGCTGGCCAGGAGGAGCTCGAAAGCACCTTACAGGACTGTCCAGGGGGTTAAACAGCAGAGTCCAGCCTTTAAAAAGGCACACAGGGAAAAACCCAGCCTGGTTGTAGAGCAGCGAGCTGAGCTGTCCTCCCGACATGGAGCAGACTCTGCTTACATGGATGAATAATCCAGTGATGGCTGGGAAACCCCAGCACGGTGCTGGATGGTTCTGATACATGGGGTGAGGATGCAGCTCCATGAAATGCCTGCTCCATCCCTCAGACCCTGAGGTCATCCCAGGGATGAGCTCTGCCCATCCCAGCCCCATCCACGCCCAGAGTGCTGCTGGAGAAGCTCACTTTGTGCTGCTCCCGTTTCCCCAGCATCTCCTGTCCCACGTGCTCCCTCCACCACCTTTCACTCCAGCTCAGGGGACATATTCCAGGGAGCACCAGGGTGCAAGGATCTTCTCTGAGCAGCCCCATCCCTGGGTACCCAGAGCCTGTGGGAGCAGAGCCCTGCTCCTGTCTCAGAAATGCCATTTTCTATGTTTGTGAGTGCTCTGACTGACCTGAACCAGCACCATTTCCAGCGTTACCATGGTGATGGCTGCCTGGAAAAGTCTTGCAATGGATGCACAGAACAGAGTCCAGCCAGGCAAAGGCTCCTGTGGCCAGTCTGGAGCTGACACGGCTGCTCTGTGCACTGACACAGCTGCTCTGTGCACCCCCAGCCCTTCCTCCTGCAGCCAAGGAACCTGCTCTGAGCCCACGGTGTGTGGCAGGAGCTGGGGATGGAGGTAATTCCACATATCCATCTGTGCTCTGTGTGCCCAGCTCGCCTGGTCCAGCAGCCCCAGCCCAGCTCAGCACATGGCTGCAGGAGGGATTGCAGCAGGAGCACCTCAGGGAGTAGATGCTTTGGGTGATTAATTTGCATATGTAGATTTTATGAGTTGGTTTTTTCTTTCTTATGACTCCTTACCATAAAAACTAAGCTCCCCATGTCCCTCTCCACCTCTCCTCCTCCCTCCCCAGGCTCTATCAGACCCTGTGGCTGGCAGCAGGATGGTCTCCCCTGGCTGTGTCACCCTGAGCCACGTGTCCTGCCCACGGCAGGACACAGCACTCAGTGACCATCAGACCACCAGCTCAGCCATGACACAGCTGGCCATTCCCTCTCCTGCCTCGTCCCCTCCAGGGCTGGGACAGCTGGCCAGGATGAGCAGAGTGTCAGGAACCAGCAGGACTGGCAAAGCCAGCAGTCACTCATGGGCCTTCTGCTGGGCACAGCCCCAGGGATGCCCATGCAGTGCTGGGTTGTTGCTGCTCTACTTTGCTGGGCTCTGGGTGATCCAGTGTGCAGCCAAGGGCTCCATCCTGCCATCCCTGCCCACAGCCACTTCTGGAGGTGATGCCTTGGCCCCCAAGACAATTCCTTGGGAGAAGAGAGAGCGCAGCCTGTGGCTGCAGAAGGAGGTTTATGCAGGATGGTGACTGTCCATTCCCTGGAGGAAGGAGGGAGCAGAGCTACTGGACTCCCTCTGCCCCTGCCCAGACACAGCCCTTCCCCTCCAGCCAGCACTTGGGAGCTGGTGTTCCTCAGGCCCTGACTCACCCCCTCCTTGAGCTGGTGGCTGCTTTGCAGGGAGGAACTGCCTTGCAGAAGCTGCAGCACAGATCAGTGAGGTTGGGAGGACCTCTGGAGGTCTCAGCCCAGGCTCCTGCTCCAAGCAGAACTGGTTGCAAGGCTCCAGGGGGTCACTCAGCATCTCCCCCTGTCCTTTTGAAAACCTCCAAGGACAGAGGTGCCACCACCTCTCCAGACCCTGTCCCAGGACTGCACCACCCTCCTGGGGAAGCTTTTCCTTATGTCCAGCCAGCATTTCCCACACCAATCCCTATGGCCTTCTACCCTTCCCTCTGCAACGAGCCTGGCTCCGTCTTGATCCCAAAAATCCAGAATGATTTGTCACAAGGGTTACTCACTGGCAGAGCCACCAGGATGTTTATCATTGCCTCTAAACACCACAGAGCAAATCCCAAGGAGTGAGCAAAGCTGTGGGGGTGAGCACAGCACGTACCCCCAGCCCCAACAGCCTCAGCATTCCAGTCCAGCTGCCTGGTAGGAATCAAACCCCATTTCATTTGAAAACAAATGAAACCACAGCAATGTTTGAAAGGATTTGCTGGATTTGCCCAGGTGAGTTTCTAACTCTCATCTGTTCTTAATAAACTCCATAGGATGTGGGATGACTTCCAGGCTACCTTTTGACCTGTGCTGACACCAGGTTTGGGATGATTCACAGCATTCCCAAAAGTCACATCCTTTTGCAATGGCAACTCCAAACCAAGAACCTCTAAGCCAGGAGGGAAAAGACAGGCTTACCTATGAGACCAGCAGGAAAGGCAGGGACATGATGCTTTTGCTAATACTCCCCAAATACTCCTCTGTTTAAGTACAGAGAGGTTAGTTGGGAATTTACGAGGGAAATGGTGTTTAATTCATGAATGGACAAGGAAGTGAGTTTGTTGAGAAACACAGCCTTCACCTCAAGCTGGTTTTTGGATCCATGACTTGCTGGGAATCACGAGTGAAACAGACAAAATTCGAATGTTGATTCAAGATCCCAGCCCTCAGAATTCAGAACTGTGCAGTCTGTACTTGTGTCCTGCCACTGCTAAATGGCAGGATTAGTCCAGCCATCCCACTCAAGGCCTTTCCAGTCTAGGTACTTTCCCCAATTAACCTTTTTCTCTGCTTTATTACTTTGCAGTATTGGGTTTGAGGATGGTTCCACACCAAGCCCCCTCCACAGCTGGCACGTGGGACCAAATATCACGTTCCAAGGGGCAGTTTCATATTTGTGGCTTGCTGGGACTGTTAAAGAGAATGGCATGTTTTTGTCACCTGAGGAACGAATTAAACAGGAATCCCTCAGTCCTAGACTGACCTTCTACCTTCCCAGATATCAGCACTCGGGCATCTCCCAGCCTGCCACTTGCCTTCCTTCTACTGCAGCCTCAGTGAGATAATTTTCCCTGTTCCCCCTTCCAAGCACTGCTATCCCTTGTCTTTAGCTGCCAAGCCCAAGGTGACCCTGGGCAGGGCTCTCTGGCAGCTTGTTGGTGGCTGTCACGTCCTTGCCAGCTGCCTGCTCTCTGCTCCCAGCCTGGTGTTGGTATTTGCAGGGCCTGGGATCCTCAGGATCCTCCAACACTCCCAGTGCTTGGCCTCGGGCCAGGAGCAGTGGGTTGGTGACCTTTGTGGAAGCCTGAGGCAGTGCTCAGGTCTGAGCTGTGCTTGGCAGCCAGGCCCTTCCCCTGTCCTGGGCTGGAGTTGCAACCTCGAGCTGACAGCACCCAACTTGCACCCATGGGTTTGTGGCATCTGTGCTTCCTGGGAGCATGTTGTAATGGAAAAGTACCAGCTCCTCTGACCCTCCCTTGTCAGGGAAGTGCAGGAACCAGCCAGCTGCCAGACTGAGCCCAGCTAGACAGGGAAACACCACCACCACCACCTTCCCCCAGGCAGAACCAAGCTCTCTGGCTGCAGTCAGGGCTGCAGATGAGCAGGTGTAAAACCAGGACAGGTCTAACACTGTGCCCTGAGCTGTTCCTCCATCTCCTCAAGGGAGCCTGGCTGGGGGTGTCATAGCCCAGACTACCCCAAATGCTGCACAGGGGCTCCCTCCCCACCTGAGACATTTGGTTCTGTGCCCAGCAGAGGGGCAGCCAGCTCTGTGTGCTCCAACTCTGCTTCCTTGGAGCCTGCAGCACCCCTGGTCCACAGCTTCCCATTTTCTTCAAGGCAGCAGAGCACTCCATGAAAGAACATCCTTGGGGGGAATCTCCTGGCCACATGCAACATGGGTGTAAGGAAAAGAGCAAGGGCAAGGTTTCTCAGCAAAGGCAGGATGAGAGAATGGAGGGCTCCAGCTGAGAAGTCAGGATTCTCCACATCCCCCTTCCCAGAGAGAAGCTCCCGCTGCACTCTTGCAGTGCCTCTGTCAGCACCCCTTGCACCCAGTGCGACAGGAGCTCGCCCCAGGTCTGGCCAAAAGCTCCTTCTACCCTTCATCACCCAGCAAACCTTCCCCAGGCCGCAGATCCTGTACAGTGAGCAGCACTAAGGACAGTCAGGTCCAAGGACAGGCGGTACTGGCTACGGGAGGACAAGCAGCCAGAACTCCCAGTCCCAACCCTCCCACCCCTGGTCCAGAGCAGCAGCTCCTAATTGCCCCCCCAGCCATCCCAAACAGCCCCCTCACTGCTGGGGAGCTGTGAGGCACCCGGGACCCCCACAGGGCTGAGAGCAGGACCCAGGCAGGCGCCAGCCAGGCTCGAGGGGCCGGGGCTGTGCCGGCACGTTCCAGCGGAGCCATGGAGGGGGGCCAGGAAAGAGCCACGGTCTGGAGCTTTGCTGGGAGCTGCATTAAAATGCATGAGCTGTGCTGGCCCTAATGATGAGCAGAGCTGTCAAACAAGGAGCTTGTCCCAGCTAATTATCTCTAACGAGGGCAGAGTGTCAGGGTCCCCCAGGAGCTGGGCAGCAGCTTCCCACTCAGCTCAGTTGCAGCCGAGAGAGGAGATAAGCAAATCTCATTGTGCTGGCCTAGCTGCACAATCATTAATTAGGCAAATGTGACCTTCTGTGCCAGTTTGCTCTTGAGAACCTGGACTCACTGGAGCCGGGACACACAGGCTGGAAACATCCCAGCTTTTGCCACCCAACCTGTCCCTCCCGTGCCCCTGCAGAGGCAGCACAGCCTCAGCCTGGCAGTCCTAACCAGCCAGCCCTACCAGTCAGGGGCTGTGCCACACTCCCCTGGGGGGCTCAAGAACCCCTGGGGAGGACTCCAGCCCCTTCCCTGGCCCAAGGAGCAGTGGAGAAGTCTGATCTTCATGAAACGCTGCTGTTTAGATCACATTCAACTCAACCACGTCCCTCACCCCAACCCCCAGCACAGCCCTGCAGAGGCTCTGTGCTTACCCAGCGACTGCCTCTGCACCTCCTCTCCCCCAAATCTTTAAGGCACTGGGTGCCACTCCCCCGTGGTCCTACTCCACTCCAGTGCAGAGGGGACAAACCAGACTCTGCTCTACAAGCCCAGTTTCTCTCTCCTCAGTCACTGTGGCTCACAAATGGAGAGGTGCACTTGCCCTGATGAACCAGAGAGGGGGAATGTCTCAGCCCAAAACATGGTTAAGGAGAAGTCTCTTCTAGGGGCAAGTAATGATCCAGAGATACAGCTCACAAAAGGTCCAGCCTGCAAGCTCTGCGCTTGTCCCTCCCCTCAGAGCTGAGGGGAGAAGGGGAGAGACTGGTTTTGATCCACCCAGAAACCCAATGCAGGACCACGAAGCTTCCAAACAACACCAGGGACACACAGTGCTGTTCACCAGCCTGTAATTATGGCAAGTGCTTTGCAATCCCTCGTTGCCAGACAGCAGCAAAGGCTTCAACACCCATTTCAACTACATTTGTACAAAATAAAAGATTTTAAAGTCACCAATTTCAAAGAGAAACAGTGCAGTAACCCAAAGGTTAGTGAGCTGTGTGGCCCAGCCCCACCTGCTGAGGCAGGGGTTTGGGGACACACTTTTGGGGGCACAACCATCTCTGCTGCACAAGGCTGGGGACTGATCTGAGTTACACCAGCACAGTGACTCACAGTCCCTGCTATAACACACTAATGAGCAGTAAGTATCAGAGAAAAGTTAGAAAAGTTTACTGATATTCCCAAAATATATTTCATTTTATATCATGATCAAGCTCTCAACAGCAGCCAACTGCTTGTACAGGCAAAAAAACCACACTAAGTCAGTCTGACAGGAACGCTCTCAGAGGCCACAGCACAGAAACTCCTTCCTCAGCCCACAGGAGCAGGTCCTCACTGAATTTAGGCTGTCATTAGACTTCAATAACATGCTCCTGGGCACACTCGTCATGTGGCCCCTTCCCCACCAGTGTGGTTCAGACAGCAGACCCACTGAACCCCACAGCTCCATCCACAGCAGGGGTTCTGCTCCAAAAGTTTGTTTTCTTCTACTGTTTCTGGGCTGCCTGTTCTTTCAGTTGGTTGACAAGCTCCTCAGCATACACCTTGAAGAGTGGGACAGGGTCCTGCAACAGAGCAGAGGAGACACCACTGAGAAGGAGTGAACCTGAGCAGTGCAGTGGGGAGCCCAGGGAGTGCTGACAGGTAAAACCAGAGGAAGATGTGACCAGGCTTTTTTCACTGGCTGATCCTCCAGCCACAGCTGCTGCTCAGCTCTCTAGTCCTCCCTCAGAGATGACAGGCACCTGTGTGGGACATTCAGCAGCTTCCCCAGTCCTGACAGCACATGAGAAACATCAGCAGCTCCAAGAGATTCCTTTCCTTCTAAAAACCTTCCCTCCCTCCCCTCGTTGCCCACCATCAGAACTGTCCTGAAGCATGTGGGTGAACATATCCCTGAAGAAGCTGGAGCCCCACAGGGTTTGTGGCTCAGGAGTGCTCAGCTCAGCTGGATGTGCAACCACGACACCTCAGTGCTGAGCACTGCCTCAGGAACTCACCTTCTTTTCCAGGAGCCTCTGTTTTTCTATGGCTTCTACCAAACTCAAGCCAACCCATTCAGCTTCCTCTTCTGGGATCACAAATTCCTGTGGTAAAAGGAGGAGCAGGTGGTACAATCTTTGTAGGTGACCAAGATACAAATCCTCTCTATGCCCAGGACATAAAGATGATCCAGTAAGAACATTACTGTGGACAAATCTTATAACACTCTTCCCTCATTTCTGGCAACCAAATCCCACTTCCCTGCTCTCCTCCTTCCTTAGCAGGGGTCCTGCTTTATCTGATCTGCAGTTGCAGCTCTCTTTTGTGTAGTTCTGGGGCTGTTTCTCAGCACAGCTCCATGGACTGTGGGTGCTGGTGGTGTTTCCACGCTGGCAACCACCCCCAGCTCACAAAACTGAACAGCCCAGGGGCACTCTGGGCTCCTCACTGTGCTTATTGCAGACTCTCTCACTGATCTCAAATCACAGCAAAAGTACTGCTTGTTGTGCTCCTAAATGGTGAGCACAGAGATTGGGAACCCACAGAGAGACAAGGAAAACCTGGTGATGTTTAGATTTTCTCTGCCTACACCCTGGAGCACCACCACTGGTGGTGATTGGGGCACCACTAGCCTGGACAAACCCCAGGGCGGGCACTGCAGGCCAGGCACCCACCTTGTACTTGTCATAGATGGCCTCTCTCTTGGCTGGGTCGTTGGGATGCAGGCTGGGATCCCTCCGTGCCAGGCGCAGCAGCATCGTCCGCTTCAGGTCCATCCCCAGCTTCGAGCACATGTCAGCTTTGGGGGTCTGGGGAAAGAGAGCTGGAGTCAAACTGCACCCAGGGACCAGCTGGCCAGTCTGCCAGCACTCAGACAGCACTGGAAAGTTATCCATGCACTGCAGAGGTGCTCAGGACACACGTTGTGAGAGGGGAAAGATCCGCTGGGTTTGTTCTGGAGCCACTTTGATCATGGTTCTGGTTTTTAATATCAAGAGCTCCAGTCAAGAGGGTATTAAAGGCTGGGAGCTTTAGGCCTGCACTAAAACATTAACAGCAGCAGCTGTTCAGCCTGGAGGAGACTGGGGAGACACCACTCAGCCCACTTTCCTGGGGAGCCTCTTCCAGCACCCAACCACCCTCTGGGTGAAGAACCTTTCCCTGATATCCAACCCAACCTCCCGGCACAACTTTGGGCCATCTCCATGAGTATGCTGAGGTGGAACTCCATGTGTTTTAGTTTAGTCCATCACTCCTCTGCAGCTTCCTCAGAAAGGGGAGTGGGGAGGGGCAGCTCTGATCTCTGCTCTGTGTGAGCAGTGCCAGGACCCAGGGAACAGCTGGAGCTGTGCCAGGGGAGGGTTAGGTTTGATCTCAGGAAAAGGTTCTTCCCCCAGAGCGTGGTTGGGCACTGATCAGGTTCCCCAGGGCAGTGGTCATGGCCCCAAGGCTGCCAGAGCTCAAGGAGTGTTTGGACAATGCTCTCAGGGACAGGGTGGGATTGTTGGGGTGTCCTGGGCAGGGCCAGGAGTTGGACTCATGATCCTCGTAGGTCCCTCCCAGCTCGGGACATTCTGACTCTGTTCCACCACCCAGGGGCAGGTGGGCACAGCCCCACCAGCTGCACCGGGAGCCCCTGAGCACCTTGAGGATGTAGAAGTCGAAGCCGAAGGCGGCGTCGATGAGGTCGAGGGTGCGCATGGTGACGGTGATGGTCAGCGTGGCGTCCAGGATCTCGCTGTAGAACTGCCGCCGGAACAGCTGCGGCTTCCACGTCTTGGGCAGCCTGGTGGAGAGCTGGGCACGGCCGGGCCGTCAGGGACGGGGCCGTTCTCCCGGTCCCCCCCCCGCGGGTCCCCGGTGACCCCGGCCCGGCGCTCACCTTGTCGTTCCGCGCGTATCGGAAGCCGCGCACCCAGCCCTCCCCGCCCCACAGCCCCTCGTTGGCGGCGGGCGGGAAGTACACGGGCACCGGCACGTCCTGCACGCGCTCGCGGGCCCCGGTGCGCGGGTTGCGCCGGTAGCGCTGGCCGTGCGGCCGCCAGTGCACCGGCGTGGGCGGCGTGTCGTCCTCCAGCGAGGCCAGGTAGTGCTGCGGCAGCCGCGCGCAGATGCCCTCCCGCAGACGCAGCGCCGGCCAGAGCCGCGGCGGGACCCGGTGCAGCGGCATCGCCCCCGGACCCGGCACCGGGACCCACCGCCGGCACCGCCCGCCGGCACCGCCGCTTCCGCTTCCGCCCCGCTGCCGCGGGTGGGGCGCGACGGCGGCCGCGAGGGGCCGCGCCGCGCCCGCGTTTCGCCTGGTCGGTGCGAGGGGATGGCGCCCTGGGGAGCCGAGAGACAGGACGAGCGATGGGCCGAACTAAAACACAGGAGTTGCACCTCAGCACGCTCGTGGGAACGGCCTGGAGCTGTGTCAGGGGACGTTTGGTTGGATGCCAGGGGAAGGTTCTTCCCCCCAGAGGGTGCTCGGGCACTGAACAGGCTCCCCAGGGCAACGGCCTGAGTTGGTCTCCCCTCAGTCTCCTCCAGGCTCAAGAGCTGCTGCTGTGAATGTTTTAGTGCAGGTCTAAAGCTACCAAGAGGCCAAGAAGTTTTCGGACAGGGCTGTCAGGGACAGGGTGGCATTGTTGGGCTGTCCTGTGTAGAGCCAGGAGGTGGATTTGATGATCCCTGTGGGTCCCTCCCAGCTCAGGATATTCAGTGATTCTGTGCAGAAGAACTTCTTCACACTGAGGATGTCACAGCACGGGGACAGGTGCCCAGGGAGGGCGTGGAATCTCCCTCTCCGGAGACATTCCAAACCCACCTGGACTCGTTCCTGTGTCACCTGCTCCAGGTTGAACTGGATGATCTCCAGAGGTCACTTCCAACCCCAATAATTCTGTGATTCTGTGACTGCAGCCACCACGTGCCTGCCCGCAAATACCGTCACCTTTATTAAATTATAAAACCGTAAGCTTTAAAATTTACCGTATAAAATAATCACAGGTATTAACAGCAAAGAAAAAAATAACCTTTTTTTTTTTTTTTTTTTCCCCAGACACAGGAATTTGCTCAGATTTTACCCGGAATAATTAACACCCCCCTTTCTCCTGCAGGTACCAACCCAAGCTCGGGCCAGGCCAGCAGTGGGAGGGCAAAGCAGAACGAACAATCAAACAAAAAATAAACAATCATGTCAGTGGGATTTCTCACCCCAAAGCTTCTCCTGCTTCCAGCACGTAAATCCCTGAAGGGAAAGGCCCGATGAGGAATTATTGCTTTCTATGGTAACTGGTGACACCCGGCCATACCAGTGGCATCACGTCACCCTGGCAGCACACACCCACACTGGTGGCACCTGGGTCACACCAGCAGCACCCAGGTCACACTGGCGGCACCTGGGTCACGCTGGTGGTGCCCAGGTCACACTGACAGCATCCAGGTCACGACGCTGGCACCTGGGTCACACTGGCAGCACCCAGATCTCACCGGTGGCACCCAGGTCACATGAGTGGAACCTGGGTCACACTCGCAGCACACAGACACACCAAGGTAACCTGGGTCACACTGGCAGCACCTAGGTCACATTGGTGGCACCTGGGTCACACTGGTGGCACCCAGGTCACACTGGCAGCACCTGGGTCACACTGGCAGCACCCAGGTCACATTGGTGGCACCTGGGTCACACTGGTGGCACCCAGGTCACACTGGCAGCACCCAGGTCACACTGGTGGCACCTGGCTCACACCAGCAGTGCCCAGATCACAGTGGTAGCTGCTGGGTCATGCTGGTGGCAGGCAGGTCACACCAGTGGAACCTGGATCACACTGGCAGCACGCAGCCACACTGGTGGCACCTGGGTCACACCAACAGCACCCATGTCAACACCAGTGCCATCTGGGTCACACTGGCAGCACACCCAGGTCACACTGGTGATCCCCAGGTCACACTGGTGGCCTGGCACGGACGGCACGGCTGTGAAGGAGCGGCAGTCAGTTCCACAGTGCTGGGGCCACAATGCCGCTGTGCAAACCAAGACAGGGGGAAAAAAGTGCCTAAAAGTGGTCAAAGTTGGAGGAAGCCCTGAGGGCCCAACATACCCCCTCCTGCCGTGCTGTCCTGGATGGCAGCAGCAAATGAAAGACGGGGAACACGGGTGGTGATGGGGGGGTGACACTGCTGGGTAGAGACAAGTGTCCTTCACTTGTCCTGCATCTGCTTAAAAAGTGGGAGTTTGCAGAGGAAGGGGAGGCAGAGGGATAAAGTGCAGAGCTGAGCTGGGCGCTCTTCAAAGCAAAGAAATAACCCCGAGGAGGCAAATCCTTCATTAGTAGCTCTTTCCTCCCCAAAGCCACCTGAGGGGCTCCCAGCAGCGCACACCAGACCAACCACAGCTGGAATGAAACCAGCAAGGAACGATGGATTTGAGCCCTTTTCTGTAGATTAAGGATGGGCAAAGACAACTTCCCTGGTTGCCCAAGTTTCTGCCCTTGCTTTCTGCGTGCCCTAAAGTAAGGCTAAGGTGAGACAGACGCTGCAAAGGAGACCATGGCCACCTCGGGAGACCATGGTGATGCTCCTGGCCAGGGTGGGACACCTGCAGTGGCCTCAGATCAGCCAGGACTCTGCAGCACATCCAGCCTCTGAGGCACAGCAGGCTGGAGAAGCAGGGCTGTACAGCTCAGGCACCATCCTGGACCACCCAGGCAGAGCTCTGCCCACGCCAAACCACCCGAAAAGGAGGAAAACAGTGAATCCCTGAACACCAGCAGCCTGGATCCTTACAGAGCTCAAGTTAAACTTACACTAAACCCTGCACTGCTGCAGGTTTCACAGCTCTGGCTGAGATGCCACTGCTGCCTCTTGCATGTCCCCACATGGGGTTTTTCACATTCGTGTCAAGTCTGATCCTGAATCCAGGGCCCAAGTCCCAGCCTCATTCTTCCCTCCCAGAATCAGGACCAGGTAAGAGCAGCAGCACCTGTTTCACAGGGAGAGAGGCTCCAGACCCCAGTGGAGGCTGAGGCCAAGGGTCCACCACTCCCAGAAATCAGCTCCCTCCCTCCCCATCAGCACCAAGGGCATGCAGCAGCATTTGCCCCCCAGATCAGAAGAACTTCTCTTGGGTTCAAATGCTGACTGCAGGATGGCAGGGGAAGCCCTGTCCCACAGGCCTCTGCCAGGACAGGGGGCAGAGAGAAGAGCCCAGCAGCCAAAGCCTTGGCTCCAGCTCAGCGTGGGCAAAGCCCAAGCCTCATGGATGCAGCAGGGGGGGAAAAGGGTTGGCGATTTCCCCCAGGGCCATGGGGAGGTGGGGGACAGGCTATTCCTTGATCTGGAACCATGAAGAGCCTGCCCTATCCCAGCAGAAAAGCAGAGGTGGCCTCAAACTTGTCTCCACAAGACCAGCCCACCATCTTCACCTTTAAACCCGGTCCACACTGGGCCCGCCTGGCCAGGGGATGAGCAGTAAGAGGATTGACCACGTGCGAGGGGCAGCCCAGGCAAAGAGCAGCTTCCCCAGCCCTCCACCCCCACGAGAGGGAGCTGGGCAGGTCAGGTCACAGCGTAGAGCTCCTCACGGTCGTTCTGGCAGATCTGGTAGCGACAAGTGAGCTTCTTGGACCAAGCCCAGGGCTTCTTATGCTTGTCCCGAGGAGGGAGCAGGAAAGCGACACTGCAGGCCACCAGCACGTGCCAGATGCTGTGGGTGTAGTAGTAGTTCTCATTGGTTTCCATGAATGCATACACTGAGATGGCAATGAAAGCCAAGGTGATCCCTGGGAGGAGGTAGAAGACCCAGCGCTTCCAGGAGGAGGGGTAGCAGTGTCTGCGTTTGGTTCCGTGGTGAACCTGGGAGGGTCAGAGCACAGAGGGCTTGAGCAGCCAAGCAGAAGCTCAGGCAGGATCTGCCCGACCCTGGAGCATCTGCCAGCCTCTCAGCAACAGGGTGTGCCTGCTGCCCCTGAGAAATGCGGCCTCTCCCCTTCTTGGGCCCTTCTCTTGTGTGCAAAAGGCCCCCTCCAGCTGTGGCACCAAAGCCCAGCACAGATGCCATAGGTCCTGGCCAGGGCACCAGCCAAGTGCTTTGGGACAGTGCTGCAGCTCCAGGTGTGCACTCACTGGACTGTGCTGAGACCCAGAACCAAGGGATTTCTGGAATTTCTCGGCTAGTGGAGGACTGGAAGGTGAATCCCTTGCCCTGCCCTTTCCACCTGGGTGTTTCAAGGTGACCAAGCCATGCCTGTGGATGGGCTGGAGCCTTGGGGCTGCTCTGCTGCCATCAGTCTCTGCAGGGGAGCAAAGGGCAGCAGGTCCTGCCTGGCTGCCCTCACTTACCCACGCTGCAATCATGATGACGAGGGCGAAGAGGCAGGGACCCATCATGTTCCACACCCCTCTGCGATCCAGCTGCAGGGACATGGCAATTAACAAGGTCCCCAAGATGAAAAGGACCTGGAAAAGAGACACCACCACTACCACCAGTAGCTCATCTGCTGCCAGAGCACAGCCAGCCATGCCAGAGGCAGGGAGGACCTCTTCTCCTGGCCACCCAGCCCTGCATCCATGCAAGAGTCGGGAGAAACACCTTCAGATGGAGAAACCAGAGAACCCACAAACCTTTCCCCCAAACTTCCATCCCTTCATGCCCAGTCCCTCCAAGCATGCAGGTTCACGAGCCAAACTCCTGGGACAAAACAAACCCACTGGTTTAAAAATCAGGGTGGCACTGGGTGACAAACAGGCTTTGTCACCAGGCTGGTCATTAAAATACAGAGGTGAGAGGGCTCAGCGTGGCCACCTGTGGCTTGGCTGGCTCAGGGCTGGCCGGGCCACGCGGGGTTACCTGACACTCACGTATTTCAGGATCTTCTTCACCCGGGCCATGCACAGGATGGTCACCCAGATGGACACCACGGAGCCCAGGAAGTCACAGTACTGGAGCGTGTCGTAGTCCATGATGCACATCACTGCAACGCCCGGCTGGTCACACGCGTGGTAGAACTGCAGCCAGGGACAACAGCAAAGGTCAGGTGGATCCAGCAGCACCACACGGTGCTCTGGGAAGGAGAGGCAGGAGAAGGCTCAGCCCACAGCAGGCAGTGCCTCCAGGAAGCTCCACCAAACCACTGTGGCATTATGGAAAGCGAGTAAGAACAAACATCAACCTGCACCCTCCCAGCAGCAGCCAGGAGCTCCTGGGACAGCACCTTCCAGTGCAAAATGCTCCAACCCCAACTCCATCCCTGGGGTCCCAGCCCCAAATATGAGCACCCTCAGTGTGGGCTGAAGATCCCAGGGAAAAGAACACCCATTCCAGCTCTGGAACATGTTGTTGGAACAAGTCCAGAGAAGGCCACGAAGTGGTAAGAGGAGTGGAGCAGCACCCCTACAAAGACAGGCTGAGAATGTTGGGGCTGTTCAGCCTGGAGAAGTGAAGGTTGCATGGAGACTCCACAGCAACCTTCCAGTATTTGAAGGGGGCTATAGGAAATATAGCCTGCATAGTCACTAATATAGTCACTACAGTTCCTGCATCAGGAACTGTAGTGACAGAACCAGGAGTAATGGGTACAAATTGAAAGACGGGAAATTTAGGTTAAATATTAGGAAGAAATTTTTTACTGTGAGCATGGTTAGACACTGGAACAGGTTGCCCAGGGAGGCTGTGGATGCCCCAACCCTGGCAGTGTTCAAAGCCAGGTTGGATAAGGCCTTGAAGTACCTGGTCTAGTTGGAGATGTCCCTGCCCATGGCACAGGGTGGTTGAGACCAGATGATCTTTAAGGTCCATTCCAACCCCTTAACATAATTCCATGATTCCATGACATGTCCATGGAAGTGCTTGTCTAATGATCCTAGAAGCTCCCTGTGGAGCTCCAGGATGGGCTGCTCCACCAAGGACTTCTCTCTAGTGCAGCATTCCCAATGCCCAGGGGGAGATGGAGGGGGACCCGACAGAAGGCAGTCCCTACCGTGGAGAAGAACATGGTGTAGGTGTAGACAGAGGCCTCCACCAGGTAGTAGCGATAGACAGCGACTGCTATGGCTGGCAGGAACATGAGGTTGCTCAGGGTGAGCAGGAGGGTGGCCAAGTTCTGTGCCCCGATGGACTGGGCCTTGGTGTCGTCCGTGCAGCTCCACCCACCCCAACCTGCAGAGCAGAGAGGCTTCTGTGGATCTCACAGGCCCTACTTTGACAAGGCCCTACCTTGTCATCCCACAGCCCCCAGCCTGGGATGCCTCAGGAGCTGCAGTCACACCCTTGGACTATCCCAGAGCCTCCTCTCCCTCGCTCCATCAGCCACTCACAGTCCTCAGGAGGGTCTCGTTACTCATCACATGCTCTGCTGTGGAAAGTTGGGGAACCCCAGCAGAGCTCCATGTCTGCTCTGAGGACATCCCCCAGGTTGTTCCCACGTAGCAGAGGCCATCCTACACCCAGACTGGTGCTTTCCATCCCCACAGCAACTCAACACACATGCTCCTTGCTGTGAAACAGCATTCAAGGCTCGGATGCTTCACATGATGGTATGAGCTGGGTGCAAGATCCCTACAGGTCCCAGGAATCAGGGTGGAGAATGATCCCCAGCACTGACGAAGCCATTGGGCTTCTCTCCTACCACCTGTAACGGCAGGGCAGACCCCAAACCCAGGTCAGGCTGCTCTGGGCCTTGTCCAACTGACTTTTTAAGATCTCCAAGGATGGAGACCTGGATACTGTGCAAAGACAAACAGCCTGAGGGGGAAAAGATTAGTCTTTGATTTAGGTGGAAGCCTCCTTGCTGCAGCCTATGTCTGTGGGCTCCTGCCCTTCCCTGTGCTCCCCCTGCAGAGCCAGTTCCAGGGTCCCTGTAACCCCGTGGGCAGCAGAAAGTGCAATTTGATCCCACTCCAACTCCTCCAAGGTGAACAAACCCACTGCCTCAGCCCACGGTGACATCCAGGGCTGCACAGGATGGCGGGAGTGAAAATTTCCTAAAGGACGGTGCCTGGCACAGGGCACAATTCTCAGCCTCTGACTGGATACCAAGGACTGAACTGAGACAGCCTCTATAAACACGAATCTGCATTTTTTTATTATTGAAATGATTTTAATTAAAGATTAAGATGCCCATGCCCTCCTTCTGAGGAAAGGAGGTCAGCCTCAGGGCAGATGAGGGATGTGCAGGCACTCCACGGTCAAGGAGCTTAGTTAAAAGTAACATCCATCCCATTCCAGAGTCACTAGAGCAGCTCTGCCCCTGGAGAGCAGCAGGGAAGCTGCTCTCCCTGGTTTATTTCTGGATCACCAATATGCAGATGGGGCATTTTGCTGCAAGTGATTCAGCGTAAAGCTGTCCTCAGCCTGATTCCCCAGTTCCCTTGAGGTGCTCTGTACTTCCCAGAACCTGGCAGCCCTCGGGGAAATTAGGATGCTGCTCTCCCTCTCGCTCCTCACCCATCATCAGCACTGCAGCAGGGAGGTCCTGGCTCAGGCCCAGAGCAGCAGGGAACCACAGTTTGCCTTGTCCTTCTGCTGAGAACAGGTACACGGAGCCACCCAAGCACAGCAGAGCTCATCTTCCCCACAGCACAGACTGCACCATCCTCTCAGGCCATTAAGATAATTAGCAGCTGACACAGATGTTCCTCCTCCAGGGGCACCTCCGAGTCTAAGGCTTTTGGCAGGAGACAGACAGGGACTCACTGTATCCCATACCAGGAACCTACACAGCAAACCTCCCTGAAAGGCACAGACTCCGACACAGGCATTTTCAAGCTCCCTAATCTCTCTGGGGATGCTCAGAAACACCTCTCCAAGCCCTGGGGAGCCTCCAAGCCCAATTCCCCATCACCCTTGGGGTGCCCTGTGTTTCCCCAGAGTGTGCTTCCCTGGGCGCTGTGATGCTGGCAGCCGCGGCAGACCCCAGGCTCCCCATCCCAAGCACCACCACCCTACAAAGTGTCCTCAGGAAAATGCACTCACCAGCCTTGCAGCTGCAGGCAGCGTAGAGGTACCCGTGTCTCCTCAGGAGGCTGCACTGCCCGTAGGGGCCGCAGTCGTTGAAGCAGGGGGTGAGGTACGCGAACACCGTCACTTTGGCTTCTGCACTGGGACATTCTCTGCAAGGACAGCAGGTCCCCTTGGCACCCCAGACCTTTGGGCAGCCCTGAGCCCTGCTCCCGAGGGTCTAACTATGCCCCTGCATGCAAGATCCCTGCTATTTCGAGATTTGCTCCATCCCTCCTACGACCTCAGAGCAGAGTCTACTCCCTCTTCACCTGGACTGCCAAACTGATGTCCAGGTGGGTGTCAGCTCTCCCCAGACCCCCATGACAGACCAGTGTCACCACCACTCTTTTACATCTTGCACTCATCCCAGCAGGCAGAAAACTAGCAGAGAGGCAAACTGCAGGAGTATGGGCACAGCTGCTTGCATCTCTGAGACCTCCCAAAAGGGTGACAGCAGCAATTATTTCCCAATTTATCACCTCAAAATCCACCAGGGGAAGGGGAAGCTCACCCAGGCAGGCTCTGCCATCTGCAGTCTGCATGATATGTGCCAGCTTGACACCGGTTAAGCTGTTTGGGTGCCCACTGCCTCCCCCCTCCCAGAGGTGAGGACAGAGGGTCAGTTTTGCTCACACAAGCCAAGGCCAGTGGGATTTGGAGGCAGAGTGCTCTGAACAGGCCCCAGGGTGGGATGACACACCAGACTCACCCCTGGCCCTTCGGGCAGAGCAGCTGTAGGGACAGGAACCAGTCATCAGTCTGAGGGTACAGGACAATCAGCATTGCCTCTGCAGAGGATGTGCTCACGCTCAGAGGGTAGCCCTGGGAAAAAGCTGGAAGGAAACAGGGTGCTGTGATGGACCAGACTTGGGAAGAAGGGCCCACAACAACCCCAGGCTGAGACTGATCACACAGGAATCAGATGCTCCAGTGGCTCCTTGCTCCCATGCTTAGGAGGCACCAGGGGGATGGAGAGGACCCCTGCTCCCAAGACCCTTGTTTTTTCATTCATCTCAATTCTCAATACCTGTCTGCACAGCACAGGGCACGTGGAACAGCCTGTTGTCTTGGCTACTCCTCCAGTGCAGAGCTTAGCTTCTCTGCACACCAGCAATGGCTTGACCATCCCCAAACCTCCTGCTAAGAAGGCTGGAAGAGCCCCAGCTGGTAACCAGACCTTCCTTTGGTGGAGGCTAACTCCTGGTGCCAAACCACCACCTGCACCCCAGCACCCTGGGAATGTGCCAGCACAAAGACCTCAGGAGGGTTTGTGCCAAAATCAGCTGCCCTGGGACGCCCCACAAAGTCCTGAGTCAGTTCAAAATCAGTTTCCCTGGGACACCCCATAAAGCCCTGAGTCAGCTGACAGCCCATGAGGTCTAAAAGCAGAGCAGTGAGATGACCAGCTGAGCTGGTGGCAGGTGCCAGCCTCTCCTACCTGTGCTGCAGTTCCGTGTGGCGTTGAGGGACAGCACCGGGGAGGCAGCACTCACACATCCAACCACGGTGGCATTGACCAGGCTCACAGATGTCTGTGCAAACAGAGCAGTGTCCCATGTCACAGCACCCCAGTGCCATCCCCCTGCACCATTCGTCTCCCACAGGGCCCACGGCAGATGGGAGCAGTGACAGTAAATCCTGCAGGTCACCCATCATCAATTCAGCAGGTTTCTGACCAAACCCATGTTCACCTCACCCTGTGCTGCCACTGTGTTATGTAGTGGCTAAAAGGCAAGAGACCCTCACGGGGGAACTGCCCGAAAGCTGGGACACTCACCCATCACTTCAACACCACCACAGGGTGGCACAAGCCAGAGGCTGCAGGACATCAGGGCTGAGCCCTGCTCCAGCCCTTGGGAAGTTTCATGAATTTCAGGTGGCTGATTTTGGGGGGGTCCCTGAAGGAGCCTGGGAATCAGTGACTTGGGCAGGAACATCCCTGGGTTTCCCTGCTCAGCCTCCTCTCCTGGTGGCAAGGTGCCAGGCTCCCGTGGAGAAGATGGCACTGCAGCTGCTTCCCGTTTTGTCTCCTCTGCGTCACTGCCGCGACATGCCGCAAGCTGTGGCATTCGAATTGGAGCTGGCAGGTGGGACATGCTGGAAGCAGCTAGAACAGGCTCAGAGTGTTTTGCAGCAACAGAAAGAAAGAGAAGTAGTCCCACAGCCCCTGGAGTGTGCTGGCAAACCCGCCCAGGAGCAGGGACAAAGCCCTGCAAAGGGGGCACAATCATCAATCAGCCCCCGCACCTTGTTAAGCAGGAGACTGACCACGAGGGAGCCCCCGCTGTCCATGCCAGTGTTCAGGTTGAGCAGGAGCAGGGTCGGGGACAGGGAGTTCACGGGCACGCTGGGACCGTTGAGGAGCCTGTAGCGCACGGACACAACGTCCAGGTCCTCACGGACCACGGGCTGGTTCTGCAGGCAGGAGCTCCTCTGGCCAGATGTGTTGCGTGGAGCCTCTCCAGCAGCCTGAGCAGAGCTCCCTGCTGCCCCTGTGGTACCTGGCCTGGCACCAGCCTGGCTCTGGTTTAGGCTGATGAAGTTAAGGAAGGAACTGGCGCTTCCTGGTCTGCAAACTGTAAAGCATAAGAAGGAGAGGAATCAGCACAGCCAGGACCAGCACCTCACCCAGGCAGACCCCAGCAGCTCCAGCCCTCCAAGTGATAGCACAAACTAGGGGGGTGTTCATGCACTGCAGCACTGGCTGCAGCCCCGGAAAGGCACCACCTCTGCAGGGGGAGCATCCACAAGCTGGGACACTGCTGGAAGCCAGACAGCAGTACAGTGGGTGGAAGCACCCTGGAGCTGCAGGGACGGGGGAAGAGAAGAAGGGATAACACAGCATCATCAAGGTACCCAGGGACTACTCACTAGCCAGCAGCAGAGCTGAGCACTCAGCTGTCCCAGAGCCACAGGCTGCATAAAAGTCTCTCCCAGCTCCCCAAACATGAGCAGACAAGGCTGAGCAGAAAGGAGAAGCCAACCCCGTGAAGCTACAGGCACAAGCCATCATGGCAGATGGAGCTGAGTCCCAGCGCTGGAGCCTGTCCATTGCTCCCAAAGACTCTTGTGCTCCCCTCTAACACCTGTGCCAAGCCTTCCAGCACACAGGATGAGGCTCTGCTTTGAGGAGGGGATGGCAGAACCCCCAGCAGAAGAAAGCTTTAAAAATGTACCTAGTTGGTGAGCTTCCAGCAGTCAAATAGGGATTATGGTCAGGTAATAGGATGCAAAGACACCACAAGGGACTTGTGACCCCCTGAGTCACAAGGTGTCACCTGAAATGGCGACATCCCCTCACCACAACCCCAGACATTTCTCCAAGTAAACCTCTGTGAGATGGTTTCCTGTCCGTAGCCTGCTTGTGGCCAACTGATAGTCAACACAGCATTAGTCTGGTACACCCACCCCAAACTATTCTTCACACCAAATCTTAAGCCAGCCACTGCTTCCCAAACAACCTTTGGAAAAGGTCATTGCTTCAGAGACCCTGAATTTCTCAGGCATTTCCAAAACAGGCAGCTCTAGCAGGTATCACTCTGGAGTGGGCATTGGAGCCTTCACTTTTGACCCCAAAGCAACGATTAGGCCTTGGGCCTCCAAGAGGAAGCAACCAGCATGCTGGGGGATGCAGGCCACCACAGCCAGGCAAGCAAAGGCCCAAGAGAGACACAGCAGACACAAAGTTCCCTCTGGTCCTTTCCACAGGGCTGGAGGAAGCGGGATCCCACCTGTGAAAGAAGCCAGCATCTCCAAGGACACGCTGGCGTTGGCAGTGCCGAGACTCTCCACCATGATCTGCAGCCACTTCTCCCAGGGGGGCGAGTCCAGGGCCAGGCTGCAGTTTGCACTCCCTGTGCAGGTGAGGGTCTTCTGGAAGGACTGGGGCAGTGTGATGGAGCCCAGCACTACCCGCACAGCACACGCTTTCTGGTCACTTGTCAGGCAGCTCCGCAGCTGGAACTGCATCCCCGCGGCGTGTTTGGGGACAAAGACCCTGCGGGAGGAGGGAACAGCACTTTGCAGAGCTTATACTCTCAGTGTAAGCCAGCCATGACCCACCACCAAAGTCCCCAGGGCTTTGTGGCGAGAACTAGACTGCCCTGGTTGGTGGTGTGAAAATCCTTCCCGAGGGAAACATCTCAAAGAACTAAAATTCCTGCAGTCGAACCTCTATGACCACGTGGGAAGACTTGGAGAAGGGTGCTCGTGTGCTCCCCGTGCAAACCCTACCACTGCTGCAGGGGGCTCAGCAGACAGGCTCAGAGACACCCCACAGCTCCAGCCCCACCTGGGAACAACAGTGGCTTCCCCCTAAGCAGCTCCCTTGGGAAATCCCTCCCTCCCCTCCCATGCCCCTCTGTCCACCCGCTGCCCTCACTCACTTGACATGCAGTGGCTTAGCAGGCGAGACAACAGTGTGTGGCATGGGAACACCAGGCTCCAGGACAGGCATATCAGTGAGTCTGAGCACAAACATATCTGCCTGGAACATATAGGGGCATGGAGTGGAGAAACCCTGCAGGAGGGGAGAGCACAGGGGTCAGCTGTGGCTGTGAGGAGACACACCGGGCAGGGCCATGTGGCCGGGACCCTCGCTTGGCAGGACCCTCCTCACCTTCACCTCGATCCTGCCGGCGGCCTCGGGCAGGTGGGCAGCGATGAACCAGTCCCCTGCAGCGGGGGTGGTGACGTTCACGAAGGTGGTGTTCTGCACAGCACTGCTCAGGGCGATGCTGATGTTGTAGGAAGGACGGACGGTGGCGTTGGCAGGGAAGCGAGTGCCCAGGGGGTTAATCACGGGAGGGGCTCCGTGGCAAAAGTGCCTGTGAGAGAAACCAGAGTGCCAGTGAACCGAGGGGCTTACGCACACTGGAAAGATAAAATGGGATACAGACTCAGAGGACACCCAGGTTGGCCTGGGATCAGAGAGGGGGCAGGCTGGAAACCCCCACATTTCCAAGTGGAACACAGGAGCCCTCGTTTTCATCTGGTGAGGACTGGCTGCTATTAGCTTATCCAGGATTTATTTAGAGATTGCTGTAACTTGGCTGATTATTAAGATAAGGATTAACATGGTTCCATCAAGCCTGGAAGCAAATTTCCAACACTTACTAAGGTTAAGCCCCAGCTGCAAGACTACTCCTTTATAACTGTCAGCAAATTCCCCTTATAGGGGAAGCCATCCACAAAGAGCTTTCATTTTCCAGCTGAGATCTGAATCTTCCTATTTCCTCTTTTAAGAAGGGTAGACAGACAGACTAAAAAGATGCTTACAAGGAGGCCCATATTGCAGACTTCAGTTCCCCAGCACTTCTGCTTTCCAGATAAGCAGTGTTTGAAGTAGCAGGAACACATGCAGTTGAGTAACATGCAAGATATTTATTCAGTCAATTTGGCATTTAATTTGCTCGCTTTTGGGCTGCTCTGCAGCACAATGTAATGGGTCCAGGAAGCAAATGTGACAGGTGCTATGTTGTTACCCCTTGGAGCTTGTCTGGGTTAGCCTTCGTTTCTTAGGGGATCATTTAGCTGCTGTCTTGTCCCTCACATGCCCAAACGACAGGAAACCTTTCTGGGAAGCAGAAAGCCTGTGACAGGCTGCTCAGGAGAGCAGCTTCTAAGAGCACTGGTCTGTGCCCAGGACAGACCAGGGAAGCACAAGCCAAGCAGCTTCAGTCACTCCCAAAACCTCTGTGAAGTGGGTGTCAGAGACCCACCTGTCCCCATGGGTACGACTTGCCCAGGAAACCTGTTACCCTCCAAACATTCTTCCAGGTTTTTGAACTCAAATCTTCCAACAAGTCAAGTACTGCTTTAACCCCGATTCTTGCACTGAAATTGCATTTTCAATCTTCTCACACTCTTATGTTTGCAGGACATGACATTCTTCTTCTACCTCTGCTCCACACACAGCCACAGCCCTCCCAAAGTGCCCCCAGTCTCTTCAGTTCCTCTGTACTGGGGAGTTTGTCCACATTCAATCAGTTTGGGTGCACTCAAACCCCCTGTAGTCCTGCCACATCCTTTGGCACCATGTGCAGGGTCCTGCCAGGCACAGAAAGGTCCAGGAACACCTCTGTGTGAACAGCAGACCATCCTCACTGTGAAGCTCTCTCCAGCATCTCTAAGGGGTCTCTTGGACAGCAGGTCTAACAGGCAGCCCCAGACTCATTGGCAACATGAACACAAAACACTCCTACAGGTTTAAACATAGATCCAGTGCTTGTACGTTAAGAAACTGTGGCTCCTGCAGCTGAGGAACAGATGCCCAGCCTCCTAGAACCAACCAGCCCCAGCATGAGCAACCAGGACAAGGCAACAGGACGCCCATGTGGACAATCCCTGGCACAGGGATATACATACACTGTGATCTCCATGCTGGTGCACTCGGGTCCTTTCCCCCGGGATGCCTGCAGGAGCCAACGGAGCAGCACAGTGTCTTCTGGCACATGGAAGTGGAAGAGCTTGGCGTTCCCATACCAGCTGTAGAAGGACAGCTTCTGTGCACTCTGGGAGAAGTACTCGGAGACATACAGGGAGTCTGGAAGGGAGAGAGCACAGCAGTTGGTGGGGGAGCTGCTGAGGGCAGGCTCAAGGGCTTTATCCACCCACAGAAGCACACAGGAAGCTTAATCTTGCTGGAGAGGGGCCCTTTGTGTCCCTGATTTCTCATCCCAGTCCCACTAGGTATGTGATGATCCATGATGTTCCCCCAGCCAGAACCACCCACACCCCTGCAATGAACCATCACCCAGAGAAGGAGAGCACTAAAAGATGCCTAAACAATGCTCTGAGATGTGCTCTGAAGACGAGAGACCACCAGAGACACCAGGGAGGAGGAAAGGTTGATGGCGGAAGGTGATGGAATAGGCAGCAGCAAACCCTGGGGCAGACAGTGCAGAGCAGATGGGTGCAGGTAGCACAGGGGGGGCCCAGGACCCAGCAGCAGTTTATGGTGCCAAGAGGCAAGAGCTGTGCCCTTGTTTGTCTGCTCAGTGCATGGGCTGATGTTTTACATGGGCAGAGAGTGATAGGATGGGGGGCATGGTTTTAAACTAAGAAGGGAGATTTAGATTAGATGTTAGGAGGAAATCCTTCCCTGTGAGGATGATGAGACACTGGGACAGGTTGCCCAGAGAAGCTGTGGATGCCCCATCTCTGGAAGTGTTCAAGGCCAGGTTGGAGAGGGCTTGGAGCAACCTGGGCTAGTGGAAGGTGTCCCTGCCCATGGCAGAGGGACAGATGATTTTTAGGGTCCCTTCCAATCCAAACCATTTTGTGATTATCCATTTTACTCAGCTCAGGCACATGTAGTGTCTCCCTGTGACACACAACATGATGAAAATTTCATGTGCTGCAAATGTAACTCTGCTTTCAGATGTACCTTCCAAACTCTAAAGATTTTCCTAGCTGGAAGAAGGGCTGCTGGGATAGCAAGAACAGCCCCAGGGTATGCTGAAAGGGCATGCAAGAGGACAACAGCTACCCAGTCAAAGTGACATCAGGACTAACTATCCCTCATTCCATCCCTCTGCCCAGCTATTCCTACAGATCACCCCCAGCCTGATGATCATTTCACCTGCAAAGTTATACATTAATGAAACCAAGCAGACTGCAACTCAGGGCTGGAAAAGAAGCATCACACCAGAGTGGAGAAAGGGATAAAAGTGCACAGAGACAGCAGAGCCAAGACCATGCTGACCCTCCGAAAACAAGCTTCATAACACTCAGCATAGGGGTAGAAGATATGTCTTCACATCTCTGCAGAGTGCTTCCAGATGCTCCTTTTCTCCTTTGGAATTCTCTGGAGAGAAGAGAAACTGTGGCGCCTTTCAGAGGCAGATTCATCATTTTTACTAGAGAATAAGTAGCGACTGTGGGTTAACTTGCCTTCCTCCACTGCTGCACAGGGTCATGCTGGAAACACAGAGGACCCAAGAAAGATGCCAGAGAAAGAGGAGAACAGTCCTCAGGTGGGACCAGATCCTTGGGATGTACTTCTTGCCAAGAGTGATCTAATCCTAGCAGGAACTACGATTTGTGCCCCAAAGCAGGACACTCACCGGCCTGCACCCACGGCACCGCAAAGAGACAGGAACGGTAATCATGGGTTTAACTCCCTGGCAAATTACCAAGCCAAAGCCTGCGGGCACCCTGCAAGCCCAGCAGGGAAAGGAGGAAACAGGAAAGCAAGAAATACCAGCCAGGCAAGCCAGCTGGAGGATTTGCTTGTGGAGGAAGAGCGCGGCCGCCTGACCTTGCCGCGGGGTCCAGCCGAGGGAGCAGAGCTTGGAGCACCTCAGTGTACGGAGGCAGGAAAGGTCATGGGGAAGGTGAGCCCTGAGCAGGGCAGCCAGGAGTCCACAGCCTGTGGGCAGAGCTGTCCCACTGCGGTCCCCACACCGGGGTCATGCACAAAAGGGGCTTTTCAAGCAAATGCTCCCTGGCTGGAACTCCAGTGCAGTGCGTGGGGACTGCGGACAAGAGCTGGCTGTGATCCCCTGCAAGCCCGGGAACATTTCACACACAAGGCCTATGGAAAGGAGCTTTCATCAGTGGTGTCTATGTCCCCAGCACACCCTGCATGCACTTGGCATGTTCCTTTCTGGCAGTCCATGGAGATCTCTGGGCACAGGATGAGGGTAGGCAGGGACACAAGGCATGATTAGGGTTGCAGTCCTGCTCAACGCAACAGGTCCCATCAGGCAACCTACAACTTGCTGCTCCAACCCCACCAGCTGTCGGCCACGGTCACCACCCATCCTGCACGTCCTCACAAAGCCAAAGCATGATTTGTGTGGTTTTTTGGGGAGGAGAGGGCAGGCAGACTGCAAAATTAAAAACTCCAGCAATCAGCACTGCTATTTATTAAGGACTGGTCAATTATACAGAGTGAGCTCCAGCGCATTAGCAGGTCAAAGGCAGGCAGACCTGCCCTGCCCACACACTGCCTGTCACCAGGTAAGCACCAGTTGGGGCTGTGGACAAAGTCCACTGAGAAACAGCTTCTTGTGGTGACAAGGGCCGAGCCCCTGCTCACAGGCTGCACTGGGCAGCTGCACCCAGAGAGCAGGTATGTGACTCCCAGGGCACCTCTGCCTGGGCTGACAAGGAAATACCACAGGCAGATAAACG
The DNA here is from genome assembly GCF_009829145.1 of Chiroxiphia lanceolata. Classification (NCBI taxonomy): domain Eukaryota; kingdom Metazoa; phylum Chordata; class Aves; order Passeriformes; family Pipridae; genus Chiroxiphia; species Chiroxiphia lanceolata. Next base: position 2,872,021 of record NC_045652.1, read on the forward strand.
GAACATCAGCAGAGAAAAGTCAGAAAGACAGGTCACAGCAGAGGAGGTGTGTACTCCATTTGCATCGATAGAGTACCCTGGTATTAGCTGTGCTCCCTATGTGTCCATCCCAATCTATTCAGTCTGCTTGGCAACACCTGGAAAGTCTCCCTTGACTGTCCCATGACGTAAAACAAGCTTTAAACTGAGCAAGGGACCTGTCAAATGGATGCTGTTTTCATCCTCTCCCATACAGATTTTGCATAAGCAGGTTTCAAATGTATTATGCACAAAACAAAAGTGCTTTTAAGAGAAACAGAATGCAGTAGAATCCTTGATGATGCTGAAAGGAGACGCGTTATTTCAATTTCAGAGTAAAGAGTCACCTCGTACAGCTTGAGTTTGTTTGTCCAAAGATGATCTCATGGTAGTTTTAGGAAATAATACCTTGACTGGTGGTTTCACAGGGCTTCCCATCAAAGGGACGAAGCTCTCATTTCAAAGCAGACGCTGTCTAAAGCTACGGAGTTGACGTTCAGCCCGATTGGAGACAAGACAGGACTACGTGGCAGGATGTTTGGCCATTTACAATGTAACAGAAAACCCCGTTCCTTTCTCCGGGGTCGAAAATCCACCCAGAAATGTTGCAGAGCGAGGGCCCCTCGCTCCTCTGTGGAGGAGCCGATCTTCGGCAGTGCCCAGACGTAACCCTACGGAGGCATTCCCTATGGAGGCATTCCCTGCAGAGCCGTTCCCACAGCCGGCGGGACGGCGCCGGGACAAACCCAGCACCACACCTGAGGCACAGCGGAGCTCTCCAAGGGCTGGGAACCCAGCGAGCAGGATGCCAGAGCAGGGTGGGCCTGGGGCACGGGGCCATCTCACCCCTGGCTCCCCGAGCAGAATCCGCGCTCTGCGGACTGTATGGGAGCGACAACCACCATCAACAGCGGATAACCACCGGCAGCACGAGCCGACCCCCGCGACGGGGTGAGCAGGTGAACAACCTCACCTCCCCAAACCTCTCCACCGCCACAGCAGCTGGCTGACCCTCCGGAGAGAAGGGACACGGCCCCCGCACCCCCAGCACCCCCCGCTCTGCCAAAAGCCCCGCTCCCGTCCACCCGTCTGGATGCGCTGGAAGTAAAGTAACCTAAAACCAAGGCAAAGCCAAGGAAAACAACGGCTGCCAACACAGCAGAACGCTCCGGGTCTGGCCCGACCTGCCGCTGCTCCGCAGGGCCGGCACAGGCGCTGCCCCCCGGGGATGCTCAGGAGCCCCCGAATCCCTCGGGAGAGCACGAAACCACTCCAAAGTCACCGCCGAGCCACCCCGGCAGGAGCCGCGGGATGCGGGGCAGCTCCCGGGGCTCCCTCTAACACACCCCAACCGGTTTCCCACCGCCGCCTCTCCCCTCCCGGGACCCCGCCGGCCGCCCCCCGGGCCCCGCCGAGCCCCCCCGACCCCCCCGCTCCCGCCGCGCCGGGACTCACCGGGGCCGGTGCGGTTTCCGCGGCCGGCGGGCAGCGCCAGGAGCTGCAGCAGGAGCAGCAGCAGCCGCGGCAGGGGCGGCCCGGCTGCCCCGGCCATGGCCATGGCCGCCCGTCCGCCGCTGCCCCGGCCCCGCCGCCCGCCCGCCGCCCGCCCCGCAGCGCCGCCGCCGCCGCCGCCGCTTCCGCCGCCCGCCCCGCCCCGGACCGGCCCCGGACCGGCCCCCGACCGGCCCCCCCGCGGGACCGCCTCCCGATCACGGCGAGCGAGGAGCCGGGGCTGCCCTCCCGAGTGCCACCGCCGGGGACCGGAGCATCCCCGTGGGAGACGGCCCTGGGGTGGTGCCGGTGGTGATGCTCCCGTGGGAGCCTCGCGGGTTTGCTTCTCGCTGCCGCGAAGGCCGAGTCAGATGGTGATTTAAGATGGGTTTAAGCTGAAATCACAAATATCAGCATGCCTCGGTCATAACCAGGCAGTCCACTGTGCCGCGCTTGGAAGGGAAATCACTGGGGACGCTCAGCCCTGCAGAAGGGAAATGACTGGGGAGGCTCGGCCCTGCAGTCTGAAGGGTGGTTTTATACTCGTTCCTAGAAAGTCCGATTGCCTCCTCTGCTCCCACGTATCTGCCGTGTTCATAGGACTCACGGGAGATGTGGCTTTTACAGGCATGGTCAACTCATTCTCTGATTTTGCAGCTGACTTCAAAAGTCAGGAATCTTCCCTTTTACATGCCTTTTCCTTGGGATACCTTCTGATGTGTTCGTGTTTCCCAGCAGAACAATGCAGACTGGGGAATATCTCAGTCCTTGCTCAGGCAAAACTCCCATCACTCGAGGTCAGCTTGGTTGAGGACTTCAGACCTGTTTCCAGTTCAGGTGGACTTTCTACTTCAGGAGCTGAAAATCTTTGCTTCTTGCTCTCACAGACCTGATACATCTGTAATAAGTTCATTAGGTACAGGAAGGAAATCCCATTGGGAAGTGTCAGTCATTTCTTAGGAGGTCTGACATCACCAAAAGCCCAGTCAGAACATCTTATGTGCTCAGAGCTAGCAATGTCCTCATCTCATTCAGGAGAAGACTTTCCTGAAGTCAGCCCAGAAGCTTGAGCACATAAAGCCTGGGATGGGAAGGGACTATTCTTCTTATTCCCAGCTTAAATTTGCTCACTGCTAGTTCATTTCCATTTGTCCCTGCATGATACCATCCTTGGATTTACAGAGCTCTCCTTCTAAGAGAAGAACAAATCAATCCTCTGTTCTCATTCTACATTAATTTAGCCTTCAACTCCACTTTTAAAGGTATCAGCTCATCTTCAGCCAATCCTTATGAATTACTTTCCTGCAATGCTCTTTCTACTTATAGTTATTTTCCTCTTAAAGGAGAAAAACTGAGATTCAAAGTCAAAGATCTGAGCATTAATCAAGCTTATCTGATATAAGACAGAGTCAGATCCACAGCATGTTACAATACCTATTTTTTCACAGCTTGTGTCCCTTAGAGTAGCTCCTGTTCCCTGAGAAAAGCCCTCCAGTGTTCACTGTAACTGTGTGGGGATGCTATAGGACATGTCACCTCCAGACTGACAGCTGCTCCAAACACATGGGGACATGAAAATGTTGTCATTGGCTTAGTGACTGTCTGGATTGCTCTGTCCCCTTTAGCTAAGCAGCCTCACCAAGGGGTGAGTTTGGATCAGGGAAGGTCTCCCTTCTGCTGCAGAGCTGGAGTTGGAGCTGAAGCTGGAGATGGAGAAGCTGAAGCTTCCTCCAATTCCACAGGCAGTGCTGCAGGTGGATCACCATGACCTGCAGCCAGTGATATCTGCCTCCTCCTGTGGTGGCAACAAAAAACCACAGGATTTAGGAAAACCCACATGAGGTTCTGACTATGCTGAAACCTGAGGGACCGTGGCCAGGGCTTCTGTCTGACTCAGTGACACACTTCACTCTGGGTACAGTGCCCATGTGATGGTCTGGGCTCGCCACTTCTGCTTCTTGCTCTGTGGTCCAACCACAGCCCTTCAGCAGGAAGTCAGACAAGAGAGAAAGACCCTGTTCTGGAGAGTGTATTTCCTACAGTGTTTCAAACAGGCCTGGGGAGAAGTCTGGACTATATACTGAAATTATCCCTCTTTGAGGCACCGACCTGGAAAATAAATAATGGTGGCCTGTCCAAATTGAATTTATGGAGCTTTAACAATGCTGACCCATGAATTTTGATAAATATACTTCTACTATTAATAAAGGCACTCAGCTGCTCAACCATTGAGGGAGGTATAAAAGCTTTCTGGATGAGCAGCTGCAATGCACATTTTGCTGTATTGCTTTCCATAAATCCATAGCTGGGATCCTCCTGGCCATGTACAAAGGTCTCTGGAGAGCACAGAGCTGGCACAGTCTGCTCCCCTGTCTCTGTTTGGTCCCAGTACAAGGAGTGAAAATGTGGTGCTGGCTGAAAACCTTATGTTTTAGCTATCTCCAGATAGATCCTCACTGAGTTGTGTCTACCCAGCAGCTCATTTCTGACTTGAAGTCACCATGACAGGGGAGCTGGGAAGGAAGAGCATAATGAAAAACTGTGTCCCAGGAATATGAACCAAAGATCTGTAGGAGTTGCATGCTTTGGATTTTGACAGAAAAGTCAGATGATGCTCCATCACTGCAGGAGACTGGTGAAAGGATATATTTGATGTAGTCCATGGAGCTTTGCTATGTGCAGCTCTCAGTGTTACTCACAAATGGAAAAACAGAAGGTTAGTCCTTTCAGTGTGGATAAAGAAGGTCACACAGATAGGGAAATATGATCTAAAACAGAGGAGGCTGAACTTAAACTGGCTATTACAGCTCAGGAAAAAGATGCTGGAGTCCTCGCTGATGGTTCACTAAAATTTTAGCCTTGATGTGCAGCAAAAATAAAGCCAACAAAATGTGGTGATGTCATCAGGAAGGGCTTGGGCTCACAGGACAAGAAGGAGGGCATCTCTTGCATGCTGTGTTACAGCTTGGTGCACCCACATCTGTGCAGTTCTGGCCTCTGATCAGAGACTCATAGAATAGTTTAGGCTGGAAGGGACCCTTAAAGGTCATCTAGTCCACCCCCTCTGCCATGGGCAGGGACACCTTCCACTAGATCAGGTTGCTCAGAGCCCCATCCAGCCCAGTACTGAATGTTTCCAGGGATGGGGCAGTCACAACTCTCTGAGCAACCTGTGCCAGTTTTACCACCCTCATTGTCAAAGCCTTCTTCCTTAAATCTAATCTAAATCAAACCTCTTTTATTTTAAAACCATCACCCCTTGCCCTACCACAACAGGTTGCAGGAGCACAGTGGACTTAGAGCCCTGAGCAGAGCAACTGAGATGATCCAGGGGATGGGGCAGCACAGTGTGAGGGGGTCCTGGGGAGGCTGGGATTTTTCCCTGGGGAAGGGGGGACAAAAAGGGCCAGCTCTACACAGTCATAAAATGAACGTGGACCTGGTGCACATCAGGTGCTGCATGACTAGATGGAGGCCATTGATCAGCCTGGTAGGTTGGTTCAAAATGGATAAAAAAGGACTTTATATGGGCCAGGTGGGAGAATGAACTTCTGGAACTCGCTGCCACAGGAGGCTGTGGAAACAAATAGGATCAGCAGGATTATAAAAGGTATAGCAAATTCATGAGCAGCTGCAGGTCAACTGACAGATGCTGAAGGCAACAGGGCAGGAATGTTGGCTGGAATTGCTGTTACTGCTGCTGTGGGAGCTTGAGGAGCACAATCAAAGCTGGCTGGGGCCCTGTGCCCTCCCCAGATGGCATCTCCTGTAGCTGAAAACAACAAAAAACCAACACTGGGAGAGAGGAACCACGGATGTTACCATTGCCTGTGATCTCAGTTCCATCCCTAAGCAAATTCAGATCTTCCCAGGTGGTTGCTGTGTGGTAGGAAGATAGGGCAACCAGCAGGAAGAGAAGTTTTACATTTCTATTCAATTTCCATCTTTGTAGTGAAAATCTAATCAATGCTTATTTTCTGTCTCCTACTGCTCTTCCTTCTCCCACTGGTAAAACAGCTGGTGGAGGAGGTGGGAGGATCCTGGAAAGTTTGAATTAAAGTATATTTCAATCATTCCTTATTTTCAGACTGCTTACCTAAAAAAATCCCCTTCACCTCAAAAACTGATTGAAGCCACCTCCAAACAGCCAGTATCTGTGGGAAAAGGGGGAGGGGGCCATGGAAAATGAGACCATGGGGTCTCTTATCAGGGTAGAAGCAGGAAGCCAAGGAACTATAAACCAGTCAACTTCAAGTCATAAAAAACCAGTGGGACATTTCATCAAAGAAAGAAATGAGTAATAATCATGGCCATCTCCAAGAATGAATCATTTCAGATGAGTGTGTTTTCCTTCTGTGGCAGACTCCAGTCCTTGGTTATCATTCACTGTTCTTTCATCAATAACTTGTAGTGGAGAATGTGCTTATTAAATTCTCAGATGTTCCTGAGCTGGAGGGGCTGAAAGCAGCCCAAAGCACTGGCTTAAAATTCAGATTGATCCAGGCAAATCAGAGAGATCAGTTCAGTAGGGAAATTCTGACATTTAGGAAGGAGTGACAGCCCAAACACGCAGCAAACAAGCAGAAGATCTATTGGCTGCACCACTTTTGAGTTATTCTATTGCCATATTGAATTCCAATAGGGGATGTACAAACAAGAACAGTTTGTAAAACACGTGATGTTTTCCCTCCTCGTTCCAGCAAGAGGACCTCTCAACCGGTCTCCTAAGATCAGCTTCCAGTAAGGAATTAATTCTCTATGTTCCCACTGCTTCTTTGCTAAATTTTGATCTAGCATTTTCTGTAAATCATAGATAATTCCTGGTGAACTCCCCTAGGACGCACGACATCCTCCAGAAGTATGTGCTTCTGTGTCCCTTTCTAGGACATTCTCTCTAGGGCCATGACTGTTCATCCAGTGCTAATAAGAGCAGGATCCAACCTGTGTGGTCAATGCTGTTTGCAGCCCCTCAAGAGACTGGTGGAAGTGTTTTGATCAGGTGAGTCATAAGCATCAAACTCATTTCCTGATGTCATTTTAGCTCCTCATTTTAATAAAAATGGGGTTTCTGAGATGCCACTTGCCTTGGTGACATGGTATAACAAAACACTGTGCTGTTCTGGGGGTATCTTTGCACCACAGGTGCTTTGTCCATCCAAAATAAATATTGATGGGAGCCAAGAAAGGCCTTCAGAGAGTGGAGGCATCAAACCAGGCTTTTCTGTCACCTGGAGATGTCCATCTCCCTTCTTGCCCTGAAGCTGCCTGGTGTGACTCTGCCTCCTGAGTGCTGCCATGGCCTGGGTCAGGGGGCTTTGTCCCCAAATTCCACCTCATCAATGTCACCTGGGGGTGTTTTGGGCTGCTGCTGCTGTGGCAATGCAGAGGTTGCCTCCACATCTCTCATCAGCACTGGAGCTGCAGCAATGCCAGCTGCAAAAACACCCTGGGCCAGCACTAGGGTGAATATTGGACCTGCCCTGCTCCAGAGCACAGCTGCTGAGGTGCCAGCAGGTCCTGAGGCAGCTGGGCAGGGATACCAGCTCAGGGAGAGCCCAGCTGCAGCCAGAGTATCTGTCCTGTGGGGTGGGCTGTGTCCTGGGGCACACAACGCCACGGCCACCAAGGGATGCCCAGGGAAGGGAACCCCTGTGCCCTGAGCCAGGAGGGGCACTCAGCACTGGACATGGGCTGCTGGGGAAGGTCCTGCACCCCTCCAAGCTGGCACCAGTATCCCCAGTGCACTCAGGACCTCGGGCTGGCTGGAAGCTCATCCCATCAGAGCTGCTTCTCCCTGCTCCACCCCTGCAGGCAGGACCAAGGCTTGGCCCTCGCACCCTCTGCCTGGCCCCGATAAAGCACCACGGCTGGAGGTCCCCATCTTGTGGCAGCAGGGACAAATGGCTGGGACATCACGAGATCAGAGGTTCTTTGGCCAAAAACAGAACTCTGGGAAAGTGCTGCAGAGCCAGGGCACTGCCCACTGCCACCCCATGTGTCCTGCCCGAGGGCACAGCATGGCTTGGGAGCACTTGGAAGTGAAACCCAATTTGGGGACAAAGTGTCACCCTCCACATACACACCACCCCCATGTTGCTCTTACACCTTGCCTCTGGCACCCACCACGCTCGGGACCATGAGGGTTTGGAGGTGCCTGAGTCTGTGCTGGATTTGGTGCTGGCTCTTCCCAGTGCTTTACACACCAGCCCACAGTGCCTCACACGCCTCTGTGCCCTGAGCCCCCACCATATCCCCGCTCTCTCCAGGATCCCCAGGGAGCAGAGGCTCTCTGTGGAGCACAGTTGTGCCCACAGCTCTGTCTGGGTAACATTGGCTGGAACCTGCTCCAACACCTGCTCCGTGCAAAGGTGGATCAGGTTGGCCAGTGATGCCCTGACCAGCTCTCTCCTCCTTCCTCACCGTGCCCAGGGGCGGTGGGCACATGGAGTTGTGATGTCTGTGGTGCTCTGCGGGTAAAACCCCAGGGGCTGGAGGGCCTCTCTCTCTCCTTGGAGTCCTTGGAGTCTCTCCTGTCTCTGTGCATTCACTGACAGTGACTGGAGGCCATGGGGCTGGGGCAAGTGTCCATCCTTGCAAGTTCCAGGGATCAAAAGGGCCTGTGGCAACATGAATCTGTGAACCCTGGGGCTTTCTTGAACTTTCCCCCCTTCACCAAGCACCTCCCAGCCTTGTCAGGGACAGGGCAGCCTTACTCAGCACCTGGCAGGTTGTAGCCCCCCCAGACTATCTGCTGCCCCATCTCCCACCACACCCACAGCTGGAGGAGAGCCCACGTTCTCCTTTATCAGCCCCCCACGGCCGCCCTGCTGTGGGCTGTGATAAGGGCTGGGGGCTGTGCAGACACCAGCACCACAACACCCCGCACCCCTCTGCTGCCTGGGCTCCTTTCCCTACCCTGACACCCCCCAACAGTGCTGGATCTGGAGCTGGGCCCCATCTGCTCCCCCTGTGGTTCTCCTGCACCCCCCAATGCAATGCAGCATTAGGTGGAGACAGAAGAAGTCCTACACCACTGCACAGCTCTGTGTGCTGGGGGTGCACAGAGAGATGTCCCGGGGTGCTCTCACTGTGCCACCACGCAGAGGGGCAGAGGTGCAGGGAGCCCCTGTACCCCACCATCTCCCACAAGCATTTCCAGAAGGAGATGCTCTATGACAATTCGTCCCGAACAAGGGGTGCATGGGGCTGGTGGTGCAAGAGGGGATCCCAGCATGGAGCCCTGGTGGGACAGCCTGGACAGGCTGGGGCTGCAGGAAGCCCCCGATCCTCTGTGAGTCTTTTCCCTCCGCTGGTGCCTGGAAATGCTCTGCTTGCTCTCAGAGCCCCATGGCTGGCAGAGCAGTGTCTCCCTGTCGGGTAACCACCCCCCAAACACTGCTAAACCAGTGCCCATTTCCTCCATGTGCCCACCTGGCGGGGGGACCCCCCAGTTCAGACCCCCGAAGCAGATCCCTCCTGCTCCCTCCCTGCAGGCAGTAAACAGAGCAGGACACCAGAGCTGGAGCACAAATGCAAGAGATTTTATTTCAGAACATTTGACTGCTCGCTGTTGGAGGGCTGGTGGTGCCCCTTGGGTCCAGCTCCAGCCACGGTACACGTCTTAACGGTACTTGGCAGTCAGGACGGTTCCCACGGCGCACAGGAACTTGTCCAGGGAAGCGTGGACCTCCGGGGTCAGGAGAGCGGGGTTGTGGCTGGCCACCACCACCAGGAAGCACTGGCCCAGCAGCTGAAAGGCAAAAGGAGATGGTGAGCAAGGGGGTGAGGCGAGGGGGTGGCCAAGGGGTGCAGGAGGGGAGCAGGGCTGGTCGCCCCTTCCCAGATGCTCACTTTGAAGTTGACAGGGTCCACGCGGAGTTTTTGGGCATGGAGGTCACTGAGCTTGGAGAGGGCACCGGCGATGTCATCGACGTGGTTGGCAGCTTCGACCAGGGCAGCCGCCACCTTCTTGCCATGACCCTTGACCTGAGCAGAGCCCTTTCCCAGGTCGAAGTGGGGGAAGTAGGTCTTGGTCTGGGGGTAGGTGGCGAACATCCTGCAGAACAGACGGGTTCAGGGACGGGTGAGACAGGGACAGAGACATAGGGCAGAGACAGCTGCGGATGGGGAGAGAATGGGAGCAGATGGGAGGGACTCGGGGATGGAGACGAGAGGAGAGAAGGTCCCGGCCAGGAACGGACACGTACCTCTCCAGGGTCTCGGCGCCAAACTCTTCGGCTTGGCCGCCGATTTTGGCGAAGACGGCCTTGACGTTGCTCTTGTCGGCACTGGACAGCACCATGATGTCACCTTCGCCCTGGCAGCCCCCAGCACGGGTGTCCCCGCTGGCGGCCGCCGCCCTTATATGCGGTGCTGGGGCCCCGCCCGCCCCCGCGTCCCGCCCCGCTCTGGCCCCGTCCCGGGGCGCTGGACCCCGGCCAGGAGCGGCTGCCGCCCGACCCCCCCGTCCCGCTCCACCCGGCACCGGCACCGGCGGGGGGGCTGTGCCCCGGCACCCCCGGGTCGGGCCAGGGGGAGGGTCGGGGCTTGTTTCAGCGCAGGCGGTGGTTTGCCCCTCTGGCACAAGCTGACAGTAGGGTTAGGCTTAGGGTTAGGATGAGATTTAGGTTCAGGTATAGGGTTCGGGCTGGCTTGGGTTGAGGTCAGGTCTGCACTGGCACCGGCGGAGGAGCTGCCGTGTGTCCCCTCCCAGCGCGGAGCGGGGCACGGGCTGAGGAGCCCCGGGCACAGCCTGGATGGGTTCTGGCCAGGCGGCGGGGACAGGAGCGGGGGGGAGTCTGTGCCCCACAGGCTGAGCCCAACACCCTCGACTCCACTCACAGCCCGTGGGCCCCTGTGCGTACAGACCGGGGCATCCAGCAGAGCCTCCACACACGCGTGAGCTGCCCCGGTACATGCACTGCCCCTACACACACTGCCGTCTGACACGGCCCCTGCACATCCTTGCACACACCTGTGCCGTCCCTATACACCATACACTAGACACTAGACACGTCCCCCACCATCCAACACAGCCCCTGAGCACGCAGCTGCCCTGCTGCACCCCCTGCTCTCGTTCCCTCAGTGCCCCTGAACCCCTGTACCCCACAGCGTGTGCCCTCTTCAGCCCCTGCTCCTCGAACCACCGTCCCATCCCTCTACACGCAGACCCCGGAGCTCCCCTGCCCCAGCCCTCTCTCCTGCTCACAACCTGTGCTGGTGCCAGTGCTGTGGGGACTGGGGGGGACTGGGACGGGGGGACACCTGGCAGAGCCCACGGGGATTAGCACTGCTGCCAGTGCTGTGGGAAGGAAGACACTCTGGGCCACGGTGGTTTATGGCCAGCCCCGTGTGCCCCGAATGATGAAGGTGAGGAGGGTAACAAGGGCAAGGTAGATGAGGATGGTGAGGAAGATGAGGAGGGTGAAGGGGCTTGTGGAGCTTCCAGTAGGTTCGGGAGCTGGCACAGTCCAGCAGGGGACAGTTCACACCCGTGTTTCCTCCATTGCCGACGGTTCTTATCGTTTGTGTTTGGGGGAGATTAGCTCGGTCTGGCACCAATTCAGAGTGGGGAGGGACGGGGGGGGGGTGGTGGTGGTGGTGCTGATCTTCTGGGAAGCAGCGGCAGGACAGCCTGTGTGCATTGGGGGGAAGCTGCCAAGGCAGCAGAACACTTCAGACCGGTGGCACAAGAATAAATGGGTGTAAACACACATGAGCACAGTGGGATGTAGACTGGGATGTGTCTGAGGATGGAGGATAAGCGCTGTGGGTTCACCTGCAGGAGCAGGGGCCGGCGTGGCCAAGGACTGTCAGCCGTGTTTGTGTGCAGGCAGGGTCCCTGCACACCCCATACCTGCCTTCTGCCTGCACTTGGACACCCCAGGCACCCCTCTCCTGCAGGACCTCATCTCCTCCCTCCGGTGTCACAGCACAGAGCAAAACCAGAGCTAGTTTAGTGTTTCACAGCCCATCAACTGTGATCAGGGATTTTTTTAAATTCAGGTTCCAAAGCCTTGAAACCAGTGTCCCTGTGCTGGACTGCAGCTCTGCCCACCCCACTCCAAGTCTGCCCATGTCCCAGGGGAGGTGCAGACACCTGGGATGGGTGCAGGGGCTCTTCCCTGGCAGCCAGCTGGGATTTGTGGCTCAGGGGCTTTGTGCTTAATGATCTGTGGTGGATTTTTTTCACTCCCATGAATTCTCTGATTGCTTTTGGAGCTCATGCAAGCAACTTAGCTCCCACAGCATCCCTAACAAAGTCCCAAACAGCCATCTGGATAGATGGAGACAGGCAGGATTTATCCTCCCCCCCCCCCCCCATCGAGAATCCTTCAAAGGGACGCAAGGGCCAAATTTGTTTTGGCACAGCCTTTCCCCTGCTCCCTGAAGGGGTGCAGGCACAGCCAGTGCCAGGCTGAACTACATTCCAGGGGTCCTGCTATTGGCTGCATCCCATGCTGGGGAGGGGTGGAAGCAGGTAGGACGCCGGGGGACACCCAGGGAGCCCATGGCCAGTGCTGCCCTTCCTGTACCACAGCTGGTCTCACTGGTAGCCCCCTCCCCCCGGCAGGAGCACTGCCACTCTCCAGCCCACCCCAGCCCTCGGCCCCGGCACAGACGGACTCAGCGCTGCGGAAAAAGAGTCTTTATTGGCGGCACACGGGCACAGGTGGCAGCTCATCTGTACTTCTCAGCCAGCACGGAGGCCACGGCCGACATGAACTTGTCGACGGCAGAGTGGATCTGGGGGGTGTAGTCCTTCCCCAGGTGCACGGCCAGCACCACCTGGAGGCACTGCGCCAGCAGCTGCGAGGAAAAACGGGGCTAAGCACCGCTGCTACAGCCCCAGGGCCCCTTCCCAGTCCCTGTCTCTTGTCCCCTCTCCCCCACTCTCCATCCCCCATCCCCTGTCCCCCATCCTGATCCCTGTCCCTTGTCCCCTGTCCCCCATCCTGATCCCTGTCCCCCGTCCCCTGTCCCGCAGTCTCCATCCCCCATCCCCTGTCCCCCATCCTGATCCCTGTCCCCCATCCCCTGTCCCCCATCCCGAACCCTGTCCACTGTCCCTCATCCTCTGTTTCCCGTTCCCATCCCCCATCCTGATCCCCATCAGCCACCTCCTCTCCCCCATCCTCTATTCCCCGTCCCCCGTCCCTCATCCCCTGTCCCCCATCCTGATCCCAATCCCCCATCCCCTGTCCCCCGTTCCCCATCCCCATCCTCATCCCCCATCCCTGTCCCCCATCCCCTGCCCCCTGTCCCCCGCCTGCCTTGAAGTTGACGGGGTCCACACGCAGGTTGTAGGCGTGCAGGTTGCTGAGCTCAGACAGAGCCTGGCTCAGGTTGTCCAGGTTCTTGACGGCAGTGCCCAGGGCAGCCACCACCTTCTTGCCATGGCCACGGATCTGGTCAGAGCCATGGTGCAGGTCGAAGTGGGGGAAGTAGGTCTTGGTCGAGGGGTAGGCGGCGAACATCCTGGGGGAGCGGGACAGTCAGAGGTGCTCGCCCAGCCGGACCCACCACACCGGCCCCTCCGTGGGGCTCCCACCCACTCATCCCCTTTGCCCAGGGGGTCCCCAAGCCTGCACCTCTCCAGGGTCTCAGCTCCAACATCCTCCTGGCAGCCGGACACCTTATCCCAGACCTGCTGGACCAGCTTCTTGTCCTCGGCGGTCAGCATGGCGGCGGTTGGAGTAGGCAGGGATTGGTGGCAGCGGCACCCCTGGGGACGGTCTCTTATAGCTGCCAGCACCCCTGCCTGGCCTTATCTTATCACACCGAGGGGCGGGGGCACGGCCAGCCCAGGGAGTGGCTGTGGCTCTGCCTCGGGGGCCCCGGCTGCCTTGGGGGGCCCAGCCTTAAGGAGGCCCCCGGGGGGCCCAGCTACCCTGCCCTGCCCCACTGTACCAGCCCCACACCAGGCTGGGGGCTGGGGGCAGCACCTTACCAGGCTGCCCCATGGGGATGTCCCGTGGGTGTCACAGCCTTGTCTGCCCTGGCCAGAATGTCCTCAAGCCTTGTGTTGTGACCCACCAGTCCCCCTGGATGGGCCAGGGCCCTGCCTGGCTCTGTGGGTGTTGGGGTGAGTCCCACAAGTGTCCCTGGTCCTCATGTCCTCCAGGCTCTGGTACATCCAGCCCCTCTCTGCCCCAAGGGACCCCATGGCCTCTGAGTATGAGCCACGGGTCACCCTGGGGGTCTGCCATGAGAAACACCATCCCTCCAGCAGCCTGGAGACACCTGGGCATGGAAGGGGATGTGCCTGAGGATGGAGGGTAAGCGCTGTGACCCAGTCTGTCCTGTGATGCTTGTCTGGCCTGGGCTCCTTCCCTTCTTCCCACCATGACATGTGCTCCTGCCTCTCCCCATAAACACTGGGACATCCAGTAAGGGTACATGGTGGTTGGTCATACCATATTCCATAGAATTATGGAATAATAGAATCATTCAGGTTGGAAAAGCCCTCTATTAAGTCCAACCATTAACCCAGCACTGCCAAGGCCAACACTAAACTGTGTCCCCAGGTGCCACACCTACACACCTTCTAAATCCCTCCAGGGATGGTGGCTTCACTACTGCCCTGGGCAGCCTGTTCCAGGGCTTGACAACCCTTTCCACAAAGCAATTTTTCCTAATATCCAACCTCCACAAAGCAATTTTTCCTAATATCCAACCTAAACCTCCCCTAGTGCAACTTGAGGCCATCTCCTCTGACTGCCACATCCTTCTCTCAGCCTCTGGGTCACACCAGATGCTGACCTACCACCTAAGTCATGGATTTAAACCTGCAGATTAGCCAAGACCCACAGATTCAGAATGTTTTAAAAGCTGCTGTGGCACACTGAGTGACAGGTTTAGAGCCATTTGGTGGCCTGAGAGCTTCTGCACCGCCTTTTTCCCCCTTGCCCAAACCCAGTCCCTAAATTCCATGAATGAGACAAGAATCACTGCTTGCAGTGCCAGCTCAGGCTGTCTATCAGAGCAGGCTTAAGGCTTTGCACCCACCTTTTCGTGTCAGAAGTCCTCTGAGACAGGAGCTCAGGTGGTGCTGTGCTTTAGATTTTTGGCCAAACTGGCCCTGGTAACAGGCTGATGTTCCAGATTTTTCTGAGCAGCATTTGCACAGAATCAAGGCTGTCTCTGCTTTTCACTCTGCCCCCACCCAGGGAATAATTGGTTTTAGGGTAGTGAGAGGGGAGACACCCAGATGAGCCCAATTAACCAAAAAGGTATTTCATACCATATAACCCCATGCTCAGCAATAAAATGGAAAAGAGAGGGTTTAAGGGAGTTTTAGGGGGGGGGTTAACCTTCTTTTTTTGCTCAGGAACTGGTTGGACATCAGTTTACCCATGAAATGCAGTGATTGCCTTTGTATCAACTGTTTTGTTTTGTTTTCTTCCCTCTTCTTCCACTTATTCTTCACTTATTAAACAATAATTTCTGTTCATTTGATCTTGACTCCCAATTTTTCTTGCTTTTATTCTTCCTTTCTTCTTCTCCTTATCCAGTTGAAGGGGGGCAGTGAGTGAGTGAGTGACTGTGTAGTGCTTGGCTGCCTGCTGGGGTTAACCCACAACAGGTACGTATGGAGAATCCCTCACCTTCCCAAATTTCAAATCCATGTAAAATTCCCCACATTAAAATCAGAGATGTCAAGCTGAGGGGATGGTCCCTTTAGCAAACCTGTCTAGCAGGTGTTCATGAAGCACATTAGATACCATGTCCATACCCCATGGACAGAGGCACAAAAAGACAATGCCCAGCATCACAACACATGGCAATGCAGGTTTTGTTCCCAACAGGCTGGGATGGGTTTTGGATAGGGCTAACAAAAAGCCTGGGCCTGTTCCATATCCTAGCAGGGCAAAAGACTCTTTCCTGGTCAGCCTGTAAACAGTCTGTGGTGGACATACCTTGGTGAGCAGCAGCAGCCACAGGGCTGTAGCCTGTTCTGGGCCCCTGCTCAATGGTGTGTTGTTCCCGCTGAATATTACATTATTCCCACTGAATTTGTACATCTTAGCACATGAATTGGTATATTAATTCATGAGTATGTGAATTAGTACATGAATTTACAAAGCTTACTCTTTCCCCCTCCATTTCAGGACACCCCTGCCTGCACAGTCAGGTGCAGGTGGAGCCCATGGAGATAAAAGCACAGAGACCATTGCTCACATTTGAATTATTTATTGGGTTTTGCAGATGACCAAACCCCTGCAGTGGGGATTTGAGAGGGCTGCCTAGGAAGGGGTGATTCCCCAGAGCCTGAGATGTGCCTCCCTCACCCTCTGTGGAGGCCATTTATCTGTACTTCTCAGTCAGGACAGAGGAAACACTGGACAGGAACTTGTCCCATGCAGCATGAACTTCTGGGGTGAAGTCACTGGGATAGCGGGCAGCCACGGAGCACAGGATACAGTGGGAAAGCAGCTGTAGGGAAAAACAGGATTAAATCCATCATAATCAATATCAGATGTTAGTTTAGGGGTTTGCAATGGAGCTTGGGCCCAGCATGCTCTGGGATGATAACTACATGTCTCGACCAAAAGGGCAAAAGGCACTGCTTGCTCCCACTCCCTCTTCCAATTGTCCCTTCCTTCCTCACCAAAGGGAAATGCAACAAAGTGGAAATGTTTAGAATTTATTAAGACTTTGTTCAAGGTGATGTAGATTGATGTGTGAGGGGGATTCATGAATTACAGCAAAGGCAGCAGAGACTCGAGTCTGTCTAACACAAACCATAGGAGCCCCCTGAGCAGTTCTTTGCCTGCACTAGGCCAGATCTTTCACTAAAAGATCCAATCTCAGGTTAAAAATCAGGTGGCCAACACGCTGTGCAGTGCAGTCAGGGATCAAGCTGCCATTAGCCCCACTGACCTGTGGTCTCTAATTCTGTGATGGCAGTTTCCCCCCCTGGAAGTGTCCGTGCTCACTCACCTTGAAGTTCACGGGGTCCACGCGGAGGATGTAAGCGTGCAGCTCGCTGAGCTTGGCCAAAGCTCCTCGAATGTCATCAACGTGCTTCACGGCTTCCCCGATGGCATTCATGACCTTGGAGCCGTGACCACGAAGCTGAGCCGAGCCCTGGCTGAGATCGAAGTGAGGGAAGTAGGTTTTCGTCTGGGGGTAGCTGGAGAAAAGCCTGGAGGAGAACACGAGAGTGAGGGTCAGCAGTGGAAAAGGCATCCATGAGGTGGTAAAAACCCTGAGCAAGTGTAGTGCAAACCTTCAGCTCCTTCAGTGCTGTAACAGAGCTTTGGGGGCTTGAAGTTTGCACTGGGAAGGTCTTTCTGCTCTTAAAGCTCTCCTGCAGCATGTGCAGATTGGATAGCAGGCTAATCTGTGTGTACTTGAGAAGAATTAAATAATTTAAAACCTAATGTATTTATGTTTTTGTTTGTTTTTAATAAAAGATAGCCCCAAATTGTACCAAATTTCCTCTCGTACACTGTAACCCAGTTTCCAGGACCTTCAAACTAAAATGAGCTGAACAAACCAGAATCAATGTGAGTGGTACTCAGAGTCCTGGAAGGAGAATCACAATACGTTATAGTGAGCTGTAAATAAAATTTAAATAACATGGAAAAAGATAAGAATTTCTGAACAATTTCCAGACTATCATCTCTTTTTTGCCAACTTGCTTAATTGGTATGAATCTTGGATTACTGTGTGGTGCTGCATGCAGGGCATCCAGTTGTCTTTTTTTCCTAAGGGTTTGTTACTTATCAACTGGAACAATGAGATCTGAGTATTCAGTGAATTTAGTGGATAGCTATTATTTTAGAAATGGTAAGAGAAAGTGCATCATTTGTACAATAAACCACTTCAAGTTCATCCCCTAACAGGGATAATGCTGTTTCAGGACACTGAGTATAAACGACTTTGAATTCCTTCCCAGCGCTCCTGGCTATGAATTCTTCTGAATTGCTATAAAGAGAAAAAAAAACCTATTGAATTGTTTAGAAAATAGTGGCTTGCCATGAGATTTTGAAGCATTTAGTAGCCCAGATATAATTCCTGATGATTACATTGCAAACAACACAACTCCCCATCAACTCTCAGCGGTCCCAGCCTGCTCTCGCTCACCCAGGTTCTACCTGGGATGCATCCCAACAGCGATGCCCTGTGAGGGGGAGTGCTGGGGCCTTACCTCTCCAGTGATTCTGCCCCGATGGCATCGGCTTGAGTGGCCACCTTGGCCCAGATGGTGACCACGGCGGCTTTCTCGGCTTGGGTCAGCGTCATTGTGCAGGAGGTGCTGGCTCTGTCCCTCGCAGTGACCGCTCGGAGCAGGTTTGGACTCCCCACCCCGGCAGCCCTGGTTATAAAGGGGAAGGGGAGAGCGGACCTTGGTGCCTGTCCACACTCATTGGTCACTCCAGAGGCCCTCCCATGGAGCAGGAGACACTTATCTCCCCGAGGAGCAATGGCTATTTTGGCCAGGGTCAGCGCGCTGCCCTCCTCTCCCGCTGGCCTTATCAGCTTCTCGCTTCGTAACTAAACAGTTGCGTGGCCCAAAGAAATTGTCTGGACACATATTGATACATGAACAGAGAGATAATGCTGGGAAATTCCATTGATGAAGCGTTAGGACACATCTTTAAGCTGAGGAGCATACGGACTTCAAGCATACCAAGGAGCTTGGAGAGGAATCTGCAGTTCCTCCCTTGGTTCACAAGTGTGAACACAAGACTCTGGGCCTTTCTGGGCCATATAATACAATTCCAGTATATGTGGCTGCCCTGTGCCACAATTTTTCACATGAAATGATTCCTAGGTGGTGGTAGAGGCAGGCTGGGAGATGTGTGGTATAGTTCAGAGGGTCAGCGAAACACTGATTTTGTGAGAATAAGTAGAGATTTTGCCACTTTCTTCATCACTACCAGGACTTCACTTTGCCAGCCTCTTACAGAGAATTAGGGACCTACTCTGCAATTGATATGGATTATAACAGAAGTGGTAGTAATGTTTCCTATGGATAAGAGAGTTTGTGAAATTGAGTATGGTCCTAAAAAAAGTGTGCGTTGAGAAAGACCAGTCAGGCTTTTTGTTTTCATCACTAAATGCCTCCTATTGCATATCTTTAATTTCTAACTGTGTGATCCTGCTGTTCATTACCCTTGGTACTGTAAAATAGCCCTCAGCACCACAGCCAGTGCTGGACATGCACAGGAATGCCTGGTCCCATAATAAATGGTTGGTAGCATCAGAACACAGGCACATTGGATGGGTGAAGGACCAAACAACCAAAAGGAAGACCAGCACAAGTCTGTAATCACAGATAAGTGGGCAAAGTGTCAAAGAAATACCCTATTGGAGATGGTCGCTGCCGAACCTCTGGGCATGAATGCCAGCACATGAAGCAGAGGTAAATCTCTCTGCCATGCTGATAAGCTGCAGCAGCCTCACACATCACCACTGAGCACTGGCAGCCCTGCATGGAAAGCTGGCTGGTGCAGTCAGAGGGGTCAGACAGGGTTCTCTGCCCAAACAGTCCCGCACACTTGAGCAGAGAAGGTTGGGGTGTCTCAGCCAGATTCCTCACCAAGATGTGTCTGCGTTTCACAGCAACGGTACCCCACTGCTACAGAGGGTGATCCCCAGCCAGGAGAAAGCCCTTCTAGGGATCTATTGGTCCTTGGGTCACGTGTGGATTGGAGCATGTCCAGCCTGTACCAAAGTATGGGTGTCACACCTGGAGTGTGCACCAGCCTTGGAGCCTCTCTTGGGAGCCACGGTGAGGCTGTGCTGTGCTGCCGGGCAGGGGCTGGGTTTGGGGTGGGAGCCATGTGTGTTGTGTGTGTGGCAGGAGTTTCTTCTTTGCTGCCACATGGTGATAGGTCTCTCTTCTCTGGGCAGACTCCGTAGCCTGGAGGAGTTGATCCATACACTACAAACCCCACTTTTCCTGCGAGTGTGGCTCTTCCGCTGCATCCTGGAATCGGCTGGGAATGAACCAGTGGTACCAGAAAAGCAGTAGGGATGGGGTCAGACAGCAACTTCTGTATGCTCTGGTGTCCCCTGTGTCCTGGGGCAAGTGGCACTTGCAGAAGGACTCTTACCCACCCCTTGTACTCTGTGCTGGGCCCTGAATTTAAGCCTCTCTGCATGCCACCTGTCACACGAATCAGGAGAAACCCTGGGCTTCCCCAAAGGGCAGGTACAAAGCACTTGGTGCCTCTTGATCTGCAAGCCTGGTTGGGTTCGGTGATCTTGTATTATCATCCCCTCTGTGGAGGCCAACACCTCATCTGGGATTTAATTTCAGATTGTGTTCAGTGCCACAGCTCCTCCTCAGCCCCCCTGCCCATGGGCTGGATAATTCACTTTGAGAGGGGATACAAGAGGGGGCTCACTTGAGACCAAGGGAGAACAATCACTTTACTATAGGAAATATTATCAGAGAGCTCTTTGTATATCTTCCCTTTGATAATGCCATACATGTCCCCTGAAAACCTGGAGCTAACTCTGGCTACACAGATGCAGAGCAGTGCAGTTTCCAATTCAAAGTGCAGCACGGGCAGCAGCCAGGGCACAGGACAACACAATATTCAGTTTATACATCTTAAATGGATGGCGTTACCAAAGGAGGCTTTCATCATCCCTTGCTACACACATTTCCAGAACTTGCAGTTTTCCCATAGAAAGATTACTTTGAAAAATAAAGATGCTGTTGTGAAGTATCCATTTATATAATGTTTTTGTCTCCTCCCCAAAGTGCTGCCTGTCACATGGCGTGTCCATGGCTGTGCTCCAAGCTCTCCTCAGTGAGAGTGCTTTTAATCAGGGGTTACTCAATCAATGCTGTGACCCAGATATACACAGGGATAAGGCACAGGCCCTGAGGATTCCTTCCTATTTTGCTGCCCACTGTGTAACCCGAACATTGGTCCTCTGTGACTGGAGGATTAAGGTCTGTGTAGGCACAGTGCTTAAAGTGATGTCTGCACAGGAGGAGTCATCATCACTGAAATCACTGTGGAATTTGAATTCTTTTCCTGAGAGTTGCTCTTGCACTATCACAAATGCCAGAGCAGCCAAAAGGTGACAGTGGTTCACTAGAAGGAGCTCATTGCTCCCCGAGGATCAGGGCTGTGCTGGGAATGGTTGTGGAAACTCCTCAGGAATGTGCTTGGAGGGAAAAGCATGACCCTCAGCTACGGAATACAACATGCTGTGGGAAGTGACTGTCTCTGGCTTTGCATGGACCTCTCAGCCAAGTTCCTCATCCCAGTGCTCCAGCTGCCCATAGGGCAGTGAGACAGGGGGGTCCTGGCCACAGCAACACAAGGAGCTGGACAACATGACTGATGGTGTTCCTCTGTCACAGGGTTGGCACTGAAACCATGTCCTCTGGGAAAGTCCACCAGACCTGCCTTCCTCTCTTGCTGCTGCTTCTCGTGATGATCCACAGACTCACAGCAGAGCGTCCACTCTTGGGCAGATGGTGGATCTTTGTCATAAAATCACCAAAAGTGATTTTTTTTTTTTTAAATTAATGTAGGTTTGTTTTAATCCTGTTCTAAAAGCCAGCTGTCTGAGTTTCTCATTTTAAGCAGCAGAAGAGAGCAACAGGCCTGTTAGCTAATTATAAAAGTGGGATTATAATTTCTGTCAGCCCTGATTGTAAATCCAGTGACCTCTTGAATGGCATTGCTGGGAGATCAGGGATAACTTTCCCCATACGCCTGTATTATCTGCAGAAACCGTCTTCCCCTCAAGGAGAATGCTGTGGATTAAGTGGCATGTATATCTGCTCTAACTCTGAAATATTCAAGGCATATTAAGTTTTTGAAGTCTTAAAAGTGGAGTCTAAATCCTGGCTTTACTCTTTAATTTCCTACCAGTGCTTGAAGAACTTGCAGTCTTTGCTTTAATAGAACTAGAAGACTAACTAATTGCTACTGAACCTCCAAGAGATGGAAATGACAGATATGTCTGTAATTTATTATTTAAGAAAGTGAAATTATATTTTGAAGCAGACATACTGCGAAATTTTAACGTGGCTGCCCAGTGCTGGTGCATGAGGAGTGCTCTGCTGCGATAATGGGACTGCTCTTTAATCACCCCTAGACAACTCTGTCCCCTCAGCATCACCTCCTCTCACTCAATTGTTATCTCTGGCCTTGTGGAGAATGGCCCTGCAGATTACTCTGTGCTGCTCATCTCCCTCAGCAGCCACCCACCCCTGCACCGTGTCCCTGGGGGGACTGCACAGCAAAATCCACAGTGGGAATATCTCAAGGTGGTCAAATATCTTATTAATGCAATCAAATACAGAAGAATTTACATAAAACCCCAGGACATCCTCTAATACAATTGCTGATAATTTCTGATCTCGGTTAAACACAAAATAAGGTGAAGATACCAAAGAGTGCCAGGGGAGTAATGTCACCCTTCCTAATCCAGAGGAAGGAGGAAATGCATAGGAACCACGAGGCAGGTTGTATCAGAGCTGTGAGGCTCCCTGAGATCGTGAACATGAGCAACAAGCTCAATCCAGCCTTTCCATGAGCACCGGGAGCCCAGAGGACTGACTCCCCAGCCAGCCTCCCGCAGGCACCCCGGTATCATGGCATCATTCGGGCTGGAAAGGCCCTCTGAGCCCAACCATTAACCCAGCTCTGTCAAGCCCACCACTGAACCATGTCCTCACAAACACTCATTTTTTGAGCACTTCCAGGGATGGTGATTCCACCACTGCCGTGGGCAGTTCCAGTGCCTGGCCACCCTTTCCATGAGGATGACAACCCATGGGGGGTGACGAGCACTTGCTGCTCTTTGGCACCAGCTCTGGAGATGTTAATGACTGAACTGGCTGAAAAGCCACCAATGACCCAAAGTGGCCAAGAGAAACGACACTGGGCAGTCCAGGACCCGGCAGCCCCTGTGGAGGGATCAGGGCTGGGGGCCACCATGGCCTGGGTATGGGGCTGAACTGGGGGTGCTGGGCCATGCTGGGGGCACTGGGATGAGCTGGAAGGTGCTGGCTGCAGGCATGTAAAGCACTGGAATAAACTGGGGGTGTGTGGAACAGGGAGTGGTGTCATGGGACACTGGGCTGATTGAGGGAATGCGTGTGTGGGGTGCTGGTCTGAACTGGGAGCACTGGGCTATACTGGGGATGGGACTGTGGGTGCTGGTCTGAAATGGGGGCACTGGGCTGTATTGGGAATGGGGCTGTGTGTGAGGTGCTGGACTGAACTGGGAGCACTGGGCTGTACTGGGGATGGGGCTGTGTGTGAGGTGCTGGGCTGAACCGGGGGCAACTGGGCTGTACTGGTGGCACTGGACTGAACTGGGGGCACTGGGCTGTTCTAGGAACGGGGCTGTGTGTGAGGTGAAGGTCCGAACTGGGGATGCTGGTCTGAACTGAGGGCACTGGGCTGTGCCGGGGACACCGGGCTGTGTGTGAGGTGCGGGTGTAAACTGTGGCACTGGTCTGAACGGGGGGCGCTGGGCTGTGCCGGGGCATTGGGCTGTGCCGGGGACACTGGGCTGTGCCGGGGCATTGGGCTGTGCCGGGGCATTGGGCTGTGCCGGGGTATTGGGCTGTGCCGGGGACACTGGGCTGTGCCGGGACACTGGGCTGTGCCGGGACACTGGGCTGTGCCGGGGCATTGGGCTGTGCCGGGGCATTGGGCTGTGCCGGGGCCGGCCCTGTGGGTACGAAGCGCTCGGGCTGCCCCGGGCCGTGAGGCGCTGGGTCCGGCCGCGCTCTGCCCGCAGCCGGGAGGCCCCGCACCGCCGGCCCGGCCCCGCACGGCCCCTCCGCTCCCCCCGGCGCCGGCGGCCGGGCCGTGCGGCGGCGGAAGCGGAAGGCGCGGCGGCGGCGGGGCCCTTCCTGCGGGCCGGGCCGGGATGGGCGAGAGCACCAGCCCCATCAGCGTGATCCTGGTGAGCTCGGGCAGCCGCGGCAACAAGCTGCTGTTCCGCTTCCCGTTCCAGCGCGGCGCCGAGCACCCCGCCGCGCAGGACAGTAAGTGCGCGATGCCGCGGGGACCGGCCCGGGGGTGCGGCTGCACCTGCCCCGCGCCCCAGGAGCCTCCGCCGGGGCCGCTGCCGCGCCGGGGGGCTTGACATCCTCCCCGTGGGGACTGGTGCTCCACACGCAGCCCTCACTGCCCTCTTGGGGTCTGGCACCCCATCACATCCCTCAGACTGGCCATGGGGACCTGGCACCCCTCACACTATCTGTGGGGACCTGGCATCCCTCCACACATCCCCCTCACACTGTCTGTGGGGACCTGACTCCCACCCACACACCCCTTACACTGTCTGCGGGTACCTGGCACCCCTCACATCGTGCATGGGGACCTGCCACCCCTCACATACCCACCCTCCATGGGGGTCTGTGTATACCTGGCACCCCCACCACAAACCCCTCAGACTATCACTGTGTACCTGACACCCCCCACAACCCTCACACTGGCTATGGGGACCTGGCATCCCTCACACTGTGGGTACCTGGCACCCCTCACATAGTCACCCTCCATGGGAGTCTGTATGTACCTGGCACTCCCCCCTCAAACACCCCACACCGTCTGTGTGTACCTGGCACCCCTCACGCTCTCCATGAGGACCTGGCATCCTTCACCCACTCTCCATGGGGGCCTGGCACCCCTCAAACACCCCTCATACCCCCAAAAATGCCCTGACACTCCTCACACCACCCCTCCTAGGAGTCTGATACTCCTCAAACACCTCCAGGTTCCCAGGCACCCCTCACACCCCAGGTTATTAAGCCAATTAGTGCCAGGTGTTATTACCAACCCTGGGCCTTCTTGCTGTTCCTGGGGTGGATGAATCCCATGGGTTTTGGGAGCTGCAGGGGAAGGAGGAGGCAGGGTGAGAAGTGAAGGCACTGATTAGGGAGAGAAGGTTCAGAAGACACCTTGAGCTTTAACCAAAAATGGGTAGAAACTATTTAACTTCAGTCCCTCGTGTTGAATAATGGACTGGAGGAGGTTTAATTTTCTCCAGAAACACAGGACCATGGAACTGTTTGGATGCCAGCATTGGTTGTGCCTCTTCCTCCAAGGCTCTTGATCCAGGACAGTGCCTGGGGCTGGAGTTGGATCAGTGTCAGTGCAGGGCCTAAAGGTGCTGTAGAGTGATGAGGCTGTTTGACTTTGGTCCTGTGCTGACTGCTGTGTGTTGTGAGAGGTTTGGCACCCCTGCTTGGGTTGTGAGTCACTTTTTACCGGGAGAGAATCGTCTTTAAATCCCTTTTCATTTTTATAGCTAAAATCTGAAAAGAGTTTTTTTGGCTGACTGCTTCCCTCACACCCCACTCCTGCTTTTTGTTGGTAAAGGATTTCCCTTCCTCTGACTGCACTTCTGTAGCACTACCATTGTCCCAAAACCTGGGCAATAATGAGGGAAATGCAGTGGTCAGAATTCCACTTTCCGCTCTCTCCGAGTGGTTTGTGTCAATTTCTGTAAATGTTTTACTTTCTCCTCTTCATCCCTTGAAGAGTGAAAAACCTGTTTCTCCTATTTTTTTAACGTGTTTTCGAGTGGGAATAGAGAAACGCAGAATCACACTTCTTTAAGGAGATATTTCCTTGATAAACTTGTCTTTATCCTCTGCTTCAGACAAACCAAGGAGTCGATACGCTGTGAATGGCTCTGGTGACACCACAGAAGATCAAGATGGGGACTCCAGGTAGGGGGAAAACATTTCTCCTTGCCTAAGAGTTTGAAACAGAGGAGAGGTGGCCTCCTGCTCTCTCGCCTCCTAGTTTCTAGGCACATTCTCTCTGACTGTACAGAAGACAACCTGCCTAAAAATGCTTTAACACCAAATTATGAGCAACTTGGTGCTTAGTAATGAGTCTCATGAGGGAATGCTACTGAATCTGTTGTTTTCAGGACAAGATATAGGTCAGGTGTTTTGTGCTTGTTAGAAAGGCAGTACTATCCTCTCAAAACTAGGAGTATTAATCCTTTGGCAAAATTCCACTTTTCTTTACCTGCCTACCTCTAACTGGACATATTATTCAGTTGCCTCAAATTCTTCCCTAGCTTGTGTAATTGTTGTATGGAATTGCTGTGCACTAATGAATAACTAATTTTGTTCCTCCAGATATAGCTGCCGTTGTGTCAGAGACGTAGTAAAAGGAAACTGAGACTTAAAGATAGTTTTTTAATTACAGGAAATCACTGGGTAACATTTGCACTGAAAGCAGGCAGTGTGCTGTTCAGCATGTATGTACGTATGGATGGACCCTCTAATTAGTTTTGGTAGAACATTTGAAATCTGCTGCACAGTTCTAAGTTTATTGCTACTAGATATGAGATAAATCTGGGAGAGAAAAAGGGTTCTTTTGTCTGTTGGCCCATAGTTCAGTTGCAGATCTTTTTTGTGATTCGTGTTTTAACCTGCAAGATTAACAAAAGGGGGCAGTTGTTGATCTTCACTCAGAGTACAAAAGAAGTAAGCACTTTTCCCCAGAAAGAAAGGTAAGCTTGTTCTTAACTTTATGGCTGAGAGTGGTGTAGCTGAAATGAAAATCACCTATGACAATAAGCATCATCAATTCATTTGGTTTTCCAGGACTGGGGTCTTATGAAAACACGTTTTGCTTGAGGTCATTTGTATCCCCTGCCTTTTCTGGTGCCTTTGGAACCTTCAAATACAGTCTTTTGGTGCATGTCCAGTGAGTGCAGTACAAACAGGGCACAACTGCAGTGGGAGTGCATTTGGGAACTGGTGAATGGTGTTTCACTCTGGGCTGTGAGTGGCAGGAAGGCTCAGTGCACTGCTTAGCCCAGGGATTTTGTTGGTTGCTATTTGAACCCCTGGCTCTGGTATTTCCCTAAAATAGATTAAGATGGTGTTGGACTGATGCCAACTTGTGTCTAATACTGATTCTTGTGGCCTCTGCCCTTTTGGCAGGTTGGACCAAGCACTTAATATGTAGCTGTTTGTTGGATGTTGCCTGTGTTGCTGAATTAGTGTGATACCATATGTGGTTACTGCAGTGATGTAGGAAAAGCTTTTATCCCTTCAGATGATGAGAAAACTGCCACTGTTTGCCTGAAACTGGTTTTAAATAGAGTGAATGTGCTGGCACATAACCTATGTTAAACAAATACTTAGATTATTTCATTGTAGTGGTGTCCAGGACCCAGGGCTTGAAAGTTTGTGCTTAATCTCTTGCTCAGGTATTTGTTACTAAACTTTCAGTGTTTAAAAGATTTATTTGGATCTGTCTGTATCTGCCAGGCACATGAAGGGGAAATAGAAGAGGAGCAGCATTTCTGTTGCTCTGAAAATGTTGGTTCTGCTAGAGGGGTGCAGCACACAACTTGTGCTGCTTTCCAAAATTCAAAGTCTCTTGCAAAATCCTGTTTGTTTCCAGTTGGTTTATCAAAAAGCTGTTAATTTGTATTAGACAAGAGAAGGTTTGTTGGCAAACTTAATATCTTTCACTGACTGATGCAGGTGGAAAAAATATTCCAGTTTTAGGTACACAGATGCTTCTTCCAGCAGAAAACAAAAAACATGTCTTCAAAACTGTGTGCAACAGATTGCTGAGAGTTTGATTTGTATCAGACCATTTTAGGAGTAACAGAAGTTGGTGCCTTGTGGTAGAAGAGATTCTGAGGGCACAGTGGAGGCAAAGGGTGCAGATCCCCTGTGGAGAGTGAGGTGCATGTGATTTGTAAACTAGGAAAGGAGTTTTGTGTTATTTCTGGAAGGAAGAGTTCAAAAAAGGTTCCTTTAAATCAATGCATTTCAGTAGCATCTGTGGATGTTTTTGGAGGCACAAACTGAGGCTGTGGAGTGGGCAGACTGGTAGGTTGAGTTGGTGGTGTATGGCAAGATGGATAATGTTGTAGGGTTGGGTCTTTCTCATGTTTTCATGTTTAGTAGCAAATGTTATTTCAGATTTATCTTGTAGCTGCAATAGTTCTTATGAGGTCTGGATTAATCCTTTTTTATACTGAATGGCTGTATTTAATTTTTTAGCAATCTAGCACAGATTGTATTCTGGGTAAGGTTTGCTATTGCTTTTTGCCTAAGCTATTGGAACCCAGGTCAGTTACTTCTGAGCTGACCTTTCCTTCAGGGGTTGAGGTGTATATACTTCTTTAGGGCTTCAGACAGGACAAAATTAGATCAGTTTATGTGCCTTAACTCCATTGCCATGTAACATATTTGTATACATAATTGGATTTCTTTTAGTGTCCACTCTCAATTTCCTGGTCATTGTTATGCTTTTTGATTTTTTTTTTTTTAATAGACAATGGCAGCTTACTCATGATAATCCTCCCTCCAGGTTACTCATGTGTGTTTGTTTGTATTAAATTCTGCCAATGGAGCTGTACTGGGTCTTCAGAATATAGATTTTACTTCCTGTTAAAAGCAAGTTGAGCAGCAAAAGTGGCTGAGGTGTGTGGATGGTGGCCATGCAACAAAAAGGTATTCAGAAGACTGTTACTGTCAAAACAAATTTCCTGTCAAGTGTCTCTCTTTGTTGGCTCCCTCTCAGCCTTTCATCATTTGCTCTTTTTAAAAACATCCTTCAGTTTTCTGAGTGCTCTTCCAGGAATACACCCCCCCATAGCTTATGGAGATGCCTGCCAGCCTTTTTTTTTTTTTTTTTCCCCCTGAAAAAAAAAGTGAGGCAATTACTCCTCTTGAAGCCGTAAGATAATGCTTTATTAAATTGGTTTGAAATGTTTTTTGTAGCTTTTCTGAGGGTGGGGTAGTCAGCAAGGAAAAACTCTAATGAAGAGGCACGTATAGTAACATATGTTACACCAGACTCTGCATTTCTAGTGGCATAACTGACTAACTGGAGGACGTTTAGCAAATTTGGCAGCACTGATGTCATTAATTGGCTTCTGTTATAAAAAAACCCCAAGTTAGTGACAAACAAGGATTTGACTGTCCCTTTCTAACAAACAGTAGTTCTCCTGTGATAACATTTCTGTCTCCTCTGTCCCTCTTTCACTGGACTCCAGTGTTCTTCCCTGTGTTTGTTCTGAAAGGCTTCCTTTCTGTAAGCCTGTGCTTTTCCATTCATCCACCCATCCCTTGAAACACCCTTCCTGTAATGTCACTGCCTTTGTGGAGTTTGTCATTTGGGTTCTCTGAGTTCTCTTTTCGGCATGACCAGCAGAAATCTGCTGTGTTTTGCGTTAGGTAAATGTTGGAGGTTTTCATTTTATCTCTCCTTTTTAATGTGGACAGCATAAAGCTTTTATCTGATTAATTTTTCAGTATATTTAGGAAATCTGTTTCAGGAAGCAAGTCCTTTTGTATCTTGTTAACTGGGGGGAGGGAGAAAGTAGTTGACTGTTAAAATGGGAACAGGTATTTCTGATATAAAAGTGAGCACAGCTGCTTACAGAGCCCTGCTCTGTGCACCTGTTATAAGGAAGGGTTTTGGATTCTTTGCCTTGAAAACTTCTTCTCTCTAAGTTTGTACTGATTGCCTGGGGCAGACAGAGATTGACTTCACGTGTGCTGCAAGTCTGGCCAGACCTGTACCTGTGTGTGGATCCCTGGGGGAGCAGCAGTGGTTCTGTGGGCAGGGCCTTTACAAAACCCTGCAACAATAAACACTGGGCACCCTCTTTTCCTAAGTCTTGTGGGTGTGGAAGCACCAGAATGAGTTGGGAAAAGCTGTGGGTCATTTGGGGCTGCATGGGTTGGGGCTGCGTGGGATGTCTTTGGTGAAAATGGCAGGAATAAACTGAAGTTTAGGATCTGCTCTAAATCAGACTGCGACCTCTCCTGTTTCTCTTAAGGTAAGCATGAATTAAAAAGGGTGGTGCAAATCCAGCTCCATAAATGCAGTGTTCTGTGGGAAAACACGTTGCAGCAGCCAGTGTTTACTGCAAGGACTGCATTGCCTTAGCCTGTTTTCTCCGTGTTGTCAATCTAAGCCTGCAATATATCCCTGGAATTCACCTTCCATTAACTTTTGACTCTTCTCAACAATTATATTTCCTTTACAGGAGTTTAACCCTTTAATAGTTCATCCTAGTTTTTAATATTATCTCTTTTTTTTTTCTTTTGTATTTTGTGTACTTGCCTCGTTTATTTTCTTTTGTTGTGTTTTGTTTTGTGTTTATGGCCATGTTCCCATTTCAGAGACCAATGTCCTCTAACTGATGAGCAATTGGTTTCGGGGTAAGACCAAACCTTCTAAACAATCACCTTTGTCTAGAATGGCTTTCCTTTCTCACCATCCTTTTAATTGTGCTTTGTTTCTGGTTTCTGTTTTACACCGAATGACGAGATAATTATATGCTAAATCACAGTGTCTGTAGGAAATGTATTGCTGAAGGTTTGTGCCAAGATAATTACAAAGGTCCTACTAACATTTCTGTGCTTCCTGTAGGGAATCCAGGATGGGTGTGGTACTGTCCCTTCTGTGAACTGGGGAAAGCTGTGAGAATGCAACAAATAAAGCCTTGGCATTGTAGTCATTCCAGCAAGGAGCCCTAACCCAAATTGCTTTCTGATAAGCAATGACTTAAAAGCACAGATCAGTGAACAAATGATTTAATCACAGATAATGATGGAGAGCTCTTCAGAGACCCGGGTTTGAGCAGCTGTGCTGGTTGCTTGCTCCTGGTGCCCCACTAAGCTAAATGGGATGTGAGCTAAAAGTGCCCAACTACCCAGGGCCCCAGAAGTCAAAAATGCATCTCTAGTCCTTGCTTAACATAAACCTCACCTGGATACTCATATCCACTTCTGAACTCCTTCAAAGAAGAATTCTTTATAAAAACCTTGCTTTGAATTCCTGTGGCACATAAAAAGTTATTATCTGTTCTTGGGGGCAAAAATGAATTTGTGTTTGAGGTTTCCCCCCCCAACCCCCCATTTCCATGTGCTGTTGCTATGTTGAGCTCGTGATAGGAGTGGTAGGATATTTTGGGCAAAGCAAAGCTTTTGTTTATTGTATTTACTTTCTGCCTGCTGAATTCCTTAGTACAGGAGAATTTTGCTTCCCTCTGGAATTCACAATGCTCAGACTAATTTCATAAAGGGAGAAGGGACTGTTACTGCCCAATTGCAAAACCTAATCTGCTTCTAACAAACTCTTGGGCTCTGATAAGTCAGTATTTTTAGGCCTTCTTAATAAACTCGAGAGATTAGAAAATGAGTCTTAAAATATTTAAAGTAAAAGTGTTATTTTCTAAGACAAGATGATGAATTGGAATGATGGGAATAACATATCTGCTGTCCCTCAATCTCCCTATTGTCCTGAGAAATGTCAAAATCATGTAGAGCACTGGGGGGAAAAAACCCCCAAAGCAGCCAAACCAATAAATCCAGGCTGTCAGAGAGGAGGAGAATGGGGCTGGAGTCCAGGTGACTCTGGGGAGAGCCAGCGGTGATCCCAGGTGTCTGTACCCATCAGGGAGCACCTGTCTCAGGGTTATCTGTCCTGAGTGTGTCGTCTGGCTGCAGTTCCAGCACTCTCCCAGACAGAGAAGTCCCTGCTAGTGAGGAGATACTGAAGACTTGCCAAAATCACCCTTTTAATCTCCTCCTCCCCACAGAGTCCTGTACAAGGTAAGGCAGGCAGGGCTTTGGTGTCATGAGCTCTCCTGGGGAACTGCTGAGCTCTTACCTTCAGCACCACGTTTATCTGTTAAAAGATCTGCTGGTGTAATTCCTTGTGAAAGTCATCATAATGATCAGTTTTCCAGCTCCCAAGGTATCCTTTGCCAGGGCTGGAGGAGGGAAGGGGAACTCATTTCTTACCAGCAAGCCGACATTTTCTGTTTTGCCCCCCTCCTCCCTTCACCCCCCAAACATATGCTGATCTTGGATCCATGTTATTATCATCTTCCTGGCTCCATGACAAGCCTATTTTAACAGCTGAACAGGGCAAAAAGAGGAGGAAAAGCTCATTGCTGTCATGGGGACTTTTTCCTATTTTGAGTGTGATCTCCAGGGACTGCCAGTCCAGGTCCTGCCCTTTATTCCCAAACTTCCTGAGCTGTGCAGCCCAGTGCAGTGGCTGAGGAGTGTGGGCTGTAGAGTCTCTGACTAGTCTCCCCGTGTCTCTGCTTGTCCTTAGGTTGGAGTTTGGAGCAGGGCAGTCAGGGATTTGGAAGTTTGTACACAGCTGCTCCTTCCATAAACCAAACATCAGCAGCGTGCTGTGGTCAGGGGGAGCTGTTTGTACAAACACCAGAGGCTTTGACAGTTTATAAAGTCCCTGTGTGATCCTTCATCTCCAGTACTTGTAGGTCTAATAAAAGAAATTTCCCCTGGGTCCCACTAAAGACCTGGCTGTGTGCATTTGTCTTAATTTCTGTAGTAGTCCATAACTCAGAGAGAAGCAAGAATATGGTGCATTAATTCCTTCTCTGGGCTCACTTGTGGCCAAGAGATAAGGTGATTGCAGCACACACCCACGCCTGCCCTCTTCTCTGAGTGATACTGGGTTATCAGGGATACCTGCCTGCTGGAGGGGGATGGTCTGCCAGGGGCACACATCCCGGAATGTAAATAAAGGAGATGAAATAAATATTTTCATTCTTAAAAAACTGACTCTCATCAGAAACTGCTTTGAAATTCATTTGGTTAAATGGGAACCTCTGGGAAAACCAGATGAGGGAAGAACTTGTTAATAACAAGCCATGCACTGCTCCTGTTATACAGAGCAACAATTTTACTCCACCAGCTGAGGTTCTCTTCCCTGTGGTTTTGAGCTTCACTGTTTCAGGGACACCCTGAGGAAAACAAGTGTGTGTAGAGACCAGACCAGTGTCGTGACGCCATCAGGAAGAGCAGTTGCAGAGTTCTTCCCTTGTCACACTGGGTTCTTACCCATTTTTGCAGCAGTAGCTGTATTTTCCAGGGCAGACTCCTTGTAGGTACTTGCCTTCTTGCCACCACTGATCCGGTAACACCATGGTTGGTGTTGGGAAGGGCCTGCCCTGCCATGAATTTGATTTGTCACATGAGAAAGCCCAGGTGAGGCCAGGCCAGGTCTGCTGACCACAGGCCACCTGTTAAGTGAGAAACTTGGAATGTCACTGGTGAACTTTGGGAAAGGAAGGACAAGCGTTGGCTGTATGTTTCCTCTGATTGAATCAGCTCTTTCTTGCCTTCCCCTCTGCCATACTGGGTGGCTTTTAAGATCTCTGTTGTGCTTGAGTGACAGGCTGTGTCAATATGTAGTTGCTTAGTAAGTTCATTAACCTGCAGCTAAATCCAGGCAATGGCTAACTCCAGCTGTTTTTATATTTAAGCAAACTGCCTCTAATCTTTCCAATGTATTTTGCCAAGCATGTAATTAAATAAGCATGACCCTGCAGTCTTTGTCGTGAATGCTTCCTGTTTTATAATTGTGATGATCTGAGAGATGTAATTTAGGGGTCCTTAATTTTACTTAATTGGTGGTACTCCAGGTACAGCAATTTACTTACAATTTACAACACCTTATAAACTTCTGAGTTAAATATATCAGTGTTTGGAGGAGTGTTCTGGGGCTGTGCTTTTTGAAAACTGTAATAACTTCTGTTTCTGCTCCTCAAGGTTTTCAGATGTCATCCTGGCAACGATTTTGGCTACCAAGTCAGATATGTGTGGCAAAAAGTTCGAGCTGAAGATCGACAACGTTCGCTTCGTTGGCCATCCCACCTTGCTCCAACACGCCCTCGGGCAGGTACGGTCCGAGCTCCCCTCTGGGGACCTTCCTTCCTCACAAACTGCCTGGCTTTAGTGAGGAAACTTGGAACTCAGAACGTGCCTGTTTCACTTTTCATCCTGTTTTTGCTTCCTGATGCTCCAAGCTGTCTTTTACTTACTCCCAGGTAAATGTGGTGAGTGGCAAACTGAGGGAGCTGTGTCAGTGGTTACAGAAACCCTCTTCTGCTTACTGTGGAAAACACTGTGGGTAAAGAGCAGTAATACAAAGCAGTCCAGCTCAAAAAGCTGTTTCTAGCTATTTTAGATACTGCAAGTTAGCTTTTTAGCACCTCTAATTAATATGGCAGTTAAAAAAACCCCACCACCCAAAACCTTTACAAATGCTAAAAGCTGCATCAGCCTTGTTTGGCTTTTAACTCTTCCTGAAGATGATCCACAAGACTCAGGCAGAATACGTAGGATGTTGAAAGAGGTCTAAAATTTTCTTGTGGACCAGGTCAGGCTGCTGTTTGCATCGAGACTTTGCTCCATGGCCTGTGTTTTAGCTGCTTGGAATGGAAGCAGTTTGCCACCTAGGCTATTAAAAAGGTCCTGCATAGATCTAGGGAAGAATTGACATGATTCTGTGTGCCAAATATCCCCTGTCCCGTTCCTTCTGCCTGATCAACTGTAAGAATGAATTAGGCTTTAGTAATTTCTGAGTTCAACACTGATCTCTGTCACTGAGCTGCTTTGGTCTCATTTTCCATCAAATTTGCTGTGTCATTCTTTTTTTCAGGGAAAAAAAGATCTGCTTGCCAATTCTGTTATGCATTCTAGCTATAATTAGAGGTAGAAACAGATTGTTAGTAACTGCTTCTTGATATTTAGAGGACCAGACTGCTTTAATCCCAGCAAGGAGCTGGCCTCAAGCCTCAGAAGATGCAAGTGTTCCACTTTGAAACTCAGTTGTGAATCTACAGGAAATGTGATGGAGGATCACCAAGACTAAGTCCTGAAAAGTTTAAACTGTCTTGGAAGAGAGAACTGAAGTGTGCTCAAGGTGTGCAAGTCCATCAGAAAAGCAAGTGATAAACCAGGCCCAGGGTCTGTGGAGGGACCCCAGCCAGGGGCAAAAGGAGACAGCAGCAGGGACAACAGGGCTGGAGGACAGGGCTGCAGTGCTGAACCCTCCAGGAGACAGGCACATACAACAGATCCCAGCTCCATCCTGGAGACAGGCACATACAACAGATCCCAGCTGCATCTGGGAGACAGGCACACCTCTAGGCCCTGGGCTGAGCTTAAATGGGGCCCCCAGTTCATGGCCTAGGGTGTGTGTGGGGGGACCCAGCTGGGGCTGGTCAAGGCCATGAAGACCTTTTGGTGCCCTCAAGGCCCTGACAGCAGTGGCCTGTTCTCCCTCAGATGAGTCTCCTTTATTTTACTAATCTCATCTGAAAGGCCCAACTTCCTAAATGTGGTGTAAATGAGGTTGAAAATTCATATTTGCATTTTTTCACCACATATTATACATTCTCTCCACTTTCCGGTCAGTTTAATCCTCCTTGCATGAAATGTCACTTCATTTCAGTTTATCTAAGTAAATTAAATTAGGGTAAATAAACAAAGTTATGAAGTGCTGTAAACACTTTTTTGTTACTTCTTGTAGGATCTTCTTTTTGGGTGTGTCTTATCAGCCCTGGAGCACCCCAGAACTTTCTAGAGTCCAGAATTCTCTAGACCTGGCAGCCATCTCTGCTAGTTCATCTCAGTCTAAATCTGGGACCCTCCTGCAGTCAGGAGGAAGCTGGATGGAGTTCCTTTCCCATGGAACACAGGCAGCAACCAGTGGAACTTGGCAGCCTCTGCTTTGGGTTTCCTCAGAGTTCATTCTGCAGTAAAATAATCCATGGGACAGCTCAGCAAATTCTTACTCAGATGAGATTCAGGAGTTACAAGAGCACAAATACCTCCTCCTGTGTGCAGGACTGCCTTTTATGTAGCAATGTTTTGAATTCTTCAAATTCCTTCAGCATTTTCTTTTCCAGCTTAGTCTTTTCTTCTTTTGTGGTTTTTTTTTTTTTTCTTCCTGGACAGGAGGTGATATGAAATCCAGCCTGCATCCCAATTGATGTTAATGCTGGTAGTTTCTTTGATTTTTAAGGAAGGAACAGGATCAGTCCTTACACTTGGAAATGTTTTTTGTGCTTCCTGAATCTCACAAGAAATCCTGGAACCTGTAACTCCAGAACAAATAAAACACAGTAAAGTGGCTTTACCACCCATCACTGCCTCTTTGATAGAATGACATTTTCACTTTAGAAAAAGACCCCAAAAATATCTATCACCTCTTTCAGGTTTTCTTATTTTTGAGGCTTCAGAGATGAACTGAGCAGTTCATTGCTGGTGCTTGGGACTTGTTGGGAAGGGTGGGTGCAGCTGTGCCTTCACCAGCTGCTCTGCTTTTGCCCCATCTCAGGTGCTACACGTAGGTTGGGACTGACCATTAGGTTAGTTGGGTGTTTGTCCTGGCAGGTTCCAGCTGTTTGCCCTCGGGATTGGGTTCAGCAGGGAGCTCCAGGGGAGGCAGGAATGTCCTCTGCATTTTGTGCTCCATCTTGTGGCAGCACTTGCTCGATTCGCAGTCCGTGGTTCTGGATGTGCAAATTCCACTTGCTTGTCTTGGCTCCCACCGTTCCTTCTCACCAGAAAGTCTGAGCCTGCCTTAGGGATGGAGCTCTCTGCTGCAGAGAGAAGGGAGTGGCTGGAGAACGTGTTTGAAATCCTGCAGGAAAGGAAAATCAAGCCTTATATTTTAGCACTGGTGTTCTAGAGCATATTTTTTCTGATAAAAGCAACAGCTTGTTACAGGATGCAATTTGAGTGGGGATTTTAGGAAAGGAAAGAATAGGTGTGGCCTGGGATGATAAATCCTGTGGACTTCTCTTTAGTTAACAATACATATATGACAATTGTGCTAAGGATGACCCTTATGATGCTAAAATGCAATAGCAAAGACACCAAGTAAGACTGCTGTCTTACTAATCTCCATTGTCATGACCAAAATGCTTTGGTTTAAGTCTTCACAGCTGCTCAGCAAAAGGCAGTGTTGTAGAGTAACTGTGACACTTTGATAGTAATAAAAAAAAAATCATAGTTTTACTTTTTACAAGTCAAATGTAATGATATAATTTGATTTGCCTGCTCTCTTAGCAAACTTATTATATAACTAAGGCTTTTCTTTCTTTTTTAATTTCTTTCCCTTTGTTACTGGCTCCAGCTGACACTAGCCTGTGGGATTTTTTTAAAAAATGTTTTTCAGGTATCCAAAACTGATCCCTCACCAAAGAGAGAGATGCCCACTATGATTCTGTTCAACGTGGTGTTTGCACTGAGGGTAAGGACTGTTTTCACTCCATCTGACAGTGTGATGTGCTTCAGATGTATGAGAGAGTGCAATAGGCCCACATTCCAGTAATCTCTTGCAAAACATCCTGATTTTATTGGAATATTTTAATTTGAAACAACAAAACCTAAGCACGTAGAATATGACACCAAGAACTGTGAAATTTTCCAGCCCAGTGGAAAACAATTTCGGTTGTTTGCTTCAGGACATTTTCCAGAGATTTTGGTTTCAAATACCCAGAGTGTAAAGGCAGGAAAGCAGTTTGCAAAGCAGATATGAACCCAGCTGCCAGTCCTGTGTGTGTCGTGTCTTCTGTCGTGAGTGACCTGCAGTCTGCTATGACTTTGGTAGACCCTGCAGGTGAGCCCTGTCCCACTAAGCTGTAAAAGAGGACAGACTGGGCCTGGCCTGGGTGTCAGGGGCTGCTCTCTGAGGGCTCTCAGGGCAGCACCACATCCCCAGATCTGCAGTAACAGGATGCTGAGCCCTGTGACTCTGTGCAGCTCAGACCTGGAGGTTGGTTCTGCTCCAGGGGCAGTGGCTCGTGCCTGGCCAGAGTCAGCCCCCCACCATGGCCTTGGCCAACCCCAGCTTGCTCCATGCCTGCTCTGGCTCCCAGCAGCACTGTTTTGAGCCCTTACTCATGCTGTATGATACAGAGACACGTGCCTTTGCTCAGTGCCTCCAGGCTTGTTTTATAATTAATGGACAGTGTTTGAAAGCTGCCTCCTCTTAGCAGTGAGATCACTGTAAAGGGAGAGTGCCAGGGAGCAGCAGCTGAGCAGCTAAATGAGAAGAAGGTACAAATGAGGAATAAAGAGGTTTGGGTGCTCTGCAGAAACCTGGAACAAATATGTAGTTTCTGCTTGGAATTTTTTTCAGGCCTACTCTGTTGACTAAATGTTGGTGTTAAGGGATTCTGGCACGGCTATTAGGTGGTATGAAGCCCTAGAAATTTCATTATATTCGAGTGTTATTTGATTTCTGAGCTCTGGCTTTCTCTTTCCAGCCCACTGGTTGTTTAAAAATAAAAGAGGAAGCTGGAATAGGTGTCTTTATGGAAGTGGTTGATTTTTGCTCAGCTGGATATAATGTCATGATTTGAAAGCCTCCAGCTCCTTTCTTGTGAAAGGACCTTTTTTTTTTTCCCTCTTAGCACTAGTACCTTTTTTACCACTGGCTTTCCAGGGGTGAATAACATGGACATGGCCCCGATGCAATGTCTTGTCCTCAGCTGAGGAGCAGGTTTCACACAAGGCAATTATCCCAGCAATCAGTCTAAATCAAGCAGGAAATCATTCACTGAGCTCTGCAGGGGATCCAGTGGTTTTGTGCTTTGGGACACTCTTAGGTCAGGAAATGCTGAATTTGCA
Organism: Chiroxiphia lanceolata; assembly: GCF_009829145.1. Classification (NCBI taxonomy): domain Eukaryota; kingdom Metazoa; phylum Chordata; class Aves; order Passeriformes; family Pipridae; genus Chiroxiphia; species Chiroxiphia lanceolata. Next base: position 2,909,933 of record NC_045652.1, read on the forward strand.
GTTCAGGAGTTGATTTTACGTTTCACACACCAGGAGATGTTGGTTTGGTGTATGGATTAAGCCCCTTGCTTTGGCTGTAGGGAAGTGTGTTTTAGATGCACGTGCAAACACAAACATTCGTGCACACTGAGTCACGTGGCAGCAGAAGGGATGAAACCAATGCTCTTTCATTCCCAAGAACTGAGTGAAGTGCAGTGAAGACTTTATCTAGCTCACATTTTTCCAGCATCTAATTTCTAGTGGTTCTAGGAAAACTTGCTTTTTTTTGCACTTCAGCTGTGAGATGACACTGATGTCATTGTGTGTGTGATGCAGCACTAAATCCATTTGCCAGAGGAGACACTCTTAGTCCACAGAGAGCAGTTGAGTTTCCGGAAAGTGCTGTGCAAGAAGCAAGGGGGGATTTTTTGCTAGGATGGAGTAGTGCAGCCCAGAGGGTGGGTGGGGGCCCTCTGAGATAAAGATGAGTGTCCATCTGCAGTGGGCAGACAGAGCAGGCAAAGACCCAAGTGCTATAATCAGCACTGATCCTGCTGTGTTTGAGCTCCAGGGTTACCAACGTGTCGTGACTCAGCAAGAACAGTGGAATCAGAAAAGTGATGAGTCACGGTTTGCTAGTTTACATGCCAGGGGATCATTTGCCAGAAGTTTAAATTCCTTTAAATGTCTTAACAAACATGAAGCAGCTGCTGACTCATGCTGGAGCCACCATTCACCCCCCCCATCCCCCTTGGCAGCTGTACTTACGTGATAGATTTTTCCAGGGACTTACACAAATGCAGTGGGAGTAACAAACCATATTTGTGAAATGTTTGGGAGTGTAAATCCAACTCCATTTGGATTTGGGATGAAATTGTTGGTCATGTGCTGGTAATTCTAACTTAGTTACTGCCTTGTCAGTCAGTAGGATAGGATAAACATCAGTGTGGCAACATGTGGGCTGTGTTATGGCACTGCAGCCCTCGTGCTCCCAGTGAGCTTAACCTGGATATTGGGTTATTCTGCCTTTTCAAATGGCACACGCTTCCTTTTCTCACTGTGTGAAATTGAGTCCTTTGCTCTCTGCTAGTAGAAGGCCCATTAACAACTGGAAAAATAAACCAGACAGGAGTATCACGCTCCAGGTGTGGTGTTCCTTTGATGCACACAGACAAGCTTAGAAATCCACGAGCCTTCCTGTTACATTCGGACATCTCTGAGCTTCAGCTTGGTTGCTGCTGGAGAAAATTTATCTTTTTGCCAGCAGCCAAAGAGGCTGACTTTTGATCTCAGTGGAAGCTCGTTGTTTAAGTACTTCTCCATCCCTGCAGTGCCACGGATGTGGCTGTGGCTCAGCGTTTGTCCCGTGTTCCCCGCAGGCCAACGCGGATCCGTCGGTGATAAACTGCCTGCACAACCTGTCCCGCAGGATCGCCATCGTCCTGCAGCACGAGGAGCGCCGCTGCCAGTACCTCACCAGGGAGGCCAAGCTCATCCTGGCCATCCAGGATGAGGTGTCTGCCATGTCAGAAAGTGAGTGCTGAGCTTTGGGCAGGAATGTGTTTGTCCAGCAGCGCTTCTTCGGAGAAGTGTTGGATTGTGCCGCCTTACTTTTGTGGCCGGGATCAGCACGGACAAGTTGTGGTGCTCTTCAGCATTGGCAGCTTTTGACTGCATTTTACCTCATCCAGGATCACTATCCTTATGCAGAGATGTGAGTTTAGAAGTGAAGTGTCTTCTTTGCTTTCCTTATAGCTCAGTTCAGCACAATCCCTGGAGACTGTGCACTGAGCCATTCCCTTTGGATCTGCCTGTCAGGCTGAGATGGATGAGCTCACATGGAACCTGCTTCACCCACCCTAGAGCAGGTTTTCCATGCTTTCATGCTGTGTGCTGAGTCACCAGACTTCTTGTGTGGAAGCTTCACTGTTACATGTTGTTACCATGGCTAGCAAATAGTTACAGACTTTTTACAGACTGTACTTCAGGAAAATGCACTATAATAACGTGCACTGCTTAAGGTGATGTCTCTCTGACAGTGATGCATCATCTTGCTGCAAGCATTAAAAATTAAAATAACATCTATAAAAACAAAGCGTTTAAAATCATCATTTGTCAAATTCACAGTTACATGGGCTTAACTGAGTTGAGGTTTAGGAGAAGTTGGCAATAATTCACTGTTATTATTTTAACATGTAACTTGAGTTATTCTAAAAGCTTTGAAAGGTAACTGTAGATTAAAAAGAGACGATTTCTGTCCTTAGATACTGGTTGATATCTGGTGGGGGAAGAGGAAATCAGTTGTTTGCTTTCTTGTTTTGAAATTTTCTATAGCCACAGAAGGGCCACAGTCACCTTTTCATCACATCCTACCCAAGTGCAAACTGGCCAGAGATCTCAAAGAGACATATGACAGGTAAGTGGGATTTTATTCCTAGCTCACAGTATGCTGCTCCTCACTGAAACCTTCTGGCCTTGTTCCTGAGGATATATCCACCTCCTCGTGCTGTTGACTCACTGGGATTTGGGGTTTATACCAGGCAGAGCAATGTGAAGCCTGGCAATCAGGTGAAATGTTTGCAGAACTGCTCTCCTAATCATCACCTTGGTCTGTCTTTGATATCTTGTGGTTCCTCAAAGTTGGTGATGTCTGTCACAGCTTTAAGAATTGTTATTTTCTTCCTTAGCACGGAGGCACATGATGACAAGTGAACTGTAGAATTGAGAAGTGTCAGAATATGGATATTATATCACTGGAGAATTGCTCCAAAGCTGCAGCTGAGAGGAAAGTGCTGCACGAGCACTGATGGCAAGTCAGGTACTGCCCTGGCTTCATTTGGTTACACTGTACATGTCTGGACAGCGAATTTGGATCAGATGCTGAGACTTTCAGCAGAATGGAAAGTGTAACATGCTGTTTCTTGATAGGATCAGAAGTTCTGGTGAAGATTTCAAAGGAGTTGGTGTTGAACTTGAGCAGGAGCCGAGTGGCTCCTTGGGAAGAGAGGCACCTCCATCCAGGATATGTGCTTGGGGAAGGGCCCTGACAAAAGGGCACAGAAGGTTTGGGTGGGCAGGAAGATGCTGTGCCCCTTGGTTGGGGTGTTTGTCAGGGATTCAGAGAATTAGGCTGGAGCTCCTTAGGGCACATGGAATAATATCAGACAACCCCTTTATCCTCCCTGGCTTGTGGCTCCCCTTGTACAGAGGGGATCACTGCAAAGCCAGGTAGGGTAAGGCACTGGGAGCCTAAAGAATTTAATGGTTGCAAAGCACATTAGAAAACTAATAAATAAGCTGCTCTTTGTTATGTTTAAGAGCTATGAATTTCAGCTTGTTTGAAGGAGTGTGGTATATTGTTCCACACAACTCACACAAAACACGTACTAAAAGTTTAAAAACACTTTTTGTGTAGCCTGTGATTCTAAATATTAAACTTACATTTTTCTGTTCCTCTAGGGCTGTGTATTTGTGACAGGGCAAATTGTAGGGACAAATTTTAGGGACACAGTGACATCTTGTGGCATTTAGCTGTGACTGGAGCAACACAGAGCCCAAACTCATGGACTGTGCTGATATGACCTATGAGATAAGGAGGAACAGACTGACCACGGAGAAGCACACTTTGGTACTGTCCCCCAGGTATAAAATAAGGCAGTTTCTCCCTCATTTAGGCATTGTGAGTGGGGGAGAAGTGCTGCAAGTTAGATTTTGACACTTTTGTGTTGGTAAAAATATAAAGTGCCTGTGTGCTTTATTGTAATGCTGTACTTGAAGAATAGCTAACAGTGTGATTGTCTGCCTGGGTGATAAGGTGGTGTTTTTCCATTAATATTTCCTGTGAGAGAATTAGAAATGTGGTTATTACACCTGTATCAGATGAGTTAAGAGGAGCTGAAGCACCTTGCCAGGCAGGCATAGAATTAAATATTTTTTTTGTAAGGTAGAAGTGGTCCAGAAACAGGATTTTTTTCTGCAAGTCCAAGCTGAATTAATTATTCCTGTGTGGCAGCAGCTTTGGAGTGAAGTCTGTGTGGTCCTCTGTGAAATGAGGGTTAGTCATAAGTGACATGGGGTTACAGAAAAGGCAGATAGACAAGAATGCACAAAATAAAAGTCTTGTCTGTAAGACAGGAACCAACCCCACTGGGGATTGTAAAGCCCCTGCTTAATGAATAGTGTATCCAGTTTTGGAGACCACATTTCAAGAGGGATTTGGGCCACCTAGAGAGTGTGGAGGAGTGAGAATGACCTCAGAGGAGAGATGGAAAGATTTGGTCTGTTGATTTTAGAGGAGGAAGGACTGCTGGGAAGGGTAAACCTTCAAATGCATGCAGTGACAATGTGCTGGTTTAATTGACAGAGACTTCTGGCATAGCCTTTGGCTGTAGGAGAACAGGGAGTGAGGTGGAGAGAGCACTTTGAATTGCAAATGGAGCCCAGTTTTCCATTGGAGATTTGCTCAAACCAGCATTTCCTAGTGCCTGCTGCTTTCTGCAATTCCAGCCCCGTTTCCAGGGTTGCTCCAGAGGAGCTGCCGAGCCCTTGGTTTCCTGTAGATGGTGCTGAGGTATTTCAAGCAAGACCCAACACGTCCCTGAGCAACTTGGTTTGTGCAAAACCACAAGTGTGTGATCTTTTCATGGTTCAGGATGCTCCCTGTGTTTTGAATGAAATGCCTGTGTTATACAAAGCAGGATCAGTAGCCAGGACATCTTGACTGTAACGCTGTTGCTGCTCTAGAAATAGAATGTTATTAAACTCACAGCTTAGAGGTAAATCAGCATCTAGTTCCTGGGACCTTTTTGGGACTCTAATGGAGAGAACCAGAATGTTTCTTTTTGATCAGAAAATGGAAAGTCTTCGTTCATCTTGTCCCCAAACTCCAACACTGGTGTGGAGAAACAAAAGCAATTGTTTTAGGTCCAAGAAACTCCAGTTGCCAACACTTCCAGCACTGACAAATTTACCAGTGTGCCTCTTTTAAGCCACTGTTCAATTCAGGGAATCAAGACAGCTTTCACTAAGTTTTATCTGCAACTGCAGGTAGCATGTGAGCTTGATAATACCTACCTGCCTGTTTGTTTTTAGCAAACTTCTCTTAGCTTCAGATGGGAATAAAAATGAAAGTTTGGAGAATTTTTTGGGGGAGGATTGAATTGTTTGCTTCTTCTTTTTAATACACAAAGAGCCTTTATACATTTTTAGTCTAGAGGGATATGAACTGACTGGTAGATCTAGCCTACCTCAGCAGCTCAGCGAGAAGTGGAATAATTATATGAGATTTAATGAATTATTAGATGTAGGCGTACTGTAAAATAGCATCCAACTTCAGTTATTTCATCACAGTCCATGTGTCCTTTATAAGGAAATGTGAAATACTTTCAAAGCTCTAAGTAGTTACAACCTCTAGGAAAACCAAACTCCAAAGCTACAAGCTCCACCAAACTAGAAAACATACTCTTAATTTCTGGTATAAATAGAACAGACATAAAATGAGAGGTGTGTATGCAAAAATTCATAACTCCTCTATAAATTTAAAGTGAGATTGCTTTGTGTTGCCAATCGTTATGAAAAAAGCTGCAATTCTCTGAGATAATGCTCAGCTTTTGGGTTCCCATTTTGGGGCAGTGGCTCACAGTTGCAGTGGCTCACAGTTGCTGTTCAGGGCACAGCAGAGTAGAGCAAAAGAGCAGTGATATCCCCCCAAAATATTCCCCAGGGTCCTGCAGCTCTGGAGGGGATTTCTGTGTATTGAACAGCTTTCAGCTGATCTCACTTCCCGGAATCAGCCCACAGTCCTGTGAGCCAGAGCAAATATTGAACAACCTCAGCATCCCCTGATAAGGAGGTGCCTGGCTTAACTAGTTTCTGTGTTTCTTTCTGTTTCTTCTGAACTTTGCTCCTTGTGTGTGTTGTGAGATGTCTCCTGGGTCTTATGATGGAGAGACATTAAACAGCCTTTTCCTATTTGCTTCTCCCTGCCTCAGTTTTAGGCTCTGATATCCCCCTCAGTATCCTGATCCCTGTATCCCTCAGTATTGCTCATTGGGTATTATCTAACCAGATATTTAAAAAAAAAGTGTTGAAACTAAGTTTTCATGGAATAAAATGGAATGTCTTTGAGGGTTTAACAGCCAGTTAGAGTATGGGGAATTAAGCTGTTTTTGCCCAGTTACTTTTAAAGTCTATGGGGAAAAAGGAAAAGTTGCAGCAGAGTCTCTGGATAGCAGTTAATTGGTAGAACAGCAGGAAAAACTCAGTATAGATAGACTGTAAAATATTGCCTGCCAGGCCAAACATAATGCTCTGAAAAGAGCTTTGGGAATTAACAGCTGATAATTCAGTGAACTGTCAACTCAGTGGAAAAGCTCAGGGTGCAGTAACACTGCAAAAAATCCCCACACAATGTGAAGACTCTGTAGGAAAGAATCAAGGAACAAAGGAGAGGCATCTGTAAATTCCTGGTGTGATTCCTACTGCACCTTGGAATCTGGGTGGGATTCTGGATTTCCTGTCAGGGGCTGCTTGAACTGTGTCCCTGAGGTTCAGGGTGTGCAGTGTTCTCACCTTCCCAAAGTCCTGCATCGTCCTGCACTCTTTGCTCCCCAGTTTGAGTTGGTTAAGGAGAATAAAGGAGAACTGGAGAACTGTGACTCTGGAAACTTGTTTATTGGTATTCTGTTGCTGCTTTTTGCTGTTCTCCCTCTGCCCCTAAAATAAGGTGTAGAAGTGAAGGCAAATGTGGGTCAGAATTTCACTTTTCAGGACTTGACTGTCTATCCATCCTCTTGCATAAATCTTTGTGTCTCTGTTGGTGACATTATTTAACTGCTGTCTGGCCAAGGGCAGTCACATGTGTTGCTGCTGGAGGGTGTAGCTTATTCTTTGTCAAATTATTAGACACTTAAATTATCTTCCATCCAAGGAGGGGCAGATGAAGGAGAAATCATGTGCATAAAGCCATAATGAAGGCTGGAAATTGTACAGTTGAATGCAAATGCAGAAGAATGAAATTAAGATCCAGATCAGAACTGAAAATCTGGTTTTCTTGTTGTCTTTAATTCTAGACTCTTGTTATATAGTGCACTGTAGACAAAATTATGCTGTGGAGAGGGTAATTACATAATTAAAGCTTCTGCCTTGGTACACTTGGACTGAAGAATGAAAGGAACCAACTGCATTTTTTTTTTCTGTTTCATGAATATTAAACTATGCAGGGAAAATATCCCTGCAAGCATCTCATGTTCTCATGTATTTCTGCTGCTTTTGGGTAACCCAGTTGAGCACCCCAGTTGCTCTCAGGTGGCCTTTTAAGTCACTTGTCCTGGTCATTTACTGTCATGTTTTCTCCTGTGAGGATTTGGCCTGGGAGGAGGTGTGGATAACCACAGCTCCAGTGTGCCTTTTCCTTGGTGAATTTTGAGGGAATCCAGGTTTATCTGTCGGTGGGGTGTGTCTGGAGGGATGAGCAGTGGTGCTGGAGCTGCAGCTTTTAATGAAGAAAAACGGAGGTGTTTGTGCTTTGCATGTTCCTGCAGGGTCTGGAGCCTCTCAGCAGATGAGAGGTGGTGGGGCCAGAGGGACAGTGGGTTCATCCTTTCAGTTCCTTTTTAAAAAAGGAAAACACATACACTGTCTGCTCCATTTGCAGCTGGAAAAATCAGTGTTTTTTTGGAGTTCAGTGGAAGATATGAGAACAAACCCATGGCCTCAGCTTTTCAAAAGCAGTGTCTGCAGTGAGATTTTTCCCCCATGAGTCTGATCATGCACGAGGCAGGAGGGGATCGTGTTTGCTCCCTCACCACTCTGTTGTGGTTTGGTGAGTAGTTACAGCAGCAGCCAGAGCTACCCAGTGTTTTTGTTTAAAGCTGAATTTTCAGGTCTCTCTAAACCCTCTCTAAAGCCAGATGAACTTGAAAAAGAGCACATTAGTTTGTGGCCTGCAACTGAATGTTAGTTATAAATGGCTGAATCACCACATGAAGAGTTTCTAAGACGTGTATTTGCTCCTGGCATGTTTTTTAATCTGTTTTGTGTAGAGGGGAAATTCATGGGAGATATTGACACGAAAGACATATATTGCGAGTCTCAACACACTTGAATTTAAAATTCGGGCTGGAATTTTCAGAGTGCAAGCTTTGAAATGTCATTTTAGGCCAAAAAAACGCTCTTCTTTTGGAAGAAGGTTTAAAATCAAAGGACATCCTCAGAGATTCAGCTCTCTGGTGCAGGCAAGATTAGCTGTTGCTTAAGATAGTTTTGTATTATTTGTATTTTATTTGTTTGTATGTGTTTCTAACTCAATAGATGTGAAAAGATTGCTGCTTCCTCCCTGCACATCCCCACTGCCTCTGGCACAGCTGTTCCCAGGCCAGCATTCCCTGTCAGTGGGCTGGGCAGTGTTGTGAGGGTTTGCAAGGTGGTACTGGCTTAGCTCCTTGTGGTACACTGCCCATTTTCAGTAAATATAGTTCCCTACAGAGGTATATTCCACCTCTTGTCCAGATTTACAGACTCCTGTAAAACCACCTGAATGACGTTCACGGCTCTAATCTCCAGCTTTCTGGGTTTTTTTCAGTAAAAGAGGCTTATCTTTGCTTTCAGGCTGAACAGGAGGGTCAGACTTTATTGTCATTCCCGAGATGTCCATCATTTCCACTCCAATCCTGTTGTCTGAATTCAGCTTAAGGGCTTAGCTTAGTCCCTGTGGTTTCCTAGAATGAAGAAAGCATTTAGCAAGCACGTTTGTGATTCCGTGTGACAAGCAGGAACAGGTTAGTAGGAAACAAACAACCTGAGCAGAACTGAAGGAAGCTGTTGTTGTGGAAATGTGCTGCTTGTAACAGCCCTTGCCCAGTACAGACATCTCCTTTTCTTTTCCCTTGGAGAGGAGGATGGAAATTAGAGGTGAAAACAATGTGCCCAATTTATCTGTGCCCAATTTATCTTTGCCCTTTGCAGCTCTGGCCTAGGGAGTTTTCCTTTGCCTTGGAGTAGATCTTCAAGAAACTCTTTTAACTTGAGGTACTGCTGCAGTGTTAAGAGCAGAGGGAGCAGAAGCTCAGTGGTGAAGTCTTTCAGATCTCCCCAAAAACGCTGTAGGGGATGCTGCTCTGAAAGTACAAGTTAAGGAAGCCCTTGCAGTTGGGAATCAGCTGGTCCTCAGCCAGCCTGGGGACAGGCAGAGAGCATTGAGTCTTTGCCTGTCCTGATCCAATTCCTGTGCAGGGGTGAATCTTGACCACTGCTTTCATTTGTGATACATGGTAAATGCATTTATTTTGTTGCTGTTTTAGTCTCTGCACGACAGGGGTGGTTCGTTTGCACATCAACAACTGGCTGGAGGTGAGTTTCTGCCTCCCTCACAAAATCCATTATGTTGCCACCAACTTCATACCCCCAGAAGCAATCGAGAGGAGTCTGAAATCCATCAGGTGAGAGCAAGCTCTGCCCTTCAGGGTGTGGCCAGTCCTCCCTCAGTTCTGAGGGTGGTGCTGCAAACATCTGTGCTGGCACAGCTGGGGGATGGTGTGACTGGGCTGTACTGGTGGGGGGCCCTGGGCTGAGTCCTGGGAACAGGATTCCCTGAAGCTGCTGGATCCGTGGTGCTGTGAAGCCACAGCCTCTGTGTTCACATCAGCTGCTTGTGCTGAGGTGATGCTGTAACAGAGGCCTGCACTGTTGGCAGTCAGAGGATCTGTGTGTTCATTTTAATCTTTGGCCCAGAAGTAACTCTGCTTTTAGAAGAAAGAGAGCCCAGGCCCTGTCATACCTTATTTCCTTCATTCCATGTTTGCAGCTCTTTATCCTGCAAAAGTAACTAAATCTTGCTTTTTTCCTTTCTTCTACTCCATTCTGTATTTCAGTAATGCAGATGAGTGGTTTTCAGATTAGTTCTTCATATCCTGGCAGCACAGTGCAGTCTTTTTTTCCTTGTCACTGGGGTACCCAGTTACCATATAATCCTCTATCCCCTTTTTATAGGGAGCATCTTACCCTGTGACATAAAAATAAGGTCATTTTGAACCCAGTTAGAGCAAAAAGATGATACTAGAAGTTCTTTTTTTTACCATTAGACTGACCCCAGGTATCGTGGTGTGGGAATAACTAAGCCTTCAGGACAAGCTGCAGTTTACTGTGCAAATGTATTCTATTTTTCTGCAGGCCTTACCATGCCTTATTACTTTTAAATGATGAGAAGTCGTTGCTTAATGAGCTCCCGTTGGACTGCTCTCCTGCCCTGGTGAGAGTAATTAAAACTACCTCTGCTGTGAAGAATTTGCAGCAACTGGCTCAAGATGCTGACTTGGCATTGCTGCAGGTACGGGGAGCTGTCAGAGCTGTGAAATGCCTTTAACTCACGAGGTGTGTCCCTGTGTGTGCCAGTGGGTCTGTGTGGGGCACGAGCCCGTCGGCTCCCTCGGTGTGAGCACACTGCACCAGCCTCGGAGCCTGGGGACAGGCTGGAGAAGCAAAGGGCACAGCCCTGCAGCCACATCGGGGTGACAGCAGTGCCTGGGGGCCTCCAGTCCCCACCAGTGCTCAGAGCAAGTCCCTTAAAACAGGCTGATCAGAAACTCGTCCGTTCAAATTGTGAGTATGTCCAGGGCTACCTCCCACAGCCTCTCTGGTCCAGCGTTAGACCAGCAACTTTCCTTGTGTCTAATGGGAATTTCCTACTGTCCACCATGTGTGTGTTGCCTCCAGTCCCATCCCTGTGCCCCTCTGAGGAGACTTGCTCTGACTTCTCTGTGCCTTCCCACGTTCCCCAAACCAGAACAAATAATACTCCTGACTTACACCACAGTGGTTTGTCTGGGTTTTGCCACGTTGATGTCGACGTGCAAATGGAGGCACCCAAACTGCAAGTGAAAATTTACAGCTGCCATGGCCAAGTAGGTTGCTTCTCCAGGATCTGCCAAGATTTTTTCTACCAAAGATTTCTGGAGGCCTGTGCAAACCTACATATCAGTTTCCCTTAGTCCATGGGTGCACGCACTTTGCGGAGTCCCTGTAGGAAGCTCTAGATTAGGCTTGGGAAAAAATTTTGAGCCAGTTTTTCCAAGCCAGCAGCTCTTTCCAAATACCTTTCCAGTACTGACAAACCAGATCTCAAATCTGAGTTGCTGGAGGTGATGTGATGAGCCCTTGGGAAGGCAAGTTTGTGCCAGTGGAGGGAATGAGACTGGCACTCACAGGAAACATGAGACTGCTGAGAGACCCCTATGGATGACTGTGGTCATTGGGAATGAGATGTTCCATAAAAGAGAAGAGCCACTCCATGCTACGAGTCAGTTCAGACCCAGGGACACAATCTGTGTGACAGGGAGAAGAACACAGCTCATCATCACACGTGCTCCTGATCATAGGTCTGCACCAAGGGAAAGGTCGTGCTTTGTAATAATATTCCAGCTCTGCCTACAGTGGTCTGTGGTGTTACTTGGCATTATTTAGCTGTGGGGTGAATGAACTCTGGAAATTCCCTTCTGTTTCTGTAGTTTTGTTCTCCACAAAAAAGCACAGTTAAATGCATCTAATGATACAGGCTGGATTTTGTGTCTCGTAGACACTATTAATGTGGCTTTTCCAGAGCCATTAGCAACCACTGACTTGTTTAACACATTAAAATACTTTGTGTAGTTCATTATTGAAATACCTCAGTGCAGTAAGAAGTTAGTGTTGGTTTCCTTCATGTTTGTGTCATAGTAGAGGCTGATTCTTTTGTTTCATTTTTCATGTATAACACTTCATGCATTTTGTGCATAAAGAAAAATAGTTTTTTCGGGCATGAAAAGTAACTAAACTTCTATTGATACAGTTTGAAGAAATTCCTTCGAGGCAGGAAATACTAAGTTGCTCAGAAATATGAAGTGAATATCTGGAGCTTCATAACCCTGTCAAATGCTTTTTGATGTGCCACATGTTATATTAAACCACGGATTTATTCTGAAGGCAGGGTGAAAGGATGGAACAGTTTTCTTTCATTTCAGTTCAGACAAGGTTTTTCTGTCATTGTGTGGAACGTTTGCTGAGAGTTTGAATTGTGCTTTTTGCTCCCCTAATTTTTCCCTGTTTTCTCAATGCAGGTTTTCCAGCTTGCTGCACATCTCGTTTACTGGGGAAAAGCAATTATTATTTATCCTCTTTGTGAAAACAATGTCTACATGCTCTCTCCAAATGCCAGTGTCTGTCTGTAAGTAGATGAGTGTCTGTAGCAGCACAGTGGGGAGGAGTGCAGAGGCACCTTCCTCCTCTGACTGGACACAGAGTGGGATCTTTCTTCATGTATGAATTTGCTGAGACTCTACAACACACAAACCATTACCTGTGCCTGAACTTGCACAGCCAGTGTGGGCAGGCAGGAGCAGCAGAGCAGATCAATATGCTCCTGTGGTGCTGTGGGCCCTGGGAGCATTATTTACCCTGTGAAGCTGCTGTTGGTATTTTTAGGACTCTTGCTCACTGAATGTCCATATCAGGAAGGCTGTATGGACCTGGAGCAAGAGGGAAGCATTTACAAAACAAAATGCTCCATGATGAAGTTAAATGGGTGTTTTATAGGACTGTCTGTGTGTCTGGCACACAGCATCACCTGGATGGAATCAGATCAAGTCAGTGTTGCCATCACTATTGTACTGTGTCATGTGTTGGCAGTTTACACTATGTGCCTTCTCACAAGCAGAAGGCAATGTGGCCATTTGGAGAGCAGGCAGAGGCACTGCAAGGAAGATGTGGAGGCAGTGGTGGGTATTTTTGCTGTGCTGAAGATTGGCAACCCTTCCTGTGCTGGATTTTGAGATGCTTTTAGACTCTGTGTTGGAACTCAGTTATAGGAAAACAGTTTTAAATCAAAACTTCTCTGATGGAAATATAAAAATAGGGCTGGAAGGGACCTTGAGGTCATTCAGGAACAACTGTGCCTGTGTCATATATGGCAGTGCTGTTCTTGAAGACCTTTGGAGATGGAAATCTTAAAACAGTTTTCCTAATATTTAACTTGACTCTCCTTCACTTCTAATCAGTCATATTGCTTGTCCTGTCAGCAAAGGCAGGGGGAACAGCCACATCTGCAGCTGCAGTCTGCACATCCAGAGACTGTGTGTATATCCTGCCCATCCCTGCCTCCTCTGGACTGCCCAGTCCCTGTCCCTTTGACCAGAGACTGCGCAGGTCTGGACTTTTTATCACTTATATTTTCCTCCTCTGGATTCCCTCCACACCTTCAATAATGTCCTGGAGCTGAGTGTAAGTGCAAAAGCTTCTGGTTACTTCTGCAGGATGCAACATGCCATGAGTATCCTTAGGGTTTTCCTAGATCACAGAGGATATTTCATTTGGCAGTTGGCACTTCTGTAACGCGTACATGGATAAATGTCACCCTGACCAGCACTGCAGGACTGATCTCTGCCTTTCCCTCTCTCCTGCAGTTACTCTCCGTTGGCAGAGGCGTTTTCCTGCCAGTTCCGTGGCCACAACCTGCCATCCATGCTCTCCAAGTTCTCCCTCCCCGTGTCCCTCTCGGAGTTCAAGAACCCTCTGGCGCCGCCCGTGCAGGAGGTGAGCGGGGCAGGGCACAACAGCTCCTTGTCCTCCTGCTCCTGAGAACAAGGAATGCTGCTGCTTCTGGAGTGCTTGGTCAGGAACCTCCTGTGCCAGGTTTAAAAGTTTCCAATTCCAGCTCATGGTTTGTTGTTTCACGTCCCCGTGCCAAAAAGCGGTGGGGATGTTCAAGGTGAACAAAACCAAAGCACGGCCCTAAAAAAAAAAATATGAGAATCTTTGTTTTCCTGGAGTGATGTAGTAGGGAAAACTGGAACTCCATTTGGTCTGTTGAGAACTATCATAAATTAGTAGGGCTTGAGTGCAAGTTTGTGGGTTCCTCACAATCACATTTAATTTTATTATATTCCATCTGCTCCAAGTTCACAATCTGGTTTTGAAAGCAAACTGTCTGTTCACTTAGTTTTGCTGTGAAACTGGGATTGCTGAAAGGCTGTTGGAGGAAGTAGACTCAGCGTGGAGTCAGCAGGAGTCCATGTGTTACAGCATTAGGTTTTTAGTGTTCAGATTTGGGTTAATAATGTGTGGATTTGGGATTTGTGTGCTGTTTTGCTCACGCATCAGTCTTGGCTTGTGGCACTTCTGGGAACTGGTGAAGTGCAAGAAAGAGCTCAATAATATGAAGTCTTCTGGCTGACACTGTTCTGTTCCCAGATGAAGAGGCTCAGACCTCTGAGCACAGCTCAGTGTGGCAGAGGAAGCACAAGCAGAGTTCTTTGGCTGATGGCTCTTGGTGTTGTTTCTGGCCTTCAGGCTTGGATGACCTGCTGGCTGCATGAATTCAGCCTGCTCAGAGACAGGGAAGATTAACATCACTTGTGCACTCGGGCACAACTGGGAGGGAAGAATTTGTTGTAATTACAGGCTGGCAGAGATGATGATCAGAGATAAAGATAAGTCATGATGTAGGTCTAATCCCAATAGTATGTGCTGGTCAGCTGCCACCTTGGAAGGCAGGGGAAGAGCAGGACTTCACAGTAGGTACAGACAAATCAGTGTCCTGAAAATTGAAGCTGAAATCATAGCATTAATTTTATTCTAGCTGCAGGAGACATTCTCAGTACTCCTTTTAAAATTAATTGCTTGCCCTGATACTTCTCCCTCAATACTTCTGGTTGTTTTCAGGTGTCCTACTTTTGTTTAAAATACACAAATAAAGGTCTGCCACTTACTGCTGCAGTTCTGCCTGGAAACAACAGTGTGATAAATGCTTGCCAGAGCTGATGGAGTGCTAATGTGGGTTTTTAGCTGCTCACCTGTCCGTGGTGGGGTCCTATAGGTCAGTAGCACAGCTGGATTTCAGCATCCTTTTTCAGCAGCCTGTGTGGAAGGATGAAGGATGATGCTGTGAAAAGTTACAGGCTGAAAAGGAGACTTGAGAACCATGGTTGCAGGAGACTTGGGGCCACATTGGGAAGGGGGGTGTGTTTGGAGATGGAGCCCACCATGCACCAGTGGGCTGTTCACAGCCATGAGCAAGTGGCTTTTTGGTGAAGCAAAGTGTGACAGCTCTTGGGGTAGCTTAGATTGGAGAGAGTTTCTACAGGTATTCATATCAGTACATTTTCTTCTACTTTGATTTACCCATGCAGGACTCTGTATTATTTTTTGTTAGGTGCCATCCTTTTAAGAGAGGTGATTCCAATCCCTGTCCTGAAGTGATCAGGCTCCAATTGTAATTAACAGACATCCAGTCAATACAATTAATCTAATGAGATGTGAATGGGTTTTTGTTCCACTGTGCAGTGATGAAAAATGCTACACTCTGAACTGTAAATATTGTCAAATTTGCTTTGCCTTTGGAAAAAATTGACGAAGTTGGGACCTTTGCCTGTAGTTTTGTTCTTTGTGTGCACAGGAGGGGATGTGAGGTTTTTTAGCTTTGAAGATTTTCAGCAGTTGCCTGTTATCTCGTGCTTTCCATCAGGCTGAGGGCACTGCCTGTGCCTCTGAAGGTCATTTGTGCTGGAAGATCAGTACTGTGGGAGGGGATGGATCTTCTGCAGACACTGTTACTGGTTTCATGGCATCCATCCCATTTGATTCTTGTCTTAAGCCTGGGATTTGTTCCCTCCTTTTGGCATTTGCTTCTGGGTGGGTAGAGAATACAGAAGGCATTAATAGAGCCCTCCTTAAAAAGGGAGAGCTCTCAGAGCCCTTCCTCCTGTTTTTATACAAAAGTATTTGAAAGGGGACGAAGTTATTTTTGTTGGGTTACTGTTACATGGGTGGAATTTCTCCATTCCTTTGGGAGGATGAAAAAAGTGTGACACTCGTTTTTATACTGGGGTGCTGTGGTGTTTTTTGGCTGGTTGGAGGTACGAACAACCTGCAAGGACAGGACTGCCTTGAAAGGTGGAGTGCATGTCTACAGTCTGCTTTTGGTGTCT
Source organism: Chiroxiphia lanceolata (assembly GCF_009829145.1). NCBI lineage: Eukaryota > Metazoa > Chordata > Aves > Passeriformes > Pipridae > Chiroxiphia > Chiroxiphia lanceolata. The sequence continues at coordinate 2,925,865 of NC_045652.1, forward strand.
GCCAGTCAAGTAGGTGGGAGATCTCCAGGGAGTGGTGTCTGCCAGCCCTGCCAGTGCTCTCAGCTGTGCCCTGTGCCAGAGACAGGAATCCCTGATCATGCCATCTTGGTCTCTTTTCTTGCCTGTGATGGTGAGCAGTGTATTGCAGTTGGACTCTGGTCGTTGTGTATCTCTCAGCTGGGAAGATTTTGGTATTCCTGCAGTGCTCTCTGCCTGCTGCCCTCTCTCTGTGTTCCCTGCCATGCTGGCTGTGCTGCAGCAGTGTGAGGTTGAGCCCACACCTACAACTGCTGATCTGATGATATCTGGGTGCTGCTGAGCCCAGGCCCTGTTTTCCCTTCCCACTCCCAGGTGTGTGCACACACACACCTTCCTCCCTTCCCTCTTCCCTTTGCTCCAGCTCTGGCTCCTGTCCAGCTTGACTCCATTCCTTTCACTTGTTTCAGCTGCACTAGTTTTCTGCCAGGTTAGCAGGTGGAATTCGCTCAGGGGAGGTCCATGGAGCTCCAGGGCTGGCACAGAGCGAGGGGGTGATTTCTGCAGACCTTGTGCAGCTGGGGGGGGTGAGGGGAGCAGAAGCTGTTCTCCCCTTCTCACAGGGAGTTGTCTGTTGGCTCCACCAGGCTGTGTAGTGTCACCAGGACTCAGCAGTCCAGTGCAGCCTGGGACTGTCCTGGATCTCACCAGGGTGCAGCCATCGGGTGGGGGTTCCTGGGAGCTGATACAAAAGGGAACTCTTGTTCCCTTTTAGTGTTTTTACTGGAAAAGCAGCAGTTTGCATCTCCTCTACCCTGACCCCAAAGAAACTGTCCCTGTTGTGCTGCTGGTTCCTGTCCCCGTGGCACAGCCTTGATGTGAGCACAGAGCACACTGGAGTGGAGCTCTGGGGGAGTTCAGAGGGCTGCACATCCCTTCAAAACCTCCTAGGAAAGCACAGGAGCTCTTCGTGACCCATGGCCTGGACAGGATCTGTGCCAGGCACTGCCACTGGTGCATGGGAAGGCTTTGTTTAACCTGCTTTGCAGTGCAATGCATTCTTTGCACAACGTCAAAGTTTTACACCCAGCTGCTCTGCAATAAGTTTCTTTGCAGACCAAGAGCAGGGAATGGTGCTTGTGGCTTCCCCTCATCTGTGCAGTAACCTCAGCTAGAGTATCTGCTTCAGGAGAAGCTGTAACATCTCCCTACCCTGCCTTCAACAAAGGTGGACCAGCAGGAGGGATCCTTCCACCACAAGGTCCAAGGAGTGTTCCTGGGTGAACCAGACACCTCATTTCCTCCCTGCATCCATAATGCACGTTTGTTATTGTTGTAGTTCTCTAATTCTCCCTCGATGGGACGTGGTTAACTGCAGGAAAAAACAGATGGGGAAGCATGACAGCTGCTGCTGAACTAAATCTGTTTAACTTTTCCCTGTTGTTTTAGTAAGTCTGGCCATCCTGCAGGGAGTCATGCACTGGGGGATGAGGCCTCTGCCTTCTGCATCCGGAAAACGTGCCGTGCTTTGTGTGGGGCTCAGTGGAAAATGAGCCCCTGTGTGGGGGGATGGAGTGGGAGGGGAGCTGCCTGCACACACTGAATAGGCAGCTGTGTCTTCAGAGAGCCACACTGCACGTGGGACTGCTCTGCTGGGCATCTGGAAGGCATTAGGAGTCACGGGAGCTTTTGCTGGGAGAGGTAGAGAAGTGGTATTAAGATCCATTTATATTCAGTTGGACCGGGTATAAAGTCAGGGGGTTTAGCACAGTAAGTTAAAAAAATATGTTCTTGCTAGACCTAAATGGAGGGAATGTTTAAGCTGAGAATTTAGAGCTGTTACCTAAGGATTAGACAGTAAATGTTTCATATTACATTAGTAGGAGTTTTCAGAGTCTGTTTTCAGTAAAATAGGGAGAAGCTCTAATAGCTGATCTGCCTTCCATAAAACAGTGTGGTTTGAATGCTAAAGAAACATAATATATTTCAGCAAACATCCCTGCACCCTCTTGACTTGGAAGGTGCCATCCTACAAAGCAGCCCTTAGTTCTCAAGTTGGACCTTGAAAAGTGCCTTTGTGAAATAACTGGATGATCCAGGCTGGAGAAAGGGGCTTGTGTGCCCAGTAGGCAAAGCAAGCTGTGTTTTAACTGAAAGTGTCTCCTCATGTAGTGAGAAACAAGCTAGGATTGAATGCTCCTGGGTTGCTTTTTTCCCTTCCCTTTCCTGAACCTGTTGCTGCTCCCAGTTATCCTTAGCTTTTTAGCCCAGGGAAAGAAAACAGCCTTGAAGACTCCTTGCAGGAAATGTGTTTTATTTAACACATTTCTCAAGAGTTTCACAAGTGCTCCCCTTGGTTCCAGAGAGTGGAGAATAAGGAATGCTGGATCTTGTCCCTGCAGCAGTTGGGGCTGAGCTTTCCTCTGGCCATCCCAACCTGCCCAGCTGGGCTGACACCCAGTGCCCATGTTTTTGGGAGCCAGTGCAGCATCTCTGCCTGTGTCAGTCAGCACAGAGCAGGGCATTGTCCCAGTGCCTTCCGTGCTGCCTTGCACGGGCTCTCCCTGTGCCTGGGCCCTGCTGTGCCCTGGGAGGGGAGATGCAGGGGATGGGATCAGCTGGGCTGATCTGTGCCAGCAGGAACAGACAGATGCCGTGGCAGACAGGACCCCTCAGAGCTGGGAAGAGGCAGCATGGGCAGATGGGAAAGATGAAAAGGGAACATGGATGAAATTTGGAGTGGGTTGGTAGTTAAATTAAGCAGCAGAGAATGTTTTGCTTTGTATTTCCCTCACGGTCCTGGTGTTTCAGCCAGAGAAGGCCGGCTGTGGATTCCTGCTGTGCCAGAGGATAGCTGAGGGAGCACAGGCAGTCCTGGGATTGAAGTATACCCTGCCTGGGAAGCTCCTCCCAGCCCTTTTGGCTTCAGCAAGGAGCCCAGCTCTGATCAAGTAGGCTGAGACCAGACATGGAGATAACCCTGTACTTCTGGGGGAGGAGGAGCATTTCCAACAGCCAGCACAGCACAGATGGCTCGGGGAAGCCTCTGCTCCTGCAGACCTGCCTGTAAACTCCATCAGAGCCCAGGGGGAGCAGATGGAGAGTGGATGGAAATTCAGTGTTGGTGTCCAGAAGGCCATGCAGCAGAAGGTGTTAGCAAAGCCTCTGCTGGACCTTATCTGTGAAAACACTCCTGCTGGTGAGAAATGGCTTAAACCCTGAAGAAGTGGGAGTGGTGTGAGGCACATCTGCAGTGGTGGCACAGAGCACACCATTTGGGCAGGGCCCAGCTGCAGGACCCTGCAGCACTGGGGCTTTTTCTAGGACTGGATTTTAAGAGGTACCAAATGCCTGCTGAAGTTTGGCTAAGTGCAGATAACCATCATGGCTCATCAGCCTCTCTGGTCTAGGGAGCATTTTTCAGGCTCACTTCAGTATGGAAGAAGTTTCCTCTAGTTCTGAAGTTGGTCACAGCCCATTTCCAGGTGGCTGTCTAGATATTTCCACAAGAGCAGAGACGTGAAGGTGCAGGATTAGAGAGTGTTGGATAAGACTTTCCATGCTCTTGGAGCTGTAACTAAAGCAACTGGCTCTTTCTGTAGCTCATGAAACCACCGAAGTGACCAGTGGAGGTGGGTCTGGGTCAGGCTTCTGCAGGTCTAGTAGAGCCTGTCTTACTGTCTCCTTGAGTTGCCTTGGATTTTTCCAGGGTTGTTTTGTGCTGTGAAATGTGCAGACCTCTTTCATTTGCTGATCAGACATCGCTGTGTGCCAGCAGGTTGGAAATTTAAGCAAAATAAATGAGACATCTTTCCATCCAGGCCTGCATCTGGAAGGAAGGTTTACAGCAACATAATCACTGGATAAACCTCCTCACTGTTCCAGGCTGACTTCAGATGTTAGCAAAGCACTATGTCTTTAGTGTCTTTTGCCAACCTTCCTCTTCTGTAGAGTTTTCATTAAACATGTAAAATGAATTATGGCCTTTCCAAAAAATACATGTTTGAAGGCGATCCCAAATAATACGTTTTGAGGTTAAAATCCATTGAGCCCCCAAAAGTGGTAATCCCTGAAAAGGCAGGGTGTGGGTCTGTCTGCAAACAAAAGAGGCTTCTTTTGTGATTTGATAGCAGAGGAGGAACTGAGAATTATAAGATTTATGGAAAAAGGAAAATTATGTGGGCTGATGAACTTGGGTTTGGGGCTTTTATTGAGATTTGGCCTGTTACCCTGATGATTAATGCAGCAGAGTGAGCTTCCTTCTCAGAGCCTGAGCTCATGCTGCATGTGTTTCTCTCACCAAAACACTGTTGGTTGCTATGAAATCCCCAAACAGCTTTGTCAGTGGATCAGTGTTCTCAGAGCCCTCAGCTTCGGGGAGGGTTGCCTGCAGTGATATGAAAAGGCTTTTCATGCAGAAATCAGACACAACGATGCATTTTGAATGCTCCTCCCAAGCTCCTGGAAACAGGCCATGCCAAGATCCTACAGACACTTGCCCCTGGCTCTGCCCACTGCAGAGCAGTGCTTGGGGGACGTGGGGCAGCTGCTCTGACACAGGTTTTGGGTGTGTTTGATACGAGAGACATCTCTCAGTGCTTGTGAACCTCTTGCCTGCCTGCACCCTGAAACCCCAGGTGCCTTTGTAAGCTTGGCCTGTGTTATTACAGCAGCAAGTGAGGGATACTGACCCTCTGCATTGAGAGGGGACTCCCTGGCAGCACAGCCTGCTGGCCCTTGCCAAGGCTTCTGCTGCTGCTGGTGGTGCTGTTTCTGTACCTCCCAGCCCTGGCAGGCTCTTATCTCCAGACCCTTTCCCGTGGCTACTCAGCAGTTTCCCATCTCACAGCAAATGGCTCCTATTCCTGGGCACCTCTCCTGGTTTCTTCAGCTCTACCCCATTCCCCTGCCCTCTCCCAGCTCTTTAGGGGAGCCTGCCCATCAGTGTGCCCATGTGAGACTGACCCTCTGGTGATTTATTTTAGTGGCCCTTGTGTAGAAACCAGCAAACCAGGGCAGGGCTGGTTCCTTGGAGGCCACTGGCTGTGCTGGGCAGTGTTGCAGAAAGACATGTTGAACATTAAAGGCTCCATTACAGCCTGAGCACCCACAGAGGCTCTGGGTGTGAGGAATGTTTGTGCCTGGCCACCTTTTCATGATTGGAAGAGAGATAAACTCTCCTGGGGGGTGAAGAGCCTTTCTCATCGACCGGTTAGTCACAAAGTCCGACCTTTGTGTGTTGTTTTGCCCCCGTATTTCATTTCCTGGGTGTTTAATCCCCTGTTCCTCCCTCTGCAGACCCAGCTCATTCAGATGGTGATATGGATGCTGCAGCACAGGCTCCTGATCCAGCTCCACACCTACGTGTGCCTGATGGTGCCCCCGAACGAGGAGGATCTCCGGGCCCAGGACGAAGACATGCCCTTCACTGCCAGGGTTGGAGGCCGAAGTCTGAGCACCCCCAACGCTCTCAGCTTTGGTTCTCCAAGTATGAGCACACTTGTCTCTGCTGTTTCAGACTCCAACTCACTCCTAGAGCTCCCCTGAGCCCTGCCAAGGGCCAGCAGGCCTTGATAACGAGACCACTCCTCTCGCTGGAGTCCTTGCTAATTAGGCCCAGCCTTTCTTAAATTCACACTGGCCACTGGTGACAGACCTAAGAACTAGTAGACCTTGAATTCTTCTTTTTAAAAAGAAGCAATGCTTTGTAATTTGCCAAGTTCTCATTTGGTCATGTAAAAGACTTTTATGAGGGGTGCTTCCATTTTTGTTTTTAAAGCAGCTCCCTCCTCCCTTGCTGCCCCCATGTTCCTCTGGCTGCACCACTGTTGCTGCCCAAACTTTGGATTTCAGGAGAGAAAGAAAACTGAGAATTTGTTTCAAACACTGGTTTCTGTGGGCTGTGGAGCCACCTGAGGAGACACAGAGCTGGCTCATTCTCACAAATGACTGATTTCTGTTTATGTCTCCTGACTTATTTAATCTCAGTGCCATTCTTCAGGGTGATTCCAGGAAAGTGTTTTTTCAAGAGCATGAGTCAGATACAATGCTGAAATCCCCAAACTTTCCTGCCTGGGCTGTTCTGAGCAGTGTTCCCAGGTTGGGTATGGGGAGAGATCCTCTGTACGACTTTGAGCTTTACAGAAGTCATGACTTAGGGCAGAAATCTTGGAATGTGAGTCAGATAAGTCTGTGATCTGCTGCTTCTGGCTCGCTCACAAGAGGATATTGCTTCTTGGCCTTTCTGCCTGCTCCCACCTTCTGTGCTCGTTAGGCTTTTCATGTTACCACTTCACGGTATTCCAGCAGAGCTGGCTGGGAATTTTCTTGTCAGATGTTTTTTATGGACTGTTTATGGTCTCCAGAAGTAGAGTTTTCCACACAAATTGATGACTTTGTTGAAGCATTTGAATTTCCCATTGAGAAAATGGCCGTGTTGTCATATGACTAATTGCAGATTCATGGGGCACTTGGAGAGCCACTTTCTCTGCTCCACAAATCCGAAGGGATTAGTTGGAAAGGCTGCATGGAAATAGCCTGAATTGGTAATCTTTGCATCGTTATGCTGTGGAATATAAAGACTGTGTGTGTCTCTGTCTCTCCCCCTGATAGCCAGCAGTGATGACATGACTCTGACAAGCCCTAGCATGGATAATTCCAGTGCTGAGTTGATACCTGGTGGGGACTCACCCCTGAATAAAAGGATGACGGAGAATCTCCTCGCCAGCTTGTTGGAACACGAGCGGGAAGCGATCCTGAACGTCCCTGCTGCCCAGAATCCTGAGGATCTCCGCATGTTTGCAAGGTGAGGAGTGAGGATGCAACTTTGTTGGTGTGGACTGAGCCAATCCCATTAGCCTGGGGGTTTGGAGGATAGATTCCTTTGGGTTTGTCCCCCTTGTATCTGTTTCGTGTGTGCACAGCAGTTTTTGACAAAAACTGATCTATGTGGCATAAGAACACTTGTTAACAGAGTCCTGGGTGTGTGAAGCAGCATCAGGGCCTGTGGCTGGACTTCACTGTTTGCCTGCCAGTCTTTCCTGTGTCCACGCAAAACTGCACAGCCTGACAAACCCTTCTGAGCAGGGAAAGCAAAGAAGACCCAGTGGTGCTGATGCTGCCCTTTTGTGTCTGTTCATTTTAAGGTTTGTGAACTCCATGCAAATATGAGACAAGGAGCATGAGACACAGAGCCAGCCTTGAAACCTTTTGCAGAGCAGTCTGTGAACGTTTCAAGGTGTGTTTGGCAGCAATGAGAGCTCCTTGTGTTAGGTTAATTAGGTTAAAGGCATTAGGGGGGTGTGATTAGTAGCACACATTTTGTTGTTATGAATTTCCACACAACAGTAACACACACGATGTGGTTCTGCACGTGGTGAGAGCAGAATGACTTCCTGAGCAGCCATCTGGAAAGAAGGGAGGGAGGGGAGGAAATGCTTTTTCTTCCTAAGGATTGCAAAACTCAGTGGCATCACTGGAATGCAACTTTCACTGGTTTTCATACTTGTGGGGCAGAAAACCACCCGAGGCAAGGGCTGCAGCTGTTCAGTACTCCTGGGTTCAGTTGGTAATCCCCTGGAAATCTGGTTCTCACTCTGGGGTGGATGCAGTCAGGTAGCCCAGGGAGACTGCAACAGCAGGAAAATACTTTCCTTGTCTGCAGTAGAGTACAGCTCAGGGACTTTGACAGAGCTCTCGAAGCTTGTGGGTAGTTACTGCTCTCTGAATCACTCATCTCCATCTTCTGCAACTGTTCAGAGGATATTCTCTGACTGAGAGGCAACATTTTGGCCGTTTGAGAACTCTGAAGTGGTTTTTCCCTGTTACCAGCTAAGTCATTACAAAACCAGTGAGAAAAGAAAGTAAAAACAACATCATATTTAATGATATCTTAAGAGAGAATTTGTGGGGGACTCTTTGGACCAGTTCAGTGCCAATGCAGATTCTTATTTACCCTAGGGAGAGGAAAGCATGTTGTGATTGCTCCCCTCTCACTTCCCTCATCTGGGTAAAGCAGCCATTTGAAAAAGCTTTGGAACTGCAGATGCAAAAACCGACTCTGATTCCTTTGTGAAAGCAGCTGCTGTGACCAGGCAGCTGAGTGATGTGAATTGTGCAGTTTGCTCCTGCACCAGGTTCTTTTGCAGATCCCCAGGATGGCCTTGCTGGGTCTCAACTTCCAGTGTGCTACAGCTTGGATTGACAAGTGCTCAGGGTGCTCTCAGAGGCAGGGAGGAAGGGAGGAGATGCAGTAAACAGATGGTCCTGTGGGCACACACAGAAATGTTCATGCAAGACCCTCTTGGTTACCAGCGGCTGTTTTAGACACCATAACTTGGAGGCTGTGGGTGTGTTTTCTCTCTTTTTGTGCCATAACCCTGAGAAATGAGTGTCTGGGTAACTCTCTTGCTCTCAGTGAAAGGGTAAAGAGCTGTGGAGAAGCTGCAGTGAGGGAGCTGCTCTCCCTCATTACCCTCATGCAGGTGCTCAGAACTCTCCTGAGTTCTGAGGACCAGCAGCCCGAAGGGGGCTGTGCTCTGGCAAACAGCTCTGCTGGCTCAGCTGCCTCCCAGAGCAAAGTGCTATAAAAGCAGAGCCAGTGCCCTAAATATCCCGTGCCTGCCCTTCCAAGGGGGGCTGTGTGTGCACACCGAGGGATGGGCTGTTTCCAGCACAGCAGGGAACTTCAGCCCAGAACATTTTCCTGTGCTGACCCCTCTGAGCCTGATCCTCCTTACACAGACAGCACAAAGTGCTGCTGCCCGTCCAGGGCTGTGCACAGCCCCTCTTTGCAAGGCACAAACCTCAAGGGGAAACAAGGAATAGTGGCCTTGGCTCCAGCATTGGCTGCATTAACCCTCATAACAGTGAATGGGAATTGAAATCCGAGTCCTTTCCTTGGGTGCAGCTGGAGGAGGGTTGGCATGTCCTTCCAGAACAAGCTTAAGAGGAAGACAAGTTCCTTTTTAGCTGGATCTTGGGTAATGTACACAAAGCATTCCTCACTGCACGTAAAGCAGGGCTTTTGAAGAAGTCTGAGGCTTCACTCATGGCTTCTCTCCCAAGCCATGGGTGTGGAGTTGCTTTCAGGATTTATTTTTCTTGCTCTTAGATGGGGAGGTGAGATCCTTTACTCCACTTGGAATGCTCATTGGCAGCACTGAGCTGTGGACAGTTCTGCTCCATTTTCAGGCAGTGGAAGGGATATCTTGGCCAGAAATAAGCTAATTCTGTTTGAGTGATTAGTCTGAGATAACTGTGGGGGCTTTTAGTGTGTAAGGACACTACAGTGCTGTTACAGGGGCAGCTCTTGAGGAGGGGGGAGCAGTGATGAGCCATGGAAAGCAATGATCTCCTGTCACTGCATCTGGATCTGGCCACAGCAGACACATCTGTGCAGCTTCAGAGGGACTCAAATGCAGTGCCACTGCCCCAAAAAGTGCCATCTTGTGCTCTTTGTGTCCCACAAATGTTCATTGCCCCAGAAGGTGAAGGTAGTGCCCATCTCCACTGGAGCTGTGAGCCCCAAGTACAGCTTTGTAGACTCCAGTTGGACTTTAGGTAAAAGCTCTTCCCTGGGAGGGTGGTGCAGCCCAGGACAGATTGCCCAAGCATGTGGGGGGATCTCCATCTCTGAAGGGTTTGAGCTTGGCTGGGAAAAGCTACAGCATTGGCAGTAGTCCTGCTGGAGCAGGATGCTGGACTGGGCTTTGGAGGTGTCTTCCAGACGAGATTTTTGTGATATTCTTTAATATCCTCCCTAGCTTTTATTGGAGTGGAAAATATTTGATCTTGACCCATTACGGATCCAAACTTTCTGAATACAGGATGGATTTATTTGTTGGAAAGCTGCTCAGTCTGTGTTGCTGTGGAAAGCCAGGCTGTGCCATTTGCACAGAACGGGCGAGCACATGGGGCTGGCACAGGCAGACAATACACAAAACCACTTTGGGAACAGTGACACAAGTTATAAGATACAAAAACTTCTGTTGATGCCTCAGGGAACAGCCTGGTTCTGACACACAAGAAGTGACACTGCCCCTGGGAATGGCCACTTTTCAGCCTGAGCAGCAGAAGGCAGCCAGGCAGGTGTTGGTCCTGCAGGGAAAGCACGAGAGGCCCCATCCTGCTGCCATGTGAGAACAGACAGGAATGCTCTGGTGGATACTGGGTGTATTTTGGGGCTGTTCCTGCATGAGGGCTTATGGATGGGTTGGAAAACAGATCATGTCATCTCCACTCAGCTTTACTGTCAGTTGGCATGAAGCTGCACAGGGGTAATGGAACACGAGCTGGAGTGCAGAGTGTGATGTGTAACACATGTGGATGCACATCTGTCTGTGGAGCTGGGGAGGGGTTCTGGCACTTGGGCCTTGATGGGTGGGAGCATTGGAGTGACACGTGCAGGATGGCTCTGACATTTGGGAGGGTGGGACAAGAGACTGAGCAGCAAGTTTGGGCTGTGATTGACTGTGCAGGGCCCAGCTTATCTGATGGCTGTAGCATGTGAGTGATATCTGTGCTGTCTCTGTTTAAAGAGAACTGGCAATTTAAGAAGTCAGTGTAGTTTGAGCTTAGGCTTTAGAGTTTGGGGGTTTATAACTCCCAGAGCTTCTCTGTGGTGCCTGTCACCAAAATTTCCACCTCCCTGTTGTGACTGCTCCACCCAGCCCAAGCTGCCCAAACCCTGAGTGAGTCTGGGGTTTGTAACCTGTAGTTACAAAGCCCCTTGGGCTGCTGTGAGGGAAAATTTCCTCTTAATTCCAAAAGCCGGTGTAGGTGCCCAGGCCCCTGGTGCAGAGCTGTGACAAAGGTAGGCCCAGCTAAGAGAGAGCAGAAGTAAATCTGCCACGTCCTGACTTCTCAAGGCTTGTTTGCACTTGTGCCTCTCCCCTTTCAGGAGGTATAACTATGTTGAAAATTGCCAGCCTTGGGAAATGCCACAGGCTGGGAAACCTCTTGATCTAAGGAGGACCTTGGCAAAGCCCCTGCTTTTCCAGGGGATTTCTGTGCTGGGCATGATTTAATGGTGTCATTATTTAATTCATGCAAATGAGGGACACAACCCAAACACCTCCTGATTTGCATCCCATGGGAGGGGACACCTTGGGGGTGGCAGGGTGGGCTCTAGGTGTGTGCAGGTGCTTTTGGCCCAGGTGCCCCTGTTGCTCTGCTCCCACAGGCTCCTGCACTACTTCCGAGGGCGGCACCACCTGGAGGAGATCATGTACAACGAGAACATGCGGCGCTCGCAGCTGCTGATGCTCTTCGACAAGTTCCGCAGCGTCCTGGTGGTCACCAGCCACGAGGACCCCGTGATTTCCGTCTTTCAGTCCCTCCTCAAGTGACTCTGCTGGCACAGGAAGGGAACCTGCCACGCTCTCCGTGTCTAAAAGATGCCTAAACGCTGAAGGAGGTGATTTCTCACCCGGTGGCACAGAGCAGGTTCTCCCCCTCCTCCATGTCCCCCTGCTCCTGGGTGACAGCCGAGGCCACTCTGTGCTGGGCTCTGGGCCTGCTGCAGGACAGCACTGCCTGCCCAGCCAGGATTCCTGCTGTGCCACATCCACAGCCCTTCCCTGCCCCTGCTGCCCCCAGGGACTGTGAGAGAGGACAAGGAGAGTTCCACTGTGGGGCTGCTGACAGAACATCACCTTTGGCTGGATGCTAGTGCATCGAAAGTGCTTCCTCTGCTCTCCAGCACGACTCCTGAGCCACTCAGCCACGTCCCCACAGCACAGCCTCTGCTCCAGGCACAGTGGAGCTGGCCTGGATTGCAGGGAAATGACCCTGGGCACCGAGGAATTCTGTTTGATCGTTGTTACCTGAGGACATGGACAGGAAGGCAAAGTATCACAAGTAAACAATTCCGTGAATGAATGAGCGACTCGCTCACTGTATTACAGCTGGTTCTTCCCTCACCCCAGTATCCTCTTCCCAAGTATCTGTTGGAGCAGGGCTGTCTCCAAGCAGCCTGTGTGCTCCTGGGTTTTCAGTGTTTCCATTTTTTTCTGGGGGTGGGAGCTGGGTTGTTGAGCAGGACTGAAATGAGTGGCCAAGCTGCAAGTGCACATGTTCCACACAGCCAGAGGCTGGTGCCAAGGGCACTTGGGCTTGTTGTGTCCTGCCATTCTCCTCACCAAAGCATGGCTGTGGATGCTGGGAACCAGACTGGCATGCGTTAAGGCTATCCAGGGAAAAATGAGTCTGTGTTTCCTGGTCTGGTTTGGGACTGCTCCTCCAGCCATGCCAGGGCCAGAACAAGAGGTGACAGCCCTGGCCCTGGGGACAGCAGGACTTGTGTCAGCTCACCCTGGCCTTGAGAGGCCACTGTTCCCACAGCTGCTCCCTGCTGTGTGCCCAGGGAAAGGCAGGGAGAGCTTTACCTCCACGGTGGCAGCTTGCAGGGCTTTGTTGTTAAAGGGTTGTCAGGCTCCTCCTGAAGTCCTTCCCTTCCCTCACCCACAGCAGCTGGAGTTTTTCCCAGGGCTGCAGGCTCTCGGGAGAGCCTCACTGGCCCACACAAACTGGGTGACACCGGGGGCTTTATCTCACTTACCTACCCAGCAGCAAAGCACTGGGGGAGGTCCAGCAGCTGGGAAAACAAACAGAACCCATTCTGCTCTCCAGGCTGGACACTCTGGAAGGGTCTAGGTTGGAAGGGGTCTCTGGAAGTCTTTTGTGCAAACCTCTGCTCCAAGGAAAGGTGTCAGATCAGGTCACTCAGCAGCCTGTCCCGTGGAGGTGTGAACGTCCCACAGCTCCTCTGGGCCCCTGTTCCAGCATTTGACCACCCTTGTGGTGAACATTTTTTCCACACAGCTAATGAGAATTTCCTGTTTTCCCACTAATGCCCATTGCCTCTCATCCTGTCTGACAGCAGCCTGGCTCTCTCTACACCCTCCCATGAGGCAGTTGCAGATAACAGTAAGATCCCTCCTTTGTCTCCTCCCCCAGCTCTCATCCCTTCAGTCTGCCCTGCTGCTATCCTGTTTTTGGACTACTCTCCTCTGCTGAGAGCTGGGGCAGTGGGAGCAGCACAGCAGCTCAGAGCTGGGAACCTTCTCCAGTCACCCACCCTAATTAAGCCTGGATCCACTGGTAAGGGAGAAAGTGGCCTTCAGTGTCCAAACCAACACCAACTCTGGCTGGGAGGCCCAGTCAGCTCTGCAAATAAACTCCACCTTGCCCCACTCGTTGTGACAAAGTACATTTATTGTTAAAAACCCCCAACCCCTGCATCTGCCACGACACAGCCTGAGGTCCTTGCACAGAGCACAGCTCAAGTCCTGGCTGCTGGCACCCTTGCAAGACTTGTCAGCTGCAAGACAAGTGTCCCCTTGCTGCCATCTCTCTCTCCGTTTTCTTGTCTACAACACTCACAAATTTGTTCCCTCGTAAATAAAACCTGAGTGGTTTCTGTGCCCACTCCCCCCTGTTGCCAATGCCAATCCTCGTGGTGGTCACCACGTCCTGCTCCCCGGGCAGGTCCTGTCCAGGCACCATCCAGATGTCAGTGTCCTGAGTCAGGTCCCTCTGGTCAAAAGCCTTGTCGATGCCAAAGGCCTGGCAGAGCCTGGAGGGCCCGTTGCAGAGCTGCCAGTCCTTGAGCAGCTTGCTGGGGGCTTTCCTGGAGGTCCTGCGCAGCTCCCTCATGGCATCCAGGCCCTGGAGAGGCTCCAGGGAGCGCAGCAGCACCGCAGCCCCCTCCCCTGTGCGGGACAAGAAGGGGGGGTTAGTGCAGGGTGGTGGTTGGGAACACCTCAGCCTTCGGCCCACAGCAGTGCTCAGCTCTGAGCCCACAGAGCAGGGAATTGCCTGCAGCTCCTGCCCTTCACTCCAAGTGCCAGCCTCTGGAATCAGCCCCTGACCCGTGGGCAGTGCCTGCCCCAGCCTCCTCCCACTGTCCCACAGCTCTGTGCTCTTTATTCTGCTTTGCTCTTCCCAGCCCCACTTGATGGTACCAAGTCTGAGACTTGCCAGAGGGCAAGAGGCTTTTCTTTTGTCAGCACAATGTTCAGGAATAAATAAACACGCATATGGTTCAGTTTTGGCACAGCTACCCAAAGCTGCTCCCAAACCCAGTGGATTTCTAATAAACTCTGATTACAAGAATTCCAGCTAATAAAGGAGAGGAGGAATGAGTCTGGATGCTGCCAGCAGAAAGAGGCAGCTTGCAGAGTTAGGCTGGACAAAGAGAAACCTGGGAAGGAGCTGCAGGCACTGGGAGCAGCTGCTGCTGAGGGAGCCCAGGCTGCAGGTGGTACCATTCCAAACTGCCATGGAGCTGTGACAGGCCTTGGGTAACTGCATGGAGTGATCCAAGCCCTTGTGCCAGGGCAGCTCTCCCAAGGCAGGGACTTGGGGCGGGACAGGCTCCACAGTCCAGCTGTGGGATGCACAGCCCTGGGAGCAGCACTTCAGCTGTGGGATGCACAGCCCTGGGAGCAGCACTTCAGCAGAGAAGACCTTTCTGTGACAAGAACTGAGGAAAACTGACAGAGTCTCTTCTCAGATGGGATCCGCCACCCTTCCAGGTGCCTTAGGGAAACTCCTGCCCTCCCAGCTGCTGCAGCCAGCCAGCTGCCTTCCCTGGTGTTGGTGGCAGGGAAGCAAAGATGCAGCTCTGAAAAGACATTCCCTGGGACAAGGATCTCCAGCCTAAGAGGGACATATACACTTCCTTGGTGTTTTCCAGTGGACAGCAGGGAGGTCTTCTCCTGACCCCGAGTGGGTGAGGAGGGTGCCTGGCACAGCCTGTGCTGCCCCACACAGCTCCCCTCGTGCCGGGGCCGCCCACGGCATTCCCGCTGCCGGCATCCGCCCGCTCCCTCTCCAGCCTCGAACATCTGGAGCCCTGCTCACGCCTGGCACAGGCTTTCCTTGTAGGCACTGACAGATCCCTAAGGACCTGTGATTTCCAAAAATAGAATCCCTCTCATACTTTGTACAGATCCCACACTAAATTACCCTCCTGGGCTCCCAAGGAGGATCTGGGCTCTGGAGGTGCTGCCCGTTGCCCTGAACGTTTTCCGAGCCCCTGCTGCCCCCAGTGCAGCTCGGTGAAGTCAACAGCCTGATTTCCAACAGCTGTCAGCAATCTGTTCCCAGGCACTCCCTTCTCCAAGGAGGGGGATTGATGCTAATCTGGCAGCCAAAAGCCGCTTCCCTGGACTACAGTGATTTAGAGCTCAAAGGTCATTTTAGATTTTTAAGAACATGTTCCATGTCCTAATTCTGCTTTTTATCCATGCACAAAGAAACATCCTTCACATCGTGTTGCTGCCTCACTTGCCAGGAACAACTCTGGGATTCTGAACAATCACTAATTACACTACTTGCTTTCATCCATCACAAATGCAAGTGGAAACTGTGGTCACACTTGAACTGAACCGAGTCCTTGAGAGTTCATGTGAAGAGCGACAAGCACTTGGAGAAACTGCAGGTGCTCCCAGAGCATCCCAGGGCCCTGGGAGGGGGTACCAGGCATTTCTGTCTCTGGCTGCTCTTTCTGCATTTCCACCTGGAAGTTTCCATGCTCTTTCCAGCTGTGTGCAGGAGACATCATGCACTGCCCCCGAGCGTGACAGCAGCTCCCCAAGAGCTTTGGGAAGAGGTGGAGAGGGCAGGCAGGACAGGAGTGCAGGGATGCCACAATGAGCTACTGCCTTCTTTGCCCCCACGCCCCCACGCCCTGAACATACTTCCATATCAGAAATTTTAACTCCTGAAGAGTAGCTGAATCCTTGCAACTCAACTCCTGCCTGCCAGGGTGCTTCAGCCTGCCTCCCTCCCCCTGCCAGCCTGCAGCACTTTGCTCTCAGGGCTCACCTGGCTTTGGCATCTGCCCCACATGGATGTGGCTCCTGACACACCAGAGGCAGCAGGGCCAGCTGGAGATGCCCAAGAGTCACTCCATGTAATGAGCAGCATCCAGATTTAACAACAGCACAGAGGCCAATTCTCTCCCTGGGCAGCCAGAAATCATAAAATGATAGTGAAGTCCCACTCCCCCGCTGTGCAGCTTCCTGCTCCTTCCCTGACACTGCTCCAGCTCCCACTTGGAAACAGCTCTTGGCCACTGGGGAGAAGAAAATTTTCTCCTCTCTTCACCCGTGTGACTCACTGCTCCCAAAACACTTCCTTCAAAGCCCTAGTGTAGGATCTGAAAGGTGGGGAGAAGCCCATGCAGTGTGACCCTGGGCTGAGCATCACTGGGCTCTTGGTTTTACAAGCTGCTCTTTCAGGTCTGGCAGCAAAATGCACACCTTGGCACATTCCAGAGAAACAAATCACAGCTAAGTCAAGGAGAAGGATGACTGGCATTTATCCTCTTCCCGAGGCGAGGGAAGCCCAACATCCCTCTTAACTCTGGGGAAAGCTCTTTGTACTAAGATTATTGTGCTGCTCAGGATATACTGTAGGATTCATGCACACTAAAAGACATTGGTTATATTTTTTCTATAAGCTCTTCTCCTCTATCATCCATGATTTCTCCAAAGATAGTGATGCCTGCCATGGCTTCAGGCAGTTGCAGTACTTTAACCAGTGATGAGAAGACCTCTCACAGTGAAATCCCACATGATGCAGCTTTATCTAGTGACATGCACAAAGATTTCCCCTTCCTCAGTGACAAAAAATATTGGAACCCACCCCTCAACTCATGGTTTTATGAACACAGTGCTGCTGGTGACACACTTTTCCTGTCCCTCAGTGACACTGCTGAGCCTGAACTCGAGCATAAACCAATACAGCAAACAGAGGGGAAGGTTTATTCCACCTGGAGTTAAACCAGACAGTGCTACAAGGCTGTGTATCAAAACAAGTGATCTCTGAAGAGCCAGAGTCTCACGAGCCAAACACTCCACTCTGGACAAGCTCAGCAGAGGGAAGCAAGGAGGAGCAGCATGTAAAGCTTGGTCCATCTCAGAGAGGCTGCAGATCCTGGGCTGGTCAGGGACCAAGAGGGCCCCAGCACGATTCAAATCAGTGTTAAACTACTTTTTAAAGCAAGTGTTTGCCTTTAGAGTGTGCTCTGGGCTGTGAAGAAGGACCAAGCCGTGCCACAACAGACAGGGGGGTTGCCAGTGTTTCCTTGTGTTTTCTGCACAGCCAGATCCAAACCAGTTTCTGAGATCTGTCCCATATCCAGGAAATGCAGTATTTTTCCCTTCTGCCCAGGTGCCACCACAAAGACAACTTCCTCAACCCTTCCTCAGACTAAACAACAGGACAACTAAACAACTCCTTGTCTACCTGAGAAAAGCATCTCAGATATGATTCCTGCCCAGATGCTTTCTGTCATCACATCTGCACACGGACAAACACACAGAAGTGGCTCCTACTTGTGTAACAAGTGCACAGCCACAGTATTGACTGCAGTGCCCTGACAAAGCTGGCAGTGCCAGAGTAGCTGCATGTGTGACATGCAGACAGGGAGGGAGTTTATGACAAAAAAACCCAAGGAACTCCATCACCACAGTGAGCTCTTGAACTGATTTGCTACAAAACTGAACACAGGTATGTAAGGAAAAATTTACCAAAGTATCTATTTCAAAGAAATCTTTCTAGAATTCAAAGGCTAAATGCCCTTGTTTTTTTAATAAAAATTATTATTCCTAATATTTCAAACCCTGACTAATGAACCATCTGCTTTCATTATCTGAACAGATTTGGCAGAGCCAATGTAATGACATTCACATGTGTTCATCCACCAGATTCCAGACTTTCACTTGGAAAGTCAGGGTCTTCCCCCACAGCACAACCCAGCACTGTTTTCCTGCTTGGCTCCTGTCCAAAGGCCAAAACCTGAGGATTAATGGTCACTCTTACACTTCCTTTCCACTTAGAGGACTATATAAGCTGTGGAGTTCTTTAACCTTGATCTTGAAAATGGTGAAAAAGAAAGTAAAATGGTTTTGAGATTTTTTTTCTAAAATAGTGGGTATTTACCCAGGAAATACCTGCTGCCATTTCAAGGTGTCTCATTAAGCAGCAGCTTTACTGCAAGGCAAATACTGTCATTCTTACAGGAGTAACAGCTGCACGTTAAGAGGACCTGTGGAAGGACAGTCTCAGTAAATTCCAGAATAATTTGATTAGAGCTTGATTATTATATCTTGAGAATAATAAAAGAAGATTGAAGATTCTGTAATAGTCTGAGTTTTTTTATTTGGGTGGGGTTTTTTTTGGTTTTAAGAGACAGCAAAGCAGCTAAAATGCTCCTACACTGACTCCTTGCTTAAGCTTAGGGCATCTCAGATTGTTTTGTTTTCCCCAACATTTAAAGCCTCTGAAGATAAAGGCAGGAGACAGAGGAGTTTCTTGCCATGACAACAGACACCAAGATTTAGGCTGTCATTAATGACTCCACATACTTCCCCTACATCAGCACTTCTGAGGAACAAAGTTCACTGAATCACAGGAATGAGGCAGCTCCCCAGGTCATCCAAACTGAAAGCTCCATCCTCTCCAGACTCTCCTCCAGTTCTTAAGTCTTTATTTGTGTTCCTGAACAGCTCCCACAGCTGGGACCAAACTGGAGATGGGCCCTGCTTCCCACTCTGCCTGTCCACAGGTCCATCCTGCTCACCGTGGCAAAGCCCAGGTCCCAGGGAAACATCCTGAGAGCAAGTCATGACTTCACAGAGCCCACAGGGGGCTGGCAGGTCACTGCAGCACCACAAGTGCAGCTTGAAACGTCAGCCCTGTCCTGCAGGCAGCGAATCTTTCAGCCCCAGCTTACCTTGGCTGGAAACATTGACACAGAAGTAGATGCCATAGATCTGGTACACGTACAGAGTTCCCGGTTTCATGAACATGGCCGCGTTCCGCTGAGTTTGCTTCCCACCTTTCGAGTGGGAAGCTTCATCTTCCCCACCCAGATAAGCTTCTGTTTCAACAATCCTGCCCCAGAGCTCTCTGCCATCAGGAAGTTTGCGAACTAAAATCTGAAAAGAGAGGTCAGAGTGCATCAGTTTGCAGCCCTCTGTGCAAAACAGCCGGAGCAAGAGCTGTGGAAACAAAGAAGTAGGAAAAAAAGGAGCTGGTGGTACTAAATACTCTCCTCTCCATGTAGCAGCACTAAGAAGCCAACACCAGCTTCTTCAGCTTCCACTGGCCAGGCCACAGCCCAGCACAAAGAATTCCTACCTGTCATTCACCCCACAAAATGCCTGGGGTGTCCAGCTGTGGCACTATCATAAGAACCAAGTTATAATCCTACATCCCACAGAGTTGCTTTTGTGGTTATTTTCTGTATTCTCCATCAGGTTTAAGGCAAAAAAGCACCACTGTTATCAACCTTGAAGCATCCTGAATGCATAATCTCTAGATCAGAAGAAATATGACAGTGGCACAATTAAATAACTGCTATGATTAGACAGTTTCTCTCCCTAGAGATGTTTCAAACAAGTCCCAGTCCCTAATCACAGAGATAATCAGCACCAGGGTGAGCATCACTCGCCTATTTCTGTGTTTTCTGTGCCACAGAGAGGGGCAGTGCAGGAGAGCTGGGAATTGGCTCCAGGCAGACAACAACAGATCTTTGTTATTACAGTGTGTTCCTTGCTGCTGGTACCTCCTTAAATAAAACAAAGCAGACGCAGGGGAAACAAAACATGACAGTGAAAAGATTCTCTTTCAAAATAAAACAACCACTAAACTTTCTACAAAGGTTTTTGTGGTTTGACCTGGTTTCTAAACTTTGTATTTTACTTAATGTGTACGAAATACTGCAGCACAGCCTCGTTTAGGCAACAGCTCTCAGTTTAATTAGATGACATTCAGCACTTTCATACTGGCAAATCAGCCATTCAAAAATGACCTTCAGGAAACAAAGCTTAATTCCTAGCAGATGCTGGATGGCTAATGCAGATACTGATCTGATCCAGTATGGATGCTCCAGAATTCAGTTTCCAATGCTGCAGCTCTGCTCTATCACAGTTTCCCTACAGCACTGGCCAAATTGTTGAAAATAATCAATTTATTTTGTTTAGGAAAAAATGCAGTGACTTCAGAAAAGCAACTGCCTGTGAACACCCCAAAGGCAGAGCCCTGTGGCCACATTTCTCTCTCAGTAGGATGAAATGCAGTGGTGAAGTTATGACTTTAACTTCATTTCCCTGACTCTTCAGACACACCAAATATTCACAGTTAAAAAATGGTGACCATTCCCAACACCTCACAGTGAGCTATTTCACAGAGGTTTTTATTTCTCACTGAGGATGTATCTTGATGTTCATGTAACTTTTGAGGTATTTTTTTTTTGTTTCCAGGAACTCAGGTATCATCAAAGTAAGCAAGACTAATATACCAGGTGTTTATTATATTTGTCAGAATGAAGATAATGACTGGCACATTACTGTTATCATTCTAAGAAAATGAGAGAATAGACTGGGTCATGGGAGACTGAGAGTTACACTTTAAAGAAAAGGTAAAATTAAGACAGAAATTCCCTGGGTTGTAATTCTAGGACTAAAAGGAACATAGAATTAGGACTCAAACATCATCTGCCCAGGTAACTGAATGCATGAGGATGTCAGAGCCATTCAGACAACAAAAATGCATCAGTAATGGGAGGCTTCAGGAGCCCTTAGATAGACCAGGGCAGGGGCTACGTTTCCTTAGACATCATCAGAGTGAGGGATCAGGGCTTTCACAAGAAAAGACTCAGCTCTCAAAGGGATCCAGAACAAAACACAAAGTATCTTCCAAAGACTTATCCCTGACAAACAACTTTGTATCGTGACCACGAAGGATAAAGTTCAGCGTCTTTTAACAAGCGTTAAGGTCCAAAAATAACCTAGCGGAGTTCTGCTTACCAGGAAAAAGAGGAAGCTACAGAAAGTGAGGAAGACTGTTGGGAAGAACTTAAGAGGCAGCCAAAGGTTAAGGCTGGAAAGGCAAAGCTCTAGCAGGATGTCTGTGAGGGCACGTGGAGTACCACAGAGAGGGTAAGGCAGACCAGAGAGAAACCCAGCAGGGTTAACAAGCAGAGCAAAGGCGTCAATTATAAGCATGACAATATCCTTAGAGAATAAGAAAAGGCCAGACACAGCAAACCAGGCCAAAACCAACAGTTTGTGCAACAAATTCCTCAAGTTATCTAAACCCATGAGAACCCGGAGTCTGCTCACCCTGCAGACAATGAAGGTATAAAAAAGACTCAGAGAAGATAAGACCAGAGCAGTGAAACTAAACACAGTTGTGTTTAGAAGGGCCCAGACTGGAAACGTTTTCTAGGGAAAACACTGGAGGAACTCCCTCGCATGGAAACAGCAGGAGGGATTTTTGAAGGGCTCTCTGATCAGAAGAGACATGTTTAATCTCCACCACTCTGACTTCCAAAGGCTTGCAACAAGGTCCAAAGACTCCTCAAAGTTCTTGCAATGGGGATAAGGGAGAAGGTCCCTGCCTGAACAAGAAACTTAGAAACAGAAGATGGGAATGGGAATATTTGGAGTGAAGAGAGTTGAACTGTGGGACTGTGCAATCCTTGGCATCACAAGACAGTAAAATGGAGGCAGAGGAGATGTTGCTGATTACTTTACACTGGGCCAAGCAAGAGCCAGAAACAAATAAAGCAAGACTTGAAAGGAAAATAATGGGCCTGAAACAACCTTCAAACCACAAAGTACATTAAACAGAAAAAAAAAGGGAGGAAAACTCCACAAGAAACCAATTCTAAAATCTGACAGTAAACAAAACCTGGAAAATTACTCCTCTGACTTCATCAAAAATAGATTTGGCTACTAGTCTTTAAATTCCACTGCACTTAATAAGAGAGGGAACAAGAGCTGTGCTCCTAAAATAGCCAAGCCCAGGAGTCAAATGGCAAAACAAGAACTTCATCCTTTTACACGAAGTTATTAGCTAGCACATGCTCCACTATTCCAGCAGGAACCTCAGCATTCATGTCTTACCTGTCCCAGAAAGGACTTGGCCAGACTGACACAGGGCTGGTTGAAAAAATCTGCTTCCAGCCGGGGAGAATTTCTCTTCTCTGTCACAAAGTATTTGCTGCTTTTCGGAGAACAATCTCCACCAGGTGCAGTGTTCAGGTTCTCCAGGGCATTGATCTGAGGGAAGCTGGAGTTGCTTTGAAGAGCACTTAACTGAGCCAACAGCTTTCTTTTTCTTGGCATAGTTCTAGAAAAATATAATTAGAAATATAAAGCTTATTTAGAAGTACAAACTCCTGTTTTCATGCCTCTCTCCACAACAGTGAACCTGAAACCTACAGCTCCTTGGATAACCTGTGCAAACTACAGAAGCAGGTGACAAATTTAGCTGTGTTTGCACCAGGCTGGGCAAATATTGGGCTCTACTGATAAGCAAACAGAACACAGCAGTTTGAGTATTCATCTTCTAAGGACTGCAGATAAAAAGCAACTCTGCTCCACTTAGCAGTAAAAATAAGTTTGCTGTTAGGTTAAAAAATTGCAACCAAAGGTGAACCAGTGCTATGAGCTTTTTTTACCTAAAACTAATGTAATCTTTTAAGCAGACAGGAAAAAAAAACAGAAAACAACCCCTTCAGGAACTGTGCTGCCTCAGAAAGCCCAGCAGTTGTGTATCAATGTTTTTAAGCAGTAATGCAGCCAGATCAGAATCTAAAACTCCACAGGACACAGAACATTTGAGCTGGGAGATGCACCATTTACAGTCACAAGTGTGTTCATCATGCTGTTGAAATGTTTCTGTAGAACCTCCCGAAAGTAACCTTTAAATTCAACCTACCAGAAGGATCAAGAGCAGCCTGTGTTCCAGTCAACAGTATGTACCTGAGGCAACTACATAATCCAAAATTATTCTTCTAGTTGGTCTATGCAAGCTCCAAAAACCTAATGTTTCTTTTTCAGTGCTTCATTCCTTCTACCTGTTGAACAGGAAGAAACTTATTTATTCAGTGTACAAAGCACTTTGAAATAGGCTATGAGATTCTGGAGCTGGAGATATGATACCAACAGTGTATCACTGGCTCAAACTCCAGAACAATTTGCAGTTGGTCCAGCAAAACACCATCTCCCAGCTGGGCAGTGCTGGAGATGCTCTTTAGCCTCTGTTATACAAAAGCCATGAAAGCACTGGGGAATGCACTGAATGAATACACAGAAAGCTCAAACCAAACTTTTAAAACTCCCCCAGTGGCACTAAATTTGGAAAGTGTCAGCCTCAAAAAAAAGGACTTTGCAATGAGAATGCAAAGACAAGAGGTTTTAGAAGATGCCTCATTGGTTCTGAAATTCATCCACATGTAGATGGAAGGGAAAAAAAGCAAAGGTTCAACATCATGCAGAATTAGAAATGGAGAAAGACTCCTGTCCACAGCTCAGCCTGCAAGGGAAGTATATATGTAAGTAATTAGCTGTTGCCACTCATTTTTCACCAGAACATCACCTTTTAAAAATGACCACAAAAACTTTCACCATCAAAACCAATCTTTTATCTTGCTCTGATGATTCTCATAATGAAAGATCCACCAGCAACAGCTTCCCTGAACTCCAGTGAAACAAATTCAGCATTGCTACACTCTGAATCACCAGTGCCAATTCCCCAACAGCGTTATGTTTCGCTTCAGAAGAATCCAGACACAAACATATAAAAATAGGCAGCAAAAAAAAAAATAAATCACGTTGGTATGACTGGCAGAGAGGTGGGATGGTTTTCTTTTTTTTTTCCCCCCTAAAGATCTAATTCTTTATTGCAGTAATTCAGTGGTGTCAGAGACTTGCCATAGAACAGCCAGCTCCATGCCAGGTACTCTGCCCTCAACTCTGGCTTTCACCTGGTGGGAATTCTTTAAAATTTTGCTAAAATTCAGCAGCCTGCCTCAGACAAAACTGCCTGGTGGCCTTTGGCAAAAGAGTGCTGTTGAGGAGAAGGATAAGAATAGGGAAGAGTGTTGCAGGAAGGAAGGGCTCTTCACACATCTCGGTATCAGACTGACCCTCTGAAACACTCAGTCAAGGGAATGCTTCCCACTGAAGACAAAACCTCCAGACTTCTCTGACAGTATTAACTGGAACTTCCAGCTCATCAGCCACAGATAAAGACACACTGCAAACATGGCTGGTTGGAGTGGAGCATTAACTCACTTGGTAATTTGTGCTCTTATGGAATGAGACACCAGAAACATGATCCGAGTTGCCTGGCACCTACTGCACTTCCAATTAAATAATTCTTAAAAGCTGCAAGGGCTCCCATGCACATGTTCCACCAGCAGCCTCAGGGCACTTGTAATTCCATTGCTGAGGGCTGATCCTACACACATCTCAGCACCTTCAACTCTCACTGGAAGCAGCAGTTGGGAAGTGCCTTATAGGCAGGAGAAATGGGTCACACACAGAAGTGGGGGTGCAGAATGAGGGGGCTGCAGTTATCATCTCAGAATCCAAAAAAACCCCCAGTCTACCCTCTGTCTCCCTGTTCATGAAGATATGAAAGATAGGAAGCAGAAAACCCTATGTCTCAAAGCCCACCTATGCCTTCTGTAAAGGATGTTGCCTGTATATCCAAATAATCCCTTCTTGCCTAGGAAAAAACACACTGTAAAAGACAGCACTTACCACATCTCCCAGCCCTATGTATTTGGGAATAAAGAGACATCACCTCCTCACATCTAAGCCTACAGACAAATCCTGCAACTTTACTTTTCATTTTTTCATCTAGATTTTCTTGCTTGTGCAGTAAACAAATTCCACTTCCGGGCCTCAAATAACCAGCCGTGGGTTTGATCACTTCTTACTAATCCTGCTGTAACCAAACTAACCACAAGTTTTTAAGTACATGTGTGTTCACATGTACAGAAAAAAAAAAAAAAAAGCATGGAAGTCAGAAAAGGAAGATCAAGAGCTGACTCAGCTCTGCACAAGTGCCTGGAGTGTTCAGGGCTCCTGGGCTTATCTCAGGCTCAGGACCCTGCAAGCCAGAATCAGAGAGACACTGAAAATCTGTGTAAAGCACAGCTCAGCAGCAGATACACCCTGTAGTCAAGGCACAACAGAGCCTACAGAGACTTCTTTTAATCTTTCTAACAAGACTGCATTTGCAGGCATTTCCTTGGGTATTTAATGACCTTTCACTAAAAGGAGGTAAAAAAATAAAATCCCAGCAGCAGTTTGCTTGTACTTGTGGCTCACAGGTCCAGATAGCCTCCAAGCCTTCCTCAGGCACATCTGTCTTGCTGACAGCAGGATGAAGAGGTGTACATAAAACACTGCCACTTCTGGAGAGACAATTCCTCACAGTAATTCCCAGCTGCACAGGTTTTAAGTGGGAATACACGACCAGTCAATGGTGGGTCAGACCAAAGGACACCTCTCCCTGTATCCTGCTCTCCAGCACAGGTCAAAAGCAGGAGCCAGGAGCCTGGGGAAGAACAGAATGAGCACACAGCGTTGTCTCCACACATCTAGACTGGAACCTTCTGATCCAGGCACAGTGTCTGTGTGCCCAGTAACTGTGAGCTTACACATTCTTCCCTGAGCCTGTGTAAAACAACCCAAATGGAGGAAGAGAACGTCACAGAATTAGTGATTACTGCTCCAAAAACTCACTCATTTTGTGTGTGAAATTAGCACTGCTCCCCACCCACAATAAATTACTTTACACCTGCAATTCATCATCCCCCAGCCCTCTTCTTTATCACTTCAAATAAAGTAAAGCCAGCTGGATTTTTCCAGGTCCTTTACAAACCATCCTGTGGCACCCAGTGGTGACCTCCAGCCACCACCAGAGCTGCCCATTTACCCACATCCTCTTTCCTACCTTTGCCAAAACTGTTTATGACAGGGAACTCCCTTATTATATCAAGGGCTGCTCAGGTGAGGGCTTCTGTTTAAGCTTCCTGAAATCTGAGTACAGACTGGAAGCCAGACCTCTCAATATGTTTATTTAGACCTGCAGAGAATTCCAACGTTTTTTTAAGGTATGACTTTTAACCCACGCTGACTTTTCCTCCTAGATAATATTTATGCAGCTGTCCCATAACCCTACCTTGCTGTATCTTCTACTAATTCACTTGGTGGTCAAACTTCCAGATCTGCAGTCCATGGATTTTCCCCTAGAACCCTCTTTAAAAATTAGTGACACATTTGCTGCTGAGACCATCGTTAGCAACACCGTACCTGGGGGCTTCATCTGGTTTGGCAATTTATTCCTGCCTGCTTCTGCCAGTTGGGCAACTTATTCCTGCCTGTTATTCCTCTCTATTTCTTCCATTAACTCTTATACAGACACTTAATTTTAAGCCAAATCCTTCAGTGAGTTCCTGTCTAGTCTACCCTATTAGTAACCAGAAGTAAGTTAATAATGTATAGTTTCCTGGATAAGTGTGAGATGCAGGGGAAGTAACCCTGAAAAGAAGAGGCAGGAGTGAATATAATGCCAAATATAAAGTCAAATTCTCCAGAAAAAAAACCAAACCTAACCTTGAAAGAAGGGTGC
This sequence comes from Chiroxiphia lanceolata, assembly GCF_009829145.1. Classification (NCBI taxonomy): domain Eukaryota; kingdom Metazoa; phylum Chordata; class Aves; order Passeriformes; family Pipridae; genus Chiroxiphia; species Chiroxiphia lanceolata. The sequence goes on from NC_045652.1 coordinate 2,952,289, forward strand.
AGGTAGGAGCTAATGTAACCAGAAATATAAACATTAAATAAATTTCTCCACAGACAGATGTTGATACTATGTGCAATAATAACACCTCAAAAATATGCCGAAATGGATGCTTTTATTCACCTTACTGAGTGCTGGGGATCTCATTTCCCACAAGGCATCCTTGCAATTCCACTCCTCGCTCCCACTGCCTTACCGAGCATCTTGAGCCTTTCTGGAACGAAACTCACCCTTCTGTAAAGAACAAGGAAACGCAAAAAAACCGAGGGATGACGGAAAACCCCAAACTAAAAGCTTTCACAGCACAATCACCCCCCGTTTTGGTTTGAGGACTCTCGTGATTTGGATGGGAATCAAGGGCGGGGGAGGGTGTGGACAGACGGGGAGGCCCCGGCAGTGCTCGGCAAGGCCGGCCGGGCCCAGCCGGCGGTGCCGGGGCCGCCGCCGGCCCGAGGGCTCGGAGCTCGAGCTCCCTCACCCGCCATCCGCGGCTATTCGCGGCCATTCCCGGTTATTCCCGGCCGTTCCCGGCCATTCCCGGCCGTTCCGGGACCCCCCCTCACGCACCTGCCGGGCCCGTTCCCGCTGCGGGCGGGGCGCGCGCAGCCCCTGGCGCGGCCCCGCGGAAGCCCCGGAGCTCCGTGAGGGGAGGGAGGGGCCGGGGAGGCGGGGCGGGCTCGGCGCTGAGGGGACAGAGCCGCCGGCAGCGCCGGTGTGGCTGTGCTGCTGGTCTGCCGCTCTTTACTGTCGCTGGGGGTCTTGTTTTCTGGAGCACGGACCCTCTGTAAGCAGTGTCCGAACTCCCCCTGGTTTTCTCGCGCTTCTCGCTGTTTCATGTTAATTCGGCAATAGAAAGGCTGAGGGAATTGGGGATGTTCAGCCCGGAGAAGGCTCCGGGAGACCTCAGAGCCCCGTTCAGTGCCTAAAGGGGGTCCAAGAGAGCTGGAGGGGGACTTTAGACAAGGGTCTGGAGTGATGGGACCAGGGGGAATGGCTTCCCACTGCCGGAGGGCAGGGTTAGATGGGATACTGGAAAGAAATCCTTCCCTCTGCGGGGCCCTGGCACAGGTTGCCCAGAGAAGCTGTGGCTGCCCCATCCCTGGAAGTGTCCAAGGCCAGGTTGGACAGGGCTTGGAGCAACCTGGGCTAGTGGAAGGTGTCCCTGCCCATGGCAGGGGGTGGAATGAGATGATCTTTAAGGTCCCTTCCAACCCAAGCCATTCTGTGGTTCTCCTCAGAAAAGTAAAGGGGTGAATGCACGTTCTGATGAACGCGCATGGTCACAAGCTGGCTTTATAGGGAGCTGCATTAATTATTCCCTCAGTTCCCCAAATAACAAGTATCTGACCGCAGAAAAAAAAATCTTGGCTTCAGCTTTTATCCAGATGGAGCATATGGTCAAAAAGGGATCAAAAATACGGTTTTTCCTCACAATATTCTGGGGACAGGCAGTTGGGGGCTGTTGATTCATAAACAAATGTTTGCACCAAGGGTATGAGGGAAAGTCTGATGGATCAGAATGGATTTATTCCCCTTTTTCTGTAATAAAGTACTCCAGGACAGCTCCAGCTAGGAACCAGCAATGCAGAGAACGAGCCCTTACTGTCTACCCCTTTTGTGAATTTGGAAGGAAGAAGGATAAGTTACTTTACTGGCTATTATTTTAGGAGACATTGACATCTTTGGAGGCACAGCCAGGTGCATGAGTGGCTAAAGGTCTTCTTCTGGAAGCAGAAATGGGGACCGGCAGTCCAGTAGTGAATTCAAATGTGAGCAAGCTGGATAAAATGCTTTGGCATTCCTGTAAACCCTGAACTGAGCCCAGAATTACCAAATTTTACTATTCCAGTTTAATAGGAAGATGTAAAAAAATACCCAAACCAACCATGAATGGAGCAAACACAGAGTCTGTGACACAATATTAATTCTTTTTGACCATGAAAAGACAGCCGATATACTTTGGAGCCCAAAGAAACACACCAAGAATGCACTGAAAAGCCCTTGAATCATCATTGTAAAGCACGACAGCGCTGCTACTGTAGTGGTATAAAAAAGAAAGGGAAGGAAACATGCATAAGTCTTAAAGTTATTGATGCTGGAGATCTCTGTATGATGTTTTAGTTAAAATGAACAAAAATAAGCTCAGGAGAGGGAGGATTCCCTGGAGAGACATTACCTGCTGGCAGCACATATGGGTTTAGCTCCAGTCTGAAAGGAGCCGTTTGTGTATCAGCAAAGACAATAAGAGAAGATTTTAACAGTGATTAACAGTGTTGACTGAGTGTCTCCGAAAGAGCATCAAGGAATTCCCGACTTGCATGGTTCACATCCCAGCTTTAATGTGGTATTAATATAACAGAGGAAGACCAAAGAAAGTGCGTGAAAAGGAAGATAAAAAAAAAAGTAATCAAACATCAAACTGGCCTTTCAGCGAATTATGAAACTTAAAGGAGAAAATGAGCAAGAATAGGAGCTGTGGGAAGGACTTCCTGGGGTCAGGCTAGTTCAGCTCTGCAGACCTTCTCCTGTGGGAGTCTGTGGGACAGGCACTCTCAGGAATGCTGGCTTCTTTGACAGCAGATCTGTTTCATGCCCAAAGGAAGTATTTAAAGCTTTTTAGCACCTGAGGAATGCAAATTGCTCCAAGCTACAGCATATGCCACGTTCTGCATTTGTCCAATAACTTCACTGTTACAGAATCAACACCTAAAATAGCCTCCTGTAAAAGCCGATCTGCTGGAGAAGATTAAAGTTCCCCTCCCCGCGGGGCAAAATCTTTTCAATGTGATAGGAATGACTTGGAATCCGTGGTTGGACAATCTGGCTGGCGCAGCCCCCGGGGTCTGTGGGGGTCTGTGGCACAATGGGCGCGCACAGCGCGCCGAGCTTTTCTTGGAGCAGAAACTGTTTGCAGAGTGGTTCCCTGCGGCTCCCGGGCTGTGCAGGCTGCAGAGTTACCATCCTGTTACAGCGAGGACAGCAGATCAGCACAGATAAAGCAGAAGGGGCAGATTTTCAAGTTTTCTCTTTGTAAGGTGCCAAACGGGGCTTCAGCAGCGTCTGCTGAAAGCCTCCTCTGTCCCGTTAGGAGGAGACACGGAGTTCCCCACTGACCACGGACTGGCCACTTCACACAGCCAGCACTGCAAGACAGCTGCAGCACTCTGTGAGCCAACTAGTGAAGAATTCCCATGGATGAAAACGCTCCAAACAGCACAGGGTTTTTATGACGTCCCCTCCTGGCCTCTCCTGACATCCAGTCTTGGCTGCCGCTTCCTACTTATCCTCAACTGCCAGTGAGTCTCATTCAGAGCTATTTCCAGCCAGTGGCTGTTTGAGGTGCACACAACCCTCAAATTAGTACCAGAACTAACCCACTACTGGAAGGGAGAGGTGCTCGTAGCTACCTCGGTATCTCCCACACCCAAGATGAGCCACAGACCAAATGTCCAGTTCTGTGAATCAAGCCCATTCAATCTGTTGTATAAGCAGATGTGTATGTTTTACCCTAAATTTGGTGACATCCATCCGTGGTGGATTCCAGTCCTCCTGCTTTGCACTCAGAGTGCAAGGAATCCTAGCAAGGGCTCTGCTTGTAATTGTTCAAATTGTGAAAGCAAGAGACCTTCTGGAAGCCTCATCTCTAGACCAGAGAAGGCAGGCAAGTCCTATTTAGTAATATATTAATGGATTCTACTAGTCTTTTTTGTTTGTTTGTTTTGTATGAAAGACATTTTTGTTCTCTGACAACACAGAAATGCTTGGCTTTACAGGATTGCTCGGTGCAGAGGAACAAATAGATTAGATATTAGGAAGAAATTCTTCCCTGTGAGGGTGGTGAGGCCCTGGCACAGGTTGCCCAGAGAAGCTGTGGCTGCCCCATCCCTGGAAGTGTCCAAGGCCAGTTTGGGCAAGGCTTGGTCTAGTGGAAGGTGCCCTGCCCATGGCAGGGATTTGGAACTAGGTGACCTTAAGGTCCCTTTCAACCCAAACCATTAAAAAAATATAAAAAAAAGCCAAAACCCAAGTGACTGGGCTGATGGGCTCTGCTCCTACATTTGTAGGACTTGATTTCTTACATGATATCTCCAGTGAAATTGGTTTTGATGGTGCCATAAGGACAGCTGTGCCTGGGGCCTCTCCCAGCTGCACAGGAACAGTGGGAAGCTGGAGAATGAAACCAAAGGCTCGGCTGAACTGGCAGGAGATTGGGAGGCATGAGATGATTGCCCCAGCAATCAGCCAAGCTTTTTTAAAACATGTTAGTTTCCTTTTCTGAAGGGGTTAAATAGAGCTTATTCAGTATTTTCTAAAGCAAGAGGAGTCGTGCTGCAAGCATGCTTATAAATCTGTCAAAACAAAGAGTATCCACGAGAGTGTGGAGAGATTTGTACATACATACATACATACATACATACATGTATGTATGTATGTATATTGAGTCAGAGCATTGCAAGCCTAAGAGCTCTTAACCATCTCCAGCTCTGCCCCTGTGCTGAGAGTGCTCAGAATGTGCTGGATGCAGGAAAAAGCCAATTAAAGAAATTCCTCTGGCTCTTTGCCCCCAGCCACTTACTCTTGCCTCTCAGAAGAGTTTCCCCATCACTGTACCAGTACAATAACTTGTAGAGCTGTGCTTAAACCAGCTCCCTGACCTGGCTGAGGTTAAAATCTCTTCCTGGTGCTGCTGCCACCACATCCATGCCCTCCAGACTGAACAACAGATCACCTCTGACAGGTATAGCCTGGAGCAGTAAAGGAGAGACAGGCAGGAATGAGGAGCCTCAGCAAAGCTGGGGGCAGGGTAATACACTGAGGAATCAGTGGTTCTGCAGCCTGTGCAGTGTCAGCAGGCCAGCAGATAGCAGTGGTTCAGAGAAGCTCTACCAGTGTCCCACAGCAGATAGAAAATATGCAAATTAAGATGCAGTTGTTTTTACAGGAGTAATCCTGTACCCTTTGCAATACTGAAATGCTGCTGGGAGGGGACTTTCAGAGGTGATCCTTGTGTTGTATGAGTGGGATAAAGACTGGTCACCTACTTACTGGCTCTCCTGGGAAAACATCAGAGCATTTTCCAATGGAGATCAGAAGTTATGGACTGAATGAGACCCACTCACTCTCTGTCTTAGGGGTTCATTACAAACCTTGGCATGGAGACAGTGAGCAAAGACTGAAAAGGAAAGAAAGTGGCCTAGAAAGTGCCAGGATCAAAAAAAAAAAAAAACCAAAAAAAAAGAGAGAGAGAGACAATTCACACATAGACTGAGGAGCTTATTTCCATAGGATACCGTGAGTATTAAAACACTGTTTGGGCTCAAGAACCTATTGAAGAAATACCAGGAGGAAAAGTCTGTCCAGGCTATTACACACAGACACAGCATCTCTGCCTCAGGAAGTCCCTGAGCCACAAACCACTGGGTCTGGTGGAATATTTAGGAGAAATATGACTCTATACTTGACCTGTTTTCATACTGTCTGTAAGCTTTCACAATTCACCGCTCTTGGGGGGTAGATATCTTCTGCTCCACGGGCCTGTTATCTGACTCATCCAGCTCTTAGAGACATTTTGCAGGAGTCACAATTGTTTCGCTTATCCTGCTTAGCTGATATCTTCTAATAAATCTAAGTTCATCCAGGAAATGCCCAGAAGGTGAAAGAGAACGTTCAAAGAGCAAAAACACGCCGAATTCTTCTTTGGTGAAACAGGACTGCCCACCCCAGCCCGTGGTGTTTGCTATCACAGACACCCAAATTTAGGAAACATATGGGCGTGGGCATATTTAGAGTCATTGACCACAGGCATGACATAGCACTGGTTACTAAAACGGACCTGAAGTTGTTTGCCCTGCAGGACATGGTGAGGAGGCTTGGATTGAGTATCACTGACTAAGGTCACAAGAGTTAAGCCTGAAATAGCAGAACTTGAGAACGTTTGGGATGTAAACAGGTGACTGGAGGGAGCTTTCTGCGAGGGATAATCATTGACCAGAAGTGTTGGCACATGGGACCTGATCTGAGAAAGGCTTTACTGCCTGTAACTGTGCTGGCAACTCAAAGATTAGCTCTGCATTCGCTGCAAGTTAATTATAGGCCAAGTCATTTGTAACTCCATCCTGCCCTCTTAGATTAAAAGAAAAATCATAAATGCTGCAAGAGAGAGGCTCATCTTAGGGTTCACAAACCAGAGCAAGAGACAGAGACCTCTTCTCTTGGGGTCTGTGTTTCAAGTTTATCATTGTAACTAAAATTATTGCTGCATTTCCCTGTTAACCTTCTTTCCCAGGATAAGAAAATTTACACACTTACACTGCCTATCTTCTCCCCTTTTGAATCTGCAGGCTGAGTTCCTCTAGATTTTATAAAACCTGGTTTCTGGGCAGAGGGAAAAGACCTGGGATCATGTCCCTCCTTACAAAAAGAAAGAAGAATGTGCTCAGCGATTCCCTGCACTGTCTGAAGTGTTCTGGGTGATAGCACAGATGTACTGGCCAGCCAGTGCATGCTGCCTGTGGGACACTGGAGGCAGAGGGGAGCTGTCAGCATTACCAGGCCCTCAGGAAAACAAGAGGAGACAGAGGTTATTGTGGAAAGGAAGGGAAATGGGACACAGGAGCCTCGGAAACTGTACTTTGTTCTGCTGCTCAAAGAGCAACTTAAACATGAAGGATCTCCAGTTTCTGTCTGAGGCCCCCTTTAAACAAAAGGGTTCTTGAAGCCCCAAATCTGTCTTCAAACAAATCCCTTAGGTTTGATGTGATTATTTGCTTCCCAGAAAAACGCAGGCAGCCTGAGCTCCGGGGTAAGAATTTAACTGGAAAGCAGCGGGGAGCACCCTCTGCATATCAATTTTACAGTTGGCATTGGGCTCAGTGTTCCGGTTCCAAGAGCTGCCACTGAAAACAAACTCCTCCTTTTGAAGAGATGGGAACTCACATATTCCCAGGGGAAAAAAAAAGAAACGGTCTGGGGGCATAAATACAGTATAGGTAAAGTTTGCTTTTACATGTAAATCACTAATGCTTTCTGCAGTGCTCACTCATTTTTAACATCTCCGTCCTTACCCGCTGCTTCAGTCAAGACAAATCTGTGTTCCAGCTTTGCTGTGGCTTTAGGAATATAAAAAAATTTTAAAAAAAAAAGAAAAGAAAGAAAGAAAGAAAATCAAAAAAAATCAATAAAATCAATAAAACTATGTTGGGAAAAACCCAGTATATATTTAATTGGTAATGAAAAATGACTCCTTTTGCTAAGGGATCTTACTCTGTTTGAGGTGGTAATTCCTCCAAACTAACTAGGAACACTTCTTGGCAGTAGAAGCCTGATTTCTCTGTAAGTGGTTTTTAGCAGGCTTTGAAGGTAAATCAAATGTTTAAGGAATCCTCTCTGCTGAGCAATGGCTCCTGAAATTGGGGAAAGATGGTGACAGGGCTCCAGCTCTTCCAACACCTCCAAGCCTCTCTGCAACCAACTTTCCAACGACCTTGTCTAGATAACGAAGTTTAAACCCGAGACACCTTCTCTGCCAAGCAGTGCTGTGGCTGAGGCAGCCTCTCCTGGCATTCCTGGGCAGTTTGGGGGTGATTCTGCTGAAATCAGCAATTCCCTAGGGCATGGCTGCCCTAACCAAGGTCTGCTGAATCTGCCTCTGCCCCGTCTGCTCGCCCTTCTGCTGTCATGGGTGGCCAAAGAGGACATGCAAGCACTGGCATCAGAAGCAGGTTTTATTCCCATTTTAGAATACATAAATTCCCATAAGGGACTATAAGCCATGATCTCTTTCCAAGCAGAAATCCCTTTTCCCCTACTGTAGATTGCTGCCTGTCAGAGGTTGGTTTCCATTTCTAGTCTAGGACCTGGTTGAGACTGACACCACATCTGGTTGCAATGAGCTATAACTTTCTTGCCTTTCTCCAGGCAGCCTTTCTGAAGGCAGATCACGTGTGTACAAAGTGCACATCCACGCTGCTTTAGTTGGAATATGAATCCCTTTTGGCCTCATGTTAAAATACATCATCACGTGGTGAGAAACAGAATTTTGACTGGAAAGACAGGAACACAGAGCCAATGTAAATATCCACTGGAAAAATAGGAATTACTTTGAAAATAGCTAAACTCCCAATTTATTTCTTCCTGCTTCCTGAAAATTTATCACATTTGCTTAGCTCACAGCTTTTTCCTCCTTACCTGTTTTCTCTCTGCTGATGTGTTTCTGAAGTGCAGCAGGAGCTGTGTCTTTTGTGGGCTGGAGTAGTTATTTGAATTAGAACTTGCAGTTGCGTTTTCAGTGGCACTGTGGGTTAGTTCTACTCTTAACAAATTTGTAGTGATACAGGGTAACCAAAGATACTTTGGAGTAAGTCAAAATTCCTGCATTCCTCCTTGTGTAAATAAAATGACCAAAGTTGGGGTTTGTGGTTTTCTTTTTTGGTCTGAGCTGCTGGAGAATTTCTCAGCCTGTCTACAGAGAAAAAAAAAAATAAAATTGAAAACTGGCTTAATGCAGCCAATAGATTTGTTTCACTTTTCTCTCCACCTTCCCGGACAGTACAGCAACCAGTATGGGATAGACAAGGCCAAAACTGAGAGTCCAGGGAAGGGCCACTGGGAGAGTGGCTTTGGTCACCCTGGAGGAGGTGATGGAGGGGGATCAGATCGTACCTTGTGCTGCTCATGGGGCTTACAGGGACTTTGTAAGGGCAGGAAGCCACAGGTAATAACAAGGGAATCTCCTGTTCCCCTGCACCACACAGGACCTGGAAAGGTGGTGGGACCTCCATCCTTGGAGATTTTTCAAAACTCAACCGGGCAATGCCCTCACCAACTTGCTCTGGCTTTGCAGCCAGCCCTGTTTGCAGCAGGAGGTTGGACTGGAGACCTCCAGAGCTCCTGTTCCACCAAAACCTTTCAGTAATTTTTCATGTGACTTAAGGATCAAGCAGTCCATTGCTGCTGTCAGACACAATCACCACTCTGCCCAACTCAAAGCACACAGCTTTGCAGGCCTTCTGCTGCAAGAGTCCCAACAGCAGTGGTTTCCTTCACGGGTTCACCAATAACAAGGTAACTGCTGCTGCAGCAGAAATGGTCATCTTTCACCAGCCTGATGAGTACAGGTTTCTTACAAAGAACTCCTGGAAAATCTGCTCTTTCTGCCCATGGTGGAACTCAAAGAGCAGTTGCCTATTCCCTGAGGGAGTACTCTAAGCCTTTCTTTGTGAACCTGTCCCCTGAAGGAGGTCTTCCTACCTCCATCCCCCATGCTCCCTGCCTGCAGTCTCATCTCTTGAGATGGCTAAGACCCCAAAATACCATGGAGGAGATATCTCAGATGTACTTGGCAGAAATGGCTACAAAGGATGAAAAGATGGGAGAGGAGCGGGGTGGCTTAGCAAGGATGTGGGAGTGAGGAGCAGAGAGGGGCACTGGGAGATGTGGACTAACTGGGGGGAGTCAGATGTCAGAGAGTGCCTTTTTTCAGGAACTGTGGCTGGCCAGATGTCACATCCCTCCTGGGAGGCCTCTCAGTACAACAAGGTTTCTCGCCTGTTTTTGCACTAGGAAGCCATTGACAGGCACTACATCATTTATTGACTTGCATCTGGACACCCATTAATTTTGTGCTGTCACTACCTTTTCATTTGCACAGCACATCCCATATTTGGCCTGCTGATGTGTAGCGTTTCTACAACATCACTTCTCCAGATGTCAGCTTCAAACTGGAGGTTGAAACATCTGGGGAGGAAAAAAGAAAGGCAAGGGGTTTGCCAGCTGGGGTGGTGTGTGTGATGACAGGCTTGTAGGGGAAGCACAATAGCTTGATGTATTTGCTGTAGTGGCTGCAGCCAAACAGGCCAAGGTGTTATTTACACATGCTCTTTACACACCTCACACTGGCATCCATACCAAATCCATTACCAGCCAGTTCCTACTGGAATTGAGTTTAGGCTTTTTGACTGGGAGGTTTAGAAATTAACTGTTGCATAACACATTTCTGGAGTCAGTGCTGCCTGTCTGGAGCAATTTCTGTGGCTTAGCTGAGCCCTCACAAATGCTTTCCACAAGCAGTTTGCAGGGCAGTTAGAGGAACTGCCATACTATTTTCCCAGGCTGAGTGATTGGAGTTTAAAAAAACCCCAAACCTATTCTAATCAAAGATAAACTGAGTTATCATGAGAAAGGAAATGCTTCTGTGAGTAACTCCTCTGTCCTGCCCTGTCGCCCGGCAGCGTGCTGTTTGCCTGCCCTTTCCCTAGAGAAGTCCAGTGGCTGATCCCACTATTTTGGGATAATGTATATGCCCAGGATTCAGTGTGATCAGGAGCAAGAGAAGCTGAGCTTCCATGCCACGGTCTCATTTAAGAAGAACCATCTCCCAGGGCACAGTGAAGTGCTCCCAGTCTACCTTCATCCTATGACTTGGGCATCTGGGTCTCTGCTGCCAGAATCCACAATGGATTTTCAAGCCTGACTGGCCTCTAAAAATGGAGAGAACTTAAACTATTTTTGGGACTGCTGGAAGGAAGGTCAAGCGAGTTTCAGAGCGATGGGAAAGGGCAGGACACCAGCAGAGAGGGGGTGGGACCAGTGATATGGGATTGCAGCCACAGACCTGGGATATGGAGATGCTTCCCAGTGAGAAAGGAATGAGCCACTGGCACTGGCATAGTGGGCTACAGTGGCCAAAAACCTGGGGCATTAAGGAAACTGTCTGCTGAGCAGCATTTTACCCTGCTGGTGTCATTGGATGAGTGTTCCCAAAGCTCAGGACAGGTACCAAAGTGGCACTGCATTTCCAGACCGCAGGAAACTTAGCAAAACAAACAAACAAAAACCCCTCCAAAGGTCCAAACTTTGTCTCTAACCATCTCTGTGCTGTCAAAAGTGGTTGGTCCTCTTGTGTTCAGGAAAATCCCTTCTGTGGGCGGCTTCCTGTGAGCTGTGCACACAGCAGGCCCGGGCTGAGGACTTTCCAGGTGTGCTCTTGGATTAGCTGGCAGGTATTTCGCAAGAGGTGTATGGAAAACGGGTACCAGAGGAGAACGTTACCTTACATAAGTGAGGGCACCTTGTCTGGACAATCTCCTCCAGATTTTTGCTTGGAGTTGTACTCAAGGTGAAGCCAGCTTCACCCTAGTGAAATGCATGGGACCCTGGAAGGTGTCTGCAGAGGGCTTTTGCAGCTGGGTATCCCAGGGGCTTTCTCTAGGAGCCTCTCTGCCCAAGCAGCTCTGGAAGCCCGGGTGTGATGGGTTCCCAGTGCCAGGGAGCTGTCCTGGGTGGCCCTGGGGAAGCAGAACGGGCGTGCACCTGATGATCTGTCCAGAAAATTCATCAAACGTCACAAACTGGATGCAGGTGTTCAGCTGGTGCTCAGCTGACTGCAGGGAGAGGGCAGCTCTGCTCGCCCTGGGGAGGACCAGGACCCCACCTGAAAAGGGACAGGGTGGGGGGCAGCGAAAGGGCCTTGGGGATGGTGTGCAGGATTTAAACTGAGCAGGAGTTGTACAGCTGTCAAATAAGCTCTAAACTCCGTGTACATTTGGAGCTCAGTTTAACCCCAGTCCTTCCAAACCCGTGCCCACATAACTGGAGATGTGCCAGGCTGGACCACTGTAGGGCATGTGTGATATTTTGGGAACAAGAAGGGATTTTTTTTTCTTTCCCCAGAGCTTTTGCCAAACCTCAGTTTCTGAGCATGAGGATGTAGCTTAGGCAGCAAGGTCCTGGTACAGGGGCCTGCTACATGGCCTGGGAAAAGCAAACCTGGCTCAAGCCCAGTGGTGTTGGATGCTTGCAGGCCCAGGGCTCTCCTGGGCTTGCTGAGCTGCCCAGCACCGTGGGACTGTGGTCAGGCAGGACTTGGTGCTGCTCCTTCCTGGTCCCAGCGTGAGTTGTGAGGGAGCCCAGGATTCCCAAGCTACTCTGGGCACTAAGCCACTGGCCTCCTTCCCGTTAGCCATAATCACTGGTTTGCTGGAAAATTTATGAGACCTGCTGCAGTGATATCCCTGAATACAGAAGCTGTTGTAAATGTAATTTGTTTCTAGGATTTGACAGTGTTTATCTGAGTGACTTCAGCCACCCATCCTTCAGAGTGGTTCTGCTGCTGGACTCATGGGCTCCTGTCAAGGGTTGCAGATTGATCCCTGACTCTCCTGGAGTCCAGCTTGTGCCAAGAAGCATGGCAGTTATCCCTCTTGTTCAGAGTTATTGCTGGAAATGTTGTTGTTAGCCATTAAAGTCACTAACCCTATTTTCAGGGTTATTACAGTATTTAACTTGGCTGTTCCAGTGTGGTTTTAAAGTTGTATTTCCAACACATGATATGGGGTAAAAATAGGCAGAGTCTAATTAGAATAATCCCCGGAGAAACTCTGATTCCTCAATTACACAGTGAGTTGTTCTCCTCACAACATGGCAGGCACATTTCAGCTCAGTGACAGTGGGTCAGCCTAGACCCACCCTAGGGGAGAGGCTGCCATCACTCTGATGGCAGAGATAGTTCTTGGGAAAAGCCCTGGGAGCATTCCACATCCCTGGAGACGGCAGCTTCTCCAAGCTGGATGCTTAGGTAGGGCTTAGGTGACCACCACCGCCAGCTTCTGCATTTGTATTTAGCTTTTCCTTTTCTAAGTTCCTGTGTGGGTGTGTGAGAAAAATCCCCTGCCTCTTCCAGCACTGGAATTTCTGGGAATGTGGCAGACTCCGGCTGCAGTGTTATGGTCTGGGGGTTAGGATGGTGGTGGTGCCAAAAATAGGATTTTGCAGGCAGCAGTGTGGCGGGCAGGCAGATTCCACTGGGCTATCATTATCCCAGGAAACATTCCTGGGCTCTGCAGCTGGGCACGGGGGGGGGGAATGAGGGCCAGCAGTGGCCTTTAGGCTGCCCACCATCCCAGCTCCATCCCAGCTCCATCCCAGCTCCATCCCAGCTCCATCCCACAGTGGGAGATGAGTCAGGCCCCGGCTCCACCGCTCCAGCAGCTGGAGAACGGTCCAGACCCTCCCACAATTCCAGCAGCCAAGGCTGTGCTCTGGGAGCTCTGCTGGGCAGCCCCCTGCTCCTGAAGTCCTGCTAAACCCACCTCCATGTCCTGAGGGGCTCTGGGAGCATTCTTTTGGAGATGGGGAGGCTGGGGAGCAGCTTAGCTTTCCCTCTCAAAGCCTGCCAGGTCGGGCTTCCCATGGCTTTGCCCAGACACACTGAGCAAGTGCTCTCCAGGGCTCGGTCTTGTTTCATTGTTTTGTTCAAGACTGAAATCAGATATACAAACAAAAATGTGAGGCAGATGCTACCAAGTTACTGGGGAGTTGTTTGGACATCTCCAAGTGCTCCCCAGGGTACTGGGAAGTGTCCTCAGCTGGCCAGGACCCCCTGTCCTCCAGAGTGACACCCCGGTGCTCGGAGCCGTGCAGGGGATTGTGCTCTGTGTGGGACATGTATTCCCTCCCTCCCCTAAATGCATGGAAATATTTCTGTTCTCCAAAATTAGTTTCCAAGTGTGCTGGAATTTCCTTTCAGTAGGAATTCTTGAAAATCTGGTCTTCATTGTGAAACAGAGTGGCAACTTTTTCCAAACCCCCTTGTCTGGAATTCCTCACCCACAGCAAACAGGCAGATTTCAAGCATTTTGTCACAGAGGTGTCCCTCTCAGGATCACCCTGAGGGGCTGAGCCAGGGGCTCGCTGGGTGCTCTGAGGCTGATTGGATTTTCATCCTAACAGTGCTTTAAGTGCCACAGCGAAAAAACCCCATGGTGCTGGTTTGGAAGATGCTTCTCATCTCCTCCAGTGAGACTGGACTGCTTGGGGTGTGTTCAACCCATGGACACATGGGGTGCATAAGTCCCTCATGACATCCTCTGCTTGCAAAGGGCTGCAGACCTACAGGTCAGGCACCCAAAACCCACACTGATACAATGGGAGTGCTTTACAGCAAGGCAAGGGTGTCACTAATCCTATTTAAGAATGACATGTCTTATTTTCCATGTCTTTTTGTACCATCTGGACCTCTGGGGAAATATCTGGAGCGGCCTGGCAAATTTCCAACCGCACATCTGAAAAGAGTCATTTTCAAAAGGCCACAAAAACAACTGTTTGTGAGGGCTGATTTCAGAGTCTGACTTCACTTGGAGCAGTGGCTCCTCAGCGGTTTGGTTACCAGGGTCATGCTTTTTTTTTCCAAAAATTTATGACAAAACTCAGGCTCTAGACACAAAACACAACTGCCTTTCAATATTATGATGGACTCTGTAGCCCCTAAACAACAAGGCAGATAATAATTTTATTTGAAGCCTTGGTTACAGAATGTCTTTGTTTGACATTCTTCCAGAGGAGCATTATCTCATCACACCGAACAACCAGCTTCAGTGGGCACCAAGGAAGAGTCTATGCCCAGGCCTATTTTGGGACTCTGATCCCAATGGCTCTTTTGCTCAAAAGTAGGTCAGATTTTAGTCCTTTTCCAGAAGGAAAATAAGAGCAAGTTCAGATACAAGATTTCCAGGAAACCAGAAGAAATTGCTGCTTCTATTTCTAGGAGCCCTGCCAGAGACAAGCTCCTTTGTACTCAGGCTAACTCCTCTCCTAACTTTACCATATGATTGATGACTCAAATTATGAGGTTTCATTTCCCATTTCTACCTGAGATTTCCTGTTTGGGCTCTTCCCAGATGCAATGAGAAAGGTTACCACAAAGATATTTCTGGACCTAGAACTGTAGCTGCTAAATTTGTAATTGCCCGGCCCCAGGGCGGAACACGCTTTTAGCTGAATCAGTAGCTGTGAGAATACAGCACATACCATGAAAAACTGGCCTTGCTTGCAACACCACTCACCTACTGTGCTGGCTCCTTTGGGGTGATGATGTGCAGCAACATTATATCAGACTTTGTGATGGCTGAGTCCGAGTCAGCAGCACTGGATGCCGTGGTCTCTCCACCTTCCCTGGTCCCTGATGCGTCTGGAGTGCTGTGGTGGCACCCTCCTGCCCTTCAAACGCTTCTCCTGGGGTGATTTACTTCTTTGGTTTTGATCCTTCTGGGGATTGCTGAGAATTTACATTGCCAAGGGCGTTTTTCCTTGGAAATGTCCATTTGGAATCAGCAGCAGAGCACAGTCTGTATGTGAGCCAGTGGGTTATATAAGATCAGTGCTTAAGATGCTGAAGGCGAATCTCAGCTCAGCACCAAGGAGAGCTTATGCTGAGATATGTCTGGTCAAGGAGCTCTGTCCCAGTAGCCTGGGGTCCCTCCTGCATGTCCCAGCCACGGTTTGAATGCCAGTGATGCCATGAGCCCAAAGGATGGGTGCAGACCTGGGACTCGGAGCGTTACCCTGTGGATCCTTCGAGCAAGATATCGTCACCTTTGCTAATCAGTTCCACTTGCAGCTGGATCCAGACTCCAACGCAAGGAAGGCACAAAAACATTTGTTCTCTCCATGGCAACGACATGGAAAGGATGATGGTGGGGATAGGCCCATTTCCAGGAAGGAGGGATCCACACTTTCCAAACTAACAAGGCTGGACTGGCTCCCCTCTGCCCGGGCAGGAGGCCTGATCCAGGAGATGTGAGCACCAGCATGCCTGGGCTCCCTGCCTGCAGCACCCCTATCCTTATCTCTGGTGTCTGAGCTGTCAAATCCTTCCACATTCTTGGCTTCACCCACCCTCAGCAGCACTTGCTGCTCCTGCCAGAGGTATTTCTGCCCCTCGTCTCGGGTCACTCCATGGCAGAGCAGGATGCAGCCGTGTGGCTGGGTGGCTGTCCCACTGCCATGGCTGGCACAGGGAGCCCCACACAGGCTGCTGCAGCAAGGCAATGTTTGTGTCCTGCAGCCAGGGTCAGGTGTGAACACTGCTGGCACGTACAAACAGTGTACAAACAGCCTCCAGTGGGAGAACAAACGCTCAGGGGGCAGGAAGGGTCCCCTTGCTGCCAGGAAACCACATCT
Organism: Chiroxiphia lanceolata; assembly: GCF_009829145.1. Classification (NCBI taxonomy): domain Eukaryota; kingdom Metazoa; phylum Chordata; class Aves; order Passeriformes; family Pipridae; genus Chiroxiphia; species Chiroxiphia lanceolata. The sequence goes on from NC_045652.1 coordinate 2,968,243, forward strand.
GAGCTCATTTACCTGCTGCAAACGATCCTCTGTGCAGTCAGGAGGCAGCTTTGGTGGTCACCTTATCAGCACATTGCTGATTAAATAGCTCCAGCCTGAGCCTACCACAGGATCACACAAGCAATTAGTTTGGAAGAGACCTCTGAGATCATTGAGCCCAAGCTGTGACCAAACACCATCAGGTCAACCAGACCACGGCACTCAGTGCCACGTCCAGTCTTTCCTTAAACACCTTCAGGGATGGTGACTCCGCCCCCTCCCTGGGCAGCCTATTCCAATATCTAATCACCCCTTCTGGGAAGAAATTCCTCCTAATGTCCAGCTTAACGTTCCCTGGTGCAGCTTAAGACTATGTCCTCTTTCCTGTCACTAGTTACCTGGGAGAAGAGGCCAACCCCCACCTGGCTACCAGTGTGGTGTGTTCATCTGTGACTGACTGTGGGGCCATGGGAGTGAAATCCTGCTGTCTCTCACCACCAGCCTGCTGGGAAACCCAGGCTTGCTCAGTTATAACATATAAGTTGAAGTGATGGTGGCACTGTGGAAGAAATATGCCTATATCCAGTAGCACAGGGATCCTTTCCCATAGGTTGGGGCATGCTCTTGGAGCACTGTCTCTTGTATAAGGCAAGTTGTTTTACTGGAGATGTCATGGACGTGAAGATGTTCTTGGTTCCTCCCCTGGAGCTGAGCAGCAATGTGGCTGCAGGGATTGCAGAGAACTACACGGGCATTTTCCTGCAAAGGGCCATGTAGGAGGCTGAGTAGTTAAACCATACTGCTGGCAGTCACACTGAAGCCACAGATGGTGAAAAAAACCACATAACCAAAAGCCAGCCTTGAGAAAACATCCTGATCACCTCCCGCTGCAAGCAGGAGCCACCACCGACCCACTCCCAGCACTGTTTTAACATGAGTTTGCACAGACCCAGGGGTTTCTTTTCCTTGGCAAACCCATGATGTCCCCAGCAGGGACATCCTGCCACCCCAAACCACTCCTGGGAGCTCAGCTCCCAGATGAAAAGCACCTGGACAGCCCTGGCCTTTCCTACACTCCTCCAAAGAATGATGGAGCTGAGAGGATACCAGGAAGGATCTGTGGGTGCCAGTATGAAGGTGGCATTGTGGTGAGCAAGGTTTGCCCATTTTTCCTGATTTCCCTGCTATAAATGAATGAAAGAGCTGAAGGGCAACTTTGTCCCTGTTCTCCCAATGCCTTCCTGTAGGTTTTTAGACAAGACATTGAGCCTCTTGATCCCAGGGAGGATAATCACTTCCATGGCTGTTGGCAAGCATAGGAGCTGGCTGCCCTCAGTGCTCAGTAGCTTGAGGCTGAGCATTTGCTCCACTCCCTCGGTGAGAGGAGGAATTATTTACGAGGGAAAAGATCCTCATTACGGCTGGAACATGTCCCGGGGACCAGTGACCTCAAGAAAAAGCCAATTTGGTGATGAAACCAAGAGCAGAGGTGAAAAGGCCGATCTGGTGACGGGGTCTGTGCCCAGGCCGAGCCCGCTCAGCGATGGCTGATCCTCTGCCAGGCTCAGGGAGCGCCGGAGCAGCAGGATCTCAGGATGTCCCTGTGGTACCTCGAGTGGTGTCGGGGCTCGTGCCCCTGCTCCAGCCCCCCCGCTCTGCAAACAGGAAGCTGGCGAGCAGCTGCTGAATAAGTCATTTTGGGGAGTCTGTACCAAACTGGCTTTCAACTCCTGAATGTGTAGGAAGGAAAGAGCCGTGAATACGCCTTTGTGACCGAGTTTGGCACCAGCCACACTCCGCAAGAGGGACAAGAATGTGGCCATTTAGAGGGGATTCAGCTGCCCTTTAAGAAATGAAATGATCCCTTCCCTTTCCTGCAAGGCTTTATTCAGGGGAGAATAGGAATGAGACAGTGAGCAGCTTCTTTCTCTTGCTGGCACTGAGGGCTGCGATCCAAAGCGTGGATGTCGGAGTGCAGGAGAGACCCCACTCCAGAGAAGCTGCACAGCCCAGGGGTGACCTGCTGGTCCCTCTGGCTGCAGCCTGTCTGCTGCAGGAGGGATTGCACTGGGGCAGCAAAGCCCCAGACCTGCCCTTTCCTGGATGATTCCCTGAGGTGATTCCACTGGGACTCCAGCAAAATATCTGTCCATCTCCTCCACTGGGCTCAGAGCGGTTTTGGAATCAAGCAGTTTGGAAGGTTTTGCCCTTTTCTGAAACAATTCCCCACCCAGTTTTTCAGAAGTTTCTGTATGTTACATTAAAAATGGACTGTGTCCAAGCATTTGCGGGTTTTTTTTTGGAAAGGCTTAGATATTTTGTACAGATCTTTCCTTTGTGGACAACTTGAAGTCCAGGGGCTCTTTAGTAATCTGGAATGAAAACAGGCTCTGTTTTATCAAACCCTTTGGGACGCTGGCTGCCTGCTTTCAGTGTAGTTGGAGCTTTGACCATAATCACTGGCACGATTATCACGTCCAGTGACAGAGGGAACAGGTCTCTGGGGCAGCCAGTCTGCCTTAGCCGAGGCTCCAAGAGAAAAACTTGGTCACACATACACCCAAAAGTTTTCCAGAGAGTGACTTAGAAGTTTTCTGAATGACTGGCTTTGGGACCTCACAAGTCCTGAAGCAGTAGGAAGCTCCAGATGATTTCAAAATGCTTCACGTGCCAGGAAAAAGGAAAAACAAGCAAGGCAGATATTAGTAGGTTGGCTAGTGCTGAACCATATCGCTCCACTGGGATCATTTGCTCCACGTGTGGACCTTTTGTAAGAAATGCTTGTAATAAAATGTAATACATGCAGGGGGCTTGGGTGGGAGTCAAGATTAACAGTTGCTTTCTTCTGGGGTTTCATTCCTTTCTTGCCTTCCCCTGGTTCGGCATCTTATGACAATCATAAACAGAATGTTAGTTAAGAACTTTGCTGGCAGCTTCCTCTCTCAGCCGTGTCCTGCAGAAGGGCTGGGAATGCAGAGACAGCTCTACCAGCACTTCCTCATGTAAGGTCAGCCACAGCTTCTTCAGTTCCTGCACCAAAAGTTCTGCTGGAAAACAGGGAGTCTTTACAGCTCAGCGTGTTTGACAGATGTTTGTAGGCTCACTGCTGATGGTGTTGAAGTACCAGTACTCCTTCTGTTCCTGTTTGCACAGCACCAGTGTTCAGTGAACACCACAGAACCCTGGGGGGGATCCTCAGGAGAGGGGACAGGCACAGAAACTGGAGAGCCCAGTGAAGGGCCACTGGGATGGCTGGGGAGGAGAGCTGGGAGAGCAGCTTTGCTCACCCTGGAGGATGAGGTGGAGGGGGTTGAAACCCAACTTGCACTGCCCCAGGGGATGACAGGGACCCTGCAAGGGCAGGAGACCCCACGGGAGCGACAGGAGAAACCGGCTGCACGCAAAGATGGGACACATCCCTGGGACAGGACCCACACAGGTGGTGGGACTCCATCCTTGGAGGCTTCAAAATCCAGTGGCAAGGCCACACTCTAGACAGGCCAGACACAGAGCTCATAAAACTTTTGGAAGCTGATAATCCCCTTCTCTTCCTTGGCTCCTGTTTCAACCTGAAAAATCAGGAACAAGGGGGAAGGACCAAACCAGCAAAGCAGTGAGACACCAGGAAGAGAAGCCACCTTCCCAGCCTTACCTTTTGCCATTTACTGGGCAGCACAGGGGGACCTGACAAAGTTTAGATCAGAACCCATGAAATTAATTGTTTGGAATAGTTTTTACACTAAATGTTATTGTTCCTTAAATCTAACTAACTACAGTTTGACATGGTTAAATTAGTGTTTGCTGGAGAGTGGATCTATGTTTCTGAAACAGAGCTGATTTTACTTTGAAATTTCAGCCTCTCAGGCTGTTACTTGCCTATGCCAAAACTATTCTTAAAGATTTGTGTAAAGATTTGCTGGATTTACACAAAACCCTGTTATTTTAGCTGAGTAAGTTCTTTGCAAGTTGGTTGTCAGTAACTGAACTATTTTTTTCTCCAATTACCAAGTATATATTTTTACATCAAGATAGTATATCTCTGTCATAGTATATTCAAAAATGTAGCTTACTGCTGACAGACCAACCAAAATTCTTCAGCTCTTTTATGAACCCCTTCAGTTCATTTATGAGTGGCTGAATGGGAAGGCTTTTTTTTTTTTTAATTCCCTTTGAGTTAACACAGGAACTTAGGAGATGCTGAACTTCATTGTGGCTAATGCTGTGTTTGAGTCCCTTTCCATGATGCTCTTCCGTCTGAGCTGAACTAAATCACTCCTTACTGCCAGTCTTGAATGTTCTCCTTCAAGGTTTGCCCCGTGCAGCAGGTTAGAAGCCACTTTTACTGGCTACAGGCTGCATAACCTTGCTGGTCCACCTGACATCATTTCTCACAGTGCTCTGGGGATGGGCCTCTGGCATTTGCAAGCTGATGTGCACGTTCCTACCTCTTGTGCTCCTCTTCTTCATCAGCAGGAGTGGCTCTTAGTGCTGGGATCAAGTGTGACACCAGTGGCTGACACCCAGCCCTGGTGGGGGGACAAGCAGGGACCCCAAATACCACCATGACATTCAACCACTGGTCACAGAGCTCACACTCCACGGGGCTCATTTTTTCCTTCTGTATCCACTCCCCGTTAGCAGAAGTTGGATATTTAGATGCAAATTGCTGTTCAAAACCCAGGCCCCCCAGAATTACAGATCAACAACTACAAGCTAATTTGTGCAATTTGGATTTGGGCTCTTCCAGGCCTGCATTCCAATAGCAAGGGTTGATCACACCCTTGGCCACTGACTGCTTTGTAAGAGTTCTCATGTGCCTCTTGGAAATAAATCTGCCCAGTTTTGAAATTCTGAAGCAATATTATTTCATCTCTTGCCAAGAGTGGAGTGGAAAATGATAAGAGTCTTTCAGGCTACATAACAGATATTTTGGGAGTTTCATCTTACTTCTTCCATGACATTTTTATTCCTTCCATATGAAACACACACATATATATATCTGTTATATATATATATGTTAAAAGCTCCTTTTTGTGTTGAAGTAGACTGGGGAGGAGGAAGCTATTTTGTTAAGCAACATTTCCTAAATATTTTGGAAATCATAGCCTTCTTTACACATGCTTTTTTTCCCTTTTTTGTATTTTTTTTTTCCTGGTCAATTCCCCCTCTGGGCTGACCAAAATGAAAATTGCCATTTTGATCTGAGTGGATTTTCTGGGTGAAAAAAAGTTGAAAATAAATATTTCCATAAGGGCTACCCACGAAATCCTAGTTGTAAATCATTTCCACTCCTCCACCTCCTCCTGGCACTGCAAACACACGCATTCCCTGTGGCTGGAGCTAGGAATGATCAACTGCAATTAATCTGGGGTTGAGTTTTGATGTGATTTCCTCATGCTCTGCTGGGCAGCAGCTCCTGTGGCTGTGAGTGGTCTGGGGCACCACCACCATCCCAGATCCTCAGCATTTTGGCTTCTCTCCCTCCTCCTCTCCTGGTTTTGGTCCTCAGCCCCACATGGAATTGCTGAACACACTTGTGAAGTGAATTATATGTCCTGGTTTGGGCTGAATAAGCTGCAGACAAGGATGGCAGGGCTTGGTTTTATTTTTGGACCTCTTCTGGGGGCTTAACCCCCCCCAGTCCCTGTGGGCCTGCTGCCAGCTCAGCCCGTGGCACATCCAGCACCTCACCAGGTGCATGGACCTGCCAGCCCAAAGTCACCTCTGTGTCCCTCCTTGGCCACTGAGTGACCCCACAAATAATATCTGCACTGTCTGCTGGTGCCTGAGGGTGACAGAGGCTTCAAAAGGCTTTCCACCCAGTGTTAGGTTTTTGATCTTCAAGAAAATCGAGTGGATTGTAGGAAATTCAAGTTGCAACACAGCTGCTTGTTAGCAGAAGGGGTTTTTTTCTTTTTCTTTGAAAGCAAAAGGTATTTCATTTGCACTCCGAAAAATGTCAGTATTTTTTTCTGGAGGTCAGCAGCACCATTCCCAGCTTGGCATCCAATCTGGAGGCATCTGTACTCCGAGCATTTTGCACCAACACTCCCACAGTGTGTGAGAAAGGGCACTGCTGGGGCTGGGTGCTCAGAGCAGCCCACACTGCTCTCCCTGGGCCAGATAGCAGTGTTGCCAGTGGCACACCAGGAGCTGCAGGGTACTGAGGAAGAGGAGGAGATATTTCTCTCCACAGTACCAACCCCATTTCTCCTGTCCACAGGATCCCTCTCCCCACACACACACAGGGCTGGGGATGAAAACCTGACCAGCTGCTGGCACCCAGGAATCTGGTTTGTTCCCTAACAAGGGGATGCAGGTCCAGTGATCCACCCTGGAAAGGCATTCCCCAAAGGGAATCCCTGTCCTCTTGCTCCTGGCAATTCCCTCTCTGGCTCCTGGCCAGGCCACCTGCATTTGAAACTCCATGGGACTTCGCTTGGGTTTCTGTGTTATTAATCCTCCCCAGACGAAATCCCAGGCCTTTCTGGACCTCTTCCCTGTTTTCTAGGACAGCTGCCAGGGCTGTGCCACTGCTTCATGTCAGCACAGGAGGCACTGCAAAGCCCGTGTGTTTCCAGAGGGCAAGGAGAGCTCGGCTCTCCCCGCAAGGGCTGCAGTCTGACGCTCTCTGCTGTGCTTGCCGGGCACTGGGATGCTTTCTTGGCATAAACACTGAACAAAGCAGGTCAAAATCAAATCATCTGTCTATGTAAACAGCAATACAGATAAACACAGGCCTCTGTGCTCCTGGTGTGTCCTGGCTGTGCTCACAGAACAGTTAGGCAAGGTTAGGCTGTAAGAAGGTAAAGGAGAAGGGGCTGTGCTGGCTCAGAGCACCGCAGGGCTCCCCGGGGCCACATGTGGCCACCAGTGGCCACAAGCACAGGCCAACACCACCATTTCCCTGCTTGGATTATAATCCATATACAGTGCAGCCCCATTTAACACCTCATGACACAGGATCAGTGCTCCAAGGAGCGCTGCACGTGCATGCAGGAGGGGATGCTGATGGAGATGAGGTGTTGAACGATCCTGTGCAGTGCCCGTGGGCTGCTCTGCACCACTCCTGGCTGGTGCAGAGCCAGCACTGCCTGGCTGTAATGGGCAGGTGTGTGGCTCACCAGGCTTTGAAGCAGTTTTAGCAAGCTGCAGCAGTGAAAGTGCTGCACTTCACATGCTGATGGATATCTATTTCATTGGGTCTTAACCACGTCTTGTGGCAAGATCACAGTTTCTCATGGGTTTCAAGCAGAAGGGAGGAAATTCCAGTTTCCAGCGGAGAAGAACGAAGCAAATTCATGTAATCACACGTTCACGTTAAACCTAACAAGCACCAGGAAAGAGCTCTCCTTCAGCTGGTCCTCAGAGGCCACATTTCAAACAGAAGTACTCCCTGCAAGCATTCATGAGGGAGAAAGCAAACAAGGCTCTTGGGCTGGATGACCTGCTCCAGACCAGGACTGGTGGGTCCTCAGGAAAAAACTGCTGCCGTGCACCATCTCATGGTCGAGCAGTCAAAAGCTGGCCTTAAGTCACCTTATTCTGTCTATTTTAGGCTGGGAGGACTCAGTGCACTGAAGGAGAAACACCCTGGCTGGCAATGGCAGCAAGGTAGGTGTATTCTTTACCTTGAGGGTAAATTTTATCCTCCTCAATGCAGATGCCTGCAGTTTGGGTAAAAGAATCCCATCCTGAATCCCACCCCAGAGACCTTGGGGGCTGGGCAGGGAAGCCCTTGGGGAATGGGAGTTTGTGGGATGGGGTTAGCAGTGCTGTCTGCAGTAGTGCTGCAGACAGGAGCGAGAAATCACGTTTCAGTGACAGAGCTTTGCTTTCCTTGCAAAATGCACACACTATTGGCAAAGAACGAGCAGGGGTGGGTCAGATTCCCACTCCAGCTCCAGAGCGTTCCTCCTGGGAGATGCTGAAGGGCCCTGTGAGTTCATCTCTGCTCTGTTGCATTTACTGGACGCTTCTTTCCCCCTGTTTATGTGGTAGAAACATCTGAAAATAATTTGTGCCTTGTTAAGCTCTGCGGACGGTCAGGGTTCTGCGTGCAATTTGGTCTCCACCTCAGCCAGGACTAGCTGGGGCTGCTCTGTGTTTGCTCATTAGCTAACGAGACACGCTGTGGTGAGCAGGGCTCTCTGGGGGGCTGCCTCAGACGTGTGGCTGCCGTTTGCCGTGCGTGGGCACAGGCAGGGGTGGGTGCGGTGCCGATGAGCTCACCCTGCGCAGGGAGCGCCGGCCCCTGCAACAGCGGCTCTCCCACTCCTCTGGATCACGCAGGTCGGCGGGGAGCACGCAGTAGGATGGTAAGGAACATCATCCCCCCAGTTATTACTAACAGTGAAAGCATCTGGAGCTGCGGGTTGGGAACCTGCTCAAGAAGGATGTGCGCGCTGCAGGCCTCGCTGGAGCTCCAGCAAAGCTCCGTGTGAGCAATACGTGCTGACCGGTGCTCTGGAGAGCATGGATGGAGAAATCTTCGGCAGCAATCCCAGGACAAAGGCGAGCACGGCTGAGCAATCGAGGTGGGAGGATGCCCTCCAGAAAGGGGAAAATGATTAGGCTGGAAGGAAAGAAACAGCTTAGGGAAGGGATGATGCGCTAACCACATGGCTGGAGGAGGAGGTGTGAAGACTTGATGGGAAACGCAGGACTAAACGTGGGGAAACGGGGCAAAGAGAAAGTAAAGCGAAAGAGCAAGAAAGCCTGAGAGGACTGGTGGCATCGCAGCCCAGTGTGTGCGAGGCTCAGTGGCGAAGGCTCCCGCGAGGGGCAGCGGGGCCGGGGCTTGGCAGCTCAGCGGTGCCCAGCCAAGGGGATTCCCGGCACGGGGATCGCCCGGGCGCAGCGCTCCGGGGAAGCAGCGCTCCCACGCAGCCGCGGGGACACCCGGCGGGCCCGGCAGCTAAACCCCGCCACCCCGGCCCAGCCGAGGGGCCAAAGGGCGCTGCCCACCCCGGGCCGCGGGGGAAGGCGGGGGCTCGGGGCCGCGGGCGGGCCGGTGGCTTCCGCCCGGCGCGGCGCATTCCTACCCCGTGAGTCAGGGCGGCGCGGCGGGATGCGGCGTCCCGCGGCCCCGGGCGCTGGCAGCTCCCCGCCGGGACTCTCCCCGCCGAGCCGCGCTCGGGTCCCGGCTCCCATTTGCATGCCGAGGCTGTGAATGGCGTGCCCGCCCGGCCGGCCCCTGGCACGGGGGAGGAGTCTGCTCCGCGGGCCGAGCTCGGCGGCGCCGGTGCCTTAAGCCGAGCTGGAGGGGCGGCTCGAACCCGAGCGGCCGCTGCGCTTCGCCCGCCGGCACGGTGAGTGCGGGGCCGGGGGGATGAGCGGGGGGATGGCCGGGAGGGGCGTCCGACCGGGGCCGGTCCCTGCCCGGCGGAGGTACCGGGACCGCGCCGCCCCAGCCGGGCAGGGAGCGGCCCTCGTCGGCCCGCGGGGGTGAGACCGTGGCCGGAGGCAGGTGCCGCCCCCGACCCCCGCGTTTGGATGTTGGGAGCTCGGTGATCCCGGTGCTTTCGGCTGTAGGTGAAGGTGCGCGTTTACGGCTTGTTTCAGCTGATCGGGTCCACCCCATCTCCACGCGTTCCCACCCATCCCTCCCCTGATGCTGGCACCCGTGGTTTGGCAGCCGCTCTGGGAGGTGATCTGCTGGAAAACCTACGGCTTTTTACGTGTAAAGGTTAGCTTTCGTGCTGGATCGAGTCCCTGAACGGAGTTCTCACACTGTGCACTGCTGGCACGGAGCAGGGGATCACAGCAGCCTGACGCGAGCAAGAGCAAAGCTTTTTGCAGGCTTGCACCCTCAGTGCCAAGTCCTTTTGGGTTCCTCAGCGAGCTACCAGTCCTTCCCCCCATCGTGCCGCACACACATAGCGCCAAAGTGCCACTGGGACGTATTTTGCCTTGTGCTTTTCTCCAGTGTAACTCGGGAGAGATGAGTGGCAGCACCAGAGGAGTTTTGTCCGGTGCCTGTCCTTGTGCACGGCTCGGTTCTGCGGCTGCTGCTTCTCTTGCAGGTTGGATTCGTGGCGGGGTGCACGGTGTTGGTCAGGGATGTCTCCAGGCCGGGTCTCAGAGCGAGCAGGAAGTTGTTTCCTTTCTTCCTGTTTTTGTCCCTGTGCCTGCTAATTTCCTTTGGGAAGAAAACTGTATTCTGCAGTAAAGGGAAAAAATAGTCACACGTAACGGGAAGGGACAAGGCAGCAAAGCCGAAGGTGCTTCTGAATGAATCATGAGACGAGGAAGGAGCACGGGGTGTTAACTGCAGTAATGCTGATAGAGCAGCAAGGACAACTTGCTGCCTTTGTGCTCCGACCATGGGGGTAAAAAGGATCCGCTTGGGACAAGCTGGGGAGCAGAGCCTTGGAAGGAGAATGGGATTTCCACTCCAGTGTGTGGATAGATGTTGCTCTCCAGCTCTTCCCTCTCTCTCAGTGGTGCAGGCTTTGCAGGAGGAGGTGATGACTCGTGTTAGATCGGTTGATACAGTTGGAAGACAGAGATGAACTTTCAGATACTTCCTTCAAGTTTTGATTGTTAAAAGGACTTTATGAAAGGGCTTTTCTGCCTTTTTTTCTTTAACCCTCTGTTGCTCTCACAGCAGCTATCATCCCTCCCTCCTGCTGCATCCCTCTTACATCCTGAGATCCTCGTGGCTGCCACTTGGCAGCCCAGATCTGCATTGTCCATCCACGTGTGGGCTCGTGTGGGAGCCTGTGCCATTCCTGAGGTGGGACACTGCCAGCCTTCCAGGAGGTGCTGTGGGTCTGGAACATGTCCCCAGCTCTGTTCTGGTCTCTGTGCCCCCTCCAGGAAGGCAGTGGTGTGTCCGTGGTGTCCCTGCTTCTGTAAGTTCCCATGAAAGGAGGTTAATGCTGTGCAGCGTAAAAGCAACTCCCACAAAACTAGTTCTGCTCTGGGACTTCCCATGACAGCCCCTTTTTTTTTTTTTCTTTAAGCAATCCACTTGCAAGAGATCTGCCTACAAACTGGCTTTTCAGGTTCTGGGGAAAGCCATGGGTTGGCCCCGGTCTCGGGAATGTCTTGCTCTGTGCTGGATAGGCTTCAGCCAGGGGGATGAGCTTTGGATATGGGAGAGCTCTGCTCCCCTGCAAGCTCAAAGCTCATCCTTCTCGTGGCTTGGTGCTGATGTGTCACCTCAGCCAGGAGTTATGTCCCTCGTCACTGGACTTGGCAGACGGCTCGTTTCGCTTTCGCGGCGGGGACTGAACCGAGGCTGCAGCTGAGCGAGGTCGCCAGGCAGGAATAGGAATTCCTTTTGGGGTCATCAGTCCTGTTCCTCTGGAATCCAGCCCCGGAGAGTAGCCAGCAAGTCCCAACATGTTCCCCTGGGAGAGGCAGGGTCTGCCGAGAGTGGCGTGATAGGACAGTTTATTCTGGGCACAGAGCCCTCGTGCTCAGATATAATTAGTAAAGGTTTGATTCCGTTCAGTGTGTCGGATCTCAAGCACAGCCTGGTTAGTGCTGAAGGCCTGAGATGGGCAACATGACCAGGAGTTCCGGGTTGTTTTCCTCTTCCGTTCAGTGTATCCAGCAGAAGGTTTGGCAGAGCACCCCATGTGCTGCTGGGGGTGTGCCTGCCAAGTGGGACTGGCTGTGAGCTGAAGATCCTGACGTTTCTCTATCTGTAACTCTGGAGCTTTTATCCAGCAGAACAGTCTGTGATAAGATTCTTCCCTTGTGGTTGCTGCCTTTCTTCCTTAGCTATCTCTGGAGGCTTTGGCATCCCGTGGAGACCATGTGCTTTTCTCAGAGGTTCCAGCATTAATTGTGACCTGATGTGACATTTCTATTAATTGCTGTTCCTGCAGCCACCAGCCTGTTGCCAGTATATGACCCATTTCAGTTGAAATACTTAAAACTCGAGGATGGGTTCCTTCCTTAACATTTTCCCTGATCTCAGACATGGATTAGTTTCCTTTCTTTTCAGCTGAAGAGGTGCTGGGCTCTAAGTCTAACATTTATCATCATCTAGTTGGAATACAAGGCACACGAAAAGAGCAGATCTCACTCTGTTGCTGTCAGGTTGCCTCCCTGCTGCTGGGTTTGTATCTGTTGTACTTTTAAGTAACCCACAGAATGCACGTGTTGCCTGCTTGCTCAGAGAGCCGTGTTTTATCCTCTCTGCTGTGTGACAATGTCTCAGTGTGTGCTGTGGGTGCTGCAACCTGAATTTAGTTGGACTTGTGACTGGCTGGTGGGTAAAACATCCCAGTGCTGCTGGAAGTTCTTCAGAGGAGGGGAGACCCTGGTGTCCAGTGTCACACAGGCAGTTGTCTCCCCAGTGATGGAGTTGTTTTTAGCTTTGTGGCTGATTGTTTTGTTCTTTTTTTTCCCCCTCTTTTTTTCTGTTTATTTTTTGCTTTGTTCAGAACTAGCAGAAGAACCAGTTGAACTGAATGGATGTCAGGACCTGTTGCTTACTCTGCTAGTGTCCAGTAACTCCCCTCTGAGAGAAAAGCATTTAGAAGGGACAGTCCCAGCCCTGCAGCTGTTAGTCCCAGGAGATTCAGTGGGCAGCAGGCAAGATTTAACCCTGGAAGGAAATGGATGTGTTAGGCAGCAGTTCCCATGGTCGTGCTGGCAGCTCTGTTTTCCATGTCCTTGGAGAACCCCAGCCTGATTTGGTGTGTGATGTTTGCCCGTGCCATCCAGGCCAGCTTGCACAGAGTGGTGCAGACCCTCCCTCCAGTGCCCTGTGAGGCGGGCAGGCCTTGCCTGCCAACCTCTGTTTCCACAGGCAGGCTTGTCTGTGCCACTGGGAAGTGAGGTTTCCACAGGGAGAAGTGGAAATTGCGTCTGTGCTGAGCTTGCCTATTGTCATATCTTTGTTACTTGAACTTCAGGGATTTCCGACTGTTTGCTCCTGGTTTTGGTCTTGCTCATCCAGCTGCTGTCCAGGACCAGTTGAGGCCCACTTCAGATCACAACTCTCATCCTTATTTCAGTCCATGCTGCTGTAGGAATGAGGAAGTGGGATTTTTTTTTTTTCTTACTGTGTGTTGGGACGATGCCACAAGGAGCAAATTAGTAGCTGAGTTTTTGAACAAATAATCCAAACTATGGTTAAATCCTTTTGAATAACAAGCAGTGGCTGTTTCCCACTTGGTGAAAGCAGAGAGTTTATTCTTCACATTAACCTTAGCTGTCAGATCTCCTAAAGCTATGAAGTGTATGTTCCGTTGCTTGTGGGCTCTGTTTGCTGCAGAGACAGCAAATGTCAGATTGACATAAGGCTTGTTCTTGCTGTAATTTCCTTTGGGTGCACTCTTCAACTACGTAGATAAACAATTTATTTCTAATATAATTAAAGCTATTTTTTGCCCATCATAGGACTATGATGATACAGACCTGAGCAGCGGATGTGCTCTCAAATTCTGGGGCCTTCAGCAACAAACAGACCTTGCCTTAGAAATCAGAGCATCTCTAAAGCACAGTGTTTATTAAAGGAAGTGTAATTTCTTCCCAGTGAACTAAGAGGTATCGTTGCACAATACTTCCCTGGCACAGTACAGCCTTCCCAAGGGGAGAAGAGATAGCAAGACGTGCCTGATCTTGCCTTTTCTGGAAAGCCTACCTTTGCCTCCTCCTCCCTTTCCTGTTTCCACTTCACTGAGAGCCAGCCCCTTGCTCTGCTGGTCAGCAGCAATCCCTGCTTTGAAGGTTTGCTTTCCTTTAAAAAGGAACAATCCCTATGAGGTCATCCTGAAGCTGCACAGGACGCTGCTTTTACTGTTCTTCAGCTCTGGCACTTAGTTGGCTTTGGCTCAGTGAAAGTTAGAACAGCTTGAATTTTAAAATCTTGAGGGCTCAGACGGCGGGATTGACAAATAGGGCTTCTGTATTTCGGGATTTACTGCCCTGTAGCAATCAGCACGTGAGGTAGGGCTTCTCTGTTGCTTAAATTCAAAGCCTTAAAGTGAACTGTAGAAGACAACAGACTGTGAGTTGTGCCAAAAAGTGTGAGTGTTCCTTCTTATTCTCCGGCTGCTCTGGGACTGTGATTTCAGGGAGAACAGTGAGAAAGAACGTGCCATTCACTCAGACTGAAGAAGTACGGTTCACTTAGATTTTTAATATTGTTTTTTTGCTAAAACCAAGTTAGAATTATGGTTATTTCTATCTGAGTTGGTGCACTGGGCACACATGGATATCCACAGGTGTTAATACACCTGCAGAGCAAGACAAGCTCTTCCTGCAACTGCTTTCCAGTTAGACCCAGAAGGAGATGTGTGTACCTGGCTGTTGGGCACTAGCCAGGGTAGAAATTAGAGCATCAGAGTGGCAGAGAAGCTCTCCTGTGTCCCTGGCTGGTATATTAGCTAATGCTGAAGAAGAGCATCTCCAGCCAAACCAGCTCTGCTCCGAGTCCTTGGCTATTTAATTGTTCCTTTGAAGGATCTCCATTGGGCCTCGTTACTTATTCTCTCACTGGGACCCAGGTGGTGGTGGAGAAAGCAGGTGTGTGATGGGGGGTGAGGATGCTCTGAGTTTGAAAGGAACATGCAGAGAAAGCTGTTCTGGGTGGCTCTGCAGCTCCATCCTTCCTGAATGTGGAGTGTGTCTTCTGGTGGCTCCAGCGTTTGTTATTGTTATTTCCTCTAAGATTTTTTTAGGTTGCTATTCAGCGTGGTTTTATGTAACTTTCCATAGGAAATGTTGTCATT